>NC_071501.1:97890948-100309698 GCF_028408465.1 Anastrepha ludens | reverse complement strand
GTTTGCATACTGCAGCTGTCTAGTTAACAAGTATAAAATAGGGCTGACGTACGACACCATTTGCAAAAATTATAAATCTTTCGATTGGATGATTAATTTGGCGCCACTTTGTATCCGTAGATTTTTTAAAGAGCTTGAGAACTTAAAGTGATAATTCAAAACAGAAATATTGTTGGAATGATTTTTTTATTATGATATGGCGGCCGCCTTAGCCGAATGGGTTGGTGCGTGACTACCATGCGGAATTCACAGAGAGAACGTAGGTTCGAATCTCGGTGAAACACCAAAATTAAGAAAAACATTTTTCTAATAGCGGTCGCCGAACGGCAGATATTTTTATGAGGAGCTTTTTCATGGCAGAAATACACTCGGAGGCTTGCCATATATATATATAATAACATTACTATATCTGACATATGTCCGGTCCGACTACGAGTTACCTGGTCCATTCGAGCAGTCCAATTTGTGACAACTTTTTCCAGTTAATCTGGCTGTAAGGAATCAGTGGTGGCTCGAACAAGTATGGCAAGTTGCGCCGTCTTGTTGGAATCAAATGTCGTCGCTGTTTAACTGATTAATTTTTGGGAACAAAAATTCAATCAGGATGGCTGGATAGCGCTCGTTACAGTGATTAACGGCAGCTTCATCCTCATTTCGACAGAAATAAGGACCGATGCTGGCGTCAGTACTCTATGAATTTCGCCAACAGACTTTTATATTTTTTCAAAGTAAATTTCCAAAATTTGGAAGCGTTGCTCTGGCGTTAAACGATTCATGATGACTAGCCAAGTCTTACTAAACAGAAATGTCAACACAGTTTGCCATTCTCAGCTGTCAAACCATAGTTATCGATATCGATAATTCTAAGGCAGCACAAAAAACACCCGATACATGGGAGCTGGAAAAACAATTCGGCCAAGTAGAGTTCCGTAGAACCCACGCTATAGTTATATGTCAATATAGTCAAATACTCAATTTATATAGATATTTTTTGAAATTTTTTTTTTTTTAAGAAAATAAAATGCGATCGTTTTGATTTTATAGTATGTTATTATAGACATCAATAGTATACGAGTACAAAAACAATTATTTTTTTTTTATATATTTTTTTGTAATATAGTAGTGTGGCACCAAAGTAAGCGTCTTAAAAAAAAGATAGGTGGCTTGTCAACAGGATTTTAGCTCTTCAGGACATCTGAAACGAAAAAGTGAAACTGATTATTATTCTGTTGGCTTGTCAATCTGGCAGGTGCTACTTTCGTTTCTTTTCAGCCCTAACTCTCCATACTACAGTCTGATGACCACCCGAAAAACATACCTTTTTTTCCAAAGTCCGCCATTTTGTTATTTTTCAAAACAATTTTCTCATTGTAGCATCTTCCAGAATGATGCCGTTGCTTATTTCAAAATAGTCCGAAGTCTTAGAATCCTGGTAAGAAATCTGAGGTCTTGTGCTTGGGATAAAATAGATTTTGTTAAATTTTTTCACGAATGGGCTTCTACGTGAAAACTATTTGGTAGGACTGGGGTTCGCTAATCACTGTTTCAATACCAAATGTAAAACGAAATTAGCGGAAAAGTTTTCTTGACCTAACCGCCTAAATCGAAATAAATTTTTTTTTGGTAAAGGGTGATCCAATTTTAAGGGCCGACGTTGAATGTGAACCACACCTAAACGTCAAGTTTTTTTATGCATTTCATTTAACATTTTTCAATTTCAGACTAATTCAATTTGAACCATGAAAAAATACACAATCCAGCAACGCGTTAAAGTTATTCAGGCTTATAATGAAAACCAATGACTAATTTTCGAAGACAATCATCTTCAGTGATGAGGCACATTTTCACCCCAGTGGATTCGTCAATAAGCAGAATTGCCGCATTTGGGTGAATGATAATCCAAGAGTGATTGCCGAAAAACCAATGCACCCACAAAGAGTGACTGTTTGTTGCGGTTTATGGGTTTTTTCCAAAACGAGGCCGGTCAGGCAGTTACTGTGAATAGTGTTCGCTATCGTGAGATGATAACGAACTTTTTACGGCCCGAATTGAAGATATGGATGTGGACGATATTTGGTTTCAACAGGACGGTGCCACATGTCACACAGCTAACGAAACAATGGCTCTTTTGCGCGAAAAATTTGATGGCCGAATAATCTCACGTCGTGGCGATATCAATTGGCCGCCAAGATCATGTGATTTGACACCGTTGAACTTCTTTCTTTGAGGCTATTTGAAAGAAAAGGTGTACGTGGAAAAGTCAGCAACAATTCAAGAGCTAAAGGATGAGATAACTCGGCACATTAACGGCATAGAGCCCCAATTATGCCTCAGCGTCATCGAAAATTTGGACCATCGGATGGAGGTGTGCCGCCGAGGCCGCGGCCGATATTTTTTTCCATAGGTAATTGAACCATGCCAATATTGTCATAATTAAGAAAAATTGTAATAATTTTCTAAAAAAAGTTAATTTTATTTAAAATCAACACCGGCCCTTAAAATTTAACCACGCTTTACAATAATTAAAAAAAGAAATGTTTAACGTATTACAGGGTTCGCACAAACTTCCCGCCCGTTCCTGTATATGTATATGTATATGTATATGTATATGTATATGTATATATATAGATATATATATATATATATATATAAATATATACAAACTACCCGGCTTCGGTGGTTAACAAAATAAACGTTCCGGTCGAGACCAGTTTTTATTAGTTGCTTGATGCTTTACAACTGAACTTACAAATTAGTTTAATTCTAATACTGAGCTTAAAAGTTAAACTCGTGTGCTTTCAACGTGACCGGTTGCTGGTCTGGTATTTTCTCAATGACTTTTTGGTTGCTCGTGTGGAGAGTTGGGTTGCCGTCATATTTCGGTTGGGTTGTGTGAAGTATTGCGTAAGCTTATATAAATACATCCCATTTATGTATGTATTTCCCCACATTCAAATGTATTTGCACGCACATAAACCTGTCTGCCCGCATATGCATTTACAAAGACAAGCATAAATAATTGTAGCGCATAAAATTTTAAATGCAAATTCGAATCAACATAAACTCACTTCACCACCCTTTCATGTCCTTTTCATTTTGCCTGCATTCAACTGACAGCGCATTTTAATATATTCAAAAAACAAAAAGCAAGAAACAAAAAACATTTTAATACCACTGCAAAAGTGCGCAGCCAAAAAAAAAAACGAAATAAGAAAATAAATAAATAAAAGGTGAAATGTAAATCCCTGCTCAGCTGCAGGGGGGTTGAATTGCACGCAAACGAACCAGCGCTCGTATGAAAAACAAACTGACACAAAAAAAAAGTATGAATTAATACCCATCCAAAATAATTACTTGTACAAATCTAAGCACGAATTTTCAACTTGGGCAAATAGTGCATTTCTGGCACGGAAAGGCTATGCGCCCAAGTCACCTATTACCTACTACCCTAATCCGAGTACGGCAACTGCTAGCTTCGATAAGGCTGATATGGCCGTACGCATAGAGGCGATCATCTATGGGTGTGCGTTTGTGCTTGTGCGCAAAGGGTGCAACATTGCAAACATCTGACAGAAAAATAACAAACGGGCGATAGAGGAGTTGTGTAGTTGTCTGTAGCAGCATGACCTCGGTGCTCGAACTTTGTAGCCCATAGATGATTGCCAGCAATGATTCTGCTGCACTGGGCTGCACAGCAGAAAATTACCATTGTGCCAATGCTGCGAGAGCAAAAAGAAAAACAAAAAAAAAGAACTTCAAAAATACGAGAATACTAGTCTTCGTACTTTTCATGCGGCATCCGAGATGGCAGTGAGTGCTCCCTACAAAGTGTGTCTACAAACAAAGGAGGAAACAAAAATCGAATGCAAAGCGAAAATCAGTAATTGTAAATTTTTTATACGAGACATCATTAAAAGTCGAGCAGACAAAAACAATTGCAATGTGACGATTTCGTGCTGCACCGAGTTACGATTCCATGGCTGGCTATGGTGATTGCGGATGTCATTAGTGGTGGATAAACTGAATTGATTGAGCAAATACTTGCAATTTTGACAAAAGAAGGAGTAATCGGATTTTTGTTTGGTATTCACATGTCGAGTGAGTGTGACCAAATGTGAAAATTTACGTTGTGCAAAGTTAAGCTCAAAAAGTATTCAACAAAGTCTGATGCAATTTGACAGGGCACTCATAAGAAATATACTATAATGTCAAATTAGAAAAATTTGCTATCCATTTAAATTTTTTGGTTCATATTTTTTGACTTTATGGTCCTTTAAAAGAGAGCCGCGCTGAGTTGTTAATTAATAGACGATGGGAAACGTATTCTTAAAACCTATTTTTCAGTATGGAAACATTCACAGTGTCCGTTTTTTGGATCTAGAATCAAAGGGATCTGATAGAATATCGGCTAACACACATAATTCTGGGAAACTAGTTTATATATGCATATGTATTTATCAACTTTTTTCCCCCTCTCGTTCACTCCTCTCGGGAACATAGGGCCTTGACAAGACTCTTCCATCGTACCTGGTTCGGTGCTGTTGTTTTTGCACCGTCCCATGAGATGTCGGCATCTGCTACTTCGTGATGTTATCTTGTGGTTTTCTCCATTTGTGACCTATCCATCGCCACTTTCTGCGTTTGATTTGCCAAACAATTGGGTCCTTTAACTACTTATACTAGGTGTATTCAAAAAGTATCGCGAATTTTGAATTTTCGTAGGTTACGTATATTTGAATTTCGATTGTTTTGTTGATTTCTTTCGATGTTGGTACTCATGTCGCTCACTCATACCGACGAGTTCGGCCATTTTGAATGTTCAGTTAATTGTTGACAGCTGCCTTGTTTGCACGTGTTTCGGCTCGTCTTCGATTTTTACCTATTTAAAAAGATGGATCAATGAACCTGTATCAAATTTTTTGTGAAAAACGGAATTAAGTGCGCGGATGCATTCCGAATGTTGACTGTATTATACGGAGAAGCTACTTTGGACCAAGGCAACGTTTATCGGTGGTACAAAATGTTCTCAGAAGGCCGAGAAGATGCGAATGACGAAAAGCCTGCCGGAGGCCCGAGCACTTCAACAACAGACGAAAAAATTGATGACGTGAAGAAAATGGTATTGGCCAATTGTCGAATCACCGTTGGAAAAGTTGCTGAGGACGAACATATCGATTGGATCGTGTCATTCGATTTTTTTCAATGGTTTGGGCATGAGACGGGTCGCCTGAAAATTCGTACCAAATCTGCTCAATTTTGACCAAAAGCAGTATCGCATGAACATTGCTAATGAGATGTTGGACACTGTCCGCGACGACGCAAATTTGTCCAAAGAGGGTCATAACTGGTGACGAATCGTGGGTTTATGGTTACGACGTGGAAACCAAAGCTCAATCATCTCAATGGAAGCTGTCGCACGAACCAAGGCCGAAAAAAGCGCGCCAAGTTCGGTCGAATGTAAAAGTTTTGCTTACCGTATTCTTCAATTGCAGGTGCATCATGAGTTCTTGCCACAGAGCAAAACGGTCAATAAAGAATAATACCTGCAAGTTATGCGCAATTTGCACGAATCCATCCGCCATAAACGCTCGGATTTGTGGAGGAACAAAAATTAGCTCTTGCATCTCGATGGCGCCCCTGCTCACACATCGTTGCTTGTGCGCGACTTTTTGGCAAAAAAAAAAACACACTAATGTTGCTCCAGCCACCGCGTTCCCCCGATCTGGCCCTCTGTGACTTTTTTTTTCTTGTTCCTGAAACTGAAGAGGCCTATAAAAGGACGTTGCTATGCTACGATTAAGGAGATAAAGACAGCATCGAAGGAGGAGCTAGACAAGATAAGAATAACATGGGGATTACTTTATATATATATATAATTGGCCCGTATACTCTTTTTGGCTGTTTGGCCGAGCTCCTCCTCCTATTTGTGGTGTGCGTCTTGATGTTGTTCCACAAATGGAGGGACCTACAGTTTCAAACCGGCTCCGAATGCCAGATATTTTTTACGAGGAGCTTTTTCATGGCAGAAATACACTCGGAGATTTGCCATTGGCTGCCAGGGGGCGACCGCTATTAGAAAAATGTTTTTCTTAATTCTGGTGTTTCACCGAGATTCGAACTGACGTTCTCTCTGTGAATTGCGAATAGTAGTCACGTACCAACCCATTCGGCTACGACGGGGATTACTTTGAAGGGGACAAAATAGATATTAATGAATAAATAAATAATTTTTGAAAAAACACAAAATTCGCGATATTTTTTGAACACACCTCGTATATATGAAATTAGCGCGTACGTCCTCTGTTGGGCGCTTGGTCGAGTTTCTACTCCAATTTGTGGTGTGTGCCTTCGATTCTATCCTACAAATAGAGGAACCTGCAACTTTATGCCGCCTTTGAGAACAGAAGGCTTTTTATGAGGAAAGAGGTTAGCTGTTGCATGCTCAGGTGGGACCGCCTGTCAAAGAACGTTAATCGTGTGGCAACCAAACCCAGGCATTTACAGAAAAAGTGCTTAATAGTCTCCTTTTAAGAAAAGTCCCCGCATTTTCTACAACCGGATAAAGTGGTAAATCCAGCTTTTACGCGTGCGAGCCGATCGTCCAATGACCCCGTGAAGTCCCCAGGACTATCTGCGTCCTGCGTCTATTGTACTGAGGCCATAGGATTTCCGGAATAGCACACCAAGGAATGGCACCTCATCTGATCCGTGCTTTTCTGAGAAATAAGTAGTGCAATTACCTTTTGACAACAATCAGGGGGATGCCGATGAGCGGGTGGGAAACCCCTGAAACCAATTCAGCCGATCCCTTCCCGGCGAGCAATTTCATATCCCTCCATGTTCCTATGTGCTGGAATCCAGATTAGAGAAATGTTACCTCGACACCCAAGAGATTTGACGTACTCCTTATAGAAGTTGACTTGTTTGGATCTACATACATACGGTCAGAGTATTGGTCGCGGCTTGAATATCGGAGAAAATCTAAGTATTTCGCATGCATGCAGGATGGCAAAGACTTCTGCCTGAAAGACCGTGGCAATATTCGGTCATTTTAACGAAATATATAAATTGCTAGATTTTGAGAAAAACCTTGCTCCGACTCTCGATTGAATCTTGGAGCCGTCAGTGAAGACAAGGGTGCCAGCTTTGGTGCAGATTTCCCCCTCGTTCCAATCCTGCCTACTAGGAGTGCCCTGGCACGACCCTCAAACTCCAGTTCGCGGATAGAGAGATCTGTCCGAAGCTCAGAGAAATACGCTGTTAACTGCGCAAAAATGCTACCATGCCCCTTTCGAGATAGCTTTCAGAGGGCAACCTCCTTTTGACCAGCGATGGATACCCAAATCGGAAATCCAAAATCTAAAATCCAAAACTTGTGAGATTTCAGTAAATACGGGGATTTTGTTTTTAAACGGAATATCCAAAAACATTACATAGTAGGCGTAGCACCCAATAATACATGAACACTGAAATTCACCTTATCAGACATCATTTTTTTATTATTGAAATTTGATAATAATCACGGCCACCTCTCATACTTGCATGGTAACCAGTTGTTCGAACTCTATATTCATAAAAGGTCTTTAATATAAAACCGATTACTCACAACCTCAACACTTTTCGCAGCGAATCTCTTAGCATCTAAGCAGGGAAATATAAAATAAAAAATCCGTTTAGATTTTGGCTTGTGCCATTTGTGTTCCATTGTTCTTGCATTGTTCGAACAATAAACGCCCAGACTGCTGTTACAAATATGAACGGCTGTGCCCGACTGCCAACCCACCATCGCATTGCCATTCAACCCCTAGCCAACACAAATGGATTGAGCAGAAACAACGACACAATTCGCACCAAAACATGAACATTAGAGTATCAAAGCATATTATTGTCAGCATCATCGGCATCACAGCTAGCAGAGTTTGCAGTGCACAAGTACACTGCACAGTGTTTCAATCACTCAGCGCTAATGAGTAAAAACGGAAATATGAATTGAGAAAAAAATTATGTGAAACATAAATATTTTTCATATGCTAGCAAACCAGGGACTACTATTAGTTCACTAAGGTTGCTGTTGATTAGGTGCTCCACTCCCTTCTTAGGGAGTAACCAAAGGTTACGATGGTTGTAGAGTTGCAGGATGTTGAGTAAGCTAAAGAAATTGAAATTTAAATATTTTTTTCTTCTTTTCGTATGCTGTGTAATGTGAATTTTAAAGAGAGTCTTGAGACAGAGTGGTTCAATATCTACGGGAGCGGATCCAGTTATAGAGCAATTACAGAATGCTTGAATTTTCAACCTTTTCTTAGGCAAAACAAATTTATAGTTCATCTTACTTCAATTCTCTTGCTTCCAAATATATAGCTCGCAGTGACCCCAAGCGAAATTTTCAAATACCGTTATCTCGTAATCCGGAGTCTATCTGCGAAAACGGTGGACACCATGGAATTTTAAAGCCCTTAATTAAGTACGACTACCTGCCAAAATTCTTGCACAAATTTTAAACTTTCATAGTTTCATTAATGCTGACAAAACTTTTTGCCTCAGGAGTTGAAAGATATTTTTATGAGCTTGGTTCTAATTATAAGACTAAATAAATACTATATTAATACTTTTATTTTTCATTCTTACTTAGTATCACCTTACTTTATTTATTTAGCATCACCCTCACCGCATACCAGCCTCTATCCCAGCAATATTCCATACAAATCTCACATTGTTTGGAGCAGTGCCCAAAGGGTTTTTCTTTCGGCAACTTCAGAACAGCATCAACGAATGCAAATTTATATTACCAAGCAAACGATGACTTTCTCTTTCAATAAATGATTGTTGATGATCTATGATAAATCTAATCTGAACAAAATTCAGTCTTGTTTTGTCCACTGACAGGAGGAGGCCAACTGTAAGGTTTATTATTAAAATAAAAAAAACAGTGAGCAAAAAACCCATACATTTTACCTTTGGAAACATATAGCAGTTACGCGACGCGAGAGTCCAGCGAATATGACATAATGCGATAGATGATCTAATAGTAATATGCTGAGCTTGGCTAGAAACCTACTGAAGTACAATACATACACTGAAGAGCAAAACTGTAACAAAATGTAATACTTTCTATTTCAACACATTTTTTTTAGACATGTTTTAACAAATCAAATATTTTTTTTGCATAACTTTATTGGCATGTATATACTCTCTCTCTCAAACCGGTTTGGTGTCAATGCAACAACAACAACACTAGTAGCAAGCAATAATGCAAATAAAGACAAATGTTACAGTTTTGCACTCAACCCATTTTTTATTTTTTACAATAAATAAAATAAATATTAATAAGATGTCCAATATCCTTTGGATTTTTTCAGCTCGTGGATACGATTGGGCATACTTCGTGTATACCTCAAGACAAAGTCAGTCGGAATAGCATCCCATACATCCCGTGTTCGCTCCCACAGCTCATTAACTCCACTGGACGGACTTGAATATTCGGCAAGCTTCGATTTTACATGACTCCATAAATTTTCGATTGGGTTCATGTCCGGTGATTGTGGAGGCCACTTCAAGTTACGAAATTTTTGGCGTTGCATCCAATTTCGTACAACATGTGCGGTGTGCTTAGGGTCATTGTCTTGCTGAAAAATTACTTTTTCAGCAGCAAGGCCCATACTTTCCACTACACCCGGCAGATTTTGTTGCAATATGGCCAGGTATTCCTCTTTCCGCATTATACCGTCTATTCGTACTAAAGGACCCACACCATTTTTGGAAATGCAGCCCCACACCATAATGGAGCCACCACCATGTTTTACTGTCTGCTTGATGTGATGTGGCTGGACTGCATTTGGGTCTTTAACCCAATACCAGGCCCGACCATCTGACTGAAATCGATTGATTTTGGTTTCATCAGACCAAATAACCTGCAATCGTTTTGAAATTTTATGAAAAAAGGTCTTTTATAATCCATTTATAAAGACGTACCTGATCCCAATCTTCAACTGTCCAGCTTTGGTGAGCCGCAACAAAATCCCGCCTCAACCGCACATGTCTTTTTGTCAGCATTGGCTTGGTTTTCTTCTCCGCTGCCTTTAGCCCCAGTTTTGACAGGCTGCGCCTGGCTGTCCACTGACTGGCATCAATATCCAGCATCTTTAGTGCTTCTTTGGGAGTGACCGCCTTGCTGCTTGTTACCAAATTTGCCAGATGGCGGGCATCGCGGTCGCTTATCTTCCTTGGCCGGCCTCCTTTGTTACTGGGAACAAAGCAAAAGCTGCGGAAAAATGTACCAGACGATTTTTCCGCAGCTTTTGCACAGCCATGTGGCTCACTTCGAATTTTTTAGCTATTTTTCTTATAGACTCGCCCTTCTTCAGCAAATCAATTATTTGGCGTTGTACTTCCCGATTTAACATTTTGTCTTATTCACGGTCACGTTTATAATAATTAAAAATCCACCAAATATATAATTACGAGAAAAATAACGGAAAATTTGAAAATTAAGAGTGAGTGCAAAACTGTAACATTTGTCTTTATTTGCATTATTGCTTGCTACTAGTGTTGTTGTTGTTGCATTGACACCAAACCGGTTTGAGAGAGAGAGTACATACATGCCAATAAAGTTATGCAAAAAAAATATTTGATTTGTTAAAACATGTCTAAAAAAAAATGTGTTGAAATAGAAAGTATTACATTTTGTTACAGTTTTGCTCTTCAGTGTATATCGAATAAGAGATCACAGAGAACTATGATCCAATAAAACTAAACCTCTTGACAGGCAATACAGAATGAGCTTTGTTCTATCACTAGACCTAATTTTTTTGCAGCGAAACAAAAAAAGAAGCTCTAATGTGAACGAGGGCTTTGCCTAAACTGATTTTAATGCAGGAGAGAGAGGTACTGCATTTCAAGAGTACGTTTCACTCTTAAGCGCTGGCACTTGGAAGCAGTTTCAGTCTGGTTATTTAGAAGTAGTAGTCGCAGTAGTATTAGCAGTAGTAGTAATAGTAGAGCAGATGAATGAAAGTTGCTAGGTTTTTTTCACCATTACAGAATCTGCTAAACCATTCATATATATGTAGTTAAGAATGTGGCCAATGAGTAACCCTATTACTTTTGGTAACGTGGTTACGACGAAGACACGGAGAAGTGTGTTACTTCATCTCTCAGGTGTTAAGCGGGCACGGTTGTTTCCAGTATTATCTGCATAGGCTTGGTATCTCGGCTTCACCACACTTTTCTATCTGCCCAGAGAAGTTGGAAGCCGCGCTACACGTACTCTTCTACTGTCCAAGGTTCGACAGAGAACGTAAGGAATTAGCCACGATATTTAGATGACAGTCAAGTGAGACCAATTTAACTGACAATTGCTGGGATGCTATGTACATACAGGCAAGTTTGCCAAGCAAGTATTGGGTACGCTACGCAAGCAGAACGGCGGGTAGAGCTAAATAATATCAACGCCCTGGGCCACGTCTGGTCACACCGAACTTCTCGACAAGTGCTGAATTGAGCATGAAGTAGTGTTTCAAAGGAGGTCGACTCAGATGTACCGATGACAATTACAGACGCTTGAGTGAACGACTCACGACCATATCATACACTGACAAGACGGTAATACACATGACATTATCGCAATTTTTATCGCTTTATAACGAAAGTAATAGAGACCATCAGCAAGGTATTACCTCCATGTGTCATCCTTGTAGGTAGAGAGCCTGGTCGCAGGTTCATTTTGTGGTTGATAGTCGCAATCCCGGGGTGGAAGTCAATCGAAGAAAGGAGGTCTGTTGTAGTGGGATCATTTCATTGGTGCGACGGCATCAATCGAAATGTTGTTGACATTTTTATCCTCCCTTCCCAAAAACAGCACAAAAAAAAAAAACGAAATACTTTGGGCATTTGTATACCACTTAGGATGAGCAGCTTTAGCGACTTTCTTGTACTCTACTCTGCCTGCAGGTACTCGGCTGTGTTGCAGTTGTTAAAGTGCTTTCGCCTAGCATGCGCGTCTCTGAGGAAGAATCACTTGTTCACTCGCAACTCGAAGAAGTTGTTAACCTGAACAAGACCAAGCTAGAATATATGTATACCGTGGTCTGCCAGTGTCAAATCCAATCCCAGAAGACCAACTGGACCATTTTAGGCTGTAAGACGACAGGTGTGCTTGCTTATTTTTTTCCACTGTACTTTAGCAATTCCAGTAGTTCCCACGACAGTTGAGTTTAGACTTCCAGTTAAACACCCGAATTCATGTTCGGCCAAGTATTATCGTGTCCGCCGTAGCCTAATAGGTTGGTACCTAACTATCATTCGGAAGTGCATAAGTCCTAACCCCGGGCACGAATACAATAATATGGGATGACAATAAGTTTCCGTCCTTTCCAAAGTTATACCAATATGATATTAGGTGAAGTATGTGCCATTGGAAGCTACAACTTTACTACATCTTTCAGACAGCATACGGATTCTTCTGATCAAAAATTCGAGTTATTTTGACTTGTTCCATTCATTAAGCCAATTTGCGATTCTCTCGTAAGAAGTGAACCGCTCTCCAATAAGGATTGACTGCATTGATCGGAGCAGATGTTATTCCGAAGGTGCAATGTCTGGCGAATACGGCGGGTGGGACAAGATTTCTCAATTCAGTTTAGCAACGTGTGGCCTGGCGTTGTCATGCAGTAAAATCAGTTTATCATGTCTACCGTCCCATTCCGGCCGTTTTTCTTTGAGAGCTCGATTCAAACGCAGGAGCTGCAGTCGGTAACGATCGCCAGTTATGGTTTCAGATGGTTTAAGGAATTCATAATAGATGATACCCTTCTGATCGTCTGATGTCGATGGACCTGGTTTACTTGGCAGGATCCAACATTTTCTACGCTTAGGTTAACCATTTGTAATCGCCAGTGGCAATGCGATGCAGAAAACTTTTTCTTTTCTGCCGTTCAAGAAGCATCTCACACGCCACCAAACGTCTCTCGATATCCCTCTCCATCAATTGATGTGGCACCCAGTTACCTGCTTTCTGGACCATTTCCATTGCGTGCGTAAAGTTACCGATGGTTGATCTGTCAACATCCAACTCTTTAGACATATCCTCAAGGGTTTCATCCAATAATTGTTGTCGTTGAGTATATTCGAACTTTCGGTGCCCATTCGCGATCTTTATCACTCACGTCGAAATTGCCACTTTGGAAGCATCGAGACCACTCTTTAGAAGTTGTATTTGATGAGCGTGATTAGCGGAAAAAATCATCAATATACGACACGTTTCAGCTACACTTTTCTTTAAAAGATAATAATGAAGCAAGACTTCCCGCAAATGCAGTTTTTCGGGACGAACGTAGAAATTTTTGACGTCAGATAAAAGTATATTACTAGAGCGAACAATAGTATCAGCAGTGACAACTCTTTTATGAGGGCGTAAACTTATTCCCATATTCAATAGAAATATACACCAAAATGAAAAGTCAAATTGTCCCAACTCATAATTGCGACTTTCTGACACGTCATCAGAGAACAAATGAACATTTAATCCAACGATATTTAGCTCAGGTTGATGCATTAGACGAATTGATCAACGTTGGTCACAAATGTATATAAGAACTTAATTTGACCCCTAGCAATTTATTGACCTCCCTTTTCACTTTAAAGTGTTTTTCTGTGACTGTTTTTTTATACGCATACGATATAATTCAAACTACTACTTCTACACCTATTACGCCAGGCATCGCTAGAACAGTTTTTTTAAGGAACAATTATTTAAAATTGAATTTTTGTTTGGAAGCCTATGGAAGTGCTATGAAAAATTGAAAAAAAGTCTCTCTGGATATTTAGAAAAATACCAGCTAGCTAATTCTGTTACGAGTTACATATGTGCACGCGAAATCGACATTTTAACTTCAACTTCGAGACGCCCGAGGAAATTAATGCTACTGTCTCAATTTTAAATATTTCGCAATAAAAATTTAGAAAAATATGAAAGCTGCCTTTTCTCATCGAAGAGGGGCTTAAGGCTCTTAATATGTTGAGGTTGAGTCGAATAAAAATTTAAACTGAGGATACTGCTTTTGTGCTAGCGTTTCCCCACTATTTAAAAAAAAAGTGCGTGTAGCGTAGTACAGATAACAGAAGTGATACTTTCAAGACAGACAAAGAAAGAGGGAGACACCCGAGAGAGAATGAGGGAGAGAGAGAGAAAGAATATATATCTAAATAAATTCAAAACATTTGCAGAGAATACAAATAGACAAAGTTTACAATAACGGCCGTGGCAACAACGCGCACTACTCCGAGTGCTTATCACCCGCACAAGCGCAGCGATTCCAGGACCGCAGCAACGGCGCAAATTACCGCAAGGCAATACCAATAAATCCGACGCCGGGAAGGATAGCACTTTATAGTACTCACAAGCCCTAGCCAGGAAACAGAAATAAGCGCCAAAAAGTAGGCACCGAAAGAAAATGCCAAAAAAATTGGAACCAAAAAACCCCCCAAACAGTAAGCACCAAGGAAATATAACGTAGGCACCAAAAATATATTTCCTACAAGTTTACACCACCAAACAAGTGCCAAAAAGTAGGCAGTGTTATTTATGATATATATTAGTAACCACAAGGAAAAACTTAGGAAAAATAGCCTGAAGTGTATCTAAGATATATAATATATAAGATATAGCTCTCTCCCTCCTTTTCCTCTACGTTACATCTTTTTTCTCTCTCGCGGAACGAAAATGCCCAAAACGTTGCATGCCCTTTAAATTTTACTCTCCATTCTCGCTCGGCCGTCGATGCCTAAGAAGTTTCACTTCAAAAATTATCATAAAGAAACAAAAACTTTTGTAACAAAATATTAGCAAAAAAGTATTTGAACTTTTGCCCATTTTGAAGCACTGTAATAATACTCCCAGCTGCTACGAAATCAGGACACAGTGGCCCAAAGCAGCGATTAGATTCAGCAGCAGTTGCGACAATTGTAATCGTCCTGCAGCATGTGCGCCGCGCACCAACGAATTATGAAAACATTTGAACGCGTACTAAAACTACATGGAGTAAAATCGAAATTCTGATAAAACAAAAACGAAAAAAACTCCATATAAAAAAGCGAAAACAGCAACACCAGACGACAAGGAAATTTACAATACGACCGCTACTATTCTTCTCTTATTGCTGCAGTGCTCTCTCTTTGTAGGTGTATGTGCGTGTGTGTGAATGTGTTGATGCTTTTTGGCATTATGTGTATAGGTCGCACCGCAACCACCATTAAGCACAGTGAAACATCCACCACCATCACCGCGACCACCACCACTTCCATTGGCATCATAACCAGCAGCAGCGCGCATTAACACCATTACCGCAAAACATTTAGCGACGTTGAACATTTAGCGACGTTGAACATTTAGGACATTTATGAAATTTCTGCAGCACGATTAATGCTCTGGACGCATAACGTGAACCAAGCAAAGTGTACTGAAAGGACGAAAATCTGGATTTTGAATACCACAAAGCGGCGGCGATTTATCGTTGTCGTTAGCAGAATTGTGTGATGCTACTGATGTTGTTTTTGTTGTTATAGATGCTGCTCGCAATGATGCTACTGCAGCCATTTCCCTAGTCGTCATGTCGTTATAATTCGACAACGGTGTCGTCATCAGTTGTTTTCGTGGCGGTATTAGTTTCAAAGTGTTTTCTCGTTCCATCGTAATAAAAATATAAAATAAAAACAAGTAAACAAAAAAAAAATAAAATAAAATAAAAATAAAAATAAAAAAAATATTAACAAAATCGGATTACACAAAAAGTGTAAGTGTAGAAAAAAATTGACTGACACCAGAAACATGAAAATAGAAGAGTTAGTTAATGATAATCTGATATGATAAATAACGTCAAAAAGGACAAGCGAATGGCATTGAAAATAATAATTTATTTCTAAAAGATATGCACATTAATACAAATTTATACAAATGAATACAGTGAGGAAATGTTATTGGTTAATATATAGTAGAATTTATTCTTGTGTTGATTTTTGCTATATGCGTGCATATGTATGTGGGGTGTTAAACAACATAAACAATTAAACACTATTGGCGCGTCACCTGTGGGTCACTTATTTAAACCTCTATTGCTTGTGCTATTTACCGTTAGGTGGCGCGCACACAAGTTAGAAAGAAAGTGAGGATAGTTTCTCAATGAAAAAAGGGGTTACTTACAGAGTTGCCATTTCACTATTTTTGCTATCAAAATGTTAAAAATTACAGAGCAATCAAAAGAAACAAGTAAAGCCTATGCACCATTTTGATGTAAGCAAAACAACAACAATAAAAATAGTATTCGATAGAACTTTTTACGCTGATTATAATGATATAAAATTTTATTTTTGTGCTATTTAACAGTGGTATAGTAATCGAAGGTCAAATATTAAGTATACACATTTTAGGAATAATGTATAAATAAGTAATTTTAGAAAAAAATTCTTTTAATGTAAATATTTCGTACGGTTGTCAGCTCAGAAAACAAAATTAAAAAAAAAAGTTGTATAAAATATATCTTCAACAAAACGATTTTCTTCCGAAAATTTGCCTAATTATATACATTATACATCTTTATAATTGGCGCGTACTCCCTTACTAGGTGTTTGGCCGAGCTCCTCCTACTATTTGTGGTGTGTGTCTTGATGTTGTTCCACAAATGGAGGGACCTACAGTTTCAAGCCGACTCCAAACGGCAAATATTTTTATGAGGAGCTTTTTCATGGCAGAAATACACTCGGAGATTTGCCATTGCTTGCTGAGGTCTGACCGCTATTAAAAAAAAAACTTTTTGTTCATTTTGGTGTTTCACCAAGATTCGATCCGACGTTCTCCCTGTGAATTCCGAATGGTAATCACGCACCAACCCATTCGGTTACGGCGGCCGCCAATTTGTCTAATTAATCTAATGTAAATATAATTTCATTCAGAAGTATATTCAATTATCTTTCATTTGAATTACCTGCAAAAAAAAAAAAATTACAATAAAATAATCAACATAAAAACAGCTGTCGAATCTCCTTTTTGGTTTCCTCTTACGCCAATAAAAATCGCCTTTTAAATAATCAGGCTTTCGACTATATTAATTATCATTTGCAGAAAATAAAAATTATAATACAATTGTAGAACTGTCTCGCCTGAACATTGCAGATATTGGGGAAAAAACAATTTACATACTTCAAATGATGTGGGGAGTGTAACTGAATATTTTAAAAACATTCTTTAACGACTTCTTTCGAAAATTGTCCTGGTCGACCTAATGCAGATATAATTTTATTAAAAAGTATATTTAAATACCTTTTATTTGAATAACCAAATGCTCATTTTCCTTTCGATTGCAATTAAAAAATAAATAAAAATAATTAGCATAAAAAGGTCTATCGAACCTTATTTTTCGTTTTCTCTTATACCAATAAAAACCGCTTTCTTAACCCGCCATCTGTCGTCCTACTTATTACTTCCATTCTACGTCGCCTGGGGCTATTTATGAATCCAAATTTAAATGAATTGCCTGTATATTGAAAATATGAAAAAAAATGTAGGTACTTTAAATGATATGAAGAGTAAAACAGAATTAACAGACAGAAAAAACAGATTTAAACTCTATCTGGGAGATCTAAAATATGACATCTTTTCGTCTTCCATTGGTTAAGGAGGCAAAACAATCGCCCATTGCTCTGTGAAAATCATATTCTAGGGATCAAAATAAGAAACTTTGCCGAAGGAACCATACCTCTAAAACGAATTCTGATGTCCCCCAATTTGGGTCGAACTTTTTAGTTTCTTTTCTCATGTAAAGACCAAAAATGGTGATATTTTGAAATGATTGTATGGGGAACCCCCCAGGGGAGTTCCAGGGGGTATGCCACTGGCACGGGTGGATCGGCCGTCAAAAGTTAGTGGGGGTCGGTCGTACATTTGGACTCGATTGGAGCACTCTAAATGGGTCAAAGTGGGATTTTTCGTATTCTCTTATTTTGATCCCTAGAATACGATTTTCACAGAGCAATGAGCGATTTTTAAAATATAATATATATATATATTTAATTCTCGTATTTCATCTTTAGTAAAAGGTTCTCTAAGATCTTTTTGAATTTCGGCATTAGTAATGAACCAAGCCGCCTTTACAATAGAGCGAAGGCTTTCCGATTGCTATATTTGTAAAATCTACATATTCGAGCGACTTGCTGTACCCCAAAGTTGAATAGTATAAGTGCAGACTGGCTTTAATATAGTTTTGTATAGGCGCGCTTTGATTTCAAGTCTGACTTGGGAATGTTGACCCAAAAGCCAGTACATTTTTTTTTGTTTTAAATTTGAGTTGCTTCTGCTTAAACGATTTGTTCGAAAATTTTCTCAATCAAATATAATGCTATTACATTTTCGTCAAAAAGTATACTCGTATTTAGTTACCTCTCGTTTGAATTATCATATGCCCATTTTGCTTTCGACTCCACATTCGAAAAAAAAAATAAAAATAAAAATAGTCAGCATAAGAAGTTCCCCCCATTTTTGGTTTGTCTTATACTAATTTAAAAAGGATTCTTAATAGCGAGGCTTTCTACTATCATACCTATCGTCTATATAAAATCAAAACTATAATAAAACTCGAGAGCTGTCCTGCCTATACATGGAAAACATTAGCAAAAATAATAATAATTCTGAATGATGTAGGCAGTATAATGAACAATCTGTTTGCTTGTTCAAATGCGACCGTCTCGAATATATATTGGATTTGACAGAAATTTCACTAATAGGTGAAGAAAATTTCTAAGTAAATTATTTATATATTAATTATAACGGCCTTATCGTGAGACTTAAATTTTTCAGGCCTTCTTGATTGCTGTCCTAAGTTTAACGAATTGTTCTGCAAAATACTGTGGATGGTTAAAGTGCTTATTTTTGTGGAACTTAATATCTCTTTTAATATTTTTCCTTCACTTCGCAAATTAGATATATTATTATTTTTCTTTCCGTTAAATTAGTTTATTTTGACTTTCTATCCATATTTTAAACAATTTCGCGTTCTTATTACACATTAACTGAAAACTACCGAAACCATCAAATTTTACGGGATCCCTACAAAATGCTGTATATCAAAATTCTTTTCGTACGAAATACTGTAAATTAACGTAACAAAATTCTGCAGTGACAAAATTCTGTATTTACAGAATTCTGTATTTACAAAATTGTGTATTGACGAAATTCTGTACTGATGAAATTCTGTACTGACGAAATTCTGTATTAACAAAATTCTGTATTGAAAAAATTTTGTGTTGACAAAAGTCAACGAAATAAGGAGTTCTACGCAAAAATACGGTGGATTGCGTAGCCGGAGTTGGACTGATGAGGGTTATTTTTTTTGAAGCGCAGCCGAAGGCCGCCCACGCGAAAAGGAGTTCTACGCAAAAATACGGTGGATTGCGTAGCCGGAGTCGGACTGATGAGGGTTATTTTTTTGAAGCGCGGCCGAAAGCCGCCCACGCGAAAAGCAGTTCTACGCAAAAATACGGTGGATTCTATCGAAACTGAAGAAAAAAAGTGCGCGCTTTTTTTATAAAATTTGTTGAATTTCTTATCATTTACTTACAACATTTCGTCAATACAAAATTTCGGCAATACAGAATTTCGTCAATACAGCATTTCGGCAATACAGAATATTTTTTACAGAATTTTGAAATACAGAATTTCGTATACAGCATTTTGTAAATAGAATATTGTATCATACAGCATTACGTACCCAACCCAAATTTTACTAACAGAGTGAATGTTAAATTCTGCCGACAGCGACACGCTTTTGTGTGGATAATGGTGCCCTTGCAAAGCTTATTATGATTTAAAATTCCGAATACTTATGTGATGCGAATTCAAGCCAGTTCATGTTTACAGCGGCTTTCACTCATATTTTTTTCTTTTCTTTACACTCATATTTGTTTTTCTTTCTTTCAAGAGAAAGCTAAGTGTCTATAAGTATTAAAAAAGGAATTTTTGAATGTGAATCCGAAATAAAATAATCTTTTTTGGATTTTCTATTAGAAAAAATAGATTTCCGAATACTTTTGTCAGGCACTGTAAGCTAATTTTTTTCTTAAAAATATTACTCTCGTCCAAATATTTCTAAAAATCCTTTTCATGATTCAATTCGGCTTATATTCCACATATGAATTGGCTAGATGACACAAGTGGGTGTTAAAATCGCATGCACTTGAACTTGAAACAATGAGGAACAGGGGCAAATATAAATGAATTGCTTTCAATAACGTGACGGAGAGCAAACTTGGTCTCTGAAAAAGCTAAACTCTGTCTGTCTAATTGTCTACAGGTAGTTAGTTTCAAAATCTGCAGTATTATGTATAGACATGATATATTGCATGAAGAGGCGTTGCCAACATCAGACCGTTAACCAACTCTCAGCGATTTTGAAGCGATTAGCTGATTGGCTGACGTAAGTGAGGTCAAGGTTTGTTTAGGAATAAACTGAGATTATGTTGATTGAAGGAGTGTGTGAGTACGCGTGAAATGAGCGAACAGAATTTTATTGTCGAGTACTGGTTGTTGTGGCAGCCGAAGTTACTCTCACATTTTGCTTCGAATGGCCAATCCTCACGATGGAGAGAATAAATAAGGGGCGCCGATCGTGGTGCCGTTATTTCGCTCTCAGCGACTTTAACAGATTCGCTGTGTATTTGACATCACATGTATCCAATTAATTTGTGGAATATCTGTTTCTTCTTCTTGCTTGTCAATCAAATTTTTTTAAAACCATTAAGTTTGGAACATCCCGTCATAAAACTAAGTTAATAAGAAATTACTTAAATTGTAACATACTTAAGTATCTAGGACCAAGTTTCTGGAAACTTGGAAAAGTGACAGCGTTGCCTTATAATATATAAATTTCTTCGGCACTTCGGCAGCACCATTTCACACGCAACGATTATGAAAAAATTTATCTTGAACTTGTCCTTCATCACTAGCATTTACCACGCGAAAAAGTCCAAAATGCCGAAAAGCGGCAACACTAACAGCTCAAGCAAGCAGGGCAACAGGGTTGTTCTCTAACAGTAAGAAAATGCTGACAGTTGGCTGATGCTATTAGAGTTAAAAACAAATATTTATGCAGTCAAGTGCTAGTAAGGTATAGTAAATAACTTCCGCTTTGTAATTAAATATTTATAAAGGAAGTTAAAAAGTAAAGGAATAACTTGCGCAAAAGTTATTATTTTAAGACATGCAAATAATACATACATTTGTACATATATTGTACGTCTCCACTTCTGAGTGTTTGAAATTTTGGGCCGATATGCTTACTTAGAGCTTCAGCGCTTCAGTAGTGTAATAGGAGCATTAAGATTTAATAATATTTCTGACAAAGGGATCGTAAGTGCTTAGATGTTTCAACTTCATACGGCAAACAACTGCCGCAAAGGAGACTTGAAATTATTTTGAGTCTCTTCGCATAAATACTTAAAATACAATGTGCGACTAAGGTACCCGTTGCCATCGATTGTTGCGGCCTTGTGAACCTTAGAATTTCACGCAAGTGCCTTCAATAGTGCCTTTTTTCAGCGCTTTCTTAGTTGATATTTCGCATAACTTTCTGTTGATCAGACCACAGTTATCCAAGTGGACTTAGACTCTCTTTTTGCACAGAGAAACCTCCTCATGAGTCATCTGCCCATGCATTTCATTTGCCATTTACTCTCCTGAAACGCCATATAAACTTAATAGCGAGGTATTCCGATGCGCCCAAAAATGGGATCAGGCTTTCCCCGATTCGATGATTCGGTCAGCGATCCAAGGGCTTGAACTACTCCTTTTTCATTAGAATCGGTTTTTAAATGTTTAAAGCTTACCTTCATCTATGATTTTTGACCATTATGAAAAATATTATAATCTAATGCTTTCCGTTAGTATTAATATAGCCCGTACCTATATTAAAAAGCTCTATATCCCATACGACGATGGATTTTCTTCTTCTCTTTGACTAACTGAAAATATTGTAAATTTATTTTACTGTTGCTTATTTCAGATCTCAATTAGCTCAACTAGAATAAAGACCATCCACAATGGATCATCCAAATCTCCCTTTTGGCTTCGCTCTACCCGGTCATGCACACCTGCCAATACCGCCAACACCCAACCTAATGTCCGGCCATCCCGGACCAACATCCAGTCCACCACAAAGCGTACCCGGCCGACGAACACCGCTTGGCGCTGTAGGACTTGGCGGCTTTTATGCACAGGGACTTGGTATGTCACAGCAAGGAACGATGCCGACAGATGAAAATAAGCCCAGCCCAAGCGCACTTGCCGGGGGCGGTGGTGGAGGTATGGGACTTGGGCGTAAATCACCACCGCAATCAATAGCGGGCGGCACAACAACTGTGGCAGCTGGTAATGGCTCAAACGGTGGAGCTGGTGGCGGCAAGCAGAAAAATCGACAAGCGAAGACGGTGCGCCTGAATATTAATGCGAGGTTTGTTTAATGCTTGTTTATTACTAAATTTTAATATAAAAAAAATTATATTTATTAAAAATAATCGTAGGGAGCGTCGACGCATGCACGATTTGAACGATGCATTGGACGAGCTACGCAGCGTAATTCCCTATGCGCACTCACCTTCCGTGCGGAAGCTCTCAAAGATCGCCACATTATTGTTAGCTAAAAATTATATACTAATGCAACAGAATGCCTTGGATGAGTTGAGACGGTGAGTGGGGTGTTACATTTGCTCCTATGCTATATAATATGCATACATATAAAGGGGATTTCAATAAGGACAACAAATTTTTATTTAAATGGAACACGGAATGGCATACACCCATTTTTGGGGCCGAGCTCCTCCTCCTTTTTTTCTTATGTATGGAGGGTCCCACAGTTTTCTGCCGTCTACGAATGCCAGATGGTTTTTGTTTATGAGGAACTTTTTCATGGCAGAAATACGGACAAGTATGACACGAGGATTTGTACATTGCCTACCGAGGAGTGGCCGCTATTAGAAACAAAATAGCCTATACTTTGTCGTTTTATGCCCGGGGGGATATAAAATTCCTGCTACATTTTAGTATAGAATTTGATTTAACTGATATCACCATCCTGAACAGATTTTCAGGGATCAATTTTTATATCGTAATAGTATTGGTAATTTTGTATTTGATATTGTTTCTGCGCCCCTCTTACATTCTTGGCTTGTTGGCCTAAGTCTGCGGTGTATAATAACCCCACAAAAAGAAATCGGAAAGGGGTTAAATCGCAGTGGGCATCCGACAGTATAATTTTTCGGCATTATCTGTTTACCAAACCCTCCTTTCAGCTGTGTGGCATGTGACAACATCTTGTTGGAACCACATATTACGGATGCCAAGTTCATCTAATTTGGGTCACAATTAGTCTTCCAATCTGGTACAATAGCAAACTCCATTTTCATCAAAGAAAATCGTGATCAAACCACATGCCCCGCATAAAACTCCCACACGGTCACTTTCTTGGATGAAGTGAAGTCTCCTAAAGTAGATGCAGGTGTGACAAGGAAGCTGCTATTGATATTGAGCCAGAAATTTAAGAACACAGCCCATTCAGATATAGTTCGCCGCCCAAAATGTTCAAAGGACTTCTCTTCTTAAGTTAGTTTGGTTTTGTTAGAATATAGGGCCACCGAATATCTTGCCTTAGACAAGCAACCTGCCTAACCCAAACCTTAACCTGCCACAATATGGTTTGAGAGACTTCAAATCCCTCTGAGCGGCGTTAAATTGACTGATTTTCAATTTAGTCAAATACGGCTGAGCTATTTCGATACTTCGGCCGCTTACCTCACGGGTACATAAAGATTCTTTAGTGCATATAATGCTTGGAGTCTATCTACTAAAGACCGGAGACTTGGACTCTATCTATGTAAATAGTCTGTCTGGCTTGACAATTTAAAGCTAATCTTAAATGATATAAATTTGCCATCAAAGACTCGGAATTTTCCTGGTAGCTTAGAATAGTTAAAACTGGTTATTCTTTACCCAAAAACTCAATTGATGGCCACTGAGGCCCATTTCTATGCCCAAGAGAAGATTTCCTTAAACTTGTACCGATATTTTGGTGAACCCACTCAGTTTCCTCCAAGGAAGTTGTGTCTGACCTTCATAGATCTTCGAAGAAATTGTTCACCAGAAATCTGAAACGCATCATTCGAAGTACATATAAGTCAAACGATTAATAAATGCTGCATGGATTCTACCTCTGCCTCTGCCTCATTCCTACAGCTTCACATGAATTGTTGTGCGGAACTTTGTATCCTGTTGTTTTGCATCTAATGTGGTCATTTTGAAAATAAACTTTGGATGATGTTAGGATGCCACCAGATCATAATAAAATATGGTGATACGTTTGAATTTAAACATAGTATAAAATAATTACATTGCTATTGAAAAACCCTTTATGGATGTATGTAAGCACATATTTTGATTACGGCTCTACGCAAATGCTGATTTTTTCATAACTGTATTAATTTTTCTTTTGCAGACTCTTAGCTTACATTCAGAGCACAAGTGGCGCAGCGCCATTAGATCTGGGCTCATTTCCGGCCGCAGCGAAGCTGCAGGCGCTCTTACAGGGACCACACAACGAGCCACCGAGCAGCAGCTAAACCAACTTTTTAAACGAAGCAATTAATCAAGAAGAGAGTGCAAGAGATAACACAGCTTAGAGCAGCGATCAGAGCGAGAGAGAGAGAGAGAGAGTGCCAAAAATTTATTCGAAGCCACTTGTGCGTAAAACGAGATTAGAATTGATTAGAAATGACTAACTACAAATTTTTATTTTATTCGCGTTCAACGAGAATCAATTCTAAATAAAAATAGTTTTTTTTATAAAATATAAACCGGTAGCAATCTATTGTGCTAGTCATTACATCTATGCCAAAAAACAAAATTGTTAAGTGATATTTTTCAAGTTTTAAGCATTTTAATTTTTTACATATTTTTTTAATAATTATTAAAATTAAAAAAAAAAAATGGTAATTGAATATTCAAAAGCACTGTATTTACGTTGTATTAAAAGCGGTAAATATATTGCAATAATTATTTATAAGTAGTATATGCGAGAAAAGCAATAAATCATAAGAGATAAGAAGATTTAAATATTGGGAAAATGTTTTTTTTTTTTGTAAGCTGACTTCGCGTCTTACTGCGCCATGTTAGGCGGGATTTTTCAATATATTGTAATTTCTATAAAAAATAAGTATTTAAAAAGTGTTAACCAGAGATAAGAGTACAATGACCTTGAACTTATATTACATACTTTAACTCAGGATTAAGTATTTCAAGCAGAGGGAAGGCGCCATCGATTCGTCATTTCTCTGCTCGCTATTTCTGGGCTCTGCTGACTTGACGTAAAATTTGCATATGAAAGCAAAAACAAAGATTTTGAGCAATATTTGCCACTAGCGAATGTGGCTGTAGCTCATAACACTGGTATAACTCATTACTTTCTTTGCTACTAACTCTATTTCAAGAGAGTTTTACTAGGCTGCGTTCATAAACGGATACTTTTGTTGGACTGCATTCATACAGGGAGACTGCATTCATACATGAAGACGTTGTCCATCGCGCTCACATACGGCACCTCCGTTACTTGCATTTGCTCAGTTTTTAGTCTACAGTCAACAACAACATTGAGAAGTACAAGAACACAAGGCGTGTTGACAGAGTAGAAGCATCACAAGTAAAGAGTTGAAGCAACAAATGTTTACCTCTCTGAATGCGATCATACTAATACTCATTAGTGCTTCCAAACAAATGTAATTTTCAGCAGCTCTTTCCCACTTGCTAACACTTAGCGAAACGGAGGCGCCTGCTATGTTATGAGGTGAAGCTTTCTAAGAGTAGTGATGCTAATTTTACACTTTTATCTTGGCTTCTGGCCTCAAAATACAAAGTCTCTAAGAATAAAGGATGTTTGATTACATGGTTTGGCCATCCGAAGCAAAATTGTGAGAGACTTCGGCTTCTACATTCTCGGGGATTTGGCAAGAGGACTCTGCACGCTCATTATTTATTTATTTTCATGTTTAGTCCATTAAACAATTATTTCTTACAGACCACTAGAGCATCGTATTCAAAATATCATAAAAATTGTTTTAGGCAAAGAAAAATCAAGATCGATAGCTGTTGAGATTTGGTTAAACTCGCAAATAGCCCTTCCTATAGGTACATACATTTCGGGTGTAATTCGTTCTAGCATTATCTGCATGTAAAGGCAACGGAGCAAGAAGATCTCTCCGCGGAAAATTAGAATTTATTCTTCTTCCAAAAGTGGCTGACAGTGATGAACTCTTTGGATAATGCAAAAAATAAATGTTAAGGAGCGATTTCGAATTGAGCAGCGCTAAACATCCACTATACGAAGGTATGGGATCCGAGAAACCCAATGAATGTGAAGAAAATTTTATGTAGAAACACCTTCTGCACGCCCTCTATCCTACCCCGTGGGGAACTGTTGGCATGGGCACCAGATTATTGCAGCATACTTCAGATGCGAGCGAACAGAAGAGGTATTAAGCACTTATTTGGTTTACGGAACGGCAAATTCAGTGATTTTACGCCGCACCTAACCAAGTCTAGTATATGCCTTTGAAATGACAATACAGTACAATCGTGATAGTCCGACATTTCTTAATCCGACACGTTCGGTAATCCGACAACCTCATACCGTCTATGGATGCAATTGGCATTATTTTATTTTGGTCAGTCGTATCAGAGCAGCAGAGGGGGATTGTGTTTTGTTTCCCAGTCACAACGTATTTGTCATTAAATTTGAACGACGCCAGTTCTCTCGCGATTTCTGACGGTGTTGATGTGATTTTTTTCTGTCTTTTCGTGTCGTTATTTTCTGATTTGGTTTTACTTAATGATGGCATCGGCGTCAAACAAACGTAAACATACAACACTTACGCTGAATGATAAATGGGCTATAATTCAGCGATACGAGCGTGGTGAAACACCTCTTTACCTAAGTGGGATTTACGGAGTGGAACCTTCGGTAGTCCGGAATATTTGATAATCCGACAACGAGTCGGTCCCGTATGTGTCGGACTATCACGATTGGACTGTATTAATATGACTGATGAACGAAAATGTAATTATAAATATATAGCGTCAAGATATTTAAACTCTTGAAGCGACTGCAAGTTACTTCCAAAGAAGCTGTACTGAATTTTTAATAAACATCTTGATTTAAAAAAAAGTTCGCATTTTTTAATAATTAATGGAAAATGTGTTCTCAAGCACCAATAATATAATTAATCTAGTTCGGATTGGAGTTTCATCATATCTGGGGTATTTTAATTTTTTTTGCATGTAAATAAAATCTGAGTTCCATTTTTCTTGTGTGATATTGCTTTAGAAATGAATATTTCAAGCTTGATGTTTGCACTTATAACTTCTTTACTACGGTATATGTACCAGGTGGCGCTAAATTAACCACTCTAGAATCGATTCAAACCCTACACTACTAGTCGGTTCTAATATAACCTAAACGTCATAAATCAAGCTTAGCCTTATGGTCAACAAACTGCTTCGACACATTAGTGATTTTCTTTTGGTATCATATACTTTTGGTTTTGTGAAAATGTCTGGTTTTGTGCCGAATAATCGTTATTGGCGGGAAGTGTTGATTTTCCTCTTTCGTTCGAAAAAAACGACGCTGAAGCGCATCGAGAGCTACTAAAAGTTTATGGAGATGCTGCTCTAAGTGAAACAACGTGCCGAGATTGGTTCCGTCGCTTCAAAGACGATGATTTTAATGTTGACGACCGTCCGCGTGAAGGAAGGCCAAAAACCTTCAAAGACGCTAAATGGGAGGCATTGCTCACTGAGGATCCATATCAAACGCACTCAATATTAGGAGTTACTCGCCAATCCATTTCCAAGCGATTGCATGCTTTGGAAATGATTCAGAAACAGGAGACTTGGGATCCTGATGAGTTAAAACCAAGGGATGTTGAATGTCGGAAGGGTTTTCTTCATCACATCGTGACCGGTGATGAAAAATGGATTCATTACAGCAATCCAAAGAAAAGAAAGTCATGGGGACTGCCCGGTCATGCTTCTACGTCGTCGCCTCGGCGAAGGTTATGCTATGTATTTGGTGGGACCAAGTTGGTCTTATTTATTATGAACTGTTAAAACCAAGCGAAACCATCACTGGGGATTGGTATCGACTTCAATTGATGCGATTGAGCCGAGCACTGTGCGAGAAGCGGCCGCAATACGCGGAGAGGCATGAAAAAGTGTTTCTGCAGCATGACAACGCTCGGCCAAGCCCGTTAAAACCTACCTGGAGACGCTGATACGGAGAAATCCTTCCCCACCCGCCATATTCTTCAGATATTGCGACGTCCGATTATCACCTGTTCCGATCGATTTACCGCGGCGGTATACGAGACCTACCCGAAAGATGGGAAAAAGTAGTAGTCAGCGTTGGGCAATACTTTCAATGGTTCACTTGTAACCATTTTTTCAGAATAAAGATGCATGTATTTTCATCAAAAAACAGCGAGAACTTAATAAGAAGTAGTAAATAAAATAAAATAATTTATAATCGAAATATATGTCGGCAAAGAAAAGAGCTGGAAAGTGCTGGAAGGAATGTCAAGCTCCCAGAACTTGTCGTGCCTCGCCTACAATGCATGGATACACTTTGGTTATTATGTTCTCTAATAAAAAAAACCTGATATATGTACTTTCAGTTGCTTACGTGTGTCCATAAATGGTTTGGTCCGTTATTCCTTATTGAAAAATGTATAAATAACATCGAATTTCGCATACGTATTGCCATAATTGTTTGCAACCTCAATAGATGTACTTTAGGGATTTCCCCCAACTGTCTATTACTAGCAGCAAATTGCGCACCTAATATAATTACTACTTCTCTTTGCTGTTTCTTCACTTCGTTAATAATAATTAAACAACCCAAAAACACTAAAATATTCAACCAAACCAGTTTCTATGAAGAAAAACAGCTGATTGCCAATTTTGAGGTGATCTGCCTTTTGGTATGTAAACGGGTGGATTATTTATGGATTCATTGCTAATCACTGCATATACCCTATGATCAAAAAGTACCGATTCTTCTATTGCCAAGGCGTAGTGCACCATGAGCACCTTCTATCGGGCCACACAGTCAATAAAGAATATTATTTATCCGCTTTGAACCGTTTGAGAGATGCTATACGTCACAAATGGCCGGAAATGTGGGCAAACAATTCTTGGACTTTGCATGATGATAACGTGCCATCGCACCGAGCCCAAATTGTGCTGAATTATTTGACCAAACACCAAGTACCAAGCACCGTATTCAGCTGATATGGCCCCGTGCGACTTATTTTTGTTTCCCCAGTTGAAGTTAATACTTCGTTGAAGGAGATTTCGGCCTACAAGGCGGCATGGAGGATCGGGTTAAACGTTGGCACATGTGTGTTGTTTTAGACGGGTCATATTTTGAAGGAGATAAAATAAATTTGCTTGAAATTTAACTCTGTTTTCTTTTATTTAAACATCCCGGTACTTTCTGATCATAGGGTATTTATATCTATCGGAATTACATATTTATATATATATACACTTACACCCTTTTTGGGCATTTGGCCGAACTCCTCTTCCTATTTGTGTTGTACCTCTCAGAACCCCCATACTCTCATTGTGCTGCTCATAGCCTGAATTTGGTGGTAAGCTCTGCGTGCAATATAACAGGAATCAAAAATTGTCTGGGAGTTCTAGAGAATATCCATTCCTTATTCATTTATCCGAAACGCTAAAATGGCCTTCGGGGTGCGATAAATAAAAACGAACATCTATCGGAATCTCGAGTAAAGAAATTGAAACAATTTTGTAAAACCAGATGGGTAGAGCAGCACGAGTCCGTCGCAACATATCTTCATTTGCAACCAGTAGTGATTCGCGCTCTTGAGGTGATTTATACTACCTGGAAAGACCAAACGACTTCGTCTGGAGCTTTTCAACTGCTTTCAGCTATAAAAACCGCAAATTTCCAGATATCCATGCATATTTTGAGCTCGGTGCATTCTCTCACATTGTCCCTGAGTCGAGTACTTCAAGGAGAAAATCAAGATCTGGGAGATGCTATCAAATTGGCTGATGCAGCGAAACAAATTTTGATGGAAAGAAGAGAAAACGCTGAGGGTGAGTTTAGACAAATTTTCAAAAGCGTGAGCGAAATTAGCGAACAATATGAAATTGAATTGCGAAAGCCAAGGATTGCGTCGAAACAGACCCAACGTTCCAACGTACAAATTGATTCAGCTGAAGATTATTTCCGCATAACAATCTACATCACCGCAATATTTTATCAAATTTCGCTTGCCTTTTTCCCAACAAAATGCAAATTTTCGAGGAAGAGTCCTGCGCTCAACTATTCCAACCATACTGTTCAATTTTGCACTACGATTCCCGTGAAATCTGGGTTAACGAAGTACAACTTTGGCGGAAGCTCATTGCCGGAAAGGAAATAAAAAACTCACTTGAAGCACTCGATATTTGTAATGAAGATGCGTTTCCAAATGTTAACCAGATGCTTCGCGTGATGGCAATTTTGCCTGTGACAACAGCGACGAATGAACGATCCTTCTCAACTTTGCGACGACTGAAAACGTATTTGAGATCAACAATGTCTGAAGATCGCCTGAACGGCTTAGCCTCACTCAATGTACATCGCGATGTCAAAATCGATCCGCAAATAATTTTGAAAGAGTTTTTTTCAGTACCTCGAAGAGTTCATTTATTACATACCTAAATGTAGCTAATTATTACCTACTTTTGACAATAAAATTTCTGTACTCTAAAAAAATTTTTTTTTCTTTTTTCATTGATTACGTAACTTGAGTTGAAACCCCCCCCTCGGAAATTTTCTGCGCACGGGCCTGGTACCTCTTGATGTTGTTCCACAAATGGAGATACCTACGGTTTCAAGCCGACTCCGAACGGCGGATATTTCTTTTGTTATGAGGAGTTTTTTCATGGCAGAAATACACTCGGAGGTTTGCCATTGCCTGTCGAGGGGCGACCGCTATTAGAAAAATGTTTGTCTTTATTTTGGTGTTTCGCCGAGATTCGAACCTACGTTTTCTCTGTGAATTCCGAATGGTAATCACGCACCAACCCGTTCGGCTTCGGCGGCCGCCTGGGTATGCACGTATATAAAATTTGGCTTTCAAAAATGCAATTGCCATTCTGGATCACGGAAGTTCGCTGTCAGAGGATATGATTAAGGAAAGGTACACAGTTGCTTTTAAATATTTTAAATCTCTTTATTTTGTTTTTCTTAAAATAAGATACATCGCAGAAATCATTGGACGGCTTACAAAATATTTTTGTATTAATTTTAGCTGTTTTTTTATGTTCTAATTTGACTAAGCAAACATGTCTTAACTAATCCTAAATACTTAGATTACATTGCAGATAGGGAAGTGCAATAATATAAACTGTCAAATTGATAAGCATGCATTTTTTTTTTTTTCAGTTTTCAAAAATATGCTCATATCTACATGAAGGTCAGCTCTAAATTCAGGGACAAATATATAATATTTACTTATTCGTTGGAATTTTATTTTTACAAAAAATATGTTCCAATTAAAATGCACTAGTCCCAATTAATTTGAAATCTAAACATGCTACTGTATTATCACTTATACATACTTATATTGACATTTGGGTTGGGCATTTTTCATTAATTTAAATCTAGTAATAAAATATGAATAAGTAGCAAACGTAAGTACATATACACAGCGTTCAGTTCGAGCAAGAAATCTATATATATATGACACAGTGCAGTTTGAAATGAGGACTTCCGAAGCGGAAAGCTGTCAAGTCATCGAAGCATCAGTGGTATCAAGTGCATCAATCATCAATTGAATTTATATATTTACATTCTTATGTGCAGGTTTGTATATATGTATTATGATGTCAATGCTTCTGTGTGGGTATGCCATGTTCCGCTTCAAGTGAGCGCAGAAGCATAATTATGCAGATCGAAATGCTGATTTCTATAATTTTAATTTCAGCGAATATCAGTTGGTGTACCCAGCTAGCACGACGGCGCTCAATATGGACGAGAGTGACGAGTTCGCGTCTCTTTTTTGCAGAGATTAAATAATGAAATGTATGTGGCTTCAGGAGTACCTGATTTTTCTCTTTCTCTGCTCTTTATTTTAAATTTCGCCTCATTTTTTGGTCAAGTAACGACTAAAAAACTATTTACTGATTTCTATTGCAAAAAAATGAAGTGTAAGTCAAGATCACGCGGTGACATTGGGAGAGAAGTCAATAAGTGGGAAAATAATTTAAAGGCTTGAGTGTTAAATAAGAAGAAATAAGCAAAAAAAGCATGCAATTCTTTAAACTTATTTTGTAGTCTTTTAGGTATATAAATTTTAAGAGTACTATTGCAATCAATCAAAATGAAAAGAAAGAAGGCGTTCTCATGACAGTCGGTTTTACGTTACCGGAACGATTCGAATTTATGCCCGGCCGAGGACTGTCACTGCAGCAGCATTGCTCGTACGCCACCTTGTAAAATAAATACTCTCTGCGCGTGTTTAACCACTCATACAAAAATCGTCTGCTAATTCCTGATAAACTCTCACTAAAGATTCGCCGACGTTTGCCATTCTATTAGTCGGCAAAGATAAGAAAAAAAAAATCGCTCGTCTCTCTAGTTTCCTGCGATCGAAATTGCTAGCTGGGTACATAGCGTACATGTGCAAGTGTGTATGTGTATGTGTAAGTGCTTATTTTGATAACACCAGAGTCAATCTATCAAATTCTACTCATAATGTCTTAATTGCTGTGCCTCTCAGATTATATAATTTTATTGATGCGTAATACGGCAACTCCATTAACTGATAAGTTTTCGGGCGCAATTCAGCTTTCGCTTTGCTAATTACATATCAGTTGGGCAAACACGCAATAGCGGCGCTCGCAATATTCACGTACTCTTACAATTTGTATGTATGTACTCTGTGTGTATAAATGTGATGGTGCGAAGTGATAATCTATAGTGGCATAAGTCCACATAAGAGCTCAACAGCATAAGCCTATAGGTACAGTGCGGTGCGACATGCTTTTTGCCTCATTCCTAAGAGGTTTGACTTACGCACATTCTCCTCTTTTCGAACTTTTTCTATCTCTATTCTTTCTCTCTCTTCGTTACTCTTTCTCTCCCTTTTGCGCTCTCTCTGCGCATTTTCACTGTGGCACTCCAATGGACAGCACTTTTGCATTGCCATTGCGGAAGATGCACTCCTTGGCTGGCAATTCACCAATCAGATACTCGCCCATCAGCTCAATCGCCGAACTTGAGTGTCCGGTGCCGTGAAAGGCCAGCGTGGCATCACGACCGGCATGTTCCATTATGATGTCCTCACCACCGGGATGATCGCGCAGGAATTGTGTAACATCGTAAATGCGATCATAGATGACAATCCAACAGTCGGTGTAGTCATCGTGTTGTGCGACGGCGGCAAGTGGTATTTCGGGTAGACCGCGCGGCAGACCGGTATTGCTGGATTCCTGTGGGAATGATTTGTGCAAACCCATATTCGTTGTTGTTGCCACTGGCTTTTTAGTTGCGGAGCCGAGACCTAAAGTCTGTAGTAGACTGCTAAGCGTCGAAGTCATTGTTTCAAACTTGTTTTGTATCGAGTTGAGTACCGCAACCTTTTCTGCTTGAATGCACTGATTTCACTTTCGCACAGACGTTAGTGGAGTTTCACTTTCGTTGGTATCTCCTTTTATGTTTAAGCCTTATTTATTTATTTTTATTTATTTCTTTGTTTTTTTTTTTTTTTTCTAACACAAGCACTTTTTAAACGTGTGTGTGATTTAAAGCGTTACTTTTACTGTTCATGAAAATTTACACCGTTTTGTATTTTTGTAAGGCTTCCTTTGCGCCGTTTTGATTCACTTTACACCGATTCTAGTCGCTGAATGCATTAGCCAGCTCGATTTAATCTATTTATATGTCGGACGTAGCTATAAGCAAGCTTCTATGTAGATTGTCTTATCTGAAGCTTGGAGCGTGGCGTATCTGCCGCACAGTCTCACTTTGTGCCCAAGCGACGCAAGGGCAGTCGGTTCTGAGTTTGTCGTCTATCCGCCGATTTGATCTGCGCTTCGGTCGGCTGTCAATTTGTCACAGTCGTCACATCTTACCCTCAATGCTACAAGCGGTTGGCTCTGCAAATATCTCAATGAAACCTGACTCACTAGCTAGTTCAGCCGTCATCAGCACTCAGCTCTTCGGCGGCATGGCGGGGCAAGTGTAAGTTGGGCTTATGGTTTGTGCGGTTTTATTAATGAATGAATGCTGTAATTTATTGATTGCCTCATAAGCAAATCTGTTATAGGAATTTTGTTTTACATGGCCATCTAAATATAAAAGTTCCAATCTACATGCATACATACGTACATATGTAGTATATATGTACTACTCACTGCATACCTGATAACTCAAGTCACCAATCATTTGTAGCGCGGTCTTTTTTATTACCCCATTGAAACATTAGCTGAAAACAGGGAAGCGTCACAGGGAAGTATATCACTTGAAGGCAAGTAAATATCTATGCTTAAACATATTCGCGCAAACATAAACACTATAAGCATTGCGGCGTAGAAGAGGAAATGCAAAAATTCCGGGTTCTTGACATTGACAACATTTTTCTTTTCACTTTCTGGGCACACGCAATAATCGCGTTCTATTTCATGCAAAATTTAGCTTCCGTTGATTAAATTTGCATACTTTGGATCGCATGATAGCAGCGGAATTTAGAAAATAAAAATCAATATGACAGTGGCGGATTCACGGAGGGTGGAGGTAGTTGTATTCATGCTTGTACCCGAAGTGTTGCTTCCGTTTGCTGTGTTCGGAAAGCGTCAATATTAGCCAGCTGAAGTTCGAAGTGTGCTAATTTAGTTTGCAGAAACTGAGTTCTTCTTAGAAGAACTGGAACTTATTGACAATTTGTCACACATTATTTGTTTCTCATTTAATTTAAATAATTCCTTTATGAAAGTATAGCTCATTCTCCTACAAAAACCAATATTTAAGCTTTGTGGATATCAAAAAACAAAAGGTCAATAAATTTTCACTACTTCACACTTCACTCATTTAAGTGAAATTAATTTTTCACACAGGAATGTACTACTTTTATATATATATATATAATTGAGATTCGAACCTACGTTCTCTCTGTGAATTCCGAATGGTAGTCACGAACCAACGGATTCGGCTACGGCGGCCGCCACTACTTTTATACCATTCACAAAAAAAAAATCCTCTAGTTAGTTTGAAAAAAGGTTTTATTCAGCCTTCTTCATCTGAATGGTGTGCGAAAATTTGCATCTCCGTAACTCCTTTTTCTAAATGTGGGAAATATAAAATATCTCTGGAAGCCAGTTCTTGTCCGTAATTTTCACAGAGATGGCCACAATGAGTATATATAAATAGTACTGCAATACCTCTCATAATTGTTTCTTCAATTATGTAGAAGCAAAAGAAAACTATTTTTCTGGGAATAGCAAAAAATGCTTGAATTCTGCTTATAACTTCCAAACCCGGCTTATTGAGAAGCTTCGCAGGCTGAATTTAAAGCTGAAGTCACATGATCGGGCACGCGCTTATTCTACATGAAATTCGACTTTATTTTTGAGCAAATTAATACCGAAAATGTTTGTTGATCAAATATCTGTAAGCGATTTTCTCAAACCATGCTAAAAATGGATTTCTTGCTTCATTGAACACTTTTCATTATTAAAAAAAGAATATTATTTGCAATAAGTTAACAAGTTATTTTATCAAGCAAATTAGCGTAAGTAGGTTTTTTTTTAAAATAGACTAAATAATTCAATAATAGAAATTAAATAATAATAAATAATTAAATCATTTCATTTTATCAAAAAATAGCTACATCTTTTTTCGCAAATATGCCGATTAATTTCAAGAATCCCCCAAATTTTGAAGCTTACTATCCGCCACTGAATGTAAATTATCTTATATATATTTTGTTTATTAATAATGATAATAGAAATAGGTTTCTGGAAAGTCAGTGATTATGAAAAGTCTTCAAACACGCGTGCGACCAAATAAATGTTTACACACCCTATTCCACGAGCCCTGAAATTAGCAATTTCCAAACGTCCGCACATATTTCAAGCAGTCTTCCAAACCTGCCTTAACGAAGGCACTTTCCCAAAGAGATGGAAGAAGCAAACACTTGTGCTTTTACCCAAGGGCAACAAAAAGCCTGGCGAGCCCGAGTCTTACCGACCAATATGTCTACTAGACACAATGGGGAAAATTCTGGAGAGAATTATTTGCGACAGGCTGTCGTCTTTCGCTGAAGACAAAGGTATTCTATCCACTTACCAGTTTGGCTTCAGAAAATCCCGCTCAACAGTGGATGCTATCAAATGCGTGGTAGATTTAGCAACAGAAGCCATTGAAGGCAAGAGATGGCGCGGCGGGAAAAAAGAATATTGCGCTGTGGTAACTCTGGACGTTAGAAATGCTTTTAACACAGCTAGTTGGCAGCGTATACTAGAAACCCTCGCAAAAATAGGGTCGCCTAGTTATATAATCAAAATAATTGGGAGCTATATTATTTCAGGGACCGTAAACTGAGGTATAGAAGTGACAAAGGCGTTGAGGAGTATATCGTATCAGCAGGGGTTCCTCAAGGATCAGTTCTGGGCCCACTGCTATGGAACCTAATGTACGACGGGGTTCTAAGACTGAATATGCCCCCCAGAACTAAAGTCATTGGATTCGCGGATGACATCGCGGTGGTAATGGTAGCAAAACATATCCACGAAATTGAGAGGATCGCAAGCGAATCAGTAAGCAGGATCAAGACTTGGCTAAGGTCTATGAAGCTGGAATTAGCTGAGCATAAGACCGATGTAGTTCTAATAAGCAGCAGGAAGATAGTAGAAACTATAAGTGTAAATGTTGGGTCTGTAACCATTACTTCAAAACCTGCTATAAAATACCTAGAAGTGATGGTTGACAGCCGTTTAAACTTCAAAACACACCTGGAGTACGCTGTAAAGAAGGCATCGAGAGTGCAGGTCTGCCTGTCGCGAATCATGCCAAACAATGGCGGACCTAGCCACAGCAAAAGAATGCTATATAGCAGGGTAGTCAGCTCGGTTCTTTTGTATGCCGCACCGATCTGGGCTGATGCACTGAACTTAAATAGCTTCACAAAAAAACTGACAGCCGTCTTTCGGCTAAGCGTTTTGCGAACTATCTGCGGCTTCCGTACAATTTCGGATGATGCTTCCTTCGTTATAGCAGGGCTAGTCCCCGTGGACATCTTGGCGAAAGAAATGCAGAGAGTGTACATAAGGCTATCTGAACACGACAGTAGAGCAAGTCGTAAAACTATTGCAGAGGAAGAAAGACGTCGTTCGATCGCCCACTGGCAAGACCGGTGGAACAGATCACCGAAAGGTAGATGGACGCATGGGTTAATACCCATCCTTACGACGTGGTTAGAAAGGAAGCATGGGGAAACAAACTTCCACCTAACCCAATTTCTTTCAGGGCACGGAGTATTTCGAAAATACCTCCATAGATTCGGCCATGACAGTTCCCCAAACTGCCCAATCTGCACGGATAGGGAAGAAGACGCTGATCACGTCTTGTTCCAATGCCCACGCTATGCTCCCGAAACTTGTGGTATTTTAAACGGAGAAAATATTATAGATTTTATGCTAAAATCGAGCGATAACTGGAAGCGAATCTGCGCGCATGCAAAATATATCCACAATGATCTAAGACGCGCGGAGGTTCGTAGACGAAGTAACTAGCAGCCTATGAGCTAACCAGCCCCGTGAGGTAATTCCTTCCTGGACAGTTCCGCGGGGAGAGTGGTAGAGTGGAGAGGTGTTTAGTACGTAGGTGTAGCTGTGAGGCTACAAGTCGTGCATACTGCTATGCCGGTATAGCAGTACTCATGAGAGTTTCCTCTTCATGGGCGTCATCCCGAAAAAAAAAAAACACCCTATTCCAAAAAAACTCGAACGTTTTTAAATTGAAACAATCAGTATATTAGGTGGCAAAATTTTGCAGCTACTGCTAGCTATCCAACCCTCTTTCGAAATGTTATTTAGGATGGTAGTGAGAGCGACATGCGTGGTTTCAATCGATACTCGACGCAACAAATGCAGTTTAGGGAACAGATGATGGTCACAGGGTGCCAAATCAGGTGAATATGGAGTATGAATAATTTACCCTCTTGCTAGTAGTGATATTCTTACGCTGCTCATTTTGATACTTTTTTGGGCTTCTGTTGGTACAGAACACACTTTCAAAACAAGCATCGATTCCAATGGGTTTTTACCTAGCAATCTTCCAGGTATAAATACATGCCATCCAGATATGTGTGAGAGAATGTACCCATAGAAAAAGAGAGCCACATTTACATAGGTCTTCTATCAACTGTAATCACCAAAAAAGAGGTAAAATACTGCTTAAACCTTCTTAACGTTAGGGAACTTCAACACAGTATTATTAAGTTGGTTTTCTGGATATTCGGGATGTGAGGGAAATGAAATGGCTTATCATCTAGCAAAAAAAAGTGACAAACATGCCTCTAATTGGTTTTGAGCCTTTCTGTTAATTTACAAAAGGTTACATTAACAAATTTCTCAGAAAGTGGGAGGAGAAGAAATTCGTTGAACACGGGAGAAATTCTATCGGTCAGCGACAAACGAAACAAATCCTCACGCCGTACAGAGGAGTTTCTGATGAGCTTCTGTCGCTCAACAGAGTGGACTTATGACTTTTTTAACTGGTTACTTTAAATGCCACTTAATGAAGATATCACCCAAAAATAAAATTGGTTTCTGCCGCTTCTGTGAAATGTACACTGAAGCTTCAGAACACATTCTGAAACCACCAAAATACGTACTTATGTATATACTTATGTACTTATATATAAAAGGTGTTTTTTCTAAAGGGTTAGGTTTTCAAGTTGGCACTACTTTTTTCGTAGATGGTCTTTTTGACATCTGTCACTTGATTTATGCTCAGTTTGGTTTGCCATTTCATAATGAATAGACTTACACCTGAACAACGTTTGCAAATCGTGCAAATTTGGGCCCAAAACGAGATGGCCACCGATCCCGATTTTCACAAGAAAATTTTGTTCAGCGATGAAGCTCACTTTTGGTTGAATGGGTATGTCAATAAGCAAAATTGTTGCATTTGGAGTGAACATAATCCACAAGCCATTGCTGAGACGCCGTTACATCCTCAAAAAGTCACTGTTTGGTGTGCTCTATGGGCAGAGGGAATCATTGGTCCATATTTCTTTAAAAATGAAGCCGGCCATAATGTTACAGTCAATGGAGAGCGCTATAGAGCCATGATTAATGACTTTTTCGTGCCTGAATTGGACGATGTTGATGTGGACGACCTTTGGTTCCAACAAGACGGCGCTACATGCCATACAGCCAACGCAACAATCGATTTATTGAAGGAAACTTTTGGTGAGCGCATTATCTCGCGCCGTGGACCTGTGGCGCGGCCTCCAAGATCGTGCGATATAACACCGCTGGACTATTTCTTGTGCGGCTATGTGAAGTCGCTTGTCTATGTAGATAAGCCCGAGACGATTGACGTCTTGGAAGAGAATATTCGGCGCGTTATTGCTGACATACGGCCCCAATTGCTGCAAAAAGTGGTCGAAAATTGGGCCTCTCGGCTGGAATTTATTCGAGCCAGCCGCGGCGGCCACTTTCCCGAAATCATTTTTAAAACATAATGGCAAACCCTTATCTTTATAATAAAGCTAAATTCTTGGCCATAACATTAAATTATATACGTTTTATTTCATCTTGAAAACCTAACCTCTAAAAAAACACCCTATACTTATGTACTTATATACTTATATACTAATCACTTATATATTTATATAGTTATAAACTTATACTTATACTTATACTTATACTTATACTTATACTTATACTTATACTTATACTTATACTTATACTTATACTTATACTTATACTTATACTTATACTTATACTTATACTTATACTTATACTTATACTTATACTTATACTTATACTTATACTTATACTTATACTTATACTTATACTTATACTTATACTTATACTTATACTTATACTTATACTTATACTTATACTTATACTTATACTTATACTTATACTTATACTTATACTTATACTTATACTTATACTTATACTTATACTTATACTTATACTTATACTTATACTTATACTTATACTTATACTTATACTTATACTTATACTTATACTTATACTTATACTTATACTTATACTTATACTTATACTTATACTTATACTTATACTTATACTTATACTTATACTTATACTTATACTTATACTTATACTTATACTTATACTTATACTTATACTTATACTTATACTTATACTTATACTTATACTTATACTTATACTTATACTTATACTTATACTTATACTTATACTTATACTTATACTTATACTTATACTTATACTTATACTTATACTTATATTTATACTTATATACCTAATTAAATTTTTTCCCCAATCCCAGCATCACAATTTTTTTTATTTGTAAAAAGTTCAGTTTTTTTGGAATAGACAGTGAATGCGCATACCTAGCTTTTGCAGCAACAACTGTATATACGCATGTGTGTGTAAGTATGTTAAAAAAAAATGTTTGCCAGTTTCTTTAGACTTATGCTGACCTTAAACCTGACACAACTGATCCAATAAAAATACATACACCGAAAGCTAAAGAATCTAATAAATGGCTTGCCATGGTCATGTTTCGTTTATATGAAATGTCCTATCAATATGGAATGAAACAAAAATGATTAAGTGCTACAATTAGCTGAAGATCAAACAATTTTTCCTACGATGCCGATTTGGCTAAACAACGAATTCGCGTCGTACCAGTCTAAACAATATGCAAATAGAGGCATGAACATTTTTATTACGCAGTGTAATCAATGGCAATGATCGTGAGCGACAGTTTGTCAAAACATGTTGATAATGTTGGGCGAGTAGCTGGATTATTATCAAAAGTTTGAACAAAATATTTCCCAGGATTGCCCGCATAATCATTCTTAATGCGTCATATTTAGTGAAAATAGAAAAACTGATGTAAATTAAAGTGAAATGTGGTCATTCATCCATTATGATGAGGCCACAGATAATAATGACACCTTCGCCCACCGAAACGAATGATAGAGTTTGGCAATGAATTACCTGGACAACCACATATCAGATATCAAATTTTCGTACCTCTCCGTGGTAGATATCATAAAATTTGCTTGGCCCAGTTGGTCAGAAGTACATTTCTTTTTAAGGTACCCGATATTTCAGGTTTATGCCATGAAATTATATTTTTGTCATGAAACGTTATTGTTATGAATAGTTGTAGTCGCAGTTTTAATTGCGAATTTTTTAGTGGAAATTTTGAGATGTTAAGATTTGCAGCAAATCTTCTAGCAAACAAATGCGTAAAAACCTAATAAGGAATTCAGACTTATTTGTTATCATTACTATGAGTATACAACCTAATGGGTGGTTGGTTCCTATTAAGTGGCTGCAGATCTTATCAAAAATGGGAGAGAAATTTTGAACTGTTTGAACTGCATGGGAAGGTATATTCGTTGAACACTTGCAGGTGAATAATGACAAGCAAGAAAATTTTCCTAATACATACCTGAATGTATTTATACTCGTATACCTAAACAGTCGCGCTACTGTAGCTCAGCGCAGAAACTGCATTCAAATCGGCCTTGTATGCATGCCCCAAAACATCGGATGCTCGCTAATCATATGGGTAATGAGATATAAAAATATTCCACAAATTTAGTGAAAAATAAATAAATTATAATATAAAATAAAATATGACGCAAATATGTGTGGCTTCAAAACAACAATACTCATAATTTATCAACGTCAGCAATTATTGTTGGTCCGAACTTGATTAAATTAGACCCCACATGGACTGAGCGAATCACGTAAATTTGAGATTTTTAAATTTCATTGAAGATATTTGTTTAATGGAATTAATATTAAATAAATATAAAAAAATATTTAACACACAAATATAACAGTCATTACACTATGCAATCAAAAATTATATTTTTGGGATATCCCTGGGAAGCGATTAGCAGATGCGGCGCTCAATACAAATTCGGTCTCAAAAAATACTCCAGTTTTGAGAAAAATTTCTCAAAGTCTTGGAAAAAAGTTATTCAAGTTATTAAAAAGAAATTAAGAGTGTTAGATGAAGTAATAATTACAACCGAAGTCAAGCTGTTATTTTTTATTCAATTGAAGAATTTTTATTTTTATTCTGCGGCTGAAGTTCTCGTTGTCAGCTGCGCTTTTTGTATTTATGTAAGAATTTTATTTCATTGCATAAACTATTATAAATAAATAAATCAGTAAGTATTTTTATTTAGCCTTTTAACAACTCTATTTGAAACTTTGGCTACCATGCCCAGCTCATCGCGTTCGATCGCTAAAAATGTAACTTTACGCTTTATGTTAGCGCCTGCTGTTAAACGAATGTGGCGCTTTAAGGGGTTAGGCACCGATGGCGGCGGAAAAGGAGAACCAATTTTGGTTTTTTTTTTCAATGGGATAATAAAATAAAAAAATTAATCTAAAAATCACCTTTATTGAATACTTCACAAGCTGTAAAAATTACAAGGTCCGTCTAAATGGGACGAAAAAGAGACGAGTATGCGACAATAAATTAATGGTGTACTTTTGTCCATTAGCGCACACTCTTTTCGTCTGACAAGACCCCTACTGAAAATTTCCGGCGAATATTTTTGTAGAACCTTTTAGTACTCCGTTGTCACTAAAACTTGAAAATTTTCAGATTTCTTAAAAATAAGCGTCAAAATGACCTACACCGTTAAGAAATATTGGACTAAAATATTTCACAAAAATATGCGACATTAAAATTTCTTAAAGACTTTTACATATACATATTATTAATCGTGTATATAGTTGCATACAAGTTTTTTTTTTACATTAATTTAGGTCATCTAGAGATCGAATTAGGCAAACTTCAATACACTTAAAAAGATGGTGGGGCTTAGGGACAAAACAGCAAGTGGTCCAATATTTTACAGCTCAATTTCTTTAGTAATGGCATGAATTTCTTGTGGCTGCTGCTTAGCTATACTTTTCTTTATTTAATTTTTGTTTCATTATACATATAAGGTGTCACAAAATTAATCACTCCATCTGAAGATTTATTTATTTTACAAGTGTCAAATTAGACAGCTGCAGTATACAAATAGACAAGCAATGGAGCGCGCAAAGGTCATAGATTTCCATCATTCAAAATTATCTTTTTTGTTATCTAGTAAAAAAGATACTCAAAAATAAAATTGGATGATTAATTTTGCGCCACCTTGTATTTACATGTGAATAGTTATACCGAAGATATAAGAAAATAGTATAAGTGTATAATAACCCAGTGAATGAAACAGAAAAAAGCAATTATTTCTCTTGAACCCAACGTTTCATATGATTTGGCAGCACTGCACTATTTTTCTTTTGGTAGTTTGCAAAGAAAAGCAAGCAATACAAAATGCAAGGAACAATTAATTTCGTTAGGAATAAGTACAGTTCACAAAATATTCCTACTTATACTACTTGGCAGCACTGACCTCAACATGTCGCTTGTGAGCTAAGATGCTAAATACAAAGTTGCTTGAACATCGCTAAACTGTTGAAGATTTCACACACACATTTTTCGTTTATCATGCATCGGAATTCTCTACCGGCAGAAAAGTAGTAAATTGAAAGTGGCTAATAAAGAACGTTTCAAAGGAAGAAGTTTGATACACAAAAATAAAAAAAAGTTTATTGTGAATTAAGAGAAGTCATTACTATTTTTGTTTTATTTTACATGTGAATAGCTATAGAATAACAGTAGTTATAAAGAAACGTAGTTCACAAGCACCAAATTTGGACAAATCTTCCGAAGGGCTTGGGATTTATTTTCAATTATCTCTCAAAAATCAGTAATACATCTTTTTACAAAAATTTTTGCTAAATTGTGCAAGGGTGTAAAATTTGTGAGACCAAATTCAACTTTATATATATACAGCTATGGTCAGACATTTAGCGCACTTTATATTATACTGATAATGCAGTTACTTCTAAGAGAGTGCAAATTTTCCTAATTTTGTTTTCAGCATGATAAGAGTTATTTATGGGTCTCTTCAAATGCCCAAAAAATAACCGTAATAATTCTTTCGTATTTGTTATTGCTTATTTTTTCTTGAGTTCTGTCTCAATTACGTTGGACAACTATTTGGCGCACTTACACGGCTTTTTCTCTTACGTGCGATCGGTTCGGCAAATAACTATTTTTTGTGGTGAATATTTAATTAATAACGTCTATTATTTAAATTTTTGCTAAAATGGCTAGAGGAAAGTGTTGTTCAGTTGAACAAAGAAAAATAATATGGAACCTTTACCAAATGGGGGCCAATCAAGTGAAGATTTCCTGAATAGTGCATTGTTCAAGAAAAATGGTATACAATGCCATCAGAGATCTCAAGTCGGATGCTAATTTATTAAAACAAAAAAAAAATTCGTAAAGCTCCGCCACGTAAAAGTCCTCCGTGAGGATCAAATAATTGTCAGGAAAAGTCGATCGGATCCTTTTATGTCTTCAGGAACGATAGCGGCTGAAGTAAGGGCAGAATTAGGCTTAGTTGTGTCCAGTGAGCTTGTGCGAAGGCGTCTGAATGAAAATAAAATATTTGGTCGCATAAGCAGAAAAAAACCGCTCCTATCAAAAAAGAATATTAAAGCGGGTTTATCATTCGCGCGTAGGCACCTCTTCGAAAAGACAGAGTTTTGGAAACCAGTACTTTTTACGGATGAAACTAAAATAAACCGCATCGGTCCTGATGGAAAAACGTATGTACATCGTGAAAAAAATCAGGAAACCAATCCACGGTACAAAAAATGACGGTGAAGCATGGCGGTGGGAATTTAAAAGTTTGGGGGTCTTTTTCGTGGCGCGGGGTTGGGCCGCTGGTCAAGATAGAAGGAAATATGGATAAGCATATGTATCTGAATATACTTAGAAATAATATGGAGCCATATTCTTTCGAGTTTATGCCAGTAAATTGGATATTTATGCACGACAACGATCCCGAACATACTGCGGGAGTGGTCAAAAACTGGCTTTCGCTGAAAAATATTACCCAGCTCGATTGACCAGCACAAAGTCCGGATTTAAATCCAATCGAAAACTTGTGGAATGATGTGAAGACGATGGTTGGACAAAAAAAATTTAAAAATATCGATGAACTTTGGGAAGGTGTACAGGAAGCATGGAACTCTATTCCTTTGGACAGGTGCCAAAAGGTAATTGAGAGTTTACCACGCAGGTGTGAAGCAGTTATACAGAATAACGGCTATTCTACCAAATATTGATATGGTAAATAATAATAGTCAACAATCTTTTCTCAATTCTTACAAATATTTCATATTTTTTACAGAAATCAAAACTGCGCTAAGTCTTTATCCAAATCCCACTACGACCAAATAAGAATTACTTCTATTTTATCATATTTTTACTAGGGAAAACTGTCTACTTTAAGTTATTTTGTCTTTTAATAAAGTGTTAAATATATTTAGTTAAAAAAACTGGATTTAATTTGGTTTCATATCATTTAATCGAACATTATATTGAACTCTTTTTAAGTGCGCTAAATGTTTGACCATAGCTGTATATATAATTGGCACGTACATCCTTTTTGGGTGTTTGGCCGAGCTCCTCCTCCTATTTGTGGTGTGCGTCTTGATGTTGTTCCACAAATGGAAGGACCTACAGTTTCAAGCCGACTCCGAACGGCAGATATTTTTATGAGGAGCTTTTTCATGGCAGAAATACACTCGGAGGTTTGCCATTGCCTGCCGAGTGGCGACCTCTATTAGAAAAATGTTTTTATTAATTTTGGTTTCACCGAGGTTTGACCCAACGTCTCTCGGTGAATTCCGAATGGTAATCACGCACCAACCCATTCGGCTTTAGCGCACTAAAATCTGTGGAAATCAACTAAAGTTTTTTTGGTGAAAAAAGCAATGTTGCATAATGTTATTTTTTAAACGGCGAATTTGATTAAGAATAATAACAACAATATTATAATAAAATTGTACATAAAAACAAAAACAGATATTTACCCTATTTTTATGTGCAGGCGAAACTTTTTGCGTTCTAAACAAACGAGATGACCTATTTTTGTAGTTTCCCATTTTGTTTTTTTTTTATTATTATTATTATTATTTAATGTTTTATACAAACGTATGCTAGTTCGCTGTTAGTCATAAAAAGTAGGGCTGGTCCAAGCTTACTCACAATCGTGCAGATCTTGCATCAGCCCATACGTATAAACTGCGAAACATGTCAATAAAAAACAATAACAAAAATGTCTATTAGGTAATAAGAAAGCGTTCCCAAAGTAATAATAATAAAGCACACAGATTGTTTGCAAAGTACTTTTTTAGAACACAGGGTTGGCCATTTAAAGTGCAAGCAAAATTATTATTATAATTTATTATAAATAAAATTAGTTTGCTGTTCATTTGGATCATCGTTTAATTTAAATCAGATAGGGCTTTTCCAGCTTCTCTTTTATGATGATATTGCGCAAATTGTCATATTTAGCGTTGATTGCAAAATTGAATTTTTTTGTAAGGCTTCTAACGCTTTGCTCAGTGTTTAGGGAGATCTGGCATTTTCGAGCTGTATGTTGCATATCAACTGGAGTATGCCTTGTACTTCAAATAGCGCTACAAAAACAAAGTCTACTGACGTGGAATCAAGTGATCTGCATAGCCAGCTGAAACTGCCATTTGTCGATATCAGTCCAAAATCCGAAGTCTTAGTACTAGGGCTTTTTGGTATCATTTGAAAGCTAAAACTCCAATCAAGAAAAGTTTCCTACCTATTTTGTGATAAAATAGACTTTAAATTTCACAAGTAATTTATGACCTCAAATCACAAGTAATTTGTGCACACCACTTCACTTTGCCTGGCATGGGCAAGTAGAAGCTGCTGTTGTAAAAAAAATTTTAAAAACATATTTTCAACTTTAATACGACATACTGCTGCCCTTTTATACAGATAATTAAGATGAACACAAAATAGATTTCTTCTGAACAACATTAAAAAAAAAAATTGTTTTCAATATTAAATAAATCCACGTTTGAAGACGCTAAAACTCTAAAATTCGGAAAATTTAGAGACAAAAAAAAAAACAAAATGGACAAATTGTACCCTCTAATACTAGGGGGAAAATATTTAATTAAAACAAGTGCGTTTTTGGGTGTTTTTTTTTTTGTATATTTACTTATATAATACGCGAAACCAGTTTTTGTCAATGTGATCCGACCCGAATTGTTTGTTTGATTCTCAAAAATGAAGTGTCGAATTGAAGAGCTTCTTTAACAGTCTCTGCTTCAGTTAGAAGTCTCGATTAGCCGTACAGGGTAATTTGAATTTTGATGAAATGAAAAACCCCCACCAGGAGAGATTTTTCTTCATTCAGATGGATTAAGATGAAATTAGGCGCATAAAAAATCAAGAAACATTTATTAGCATGGAAATCTTTGTATCAAAAGTTCCTCCACTGAGGATTTAAGCTCAGAAACTGTTACATAATACTCACTTGGTTAGGTTTTTTTTTTCCTTGGGCTCTACGCGCTTACTGCGTTTCGAGTAATTTATTATTTCAATTAGTTTGTTTTCTAGAGCAAATATTTTCATACATATGTGCAGTATAACATTCAGATAGATTACAAGTATTTTCAATTACATAAATATTTTATAGTTTAACAAAACTAACTGAAATAAAATGCCTGCGATTGGATACAAGCAGTTAGATGGTTATTCTACTATATTACTATTATGATTAAGACATTAGGTAGGAATGTTTGAAGCATTGAAGTTTTTTAAATTATCAATTATTTTTTGACAAATTCATTAAATGATGTTATCAAACTAGGATATTTTGAAATTTGTTTTATGTTGAATGCTGGAATATCATATTGTGCACAGAATGTTTCGTGTCTCTGTCGTGCACTGTGAAAGCGTGGGCAGTCGTGCAAAAGATGATGCATACTCTGCACAGTGAGTTGGTCACACGGGCACCAGTCTTCGTCAATGATTTTGAATCGCTTTAAGTATGCCTTGTTGAAACCATGGCCAGTAAAGAGCTGTGTCAATTCAAATGATATCCCAAAGAGTTGTCGGTATAGTTGCGCATCTTCAAGAATTGGAAATAAAATCTTTGTAAAGGAGCCAGTGGTATCGTCGGCATACTCCTGCTGCCATGACTCGAATATTTGAGAACGTATTTGCCGTATAGCATAGCTTAAGGGAAATGCAGTATATACTGGATCGACTCCTTGATTTGCTGCTTCTTTTGCCTGTTCATCTGCACGCTCGTTTCCTTCAATACCGATGTGCGATTTGACCCAGTAAAAGTCAATTCTGTGTCGCTGGCGAAGAAGGTACAGGTGCTGATGAATTGATGCAATTAAAGGATTGGGGTTGCTCCGATTTTGGATAGCTTCCAAACAAGAGCGACTGTCGCTATATATGACTAGCTTTTCAGTTTTCAATTCATTCTGAGCCCATTTAAGTGCAGTGTCAATTGCTAGAGCTTCAGCCTGGAAGACAGTGCATGTGTCATGTAATTTAAATTTACGTGACGTCCAGTCATCATCTTGTTTATGAACGACAAAAGCTGATCCACAAGCGCCTGTTTCTAACTTGCTTCCATCGGTATAGATGTGGGTCGCATTTGCATCCATAGTATTGTTAGCTTCCTGTTGTGATGCTATACTTTCAAAACGTATAGACTGACGCTCGGAAGGATGTAGTTGATTTTTTGGTGTAGTGCGTTGTTCAAGCATGACGTTTAGTGTTTCATCATATACTCCGGATAATTTGACACTTTCGATTTGCATAGTTTCTTTTATCTTCAGATGCAGCGGTGTGAATCCTGCAAGCGCCAGAGCCGAATTAGCCGAAACTGTGTGAAAGCCTCTGATTGCTCGTATAGCGAAAGTTCTTTGGAACGAGCGAAGAAGACGGCGAATATAATTAAACTGTATAGCTTTGCCCCATATACTTGCAGCGTAAGTTATAGTTGGCTCCACAACATGCTTATAGATTGTGATAACGTTGTCTGCGTGTACACCCCATGTGGGTCTAACATATCGGCATAAGTTTTTATATACTCGCTGAGCTTTATCGACAACGTACTTAGCGTGGTTGGTGAATCTCAGTCGATCATCTATTACTACACCCAGGTACTTAATTTCTTTGACGAAGATTAGTCGATTGCCATTTAAAAATAGTTCAGCTTGTTTAGCATTACTTTTAAATGCCATAGCATATGTCTTGGTGTCGCTAAAAGTCAACTTCACATTCTTTCCCCAATTATATATTAGGCGCAAAGCATCATTAGCGTAAAGTTGCAGTTCTTTTACAGTTTTGGCGCTGACTATTAAGAGGATGTCATCTGCAAAGGCCTGAATTTCACTTGGTTAGGTTAGGTTAGCTTAGTTGGCATTAAGCCATGTGTAGACCTTTTGGCCCCTAGCGATACCAGATTGAGACCGACATCTACGAATACCGAAAGTAGACATCATGTAGGATGTCAGCGCTTTTGGCGAATCTAAGCAGAGCTGGGAGATCCAGACCCTCAAACAATGGGGCTCCCAGGCATTTTGAACGCGTTTTTAATAATGCCGGACAGACACACAGAAGGTGTTCTAAAGTTTCCTCAACATCCTCTCTGCATTTCCTGCATTTGTCCGTGTTAGCAATCCCTTTCTTGTATGCATGTGCAGCCAATAGAGGCCTGTTAGCATACCTATGATATTTCTGCAGTCCTTTCGCGAGAGCGTAAGTACGAATTGAGTCAGTTTTTTCTCGTTAGTTCTACGCAATAAATATATCATCAATTTATATCTTGGTTTTATTTTCTTAACTTTTTGAAAATTATGTTGAATCTAACGCAACACAAGTCATGGCTGAGATTTTGGAAAGTAGCGTACTCAGTCGCTGGGCTGCCACTTGCGGCCTCGGAGTCAACTCTGACAAAACGGAGGTGGAGCTATTTATCAGAAAATATAAACCCCCACTCTTTTGACTTCCTAAATTAAACAACCAGGTTCTCCTGCTCTCATCGGAAGTTAGGTATCTTGGAGTGATACTTGACTCCAAACTCCATTGGAAGCTACGCATTGAAAATCGGGTAAAGAAGGCCACTGTAGCGTTCTACTCCTGCAAATCAATGTTCGGTAAAAAATTCGGACTCAAGTCTCGAATCTCCTGGGTATGCTGGTAAAATTCCTCTGATCTGGGTTCCAGGACATAGGAGCATAGAGGGAAATGTAATTGCTGATGAGCTTGCCAGGAAGGGGACTGAATTGACCTTAGAGACCTCCTACCCGGTCATCGGCATCCCCCTGACAGTTGTTATAGAGGAACTGCATAAAATATTTCTCAGGAAAGTGCAGAAAAGATAGAGCTCCATTTCTTCATGTGCTATTTCGAAAACCCTTTGGCCCCAATACGTTATACGAAGGACTCAGAAAGTCCTTTAGACTCCTCCCCATTCAATTTCCAAACTCGTAGCTGTGTTTACCGGCCACTGGACGATCAGCACACACGCGAAAAAGCTAGGGTTACCATTTAACCCCCATTGCAGAAGCTGTGGGGACCTTTCAGAGAAGGAGGCTGTACTCTATAAATGTTCGGCTTTGGCAGCTAGACGACTAAGTTCACTGGGCGTTCCATTCTTCGACAGCCTGCCGCAGTGCGCCAAACTAAGTCCAATCAATCTCCTCCATTACATCAACAGCTCTGGCTGGATGTTGATATCTGCCTGTTGGAGGTCTCATAATGGTATCAAAACAGCGCTTTAGTGCTACTTGAGGAGTGCCAGAACGGCACTTCAACCTTACTACCTAACACAACGCAAACTACCTCTGCCTTCGACATTCAAAAAACTCGAAATAATTGGAACAATCTCCATCATCAGATGGCCAATCCTTTGGAAAGGCGTCCATACATCCATTCAAAATTTACAAAATAAACTTACAAAAATGCATAGGTTAAATACTTGAATTAAAACTTCTAATGAATTGGGGAAAAATATATCAAATTCTGATATATAAATTTGCGTAAAAGTAAATAAAATGAATTTTACAATAACTAAATTCAAGCCGAATTAGATAAAGGCTGAAAACTATACTGGTTAGAGCTTAGCAGTGAGTATTTGGTTTACTCTTACAATAAAATATAGGTCGAATATTCTCACTTTATTTGACCGACCCTGTACTATTTCAGATTTCGTGTTCGACTCAGCGGAAGATGTTTTCCTTGACATTAATATAATGCACGTATACTGCTAAACACACAAATGCATATACCTAAATACATACATATAAAGTGTGGTTAAGTTTTAAGGGCCGGTATTAATTTTAAATAAAATATAATTTTTTAAAGAAATTATTGCCATTTTCCTTTATTATGATAATAACTGTATAGTTCAATTACATATGGATCAAAATATTGGCCAAATGGACGCTGCGGCCTCGGTGGCACACCTCCATCCGATGGTCCAAATTTTCGATGATGCTGAGGCATAATTGAGGTTCTATGCCGTTAATGTGCCGAATTATCTCATCCTTCAGCTCTTGTTTCTGGCTTATCGACGTAAACCTTTTCTTTCAAATAACCCCAAAGAAAGAGGTCCAACCGCGTCGTTGACGTTTAGGTGTGGTTCACATTCAACATCGGCCCTTGAAATTTAACCACCCTTTATATGGAACTATAAGTAATTTAATACAACTAAATGAGATTACCAGTTAAGATTAAGTAAACTTGCCGCGATTCAGTTAATATATAACTGTTGCAAATTCTATTACTTAATCTATTTTTAGAGTAAGTTTGAGGAAATTGAGAATGCGAAAAAGAAAACTATTTGCCTGCGGTTTGTGACCTGTAATATTTACATATTTCACTCATTCTCATATTAAATGCGACGTAATAGAGTAGAGACGTTTTGCATTTTAGCATTTTTGAAATGTGAAAGACGTACAGAGTCAACTTGAATTTTTACTAATCATACGATTTTGTGATAATAAAACTAAGCCACACATTTTGCTCCTGGTTTGTTTTATTAATAACCCCGACTGACCAGATAAGAATCACGATGGGCAGAGCGCAAAGGCACGGCCAATATTAAACTGTTAAATGGCTCTCAGAGAATTTAAAGGAATCAGCTAATTTGTTGACGTATTAAGGAATATGACAGCGGTTTGTTTACAATACAGACCGGCAACTGAGATTGTGTTGGTAATATATGAAAAAAATCATCGCAGCTACAGTCTACGTTACTCCGTTACCGCCTGAGCCATAGATGACAAGATGCAAAACTTTCTCATTTTATGTGAAAACGTGCCCTGGAACTTTTTTCAGTACTTGGCAGTACTGCCAATCTATGTACTGGTGAACAGCTAATAGACAAAATGGTGGACTCTCAGAATTAAGGCCGCAAAAATAAATGACGAAAAAAGTTCGTTTTTACGTTAATGCCGTGATATACATATTTTGCAAGAATTTTTATTCAAAAAAGACAAACAAATTAAACTGAAGAAGGTAAACAATGTCTTTGGAATTATGGTTTTGACCTTTATTACTGTCATCTTTCAATGTTTGATAATTTCATTTAAATCTTAATTTTTTTTAATTATTGTTCATTTATGTCTTTATACTGATTGTGCTTATTTGTATTGTATGTATATACTTATATTATATGTATATGTTCATCTGGTGTGGTGATGTCGAAACTGTGAAAATCCCAATTTTTGTTTAAAAATTACCCAAATAATATTGTATTTCTTCCATCATTTGATAAGAAAGAGAAAAAGTGTCGACTTTTGAGAAAAAGAGTGTCGCATCTTATCATCTGTGCTCAGAACAACGACTGATTGGAAGAATACGTGTGAAATGAGCGGCAATTAAAGACTCTCCTACCATTTTAGTTCGGATGATCTATCCTCCTTGGACAAGAGCGATAGGAAAATAAATTTGAGCAGCAAAGGAGTTAGGTACTAAAATAGATTCAACCTTTACTTTGAAGCCTCGTTCATGCCATTTTGTATGGAGTACAACAGAGCGATTCCATGTCAAGTTATCCAAGTATTTTGAGTTTTATTCTGTGTTGAAGATTTAAATATAGAGTTTAGAGTAAGAGAAATTATTATTATTATTATTTATAGGGGATATATAAAGCGTTTTTCAATAGGTGCGCTTCAACTTTTTTCCGATAAGGAGGGCGAACGACGCAATATTTTTTATTTTTCGCTTGTCATTTGTAAACTTCATTAGTATACATTTCATCATGGAACGCTAAACACTTGAGCAACGCTTGCAAATCATTGAATTTTATTATAAAAATGCATGTTCTGTTAAGAAAGTTTAAAGTCGAAAAATCATCTTCAGTGATGAAGCTCACTTTTGGCTCAATGGCTTTGTCAACAAGCAAAATATGCGTTACTGGGCAGAAAGCAATCCATACGTGATTCATGAGACACCGTTGCATCCCGAAAAAAACACTGTTTGGTGCGGTTTACATGCCGGCGGCGTAATTGGCCCATATTTTTTCGTTGACGAGAACGATCGCCACGTTACTGTGAATGGAAATTGATACCGCGACATGATAAACGATTATTTTTGGCCGCAATTGAATGGTATGGACTTAGACGACATGTGGTTTCAACAGGACGGGGCCACAAGCCACACAGCACACGCTACAATTGATTTGTTGAAGAGTAAGTTCGATGAGCGCATAATTTCTAGAAATGGACCGGTCGAATGGCCGCCGCGCTCGTGTGATTTGACGCCTCTAGACTATTTTCTTTGGGGTTATGTGAAGTCATTGGTCTACAGTAACAAGCCGGCGACGATTTGTGAGCTCAGAGCCAATATTGAACGCGAAATTGCTGGAATTTCGGCCGATTTGTGCAAAAGAGTGGTCGATAATTGGGTTCAACGATTGGACTTCGTAAAACGTGCACGCGGTGGTCATGCAAAAGAAATCGAATTTCATACTTAAATGTATATGTTCAAACTCGATAATAAAAAAAAAATTAGTTAAAAAATGGCTACTAGGGAGTTAGAGAAGAATTTTTGGTTCTCTTTAACATTTTTATACATTTTTTTAGTTTTTTTAGGATAAAATACGATCAAAAATGGTTTCCCAAATTTTTTTTTTCAAAATTTTTTTTCCAATTTTTTTCCTAACGTTTTTTTTTTAATTTCTTTTCCAAATGTTTTTGCCAGTTTTGAATTTATGCCCACTTAAATTTTTTTCTTCTTTTATATTTGCTTATTTTCCTTAATATTATTACCAGAGGCTAAAAAAATTTAATACTAGTTAAAAAAAATTTTAAATTTTCTTTTTAACATTTTTATAAATTTTTTTTTAGTTTTGTTAAAATACAATTTAACACAAATTAAAAAGAAAACATATATTTTTCCAATTTTTTTTTACAAAATTCCATATGCTCAGTGATTCCTAAAATATTCATGATGAGATTCCCATAACCTATTTTAACAAAGAGAGAGAAACTATTTTTAACAAGAAAATTATTTTTATTTTCCGAAATTGGTTTTTTTTTAGAACATTCTATCTTATAATACGAAAAATCAATATTAATGAACATTTTAATATATACCGAAGATATTTCACTTTAAAAAATTCTTGACAAAAATTTTCAAAATTGAAAAAGTTTCAAATTCACAATTTTTTTTTTAACCAGTTTTTGTGGCATTATTTCAGCAATAGATTCTCAAATGTTGGACTCGAGCTGATCTACACTGGTTGGCTTTACTAAGCACTTGATTTAGCTTGAGAGAAAATAATAGAGAAGTATCAAGTCATATGAGCACGGCGGTCTATTCATGAACACTCGCCTTGGGATGACCCAGTCGTCAAATTTCTCGTCCACAATTTCGAGCGTTGCATGACATGTTTTACATAGGTATAGTGCCATTTTGTTGGAACCACAGATCGAATATATTTATGATGTCGAGTTTTGCCTACATAAATACGGTCACCATTGTTCTATGCTGAGTGCCATTGACGTAAATGGTAATTCTTTACTCATTTGGAAAGAAGTAAAGTCCGATGAAGCCGCCATGTCATAAACCGTACTAAAAAGTTAATATCTGTGGATGCATTGATGCGTCCTCGAACACTTGCGTGATGAAACCGCAACTCTTGCTAAACGCTTTAACATCTGCTGAAGTAAAACAAGTACAAAAATTATAATTTATATGTGGTCACCCTGTAAATGAATATGTTGATGTTAATTGGTAATTAGTATGAATTCGAAATCGAATTTTTCGACGATTAGCGAGCCTGAACCCATGGTGAAAAGGTTTTTAGAGATTTTATTTGCTCTTGGGATGTGTTTACAAAAAAAACTGAGATTGTGTTGGTGATATACGAAATAAATTAACCAATAACACTTCGTTGCCGTCTGAACAACTGAAATGATCATGCAGATCACGCCACTTGGGGGACTCTGCAGCCGAAGTTCCCCTCACATTTTTCTTTTTCGCCATAGTTAAAGAGCAAACCTTGTAAACCAAGCAAACCTTGGCTTGAACCAAGGCGTGCTCACTTTCGACCTCCTTGCTGGCTTATTCGATCGCCGTGAGATAAGACTCAAAAAATAAATCTAACGGGAAATGGTCAGAACCTTTTACTTCAACAATATACGACTACAGCATATGGACTTATGTAAAGGGTGGTTAAATTTCAAGGGCCGATGTTGAATGTGAATCATACCTAAACGTCAACCTCACCGTTGGACTTCTTTCTTTGAGGTAATTTGAAAGAAAGGCGTACGTCGATAAGCTAGCAACAATTCAAGAGCTGAAGAATGAGATAATTCGGCACATTAACGGCATAGAATCTCAATTATGCCTCAGCGTCATCGAAAATTTGGACCATCGGATGGAGGTGTGAGGCCGCGGCGGCCATTTGGCCAATATTTTATTCCATACGTAATTGGGCCATACCAATATTATCATAATAAAGAGAAATGACAATAATTTCCTAAAAAAATTGTATTTTATTTAAAATCAATATCGGCCTTTAAAACTTAACCACCCTTTATAAAAGCGAGGGACCCTCTTAAATTTTACAATCAATGAGTATATCGAGTGATTAGACTGGATGTAAAGGGTGATTTTTTTAGAGGTTAGGTTTTCAAGATGAAATAAAACGTATATAATTTAATGTTATGGCCAAGAATTTAGCTTTATTATAAAGATAAGGGTTTGCCATTATGTTTCAAAAATGATTTCGGGCAAGTGACCGCCGCGGCTGGCTCGAATAAATTCCAGCCGAGAGGCCCAATTTTCGACCACTTTTTGCAGCAATTGGGGCCGTATGCCAGCAATAACGCGCCGAATATTCTCTTCCAAGACGTCAATCGTCTCGGGCTTATCTGCGTAGACAAGCGACTTCACATAGCCCCACAAGAAATAGTCCAGCGGTGTTATATCGCACGATCTTGGAGGCCACGCCACAGGTCCACGGCGCGAGATAATGCGCTCACCAAAAGTTTCCTTCAATAAATCGATTGTTGCGTTGGCTCTATGGCATGTAGCGTCGTCTTGTTGGAGCCAAAGGTCGTCCACATCAACATCGTCCAATTCAGGCACGAAAAAGTCATTAATCATGGCTCTATAGCGCTCTCCATTGACTGTAACATTATGGCCGGCTTAATTTTTAAAGAAATATGGACCAATGATTCCCTCTGCCCATAGAGCACACCAAACAGTGACTTTTTGAGGATGTAACGGCGTCTCAGCAATGGCTTGTGGATTATGTTCACTCCAAATGCGACAATTTTGCTTATTGACATACCCATTCAACCAAAAGTGAGCTTCATCGCTGAACAAAATTTTCTTCGATGCGTCGCGCTCGTAATAAATTTGCACGATTTGCAAACGTTGTTCAGGTGTAAGTCTATTCATTATGAAATGGCAAGCCAAACTGAGCATAAATCAAGTGACAGCTGTCAAAAAGACCATCTACGAAAAAAGTAGTGCCAACTTGAAAACCTAACCTCTAAAAAAACACCCTTTACTTTTCCCAATGAGGTTTTGTTTTTTCCAATAAGGACGTTGCTCATGTTTGGCTTAATGGCTACATTAATAAGCAAAATTGCCGTAGTTGCTGAAAAGCATCCCGAAGGCATTCAAAAACGGTCATTAGATTCACTGAAAACAACCGTTTGGTGCGGCCTATGGGGTGGGGGAATCATTGGCGAATATTCCTTCAAAGACGAGGCTGGCGCCAATGTAACAGTGAATGGCGAACGCTAACGTGCCATGATAAACGACTTTTTGATGCCGGAAGGCGGAAATTGAAGCCCATGATCTCCACAATATTTGGTTCCAACAAAATGGCGTACGTCTACCTGCCATATAGACCTTGGAACAATGGATTTACTGCTCTCGTCTCGAACCATCATCATCGTGTGATATCACACCTTTGGACTTTTATTTGTGGTGGTATGTAAAATTTAAATGCTTTGTGCATAAACTAGCTTCCATTAAGACATTGGAAGCCAACATTATTAAGGTTTTTGACGGTTTGCCGACCGAAGTCCTCCAGCGAGTTATTCAAACTTTGTATTTACGGATGACCGAATTACAGCGTAGTTGTAGCCGACATTTCAAAGGGATTATCTTTACAAAATAAATGCCATGAATGATTCTACACAAAAATAGTAATGATTGCCCAGTCAATTTGAATTTGCGTTGTTTTATTTCAATTTAGAATTCGATGCCTCTAAATTGATCATCGTTTATTACCTCAATTGTTTATATTTGCTTTCACGCCACACTAACCTGGTTAGAGACTATGCCAGTTTATTATAGTGTTCTCAGTATGCATAGCTTATGCACTCCTCGTTGTATTGAAAATGTATAAATAAATAAGAGATTAAAACGATTACTAAAACACGTTATCGTTTTTAACAATCTCATAAGCAATATAGAAATTCATGAAGCATTTATTCTATTCTATTATTTGTTGTCTTGTTCAGCGTAGGGATCTGTACAATCTCATGTGTCTGGTATGCCTTCATCATGTGAAAATAATCACAAATAAAAAATTGAGATCAACACATGTCAGTCACGATTTAATGTGCATAAAGATTTAGATTTACTTCGTGCTTCTTTTAACCCTCCAATGTTCGGTGCCTTATGATGCGGTAAGTGCATCATAAGGGTCTGCCCAGACCCATACAAATAATGTAAGAAATACGATTTTAAAAATAATTTTATTTATTTATTTGAACGGATTAGTATTAATTACGAAGACCAATTGGGCTTACAACTATATAGTTGCATGGAATGTTCATTAAGACATATGGGACGATTACATTTGCTGCAGTTATAACGAGTTTTACGTCGCTTTTTCGAAGAAGAAGCAGCACAATGGTAGCACGATGACCGTGTTGAAGCAACTTGAGCATATGCATCTGATGTCGATGGACAAGATTCCGGTACCTAAAAGTAGCGAAATAATTTATTTTAAATTAGTAAATATGAATACATGCATATACATATCTTTATACGCGGAGATATATGTAGGTGTGTATATAATTCATACTCACCTTGATATTGTCTTATATGAGCAAACCTCCATACTAATGGGTTAGTCGCCCGTTTCGTCATACATATGTGGGATAACTAGCTGCCATGCCAATTCAATGATAAATGAGCGCCTCATATCACTCTGCTTTGCCGGATTCAGCTGGTCATAGATGATGAATGAGGCCAAACCGGCAATATCAAGCATATTATAAAACATTGCCAATGGCCAACGGTTTGTCAAGCGTTTGCACGAATAGCCAGTCAACATTTGATCCATTGTATCTACCCCCGCTTTAAATTTATTGTAGTCCAAAGTTTGATCTGGCTTGAATCCTTTCAATGGATCGGTGCTTTGATGGTAATGGGCAGTGGATAACATAATTACTGGCTTTTTCGGCTTTGCCATATAATGGCTTTTTCAGTAAGAGCGCTTCAACTTTTGAACTTTTTTGAATAAAACACAAACGGTTTGGCTTTTTTAACTAATTTTTTTTTTTTATTATCGAGTTTGAACATATACATTTAAGTATGAAATTCGATTTATTTTGCGTGAACACCGCGTGCATGTTTTACGAAGTCCAATCGTTGAACCCAATTTTCGACCAGTCTTTTGCATAAATCGGCCGAAATTCCAGCAATCGTCGCCGGCTTGTTACTGTAGACCAATGACTTCACATAACCCCAAAACGGGACGGCTTGTTAAATGGACCGTAAAATGGCCGTAATGCTCTTAAAGTAGCAGCAACAGAACGATTATTTTCATAAAAAATTTGCACGATTTGCAATCGTTGCTCAAGTGTGTAGCGTTCCATGATGAAATGTATACTAATGAAGTTTACAAATGACAAGCGAAAAATAAAAAATATTGCGTCGTTCGCCCTCCTTATCGGAAACAAGTTGAAGCGCACCTAGTGAATAACCCTATACGAGCACAGAGCGATATTATTATTGTGATAACAAAATAAAGTGCTTTTAACATCACGCTTCGGGTTAAGCAATTCATGCGGAATGAAGGTCTTATTTTTTCCTACGGTACCGACGGAAGCCACTCTACGATCCATCAACAGTTCTGCCAAGTTGTATGTTGAAAAAAAATTGTCAGCATAAACAGTCCTACCGCTGTCCATATAATTTTCCATCAATTTCATGACGACCCGTTCACCTTGATTCGTTTCTCGCTGGCCACCTGGTGGTTTTCCGGTATAAATTATACCTTTCAAAGGGTAGTTTGAAACAGAGTCACAAATCCACCACTCTATCATGCCATATTTTGCCGGCTTACTCGGAATATATTGGGTGAATCGAGTGCGCCCACGATGTGGAAATAACTGTTTATCGACGGTTACATGACAATCCGGAGTGTATGCTTTCTCTAAATTGGCCATCAGCATGAGCCATAAATCGTCCAGGGCAGCAGATTTGTTTTGCTTCAACCTCTCAGCACGAGTACCACTGTTATCGAAACGGATGAAAGTAGTTAAGCTCTTGAACCGATTCAATGACATAGTTGCCTTATAAATTGGCATATTGTAATTGGCCCACAATTCTTTCGCTGGCTGAGAATTTGAGTGGAATACACCAGCAATAAGTAGCATCCCAAAAAAAGCATACATTTCGTCTTCGTTAGTCATTACCCAAGAACACTGTTTATTACTGGGATGTTTTTTATTCCATAGACGAAACGCTTCAACGGCTTTTCTGTTGGTTTCCCGCACAATGATACTTACGATTTCAGGAGACAGCAATAGCTTGAAAAGAGCTTTATGACTCGGTGACGCTCCTCGTAGTGGCCCTTTACGAGTAAAAGTTGTAACATTGTGACAACGAGGCCTTCCAGGTGGTGGATTATTTAAATTCCACATCTTACCATCTTTCGACCTGTATATAAGGCCCTGGGTAATAGATGTGCTGCATGATTCCATTGTGGTTGAAGCCTGAAGGGCGATAGCTTCTCTATACAAATCCTCAATATCATCAGGGTTTTCATCCAGAACAGCCTCTAACTCGATCTCCTGTTCTATATCTGATGCTTCACCGAAGTCATCTTCATCTTGAAAATATTCGTCATCTTCTACGTCGCCACTTGTTTCAAATGGATCGGACTCCTGTCCCATAATATCTTCAATTTGTGCCTGAAGTCGCTGACGTTCTTCCGGACTCACATTTGCTGCACTTAGCTTACGAAACAAACGCGTCATCACATCAACTACATCCATATTTACTTGTTCCATTTTATTTAAAAAACTCTTCCCCCTAATTAAAAAACACGTCTCCACTTTAATTTTCAAATGTCAACTAAAAAATTATCCCTGCCGCTGCCTCCGCTAACAGTTTAGTTGTTTACACCTAACGGTTAACCAATTTACATGAGATGTTTATATGGGTCTGCACAGACCCATGTGAGCTTAATTAATGAAATTAGTATAAAATTATTATTTTTACAACAAATATAGCAAAAATCTTAATTTTGCTACTTCATTGTGTTAAGCACACTATATTTTAGGAAGTCATGGACTAAGAAGCCTCAGATATTAAAAATAAAAGATCTACATACATTTAAAGATGGAATGGGTCTGGCTAGACCCATATGAACATCGGAGGGTTAATTGCCTGCGCATTCCTCGTAGAAATAAATATAAGAAGACGAATAACATAAACCTTTCTAGGTTTTATTTACTTGCCAGTCCTCAAACGATTATGCACATAACTCTCGTAACTGTTTATAGATTTTTCGCAACTACTGCGTCATTTGCATTTGGCGTGGGACGGTCCACCGCAATTGATCCTATTGAACTGCTGTGTGTAGGAAAACAAAAATAACCGTAATTAAACTGAATTGAATTGAAATTTCACTGTCATGGAGGTTAATATGTTTTATAAATAATTAAATGTTATCAATTCAGCTTAAAAACTTATCGCCGGTTAATGGCCAAAGCAAATTGCCTACATCTACGTGCGATTATATGAGTCCATGCGACACCACACGTACTATAAATATTATAAGACCAATTAAATTTTTTATATTTTTATTATCAGTATTTGTTTTTTTTTTTGGTTTTTGGTTTTCCTTGTCCACATAGGGCCTCCCATCGTACACGGTTCTGTGCTGTTGCTTTTGCACCGTCCCATAAGATACCGGCATCTGCTAGTTCGCGTCGCATCTACCTTCTCCAAGTGTATTTTGGTCGACCTCTGTTCCCTTGCGGGTTGCCGTCCAGTGCCATTCTTGTGATGCTATCTGGTGGTATTGTCAATGTGTGACCTATCCATCACTAAGGATGGGTTCCTCGTTCGTTAATCTCTACAGTGCGCCGTTACTGATGGTGTTTGGCCAGAATATTCTGCAGATGATGCGGAGACATGAAGAATTGTAGCCTCTGTGTGATCGTGTTAGAGACCAGCCATGTTTCGCTTCCGTACAAAAATATGGACTTTACGCCTGAGCCGAATATTCGTAGTTTAGTGCGCCTGGAGATTTGTGAACTCTCCCATACTGTATGGATTCACCCGCATGCCCCCTTGCTTTGTTTAGTCTGCAGTTGATATCTTCATCTGCTCCACCATATGCCGCGACGATACAGCGAGGTAGCAGAATCTTTTGACGAGTTCCGCCGGGCATCTGTCAACAGATATATACCTTGCGTTATTGTGGTTAACTCTCATAGCCTTGGTCTTGGCGATGTTGACCTCCAGTCCGACAGTGCGTGCTAGTTTCTCCGCCTTCGCTTGCATGCCAAATAGTTTGAGAGAGAGGAGGCAGATGGCATCGGCGAAATCCAGTCCTCTTCAATCAGTAAAGAGCTAACAATTTATCTATTTAATATTGAAAATTATTAAGAAAAGTAAAATCTGCGGAACGAAAAAAGTTTAAGACCAAGTTATCAAATTTTTATTTAGTTCTTTATTCATTTTTAAATTATTTTACTGCTCTAAAACACACGGCTTTAAAATTTGCAATCCTTGACCGCTAATTTCTTGTGTGTATCCACACGGATAAGTGGAATTTGATCTTGTGGAAAGTGATGTTCGTGGCAGTGTTTTGTTACAAGTTTCTTGTACAAGTCAACGCCCATTGAATCGGCGAGTATGCATAGAACGGTTTAGCGCTTGTCCAAAGCTTTGCATGCTTGGTGGATGCCATGGACCAAACCATCAGCGATCAGAGACTTTTCCAGCACCTCGTGCAGAGCGGTATTTGACACTAATGGCTGCCCAGACTATGACAGAATCTCCTCCTTATTTTTCTTTCGTTTATCATGCCAATACATTTGGGAGCCATCTGATCCGCCCAGATTGAGTTTATTTTTCGTGGGAAAAAATTACTCTTTCACATTCATCTTCCCAAAATTGGTACTTTTCTGCAAATGCCAATCTGGCCTGTTTGTGTCGTGTGGCTTACTTTGTTTTATGTACTCATTTTACATATTCTGGATAAGAATCTGATTGCAAAATTTGTTGTTTACGACGAGTAGTAGCTTCCAATTAAGAGTTTGTTTAATTTCAGCCGGCTATTTGATTTATTTTTAGCTAAATGTGATTGATTTCCCGAACATCTCTAGCGTTAAGCTTTGGTTTTCTCCGACTTCTCTTGGTAAATCCGCACTTTTCTTTCAAAGTGAAGTCATGCAAAATCACAGTTTTGCTTCTTTTTAATTTTTAAGCCATCTCTACCATTGTTCCTCCTCTCTCTGTCCATGCTACAATTTTTTCCTGCTCAAATTCAGTCAAAGCTCTTCTGCACGGCCAAACAAACCTAAACCAAAACAACTACGTAAATATGATAACGAGGAATAGTGATCAAAATCACTTATAATATAATAGAATAATTTGAACGTAATAACTTAAATTGTACTTTTTTAAATTAAAAGCAAGCAAACGCTTTTGGTATTATAATTATTTGGTTTTGCACAGAACAAGAATTTGCGCGTTTCAAAACCACCAGCACTAAATGCGGCATAATTTTCGTTATGAGATGCCAACGAATTATCGCTTTCGCAGATCCCATCAAAATCATTTGGGTCTTATAATTCCTTCATGCGTTGTATACCTAATTAAAAAAGGGGAAATATTAATCGAAAATGTTTCCAAACAATAAAATATGAAGACCATTTTTAGTGAATAAATATTTATTGCCTTTATAGCTACACGCGAATGCTTTTAGTTTTCACTCTTCCAAAGTAGTTCGCGGCAGTTTTTTTTATATATTTCATCAGCATACAAATATGCGGTTTCGGAAGAGTATTCAAAATGTTGTTTTTGGTGGCGAGGTACTTGAGTTGAGTTGAGTGCTGTTAGTGAGTCATGAATGCTAGCTGAAATCTCTCCTAACTCAGTTGTATGAAAACCGTTTGAATTAAAATTCTTAATTTCTCCGTAGCACAACTCTTGGATAGTAATAACTGGCTGCAGAAAAAATAAAGCGGTGCAGAAAATCAGCAGTGCAAAGAGTTGAATATGCTGATAGGCATAGAAGAGAGCCTCACAATTCAGAGAAGTAAATTAAATTTCGAGATATAAAACCTTTACTGTTTGGCTTGCTTATAAATGATATTGGTTTTAAAAATTTTATTGTAGTACTTTATTTTTTGCCGATGACCTTAAGCCTTGAATAAACTGTGCCTCTGTGTGATGCATACATAGAATGTTGTTAATAGTCTGGTTAGTTAACGTGAGAGTAATAAATTATGGTTAAACATTAAATAATGCTTTCATATGACAAAACGATAAACGATCATATCTTAAAACGAAACTCTCTCTTATTTGTATCGACTTATAAATTTTAAGTTGCCCGCTAATTTTTGTTAAAGAATTTGTCGGTCTGGGTGTTGCCTTCGACTGGGACTACTTATTTGTAAATCATGACATGCCTCCATATATTTGTCATTTTGGATCCTCTGCTATATCTCCTGCATACCCACGACCTACCATACTTGCAGTCGATAACACTATTGAAAATGCCACGAATAAGCTACACTCGTCGCCACGCAAACCTTTATATCTCAGTTTTTGCATTTTTCCCCCAATTACTGCCAAAATAACATGGCAAATATTTCTGAAAACTAAGATATCTACAAAATATAGAATAATGCTTCATGCATATTTTTGGCCACGAGTGTACAAGAAGCTGCTAACTTTATAACGGAGAATAAGGGTAAGTCAGCACACATAGTTTCTTCGCTAAAAAACACTACTTACAAGTCAATTTTCGTCGATGCGTCGATAACCCAATACCTCGACGAAGTAAAAAATACCTGGGCAGAACATAGCTGCGCTGGAAAGCTTATGCCATGGAAAAACGAGAAGAGCTTGACTTAGGTAAGTAATAAGCTTTAAATAAATAATAAAAATTAAATAATTCAATAAGCTATATTATCTCATTAGTCAGCGCTCAAGCTTATCACTCCGCAACAAATTACCTATGTACCAACAGATACTAAGACCGGCTTGGACCTACGCTTTTCAATTTTGGCAATGCCCTAGGCAGAAGTACATCGCCTCTATGCAAAGTCCTGCAAAACAAAATCTTGCGAAGCATAGTAAATGCGCCATACTACATAAAGAATAGGAACCTTCATCGTAATTTTTCCATACCACTGCGATGCATCAATTTGTTATTGGCCATAAACAGCGAATAAAACAATCATTTCATCAATGCAGCCTCTAGTTACTTCGGCTGAGTTCTTCTTTAAAAGGCGTTTAAAACGTACAAGCGTAGCAGACCTTATACAGAGCGAGTACCGACTCTATTGCAAAATGCTTTGTTATAACTTAAATTATCAGCTTAAAATGTTAAATTGTCAAATGAAAATAGCTTATTAGTTTATTTTTAATAGGACTATGAATAAGTTCGTGCGGTTTTTTCGAAATTTGAAACTTTATTGACGTAAAATGGTTACAAATTTAATATTCAAAATATTGTCCATCGCTTACTACTACTTTTTCCCATCTTTCTGGCAATTCACGGATTCCCTTTGTGAAAAATTCGGTCGGTTTTGCCGCAATCCACGAATCGATCCATTTTTTGACTTCATCGTAATTACGGAAGTGCTGGTCAGCCAGGCCATGTTGCATCGATCGGAAGAGATAGTAATCGGATGGCGCAAGGTCTGGACTATACGGCGGGTGGGGTAGGACATCCCATTTGAGCGTTTCTAAGTATGTTTTGACCACTTGTGCAACATGTGGCCGAGCATTGTCATGTTGCAAAATAACTTTGTCGTGTCTATCGGCGTATTGCGGCCGTTTTTCTCGCAGTGCTCGGCTCAAACGCATCAATTGTCGTCGGTAGACATCCCCCGTAATCGTTTCATTCGGTTTCAGTAGCTCATAATACACAACACCCAGCTGGTCCCACCAGATACACAGCATAACCTTCAGGCCATGAATATTCTGCGCCGACGTCGATGTTGAAGCATGGCCAGGGTATCCATACGTTGCCCGACGTTTTGGATTGTCGTAATGGACCCACTTTTCATCGCCAGTCACAATTCGATGCAAAAAACCCTTTCTTTTGTGCCGTTGAAGCAGTTGTTCGCATGCCATAAAACGGCGTTCAACGTCTCTTGGCTTCAATTCATACGGCACCCAATGGCCTACCTTTCGGATCATTCCCATGGCTTTTAAACGTTTGGAAATGGTTGATTGATCAACTCCCAAAGTTTTTGCAACCTCTTCTTGCGTTTGAGCCGGATCTTGATCGAGCAATTCCTCCAATTCGGTATCCATGAACTTTGGCGGCGCACCCTCGCGTTCTTCGTCTTCCAAGCCAAAATCACCACTTTTAAAGCGTGCAAACCACTTCTGGCACGTTCGCTCAGATAGAGCATGCTCACCATAAACTTCCACCAAGATACGATGACTTTCGGCTGCTTTTTTCTTCATATTAAAATAATGAAGAAGAATTCCCCGCAAAAACACATTATTTGGCACGAAATTCGACATTTTCAAGTGTGGTAAAAATATTGTTGTTTACGCTTCAAATAAAAAACTTATACTGACGTTTGTGCCTTACGACAGTAGTTCTCCAATGAATGTTTGGAAATGTGGATCGATGGAATAATAATCAAGTTACGCCATCTGTTGTAAAACCGCACGAACTTATAAATAGACCTATTATATATATGTACTTATTGCAATATGTTAGTATAGCGCTTCTAAAAAATAAAAAAGATTAGTAATTAAAAAAAATTAAAACAAAAAAACGACTTCTTACTTAGATTTGCAAAATAATTTTTACTATACTGGTATATACTCGTAAAAACCTAATTTAATTATTTAGTCCGCTAAGAAGCAGTATACGTAAAGAAAAAAAAAAGTAAAGTTTTTTGTTATCCAGAAAAAATTTCATGCGCAGCTAAAACTATGGATTTTATACTATATAGTTATTCTGCATACTCAGTTTCTCATTTTCTAAGCCAGTTTTTATCCTCACTTTCCTTGGAGTGATTTCTCATTCTCTTATCTATTACATTATCTTAAAATCATGCTCTATCTTGGGCTTTGTTATACCTAATACTTCAAACTTTTCAGAACCTCCCACAATGAAATTATTGTTTAACGTATTAGTCCGAGAGCCAGGGGTCGATTTTACATCAATACGTCAGCTAAGCAGGCGAACTTGTAAAATAAATTAAAAAGTAAAACTACTTTATGCGGATTGAAATTTTTTTACATAGTTTTGGACACATATGAGAATATAATAATGATGGTCAGCTGCGTTTATAGCGGTGGGAAGACAGTCAGCCAAAGCAAGAACATATCATTGCGTTCATACATCTCGGCGGCGTGCGGAATTTCCAATGCTTCGGCTGCCGGTCTTTATTTAAAATTTTCTCCACTTTGGTACCCCCATAATAGAGTGGGTACAAAAGATGTTCTTAAGGATGCCTTCAGATCTCTAAAATTTTCTGTCTCATTCCCCTCTTATAGCCCATCCTGGTTATTAATTAGAATAAAGTGGCTTGAGTGCAGAAGGTACATTCTATAGATTTATTTTGCGTTTAATTAAATTAAATATTCCATCGAGGACTTTACAAAGCTCTTAACTCTATTTATCTCAAGATATCCAGAACCAATTTCGAGTCCTATGCATTTACTGGTGTTCGAGAATTTTATTTCTTATTTTATTAATAAATGTCTTATATTAGCACCAAGGCAATAGTCAGTAAGAACTTTTGTGTTTTTGACTAAATTAAATATGTAAATAAATTTATTTTTTTAAAAGCCTTCAAGTTTCAAATGACAAAGTTTTAGAAGTAAAAATTTTATAAATATAAATTTTTTATTGCATATAATTTATTTCATAAAAGAGAAAAGCTCAACAGTTTGTTCGCGATTTTATAAAATAGTAAGAAAGGCGACATTGAAAAGGTTAGAATACAAGCAAATTTTTTTATCCCCATATATAATATATCATCTTCCCTTTGATATCCATATTAATACAGGGTCCGCTATATAACTTTACGGAAGTAAAAATGCTATAAAAAAGAAACTACTCAATATTTTTCCAAACCTTTCGGTTAATGATGGAACAAAACTTCATTCATATGGCTGCCTCGGCTAGCCATGCACCATCCCATACGATCGGTCCAATTTTTCAACACTTTTTCGATTGTATACGGCTGTATTTCAGCTATGATGGTCTTCAGTGCATCAATTGTAGCTGGTTTGTTGTCATAACACTGGTCTTTGACGGCACCCCAAAGATAATAATCCAACGGCGTCAAATGGCAGCTCCGAGGCGACCAAACGATTTCAGAATTTCGGCTGATAATGCGATCTTCGAAGACAGTGCACAAAAGATTGATCGTAGCATTCGCTGTGTGGCAAGTAGCGCCATCTTGTTGGAACCAAATGCCACCAATAGCCTCCTCTTCAATTTCTCGGAACAAAAATTCGTTCAACATGGCCCGGTAACGCTCTCCATTGACGGTTACGGCCACTCCTCGCTCATTTTCGAAGAAAAATGGACCAATGATGCCTCTCGACCAAAATCCGCACCAAACAGTGACTCGTTGTGACTGCATCGGCTTTTCTTCGAGTGCGTGCGGGTTTTCTGAGCCCCAAATGCGGCAATTTTGCTTGTTAACATACCCGCCGAGATGGAAATGAGCTTCATCCGAAAAGATGATTTTTCGGTAAAAGTCTTCATCTTCTTCAAGTCGATCCCAAGCCCATGAAGCGAAGCGAAAACGTAATATTTCCCAGCGTTTTTTGAGCGTATACACAACCATTTTCATTCAGCGGAAGAATAAAACTAATTTTCTGTCAGATCAGATTCTGCAAATAATACCTAGTTCAAATCCGTAACGATAGATGGCGGGCCCTGTATAATGCCATAGAGTGAGTAGATAGTAGTAGTGGCTAAGAAAAAAGAAAAGAAAAAAATCAATATTTTATAATAATAGCACCAAATGTTTTATAACAATTCATGAATATTCTGAAAATACTTTTGCCGTGTTTTTCTATTAGCTGTTAAAAAGGAGTGCTGTACTGCTCATCGATGGCCAACAAGAGAAAGTCTCTATGTTTGATGGATATTTATGAAGCCATTTTGCCTTCTTTTATTGAAATATAAACTATGCATATTATCGTCATTATGTTCTTGTTAAAGCACTTAAATTAATATTTGATAAAAAACAAAATTAATATATGATCGCTTTATTAGTGCTGCTAAAAAGATTTCCCAATTAAAGCCCAAATTTTTCCACTGCAGATAGGTCTTACCACTGAATAAATTTTGGCTCCTGCTCTACACATTTTATGTGTTATTAATCAATTAGTATTTGTGGGCTAATAGCAGCTGCTATTCGAATGTTTTCCAAATTGTCTTAGTATGACTTATATAGGGGGCCGTTAGAAAAATTAGTGCAGTCCGTAGTCTCAGTTTAAGCTTTTACACTTCGTCCAAAGCTGTTCTAGTTTGTTGATCTCTTCCGAATAATAGGACTTTCCAGCCATTTCTTTAAATTGGGGAACAAATTGTATTTCGAATGCCTCGAAGGAGCCAAGTTAGAAGAATAGGGGCGATGAGAAACGCGTTGGAACTTTATTTCCATTAATTTTGCTCTGACTTTGCACGGCACTTTCAAACTGCGCTCGTACAAGAGCTAATAAATAATGATAATATGTATTTATGGGCTATACCATTCGAGGTTATTGGAAATAAATATACTTATATAATTTTTAAGAGGTTTCATTCACTCAATTTTATATTGGTGTTACCACATTTCTTTCACATTCATAAATCATAAAAATGTATTACCAGCGAGAAGCATCGCATTTAGCTTGGCAACTCCCTTCGCAGCGCCTGTAAACAGAACGCAATAGAACACCAACTTTCGTGCTTGCTTCGCCACAAAGCTTTCTGTTATGGCTTTATGACAGAATAGCTTTTTTGCAGGACTTTTGAATTCATACACTGGTAAGTACGGTAAAATAAGCAAACGCAGATGCAAATGAGTGACATTTTTAAAGCTTCGACAAACAGCTGGTAGATATTTTAATGAACTCTTGGTTTATATTGTAATTATATTCAGTACAGTAGATTCTCTTTTTATGCCGTAGATACGTTCCGCAAGAAACAGCATAAAAAAAACAGCATAAAAAAAGGTACTAGTTCTATAGTAAAACTATAGAAACGTTTCAAAAGTGCTAAGAACCGCATAAATCTGAAATAATTAAATAAAATCGCATAAACAAAATATTGTATTTTTGAAAATTATATCTTTATTTAAGAAACGTCAGAATCGAAAAATAAATTTACGTCAGAAATAGAATCAGACAATACCCACATGTTGCGCATTCGTTTAGGATTTGGCGTAAAATCACTTTCGTCACTTGAGGAAATGTACACGTCTGATCTAGATAGTTATGCAGGCGGTTCCATACTTGTAGGGTTAGCATTTCTGATGTAATCTGTGATGAGTTTTTGCTTAGCTGGTTTAGAATCTGGTTTATATGTACAATTCCCGATAGGTCGACATGCTATTTGTAATTTAAAAAAAAAACCGCACTATTTCAAAACCGCATAAAAAAAAAGCCGCATAAAAACAGAACCTACTGTATTTGACAGTAGGACGTTGCGTAAAAGGTTGCTCATAATAAATTGCTTAACCTGAACGATTAATCCGCATATAATAAATTATTTAATTCATTCGAACTGCAAAGCACCCAGCCTAGTATACAACTCTGTTCTGATGATTTCTTTCAGCATCGAGATAGATTAAAATGATAATACAAAACAGAAATATTATTGGAATTAATTTCTTTATTATAATCTGGAAAATAATTTTATAACATTTTATTTTTTGAATATAATATATGGCATATATTGGCCACGGTTACGAGTTAGATGTTGCATTCGATCACTCCACGGGTATTTGGTTTCAACTCTTGCTCGAGCTTTAAGCTATTATGTGCCTATAGAAGCCAAGATCCTTACGTAAAATTTAAACGTAAGTATATGATTTAAAATTTAAAGTGAATCCTTTCATGATGACTTGCCGCACCTTACTGAACCGAAATGTCAACACAGTTTGCAGTTCTTAGCTGTCAAACCATAGTTATAGATATCGATAGCTCTCATGCAGCTAAAAAAACACTCGATATTTCGAGTTAATTTTATGAGACCTGGACAAATTTTTGAGACATCTTGTGACTTGAATTTATTTATTTCGATTACAAAGTCAGAAAGATGCATCTCCTTCTAAAAGGCAAAATCTATACAACGGCTGTGTGTGTATCACACACTGAAGCTGAAAGCTGGACTCTACATACGTCCCATGAAAGAAAACTTGAAATAACAAAAATGAAAATGCTGAAATGGTTAACATGGGTCACAACATTGGATAAAGTACCAAACCGATACATTGGTGGAAGCCATAAAATTGCGCCGAATGCGCATAAGTTTTAAGAAGACCGGCATCGCTGGTATTGTCATGTCTAGAAGAAGCCCGAATTCGATATAACAAAGAAAGTTCTAAACATTGTTACGGCACCGAGGAAGCCAGGGGGACCCTAACATACATAGACGAAGTAGATCGAAAGCGACATGAAACATGCGAATTTAAGCGCCGAGATGAGCCAATATCGAAAAATTTGGCGATTATGAACTAGGAGAGCTGACCTTAAGTAAAATGGGAAAGAAAACCAAGAAAGAAAAAGAAGAAGCATTTATACTTAAATGAAGTTAAACGAACCCTTCAGGATTTTGTGTGTTCAAGAATTAAAAACAATCTCAAAAATTTGGGTACGCAGTTTTATAGCCCACTAAATATTGGATTTTGGAAGATATTTGTCCTATTTTTGTACCGCCCACATGCAAGAGTTTGTATGAAATTTAATTTTAATAACGGTGTAGTGAATTAAGTCGTGATTTTTTTCATTTTATGGGAAAATCCATAATTCCTTAAAATAAAAACAACAAAAATATTTAACAAAAAAAAAAAGATATACTTCTTTATAACTTTTTCCTGCACTACGATTATTTTGAACGCAGCTGTATATGTATTTTTTCTTACATAAATGAACCCTTCGTGGTTTCGGGTGCCCATCTTTGCGCAAATTTCTAAACGAATTCGAAAAATCTTCGCTAAAGTTGCAAACTTCTGCGTATGCAAATTTATAGCCAACTCAATATTTGCAAGTCTAAAGTGGGTTACAATTTGCTGTGATTTTTGACGATTTCTTTTGTTGTTTTTTCCATATAAAAAAAAAGTCAAGCATTCCTTACGTCAACTTGTGTGTAAAAGCATAAAATTAAGTTAGCTTTCATTTGAATTCATAAGCTTTAACGCTTCTGCAGACGAGTTATGTTAACAGTAAGCTGCTATTAGCATTCTGTAAGCCGCATTTCATGCTAAACACCAGAGCACTCGACTACAACTACGTGTATATCTAACAGTTGCGCAAAACAAAGTGAAAGTGCTGTATACCAAAAACAAACACAACAGAAAAGACGAAGAAGGAAATTAGCAAATACCAAAAATCAAATCAGTCAAAGTACTACCTCGCCGTTGCATACAACGCTAAACTCAATACCAGACGCTAGACAAATACAAAAGTAAAGCCAACAAGTAAAACTGAGGATATTATTAACAAACAAAAACTAAATAAAATTAAATAAAAATTGCTGAATTAATTTTAAGCGAACACAAAACAAAGTCGTATTTTAAATTTTTTCATGTCTCTATATGCGTGCGTGTTTATATGTATGTGTCACCATGCAGGAGAAATAGAAATTTGAAGTGAGCAGAAAAAAGGAATTTAAGCAACGTCAACATATTGTAGCGGAAGTTTTGCGGAAGAAAAAAATACCTTGAAGGACATTTGTGTATTATCGGTGAGTGAATGGTTTCTCAAAATATTTAATGTAGTTAAATTTGTACGAAATATTTAGTAGGTATATTTTCTTTTGCATACAAATGATGGCGACGTTTTTCAATCATCACTCAACACAGTACACAACTGGCATTAAGTTGTGCAGTTGTTCACCTCTTTTTTTTATCAATTAATCGAACTTTTATCTGCTGTTATCTGCAAAAATATCTACTTTATTAATCACAAAACTCTGAATCAATTAATTTTTGCCCATATGCTTATGTCTACTAGACAACCCATTCATGCGAGTTTGTGAACTTATTTGTCAGCTGCCAGCCAGCGGAGATTACGAGAAAGGCAAGCATATAAAAGTGGAATTTGACATTTTTTTTTTTTTGCGTTATAGCAGCAACAGCGGGGTGGGTCTTTACTGCTTAATCTGTCAATCTGTTTGCATATCAAGCAGTTAAATTAACTCTTAGCTAACGCTCCTGATGCGGCACTTTAAAATGTCAACAGCTGCTGTGCTTCTTGCTGCCACTTTAAATCATTTCACATTTCAACATCAGCCACTTTTTGCTCATGTTTGTGTAGTATGGATGTACATATACATATGTGTGCATGCAAAGGGTGATCAATTTAGTTGCGTAGCGGATTTTAAATTGAAATAAATCAACGAAAACTCATTTCTGAAATTTATTTTGTAAAGAAATGTTGGCTTGCAACTACGTTGGGATTCGCCCATCCGTAAACACTAATTTTGAATGACTCGCTGGAGGACTTCGGTCGGCAAACCGTCAATAACTTTAGTAATGTTGGCTTCCAATGTCTTAGTAGAGCTTGTTTATTTACAAAGCATTTAGACTTCACATACCCCTACAAATAAAAGTCCAAAGGTGTGATATCACACGATGATGGTGGCTAAACCACTGGTCCGAGGCGAGAGATAAATTGCTCAACGAAACGACGACACAGTAAAGCCATTGTTTCACGGGCTGTATTGTAAGTAGCGCCGTCTTGTTGTAACCAAATGTTGTGGAGCTCACCGGCTTTAATTTCCGGTATTAAAACGTCGTTTATCATGATACGCTAGCGTTTGTCATTCACTGTTATATTGGCGCCAGCCTCGTCTTTGAAGAAATATGGGCCGATGATTCCTCCAGCCCATAAAACTCACCAAACGATTGTTTTTAGTGCATATAATAGCTGTTCTTGAATTTCTTCGGGTTGCTCTTCAGCCCAAATATGGCAGCTTTGCTTATTAACGTAGCCATTAAGCCAAACATGGGCTTCATTGTTGAACCCAATACATGGGTCTGAGCGTAAATTGAACACTTTTCACAGAGCATCGATTTTCGTTATAGAATTTTACGATTTGTAAACGTTGCTTAGGAGTAAATCTTTTCAATATGAAATATCAATGAACACTGAAAAAAAAAATGTATTTAGTTTAATAGTAGTCACGCGTGATCTGTCAAAAAACCCTATTGGAAAAAGTATCCCCAATCTGATCACCCTTTATATACACTTGTGGGCACATAATTTTGTCATATCATCTTTTTCAATATTCGCAATATTTTCTATGCTAATTTTTTTCGTATTTTTTTACAAAAATAAAATTTGTTTTATAATGGAGACCTGATGGAAACCTAATGGAAACTTTAAAGCAAAGTTCCAAACTTTACAAAGAATTTCCAAAAATTTAACAAAATGAAAAAATTAGATCAAAATTTTTAAATTTTACTCAGAATTTTTGGGCAAATTAAATAAATGAAAATAATATAAATAAAAAAAATTAATTTTAATTGAAAAAAATTAGACCAAGTTTTTAAATTTTAATCGAATTTTTTTCAAAAATTCAGAAATTAAAATAACATAAATTTGAAAACTTCAAAATGAAAATTTTCAAAGTTTAATCGGATTTTCGGAAAATATATAGTAAAAAAAATTGAAAAAATTAAAATTTTCAAATTTTAATCGGGGGTTTTTGAAAAACTTCTGGGTGCACAGTTTAATAATCCATTCAATTTTAGTCAGACAAAATATGGATTTGAAGTTGTTTTAAAATCACCTTGATTTTCGACAGTTTTTTTCCATACCATGTTGAGCATTTTCTTTCAAGTAAGGTACTTCCGAGCACGTCCTTTATATGGCAGAAAATTAGAAACTTTAGAAGAAAGGTTGGAACTATGACTCATAAGGCTTCTGTTATCTAATGAATTATATTTTTACAGCAAATCAAGGAAAAAAACTCTGTCTTGAATTATAGTTGATACGAGTAGGTATTCTAAAAGACGCAGCGTGTCTTAATTATACGACCACGAGTGTATGCCATATGAAGAACTTAAACGCAACTCATTCACTCATTAGATATGCGAAAAAGTACACCTTTTGAATATTTAATACGCATATGATTAATGCATTCTTGGTTGCTTAGCACACACAGTCGAACGGTAGAGTTAGGCGAAAGGACAACCATCAATAAGTGTGTACCTGTGTGTATGTGTGTGTGCATGTAGATCGCATGTATGCGTCTGTATACTCACTTGTGTATTTGCTTTGGTTGTATAAATATTATATTTGCTAGCTGCTTGTTTATTTGAAAATATTGCAATGTCGGAGTTGCTTGTCTATCAAACGCTACACACACCTCCTGTGGCGAGAAATATAATATGCGCTACCAGCACCAGAATAAAAACAAATGTACTATAAGGTATATCCTCCTTCTTTACAGTTTTACACCAAGTCATCATTATCTTATTTTATTGTGCCACCATTTATGCTGCTGAGTGGCTATGTGTTGCTGTCTGTTTTTATTATCCTGCCAAAGAACTTTTCACTTTAGACGCATTGTTGAGCAAATAATGAGCCACACACAATGCCAGGGGGGGGGGGGGGGGGCACGCTCAACGAAGCTACTTATATTTACACTTCCTTTTCTATATCTACGTATATATGTACGTGTTCATGTATATCCATAAATTTGCGTTTATTGTTTTGAGTTTGTTATTCGCTCTGAAAAACATATCAGGTTGCAATTGGCTGGATGGGGGATCGCGCACAATTAAATGCCATTTCACGTCTTTGGCTAGCGTTAGTGGTTGGTGGAAAGAAGATCTAACAGCGCAGGTTTAAGTTTGTTTTTACGCCGCAGGAATGGCGCAATTGTTAAAGCAGCACCTTTTGGCTTGTAAGCGCAAAATCTTCAGCAACAACTTATGGTACGCTTGTGCGGCTACAGTTTTAATGAAAGTGAAAAGTTTTGTCATAGAATGTTTCTTATTTATATTTAGTTGCCGCAATTGTAAGACTTTTGTCCTTCGGCGATTTTTGTGTACACATTGTTGACAATTCTAAATTGCCAAGTTTTTGCGGAGGCGAAGACAAAACATTGTTATTTGGAAGTTTCCTCTTGTTTACACATTCGCGTGAGGTAAATTAATGGAGATGTTTTGTGGGGGTAATTGTTATTTCTACCGGTAACCGGTAATTAATAATTTCTCAAATGTTTTCTTGGGTTATTTGCTATTCCCTTTACATTCGTATTGCTGGCAGATGGAAGGTCGAAAGAAGGTTACTCATACGCCCAGGACATACACCTTTATCAAATAGTTCGGGAAACAATCGCGCAAAACAAGTGACGCTCTGAATCAAATGATTTTGTTCCTCCTTTGTTTTGCTAGGTGGCCACATTTGTGATTAATATTCCTAAGAAAAGTATACTGACAGTGCTTGACATTTGTAAAAGTTACGCAGTCTTGAGTAAATCTAGCTCTGCCACTACGAAAGTAAAAGAAAAGTTAGTCAATAACCGCAAATTAACCAATAGAGAGCTGGCAGAAGACATGAGCATTGTTTAGATCTGTTCAGGACATTGTAGCTAATGGTTTGGTTTGGCGCTATGTTACTGCAAAGTTGGTCCCAAAGGACCTGAATGTCACGCAAAAAAGGGGCCGGGTTGATATCGAATATCGCCAAATATATGACTTCCTTGTCTTAACTCGACACAAAGTTCATCAAACGCTTTATTACTAGAGCTACGACGTGGGCTTATGAATACTCGTAAGACACGCAATCCGGTAATCCAGGAACCTCGCGAATGAACTGGGCTTCGAATAAACCAAGACCAAAAAAAAACTAATAGGACTATGAATAAGTTCGTGCGGTTTTACAACAGATGGCGTAACTTGATTATTATTCCATCGATCCACATTTCCAAACATTCATTAGAGAGCTACTGTCGTAAGGCACAAACGTCAGTATAAGTTTTTTATTTGAAGCGTAAACAACAATATTTTTACCACACTTGAAAATGTCGAATTTCGTGCCAAATAATGTGTTTTTGCGGGGAATTCTTCTTCATTATTTTAATATGAAGAAAAAAGCAGCCGAAAGTCATCGTATCTTGGTGGAAGTTTATGGTGAGCATGCTCTATCTGAGCGAACGTGCCAGAAGTGGTTTGCACGCTTTAAAAGTGGTGATTTTGGCTTGGAAGACGAAGAACGCGAGGGTGCGCCGCCAAAGTTCATGGATACCGAATTGGAGGAATTGCTCGATCAAGATCCGGCTCAAACGCAAGAAGAGGTTGCAAAAACTTTGGGAGTTGATCAATCAACCATTTCCAAACGTTTAAAAGCCATGGGAATGATCCGAAAGGTAGGCCATTGGGTGCCGTATGAATTGAAGCCAAGAGACGTTGAACGCCGTTTTATGGCATGCGAACAACTGCTTCAACGGCACAAAAGAAAGGGTTTTTTGCATCGAATTGTGACTGGCGATGAAAAGTGGGTCCATTACGACAATCCAAAACGTCGGGCAACGTATGGATACCCTGGCCATGCTTCAACATCGACGTCGGCGCAGAATATTCATGGCCTGAAGGTTATGCTGTGTATCTGGTGGGACCAGCTGGGTGTTGTGTATTATGAGCTACTGAAACCGAATGAAACGATTACGGGGGATGTCTACCGACGACAATTGATGCGTTTGAGCCGAGCACTGCGAGAAAAACGGCCGCAATACGCCGATAGACACGACAAAGTTATTTTGCAACATGACAATGCTCGGCCACATGTTGCACAAGTGGTCAAAACATACTTAGAAACGCTCAAATGGGATGTCCTACCCCACCCGCTGTATAGTCCAGACCTTGCGCCATCCGATTACTATCTCTTCCGATCGATGCAACATGGCCTGGCTGACCAGCACTTCCGTAATTACGATGAAGTCAAAAAATGGATCGATTCGTGGATTGCGGCAAAACCGACCGAATTTTTCACAAAGGGAATCCGTGAATTGCCAGAAAGATGGGAAAAAGTAGTAGTAAGCGATGGACAATATTTTGAATATTAAATTTGTAACCATTTTACGTCAATAAAGTTTCAAATTTCGAAAAAAACCGCACGAACTTATTCATAGTCCTATTACTTTGTTTTCAGCTAAAAAAGAAAGCAATGTTCAAGTTTTTAATGGATTATAACGGTTTTGTATTCCAAGAATTTTTGTAAACCTCCAAAAGGTCAGATAATTAATAAGAACTATTTGGGCGTTTTGGGGCGTTTACGCGAAGCAATTCGCAAAGACGAAAGAGTTTGTGGGAAAACAGCTCGTGGATTTTGCACCATGACAACGCATAGTATCATCATTATCCGTGAATTTTGTATCATGAACGGAAGTAATACGGTCCAATAGCCATCGAGCTCTCCTGATATGGCCCTTTGAGAGTTTTTGTTGGTTTTTTATGTTTGATCGAGTCAAAAACCCACTACTGGGAACCACTTTGGCGTTTTAATAGGTACAAAGTACTGATACAAAGTAATGAAAAAATCGAAGACGGCTCCGCTGGCTATACCAAAAATAGAGCCCATAAATGTTTCGAGAGCTGGACCAAACGCTGGTATAAGTGCATTGTAATTGAGTTGAGTACTTTGAAGGCGATAAGATCACATTTGAGGAATGTAATTGGCTTTAGAATTTTCTAAGTATATTCTGGGAACCTTTTGATTGAGTTGGTATTCGTCTCATTCACTTAGAAGAAATTTGGCTTATCGCTTAACTATTTGCCTGTGAATAAATTTGTTATAAAATTATAGGAAAATGTATGAATAAATATATGAATCAGCACACGTAAGTGCAAATTTTTTCTAACCTAATTTGATATCAGCAGGTCTCTTTTGTATAATATTTGCACAAATCTTTACAAGTAATATGCATACATATCAATTTATATGTGTGATGAAGCCGGGAAAATTTAATTTGTGGTTTTGCTCAGTGAGATAACTCAGATTACATGTCGACTTTCTTTACCTAACGATTAGGCGAGTTTTATCTAACATACCTGCCATAGCTCCTCCAACACACACTCGGGTAGAGGCTCGACCTGAACACCTGTGAAAAGTGAGTGCGCACTACAATATTGGGGGGAGTGAAGGCTACTAATTAATTTATTTTTTATTAAGCAGAATATACAGTAAATTGATAATTTGGAATAAGAAACAAAAACAGTGATAAAATATCGGGATTCCTAATACGAATATTTATTTTAAACTTAAAAAAATATATAAATTTTTATGTCACTGTGTAACAAAAGAAAATTAAAAAGTTTCTGATAATGGCTTATGCTAAATGGAGCAAAAGAATAATATCTGTCATGCACTATTTTTAAGGATTTAGGGGGAATTTTTTTAGAGATATTCTTTTTTTTTAAATTCTCACAGCTGAGGTGCAAAATGAATTTAGCCATTTCGTGTTGAGTGCTACGCGGTTAAAATTTTTATTATAAAGGGTGGTTAAATTTCAAGGGCCGATGTTGAATGTGAACCACACCTAAACGTCAACGACGCCGTTGAACTTATTTCTTTGGGGTTATTTGAAAGAAAAAGTGTACGTCGATAAGCCAGCAACAACTCTGAAGTTAAAGGATGAGATAATTCGGCATATTAACGACATAGAACCTCAATTATGCCCCAGCGTAATCGAAAATTTGGACCATCGGTAGGAGGTGTGCCGCCGAGGCCGCGGCAGCCATTGGCCAATATTTTGTTCCATACGTATTTGAATCATAAAAATATTATCATAATAAAGATACATATCAATAATTTCCTACAAAAATTGTACTTTATTCAAAATCAACACGGGCCCTTGAAACTTAACCACCCTTTATATAGGTTGTCAAAAAAGTCTTGCGGTATTTCCGCAAGCTTGTCTTTGCAAGCGCGTAGTTCTAGTTGTATTCGTCGCATCGGTTCACGCTAGAGCTTTTTGGAAAGCTCTTTTCGCGTGCCAACACGTGTTTGATTAATTATTGTTTGCTTCTAGTCGTTCGTGAGTTATAGCGTCGAAAACATGGAGCAAAATAAAGAGAAAATACGGCATATTTTACAGTACTACTACGATAAAGGCAAAAATGCATCTCATGCTGCCAATAAAATTTGTGCAGTTTATGGACCCGATACAGTTTCCATTTCCACCGCACAACGATGGTTTCAACGTTTTCGTTCTGGTGCAGAGGTGATCGAAGATGCGCCACGGTCCGGAAGGCCTGTCGTCGAAAATTGCGATAAAATCGCTGAATTAATCGAAAGAGACCGGCATAGTAGCAGCCGTAGCATCGGCCAAGAGCTGGGCATGAGTCATCAAACCGTTATAAACCATTTGAAGAAGCTTGGATTCAAAACGAAGCTCGATGTATGGGTGCCACACGACTTGACGCAAAAAAACATTTTTGCCCGCATGGATGCATACGAATCGCTTCTGAATCGCAACAAAATCGACCCGTTTTTGAAGCGGATGGTGACTGGCGATGAAAAGTGGGTCACTTACGGCAACGTGAAGCGCAAACGGTCGTGGTCGAAAAGCGGTGAAGCTGCCCAGACGGTGGCCAAGCCTGGATTGACGGCCTGGAAGCACTCATACAGAAGAACAGAGGCCGAATTGTCTTCCATCAGGACAACGCCAGGCCACACACATCTTTGGTGACGTGCCAGAAGCTCCGGGAGCTCGGATGGGAGGTTCTTTTGCATCCACCGTATAGTCCGGATCTCGCACCAAGTGATTACCACCTATTACTGTCCATGGCGAACGAGCTTGGTAGTCGGAAGTTGTGCACAAGGGAGTCCTGTGAAAATTGGCTCTCCGAGTTTTTTGACAATAAGGAAGCGAGCTTCTATAAGAGAGGCATTATGAAGTTGGCATCTCTTTGGGAAGTCGTCATCGAACAAAACGGCGCATATTTGACTTGAATCGCATTATTATAACCAATTTTATGAACAATTGAAAATTCAATAAAAATACCGCAAGACTTTTTTGACAACCTATATAAACCTCCGACCATCGTGGCATATAAGACGGCGTCTGGATAGAAGTGGTTATCAACTTAACTGGCTAACTTTTCGAGAAAAACGCATTTAAAGTTTTTCATCGAAGTTGCACAGATTTCCTGAAACAATTTGCATGTAAAATAATCCACATACAATAAATTTCTTCCGTCATGAAAAAACTCATTAAAGGTACTTTTTTCTAACTTGTGTTCTTCTTCTTCTTTATTGACGTGATAACCGCTTAAGCGATTTTGGTCGAGTTTAATAAAGCGCATCTGTTATTTCTTTCTCGTAGGCGTGGCTTTGTTTCGTTTTTCATTGAGTGCATGGTTTTTAGGTGGCGGGTCGCAAACCTAGCACACAACCGAAAATCAAGGGGTGACTCGTCCCCTCACATTAGCTACCTCTCGAACAGATATTCGGAAGTTACCGAGAAGATACTTGGGCGAAGCCAGAATGTTGTGAGCTGCTTGGATCGCATGCAGAAAAATCCTCTACGCCACTCTCAAGTGAATGGCGGCAGGGACTTTCACCACTTGCATGAAATTCTACATATGGAACGATTATCCTGTTACACAATAGCAAAAAAAAAAAATTAAAAATTAAAACAGTTGCAAAATAAATTTAAAAAATCTCTCTGAAACTCAAAGAAAGGTTTTTATGACCCTAAGTTTTAGTAGTCCATCAAAAACTCAAAACCATGGCCGTTAACCAGTTTTGTCCAGATGTGGTTATTTATGAGTATGTGCTTTTCTACGAATAAATTTTGTTACATATTTTTTACAGTTATACCTCAAAATTTCATATTTCTCATATATCATAAGTTAGGTTAAAAAAAGTTTTTATATCATTGCTACTTATATAATTGAATATTTATTTAACTTTAAAAAAGTTATTAAACTGTCTGTGAATTTGACCATATCAGCAGGTAGTAGGAAAATAAAAGGTAGATTTAGAAAGAAAAATAATAATTAAACAATTAAGTATATTTCAAAAAATAATACCGGGACCAGTACGAGAAGAACAGGACCTCTATCGCATCAGACATATCAGCGAGATAGAAGAATTTCTACAAAGGAAAAACGTTGCGCGGTTTGCAAAATTGCAGCACATCCGATGGCTAAGACGCATTTATAGAATACTAGGTGAAGGAATACTTCTCAAAGTTCCAGATGTGCGCATGCTGGGTGAAAAGCGAAGAGGTTGGCCGCAGAAGCGATAGTTAGACGACCTTGAGGACGATCTAAGAAGCATAAGAGTGCAGTCTGTCTATCCACGTCTATGCACGAAGATTAATGGAGAAGAATTGTGGAGGAAGCTAAGGCTGACAACGAGCTGTAGTCCTATGAATAATAATGATAATTGTTTTAAAATTGGTTCAATAATTCACTTAGTTCTATTTAGCTTAACTTTTCTTATAATCTGGTCACTCTTTCGGCGAAAGCGATTATTGTTGGTGTTGGTGATTATTCGTGGGTTAATTGTGTGCTTCTTAGGTTGGGTTAGGTTGCAGCGGTTGTCCAATGTGGGAGCACTCAGGCTCATAGTCAATTGTGATGCCGCGTGGAGAACTTGCCCTTATCTCACCTAAAACCAGTTTTACAAATTTTTAGAAGATATCTGATTCCCACAGTACTGAGATCTTTTAATTCATCAAAAAATTGTATACCTAAGATGGTAAATCTATGTCTGGATAGAGCAGGGCAATGGCACAGGAGGTACGAGGTCGTCTCTTTAATTTCTTCTTCATTACATTTCTTCGCTTTATTCACATTTTTTTCCCTTGTTTGTTCTTTTTCATCTCCTTCGAGCACTCAAATCTCTCTGCCGCAACTGCAGTGCTGCCTAGTTTGGGATATAAAAAAAGCACTAAAATGAGCATTTAAAAAAAAGAGAACACCAAATTTTTATTGAATTACTTTTTATAAGCTTTTTATGCGTGACAAATTGCCTTTACTGTGAGCATTTTTTTCAATAAATCTGTTACGGTTATGTACCACAGACTGTATTGAAAAAAACAGAGCTTTAAAAATCCATCTTTGAATGGTATTTGAAATTTATGTTAACCCTGCGTAACCAATGTTAGTCGTTTCGACTACTACTGTTTAGTTTTTTGATCGTGGATTTTTTACCTCACTAGTTTTCGTCTCACCATTTCATATTAAAGTAGCTGGCTTAGTTGTGAAGCTGACCATAGATAATAAACTGACGTCAGCACTTTAAGTAAACAGGTATATTAGTGTTTGTAAAAGTAGCGTAGTCGAATCGACGAACATTTGGTTTATAGTTTTTTTTTCAGTACTGAAAGAAATGGCTACGTCCAGCTTGCCGATATAGAAATCGAAAGAATATTGAATTTGTCTGACGATGGTGAACATTTTAGTGATGGTGAAGATTTTAGTGCTTCCGAAAGCGAGCAAAGTTCCTCAGATAATGACGAATCAGATAATTTAGAAGAAACCAGTGATAATTTAGATGGAAGAATCGAGATAATATTGTATGATAAAGCTAAATAAAAGGAATTGCATGTCAAAAATATATACATTTGGACAACAAGTAAAGGAAATCATCATAGAGCAGTTGGTCGTATAGTGCATCAAGCTAGAGGTCCAACATGTCTTAAACAAGGCTGAAATTCCTCAGGAAATGAAAGTAAAAATTGGAAGGAAAACAGGCACAGCAATATTTTGTTATGATAACGAACTGACACTGCTATCGTATATGGCGAAACCTAAGAAGATAGTGTATGTGCTGTCGTCTTGTGATGAAGAGGGTACAATGAATCCCTCCAGTGGCAAACCAAGTTTAGTGAAGTTTTATAACGAAACAAAAGGGGGCGTCGACACACTCGACCAGATGTGCAGCGTTATGTCTTGCTCACGAACCACAAAGAGATGGCCTATGTGTATATTCTATACTAAATATTGCTTTTGTCAACAGTTATGTGATCTATGCTTATAATATGGTAAATGAGAACAAAAAACCCCTATCGCGTCGTAATTTTATGAAGAATCTTCACAATTCGCTGGTGACACCGCATATGAAAGCGCGCTTGAAGCAACCCAATCTGCAGTCAACCATACGTGGGAACATCCAAGATATTTTAGCAGGATCAATTGAAAATATAATACCTCGGAACTCAACTCAATAACAAACCAATAAAAGAAAAATGTGTGCCTTCTGGCCTTATCAGAAACACCGCATGACGAAGACACGTGCTCATTGTGTAAAAAAAGTATATGCGGTGAGCACAAAATTGATTTGTGCACCTTCTGTTCAAAACACTAACTTTTTATTTTGTTCTTTGCTTTTTTAATATACAAGTATTGTTAACTTTTTAATAGTAGAAAGCTTTTTATGTTGACCTCTTTTTTATAATAGTAATATAACTAAATGAGATATTACATGAGACTCGTTGAATAAGAGCACTAATAAATTTGTCTAAAAATAAAAACCAAACTTGAAAGGCTTTGTTTTTTTTTACTTGTATTTACAATCTAAAATTTTCATAATGTTCTTTTTCAATAGGTTTTGGAGTATCTGGTGTGCTCCTGGATTTTTGGAAGCAGTTTTTAGATCATGTTAGTCGATGTGACTAACATTAGAAAAAATGTATTAAAAATATGATGGGTTATGCAGGGTTAAGTGGATTTCTTTACAAAAGGCCGAAAAACACTTTTGCGCTATATTTGAGGTTATGAAGAATATAAAGTTAGGTCGGCTACATCCAATTTGAAAAAGTAGAGAGATTTCACAGAAAACTAAAATAAGTGTATTCAACGCATGCGTAAAATCCACACTCTTATATTGCAGTGAAACGTGGCTGGTGTCGAAAAGTATTAGGCAGAAATTAGAAATAAATGCCTTTGGATTATTTATAAAGTTTTTTGGCCTAACACTACCCAAAACGCGGACTAGTGGCAGATCATCAAGCAAGAACCAATCAAAAATTTCATGAATGGCTATGGATCGCACATACCCTTAGAAAGGACAGGGAAAATATAAGCAGAAAGGGCGTTGGAAATGAACCCTCAAGGACACAGACGACCCCCACGAAATACGTGGAGGGGTTCTAACCTTTGTGATTAAATAAAAAGATACAAGGTGAAGTCTCAAATAAACAAGACTGGCGTCACTGACTTCCAGTGAAAGCTTGGTGATATTCGGTTCAGTGGCAGCGAAATTATTGCGTCTAAGGTGTCAGTATGTTTGTGTGATCGGTACAAAAATGAGTTGCGAAGAAAGAGTTAATTTCAAATTTTGTTTCAAAATCGGTAAAACGTTTACCGAAACATTTGAATTGATGAAAAAAGTTTATGGCGATGATTGTTTATCTCGAGCTAGAGTTTTTATGTGGTTTACACGTTTCAGCGATGGTTATGAGGACATAAATGGCAAAGAACATACGGGCCGTCCAAAATCAGTAATCATCGAAAACTCCATCAAAATTGTTAATTAATTTAACAAAAATGAACCGAAATGAAATTCGTTGAAATTCATGGAATCAGAGTTGAAGATCTCTAGAATATCGATTTAGCGAATTTTAATAGATCATTTGGGCACAAGTTAATTGAGGACCAAAAATTGCTCACAATTCAGCATTCGAAAGACCTCGTTAAAGAGGCGAGAAAAGACGAGTACTAAATGTTAAAGAGGGCTGAGAGAAGAAGATCCAATATTCTAACAAAAGAGAAAAAAATGAGATTTGCACCTTTAAAGTAACAAATTTAATAAAAGTCAATAAATTTTCAAAATCACTGAAATCTTCTCAGCGTAAGCTTTAAATGCAAAAGTGGTATTTTTTGGCATTTTTGCTATATGATAAACATTTTTTTTAATTCACAATTTTGGTAGCTTTAAATTAAAAAAATAAGCACACATTACTCTTAAAAATGTTCGCATTTTTGGTATGAAAAACCACTGAATTTATTTCGAAGAGCAAAGGGTTGACAGCACTGCACAACTGACTCTGACGACGCGCAATCCCGCTTCTATCACTCTTGAATTACATCTTCTTCTTCTTAATTGGCGCGATAACCGCTTAAGCGATCTTGGCTTAGTTTAACAAAGGGCGTCAGTCGTTTCTTGCTCGTACAACCGGCGACAGTTGGACATACCAAATGAAACCTTTTCCAACTGATTTTTCTGATGCAGTGGGGGCTTGCTAACGAAATTTATTTTATAAATTGAATTATATCTACAAACTAGAAAAAAATACCTTGTTTTTGCTCTACTACTACTATCTGGCCCATGAGCCTTGTATAGAGTGCGTATTTAGAAAACAGCCGAAAGTTTTCCTTATTTGTTTAACAAAATTTAATTTTATTGTACAGTGCAATTGAAACATTCTACTTCATTACGAAAACTTTGTTCTTCCAAGAAATGTCCATTCAATTAAAAATTAATGAGTTTCGCTTATCCAGCATAAATAAAAAATGAGCGAAGTACAAATTTGGCAATAAATTTTAGATGAGACTAGTAGTCAATAGGAACACCTCTGACTTTGGTAATTAAAAATTGGGTTGCATGCTGTTAAACTGCATGCACCATTTAACAGCAAAGGCAGTGAATTGCGAACATAACCAGAACGAGAATAGAAGAGGAAATTCATTTAACAATAAGACAAGGCACAGGCAGGCGCAGGCGCAGGCGACAATTGTAAATATATATGACTATAAATGATGAATTACAATGACTGTAGTTCCGGCTACTGGCAGCCAACGAACCGAAAAAGCATTCATGCACACACACATGTACGTATTTTCGCAAACACAAGCTGTGTATAAACGGAGGAAATGAGCAGTGAATTCAGCGGATAAACGCAGTTTACTTGCGGCGCGTATGAAAGCGAGCTTGTCGTATGGAACGAAAATGAGTGGATAAATTGAAATGAAATTAAAACAGAGAATAATCGAAGATTTTTATAGATTTTAATATTGTCCGCAAACTACTAAGAAGGAGCTCAGAGTGTTTAATACTTGTAATTAAAAATGTTTATGCTTTGAAGTCAGTTTATCGGCCATGGTTTACTTACGGTTTTAGTATCCGTAATGTAATATTATACAGGTACATACCATTTTGCTTGGAAAATAATGTGATAATAGCTCAGTTGCTATAAAACAGCTATTAAGAGCTTTTATCCGCTGCTGATGAGCAAAACTAAAAATTAATATTAGATGAAGTAAAATGCCAATGTTTGATGTTAGTTGCCATTAATGAGGTACATCGTACGTTGCAATGAGCGATATATACACACTTGGCCAAAATTATTAGGCACCCCACTAACATATAAATAATTTCAAATGGAGCTGCAAAAGTGACCGCTGCTTTCTGCAAATGTGTTACTGGTGTATTTAACCTTTGATTACAACAAAGCTCAGTTGGAGCGTAAAGTCTAACAATTTGCATTTTGAAAGGTCTACTTAAAATATTTTAGCACTTTAAATTAAACAGTCAATTTGTGATTAATCTTTAGTACAGTGGATATACTGGGTTGCCCATATTCGACGGACCCATTTGTTTTTTTTTTTAAATCAAAGAAAACCCCAATTTTTTTAATGTTGACGATAATAATCGGGTTATTTGGTTCAAGTAGATTTCTTGACATCACTTTTTGAATATAATATCTCTCAAATGGCCGCCTTGAGCCTGTACGGCGTATTGTGCCCGTTTTGTAGCATTTTCCATAGTTTTAGCTAACATTTCGGCTGGAATAGCGGCTATTTCCTCACGGATGTTGTTCTTGAGCTCCTTTGTTTTTAAATATCCCCACAAAAAGTAGTCAGGTGGCGTTGAATCGGGCGAACGCGGTGGCCAGTCAAAATCGCCATTTTTCGACATCAAACGACGAGGAAAGAATTTCTTCAAAAAATCGATTGTGGTGCGAGCTGTGTGTGGTGGAGCGCCGTCTTGTTGAAACCAGAACTGCCTCATACGCTTTCGATGAATAATTGGCATCACAAAAGTGGTTATCATATCGCGATAACGCTCCTGACTGACGGTAACAGCTTGACCATCTTCATTTTCGAAGAAAAACGGCCCAATAATCGTTTTAGCACTAACGCCGCACCAAACAGTGACTTTTCCGTCGTAAAGAGATACCTCTTGATTTTCGTGAGGACTTTCAGTGGCGTATATACTGCAATTTTGCTTGTTTACCGTCCCAATCAATAAGAAATGAGCCTCATCGGACATGATGATTTTGTTCTTCTTCTTTTGACTCCTTTTGTTGAATGTAAATTTCAACAATTTGGGAGCGTTCGCGTGGCGTGTACTGTTCCATGGTAAAAATCTGCGTGGACTGACGCTTCCAACACGGTATGTCATTAAGCGATCAGACGTCTCTGTCAAAAGATACAAGTTTGCCAGATAGGTCCGTCGAATATGGGCAACCCTGTAGATTAGGCCGGGTCGATTTGTGGGGAGGCAAAAAAATCGCCCATTGCTCTGTGAAAATCATATTCTAGGGATCAAAATAAGAAACTTTGCCGAAGGAACCATACCTCTAAAACGAATTCTGATGTCTACCAATTTGGGTCGTTTTAGTTTCTTTTCTCATGTAAAGGCCAAAAATGATGATATTTTGAAAAGATTGTATGGGGAATCCCCCAGGGGAGTTCCAGGGATGGTGCCACTGCCATGGGTGGATCGGCAGTCCAAAGTTAGTGGGGGTCGGTCATACATTTGGACTCGATTGGAGCACTCTAAATGGGTCAAAGTGGGATTTTTCGTTCGACCCAAATTGGGGGACATCAGAATTCGTTTTAGAGGTATGGTTCCTTCGGCAAAGTTTCTTATTTTGATCCCTAGAATACGATTTTCACAGAGCAATAAGCGATTTTTAAATCGACCCGGCCTACTGTAGATAATTACTTTTTCATTGAAATGCCTCAAAAAAGTGAACTTTGTTACGACAAAAGAGTGAAAATCCCAATTTTAAGTGAGGAAGGGAAGTCTCAGGTTCAGATTGCCAATTTGGTGGAATACTCGCGGCGCGTAGTCGAATGTGCTATTAAGTGACTTACGAATACAAAATACCACCATAATAAATCATAAAGAGGAAGAAAATCTCTCACTAGTGGATGGGAAGACCGAAACCTTTCTGGTCACCTGGAACCAGTGATTCGCAGTGGACGAAGCTACATAAAGGTGGCCTTTGATGCCTCCACTACAACATCTACATAGGCCTCGTCCATTTGCTCCCTTTCAAGGAGCGTTAGGGTGTTACCACAGGTCGTACCCGGGCATGTCAGGAGGCACCTCCTCAACTACGCGGACGAGATTCAGGACAAAACGGACCGACAATTACTGGATCGGACAGTATACAAACAGACAATGAACGACATTCATCGGGAGATCCTTACCACCTTCTTAAGCTCTCGAAACCCAAATGCCGTCATCGGAGTCCAACCACCACCCATTGTAGATGAAGAGCTCCAACTTTCCCGAGGTTCCCACGTAACCTTGGCCCAATTACGTTCTGGATACTGTAGCAGGTTAAACGTCTACCTATCCAGAATCGACCATGACATACTAAACATATGTCCCCGAACGACACTAACTACCTTTTCACATGCCCATCAAATCCACTCATCTAACACCCTTCTCCCTCTGGACGCAACTTGTCGAAACAGCAAGTTTCCTGGACCTACAGTTAGATGAGCTTGACGAAGGTGACCGGTGACTACACTACACTGACAGGGCAAAGTTATTGCTATAACAACAACAACAAGACGAAAACTTATAGGCGAGTCTCCCAAGGACCGTGAAAAGTCCTCTTATGTCTTTGCAGCTGCCCTGTCGGAAGAAATTCGAAGGCCGGTTTGTACTCGAATAGCTAGAAGAAGGATGCTTTAAAGGATGCAAAGCCCGAAAGAAGCCGAGGTTTTCAGAAAAAGATCGGAAAAAGCGTTTAGAATGGGTTCTCCGATCCCAACATTTTACGGAGGAACATTGATCTAATGTTCTGTGGTCTGATGAATCGAGCTTTGGCGAAGGCTAAGCCTACACCATTTTAAAATATCAATAACCATAGGGTCTTATCCATAATTAAGATACGCACTAATTCCTCTTATTTGTACTGATTTATTAAAAAAAGATTATTGCTCCATTTTTTCTAATTCAGTTATGAATGGGGTGCCATGTATACCTCGCTGATATCTCTGCGTAAAGTTTGGGCTATCCAAAATAATCATCTGCGCTTGATGACCAGTTTGACTGAAATTCGTTGGTCGTTCGTTGGTTAAGCAGCTCCGGATTTCAAATTTCGCGAGGCTACTATATTAGATTTTCAAAATTTTTCTCTAGCAGGCAACCCAGATGAGCGGCCATATAGCAACACCGATTTTATATTAAAACGAAAAATTCGTAGCTTAGTTTTTACTGATATGGAATTGAAAACCCATTTGTTGTATATCTGCAAAAACGCAGCACGAACTTTGCTGACACGGCTCGCGATTGCTTCAATCGTTGCGCCTTCTGGTGTTATTTTATTTCCGAGGTAGCACAATTCCATCTTACAGCGAATCTCTTTCCATACATAGTAAAACGGAGGGTCTCGTTTTGCGTACAATTTGAAATGAATTCCGTCTTGCGAACGTTTTTTAAGGTCAGCTCCGTTTGCGAACAGCACAGACCTGGTCCAAATTTGTAGGCAGAGCTGACCTTTTGACGGACAAAAGCGCTATGTCAACTGCTAAGCTCTTCTAAATATTTGCTTATTTACCCTGTGTTCGGCACAGTATCGAGGACTATAAGAAAGCAGGAGTATAAAAACACATCAAAATACCCAATTCTCAATATCAAAGAAGGTGCACAAAGTAATATTATTAAAATTCTAGGTGGTTTCGATTTTGAGTGCCAGGTACTTTAAGGGTGAATTAACTAATTTTTGGTATGAATAAAATGCAAGGGAATGCAGAAACTCACACTCTATGCAATGTAAAGGGTGATTTTTTTAAAGCTATAGGAAAGTTTTTCAAAAAAGTTTCAAAAAACTTTCAGAAAACTGCATGCAATTTTTATTTAAATCGATAGTACAGTCCATATAATTTAATGTTTGAAGATTATTTCATGCAAATGTTGTTCCACTTAGTACAATTTTGGCATACTCTTTCCAATGTTTTGGCCGGTATCTCACATATAAATGCTTTAATGTTGTCTTCCAATGCGTTAATTGAAGCAGGCTTGTCTGAATAGACATGAGGTTTAACATAGCCCCACAAAAAATAATCTAAAGGCGTTATATCGCACGATCTGGGTGGCCAATTGACAGGTCTCGAACGTGAAATAAAATGTCCAACGAACTCGCCTCTCAACAAGTCCATTGTTACGCGTGCTGTGTGACATGTGGCACCGTCTTGCTCTAACCACATGTCATGCATGCCAAGCCTTTGCATTTTGGAAATTGCAATTCTTCTGGCTGATCTTCATTCCAAAATCGACCATTCTGTTTATTTACGTACCCATTGATCCAAAAATGAGCTTCGTCGCTGAACACAATTTTTCGATAAAAAGTGGATCTTCGGCCAACTTTCCAAGAACCCATTCACCAAAAATTCTGCATTGCGGTAGGTCGTTCGGCTTCACTTCTTGCAAAAGCTGTATTTTGAAAGGCTTCACACCTAAATCCTTTCGCAAAATTTTCCACGTTGTTGAGCAACAGAGGCCCAATTGCTGCGAACGGCGACGAATCGATAATTGATGGTCATCATTAACACTGGCCGATACAGCTACGATATTTTCTTCAGTTCGCACTCTACGTAAGCGGTGGTTTGATGTCCAATAATGTAAATTTGGTTTTAAATTTAGTCACAATAGCTCGAATAGCCGCTTCAGTGGGTCGATTAAACTGAGCAGAAAATGGAAGAAGCACGCGATAAACTTTCCTAACAGAACACGCATTTTTATAATAAAATTCAATGATTCGCAAGCGTTGTTCGTTTGTAAGACGATTCATGGTTAAATTATAGACCAGACTGAAGATGTTTGACAGTGAAACAAAACACGAAACGTGCGTCAGCTGTTTAAACGAATTCTTTGAAAAGATAATAGCTAAAAAATAACACTTTATATATCTGATAGACTTCCGATACCTTCTAAAACTGAGTAGGTTAACTTATTTTTATAAAAATTTTGCTGAGCCAATAGCTCGATATGATACTAGAAGGTAATGCGTTTATGTATTCCACCAGCTACTCGTAATGCAATCGCACCTGTGGGTTCCTACAAATAGTCAAATGGATACATTCAAATACCTCTGCACTAGTGCTGCAAACAATCGATCACGACATGTATATTAGCTTTGAACGCCTTGAAGGACACCGCTATCCATTGCATGCCCTCCCCTTATTAACTATTACTACTTAGCTATAAAATTGCAATCAAAAACTTTCCTTACAATGTCTAAGATGGGAGATGTTCTGCGCAGTTTAACAATGAATTTTAAATATCCGTTGGGAAAAAAGTAAGCAAATTGGTCATGAAGCTAAGCAAATTGCCCCAGGTGACATCAAAGTAATCAAAGTAGTTGCTAGTGAGAATTCTTGCTTAGGTAACGAAAGATGTGTGGGTGAGTCACGAAGTACTGCCTTTTGGTTGCACACGAAACGTGCACGTGATTTCATATGCCACAACGAAGCCGATATGTCTTCACCTAAAGGCATAGGAAATTAATTTTATTTGGAACTTAGAACAAAATAAAGCACATTTCCATGCACACGCAACGAGACACTAAGGCAAGACATTTGTATGTATTTGTATACCGTCATTTCTTTGTTTCCGCTGTCCCTTTTAACGAACCACGCATGGCTGTGCAAATAAAGTTGGGGTTTTTATTATTGCTGGTAAATGAAGGCGTAATACACTTTACTACAATAATACTCGTATATTGCACACACACACGCATATTCATGTGCATGTATATAAATAAAGTGCGTTTCATAATCATAGCACAGGAAAATAGTGATAAGTTTTGAGAAATTTTTTTAAATTTAATATTCATAATTTTTTTTTTTAGAAAATATAGTTCATTTTACAACAAAAACCATATTAATCCAAGCTTCGAACTTTATGAAAATTAGACAAAAAAATTTAAAATTCTTATGCAAATTTTAAACTTATCGATTTGAATTTTTAGAAAAGTTCCAAATATGCAGTTTTATAGCTCATTGAATTTTGGTATAATGAAATGAAAGTTTGAACTGGCTCTAAAATCGTGTTGATTTCTGACAATTTTTTTTTTTGCTGACTGTATTTGACATTTTCTCCATATAACGAATGCTGAATATTTTTTTTATTGAAAAAGAAAATGTGCAACACTTCAGCAAACTCTTTGGAAAATAGTCACCAATAAATTACTGTTTATTATTATTAGAAGGCCATTACGCACTGCGACCAGAGCTGATCTATTGTGAAAGGCCTATTTTGTAACCCTAGAGTTTTAGGCTTTTTAGAAATTTTAGCACAGTTTTGGGTTTGCTATAAAAATATAATAGACCCACGTCAGCATGGTTTTATCTGTGGACGCTCCATAATTACCAATCTCGTGGTATATTCACAATACTGCGTCTCTGCACTTTTGAGTAGGTGTCAAGCCGACACTATATCCACAGACTTTTCTAAAGCCTTTGATACTGTTTCGCTCAGTATCCTATTGCGGAAACTTGACTCCTTAGGTTTTCATTAAATTTTCATGTCATAGCTAAGATCTTATCTTTCCAAAAGGAAATCTTTTGTAGAAATCGAGTAGACTAAATCCTACACTTTTATAGTCCCTCGGGTGTCCCACAATGGAGTATTCTTGGCCTCATTTTATTTTCACTTTTTATTAATGACATTGGTGTCTGTTTTAATCACTGTAAGCCTTTACTCTATATTAGCCTTAATCCCATGTCGATGGTCGTTGGTGTCCGGCCCATTTTTTAAGAAACTACTGCACGGTGCACGCTTCATACTATTTGCTTATGATAAAATATTATTAAAATAAAATTTTTGAAAAATTGTCTTCGGATATGTTTAGTTAGGGCTAAGAAGATGTCTTATGAATTTTTTCTAATTTTCTGTTGGCATTATATAGTAGAAGTATGCACCGACCCATCGATATGGGATTAAGGTGTCAAATGGAACGGCATGGGATTTGGGTTAGTGAAGACTTTTGCCAATCAGATGCTTGTTTAGTATAGCAAGATTTAAACAACTTTGTCGCCTGAAGTGCCCAAAATAGGGTTTCTTTTAATATAAAGAAATATTTTCATGACACCTTTTCAAGCATTTTGAATCTTATTCCTTTCTTTTATATCTTTTTAAAATTAAAGAGTTTTCTGATCTATACGTGACAGTTGATTCCGATGCGCTATGCGAAGGATTTTAAAGGCCCCTATGCTATAAAAACTGTATATAAGTAACTAAAGGGTTTTTCAATAAGGGCGGGTGGATGTTGAAATGGAATGTCGTGGCGTTTGCTGTGTGCCACGTAGCGCCGTCCTGCTGGAACCACATGTCGTCTAGGTCCATATGGTTCAATATGGGTCATAAGAAATTGGAAGGGCCACCACGTCTACCGAAAAATGGGCGCAATGCGCGCAACGTTTGCGTTAATGAACACTCATTTTGATCATAAAGTTTTATCATTTGAACGGGCATAAACAACTGAATAAACAAAAGATTTGACAGATTTCACCAAAACAAAATGGCTGTCACAGGGCGCCAAATTCGACCCGCGCCAATTGAAAACCCCTATAGTTCGGTCTTATCTCCAATGTACAATTTTGAATTATAATCCAATGTATGCCTCTCAATCAAATAAAATCGAAAGAGTACAACGAAATTTTATCCAATTCGCTTTACAAACTCATTCATTTCTTTGATCTACTACAACCCTGCAGTGCTCGGTGGATCCTAATAAATCTGGGGTCCCTTGCTAATAGTTCTTGATGTTTGCTTTCAATGTTATTTGTAATTCTGTTGATTGTCCCGAAGTTCTTGAACAGTTTGGCTTCAATGCTTCTCACAAATCTTTACGGTTTTAATATACCCTTAACGTCAAAGCAGTCAAATTAAACTATTAAGATTTTCTTCCTATTACGACGGCTCTTACTGAGTTAAATGTATCTACAGACAACTCGACCTCGAGTTTGCTATGTCAAGATTTCTTTTCCATGCGAGAATCGCATTCCACTGTTCACAATCGCTCTCTTGGAGCAATTAATTTTAAGCAGATATATGTTTCAAGTCTCTAACACTATTGTAATTACATTCTTAAATAAAATGAGAATGAAAAGATTGAAAGAGAAAAGAAAAATTTGGCTTCGTTTGGAAAAACAACTGCCGCGCTTTGTAGTTAGGGCGGTCATTGCGCTAATCAAGAAGAAGAGGAAGAAATGTTGCCCAGTGATCGAACTTCAAGCAACTAAAACTATAAAGAAAATATAATATTAAAATTTTAAGTAGAATTTAGAATTAGAAATAGGAAATACAATTTTCTTATTTTCAACTTCAAAAACTGGGATGGAAAATTTTGGGTGCTCTGCATTTTAAAATTTTTGACCCTGAAAGTTTTACCATCTTGGGCACAAATGACATATCAAGTTTGTAAGCAAGGTGTAATGCTCACCTATTCGCATATTTCCATATTTTACTATTATCAGTACCCTAAGATTGAAGTATTATCATATATTAGCCGTTTCAATGTCCAGTATCTTAGCTTAAGAAATCTCGAAGGCAAAATAACCGCATGGGAGTTGTCATACCACATTTTTTAATACCCACCGCGTGCTACTAACACTAGAGTGGTGATAATAGGAGTTGAAGTAGAACTATTTTTTACTCGTATGTCTTCATTGAGACATATTCAATGAAGTACAAATTGCATCTGGTCGGTCCTACCTTTTGCTGAGTGAAAGTTCGTCTATGTTTCAAAAGGCTTATCTGACAGTTTTTTGTTTAGTGATGTTAAGTGTATGTAAATAGAGTGTAAATAAAGTGTAAGTAGAGAACATTTTACATCTACTTCAGTATTACTACGACCAAGGTGAAAAATTGGAACAGACATCCAAAACAATTTCTGCCATTTATGAACTCAATACAGTATCGAATGCGTCAGCAGCGATTGCAAAGCTGCAGTCAAAGAAGCAAAAGCCAAAAAATTACTGCTTAACAGAGCAAGTACAATTCTCATAAGTCGAATGCAAAAGCAGCTTAAATTTGTGGTATTTTGGTAGGTAAGTGGAAGTAGCAGTAGGTCTGTAAACCAACTCACTTAGATCATTCCCGTTCCATTGCAGTTTACCAGCTATTCCTCGTCAAACTATTTTGCTGTAAGTGCAAACCAATTGATCTATGCTTCTAAGAAGTTACTGCTGCTTACACTTCTGCTTCTCACTTCAGTCGTAGTCGAAGCAAAAGCAAAAAATGGTAGCTGAAAGACTGCGAAGTACTTCGTCAGTAGACGTCTTCAATAGTTGATGCAAGCAGTCAAAACATTTAGGACAGAAAACAAAATTGCCACAAAACGATGAATGAATTTGTTCACGCATGACCCTAAATTAGATAGAAGGGTTGGTGGAGGAGTATTCTGCAAAGAGCTCTCCATCAGACTCAAGTTCAGACTGCTAGACTATTGCAGTGTATTCCAAGCAGAGGTAGCGGCAATTCAAGAAGGAATGGATTGACTCCTCATTTGTGTAACAGCTGTCGCGGAGGTTAATATCTACTCCGACAGCCAGGCGGCAATCGGGGCCTTGGGTTCAATGATGGTGTAGTCGAAATTGCTTGGGGAATGCCTGACTTCATTTTCGAATGCATCCGAATTCTTGAATGTAAAGCTTATCTGGGTACCTGGACATAGTGGGATCGCAAGAAACTGTGAAACAGATAAGCTGGCTAGACCGGGGACCTGCGAAGTAATTACCCCGAAAAATGAGAGTATTGGGATTCCGTTGACTATCAGCGTCTGCTCCTGGAGAGGTGGGCTTCGCATCAACTCAGCTGGGCAAATACACAAACTTGTAAGTTCACGAAATCTTTCTGGACACTAGTGGATCGGAAGCGCTCGAGAAATCTCCTGCGGTTTATGAAATCTCTGCTCTCGGATTTCATGGATGCTACAGGGCATTGGCCACGTGGTGTACATGCTGTGAGACTCCGCACAACTTCGAGTCCTTTTTTTTTTGGCAGTTGCATGGAGAATGGGGTGGAATCATCTAAGCACTGTCTCTTTAACTGATCTCTTATCTCTTGCCACGCTTGCTGCTATAACAGGCATGGATATTAAAAACCTGATGAATTTCATCAGCAGTACGAAGAGGCTAATACCACCATAAATCAGTCATCGTTAGGTTGTCTTCAACAAATACTCATCCCCTTCTCCGCTTTCCTTTTCACAAAGGAAGAATTTTGATTTTCATCCCAGTGTGGCCTGTCATGCATGAGTTTAAGCAGCGACAAAATCAATAAAATTCGGAAGTTTTTACAAGCTGTGCATCACGAAAGTGATGGATCTCCTCTGCTAGTATGGACGTCGAAGATGAAGCACTCTCTAGCTGGTCAATTGTCGAAAATTTCGATAAGATAATGGAAATTGTGAAGGCGGAGCACTTTTCCATTCCATATTCCATTACCCAAGTCGAAATTCATTTAAGGGGTCAGTCTACTTTGGAGACTCGAAAAAAAGGCTATATTCGTGATTTTTTTTTTTTAAAAACTATAAATGATAGTAATATAAAATTTGTTTGATTTATTAAATAAAGTCTTAAAATTCAGAAATAAATTTTTTTTTATTCAATTTTATAGTATTTTTAGTAAAAAAATAGCAGTGAAGCCTAACGTCTCAAACATGGGTTGGTGAGGCAGCTCCATCAGAACTCAAGAACGGCTTGTCTGAAACAAAAAAATCAAAATGTTTCAGATTCAGTAAGATACTGGCTACAAAATGACCCTCGGATATTAGGTTTTAATGAAGACAAAAAAAATGGCTGATAAAAATGGAAAATTTTTGATAGAACGGTTTTTTTTTCGCATATTTAAAAAAAATATATAGTAAAAATTTAAAATTTCAAAACCCCCGAGCGTCAATTTGGTGCAAATTATGTCTAGAATAGGTGATCCAAATTTTATGAAAATCGGTTGATTAGTTTTTGAGATACAGTGGAGCTAGATTTTGAAAACGTTGTTTTCAGAAAAACGCGTTTAAAGTTCATCGATGCACGCTATACGCGCAGGTAGACGAAATAAGGTACTGATGTTCAGGTAAAAAAAAAATAGTTAGAGTGCTCGGATTTTCTTAAAATTTTTACACAATATTTCTGGATATATATACTTTCAAATTATGCAAAAAAAAAAAATGAAAAATTTTAAAGTGACAAAGTAGACTAACCCCTTAAATTTATATATCTAACTCTGCTGAGCGTTTTATTGTCTAAAAAAAGCGAACAGATGCTCAGAATTTTTTATTTAATCTGGCGATTGGTGTCGATATAGTTCGATTACTTGCTAAAGCAGCACGATTGGCATAAGTCGGTGGCTTGCAAGAAATAAAGTTTCATCGTGCGTTTCATCGATATTCTCCAAAATCGTACTAGTTCAGAACTAGTCGATTTCCAGGTTTAATATTGAAAATATGAAAAATTTAATATTGAAACTTAGACTGCTTAGACTTTGTTTAAATTTTGTTGGAGAATTTTTACCTAATTGAAATTGAAATGCAAACTTCAGCGTCTATTACTATGACATTCATAAATTTAATGGCATTGCCTCGAATTGATTGGCCTTTGTTATACGCAAAATTAGTTACGTTATCGGAAGGCAACGTACCCCAGTTATATTTGACACTTATGAAGTACTCGTAGACAGTTGCAGTCTACAAACAGACAAGCAATTTAGCGCGTAAAGGTCAAAATAAAGTTTGCCATCACTCAAAATAGTATTTTTTACTTAACGATGACTGATTTACTAATTTTTTGATTACTCAAAAATAAAAGTGGATGACTCATTTTGCGCCACCTTGTACTAGAAACAGAAATTAACATAAATCAAAATTTTCCATAATTGTTATACACTATTACACAAACATACTTAAATGTGCAATTATATATATGTACATACGCTTTTGTCTATCATCGAATTGTTTTAAATAAATGACTAGTGAATTGACTTTTGTCGCTCAATTAAATTCATTTGATAGTTATTTCCCATGAGTGGCCGTTCATTACAGCTTGCGTCAAAATATCGATTTTGTACCTTTGAAATAATTGAATTGTTTATCACTTTGATCTGCAGAAATATAACGCATTCACACACAATACACACACACACACAATCACTTGTCTCTATGGCAATGCCGTTAAATTAAATTAAATTGAATTTGCTGTCTGTCATATCATTTTATGCGTTGGCATACCAACACCTTTTTGTTAGACTGCATTCTGTGTATGTGGCAAGGACTTACGTACACACATACATACTTGTATATATATATATATATATATATGAATGGACTTGTGCAAACATATCTACGTATATAGTTATTTTGCTTCCTTTTGCAGCTTTAAACTGTTGCGTAAATCTGCTGCCAGCGGCCATATGTTGTAATTACATAGCTGGACAATGTGAAAGCTTTGAAATAGGATTACACACAAACATAGATATTGATTCGGACATATTTGTATGCATACACACATATGTACAAAAACCCAGATAGCCTGCAAGTAGTTGCACGGGAAGAGCTTAACAAATTGTCGCGTCATGTAATAAATAGCAATTAAGGGCGTGACTGCCGATGTGGCTTTGTCTGCGCTGTGTGTGCTTATATATATGTACAATAACTTATAGATATATGCAGTATACAGCAACATATCAATAACAGGCAGCTGCCGTAAGAGATTTTTTAGTTTTCCACCGGCCCGTCGACGCACAGATACCCGTGTAAAGCTCACTTAGAGAAATGCAGCCAATTTTATATTTGAGTCATAAACAATTCAGGGTGGATAAGCTATTAACTGGTAAATTCAAATTTATTAACTGGACTTCGCCTGCGTACAAAATGAAATAAAGAGTGGTTTAGTTTCAAGGGCTGGTGTTGATTTTGAATAAAATACATTTTTTTTTAGAAAATTATTATCATTTCTCTTTATTATGATAATATTGGTATGGCTCAATTATGCACAAAACAAAACATCGGCCAAATAGCCGCCGCGGTCTCGGCGGCACACCTCCATCCGATGGTCCAAATTTTCGATGACGCTGAGGTTCTATGCCGTTAATGTGCCGAATTATTTCATCCTTAAGCTCTTGAATTGTTGCTGTTGCTGACTAATCGACGTACCTACACCTTTTCTTTCAAATAGCCCCAAAGAAAGAAGTTCAACGGTGTCCAATCACATAATCTTGGCGGCCAATTGACATCGCCGCGACGTGAGATTATTCGGCCATCAAATTTTTCGCGCAAAAGAGCCATTGTTTCGTTAGCTGTGTGACAAGTGGCACCGTCCTGTTGAAACCACATATCGTCCACATCCATATCTTCCAATTCGGTCCATAAAAAGTTCCTTATCATTTCACGATAGCGAACACTATTCACAGTAACTGCCTGACCAGCCTCATTTTGGAAAAAATACACTTCTTGTGGGTGCATTGGTTTTTTCGGCAATCACTCTTGGATTATCATTCGCCCAAATGCGGCAATTCTGCTTATTGACGAATCCACTGAGGTGAAAATGTGCCTCATCATTGAAGATGATTTTTTTCGAAAATTGGTCATTCACTGTCAGTGGCGTAACTGCAACATCTGGGGCCCGTGACAAATTCTTATGATGGGGCTCTATCAATAAAAATCGTCACGTTGTACTCAGTTTGATTATCTATCCGTAAAAGTATCTAAAACATCATCGAAGTATAGAAATCGAGCCGTAGAATTTTCAATAGACAGTCAAGTTACATAGCCTGTCTTGTCTCGAGTTTCTTAAATAAGTCTTTATCAAATTTAAATTTAGCTGTAGTCACAGAAATTGTGAGAAATAACGTTAATGCAATGCACACTTCAGGAAAGCTGCAAGACATAAAATAATTTTTTAGTATTAATAATATAAATCAGCAAGGTCTCTAATCCACGACAATTTTTCTATTTCGTCTCTGAAGGTGGATCGAAAACGTAAAATTTCTCTGCCAAATGATTCAGATATGCCTTTTTTGTAAATCTCAACAAATTCTAGAGCATTTTTTAATAGATCAGTGTCATTTAAAACTTTTAACATGGAAGGCTGTAAAACATGGAAATTTTAAACAATTTCATTCATTGGAATTAAACGCAATTTCAGTTGGTTTATGATGTCCAATACTCGATAAAATATATTCACTCTGAACAAACTTTCGGGATCTTGGAGGCGCTCATCTTCGCACAGCTCGTCAAAATGGCGTTTTACCTTCCCCTGACGAGTATTAGACAATTCAGGGGTGATGGACCATTTTTCAGCTAAACTATTTGCTTCCATCTTCAAATTTTCAAATTCATGTCGATACCTTTCCAATACTTCTAGGTATATTTTCAAACGTTTTACGGCATTTGAAATATCGGTGGCTTTAGACTGAAGTGCTTTAGAGGCTGCATCGATAGTAAGTAGGATCTTACAATGGAAAACCAGTAACATAACAAAATTGTAGTTTTCGATCTTCTATTTTAGTGAAACTGCTTCATTTCTTTCATCTGATTTGCAATTTAACAGGTTTGTTTTCGTTAGCGCTTTTTGCACTTCAGCATACCGAACTTTTAAAGCAAAAACGGCATCATAGCGTCCTGCCCATCTAGTAGGGTTTAATGTTTTCAATGTTAATGAATTTGAAGACTCACTTTCTTCATTAGATATCAAACTTGATAAAATATTCCATCTTTTGATACTATGCCCAAAAAAATTATAAATTTGTTGAATTGTTTCAAAAAAAATTTTGCATATCAATAACCTCTCTCACAGCATCATTGAGTATTAGATTTAAATTATGAGCAACGCAGTGAACAAATACGGCATTTGGCTCAACATCTTTTTTGAGTTTTTGAACTCCACCATAAGGCCCTTTCATTGTGTTAGCACCATCATATCCTTGTCCTCGACACTTATTTAGAGGAATGTTTTTGTCATTTATGGATTTAATAATTAGCTTGGACATTGCTAAGGCAGTTTGATCCTTAACCTAATGAAATCCCAAGAATGTTTCTTTAATCACAAGTGCCTTAGGGATCCCATTACAATCTTTTTCGATCAAACAATAACGGTAAAGTTCACACATTTGATCAATTTTTGAAATATCTTGCGTTGTATCGAATATGATAGAGTAGGATGGTGCTTCATTTAGTGCATTTATAAGTGCATTTTCTACTTTTAAAACCAGGACAGAAATTAGCTCATTTTGTATTTTCGGACTTAAGTATTTTATTTGGTCCTTTGGTTTATTTAACAACTCTTGCAAAATCGGATCGTATTTTCCTAATACTCAAAAGTTCCCTTCGGAGCTTGGATAACTGATATCTGCGTTTTCTCTGTGGCCACGAAAGGCTAAATTATATGTTGAAAGTGTCAGAGTAACATCAAGGAGCCTAGAAAGTACTTGTCGACAAAAGGATTTTTCTTTTTTGATCATAGACTCTTGCTCTTCATCGAGTGTTCCATGTAGTCGCCACTGTTGATACGTAAGACAGGAATCCAGATGAATTTTTGATGTGTCTTGTCTTTGTATGCCATCTACAATATGTTTCCAGTCGTCATAGCCCTCAATCCAAACATTTTGTATATTCTTAGATACCCGATTTGCGAATAACCGACACGGTTCACAATACGCACTCTGAAGTATTAAAGAATAGGAAAGCCATGTACGTTCAAGCTTGACACCAGACTTGGAAACAATATAGTAATGTTTTTCTATAAAAGATCTATTGTTACTATCTTTTAAGAAAGGGCCATTAGGTTGCAATGTCCGTTTTCAATCACGAACCTTTTCACTTGATTAGTTACCTCTTTAAAATTACCCTTATCAGTAACATATGGCGAAGACACATACAGATACATTTTTCATGCTGTTGTGGTTGTTCTGGATGTGGATATTCACTGATGTTGGGTGTTGCATCTGATAACACTGATGTACTTTTAGTGAGCTCCGATTCTTCACTTCTGGAGCACTGCTCAATCGATTTTTTAATATTTAAGTCATCATTTTTCAAGTTCTGACTAATTTTAGGTAGCTTTTTATTTTTTCTTCAGTTTCCTTCTTTCTGTTTCGTTTTTCGCTCCCACTTAAATATTTTCTGGAACTAGACTTTTTAATATTTAACTTTCACAACAAACTTTACTTTGCCACTATTTTCATATTCAATAAAATAACCAAATCAAACATACAAATCACCAATCGTTAAAATACTCGCACAAAGAATACTCAATCAGTGAAGCCCTCATAAAAAAAATATCAAATCTGGGATTCCCCTAACATAGTGTGGCCTACTCACCCCCGCAGTAGTGAGACGAAAAAAAAGAACTAAATGGGGAATTCCCCGATTATTAATGCTCACCCGCGCTGCCAACGTTCCACTCCAAAATATGTAGAAACCAATGGATGCATTTTAAAATGAATAAGAACCTGCAATTATCGGTATTTCAATTGACGGGTTTATGACGGTTATAAGTAAGAAAAATTACTTGTCACGCGTGGTTCTCTAAAAAGGAATAAACATCTTTTTGTTAAGCTCGGTTGAAATGTTTAACGATTTATTAATTGGATTTTAAGCAGAATTTATAAAAACATGCTTTTCACATAAAATAAATTACTCATGTACAATATAAAAAAATTCTTGAGCTCGCGGCCTGTTGGCCCGCGGCCCTCTTGAGTCGGGGGCCCGTGGCATTTTGCCACCCATGCCACCCCATTGTTACGCCACTGTTCACTGTTGCCATTTCCTGCCACCATTCTGACCATTGCTCGATTATGTGTCTTTCCAAGGTTCATATTGAGTTAGTCTCAAATTGAAAAATGTTAAATGAAATGCAGAAAAAAACTTGACCCTTAGGTGTGGTTCACATTCAACATTGGCCCTTGAAATTAACTTAATTTATTTCACATTTTTTATTTTTTGGTTTTGTTTTTTTCTTTTAACTAATGTTTTTCTTAATTCAAAGTATGGGTATAACATGTATCCCTAAAAATTCTTTTATGCGGTGGTTTATATATTTTTTCAGTACCGACACAAAAAATATTTCTTTACTAAAACTACTTCTTCACCTTTATATATATTTTTCCATAATTCCTGGAAAAAACATAGGGCCTCAATAAACAAGTTACAATTTCTTTTGTTTGGAGCTATGTAGATGTTAAATTTGACTCCAGGAGCGGCCTGCTCTGTCCGCCTCTACTGCCACTTTTCGCCTCTATGTGTTGTCTGTTCCCCCGCACCTACGGCTTCCTTGGCGATTCCAGTCTAGCGCTGTCCTTGCGATGTCATCCCGTGGTTTGCGCAATGCGTGTCGAATCCATTTCCACTTGCGACACATAATTTCTATGTGAACTGGTATTTGCCCGGTAGCGCCCAAAGATTAACGTTGCTTATAATATCAGACTAGAATATAGGCATTATCTTTCGTAGGAAACGGTTTAGGAAGGATTGCAATGATTGTGATATACTTCTTGTTAAGTTCCATGTTTCACATCCATACAGAACTACTGACTTCACATTGTCATCAAATATTTTCCGTTTTGTGTGCCTGGCGATGTGGGCTAATCTCCTTCCCTTGTCTAGCATGCCAACTGCTACGCATCCCTTAGATGTTCGGTTGCGTATGCCAGTTGTTGATCTACCTTGTTTTGAAATAATGCTCCCAAGGCAGCAAAATTCATCTGTATCTTTAAGCGGCGTGTCGGCAATTTGAAGGGCTTGCGTTTCGGTGGTTTTAATCCGTATTACTTTAGTCTTTGCTATGCTAATTCTTAAACCTGCTTGCGCTACTGCATGGCATACCGCATGTAGTTTCGCTGATGCATCTGAGTATTTGTGCGATAGTTAGCAAATGTCGTCCGAATAGTCTAGGTCTTCAAGCCGGCCGCATAAACCCCAGGAAATGCCCCTGCTGACCGCACACGCTTATCACCTTTCATTTTTGCTTTCAGTAAATTTAATATTTAGACTATACTTTGAATATATTTAGTTAGATTCTTCTTCTTAATTGGCCCGATAACTGCTTAAGCGATAAATAATTATTTATATGGAAATCTGAAATTTCTACTGAAAAATGCAATTTAGTCGGAATGCAATGCTTTTATGGAACTCAATACACTCAGCACAGCTCATACGGCGCATGCTCGATAACGTGAACTAATTCAAACCAAGGCAGTTTACGTTAACAAAGAGGGTTCACGCTTTGGAATGCCCAAAAAGACTAAGTAAATATGTTTTTTCACATTTAAGTTCACATTTTATTCTTATTTTCGTTACAAATTAATTGAAAATTAAGTCATGCGATGGTTTTGTTTAAAAAAATCAGCCATCTTTTTTTGTATTTTCTGTTTTTCTAAAACTTGAAGCACAGCTTTCTCTCTTAACCGTCTTAGCACACTCATATCATTTTGATCGACGTCTTCATAACCAGCCCATATTAACGCCTTGTTGAAAATTTCAACTGCTTCAGTAGGCTTAATTTTCTCCAGTTGCTCTGATACGCTGTCATCATCGGATTCGTCCTCTTGTTGATGATCGTCATCTGCATTGCCCTGCTTCTATCTTCGTTCCATTCATTAATGGCTGGTAAAGTGAATTCAATCCGAAATTTTTAATAAAAAAAGTTTTTTCAATAACCCACACACATATCTTTGAGCACATCTGCGAACACGAATGAACCTCAGGATTTAAACTACTAAGGAGATCGACGGTGTTGCTTATCAAGGTGCGAAGTTCAGCTTCCCGTTTTTCTTTTAAAACCGCCAACGAAACATTATCTTCGGTATCATCATTGCTTACCGCAAAATTTAAAATACTGTTCCAGCACTTAGCTAATGTTGCTTCACCAACACAAAACCAAGTAGCATCCAAAAGATGTATAGCTGTTTTTAAGTTTATTTTTTTCAACGACTCGAGCAAATCAGACTTCGTCGCTGCTATTGAAGCTAAATATAAGGCTGTTTCTGTAATGCAACTTAGAGATTTTTATTGCATTCTGATCTATCGGTTGAATGAGGGGAGTAACGTTTGGTGGCATAAACATTGCCGAAATTTGCCCATTCACCAGGAAACATAAGACAAAACACTCTTTGCAAACCCAAAACCGCGACTGAAATATTTTACTCCTTCCACGCAATTACGAATAAAGTGCCTATTTTATAATTAGGGGACTCCCCAATTTCAGAATTACTTGAGATCAATGTAAACTATTGTACATTCAAATAATTGTAACGTTTATTGTTCATTTTATAGAGCTTTTTGGGTTTGTTCACGTTTTAGAGTAGTCAATGCACAAAAATGTCTGTTCACGTTATCGAGCGTGCGCTGTATAGTATATAGTTTTATTGTTGTGTAAGTTTTTATACTTAGTCTGCCATAAATTCTGTGAACAATTTTGCAATGCATACGGCGAGAACGTATTCGCAGAAAAAAGTTTCGTTATTTTTGCTTTTGTTCGTATGCATTGCCTACTCATAAATTATACTTAGTTTCGTGGAAAAATTCGCTTGTTAACAATGGAGTGGAAAGCTAAGGAAAATCGCATCGCAGTGCCAGTGAGATTTACGAAATGCTGAAAAAACTGAATATTTCGAGAAAGTTTGTTTACAGCACGATCAATCGATTTTCCCAGAAGTCTGAAGTGACAGACAGAAAAATAAGTGGTTTTCCCCGCATGATTCGAACCAGTGCATCCATAAAAGCCGTTCGAGAAAGAATTCGCAGAAATCCCCTTAGAAAGCAGAAAATCATGTCGAGGGAAATAAATGTATCAACCAGATCCATATCAAGACTAATTAGAGTTGATCTCAACATGAAAGCCTTCCGTCCCTTAACTTGTCATCTTGATGACAACGCGCTTGAAGAAAATTGGACTCGACAGATTCAACCAGTTTCTTCGGTGCCACGCGGTCAACGGACACGAAAATATTCTTTTCACAGATGAGAAAATGTTCACTGTTGAAGAAGTCTTTAACCCTAGAACACACACCCGGGTACAAATGTATCCACTTCAACTTTGAAGTGTTGTAACTTCTGAACCGCTATACCTCTATACCGCTAACTTCGGATCTAGGAAGATTATTTAGTTCTGAGTTCAAATTCAAAATTTGAACCAGATCGGACCATTGGTTCAGGAGCTACAGCCTTCCAAACACATTATATATGTAAACACACACCCGGGATACGTTTGTACCCCAATAGTAATAATCCTCATAATAATCAAAAAAAAAACATTTTTTATATTATTTTTTTATTTGAAAAATGAAAAATATTCATTTCACACATTATATTATTGACTTTTATTATAAAAATTATAAAAATGCATTTTATATCTAAGGAAAATCATGGCAAATAGAGCAATTTGTTGATGTGACCGAATGTTCAAGACACATTGGCTTCTTACATTTGGCGCGCAGCTTTCTGGTTTTTCTACGGTGTTTTTCTCTTGTGCGTAACATAAATAGCAAGATCCGGACACAGGTTTTGGCGTGCGCGCTGCGGCAGATGTTGATGCTGCTGTTGACACCATTGATTCCAGCGGTCGATTCAAATATGCTTCAATAGCAATTTTAGTCGAAAATTTGGCGTCACTTGACGATTTATGGCTCTGGCTTCAATAACGGGCATACACAATGCTTCAGCCAAGCTGCGCAGGATCTGCTTACGCTTGTTGTTTGTTCTCCAAGGCAACATAGGGTTATTCAAATCGTAGACAATGTAGGCTGCAAGAGCTGTAATGTCCAACATGTTGAAGAACATCGCTAGTGGCCATCGTTTTGTTTGTCTTTGTGTTGGATATTCCGCAAACATTTGGTCCATTCGATCAACACCACCTTTGGTACGATTATAATATTCAATTATTTCAAGTTTCCCACTGTCAGCTATTTCAGCATCATTATGCACGGCCGAAAGCAAAATTACTGCTTTATTTTTTTTGGGAACATAAGAGCACATTGTCACATTATTTTTTAAGCCAAATGTCGTTGAACCAATTGTCCTGTTTTTGTTCTGCTTCATTTCTTGAGGAATATATGATTTGTTTTTGCGCAAAGTTCCAACGATCGTGAGTTTCCAGGTGAGAAGCAGTTCTGCAACTGGCAAGTTCGTAAAAAAATTGTCCATTGTAATGTTTTGGCCACTTCTTTGGTATTTGGCAGACAAATCCTTCACCACTCGTTCGCCTTGGTTCGTTTCCCTACCAGTTTCTGCTTGGCCAGTGTATATTTGTCCATGCAGTGGATATGCATTTGTGGCATCGCAAATCCACCAAACCTTGACACCATATTTAGCAGGTTTTGACGGTATGTACTGCGTAAACCGTGTGCGTCCACGGTAAGGAAATAATTGTTCATCAATCGTCAAGCATGAGCTGGGCTTGTAATGTGCAGCAAGATTATTGTTCATCATCGTTCACAACTCACTGATCGGTGCTGCTTTATCAGTTAGTAAGCGTGTTGCACGAGTGTTTTTATCGTCAAATCTTAGGAACCGCAATATCGAACAGAAACGGTTGACTCCCATTGTGGCGCGATATAAAGGATAATTTTTGACGCTCCATAAATCTCGAACATGTTCTCCATTGCTATGGTTCGCACCAGTCATAATAAGTATGCCAAAAAATGCATACAGCTCTGTTATTGACACAGGCGTCCATGACTTAGGAGTTGTGTTTGGATGCGCATTGTTGTAAGCATTATAAGTTTCTTTTGCTAACTTATTTGTGTGGCGCATAATTATATCAGCCATTTCAACGTTCATGAAACATTTGAATGTTTGCTCTATTGACAACATTTCAGTGCATCTAGCTGGTCCAGAACGTTCTCTTATAATATTTTGTCTGAATACCTGACGACTTACATTTGGTTCTTTCATCCACTCAGTACCATCACGTGCAACAAATTTTTCGCCACTGGCAGGTAATTCATTATTTTCTTCTACTTCTTCTTCTTCATCGTCTTCTTCATCATCCTCATAGTCCGCATAATCAGGTAATACTTCTGCGGCACTTTGCGAAACTTCAGCATCGTCATCAGCAATTTCAATGTCATTGAATTGAATTTCTTCTTCATCTTCTGAGTCAAAGTCATAGGGAGCGTCATCGTCACAAATTTCATCAAATAAAGATTGTATATATGATTCCCGCTGTTCCTCAGTTAGCCTGCATAATAAAAAAAATTAGTATATGTTTACATTGTTGCTTATTTTACATTTTTTACCTTCTATATGCTGCACTTGATAAATATTCGTTTCTTCTTGAAGTCATTTCGTATCCAGTTATTTATAATTTCAGTTATATTTATTTTCACTTATATTTTCACTTCTTACACTTTTGAGCACCAAAACAATAATGAAAGTATCAACAGGCAGCATTTATAACAACACCTCGTGTGAAAACAACCCTTGCAGCTGCATATAAAATACAAAAACCAGTTATACCAGTGTATTTGCTACCTACGTACCCATACCTTGCGCTACCTTTTTGCACATATCTTTTGGACCAGGTAGAATATTTCAATGAAATAAAAACCAAAATGTGTATTCGTTGTAACTCTACAAGTATATTATTATAAATTATATTATTTTGTTTTGCATTTATCAGGACAACAACAGAAACAAAAATCCACTGTTGCATGTCCAGACTTTATTTGCCCATATCGCTGGAACCAGTAGGAATATTCGAATGAAACAAAAGACAAAATACTTGTTATATATTAAAATATACATTTAAAAAATCATAGAAATCGGTTGAATAAGCATTAAAAAAACCGCAAAATAAGGTCACGGGTACAAACGTATCCCGGGTGTGTGTTTACGTGGTATTTTCTGGGTGTGTGTTCTAGGGTTAGTAAGCAAAACGACAAAATCTATGCTAAAATTCTGAAGACGCAAAAATCGTTGTTTCACAGGTTCAGCCTGTCCACCAGCCGTAATGTTTTGGTGGAGAGTGCCTCGTAAGGGCGTTACATCTCTTCATATCTGCGAAAAAGGGGTTGATACCTGGACAAAAGTGCACCAGGAGGATGTCTTAGACGGCGTGATGAAGCAATCGAGCAGCAGTTGATCTTTCGGTAAGATTTAGCTGCAACCCATAAGGCACAAACCACACAGCATTGGCTAAAAAACAATATTTCTGGGATCATACCCCGAGAAGATTGGCCGTCTGGAAGTCCAGACCTGAATTCATTGGACTACAGTTTGTGGTAAGAATTGAAGAACATGGCCTGTCGGAGAGTCTCAAATAATTTTTGATTAGGGCAGCGGCGCCAATATCCATCGAAACTGTGCGTACTGCAATAGCTGAATGGTCTAATTGTTTGAAGGCTTGTGTAAAAGCAAATGGTGACCATTTCGAATGAAAATTATTTTTTTTTAATGTTTACATGATTAAATTTTTTCTTTGACACCAAATTTTTTTCTTTCCTGGAAATATCTATGCCGTTGTTCCAGCAAAATCTCCCCTAAAAAAACCAAAAATAAAATAGAAAATAGAAAAAATTTCTATGGTATGAATAAATAAACAAAAAGAAAAAAAATCTATGCAAGTTAATATACATATATTACTGTATCTAGGTATCTCCGAGTGAATAAAAAAGAAAATGTTTTCCTGTTTACATATACGTAGGTAAAATACGAGTATAGATTTACGTGGAAGTGAATAAATATATTTTCACTTGCTGCTTTTAGCTGCTGTAGCGATTCTGCTCGCTGTCATCGATTGAGTTTGGTTAATTTTAGATAAGAAAAAGTCTGGTCATGAAAAAAAAACAACGCAATAAAACCCTTTTACATTAGCGTGGCCCTAGACCTCATATCATCCCATAGACAAATAAACGAAACAACAACAATTTAATATTGGTTTTAAATACTTTCCGCAGCAGCATTGCCAGCAGAGCCCATCCGTCGAAATTAGAGCCAACTCCTCTCCTACCACTTATCCACTTTGGTCAGGCCTGCCAGCACCTCAACCGCATACCGGGTGTGTTCACAAAAATATGCGCTAACACGTTGCCCATATTGTGTATCATACTCCCTGCAGGGGAAAACTTGAACTTCTGAGTCTAACATCTGGTCCAGAACTGGTACGTTTTCACCAATTGGGAATCACTTCGCTACGCATGTTGCATAAGGGTACTTGCTAACTGTCTTCAGCGTTTGACGGTGGCAAGGAAGAAAAGTGAAAGCAGGCAATTGGCCTTCTTGCATACAAAATACGACTGTGGCGTCCTCAGAGTGATGACGACAGCAACTGATGCAGTAAACGAGTGGTGCAAGTCCCGATTTTATTATCAATTAAATGAAACCAGCGCAAGTAAGTGTAACGAAGGCACCACTAGCAGTACCTTGGAGCAACTTTCCACGGATTGCTCTACATTTTGCAGATCTTGACTTTGTCTACTTGGCTTTGCGTTTTTCACCTGCTTGAGGAATACTACGTGACAATTAGCAGTTTAATAAATGTCTCTAAATAATGCGCCATGAATGGTATGAAAATCCAAAGCCTTGCATAATATGTTGGCAATACCCCATATCAGTTATTTAACTCACTGTTGATCAGCCAACTTAGCTCAAGGGGTTAGTATCAAAGCACAATTTTTTTAGAAAAAACCTTACATTTGTATTAAAGTTAGTATTTGATTTAAGCTTTTTTCACACGAATATTGACTCCAGATACTATTACGAAAAACTTTTTGTTTTGCTACAGGGTGGGCCATATAGCGTTTGCTTTTTGAATCACCTATTTTTTTTAAAATGGTAACACAAATGACATGTCAAATGTGTTCATAATTTACTTAAAGGTTTGACATTTAAGAAATGGGTCGCTATACGCTTGAACAAAATTGGGAAATATTGTAAAACCTATTTCCAAAGTGGTGAGTCTTCTTCTTCTTTTCTGATTTTCACATCGGTGGCTACGTCAATAAGCAAAATTGTCGGATTTGGGGCTCAGAAAATCCACACCTTACTGTAGAAAAGCAAATGCATCCACAAGGAGTCACTCTTTGGTGCGGTTTTTGGTATGGCGGCATCATCGGGCCATTTTTTTTGAAAATGAGCGAGGAGCCGCGGTTATAGTAAATGGCGAGCGTTACCGTGACATCCTCAACGAGTTGTTTCCAAAAACTGAAGAGGATGACGTGGACGACATTTGGTTTTAACAGGACGGTGCAACTTGTCACACTGCCAAAGTTACACTCGAACTTTTGGCTACCGTTTTTGAAAACCGAATAATCAGCCGAAATTCCGATATCAATTGGCCGCCTCGGAGCTGTGATTTAAGTCCGTTGGACTATTTTTCGTGGGGAGCCGTTAAGGGCTATTGCTATGCGAACCATCCATAGACGATTGATGCTTTAAAACACGAAATCGAAGTTGCATTCATGAAATTGGAGCCCAAGCAATCGAAAATGTGTTTGAAAATTGGGTTGATCGAATGGCCTACTCTAGAGCCTGTCGTGGCAGTTATTAGAACGATATTATTTTTTATTCATAAATGACAATGTTCAATCTTCAAAATAAAAAAAAAAGTTTGCTAAAATATTGATTCGTTTTTTTTTTTTTATAGCCAATTCAAAAAGCAAATTTTACATGGCCCACCCTATAAAACAAATACGGCTGATATGGCCGCTTGAAGTAATTCCTATTAAAGCGACGGTTGACAAGATATTTCATGTTCACAGGATTTGTAGAAAATGAAATAAAAATAATAATTAATACACAGTATTCGGACCACCTTCTCAGTAACAAGATAATCTACTCTTAATTCAATTAGACTGTTCATATTTATTTCCATCATTTTCATTTTCTGTTCGTTTAATTTTAGTTTATTACTTTTGAGCCATGCTCGGGTTGGCAGCTAGACGATTAAGGTCACTGGGTGCTCCTTTCTTCGACAGCTAGGGCAGCGTTCTAACCTAAATCCCATCAACCTTCTCAGTTAGCTTTAGGTGGCTGTAGATGTCTGCCGCTTGTTGGTCTCCGCATGGTATCAAAACAGTGCTCTAGTGCTACTTGAGGAGTGCCAGTCTGGTACTTCAACCATTTCACCTACTTACTTACCTTTGACCTATACATTTTTTTGTTAAATGTCATACATTAGTGTGTTTTCGTGCTCAAAGCAATTTTTTTTCTTTTGCATATGTTCGGGTGTCATCTGAGTACTCATCCACTCGTTTATTAGGCAGTCTACTGCGGTTCCACATGAATTTTTCTTGAAGAAACGAAATTGGAATTTCGAGTGTGGGTTATTTTTGCCCCTATATTCTTCAAGGTATTTTTGAATACTTTTACAAATAGCTTCTCAAACGGTTTTAAGCTAATGATTAGTCTGAGTTTTTTGCATTTTGTATCTTTATATATAAATTTTTTTTTTTTGATCCCTTCATTGGGTCTTTCTACGTTGATAAGAATTTATTTTCGTATAAGTAATAGTGAGGTATTACGGAAACTGAGGGTGTTGTGGGTCTCAACTAATAATACATTTGGACTGATGCTATCAAAATCAGATTGTTTTTTTAGAGATTCACCTACTGGCCATCAATTGGCCCTTAAATTTGCGGGACATTTTTTTTTAAATTTTAATATTCTAAGAATATCTGCCGTTCGGAGTTAGCTTAAAATTGTAGGTCTCTCCATTTGTGGAACAACAACAAGACGCACTCCACAAGTAAGATGAGTAGGAGCTCGATCAAATCATGAAACGTTCTACCATCAACCAAATAGTCAGCGCACTCGCGTATCAGTACTCACGTCGCTGTTGACAGTTATGATTTCAAGGTTGTAAGATACCTCGTTTTTTCTGGGAACTAACATTAAAACCGATAATTATGACAGCCTTGAAATCCAACGTAGAGTCTCTCTTGCGAACAAGTGATAGTTTGGAACAAGTGGGCAATTCGGTAGTAAAGTTCTCTCCCAATGAGAAAAACTAACAGTTTAGGCCCAATGTTGTTCTTGCCTAGCCCCGTCCATCCCATCTCCTGAATAGCAGTGATGTCAGCCTTCACTCTCACGAGAACATCAATCAGCTGGGCAGAGGCACCTTCCCCATTAAGGGGCCAGACTTTCCAAGTGCATGCCCTCATCATGGCCCTTAGTTCGTCATCAGAATAAGCAGTTCTCGTCCGACGCTTTGTTGTCGTTTTCATTGGGGAAGCATTTTTACGTGGCGGGTCCCAAACCCAGCCCACAACCAGATATCCTGGGATGCCTTCTCATATTAGCTCGCTCTCCAATGAATGTTCCGGAGCAACCCAGAGGATACTTGGGTGAAGCCTAGAAGTTGTGAGCTGCTTGGATCGTATGTAGAAGAATCGTCCACTCCCAAGCGAATGGCAATCAGAGACTCTTCTTCTACACTCGGAACCATCTTCCGTGTTACATAATCAATCAAAATTTATAAAGTTTTCGGATATTCTCGTACTGACCAACTAAATGACAAAGTGGTGTGTAAACAACATTAGTTTTCCAGAGAAGCAGAAACGTTACGAACTAGTCATAAATCCACTTGAATTACACCAGCTCGGCGCAAGAGGATTTCCCTACAGGGATATTAAAATAAATTAGCGGCAGTTTGTGTGTTTGAGTGTTAATGTACAGTTGCTTTTTTTGTGTGTTTGTTATAGATTTTCCATTTAATAGCGACGTGCTGCTATTATGTATTTTTTATATTATGAATTTACTTATCGGAAAAGCGAAAATGTGTTCGAAATCACGACAGTTATGAACGACAAGCACTTGCGTAGAAGTGGTGAAAGCTGACAAAGCGTCCGAAAGGTTGTAAAAAATGTGCGAACAAAACGTGTAGCTCATGAATATAAAGAATAATCAAGTGAAATTGTGTTAATAAAAAATGTACATACATTTATGAGAAAACACGTGTTGGCGTCGCCTGTTGCTCCACGTAAACGAGGGTACCCACATAAGCTACCATAAAACTTGCAAACACTTTTGCTTTGTTGTTGTATGTATATTTTATTTAGCAAGTACTTGTAATCCTATTGTATGCACTGCTTTTGCTTCAGGTCTAAAACGTGCGATTTATCAGAGTATTTGCACTTTTTGCACTGCCGTGCACGGCCCAGCGCACGAGGGTGCTGCAATTTTCTTCACATTGTTTTTAACAGTAGAAGGGGAATCGTGGTGGATTTACGAGGAAACTAACAAAAGTTTAGTAAATTGAATTGAAAAAAAGGATACAGTTTTTTTAGTTTAATTTTTGTTTTTAATCTTCTCTATTTTTTATCTGCTCCACACAATCACCCTTAACTTCAATGCATTTTACATTTTGCATTTTACAATACATCTGTAAGTCACAGTTACACAGTTGAAAACACATACTTTTTTTTTTTTTTTTTAAATTAATTTTAAAATATCGAGTTAGCAGATTTTTATTAGCGAAAATCATTTTTTGATAAACAAATACCACGAAAAAGTGCAAAAGCGAAACAAAATTTATTCAGGGATACCTCGAACAATGTCCCCTTTAACAAGTTGTATTTTTATATTTTTTTCCCCATGATTCTGCTGCGCGTTGTAAGGTATTCGTAAAACAAAACAACAAACAAAGAATTTGATCGTTGCATTATTAAACACTACCTGTGTAGCTAAAACAATATCTTTAACAATATCCATTTTTGTTTATTGTCCACATTTTTGAAATCCATTAGTTCAATACATTTTTCATGGATCTTTCCATATCTCTGGCAACTGTTTTGATTCTTTACTGTCATTAAAAAATGTTTGTTTCAAATTTTTACCAAGTTTCCTTTTCACTATTTAATACTTATAAATATTGAGCTGGAATAATACTGAACATTTTTCCGCACTAGAACATTTTTTAACTTAGGGAGCCCCCTATATACAGGGAGAACGATATGAAGTATTACAAACTTCCCACTGCTTGTATCTGTAAAACAGCTAATGACATCAACGTCAAAATTGTTCTTATGACAGTTCAATATATTGTTTATAAGCCATCAAAAGCATTTGCCTCTCAGTTTTGTTGAATTTTTTTTTTCTGTGATGGAATTCAAACGCAATAGTGTGATTGCGATATATTTGGCTGGAAAATCACAACCAGCCATTGTCCGTGAGGTCAGTCACCTCAAAATGACACAATGACACTGGTAGCATTGCAAAACGCTATGGAGGTGGACCAAAAAAAACCGCAACAACGGCAGAAATGGTTCGGAAAGTGACTTGAACGAAATCTACCTCGAAGTGGAAGAAAAATGGCCAAAGAACTGACAATATCGCAAGACAGCATTCGACGCATATTGAAAAATGAGCTCAAGGTCAAGGCTAACAAGTTCCAAAAAGCACACGATCTTTCAACCCAGCAAAAAACAGTTCGATGCGAAACAGCAAAGGCGTTGTTGCGCTTGCACGAACGTGGCGACTTTCCTAACATTGTGTTTTCTGATGAAAAAAATTTCCCAATTGAGCAGTTCATAAACACTCAAAACGATCGTGTTTACTTGACCGAACGCTCATACGAGGAATTTGAGCCTACGTATGGCCACTCGAAGCAATTTCCCATCGCAAGTAATGGTTTGGGACGCAGTGACCGCTGATGGACACTCTCCAATCGTTTTTATCGAGCCCGGTGTCAAGGTGAATGCGACTTATTATCGGGAAAATGTTTCAGAAGCTGCTTTAGAGCCGTGGACACGCAAACATTTCGGTCGTAGACCATGGACGTTCTAACAGGACTCGGCACCGTCTCATAAAGCTCGAGTGAACCAAGAATGTTTAAAAAATCATGTTCCACACTTCATTTCGACCACATAACGGCTTTCGAATCCGGCAGACGCAAATCCGATGGACTATTCCATCTGGTCCATTTTGGAGAGCAAGGTGAGGACTAAAAAATATGCCAGTATGGATGTGCAGGCAGCGTGCAACTCCTTTTTTGACCGATTGAAGGCTATAGTCAAGGCAAAAGGTGGTCATATCACGCTAAAGTAAATATAGGTTAAAATTGTAATCATTTTCGAACAATTTTGTCTTTGAAATCAATAAAAACTAATTTCACACAAAAAAGTGATGGCGCTCTAAATAGGTAACACTTCATATCGTTCACCCTGTAGATTTTGTAAGAGATACATGCTAAGGTTTTAATTCTTATGGTTGCCTTAGATCTTTTTGGTAATAGGACTATGAATAAGTTCGTTACGGTTTTACAACAGATGGCGTAACTTGATTATTATTCCATCGATCCACATTTCCAAACATTCATTGGAGAGCTACTGTCGTAAGGCACAAACGTCAGTATAAGTTTTTTATTTGAAGCGTAAACAACAATATTTTTACCACACTTGAAAATGTCGAATTTCGTGCCAAATAATGTGTTTTTGCGGGGAATTCTTCTTCATTATTTTAATATGAAGAAAAAAGCAGCCGAAAGTCATCGTATCTTGGTGGAAGTTTATGGTGAGCATGCTCTATCTGAGCGAACGTGCCAGAAGTGGTTTGCACGCTTTAAAAGTGGTGATTTTGGCTTGGAAGACGAAGAACGCGAGGGTGCGCCGCCAAAGTCCATGGATACCGAATTGGAGGAATTGCTCGATCAAGATCCGGCTCAAACGCAAGAAGAGGTTGCAAAAACTTTGGGAGTTGATCAATCAACCATTTCCAAACGTTTAAAAGCCATGGGAATGATCCGAAAGGTAGGCCATTGGGTGCCGTATGAATTGAAGCCAAGAGACGTTGAACGCCGTTTTATGGCATGCGAACAACTGCTTCAACGGCACAAAAGAAAGGGTTTTTTGCATCGAATTGTGACTGGCGATGAAAAGTGGGTCCATTACGACAATCCAAAACGTCGGGCAACGTATGGATACCCTGGCCATGCTTCAACATCGACGTCGGCGCAGAATATTCATGGCCTGAAGGTTATGCTGTGTATCTGGTGGGACCAGCTGGGTGTTGTGTATTATGAGCTACTGAAACCGAATGAAACGATTACGGGGGATGTCTACCGACGACAATTGATGCGTTTGAGCCGAGCACTGCGAGAAAAACGGCCGCAATACGCCGATAGACACGACAAAGTTATTTTGCAACATGACAATGCTCGGCCACATGTTGCACAAGTGGTCAAAACATACTTAGAAACGCTCAAATGGGATGTCCTACCCCACCCGCCGTATAGTCCAGACCTTGCGCCATCCGATTACTATCTCTTCCGATCGATGCAACATGGCCTGGCTGACCAGCACTTCCGTAATTACGATGAAGTCAAAAAATGGATCGATTCGTGGATTGCGGCAAAACCGACCGAATTTTTCACAAAGGGAATCCGTGAATTGCCAGAAAGATGGGAAAAAGTAGTAGTAAGCGATGGACAATATTTTGAATATTAAATTTGTAACCATTTTACGTCAATAAAGTTTCAAATTTCGAAAAAAACCGCACGAACTTATTCATAGTCCTATTATATTTTTGAAAAAATTTATTGATCGGTGTTGGTGCCAAGTCTCGCTATTTGATTAGCCCTCGTGCTACTTTCAATGTCGCAATGGACAGGAAACCATGTTAACCTTTCGGTGAATTCACTAAGGCATCTCGTTAAGAGATGTGCGGAATTTCATGGCTACCTTAGAGGTTGTCGACTGTATTGTGATAGATTTTATCGCCGACTGGTTATCAGTGAAAATGTACATATCATCTCCCGGGATGGTTGCTTTTTGCCGTCATTGCTTTGTATGCTCTATCTGCAACTATGATTTCCCTAGATATTTAGCTCTTTCAAAATTGCTCTTCTCTTCTGCGATGCTATCTTATCTATTAAAGTCCCTCTCGTAAATTCTCGACCTAGAATTGAAGTACCGATCTCAATGAAAAACCACCCGGTTTATTCAACAAATTTTGTGCTAAGTGAGTTTTATATGTTGCCTAAGCGACACCTGCATTAAAAAGAACAAGATTTATATACGTTGAAGCTGTGAAAAAGAAAAGGCATAGCCCGAAGAGAGTGGACAGAAGAACGTTTTCAGTGCTATCTCAAATAAAAGCAAACTCCCATGGAGCGTTGTGGGATGCAACGGCGATATGAAACTGTAGGTTTGTTTTGTGGAACAACAGCAAGGCACATGCCGCAAATAGGAAGAGGAGCTCGGCAAAACACCCAGAAAGAGTGCAAAGGTTAATTTTATATATACACTTATATATACATACATGCTTATATATCGGGGGAAAAAAGAGGAGTGTGTATATACTGCGTTAAATTACAATAGCACAGGGACTTAAGACACAGTTTTATAGTTTCTCATTTAATTCTATTAATTTTTTTATGCAAATATAACTTTCGCAAATAAAAAAAATTTATAATTTTAATTAGAATTTTGCGGAAAATTTTATGTATGCAGTTTTATAGTCAAGTGAATTTTGTTTTAAAAAAGTGCTAGTTTAAAGTGGTTCTAAAATCCCATTGAGCTTTGAATACTTTTTTGTTGACAGTATTGGGTATTTGAGGTCCTTTGTTCCACCTAGGAAGCATGGGAAAATTTATATACATATATACTTATATATTTTTGGTGTTTTCATTTATGTAAAAACAATTTGGAAGATGTATATATACAGTAAATATGTTCGAAATCTATATAAAATGATTAACAGCGTCAGTCTGGTTATTCAATAGTCACGCCTCGTATGCAAATTTTAGCTTATCGATTCTTAGTGTTGCTATCTCATAATATTGGTGTATTTATGCAGATGTGCACCTACTGAGTGCAAACTAAATTCGCTGATATCAGACAGTCACCCATTTATGTTTGCTTTCATGTGAAATATGTGCTTTGCTTACTCACCTTATCATGTAGCCTGCATTTAGGCGCCTCCATTGAATTTTGTTAGTTATTTTGAGATAAGTGCATATATGAAAATATTGTAGGCTTTTTATGTAATATATATACATGTACATAGTAAATACATATATACGCATATACATATAGTGCTATAGAAGTTTATATGTAATTATAATATGAACGTGAACATGTGGTTGTATACATATTTTGTGTGTTATTGGTGGCATTTATTGCTCGAGCACACGTGCCTTGCTGCGAGTAGCTTACCAGTGAGTGTCTTATGTCCCAAACATATTAGCGTTATTTTAAATCTATTGTAAGTAATTATATAAACAATTGTTAAATAATTGATGGTCTCAGATTTGCAACAAAAAAAGAAACATATTTCCAACGATTGATTTATTGAGTGACTGAATATGTAGAAATATTTAAGGTCTCTTTTTTTCAGCAACGATAAGGTTGATAACTGTTTTTTTTTTCTTTCGGAAATGCTTTTGACTGATGAGTTGTCATTTTTGTCTCATTTAAATTGACAGCAATTTATTTTATTATAATAAATATACATTAGTGACATGAAATATAGAGGAAGCGCAAATGAAATCAAAGCTTTGAAAGCACTGATAGCAAAAGTGTTTCTGATTGGCCGCAACTTTGATAATATCACAGAATTTAATCATTGCAACTTGATGCCACAATCCAAAAGTCATTCATATTTTTCATTTTTCTCCACTTCATTGCAGAAGCTTTCAACATTTACTAACAGCCAGTCACTACTCACAAACGCTTAAATGCCCGTCTTGAGTAACGGTAAGAATATGGATATTGTTATCCGTGAGGAGGATGTGTCTGTGGCGCAGGTGGGCATTTATGCTTCCATATCCTTTCTGGTGGTCACAGTATTGGGTGCATTGTTCTATGTTTCGTGTTCGAAAAAATATCGACTCAATTGGTTTGAGAAAAATTTGCTTGAATCGGCAGCGGAGACACAGGATACGGAACAGTGGTGAGTTGGCGCAAAAAAATAAAAAAATAAAACAAGAAAGTTTATAAAAATTAAAAAGTTCAAAATATTCAAAAAATTTAAAACCATAGAAAATATTTAAAAAAAAATTCAATTACAAAAAGTTGTAAAAAATTAGAACCAAAAAAAATATATTAATAATATCATATAAAATAAAGTAATATTACAATAATAAATATATATAATAATATAAAATATAATATTAAAATAAAACAATAGTTAAAAAAAACGGTAAAAAAAAAATAAATAAAAAATGTTTACACGTGTCAGCCCCTTGCTTTTGTGCCAATTTGATAACAACATCGCTTAATTTTGTGCGAAATGTGTGAAGCTCAATGAGTACGTATTGTTTTTAGATTATATTTAATTTTCAATTTCACGATTTTGATTTGTTTTTTTTTTTGTTTTATAAATATATAAACTTTTTTATTTTTACGTTTCCCACCGCTTAAATTTGATATTTCGATTTTGAGCCAATTTGAAATTTTTTGGTTGGGACTGATGCGTGAGAAATTAAAAAAACGAGTTAAAAATACGCCTTACGTTTAAAAAAAAATATTGTCAATTATTTATTAAACTAAAAAAAAAAAAAACAATTAAAAAAATTAAAGTGCTCTTTACGTTAAAAAATATATTACCTTTTCTTAAAAAAAGGTTAGAAAAAGTTTAAAAACGAAAATAAAAAATATTTAAAAAATGTTAAAAACAATTTCTGAAAAAAGCATTTTACAGAAAGTTTTACCAACATTTTTTCTTTTTTTGCTATTTTTTCATTCTCAATGTATTTTGGTTTGTTTTCTCTAAATATTTAAACTTTTCTTAGTTTTTCATTTTTTACTGCTTAAATTAGATATTTTGACTTTGTGTCTATTTCACTTCCCCGCCAAAAGTTACAAAAAAAAAACCAAAATTGAAAAACGAAATCCTAGCTTAAAAAAAGATATAATTTTCTTGTAATTATTTATTTAAATTGGAAAAGGTTAAACAAAAATTAAAAATAAAAGAGAAAAAAGAAAAACTAAATTTTTAAACAATTTTTTTAATTTTTAATGTATTTCGAATTGTTTTCTTTAAATTTTTAGACTTTTTTTACTTTTTCGTTTTTTACTGCTTAATTTCATGTTTTAATTTTGAACCATTTAAAATTTTTTGTCAATTTTTTGCCTCTTAAATGAAAAAGTAGAAAATGCTGCTCACGTTACAAAAATATAAAAAAATTTAAGAAAATTAACAACAACAAAAATATCATTTTGCATAAAATTGTTGATATTATTTAGAATTTTTTTTATTCTTAACTTGCTTAAAAAATATATAAAAAAAAACCAAAAAAAATTAAAAACAAAAAAAAAATATATTTTAAAAAAAGTTAAAAAATATCATTTTACGTAAAATTTTTGATATTATTTAAAATTAAAAAAAAAAATATAAAAAAACCAAAAAAAAAATTAAAAACAAAAAAAAAAAATATTTTAAAAAAGTTAAAAAATATCATTTTACATAAAATTTTTGATATTATTTAAAATTTTTTAAAATTCTTAACTTGCTTTCTATAAATATAAAAAACTTTTTTCTTGTATTTTTTTTATCCTTACTTAATGTTTTGATTTTGAGTCATTTGAAATTTTTGATGCCTGTTAAATAAAAAAAGTTAAAAATGCGCATTACGTTAAAAAAAAAATGAAAAAAATAATAAAAAATTAAAGAAAATTAAAAAAAATTTAGAAAAAGGAAAATATTTTGAAATTAGTTAAAAAAAGTATATAAAAAATCAATTTGCAAACATACTTCTGTGTTTTTCCATTTTACAAAGAGATTTTTCTAATTAAATTTTTCTCCGTTTCTGCAGCACCGACCCGCTCGTTGCCGGCGCTGCTGGCTACAATGCCGACAATATCAGCGAATGCTCGCGTTCACGTTCGATTTGTAAGGGCAACATGAGTCCCACATCCATTAATACAGATGATCCCACCTTCTGGGTGCCATCACCACGCAAGACTGTGCAACAACAGGTTTCAACATCTGCTGAAGAGTCTCCACCGCCAACACCTACCTCACCCACCGGTAGTCTCAAATCGAACACGCTCTCCTTGTCCTCGACCAGTTCAGTGCCCATCACACGCTCCGACAAACATGTGGTTTTGGGTATGAATCCAAGCAGGCCGAAAGTCTCCTCGATGAGCGCAAAATTGGATCATACCAAAATTGATATGACACTTTATAGGAATGTAAGTAGTGAAAGAATTTCGGAATAGCTGCAAAAGCGTGAACGGAAATACATTTTTTTTTTTGGTTTTTTTTATAGAACTCTCAGCAAAAGGGATCTCCACAGGGTAGTGATGATATTCGCGGCAATATACATTTGAGCGTCGTTTACGATTCGATAGCTGGAATGCTCTCCGTACACTTAATAGAGGTGAGAAAATTAAAACGCAAATATGTCAAACTAAAATGAGTCTATGCAAATGAGTCTGCAGTTCAGGTTAATTTACTAGTTGCCAATAATAATTGATGGAGTATACCTTTCATATCTTTTAGGCACAAAATTTGCAACCACGTGACTTTAGTGGCACAGCCGATCCATATGCTAAGGTGCGTCTGCTTCCTGAGAAGAAGAATTTCTGGCAGACGCGCATACATAAGAAAACTCTGAATCCTAGTAAGTTGGTACACAGTTGGAAGAAATGTGAATTCATTTTGTACGAATTACAGTTTTTAATCAAAATCCATTGCTTTGCAGTTTTCGATGAGGACTTCGTTTTTGAGGAGAGCACTAACCTAATTGAAAAACGTACTATTGAAATTTTACTCTACGACTTCGACGCATACTCACGTCATGTTTGCATTGGCGGCGCTCAAATACCGCTCAACAGCTTAGATTTGACTGAGAAAGTCGAGTTGTGGACGCCATTGGGATCGTGCGCTGAACAAGTAAGGGAACTAACATTTCATTGCTAACAGGGGTATAGGAAAGTTCGTGATATAGTCGGAGAATGTTAATGAGCATTCATCTATTCATTTCTTAACATTCTCTGACATAGTCAAGTAGTAGAGAAAGAATCTAACGCGGTTTCATTTGGGATATACGAAATTTAAAAATTCTAAAAATTTTCTGTTTTATCTGTTGGCTGTAATATAGTGACTCACTATTGTGTACACACAGCTTTTAAGTGAATTTTTTTCCAATTTTCTGAATAATTAATTAACTCTTTAATTTTCAATTTTAGGACTTAAAAGTCGACTTGGGCGATATAATGGTGTCCTTGTCATTTTTGCCCTCAGCAGAGCGTCTTACAGTTGTATTGATAAAAGCGCGTAATTTACGAATAATTGATGATTCACGTAACTCGTCAGATCCCTACATAAAAGTAGCTTTACTCACGGGTGGTAAGAAAACTAAGAAGCGCAAAACTGGCGTAGCACGCAATACTGTAAATCCAGTATACAATGAAGCACTAACATTTGATGTCAACAAGGAGACGTTGAAGAATTGCCTCATCGAGTTTACTGTCGTGCATGACGGCCTGTTAGGTGGGTTTTGTAACAAATTTGATTTATTTATGTAAACAGTTTATTTATTAATCAAAAAAATATTTGTATGAGGTTTACTACTACTACATTTCATCTCTCTCCCACTCTCTCTCTCTCACTTGTAAATAGGTTCCAGCGAAATACTTGGACGCGCTGTTATTGGCAACTCTACAGAGGTGCGACCCGATGAACGCATATTTTTCGAAGAAATGTTTCGTTCTAAAAATTCACTCGCCCAATGGGTGCCACTACAGGAGACAAGCAACATGCGTTCCAATGTAGCCAATGCACCAACCAGCGCTAACTAAACACGCTTGATAACAGCCGTTGGGAATAGTGAATTTTATGTTACAGGTATTTAACTGGAGCTGTTAATTATTAACAGCAGTAGCAGAGAAGGTTAACACTCTTTAGCAGCACTGTTGTACACTTCTGTTGGGAACATTACTGTGCGATGGGAGCTGGATTTAACATAATTATTTAGTTGAACATTTTATATTATTTATATTTGATGCATATATGTATATGTATAAATGTATATGTATTGTAGAGTTAAGTTTGCTTTTAAACTAAAAAAGAAAATATTTACAAATATTTAAATTGAAAGACAAATTAAGTACCTATGTGTAATGTAATATCTTCCACTTCAAGGCATGGCTTGCAGGGATATTTGAAATAAATAAATAAATAAAATAAATAAATAAATTTTTTTTATAAGACAGTAATAAAAGATTGATCTTAACATAATATATGTGTAGTAATGTAATAAGATATGCACGCTTAAATCATTTATTATGTGTGCTCAAATGTTTGCTTTCACGTGCACTTAACATATAAATATTTAAATAATTCTATACCTGTGTGCTAGATATATATGTACTGTGTAATACGTATGTATGTGCGTTTATGGAAACCACCAAACTGAAAACCATGTCTAACCATTACTAATGTGCAATTCTCCGCGATTTTATGTCCAAGAGTACCTAAGTATATACCTTAAAATTAATCAAAAAACAAAAACTATATACACGTATAAATATATTTCGATGTTTCTGGATATTTGCGCGTATCCATAGTTAACTAACTACCTGTATTTGTATTTGTATTTATTACATTACTTGTATTCTAAAGAAGCGGCGGAAAGCATTCAAATATTGTTGAGTGTTTAGAAAACAGAAAGAACTTTCAAAATGAATCATAATAATAATAATTAAGATAAAATTAAATGAAATTGAGTTTTTAAGAAATAGAAAAGAGATTATTTTTAGACAGGAAACCATTACAGATTTATATACATACACTTGTTTAATCAATTAAGTTTTACAATTTATCTACACTTGTAGATACTCATTTATTCACGAGCATACAATCGGAGAAAAGAGTATTAAACAAATGTTTGGCAACAACAACAACAACTTTTAAAATATTTTTCTAATAATATTAATATCATTTGCTTGTAACTGTTACTATTTATGGAAATATAAAAACAAATAAAAACAAATAAAAACCAAGCAAATTAGTTTTGAAATATGGAAGCGAGTCGTAAAGGTTGTGGATATGCACATCGAATTTGGTAGGCAAAAATTATGACAAAGAATTGAAAAATCTATTTCGGTAAGAATGGAGAATGCAGAGCTCTAAATAACGGGTGACTTTTTAGTTATTATCTTTTTAAACAGTTGGTTTAAACAGCTGACGCATGTTTCGTGTTTTGTTTCACTGTCAAACATCTTCAGTTTGGTCTATAATTTAACCATGAATCGTCTTACAAACGAACAACGCTTGCAAATCATTGAATTTTATTATAAAAATGCGTGTTCTGTTAAGAAAGTTTAAAGTCGAAAAATTGTGTTCAGCGACGAATCTCATTTTTGGACCAATGGGTACGTAAATAAGCAGAATTGTGGATTTTGGAGTGAAGATCAGCCAGAAGAATTGCAAGAGCTACCATTGTATCCAGAAAAGGTCACAGTTTGGTGCGGCTTATGGGCCGTACTTCTTCAAAGATGCTGCGAATCGTTACGTAACTGTGAATGGTGAGCGCTACCGTGAAATGATATCCAACTTTTTTTTGCCCAAAATGCAAGAGCTTGATTTGCAGGACATATGGTTTCAGTAAGACGGTGCCACATGCCACACAGCACGCGTAACAAGGGACTTGCTGAGAGGCGAGTTCGGTGAACATTTTATTTCACGTTCGGGACCTGTCAATTGGCCACCCAGATCGTGCGATATAACGCCTTTAGACTATTTTTTGTGGGGCTATGTTAGAGCTCAGGTCTATTCAGACAAGCCTGCTTCAATTAACGCAATGGAAGACAACATTAAAGCATTTATATGTGAGATACCGGCCGAAACATTGGAAAGAGTATGTCAGAATTAGACTAAGCAAATGGACCATTTGAAGCGCAGTAGGGGTCAGCATTTGCATGAAATAATCTTCAAACATTAAATTATATTGACTATACTATCGATTCAAATAAAAGTTTCATGCAGTTTTCTAAATTTTACGTGTGTTTATAGCTCTTAAAATATCACCCTTTACAATAGACTTTTCAGCTTGAGTATTTTAGGGGCCACCAAATCTGTTGGTGCTCCTTAGCTCGACCTATTCAAATTTCAATTTCCAGAATCCAGAAAGTGTTGGCTTTTTTTGGCTAAACTATAATTGAAATGGCTGGGTGAAAATCGAAAAAATGCCGGGGTATTCCACTTTATTTATTATTTTTTATCATAAAACTGTACTCTGTTCCGTTATTACGGACCCTTGTACCCTTACGACGGTAGCTCCTTTACTCATTTACACAAGTTGCATATTGACAGTCTGGGCTTATTTTAATTTTACTCTATAGGTCAGTGCGATCTTCTTATCTAGGAGCCATTTTGAGACTGTTCGCTTTTAATGCAAGCTTCCCTTGTAATTTAGGCTGCGTTGTGCCACTGCTGGATAGTAGCATACAACATGTTCTGTTGTTCCTTGTGCCTCTTTTCGGAGTCTACAAGAATCATTTTCTGCCACACCAATTTTTTTCAAGAGTTAGTAGTCCAGTAGTTCAGAAACTGCTAGAAAGGGACCCTTGAGACGGCTTCATCGCAATATGAGAAAATTGGAGTTCCCTTAAGAACCTATGGTCTGCTACTGAAAAGATGGGCCTCGTGTGAACTCAGCGAGCGCTGGGCTAGTGCGCAAACGTGCAAAGTCGCGCGATCCTTCTGGCCGCGAGTATGTAGATCTGGGGCGCTCGAGAGAACTTCTAAGGCGAACAAAGCCACAGCTGTCGAATTTGGTAGGTATTCTCACCATACACTGTCCGTTAGGTGTTCATGCGGTGAGGCTTGGGATTGCTTTAAGCGCTTTCTGCAGAAGCTGTCTGGATGTCTGGAGGACGAAGCGGAATCATCTCAGCCCTTTCTTCTTCTCTGCTCTGCTCTCGTCTGGCCTCATCTGGGCTAAGGTCTGGGCTCTCTCTTTTTCGCTAAACCGGCGGATATTGCAGGCTTGAATAGCACACATCTGGTGAAATTCATGAAGCGGTAAATACAAACGTAAATCGCCACTATTGGTCGTCAAAATTGCTTTGGGTGGGGATTATGGTAAAATTATAGGTTCTTTATCAAGAAAGTGAAATTTTGTTCCTTGATCCGATTATATAGGGATAAAACCTTACCCCGCCTGCAGGCGGCTTTGGGAAAGAACGCAAAAAAAAAATCTAAATAAAAAACTTGCAAATTCAGTGTATTACGTACTTTTATTGAACAAAACAGAAAGTTTTTAACAGAAACAGGTGTATAAAAAGTCGGTTTGTGTACTTATTGCTCTTTACCGGAATCTTATATCGCCCAATTAGTCCATCCATGAGGTCGACGCCCCCCATATGACTATTATATTCGCGCGACACCTTGTTTATAACATTTGTTTCATTCTAGAAGGGCTTTTCGCCTGCGTAACTCGATACGAGTCGCATTATTTTATTGTCCTTCCAAACTGATAAAGAAATGTCAACTCCTAAAACAGATCCACAAAATTCAGTTGAATATCCACGGGGTTGTTTCCTGAGATCAAGATTTGTCGGAAGTTTGCAATTCGGAATTCGATTTGAACGAATAGTTCCCAGCGAATGTATTCCGCGTGATTTTAGATAAATCAGAAATGGCAGTGACGTGTAATAGTTGTCGAAATATGTTACATGGTTTTTAAAATCTGGAATATTACGGGACAATCGGACCACCACATTCGCTGATGCCCCAAGATCTGGTGTATCAGTCAGAACAGCATTGTCTCCTGCGCCGCAATATATTTCGAAGTTATAACAAAATCCGAAGGAGTCACACAAAACGAAGAGTTTTATACCCCATTTATGTGGTTTATCTGGCAGATATTGTCGAAGGAAAGTCCTCATCTTCGTTGCACACATTTGTTCATCGACACATAAACGTTGAGTCATCGGAATGGACTGAAACCTGTTATTGAAATGATCCACGATAGGTCTTATTTTATACAAACGGTCGTAATCTGGAGCATTTTTATCAGGTAACTTATCGTTATCATTGAAATGAAAGTTGCTTCTTATGAGATCAAATCGATTTCGTGACATTGTGTCCTGAATTATTTGGAACGCATATTCACCCCAGTATGAACGGACGTTTGGGTAGCGAAACACGCACATATAAAATAATATACCCATATATTTTCGTATTTCCGAGTTGGTTGTTGAAGAGGTAGTGCTAATATTCTTTTGAGCGCTATAGAGATTGGCTTGTTCCACGATATGGTCGATGACACTGTCGGCCAAAAAGTCCTCGAAGCACTTAAAGGGAGTGTCAAGACATTTTAAATCATCTCCCAAATCGGGCTCAGAAAAACCAATCGCTGATTTAACTAGCACTAAGTTCTTCTTTCGCCACAACATTTTCTTAAAGGTCTGCGATTTAGGATCGATATCATTAACTGACCCAACAAACTCACCTGGATCGGTTATGATAGTTACGTATTGAAACCGACAACCGACAACCTGCTCACCAGGAGCTTTGCGTTTGCGATTCTGTGATTGCGGAATATTTGAGGAAGTCGAAGTAGACGGGGATAATACAAGTGCGAACGACGCGGGACTTCCATTTAAATTGACATACACATCTGCTTCCAGCATAGAATCTGACAAATTTACCGCCCTGTTAATCACCTCGCCAATTCCAGTGTCGATAGGTAATTCTGCATCGTCCACATCTTCGCCTAAAAGATCTTCCAAATCTTCTTCCACGTCTGTATAATCGTCGATTTCTATAAAAACCAAAAATGTTGCAATATCTTCATCATTGAGGGATGATAATTTACACTTTTGTCGTTGATCCATTTCTAAAAAACCAAAACTTAAGCTTAGCCCCCCTCTAAAAATATCAAAATTTCAAACTTACCGCATAGTGTTATTTATTCCGAGTTATCCCAGGACCGCCTCTAGATGGGCTGTCTTCAAAGGTTCATAAAATACAAGAAAACCTTTTTTTTGTTATTATTTTTAACTTTCGTATTTTGAACACAACCAACTACACTATGATAATTTTTATTATAAGCTAAATACACTCACCTGGTGGTTGTTCCGGGAGCTTTTCGATCAAGGTGTTATGCACTGCTGGTATCGCTCAGTTGATACCACCGCAGCTACGACGCTCCTATTCTCGAAGAAAGAGGTCCATTCTGCTGCAGAGGGATGCTGCCAGACTCCGATAGTCTAGAAATCTTTTTGACTGTACATCTTCTTGACTGAACTGATGATGAATCATGATATCTGCAGTGTCATTGATAGCCAGGTGACTATAAAAAAATAAAAAAGTAGTCGATAAGCTCTGTGGTACCAAGAAATATCACACGAGTTGGGCTCTAGTAGCCTTCCAGGTACTTGCAAGGTGAAGTGGAATTGCAAAGCGATTTGGAAAGGAAATAATTGAAGAAATATGTAATTATTTCCTTGCACTAAAGAAATGAATGGGAGGAGAAGGTGTTACCAATATTAACACAAAAAAAAACTCCAATTTGGAGTTGATATATTTTTAATTTTAGATAGAAAGTTTAAACTTTTTACCGAAAAGTTGCAACAAATTGATTGGAAAATGGTGTTATCTACTTTAATTTTGTTGTAATAGGTCCTGATCCGTCATCATACCTGGGAAGTAGTTAGCATACCTATGATTTATCATATAGAAAAATATATAGCGCTTGAACAAGGAAAATTGCTTTTCAAACGTTTAGTGACTTACTTAAGCAAAATTAAGTAACTTCATCAAGGGGTTGGGAAGGCATCCACCTCTTTTTTTTAATTAAAATATAAACAAACCAATGAATACCCCAAAAACTTTATATCACTGATTGCTGTTAAATCACTTCGATCAGATAATCAGCATCCACCGAAACTTTGAAAACCATCAGTCAGTCAATCCAATAATCATAAAAATTCCAGTTTTTATTACATTTATTTTTGCTGTTATTGCATTCCACTCACCTTTGCTTTTAACCAAAATATTGCATCACTCACTTTCGCCGTATTTTTTGGTACCTCTTTTGCTGTTGCACGTGCTTCCTCTTTCAATTGTCCGATCTCAAAAACGTTTTAAATTAAATTTTCGTTTGTCTCAGTATCCAACTGAAAGCAGCCATATGAACTTTCGCGTACGTCAGGTGACAGTTAAAAATCCACAAAGGACGTTACACCATCAACGTATACACCTGCAGTGTATTAGTATGGGGATTGATGCACACGCACGTGATGTTCATATATTACACACGTCGCGTTTCGGTGCGGTTACGTTCTTTGGACGCTGAAATTGATAGAAAAACTTCAACGAAGACTGCGCTGACTTTTGGGAATTTTTCATGCTATTTTGTTTTTTGTTTGCGTTTGCTTTTTTTCACCAAAATGATTTGCTCCTTAAGTGCGTGCATTCTGCATGCACTGATGCAATGTACACGTGCCTTGTGGTTCATGGAACAATTTAAGTGGGAAATAAGAGTCGAATTCTTGCCAGAGTGGCTGACCACACCACGTTTTACTTGGCACGTCATTTCGGGCAGTGAATGATTGAAAATGGCTGAGTGGCGGAAAGTGACATAACTCACAAAAGCGAAAGCGGCATAGAGAAAGATTTATATGCACAGTACCTTTCATTAGAGTGGTAAATAAGAATTATACTTATGTAAGAATAACTTAATGGCTCTAAGAAGCCTTCTAGGCAAACACCCCAGTGAGTCGTACGAAATGCTGTGCAACATTCAGTTTTGATCATCGAAAGTTTTCTGTGAGGATTAGCAGGAATGCGCAGATTGCTTTGTTAAGCGATGCAAAGTCGAAAAAAATGAAATAAAGTTATGTACGAGGGTGGTTTGAAAAGTTCGTGCAAAAATAAAAACTATATAACTGTACTCCCAGTTTGTTAATCCCTTCCGAATAATCGGATTTGTCCAAGTCTGAAAAATAGCCATTCGTTTCTGCAATCACCTCCCCGTTTGAATAAAATCATTTTCTCGCCGGTCATTTCTTCAAATTGGGGAACAAATAGTAGATCGAGGCATTCAACGGAGTCATGTTTGGAGTATAGAAGCGAAGCGAAACGAGTTGGGACCCTGTTTCCATTAATTTTGCGATCACAACTGCTGAGGCGTGAGTTGCTGCGTTGTCGGGATGGAAAAGTAAAATCTCTTGACTCGAAACGATTCAAGCGAATGCTAAACACAAAGAAATATACCGACCTGGCTGAAACTTAGTGTGTGTTCTTCCAAGAGATGCTCCTAACTAAAAATAACTTGGATACGTGCCAGTAGTACCACCTCTCTAAATTTTGCAAGATGAACTTTGCTGAAGAAAGTACTAGTTGAGAAGGTCTGATTTCTGGCATTTTTTAAGGAGGGTCAAAGTTTAAAAATTTTGAGCGAATGTGCGAATATTTTGTGGAAACAGACCACAGACTTGTATAGTAGAACTAGCGAAAACCCGCCCGTTCCGCTGGTCGTCTTTAAAAAAACCTAGATTAATTAATTAAATTAAGCCGAAAAATACTGTGTGTTTTTTATAAAAATTTTCGCGCATGAATAGTAATGAAAGAAGTTTTGAATAGTAGTAGCAATTAAAAAACGTATGATGTGATTTACTTTATTACTTTTTTTATTGTAATGCTCTTTGGTATACAATATTCTTCGTTTTTCCATGCGTTGTTGAATAAATGAACAATACCGATGGCTTACCAACTCTTGAGCATGAAACATAAAGTTGGCCATGAGAAAAACATTGGTATTCTACAATAAATCAATACCACAAATTGATAAAGTTTGGCCTTGTGACTTATTAATAGTAATCGCGAATGCAAGGCGAACAGGAAATTGAAGACGTTTGAATTCAAACGGCATATCCGATGGTATCATTGCTATTCGCGGTATTAAAACGTCTTCACCAGAGTATTTTCCATTCAAAATTGTTGCTTCAATGACGTTATTCATCAATCTCTTAACTGTTAATCGAGTGCCATGCCATTACATAGTCGTGGTTGATTTATGTTTCTCAACATAATAATCGGTGCTCCTATTTTCAAGTTTAGCATCAGTGGGATAATTTACAATATCATCTTGATTTGTAACAGTGTCAACGGATCGATATGTTTGTTCTGGACTTGGTATGTTAGCCAAAATAGCCGCATTCATTTCATTCACATGTTTATTTTTGCCAGCCATGATGGCTCGTTCACTAAGCCAATCAAGATTTTTGTAATTTTGAGGCAAATTTGGGAAAATACTTTGAATTAACTGTTCTTTCGTTTGACTTATTTGACAAAAGTTTGGTTGTAAAGTTATTAAGCCAGTTAAATTGTCGACAGGAACTTTGCCATTACCAATATCCAAAAATTGCTTTGAAAATTCAGCAACTGATGGATCTTTTGCATTAGAACACGTACATTTGTAGTTAGTTTGAGTGTTTGAACATGTCTCCACAAATATGATGATTTCAAACATGCAGCCAATTCATCTGCTACAGTTGCTCGAGGAATAACAGGCAGTGTTTGTCTAAAATCACCTGCCAGCAGCACTAAGGCACGACCAAACATTTCATTTTTACTACGTAAATCTCGTAATGTCCTATCAAGCGCTTCCACTGACTTTTTATGTACCATCGTGCACTCATCCCGTACAATTACGTGTGCGAAAAAGCGGAGAAGGAGAAGAGAACTGTTCTATTCCCCCCGCTTTAACCCAGCTATGTGTTCAGGTGCAAATGACTTTTTTGCGTGAAGTCTGATATAAAATAAGTTCTATTTACTCTTCTTAAAATTATATAAACTTTTCCAGGCGAAGTAAAAAAACTGACATATATTTGCTTCAACCGTATATTTGTGAGTACGCAGGTAATACGTAAATATATGAATGATATAAGTAATACCTCATATAAGCATAACCTTTTTGCAAAAAATGAAGGAAACGATCACCAATCACGCCGGCAATGATACAATGAATTTTTCACTATAACTGACTTCAGATTAACGTTTATATACCTAATAAGCGTATATGTAACATTTTAAAATTTTTTTAGAATTTTTTTTTTATTTCCTCTTCCTCCTCCTCTTCCTCTTCCTGTAGCTATTCCTTTTCTTCTTCCCTCTCCAGCTCCATCTCCTTTCTTTATCCCGGAAACGGGCAGTAAAAATTACTTCATTTAAAAGCTTTCATCAACAGCTTCCATCTGATACCTATATTGCACAAACACATCCAAGGGTACTTTGTTCCACCTTTTCGGCTATATCTCGAGACCCTGGTCACTGAGAGATCTAAAAAATACTCCGTATTAAAGCACTCATCAGTAGCTTTGATTTGATACCCACAATGTAAAAACACATCCTAGGGTTACCCGGGTCCTCGTTTTGGCCTTCGGCAACGCCACCTGGTGGCGAGTGGAATCAATAACCATGTTATACTAACCTTCTCCGTGGAAAAATATATATATATACCAAATTTCATAATAATCGGCCCAGACACACACGACCAAAATGTATTCAATTCTAACGAATGCTATGTGCGGTACAAAAAATACGTGCGGCAAATAGCAAAAACACACTCACTTATCCGACGCACCGCACACACACGCGTTATCGGATTTCAACCAAACTTCACAGAAACTTTTGCCAAAGTAACACCAACAATATGTGAAACTTCCATTGTTTTCCTTACACGCGTTGCTGAGATTACCCCGGACAAATGCACACTTTTTTTCGGCTTAATTTTTATATATATAGATTCAATAAGATATTTTTTGTAGTACATTTTAGTCCTCTACCTCTTATCTAAATGGGTATTTTGGACCTTTTCTGGAAGTAAGCATAATAAAGTCTTTAAAACGGCGGTTAGAGGGTTAAGCTGTTCCACTGAAATTTTATGCAGACAATTCTACTAGGGGTCACCGACGACGAAAAAATCGCATGGTAAGTGCTTAAGGAAACTTAATTCGAGGTAATGGTTATATATTTGCCGTACTTCTAACGACCGTGAAGTCACTTATTCTTTGAATGGAAGGCCATTTAAAAACTTAAAAACTAAGAATACGAAACAATATTGAACAAGATATGACATTTTTAACTTAATGTTAGAAAGAAAAAGTGAGCAATTAAAAAAAATTAGGTAAAATAATTTTTAAGACGGCCGAACAAAAATTGGGTTTCATTGCTTTATTCTGAAGACATAACTTTTCAAGAATGAATCTTTGGTTGGTCCTTCAATTAATCTGTAATATATTTTCTGCTAACAATAATTTCCAAGTTTAGTTTAGTTTTTTCAACTAACTTCTATATACATTTTTGTGATCTCAAAAGCTTGTTAACTTCGCGGTGTAAAAAATGTGAACGAATAGCTTGATGACTCTACCATTTAGTGCAAAAAATATGTGTACGAAAATAATATCTTGGTGGAAGTTTATGGTGAGCATGCTCTATCTGAGCGAACGTGCCAGAAGTGGTTTGCACGCTTTAAAAGTGGTGATTTTGGCTTGGAAGACGAAGAACGCGAGGGTGCGCCGCCAAAGTTCATGGATACCGAATTGGAGGAATTGCTCGATCAAGATCCGGCTCAAACGCAAGAAGAGGTTGCAAAAACTTTGGGAGTTGATCAATCAACCATTTCCAAACGTTTAAAAGCCATGGGAATGATCCGAAAGGTAGGCCATTGGGTGCCGTATGAATTGAAGCCAAGAGACGTTGAACGCCGTTTTATGGCATGCGAACAACTGCTTCAACGGCACAAAAGAAAGGGTTTTTTGCATCGAATTGTGACTGGCGATGAAAAGTGGGTCCATTACGACAATCCAAAACGTCGGGCAACGTATGGATACCCTGGCCATGCTTCAACATCGACGTCGGCGCAGAATATTCATGGCCTGAAGGTTATGCTGTGTATCTGGTGGGACCAGCTGGGTGTTGTGTATTATGAGCTACTGAAACCGAATGAAACGATTACGGGGGATGTCTACCGACGACAATTGATGCGTTTGAGCCGAGCACTGCGAGAAAAACGGCCGCAATACGCCGATAGACACGACAAAGTTATTTTGCAACATGACAATGCTCGGCCACATGTTGCACAAGTGGTCAAAACATACTTAGAAACGCTCAAATGGGATGTCCTACCCCACCCGCCGTATAGTCCAGACCTTGCGCCATCCGATTACTATCTCTTCCGATCGATGCAACATGGCCTGGCTGACCAGCACTTCCGTAATTACGATGAAGTCAAAAAATGGATCGATTCGTGGATTGCGGCAAAACCGACCGAATTTTTCACAAAGGGAATCCGTGAATTGCCAGAAAGATGGGAAAAAGTAGTAGTAAGCGATGGACAATATTTTGAATATTAAATTTGTAACCATTTTACGTCAATAAAGTTTCAAATTTCGAAAAAAAAAACCGCACGAACTTATTCATAGTCCTATTAATATACACCAACTCTGCCCACCGTTCCCTAAAACTGAAACTTTGACACAACGGGTCAATAATAGATAAAAAAAACGTGATGAGGTGCTCGCGAAGCAGGCGTCATACCTTTTGTCGCAATAGGTGAGCGACCAAACCGGTTTTCGGCTGTGTTGCTCAGCATAAACCACAACAAAGACGCTTTACTCATTAGATAACCGAACGGTCATCAACGTTCCCTCCTTCTTGATATTCAAATTTTGAGTTGATTTCCAAATATCAAAATATTAAGCAGCGCATTTTCTGTAAGCAAAAACACAATTATGTCGACGATATGTTTGCAGACGACTTGGCAAGCGCATAATCGGTAAGTGTTTTTTGATATCGGAACCATTCTAGAGCCTTAGTTGATCACTTTTCAGATTTACATTCACTAAGTGCCAAGCACGGCGAACTCCTCGGCCGTCGTCGCTTCTCACACCTAATAGTAGCTTAGGAAACTTGTCGTTGCGACAGGGTGGCTCCAGAGGAAACCTGATGTTAGTTGAGTGGATTTAAGGGGGTTGCCGGACACATGATGAGTATGCCTGGCTCAATTCCGGCTAATTAGGGGCTTAAATTGCCACAATATCTAGAAGGTAATTATCCCAGAGTAACGCGGCTGACAGCTGAAGCCCTTTGTCTGCAATTAGTGGTGGTTGGATTACGATAACGACATTCAGAAAAAGAGAGTTCAAGAATATGGTAATGGACTTTCTCGCAAGATCGTGAGCAGCCTGTGTGTATACTGCAAGGGTAAGTGCTTGTTTACTATGCACCCATTCACAATCGAAACATTTTTCAAATAAATAAGCTATTTAAGTCTGTCTACTGAGGCAGAATGCTGACTGTACCTTGAGGTTGATAAGATGTTCAGGGATATATTGCGTAAATGTCCTGCCTTAACCAAGGAAAGGTTGCATTTTTTTAACCTGTGTCTTTTGTATAACATTCAATAAGGAAGTTGAAGGCCCCTTGTTCATAGGAAAAAACGTTTTAGATTTCGGATTGTCTACATTTCGCTACATTCAATTTCATATCTATTTTTGTGTATAAGTATATTTGACGCTTTTGGAGAGAATTTTTCAATTGACACATTTTATTGAGGCCACAATGTCTGAAACTTAAAAAAACTCAGTAACCCAAACTGTTCTAGGACTTCCAAAACCTAATTTGGTAATCTAATATTGAAAAAATCTCAACGAATAGGTTGAGTATAGATTTATTAATGAGGGAATTTTGAGAAGACAAACGATTTTGTTGGCACATTTTCTACAATATTAGCACGTTTTAATCACAGATATAAGAGAAAGCTTTTTGGAAGTTTTCCCATTTTAAAATTTGTGGGGCTTACTTAGCCCTATCTAAGCTAGTATTAAATAAATAAAAAAAAATTGAGATGGGCGGGTGGATTTTTTAATTTAATTTCCAAAAGTTTTGCTAAATTAATTTTTTTCAGACTTTTATAATAAAAAAATTCTACTTTTTTCAAAAAGTGTTGATCAAAAATTCAAATTTTTTTTCAAAAACTACTTCAAAAATACAAAAATAAATTTTTTACTGAAATATTTTTCTTTGAACAATATTTTATCCTAAAAAATATTTTTTTGTGTTTATTTTTGGTCTTTTGTTTTATAATTTTAAAAATAGCCACAGACAAACCCTAAACCCTAGTTATTAACACTCACTGTAGGGCTCACTTAGGCCAGATATGATCTAAGCTGTTATTAAAAAAAAAAATTTATTTCCAAAATTTTTCAGAAATTTTTTAATAAAAAAAATGTATTTTTTCCGCAAATTGTTAACCACAATTTTAATTTTTTCCAAATATTATTTTAAAAATACGAAAATAAAATTTTTACTAAAATATTTTTTTTTTTTAATTATATTTCATCCTAAAAAATATTTTTTTTGTTTTTCGTTTTGTAATTTTAAAAATAACCAAAGCTATTTCCCTTCAAAAAACATAGTATTGTAAATAACACTGAATTACTCTCAATATTATTACATTGTTTAATAACATTTCCCAGTAAATTTTGAATGTTACGCTACTTAACTCTATTAATTCCGCATTTATACGTACCTCTGCAGGGTTACTCGCTACTTCCCTATGGAAGTCGTAGAAAAAAAGTCGCTGGTTGAAGTGAAGGAACTCTCTATTAAAAATATTTCCAAAGAATGAAAAAAAAAATTTGGCAAATATATGTATGAGCATACATACTGGGTTGTCCATATTCGACAGACCCATGTGTTTTTTAATCAAAGAAAAACACAATTTTTTGTATGTTGACGATAATAATCATTTTATTTGGTTCAAGTAGATTTGTTGACATCACTTTTTGAATATGATATCTCTCAAATGGCCGCCTTGAGCCTGTACGGCGTATTGTGCCCGTATTGCAGAATTTTCCATAGTTTAAGCTAACATTTCGGCTGGAATTGGGATTATTTCCTCACGGATGTTGTTCTTGAGCTCTTCTATGGCCTTTGGCTTATTAATATAAGCCTTTGATTTTAAATATCCCCACAAGAAGAAGTCAGGTGGCGTTAAATCGGGCGCACGCGGTGGCCAGTCAAAATCGCCATTTTTCGACATCAAACGACGAGGAAAGAATTTCTTCAAAAAATCGATTGTGGTGCGAGCTGTGTGTGGTGGAGCGCCTTCTTGTTGAAACCAGAACTGCCTCATACGCTTTCGACGAATAATTGACATCACAAAAGTGGTTATCATATCGCGATAAAGCTCCTGATTGACGGCAACAGCTTGAACATCTTCATTTTCGAAGAAAAACGGCCCAATAATCGTTTTCGCACTAACGCCGCACCTAACAGTGACTTTTTCGTCGCAAAGAGGTACCTCTTGAATTTCGTGGGGATTTTCAGAGGCGTAAAAACGGCAATTTTGCCTGTTTACCGTCCCATTCAATAATAAATGAGCCTCATCGGACATGATGATTTTGTTCCAAAATTCCTCGTCATCTTCAGCCATTTCGATGACTCTTTGAGCCCATTCCAATCGACGAGGCTTATCCGCAGGCAACAATCTTTGCGTCAATTGAATCTTATGCGGGAATAAATACAAATGAATGCGGATAATTCGTTGTAAAGTGGTCCGAGCAATGCCCAACTGCTGAGAACGGCGATTTCGGGAAGTCCTTGGCGACGTCTCAACACTGGCCCGTACAAGAGCAATATTCTCTTCCGATCGCCTTGGTCGGTTTTGATTTGGCCTCTTTGGATTAGAAAGAGCATCAGCAGTCGAAAACCTTTCGTACAAACATTTAATGGTGTTCTTAGAAGGCGCACTTTTCACATTATTTAATATTTTATACGCACGTTGAGTTTTCACAATTGACTTCTTTTGTTGAATGTAAATTTCAACAATTTGGGAGCGTTTGCGTGGCGTGTACTGTTCCATGGTAAAAATTTGCTTGGACTGACGCTTCCAACGCGGTATGTCATGAAGCGATTTGACGTCTCTGTCAAAATATACAGGGTTACCAGATGGGTCCGTCGAATATAGGCAACCCTGTACATATGTGCACTGAGTTTAGATGTGAAAGTTTTAAAGGCATTAAAGCCTTTTGATGATTACATGAAAAAGTTATGTTTCTTATTAAGAAAATTCGGGCACAAGCTTGAGGGAATGACGAAAAACGCCTGCTGTGCTTTGTTTTTTCTAATTCTACATACGCGATGCATCGCTTTGACTGGTCAACTGAGGCCACCCTGAGTGTGTTGTTAAAAAGAAAAGGAATAGAAGAGTGGCCCTGATATGGCATGTGATAAAAGGGTATGGCTAAATGTCAGGCGATGTTTGATGCTTTTCAAAGGTACGAGTATTGGCTATAAAAGAAAGAAAATACTCAGGTATTTGAAAATTCGATTTTTGTACATACACGTATATACGCGTATATCTATAGGACTACAGTGCGTCATTTCATCTGCATATGAACTTATGCATCCCTGCTGGGAATTGAAGTCAATTTAATTACACTTTAAATGCACTATTGCCTTTCCCTTTAATTCAGCGAACAGATCAGTAAAATATTATATTTATGTGACTATCATTGTTTTTATTTTATTTAAACGTTTAAAATTAATTTTTATTAAAATTAAAATATAAACTAAAGATTTTCATATATGCGGGGAAAAAATATTTTTATTTTTATTAAAAAAAAAAATGGTTTAATTATACCGAAAAATGAAACAACAGTGAGAAAAGTAAATTTAATTACCTTTAGTTTGATATATTATATATAATTCATCAGAATCCAAGACAATTTTGATATTTAAAAAAATCCCTATTTGTCTCTTAAATGCCATCTGTTGAATTTACTGTATAATTCATATAATAGGACTATGAATAAGTTCGTGCGGTTTTTTTCGAAATTTGAAACTTTATTGACGTAAAATGGTTACAAATTTAATATTCAAAATATTGTCCATCGCTTACTACTACTTTTTCCCATCTTTCTGGCAATTCACGGATTCCCTTTGTGAAAAATTCGGTCGGTTTTGCCGCAATCCACGAATCGATCCATTTTTTGACTTCATCGTAATTACGGAAGTGCTGGTCAGCCAGGCCATGTTGCATCGATCGGAAGAGATAGTAATCGGATGGCGCAAGGTCTGGACTATACGGCGGGTGGGGTAGGACATCCCATTTGAGCGTTTCTAAGTATGTTTTGACCACTTGTGCAACATGTGGCCGAGCATTGTCATGTTGCAAAATAACTTTGTCGTGTCTATCGGCGTATTGCGGCCGTTTTTCTCGCAGTGCTCGGCTCAAACGCATCAATTGTCGTCGGTAGACATCCCCCGTAATCGTTTCATTCGGTTTCAGTAGCTCATAATACACAACACCCAGCTGGTCCCACCAGATACACAGCATAACCTTCAGGCCATGAATATTCTGCGCCGACGTCGATGTTGAAGCATGGCCAGGGTATCCATACGTTGCCCGACGTTTTGGATTGTCGTAATGGACCCACTTTTCATCGCCAGTCACAATTCGATGCAAAAAACCCTTTCTTTTGTGCCGTTGAAGCAGTTGTTCGCATGCCATAAAACGGCGTTCAACGTCTCTTGGCTTCAATTCATACGGCACCCAATGGCCTACCTTTCGGATCATTCCCATGGCTTTTCAACGTTTGGAAATGGTTGATTGATCAACTCCCAAAGTTTTTGCAACCTCTTCTTGCGTTTGAGCCGGATCTTGATCGAGCAATTCCTCCAATTCGGTATCCATGAACTTTGGCGGCGCACCCTCGCGTTCTTCGTCTTCCAAGCCAAAATCACCACTTTTAAAGCGTGCAAACCACTTCTGGCACGTTCGCTCAGATAGAGCATGCTCACCATAAACTTCCACCAAGATACGATGACTTTCGGCTGCTTTTTTCTTCATATTAAAATAATGAAGAAGAATTCCCCGCAAAAACACATTATTTGGCACGAAATTCGACATTTTCAAGTGTGGTAAAAATATTGTTGTTTACGCTTCAAATAAAAAACTTATACTGACGTTTGTGCCTTACGACAGTAGCTCTCCAATGAATGTTTGGAAATGTGGATCGATGGAATAATAATCAAGTTACGCCATCTGTTGTAAAACCGCACGAACTTATAAATAGACCTATTAAAAAACGAAAGGGAAAACCTTAGTAGCAGTAAACACTTTATATTTACCAGAGGATGTCTTAGAGCGACCATTTTTGTGTAGGAGTTTCAGTAATGGAACGCGTAGAGATCGAAGCAAAGATTTCCCTCACTCCAAATAATTTGTTTTATTTAGTTTAAAAGATATTCAGAAATTATTCTTTTTATAATTATTTATATTTATATTTATAACTAAATGCGCTCAAATTGCTTTTGGTAGCGCGCTTCTTCAATAAGGCATTTTTCTATATTTGACAGAAAAACTCTAATTGTTCTGCAATTGAGTCCTGCATGGCTTCTGCATGACCAAACAATCAGTTAAAAGCTAATCGAATTTGTTAAGCTAAAACTTGTATATTTTCGTAGTCAACTCCAAGATTTTCGACAGGGATGCGTTCATGCGCCCAGTTGCTCGCAATCACTTTTAGGTTCCGCATACGCCATGCGTGCCGCACCACTTTATTGTTTCGCCAAGGCTTTGTGCTTTTCATTGTTTTTTGCACTCACGTCACTTTTGCAGGTGTCTTGATAGTTGTGTCTTAATGCCTATCGCTTTTCAAAACACACTCTTTTGTAAGCTTACATCCATCTCGCTGGAATGTTTCGTAACAGCTTTGAGTCTGTATATGCAGGTACATCACACCATGATTTTCTTGCGCATCTGATTGGATGACTGACAAAAGAGGTACCTAAGGTTATGCACTTAAATCGCAATCGAACATTGAGTCACCTGTGCAGTTTAAGTCAAATAGATACAAATATTGAATCTCTTGCATGTTCAAGGCAATACTGAAACAATGGCGCGCAAAGTGGGTAAATTAGAAATGAGGTAAATAAAACTGCACGAAATGCCAAATGGTAATCTTTAAACTGCAGTGATTCACAGAACTACATAAATAGATTTTTGTTTTATTTTATTTTTAATATTAGCATCACTAAATAACTCTTAGCAAAAAAAAAAAAAAAAAACAAGAAACAAAAAAAAAAAAAATGTGAATTAATTTCTACATTGCACAAGATTTTGTTTTCATTAAGCCTTGAAAATTTCTCTAAATATCAATTAATATTTGGACTTTTTACTTGATATTTGACATCACCGTACTGATCAGCTTTGTTGCCTATATTTGGCAACATAGAAGTGAGCAAAATCTTTTGCGATATTCAAATTTTCTGATAAAAGATGTTGTTGTTGTTGAAGCAGTATCTTTGCCCTGTCATTGTTATGTAAATTACCGGTCGTCTTCGTCTAGCTCATCTAACGGTAGGCCCAGGAAACTGGCTGTTTCGACGGGTTGGGTCCAGAGAGAGAGGGGTGTTAGATGAGTGGGTTTGTTGGGGCATGTGAAAAGGTGGTTAGTGTCGTGCGGGGTGCCTTCACATGCTGGACATATGTTTAGTATGTCGGGGTCGATTCTGGATAGGTAGGAGTTTAACCTGCTACAGTATCCAGAACGTAATTGTGCCAGGATTACGCGGGACTCTCGGGGAAGCTGGAGCTCTTCATCTGCGATGGGTGGCGGTTGGACTCCGATAACGGCATTCGAGGGTCGGGAGCTTAGGAAGGTGGTAAGGGTCTCCCGATGGATGTCGTTAATGGTCTGTCTGTATACTGCCTGATCCTGGAGAGGTCTGTCTGTTTTGTCCAGGATCTCGTCCACGTAGTAGAGGAAGTGTCTCCTGATGTGCCTAGGAGGTGGCTCGGGCTCGAGCAGGTGTCTGCATGGGTGAGGCCTGCGGTGACACCCTAGCAGAAACTGCTTGCCGAGCATTTTGTTGTGCTCCTTAAACGGGAGCATGTTAGCCTCATCGTGTAGGTGTTGAATTGGGGACATCAGGAGACATCCTGTCGCGGTCCTTATGGCAGTATTCTGGCAGGTCTGTAGCTTCGTCCACTGCGTATCACTGGTTCCAGGCGACCAGACAGGCGCGGCATAGTTGAGAACCGGTCGGCCTATTGCTTTGAAAGTCGATAGCAACATTTCTTTGTCTTTGCCCCAAGTGCTGCCGGCAAGCGACTTGAGGACCTTGTTGCGATTCTGTACTTTCGTTGCAATAGCGGTTGTGTGCGCTGAGAAGGAGAGCAAGCTGTCGAAGGTGACTCCCAGAATTCTGGGGCTATTAACCGTCGGTATTGGTGTGTCGTCGACGTGCACCTGAAGTGGCAGCTTGACCTCCTTTGTCCAGGTTGTAAAAAGGGTCGCCGTGGATTTAGTGGGAGAAAGTTTTAAGTTTCTCGCAGTGAAGAAGCGAGAAAGGCGGGCGAGGTAGTCGTTTATCTTAGAGCATAGGCCATCAATGTCATTGCCCGACGCCATTATCGAGCAGTCGTCGGCGTATGAGACCAGTGAGACTCCTTCTGGTGGCTGGGGGAGTTTCGAAATATAGAAATTAAAAACCAAGGGTGAGAGGACACCACCCTGCGGTACTCATTGCTTTATTTTTCTCTGTTTAGAGGTTTGGTCTCGAAATATCACCGACGAGTGACGACCACTCAGGCAGTTCGCGGTCCACCTCTTCAGCCCTGGCGGGAGTGTCGACTGTAAAATGTCATCTAGTAGCGTGGCGTGGCTGACTGTATCGAAAGCCTTTTGTAAGTTCAACGCTACTAGGACAGTCCTCTCGCAGGGGCGGTTTTGGTTAAGTCCGCGGTTTACCTGGGTGTTTATGACGGTGAGTGCCGTGGTGGTGCTGTGCACTCTACGGAAACCATGCTGGTGTGGGGCTGGAGTCAGGTGTTGTGTGAGGAGTGGGAGTAGAAGGGCTTCAAGTGTCTTCACTACTGGGGAAAGGAGAGTTATCGGACGATAAGACTCCCCTTGGTTGGCGGGTTTCCCAGGCTTCAGTAGTGGGACCACTCTCCCTAATTTCCACTTATCAGGAATAATGAGAGTGGCCATGGACAGATTGAAGACCTTTGTGAGGTATTCTACTCCCAATGGACCCAGTTTTTTCAGCATCAGCATGTTTAGTCCGTCGGGGCCAATGGCTTTTGATGGTTTCATTCGTTTGATGGCCCCCTGAACCTCGTCGCTGGTGAAAGTAAGCGGTGCACTGTTGTAGGGCAGTGTGTGCAACCGTCTGGTGACACAACGTTTGGATCTGTCGACCGGAGGATGCAGTATAAATTGCCGGCTGAAATAGCTCGCTCATCTCTTCGGGTCCGACGAAGTACGAGCGTTGAAGGTGATATCCACCTTGTCGTTGTGCTTCGTCGGGTTCGACAGGGACCTTACGGTGGACCAGAGCTTGCTCACACCAGAGGTGAAGTTACAGGACTTCAGATGCTCTACCCATTTGGTCCGCTTATGTTGGGTGACCAGTTGCCGGATCTCCGAATTGAGATCCTTTATTCGAGGATCCCCGGGATCGGCCTGGCGTAGACGGTCACGCTCGTTTGCCATAACGGCTGCTTCGGCTGGGAAATTGGGACGTAACTCCCGGATCCGTCCAGCGGGTATGAAGCGAGCCGCGGTGGTTGTGATCGCCTTGCGGAGTGCGCGTTCGCCTGCGCGCACATCGGTGGGAGTGGGTAGGGCTGCGAAGATGTCCTCGATAAATTCCGCGAATCTGGTCCAATCAGCTTTGTTAAAGTTCATGTATGACCGGTGATCCGCGGAAACAAAGTCGGCAGGTCTCTCGATCGAGATGATAATGGGCAAGTGGTCTGATGCAAGCGATAGCATAGGTCGCCAGGTTATGCTATTTATCAGACCTGCGCTAGCAATTGTTATGTCAGGCGAGCTGCTGCAATTGCCCACTACCGTAGTGGGGGCGTCGTCGTTTACAGTGCTGAACGTCGAATCGTCTATCTGCTCTGCCAATAGCTGTCCCCTACGATCATTTGGCAGGCTTAAATGCCAAAGATCGTGATGCGCGTTAAAGTCACCTACTACCAATCGGTTTTCTCCCCTGATGAGCGCACCAATATCGGGGAGATATCCTGCCGGACAGCAGGTGACAGGGGGTATGTAAATATTATATATTTCGAGCTCAGCATCGCCTGACCGGACAGCTATACCTTGACGTTCTAAGGTGCTGTCCCTGCGGTCGATGCCTTCATCAATAAGACGATACTGCACTGAATGGTGTACTATGAACGCTAGGCCACCACCGTTGTCTCGCTCGCGGTCCTTTCGGTGCACGTTATAGCCGTCCCTGGTAATCAGGGGAGAGCTAGCGTGCAGTTTCGTCTCCTGGACCGCAGCTATCTTAATTCCGAACCGACTCATGAAGTCGACTATCTCGTCAATTTTACTCGTTAGTCCGTTGCAGTTCAGTTGCAAAAGCTTGAAGCTTCGCGGGAGCGTCGTCGTAATTCGGGGGGTGAGGGATGCGTGATGTTGTCTGCGTTGGTCCTGCTGTGCATTCCGCAAAATAGGTAATGGCCTGATGTTGTCTGGTGGCCGCGCCTCTGGGGGCGGTTGCGGGTGCAGAGCTCTGCAGCAGGGGCAACGTAGTCACGTGTCCACTCACGGGTGGTGTGCAGGCCGGAGCACCTCCGAAAATGGCACCAGCCACTGCAAGAATTGCATTGAACTGTTGACAAGTTCCGAGGCACTACGGTCTGGCTCACGGAGCAGACTGTGCGGGGGACCAAGAGCTGCTGGTTTGTCCCCGCACTGGGGTAGGAGCAGGAGGGTTGTGGGTTTGAAAGGGAGTTGTGTTGCTCTTGGGGGCTCCTTACCGTGGAGGTGTTATTAGTGGCGGCGGTGTGAAGTGCCGGCACTGAGGGCAGTGTAGCCGTAGAGGCGGGGGCCGCCTGTGAGCGGGAGCAACACGTGGCCACATACCTTGTGGACCACTCCCTGTGTGTCTTAAGGCCTGAGCAGGTCTTAAGATGGCACCACCCGTTGCACTGGTTACACCTAACCGAGGTGGAGTTCGGGTGGAGCCGTTTGTGGCAAATGCAGCAGTAGAATACTTCAAGTCCGGGGTTGGGTTCGACGCCAGCCCGGAAGAGAAGTATTTGGAGCAAACTGGCTGCTATGAGTTACTAATGTGACGTGAGATTTATGGTAAAATACTGTACACTAGACAGGGCTAGTATACTGGGGCGGCAGCCCTTGGTCGGGAAAGAAAACCCGAGTTTTTTTTGGTTTTTATTAATTAATAATATAGAATATAATGTTAAGTTTATAAGTATAATGTAATCAAGTTCCTACACCTAAGTATAGTAATATAAAAAATAAGTAATGCTAAAAACTTAAAAGCGGTATTAATATTTCTGCTGAATCTTTTTAAATATCCTTTTTGTGCTCACTTTTGCTCCATAGTGTATATATTTTACGGTTTTTTTTTTAAAGGCGAAAATGCAAGCCAGACCACTGAAATTGTGAATGGTATCTAAAATGCCGATATTGTAACAGCTAATTACGTCCAATTTGGTTTCGTCGATTCCGGTCACGTATATTTGGTGTTAAAGAAAATGTCGAAAATGTCGATTAAATCACAGAAATAGTCGATGTTGATCCACATATTAGTGGTCATAGTATCGCCCATGAGCTAGAGATCGACCGTAAAACAATTTTAAACTATTTGCGCAAACATTTTTTCGCAAAAATAGTGGATTTATTTTTCCCCAAACTATTATAATATTTTAAATACTTTGCCTCGCCGCTTAAACAAAGACATTTGTTAATAAATGTAATCGCTTCCATTATGTACTTTGATAATTTTCCTTGCCTAGTAAAAATCTTAACCACAGCTCGGAAAGCCATTTCCTCAATTGCTGATGCTTTTTGGCAGATTAACTTATTTATCCGTCAATACAAAGCTTGTTGCACTGATTTCACTGCATCTCAGTAGCTTTAGTTGTGGTGCGTCATCAAATAGTGCTAAGTAAAAAAACAAATTCCTCTCCCATTCATTTCGTGAACATTTCAACCTCCCCTCGGATAAAACAGGAACAAATCGTAAACGTACAAAACGATTCCACACATTTTTGACACCATAAATTACATGTCAGAAGTCGCGGCAAGTTGCACACTTGTTTTCTACCATTTAGCATAGGGGAAGTACGTAAGTGAATCTTCGGATAATTTATAAAATGAAACCGGATACGCAACGAGTATATATCTCTTATCTAGATTATTAAGTCACCGGTTGCAAAAGAAAAAAATATATATTATATTATATATTACATCAATAAAAAATGAAAAAGGAAGTGTAAAAAAGTAGAAAACATCGTAGAGGCCAATCAAAGCCCGTCGTAATTGCGTGTATGCGTACGTAAATATACGAGCGTTTGCTTATATGTATGTGTGTCTTAACATACACTCATAAATTGAAGTATAAGTATGCAGATGACAAAAGTTGCTGACTAGAACGCCAAGTCGATGACGGTTGAGAGGAAAGATGTTTCCCTGCAGCGGATTAAGTAAGGAGACTGAAGGCTAAAGTGTAATTACCTATTTGTGTCACGTGCTATTCACAAGCGTTAAGAAAACACGTCGCGACTGCCTGACAATGGTGAGAAGTAAAATGAAATGGTTTTTCAGTCGGGAAGACAGTCAATTTACACGACTGCATTCTGCCTTGAGGTTGATGGCCAAATACAATACATACATATGTATGTGCGTACGAGCTCATGGATTTGTACAAGCCACATTACTTCTTGTAATGCAAGCATGAACAATATACATATAATATATGAGTGTGTATGGGTTTCTATGCGAGGTAATGACATGCAAATGATGGGTGAAAATAAATGGGTTATTAGATTGGCGAGATGGATAAAATTATTTGAGACGACTTGCGGAAATGAGGCTAATTTTGAAGGAGAATAACTACGTGTATAACCAACTCCCACAGAGTGATAACCGATAATTCAAAAGTACTAAAAATTGAACACTCGACAAACATGATTTCCTTTTGCTGTTCATATACGAGTACAAGTAGTACACTGAAGGAAAGTAAAAGTTATAGTTATAGCATACACATACACACGTACATACATATACTGTAAAACACGTACAGGGACTTTCAGGTTTGAGTTTATTTTGTTTTTTTTTTTTATAGAAGTAAATTATTTTGGCCGTTTTCATAGTGACATGGGTTCTCTTTTAGAGTAGAAATTCTACAGTTTATTGAGTTTAATGAGTTCTGTTTTGATAGTGAATAGAAAAAACAACAATAATATTGTAATTAAAATTGAAATCCATTAAGAAAATACTGCATCTGTGTGGTTTGCAAATCGATGAATATTTTGGGTCATTACCTTATAATCGTCCAAGAGAGCACGGAAATTTCAAGTTCAATGGCTCAGTGGGATATCTCTATATAATAATTATATACTTATACACACAGCTATTTGTATGTATGTATAAAAATACGTGGCTTCCACTAAGGACTGCGTAGGCTCGAGTCCCCGTACATGAAAGCAAAGATAGAAACAAATTTTTTAAAACGGTCGCCCCTCGGTAGGCAATGTCATATTTTTCCCTCAGGAGGAGTTCCTCTGTAGTGAATTTCTGCTATGAAAGAGCGCCTCATAAAAAACCATTTGCCGTTCGAAGTCGGCTGTAGGTTCTTCCAATTGTGGAACAACATCAAGATGAACACCACAAATAAAAGGAGTAGCTCGACTAAACACTCAACAGCCTAATTATTTATTAATTTTTATAAAAATGTTCAATATTTTTTCTAAAGAGTATTACATCGAAAGCCAATGCGGCCCTAGATGGTAAGTGTGAACACTGACTTTAGTTGAGTGTTGCCACCTGTTCGTATTTTTTTATAATTGATATAAGAATTACAGCATGCAAAACAGCATGCAATATTTCCTAATATTATTAAGAAACATTTATTCCAAATACATTTTTTGATAGCGTTGCCACCTGAATTTATTGAAAAAAATAGCAATTTATCACACATTTTTTGTTAAATTGTGTGCAGGTATTAAGTGAATAGTCTTTAAATAAGCTTTAGTAAGAAATTATTTTTAGCTAGTGTTGCCACTTGAAATTTATTGCAAAAATAGCGCCATTGATATCAGTGAAAGCGTCATAGATATTGATTATGAATTAAAGCTGTTTTGAAAAGTACTCAAACAGGCTTTGTTAAAAATTTTTTTAAGCTGATGTTGCCACCTATTTTTTAGAAATTAAAAATTTATTACTAAAATATCGAAATTTTACAAGCACCTATGAAATTATTGATATTTGAACAAGTTTTAATAAGAAAATTGTTTCAGCAGGGGTTGCCATATGATTTTTATTGCAAAAATACCGACCTAGATATCAGTAAAAGCGTCATAGATATTGATTATGAATGAAAGGTATTTCAACAGGCTTTAATAAAAAGTATTTTTGAACTGATGTTGCCACCTATTTTGTAGAAATTAAAAGTTCTTTACTTAAATATATAAATTGTAATTGTATTATATATATTTATATATATCAAGATAGTTATGTAGGTATTTAATGAATGCTGCTTAAGCATTTAATAAAAAAAAATTGTTTCAGCTGGTGTTGCCACTTAATTTTTTATTGCAAGAATAGCGACCTAGGTACAATAATCAATGAAAGGTGTTTAAACAAGCTTTAATAAAGGAATATATTGGCAGGTGTTGCCACCTGTTTTTTGGAAATTAAAAATTGATAAAGAAATATATAATCAAAAAAATATATGTGTGTGTTTATATATAACAACGGCTGCCTACACATTAATTTAATGATTCTTAAACAAGCTTCAATAAAAACAAGCTCCAATAAAACATGAATTTCTTTTAAAAGTAGCGACACAGATGTGATTATCGATGAAAGGTGCTTAAATCAGCCTTAATAAAAAAAAAATTTAGCTAGAGTTGCCACCTTTTTTTTTTGTAAATTAAAACTTTTTCAAAGAATAGATGAATTGTAAAAAAGTTATAGGTATATGTACGGGTATATATGTATTTACCCACATGAATGTACGGGTAAATACAGTTTTAAGGTCAAATACTCAATTTTTATAGATATTTTTTAGAAATTTTTTTTTAAGAAAACAAAATGCGATCGTTTTGATTTTATAGTATATTAATATTGACATCAAATAGTATACGAAAACATTTTTTTTTTGTAAACATATTGTTTTGTAGGTGCGTGACATCAAAGTAAGCGTCTTAAAAAATGATAGGTGACTTGCCAACAGGATTTTGGCTCTTCAGAATATCTGAAGCAAAAAAGTTAAACTGATTATTATTCTGTAGGATTGTCATTCTAGTAGGTGCTACTTTCGTTTCTTTTCAGCCCTAACTTTCTATACTACAGTCTGATTTCCATCCGAAAAACATACCTTTTTCTTCAAAATCCAGCCATTTTGTTATTTTTCAAACAATTTTCCCATTGTAGCAGTCTCACTTACTTTGGTGCCACACTACTACAAAAAAATATGTCAAAAAAAAATAAAAATTTTTTTTTTGTATATTATTGATTTCAATATTAACATACTATAAAATCAAAACGATCGCATTTTATTTTATTAACAAAAAAATTCCTGAAAAATATCTATAAAGAATAAGTATTTGACCAGACTACCTTAAACCAATATTGTTTTAGGTATTACCCTCTAATAAAAAAAAAATTAATTGCAATAGTAATAAAACTTAATTAGAGTTTAGGATGAGGGTATCAAATATTTTGTATTCAAAAGAAAAAAAAGGAAAGTAGTAGTGAAGATTATTTGTGTATGACGTTGCCATCTGACCGAAATGGCGCACATTGTAAATAACAGTACAGATAAATGAAGGTATTAGTGTGTAGGTAACAGGCAAATTATGATTAAACATATTTTAAATCAAAAGTATTATTGAATGGCGTTGCCACTTATTTTTTTTTATTCAAAAAGTATTGGAACTGCCTCATAAGAGAAAGTGTGCACATTAAAAAAAAAAACCAACTAAAAATATATGAAGTGTTTGTAAATCCCTTTCAATAATTTTATGTTGTTAAGTATGGTAAGTGCTAAATAAGTAAATTAAGTATTTGAGTAGTGAGCTCTGGCTTGTACGAGTTCTTTTTTAAAAACCCCAGTGCACGTTTGCCCGAGTATTTAATCGCTACTACAGCAAAATTTCACCATTGCACTGCAAGTAAAGCAGTGCAGGCCTATCGGTAACCACCATGTGGTGAATTTTGCTTTAGAATTGTTCACTTATATTTTCAAAACTTAAAAATTTATTGAATCCATATGACTGTCGGCACCATCGACAATTCCTTAATTTCAAATAAGGAAAAATGCACTGTTATTCCTAAAGTGGGTGGAATGGTTTTGCTCAGTTCCATTTGCATAGGTATGCATCTCATTTAGGTTACTCCGCGGAGAGTATTGTGCGCTGTTTTGTAATTACGCTATATTTCTTCGAAAATGTAACTGCGCTATGCCGAGATAGAGCTTCAGTTTTACTTAAATGTAATCAAAAAGATTGCCAAAATAATGGATATCTGTAAGCATCAACACGGGGAAAATATCATTTCTCACTCATGGATAATAGGTCCTCTCCACAGCATATGAAAAGAAAAATTAAAACAAATTTCCATTTGAAATGTGTATTTATATTGAAAAACTTGAACTTGAAATACCCTGTAGTTGCCACGAACTGGGGTAAATCATATTGCCACGTATACTCGTAGTAGATACATGGCTTCCGTTGCATTTGTCAGCAGTGATTTTCCTGAGATTACGCTCAACACTGGTGTTTTGCCTTTGAATTTATACAATGCTGCAGCTTCATTGCCAACCAGAGAGGTAAGTAGCAAACGTCACACACAGCTACTGAAACAAACACAGAGGCTGCACATAAACACCTGGAGAGTCACACTTTCGCATACATTCGCGCATTGCGCTACACTCCTTCGTACGCAAATGTCAAGTATGACTCAGGAGAAGAAATGATAAATGAACGGTATGAGAATGTTTACGCTATTGAACAAGTTTGTATGCCTTGGAGGAAGCGTCTCATTGCCTGACAAACATTTCAAGTGAAATGGAGAAATATGCTTGATTTTTAGTATTGTGTTGTATGAATGGTAACGCCTTTGAAGGCAGGTTCTTAAATTTTCTGGTGTGAGTTAAGGAATTATTTTAAGCCTGGTTTAGTACTATTTTTTTAAATTTGTATAAAACTATTATGTTTTGTACATGAATCTGTTAAAAAAAGCGGTGCTGAATATACAAGCATATTAGGCAACCCATCAGACTACATTACCGCTACCCTAGACTTCAGACTAGAATTTCAAGTAATGTTTTCCAGGCGAAAGGAAGGAGGAAGGGAGTTGAATTTAGTATTCAAGGAAGATACCACCGCACTGTTCACATATTAACAGATATCCCAACACCGACACCTGCAAAATAGTGAAGGAAACGTGGCCAGATTATAACAAGTCCAGAACTGACAAGCTGTTTAGAAAGCCAAGAACAGGCATATTTAGAGTTACGTCAACAATAACCGGCCATTGGCCTATCGTAAACTATGCTAGGAAGATGGGGTGGTCTTATAACGTTAGATGTAGAAGCTGTAATCAAGAATGTTCTAGGGAGACAGTCTTCCACCATCTATGTGACTGCCCAAGGCTGGGTGTTCTACGACATATAATGCTGGGGAAATCCTCAATGAAGAACTTTGTAGAAAGAGCAAGAAAGAAAATAGATGACATAGGAAGATTTATACTATAGGCGCTTACACCCTTTTTGAGTGTTAGGCCGAGCTCCTCCTCCTATTTGTGGCGTGAGTCTTGATGTTGTTCCACAAATGGAGGGACCTACAGTTTTAAGCCGACTCCGAACGGCAGATTTCATTAATTTGCTGTAAGAAAGGTTTACCAAAAGAGAAAAGTTTTGCTTTAGTTAGATCTGGACACTAGCATAAATAGTGGAAAAGACTTTCTTTCACCCCCTCCGCCTGACAGCTTCGGCCAATGGGATTGAAAGGAAGGTTCAATCTGGCTGCATGATTCCCTACTTCCCAGTGACCTCTACGGGTTGCAGTGATACGTGAGTTGCTTGGGAAAGAGTCTTATAACAAGTAATTAATCCTCTGGAAGTTGTAGGACGGCCATGTTTTTCATGTTGTAGCGTTTTGGTTCTTATTTGATTCCACCTTCTTTCGGCTAAAGTATAGTCGATGAAGATTTTTATTGTGTTGAGTGGAGGAACTGTCACCGTCTCTGTTATGTCTAATGCCGAATCTTTCCTACTATTTAATCTGCTATCTCATTACCCTTTATATTCCTATGACCGAGAACCCATATCAGAGTAATTTGAAGCCAATGACCAAGCATTTCTAGCTTCTCTCTGCACTGTAAAACTAGTTTGGATGAAAATGCATTCGATCGTAAGGCCTTGCTAGGTGCTTCACTGTCTGAAAAGATGGTAACTCTTTCACCAATTTCTTTGTAGTGCTTTAGTAAATTGCAATCTTCCCTGATTGCTAAAAGGTCTGCTGCACACTGGCATAGTCAAAAAGTCGAATTGATTCGGATCATTTGAGATGCTCCGAATCTGGCCCCGCACCACAGCTCACCTTAGAACCGTCAGTGTAGATTTAAATTGAGAATCTACCAATCACCTTCTCTTCCCTCTATTCGGTTATCGATGGAAAACGTACCGTAAAGTCTTTCTTGAAGTTAAGGTTGGGGATTGTGAAGTCTGATTTGTTTTTGATCAGTGAGGATCTCTGTAGGTGGATCTTGCTGTGACCGTACGATCTTGTTGTACAGCCTCCTAACAATTGGTTTTGTGTGTAAATCGAATGGTTACTAGGTTAAGTGTTTCAGGAGGCCTGGTGCTAAGTGCTACTGTGGTTAGGATACACGCCGATCTTTGTATCTTGAGTGGGGCTGGGTATTTAAAGTTATATATGTATGTTCACAAGTTTTGAAATTTTGAGTGCATTTTTGATTTACAGTAATAAATAAAACCTCAAAATGTAATTAAAATAGGTCAGCCTCTATAAGTAGAAGACGGTGGCACTAGGACAAATTTTTATCCATCAAAATTGCCAATACCCTCATATATAAAGTATCTTTTTTTGCTTATACATATTTATTAAAATATTAATTAATTTGCACTGATTTTTTCTGTATTTTTGTTTTGTTACGATGCACGACGAACTTACAACAAATTAATATAAAGCCTTCAAATGCAGTTTGGTTGCGTTTTATGCGGAAGACGCCATGACAAGAAAATGTGTGGGTGTGCGTATAATTTCTTGTGTTTGGTTGTCTCCATTGCTTTCGTCTACTCCTCCTCTTCACAAACAAGTAATTCCCCTTCCTTTTGCTTGTTTATTCATGGGCTCTTACGACATAGTGAATTCGGAAAGCGCAACCAAGTATTCTAATATATTATCCTTGGTTTAGAAGTACTTAATGAGTATTAGTAAGACCGCGTTCATAGAGGAAAACATTTTCTGCTTCAACACGATACTTGTGATGCTCTGTTACTGTGCCAACACTCACTGTGTTCGGGTTCTTCTGAATGTTGTTGTTGATTGTACACTTAGAACTAAACAATTGCAAGCAACGGCGAAAGAGAACTCCCAAACTGAAGCAACAAAAATTGCCGCGTATTAACGCAGTATTACAAATACTCATTAAATACTTCTCATTAAAGGAGTACTTCAAATATCAGAAAAGTGAGTTGGCGGCATTGAATATACGAGTGTCATTTGAAAGGTTATTGCAAAGTCAGAGAGATGGCACTACTAGCGCATATCGAGGTTATGTTTAGTTAGAAGCATCTCTTAGAAGAACATACGCCATGTGTCAGTCAGATTGGTATATTTCTTTGTGCTTGGCATTTGTTTTAATCGAGGAAGTCGAGTGATTTTCAATTGTCCTCCATTTGTTATTAGCTCTGCCGGGATTTCGTCTTCACCAGCTGTTTTATTGTTCTTTAATTCATTTATTTCAGTGGTTACTTCAATTAGGATAGGTCCTTCAATCAATATTTGATCTGTATGGGTCTGCTCTCTTCCATTGTTATTATCATTATCATTCCTATGACTTTCGTTGAGGAGCTGGTTGAAATATTGTTTTCATCTTACCATCACTTGTTGATTGTCCCGAATACTAAAGGGTTTTTCAATAAGGGCGGGTAGATGTGCAGAATGTCAATCATGGCGTTTACTGTGTGGCACGTAGCGCCGTCCTGCTGGAACCACATGTCGTCTAGGTCCATATGGTTCAATATGGGCCATAAGAAATTGGTTATCATCGTTGTGTAGCGCTCGCTGTTGACGGTGACCGCCTCACCAAAGTCGTTTTCCAAAAAGTACGGACCAATGACGCCGCCGGCCCAAAATCCACACCAAACGGTAACTTTTTGAGGATGCATTATCACCTGGTGAACCTCGTGTGGATTGGTGTCGTCCCATATACGGCAATTTTGTTTGTTAACACAGCCATTCATCCAAAAATGCGCCTCGTCACTAAAGATGATTTTTCGCCCAAAACTGGGGTTCTCTTCCAAACGATTCGAAGCCCAGTCAGCGAACAAACGGCGTTGTCTATGGCCATCAACTTTGAGCTCCTGGGTCCGTTGGATCTTGTACGGGTGTAGGCCCAAGTCCCGACGCAAAATTCGCCAAGTTGAAGTCTGCGAAAGGCCAAGTTCTTGTGCACGGCGAGGAATAGACTGCCTCGGGTTCTGCTGCACACTTTCACGGACCGCGGCAATGTTCTCGGCTGATCTTGCATTCCTTGAACGTACGGGTGTTGGCTGATTGTTTACCGACCCGGTCGTCTCAAATTTGGTCACCAAACGTTGAAGAGTCGACTTTGAAAGGCCTCCACGTCTACCGAAAAATGGGCGCAATGCGCGCAACGTTTGCGTTAATGAATACTCATTTTGATAAAGTGTAGTGTAGTATAGTGTTCATCGATACTTACTTCGGTTCGTTCATTTGGCTCGTTAACAATATTATTTATATTTGTTTCCAAAGATTCTCTGTATTTCTTTTTCGTAATTTCATTATTGACGTAGTTTAGAAATCGCTAGATAGTGATCAATAAGAATATGATCGGTCTGGTTTGCTTTAATATTGCCAGGCATCTTTCAAGTCTGTAGATGTATTTGTTTGCGTTTGAAGGCTGTGCTGCTTATAAACAGTCCTTGTGAAGCCGTGAAGTCACATAAACGGCTACCATTACCGTTCGTTTCTGTATGAAGTGAAAATTTTCCTGCAGCACTTTGTAAAATATTGCTTTCTTTTCCAACTTGGGCATCAAAATTAATACATCAAATTTATTTATTTTACTAAGTAGTCTTTAAAATCATAGTAAAATGGGTATCTAACGGTATCCGTACTGTGGGTGCAATTCGTTTCAGATGCCCACTATTCTCTAGACTTCGCTGTAGTCGAGATATCTTAAAAAATCGTACTTCAAAAACTGTTTTAGCTATACGAAGAACATTTTTTTTTGCAAGATTGATTGATACGCAGCGAAGGGTACCAGCGGTGCCAGGTTTACTACTACTTAAATAAAATTGTATTTTGTTTAAAAAAATGTACAACAATTATTGCAAGTGAGCACTAAATATTAATGGACTGTAGGTTGAAATGCATAAAAAATACATGCATACATACATGCTTCATTTTTGTGTGTAAATATTTCATTAAAACTCTCCTACCACAAGTGTAGATTCTGTTGTAATGCGCAGCTGCTTATTTAAAATGTGATTTAAAATTCCACCATAATTATTTGTGGTTAGCTGCGGCTCGGCGTGTGTGGAATAGGTGTACATGGAATACGAACAGATTTGATCCATTATTGCAATTAAAACCACTTTTCACCAATAACTTTACATGACTGCGACAATGTTGGATGTATTTTTAATTACGCATTGCCTATTTAACGGCATTTGTATGTGTGCGGACAGTGGATAATTATTCATGACAAATCAATTAACTCGGCTTGTTGGTTATATCGCTGAGTAATTTATCATTAGCTTTGAAAGTGTGTTTTAATCAATTCATTTTTTTTGTTGTCTAAATCAGCAATCAAAAGAGGAATTGTGAAAAGAGTAATTATACATTTTTACTTTAAATTTTAGCGGTATCATCAATTAAGAATTCGATTCTAATAATTGCCTACATACATATATTGGTTGGGGGAATAAGTTCATAGCGTTTTTATATGTTACTTTACTATACAACGATTTGTTTGCTGTTTTGGAAAGGGGAAGTATTCATTCGAGAGAACTCTTTCTGCTCGACAAAACTATGCTAATTTCAATTTTGAAATGGAATATCCAGGAGGCAAATATCAACATTTTCGACACTTGTTCTTCTTTGCTTTTCATCGAGGTCAAAAAGCTGCCGAAGTAGCTCGAGACATTTGTGACGTGTATGAAGAAGGTGTCATAGGCGAGTCTTTAGCACGGAAATAGTGTGCAAAGTTCAATGGCGACTTTGACGTCCCGCAGCGGAAGGTCTCCTGAATTCGATGAAGGAGGCGGTCGCCAAACCAATTGTGAATTGACAGTAAACATGAACTGCGATCATAAAACTATTCCCAATCACCTTCATTCAATGGGATTTACCGAAAAATTGGTAGTCTGGCTGCCTGACGAGCTCAACGAAAAAAACAAAGAAAGTAGCCTTCAAATTGCTTTTCAGCATCTGGCGCGCCATCGAGCAACACGGGGTCATAAACAGCACTTTTTTTACCCAAGCGTCACAAGAGATGAGAAATGGTGCCGATACGTCAATATGTGACAAGAAGGGGTTCTAGGGGATACGACAAAACCGAGAGCCACGCCAGGTCTTCATCCAAAGAAGATCATGATATGTGTTTAGTGGGAATGGGAGGGCATGGTGCTCTGGGAAATGCTCGAAAAGAATGCTACGGTCAACTAGGAAATTTACAATTCACAGCTACACCGCGTGAATGAGGCTATTCGACTGCAAAGGCCTGATCGACATAGTCAAACCATACTCCTTCACGACAACGCCTGGCCCCATGTTGCACAACTCGTCAAAGCCGCACTCCAAATTTCGAATTGGAGGTCCTTCAGCATCCGCTGTATTCTTCCAACCTTGCATCGACCGAATACCATCTTTTCCGCTCCCTGCCAAGCCATATGAAGGGCGTTACCTTCATAACAAAGAGGTTCTTAAAAACTGGCTCAACAATTTCTTTGACACCAGACCAGACGATTTTGGGCGGAATGGCATCAACAAATTGGTCAAGAGGTGAGAAGAGGTTGTAAACATCAACGGCGAATATATAATTGATTAACTTGTTGGTATGTTTTTTCGTTTTAAGACCTTAAAAAAAATATTGGTAATTAAGGGATTTAGTTTTGTTTCTGGAAAGTTTTAACTTCACTTGTTATATTTTGGACAACAGTCACCAGCCACTTCAGTGATTTTGGTCAGTAATTGTGAGTTTCTGCTGGACTCTAACATAACTCCATCCACTGTCTTTTTTTTCATATCAATTTTCTACACTTTCCAATTATTTTATTCTGAATTTGCACACCATATCTATTCTGTCGAAAAGGAGAAAGTATTGTGAATCTCTCTGTCCAACTTTCCGGAGCCTATGTGAGACCTATCGGAGAGTAGCAATGATGAATGATGATCAACAGATTACGTATGCTAAAAAATAAGAGAGAGGACAAATATTTTTAAATTTGAAAGCCACAATATTAGGACACCTGTCATGTAAGAATGAATTTTACGTATGCGACATGCACACACACACACAGCCGCACACTCAAAGCCAAAGCTGTGGTTAGCATTTTCATAAATTCCAATGGTACTCTAACACATGTAGAGAACTTTTTTAAAGAGATATTTACAATACTTAGCTTACGGGCAGAATTTTGTCATTTACTTTTATGAAATTATAGGATGTTTTTTAGTTACGTGAGAACTATCGATGTTAATAACTATGATTTGAGGTTCTGTTCAGTAAGGTTTTGCTTGTCATCATGAAACGTTTAATGGCAGAACAACGCTTTCAAATTGCAGAAATGAGGAAGGATCTGCCGTTACGGTGAATGGTGCGCGCCATCGAGCCATGCTGAGAGAATTTTTATTTCCAAAAATTTGTCAGATAAAAATCGACGACATTTGCTTCGAACAAGTTGGCGTTACTTGTAATGAAGCGCGCTTAACAATCGAGTTGTTCCAATATTCAAGCCAGTTTTACGCCCATATTTTTTGTAAAAAGTTGTGAAAAATTGGAGAGCACAGTTGAGCCTTTTAGGGGGACAGATACCGGTAAAGTTTTGAAAAACAAAAATTTTTTTTTCATAAAATGTTAGTATAAACCTTTAAGAATATGTCAAGCAATTTTTAGAACGTAAATTTAAGTATTTCTTTTATATGGATCGTCAACCGTATATTTTATTCCGTGATTTTTTTTTCATTTTTGCATAATTCATATAGAAATTATGACATTAATAAACAAAAAGAATTTTTGGTTTTTTGTATTCAGTTCACTGACGCCGATGCTACAATGCCCGGCGATTGAGAAGCCCCGCTGCCACCTTCCTGGAAGAATTGAGTGTACATCCGCCAATTTAAATCATTAAGATAAAAAAAAATTGTTATATAATTTTAATGTATAAATAAACTGTATGCCAATTTTGAAAAAAAAAATACATTGACTTCTTCTTTTTTAATAATTTTCATGAAAATCAGGGAAAATATGGCCGTTTACAAGTATCTGTCCGCTTAACTCGTAGCCGAATATTATATTTAAAAAATATACACTGTGAAAAAATCTATCAGATTATTTAACAAATTAATTCCAACCATATTTTTGGTTTATATTTTCATTTTAATTTCTGAAGCTCTTAAAGAGACACCTGATAAATCTATATTATTAAATAAGTACATATACCATAAATACGCAACCAGCAGAGCGGTTCACGTGATCAGAGTATTTTGAACATGGTCTTAACTTTTTCTCATCTGATTTTCACATATGATAAAAAAACAATTTTCAACAAAAAAAAAATTTTTTTTTTTTTTAAATTTCATTGTAAAATTTTTTTTATTTTGTAAAAATTTTTGTAAAACTTTTTTTTTTATTTTTTTTTATAAAAATTAAAAAAAAAAATTATAAAGATGGTAAAAATGAATGTAAGATATTATATTTTACTTTAAAAACACTAAATCAAAATTTTAAATTTGGAATAAATTTTAAAGTTACAAAAATTTTTTTTCAAAATGTTTTCAGTTTACTTCTTATCATACTATACTTGGAAACAAGCCTAAAATTTAAGAGAATGTCCCAAATAAGTGGTTCACTTAACCTGTAATCCCTCCACGAATAATTGAAATGAAGTAAAAATCCGAAAAAAATTGCACCATCCAAAGCAACAGATTACAACAACTATGGCAATAATAGCGTAATAAAATAATATAAAGAATAAATTAAAACAAAAAATATATGTGTATATATTAACACCTAAAAAGCGAGCTAGCGTAGTAAAATGAATTTAAAACGTAAATGAATTTGAAGTAAAATCTCCGAAAAATGTTTGAAGGAAAAAATTAAAAAAAAAGTAAGCTCGACAAATTGAAGCAATTTAATCAAACTAACTTTGCTTGTTCTACGTCTATTAAGATATTTATTCGAACCGTTATAAGCAACGCGCAAATAAAGCAACAATAAAGGCGGCTACCGCAAACAGACAACAAAATAGCTTTTAAAATTATGTGTCTGCTCGGTCCGTTAGTCGCATACTTCTGTTGAAGAATTTGGTGGTCAACACTGCTATGCAAATTATGTAATTTCAAACACAGTGGTGTATACAGTGGTGGTCAAAATAATAGCAGCCAAGTATCAGGTCAGTCCATAAGTACGATTATTGCATACAAAAAATTATTCGCGGAATATAACGGAACTATTTATATTTTCTTTGATATATTTTGCATTCAACAAGTGATTTTAATCGCGGATAGAAAAAAGCAGGTGCTGTTAAAAAATAAAATGGAATCGTCGAACGCGTATAATAGGCATATTTAGTATTTTTTACAAAGTTGGTAAAAATGCAACAACTGCTGCTGCAGAAATAAACACTGTTCACGTAGAGGATGCCGTGAGTGTAACGACTGCGTAAAAGAGGTTTTCAAAATTCCGAAGTGGTAACTGTAACGTGGAGGATGCCCCGCGCGCTGGTCGTCCTGAAGTCTGTAACTCCGACGCATTGCTCGAACTCGTGGAACCTGAGCCAAATTTGACACTCGATATGATAGCTCAGAAGTTAAATTCATCGCATGGAGCAGTTCACAGGCACCTGGTTCAGTTGGAAGAGGTTTCAAAGCTGGAAAAATGGGTTCCGTATAGACTTTCCGTCGTTAACCTTCAGCAGAGACTGAATGTGTGTTCTCAGCTGCTGCAACGGTTTGAAAATTAAAATTTTTTGAGCCGTATCGTTACTGGTGATGAAAAATAGGTCCTTTACAATAATCCTGTTCCCAAACGCCAATGGTTAGATAAAGATGAAACACCAAATCGGACCCCTAGGGATGGCCTTCACCCCAGAAGATTATCCTGTCTATTTGGTGAGATATGGCCGGTATTGTTTATTATGAGCTTCTGGAACCAAACCAGACGATAACTGCTGAATATTATTTGCATCAGTTGTCAAACCTGAATGAGGCGCTTAACAAAACTCGACCGTCTTTAGTGAATAGACGCAAAGTTTTGCTCCACCACGACAACGCAAGGCAAACATTAGGCAAGCTGAATGAGCTCGGATGGGAGCTAATGCCGCATCCTCCATACTCTCCGGATATTGCACCTTGTGATTATCACCTTTCCGTGGACTTCAATCACATACGAGTAAGAAGAACTACTGCTCAAAAGAAGCTATAAAAAGGGATATCGAAGCGTATTTTGGCTCCGAAAACAAACAATTTTTTGAGCAGGGAATTTAAAATTTGCCTAACCGTTGGGAAGACATTGTAAATAATGAAAAAACATATATTATTGATTAACAAATACTTTAAACACATTTTTTATTAATTTTAAAACCACCTTTAAGAAACTTATGGACTGACCTGATATAACGAATGTTCGAAATTTACTTTATATGGATGAAAATTAGAAACACTCTTAACAACAAAAAAAAAAAAATGGCGTAAATTAAAAATAATTATCACGCGCTGCTCAATATCTCGATTCGTAATTGACGCGATTTTGGCCGAGCTTAACAAAGCGCGCCAGTTGTTTCTTTCTCGTGCTAACCGGCGCCAGTTGGACACACCAAGTGAAGCCAAGTCCTTCTCCACCTGATATTTCCAACGCAAAGGAGGCTTTCCTCTTCCTTTGCTACCACTAGCTGGTACCGCATCGAATACTTTCAGAGCCGGAGCGTTTGTATCCATTCGGATGACATGACCCAGCCAACGTAGCCGCTGGATCTTTATTCGCTGCGCTATGTCTATGTCGTCGTAAAGCTCATACAGCTCATCGTTCCACCGTCTGCGATATTCGCCGTTGCCAACATGCAAAGGTCCAAAAATCTTGGGCAGAATCTTTCTCTCACTCATCACTCCAAGTGTCGCTTCATCGGATGTTGTCATCGTCCACGTTTCTGCGCCATACGCCATGCGTCATATGGTAATGCGAAAATGCGTTACACCAACACAAAAAAAAATAAAATAATGCGTTTTTTAACTACCTCGACCTTTCACAATATGCTGCCAAAATTGAATGGGCTACAAAACTGTTTGTGCAGAGCTTTCCTAAAAATTAAAAATAAAAAAAAAATCATCAAATAAATTGTTTTTGTTTTTTTCAATTTATTTTGTGCAAAGTTTTGAACTAGGAATTATATGACTTTTGTAATAGTATCTTATAGATTTTTACTGCAACAAAAAAAAACAACTGCAGGAAAAAATTATTACTCGCTGCTATTATTTTAACCGCCACTGTATATGTCTATCTTGCCCATGCATTTACTCCAACACGAACGCATACATGTCAGTTCCACTAAATTTTGCATATTTCATTTCTCATCGCGTAAGAATTTTTTGCCACTCGCTAGAATCAACACAAACAATGCAATGGGCAACTGCTACTATAAAAAAATTTGATACAACAGAATTTGTGTTCGCCTACAAAACGATAGCAAAAACCACAGCAATTCATTCAGTCATACGGGGGACGCGAAGTAAGTCTACATTTAGAAGGCAACCACAGCAACATTCCAGAACGTATCAAATCGAGTTTGTATCACAACGTATCGGAACACCATCGCTCTGGCATTGCAATACGAAACATTCTGAATAACTCTGAAATATTCTATTCGTGCTGAAACGCTTTCGGTATTGCCAATTCCACGACATGCATATGAAATTCCAAAGATAAAAATCCTAATCACATTTGCCCCGCTGACAATCTGCCTGCTCTCCTTCACGTTTGCATCTTTTTCGTGTAGTTTTTTTATCGCTACCTTTAGTTAGTTCCATTTTGTACGAATGTATGTATGTATGAACATTTGTATACATATTGAATATTATTCGCATGCCGGCTGGCACACAAATACATACATACATACGTACCCATGGCTGCAAACAAATAAACGCATCACCTACATACATCCACATGCAATACAAAATTGAAATTTTTTGTTGACCGCCCGCATATTTCGGTCAGCGAGTTAACTCGAACGGTCATTGCCGTTGTGGACACCATCGAACACTTCCGATCAACACACCCCCTATCCGTATCTGCCGTTGCTCAAGCTGTTGCCGTTATGCGCCACCGCTCGACCCTGTGGTGGTTGTGGCCACTACCGTTTCGGCGCACTTCCGTCTTTCCGTTTCACATTCATTCATATTTTTCTTCATGTTTATGAATTCCGTTTTGTTATGTTTTGTAGTATTTGATTTCCGACACCGTAGTAGGTGTGGTATTGGTCACGGGTGTGTTAGAATATTTTAGAGGCGTTGAGCCGGAAATTGGCCTGGTGTGATATGCCATAGTTTTTGGTATTCTGCTTTATTACAAAATCTTTATTTAACCTTAACTACCGAAAACCACAGCTATGCATTTGTAAGTGTATGTCTGTACGGGCGTATGTATGGGGTTTGGAATTGGTTTGGCGTGGGTTTTGTAAATGTGTGTGTGGGTGGGTGTGAGAAATTTTATCTTTGTGGCTTGTGGCATAGCACATTTTTCTTATTCAAATTATTCATTTCAAAAGTTTGGCTTTTACAATGGCATTAGAATATGATTTCCTTTGTCCGTTGGTGGCCAATGGCTGCCAATGGATCCTTATTGAATGAGAGTTTTGGAAGACGAACCTCAGGCGGAATTTTTATTACATATAAAGAAAGAGCGATTTTGCTTGGATTGAATATTTTTACTAGCTGCTTCTTTTTTTTTGTTTTTTTTTTTGCTTTCTTAAAATCGATGCAAGTTTATTGGAGGCATTCGACGCAGCAGCTGATGTGACGAGAAGATAAATATCGCAGTATTGAAGAGTAGCTAATTTGCATAATGGGTTGTATATTTGTATCTGGTCACTCTAGCCCAGATACTTGGTGTGCACCCAATGCTTTAAAATGTATTTTTGTTGCAAATTTTGTTAATTTTTTTATACCTTTTTAGTACATACATACAGTGAACCTCAAAAGATGTGGTGTACATATTGACAAGTTTTGACTATTTATTACAAAATAGATAATAACTTCAATTCGTTTTTTATAAAAATATGGTTAATACTACAACAAGAACTATATTAATCAAAGTTTCAAACTTCTTTTTTTTTAATCTCTATTTATTTCATACAGTCTGTCATAACAAAAAACTAGGGTCTGTCAGACTCACGCACGGTAGAAGTGAAACTTCTAAGTTGGTTGTTCCATGCATGAGAGCCCCGGTTTAGATCTCTCCCCCCTCTCTCGTGTTAAATTCAGGTTTTCATATTTTTTTTTCTATATCACTCCACATAAATTTGTACTATTTTTTTTTTGTCCTTATTAGCTTCAAATTTGACACTTGGGTGCAGTGTTGCACTTGACGCTGACACTTCTTTGCACTCCCAATGGTATTTTTTGCCTACTTTTGGCGCGTTAATCAATTTGCTTTGATCACCGAAACGGTTGAAATGTCATTTTACAACCTTCTACTTCAACTATCGTCACTCGTTTGGCAAACGCACTCATTGTATCGCTTCGTCTCCTCCATACCTACCATCTATTTACTTCACAGCAGTTTCTTATTGCTTTCCCGCTTACACACATTCAATCGGCGCTTTATCTGATACTCACACACAGCACTCATTTGCACGGGCTATGGCTATCTATAATACCCGTTGTCGGTTGTCGATTGTCGGTTGCCTCCTTGACATCGTTCAGCGCTTGCGATGCGAGAGAGCGACAGAGAGAGCGAATAGGCGAGAGTGGGAAGGAGCAGCTGCTCCTTGGCCCCGCCCATTTGACGGATTTCGGTAACGCTCCGAACTTACTGTTTCACTCGCCTATTTTCAATCTGCCTTGGGGCCCCCGACGCGCCTAAAGAAGTTTCACTTCAATAACAATACAAGTACTATTTGTACCTACAATTTACAGAGGAATAACTTAGAGTAAGAACTTCCAGTGGAATTCGTTACTTAATAATGAACATCATATTGTAGGTATAACAGAAATATAACACAATTATATAACTTTTGCATTTACGTACTTTTGCATATTACGTTTTAAATCTTTGCATTAAATCGTTAGGCTGACATTTTTTTAATCTTGAAGAGTAGCTTATCTTGGAAAGGTTATTTGCTCGGTTATTCGGATGAGTGGCAAGTCGGTTGTTGTATCTCTGGCTCAGGTTGTTTATTTCTTTGAAAACTGTCGTAACTTTTAGGTCACGGTGCAATATCTCGTTTCGTACAAACCATGGCGCATTGGCACACATGCGGAGCACCTTTGACTGAAATCTTTGCATGATTTCTAGATTTGATTTTGCTGCTGAGCCCCATAATTGAACGCCATACGTCCATATCGGTTTCAGAATAGACTTGTAGATAAGCCCCTTATTGTCTAGTGTAAGTGCTGAATTGTAGCCGATTAACCAGTGTAGTGATCGCAATTTCAGTCCAAGTTGCTTTTGCTTTAAAAATATGATACGAGGGGTGCCTTTTATATGTCGGGATTAGAGAACAAAAACAAATTTTAATCATCGAAAATTACTTTATTGTTTTTCAAAATATTCTCCATGAAGATCTATACACTTTTGCATGCTTTTGAACCAATTGCCGAAGCACTTTTGCCACTCTGAATGAGGTACCTCCAAAACATGCATTCTGAATGCCGCAACCGCTTCTTCAGGTGTCGAAAAACGTTGACCTCTCAGTTTGTTTTTTACGTACGGGAATAAAAAGAAGTCATTCGGTGCCAAGTCAAGACTATATGGCGGATGACCCATTAATTCGATGTTTTGGGTGCTCAAAAATGCAGTTGTTTGAGCCGATGTGTGAGAGCTCGCATTGTCCTGGTGAAGAGTGATCCGTCTTTGGCGATTGGTTTTCCTAATTTCTTGGAAGACAACTGGCAAACAAATGGTTGTGTACCACTCAGAATTTACTGTTCTGCGTTGTTCTAGTGGTACGGTTGCGACATGTCCTGTTTTTCCGAAAAAACAGGCGACCATTTGCTTGGAGGTGCTTCGTGCACGAACAACTTTTGTTGGATTTGGCTTATCTTGAAACACCCTTACAGTCGACTGCTATTTACTTTCGGGCTCATACGCGTAAATCCATGATTCATCACCTGTCACGATGTCATAGACGTGTTTCGAAGCCCCGCGATCGTATTTTTTGAGCATTTCCTTCGACCGATCGACACGAGCCTTTTTTTGAGCGATTGAAAAATTGTGTGGGATCCAACGCGAACAAATTTTTTTGACAGTCAAATGTTTATGCAATATTGAATGTATGCTGGTCCCACTAATGTCTAAGATTGTCTCAATCTCACGACAGGTCACATGACAATCTTGCGATATCAGTTCGCGCACAGCATCAAGGGTTTCGGAACAACAACTGATTTTGGACGACCTTCACGAAATTCGTCTTGGAGCGAACTACGACCGCGATTGAATTCACCATACCATCGATAAACACTGGTCCTTGATGGAGCTTTATCGCCAAAAAATGAATTAAGTTCATCCATGCAATGTTGCTAAGTTAATCCACGTCGAAAGTTGTAAAAAATAATCGCACGAAAATGTTCACGATTTAATTCCAGTTTTGGACCGAGATGAATCTTTTAAGTTACTGTAAATAATATAAATAGCGCTGGTATTTCAAAACGTTCTGAGTACGTGTAAGCCAAAAAATGTAAAACTTTGCGATATAGCTGTCAGTTGCCAGATTGCAACACCAGGGTTGCCAAGTCTTGCCAAATAAAAGGCACCACTCGTATATGCGAACGCCAAGTAAGACGCCGGTTTAATAGAATACCTAAATATTTGGCTATATCTGTTTGAGGTATTGGAACGCTGTTAAGAGATACGGCAGGACATAAGCCATTTCGAAGTGTGAATGTTATCTGCGCCGATTTGCTTTCGTTAGCTTTTAAGCGCCATTTTTTCATCCAGTCGCTAACACTGTTAAGGGTTTCTTGTAGGTATTCAGAAGCAATTGAGGGAAATCCATGACGACAATATCATCTGCATACGTGGCTGGGTATGTGTTCTTGTGTCACTTGATAGTGGCAGGTCTGCCGTGAACAAAGTGTACAGGAGGGGCCTAGAGCACTTCCTTGTGGTGCACTTGCTCTAATTGCGTGAAGGTTAGTGGTTTCGTTTGTATGAGTATGAGTTTATGAGCATATAACTGTTGTGCGGTAAACCCTGCTTAAGGGGTAAAATTAAGTTTCAGAGTAAGTAAATTGTAAGTTTCAATGAGGTCACAAAACACACTGATTTTTTTCGATCGCTATCTTTTGTATTTTCTCGATTTAACGCATATTAATTTTTTTTTAATATGGAAGAAAGCACTCAACACCGTCAGCAGAATAAATTGCCAAAAATCAACGCAATTTTTCAACCACCAGAAATCGGCACTTTATTATATCAAAATTCATTATCTTTCATTAAACTGCGGATGCAAATTTTTCTAAAAATTCTGAGTATAAAATTTGAAATTTGGATGAAAATTTGCTGAATTTTTACAAATTTTATAATATACAAAGTACGAAACCTTGCTCCATATGGTTTTTGCTGTAGTATAAATAATAAAAATAAATAATTCAAATTAAAAATAAATAAATAAATAGTCAAAACTTGTCAATATGTGGTGTGCACTGTCTTTTGACTGTATATAAAAGGTGATCAATTTAGAGACAGCCATTTGAAGTAGCCATTAAGCCAAAAATGGTCCACATCGCTGAACACCATAAGCTGGACTGGACGCGCGATGAGCACTTTTCACAGAGCAACGATTTTCGTAAACCAATTGTACGATTTAAGGCCTAAGCTTTTCCATGATGAACTGTAAATAAATACTGAAACAAATTATGTATTTAGTTAGTAATCACGCGTGATCTGTCAAAACTATATTCGTTATTTCAATACAACAGTATCCACTCCCGCTTAAAAAAAAAAAAAAAATTGGTTGAAATCAAATCACTCCGACTCGTACTATTTCAGGGGGTATATAGATTATATTGCAAACCCTAAGCTTATTTAAAAAACTTGCTACAACCTCAAAGCTAAAAAATAAAAATTTGTAAAATTTTAGTATAATAAAGTATAAGGTTGTATTGGCTCAAAGTTCTTGTTCATTTCTGACAATTTTTTCTCTTGTATTTTCTCCATGTAAAAACAAAAATCGTGGAAATTCAGAACACACCGTTATGCGCAACACCGTTAAGGACAAAAGTTAAAAAAAGAGGTTGTCTGTAAAGTCGGTTTACTGATGATAGTTTAACGTGACAACATCATAAGAAAATACTGATGGAATGGTTGCATTTTTCAAAAGAAAATTTTAATTACACAAACGTGAAAAATGACGAAACATTTAACGAACTCATGAAAGATATGTTCAATTTCGATTGTGCATCAGGCGTTAATATGTCAACAACACTAAGAGACAACATCATCGATTTGACTTTTTCAAGGCACATTACACTCGAAACACTCCCTTTCATTTCCTACTTTTCCTATCATCGTCCTATTCTCAACAGAGAAATGGTTCATTTCCATGCACACAGGAAGAAGGCATATGCAAATACAAGTATGTGAACTTATATACCTACATATGCGCATATACATACATATGTATGCTCACTCAAGTAGGAGAGAGCCAGATGTCGAACGCTGCCGAGCGCGAGGGCCAGTTGTGCTTCTTTGTCGTTCGTTCTGCGCTCTCGCTTGCAGTTCAAGCAAGGTAACGACGCATGAGCAAGATAACGACGAATTTTTTGGTGCGTGCAGCCGGCTACATCGAATTATAAGACGTTATCACGTCAAAAAATCAACTAAATGTTCTAGCAACTTCAAGCTTGCATTTCGTTATTTTAAAAGTTAAGGGGCCTCATGGTGTATAGAATTTATTTATGGTTTTTCAGACTTTCAATCGATGCTGTGTATATATAAGTCGAATTACAGAAGGCTTTTGATAAAGTCAGACCTCAATTTTAATTTCCGAACTGGTTAGTTTTATGAAAGAAATAAAAATAAAATACATAAAGTCGTATCTCCCCCGTCTCGAGTGGCTCGATGACGGTGCACTTGAAATTGTCTTCACTTTGATCGCATCCGAATTTTTTGATAAAATGTGATTTTTTAAGAGCTATAGGAAAGTTTTTCAAAAAAACACACGCAAAATTTAGAAAAATGCATCCAATTTTTATTTAAATCGATAGTACAGTCAATATAATTTAATGTTTGAATATTATTCCATGCAAATGTTGACCGCAACTGCGCTTCAAATGGTCCATCCGCTTAGTTCAATTTTGACATACTCTTTCCAATGTTTCGGCCGGTATCTCACATATAAATGCTTTAATGTTGTCTTCCAATGCGTTAATTGAAGCAGGCTTGTCTGAATAGGCACGAGCTTTAGCCTCACAAAAAATAATCTAAAGGCGTTATATCGCCCGATCTGGGTGGCCAATTGACAGATTGACAGGTCCCGAAATGTTCACCGCACTCGCCTCTCAACAAGTTCATTGTTACGCGTGCTGTGTGGCTTGTGGCACCGTCTTGCTGAAACCACATGTCATGCAAGTCAAGCTCTTGCATTTTGGGCAAACAAAAGTTGGTTATCATTTCACGGTAGCGCTCACCATTCACAGTTACGTTACGATTCGCAGCATCTTTGAAGAAGTACGGTCCAATGATACCTACAGCCCATAAACCGCACCAAACTGTGACCTTTTCTGGATACATTGGTAGCTCTTGCAATTCTTCTGGGTGATCTTCACTCCAAAATCGACAATTCTGCTTATTTACGTAACCATTGACCCAAAAATGAGCTTCGACGCTGAACACAATTTTTCGATAAACAAGTGGATCTTCGGCCAACTTTCCAAGAGCCCATTCACCAAAAATTCTGCGTTGCGGTAGGTCGTTCGGCTTCAATTCTTGCACCAGCTGTATTTTGAAAGGCATCACACCTAAATCCTTTCGCAAAATTTTCCACGTTGTTGAGTAACAGAGGCCCAATTTCTGCGAACGGCGACGAATCGATAACACTAGTTTACGAATTTTCTCTTTCAAAAATGGTCCTCGTTCATTCAGAAAAAGCGTTTTTTAGACTAATTTGAGGTCGCTAAAACCAAAACTGAATTTTATTTTTTTTTTCAAAGAACGGTTTCCGAGATATTCCCAAAAATTCTACAAGTTTTCGTCGATTCAGACAAACTTAGGCTTAAAATGTAGGTGACAAAATTATCTTTCAGAAAACCTATCTTATGTCGATATAAAAAAATTTTTTGTTCCAGAAAAAAGTTAATAAACTTTGATAATTTAGTAAAAAACGTCAAAAATGCTTTTTTTTAACTTTCAACAGCTGTTTTGCGAAAACTACCTGCCTTTCGAAATTTATACACTTCAAAGAAATGGCGCGCACTGTGTTCGAGATTGCAGGTAATAACTGCACTATTGCACAAAAAGCAGGTTTTTTGGGAATATCTCGGAAACCGTTCTTTGAAAAAAAAGAAAATTCATTTTTGGTTTCAGCGACCTCAAATTAGTTTAAAAAACGCCTTTTGGTCGAGGACCATTTTTGGCGTAAACTAGTGTAATTGATGGTCATCATTAACATTGGCCGATACAGCTGCGATGTTTTCTTCAGTTCGCACTCGACGTAAGCGTGTTGGTGGTTTGATGTCCAAAAATGTAAATTTGGTTCTAAATTTAGTCACAATAGCTCGAATAGCCGTTTCAATGGGTCAATTAAACTGACCATAAAATGGAGAAGCGTGCGATAAACTTTCTTAACAGCTTCTGGAAGGGTGGGTTTCGCCTCAACTCAGTGAGCGCTGGGCAAGTACACAAACTTTTATGGTCGCGAAATCACAATAGCCACGTGGGGATCGAAGGCGCTCGAAGGATCTTCTGAAGTTAACAAAATCTCAGCTCTCGAATTTTGTGGGTGCTCTTACAGATATGCCCTGTGCACGAGGTATGCATGCTGTATGACTCGACAATGCCTCGAGTCCTTGACGTACCTCAGCTGTTTGAAGGATGAGGTGGAATAAGCTTAGCACTTTCTTCTTAGCTGCATTCTTTGCGGGGCTAAAATTTAGGCATCTTGACTTTGAATTCTTTGCTGCCCTGCTGGCCACGATATCACCCACCTAATGAACTTAGTCAATTGCATGAAGCGGTTAAATGACCGTAACTCAGTCCATAGCTCGGTTGTCATCAAACGTCATCACCAAAAATCATGACGATAACATCGCCAAAAAGGCACTGTGACGAAATTACTTCCAATAGATAAGACGAAATGTAGGCAAACAACGAACCACCTTCCATCGCTCAACGGAGGGGTAAATGAGAAGTTGAATTGAATTTAGAGCCATTCCATAAACCGGTGTTCGGTGGCGAAGTGGAGTTGTTGATGCGCTGTGTTCCAACTAGGAGTTAGAGGAGTCTCTATATATATCTTCCTTCCGTTCAATTAGTTCTCTCCTTCTTATTTTTTCTACAATGGTATTACAAATTTAACGAATTTAATTTCTTCGTCCAAGTGTACCCTTACTCTATGTAACCATGTTAACCTAATCTAATCTAACTTAACGTAAATGTGTAGTCGTTCAGGATGAAGTGTCTTCCGATTCACTTATGGCCACTTACGGTATTCCTCAGGGTAATTTGTTTCGCTCTTTGCTGATTATAATTCTTATCAATTGAATCTATTATATTTTTCGCTCTTTATTGATTACAATTCTTATTAATCTTTCATGCTCCTGTATTTGCAGCTTTGAGAGCGTTCGACCAAATTTCAAACTCTTAAGCTTTTGATTTTTGTTTTCTATGCAATATTTCACATTTCGACTTAATGAATTTTTTGAAAACTATTTTTTATTTTTTACTTAATTTATATATATCACTACATATTATAAAACAAAGTCGCTTTTTCTGTCCCTATGTCCCCTTATACGCTTAAATCTTTAAAACTACGCAACGGATTTTGATGCGGTTTTTTTTCTAAAGATAGATTGATTGAAGAGGAAGGTTTATACCTATATAATGTGAAGAAATATATAAAGGGGGCGTGGCAATCGGTCAAAATGTGGCAAAAAAACATAATTTTTTTGTTTTCACGGCCATAAATCATAAACGAATCAACCAATTAAAATGAAACTTTCTTGAAGTTTAACTTTGAAATATTTACTTTCGTTCTGCATCAAAAAAAAAAATTGATTTATTTGTTATTTAACCAAAACTGTTTGAACAAAAGCAGGTCTTTTTCCAAAAAAAGCTGTTTGTGTGTTTGTTCGCTGACAACCGAATGAAGCAACAGGCGTTAAGCGATAATCTCACCACACCTCATTAATGTTGAATTACATCGTATGGTGACGTATGTATGTATGTATTTACGAATCGCTCGCATTATTTCATTTCGGACGTATGTACATATGTATCTATGTATGTACTGAATTCCATGTGATTATATGCACATACAATTTTACAGTGAAATAAAACGCTATTTTCACGTTCTATATTAGTAAATCGCACATACAGTATGCAAAGTTCGTATTAGTACACCCTCTTACAAATAAAAATACCACGTATATTTTCAAATTTAATTTAAAGCAATTGATATCAATCGTAGTGCGGTATTGTATAATTCATAAAAATATAGAATAATAACAAAAACTCCGAAACATTTGCATAGAATTGAAAAAAATAGCTTTAGTAGCAGTGTAGCTATTTCTACTGCAGGCAAAATTCGTATTAGTACACTTAGTATGCGTTGAATTTGTAAACAATTTGTTGGTATTTACCTTTATTTTCGAAACGATTCAATGTTTAACCTTGGGCAGTTGCGTCTTAGTAGACATTTGTTCAAGTTCGCGGAGTTAGCTTGCAATGTCGCCAAAGTCAAACGAAACTAGGAGATTAATAATAAATATGAACAAAAACGGAAAGTCTTTACGCGAAATTGCGAGAGCATTGCAGAAAAGTGTGTCTACAATACAAAACTTAGTCAAAATTTTTAGAGACAGTGGAAGGATTGACAAAAAGCTTCGAAATGTGAACAGGGCAAAGCTTGGACAGAGGCACAAGACTTATTTGAAACGCCTTATGAGAAAAGACCCCACCGTCAGTGGAGTTTCACTAGCTGCAGAACTAGAAAAATACTTTTCTATCAAAGTTACACCTCAAACAGTGCGCAATTATGTAAAAAATTGGGATTTAGAAGCAGAACTGCGGTTAGAAAACCGTATGTTAGCTCAGTCAATAGAAGAAAGCGTGTTATATTCGCCAGGCAATATTTAAACAAAAATATTCGGTTTTGGAAAAGGGTAATTTTTTCAGACGAGTGTAAATTTAATATAAAAATGTCCGATGGACGCATAAAAATTTGGAGAGAGTGTAATACTGGCCTTCAAAAACGAAATCTGCAGCCTTCTTTCAAGCACGGTGGTGGTTCTCTGATGGTATGGGGATGTTTCGGGGCAAACGGAGTAGGAAAGTTGCATTTTATTGATGGAATTATGACTGCGAGGCAATATATTGATATTTTAAAAAAGAATCTACGCAAAGGTGCCAAAAAATTGGGTTGCAAAAAAAAAATGTATATTCCAACAAGATAACGACCCTAAGCACACGGCGTTGGATACAAGGTTATGGATGCTTTATAACTGTCCAAATTATCTCAAAACACCACCACAAAGCCCGGATATTAATCCCATAGAAAATGTATGGTCGATTTTCAAAAAGCAGCTGGAACATCATCAAATAAGGAACCGAGAACATTTAAAAAAAGTCCTCAAATCAGAGTGGAAGAAGATTTCTCCAAATCTCACAAAAAAATTGGTGGAATCTATGCCGAAGAGATTGTCTGCTGTTCTAAGGCAACGAGGGTATCCTACAAAATATTAATTTTCTGAACTATTTTTTATTTACTCTTTAAATCATTAAAAATACATGTGTACTAATACGAATTTTGCTTCTGTGAAAAGTGTTCATTTTTTTCTTTCCTATTTTTTTTTTTTGCATTTCAATACACTTTGTGAGCGGTTTTTTTATTTGGCCTTATTTTAGTTAATTATCTATAAAATAAAACGGTTTCAAGCATTTGTTTTAAAATTAATTTGAAAATATACGTGGTTTTTTTATTTATTAGGGGGTGTACTAATACGAATTTTGCATACTGTAATTAAAATACAGTTTTTGAATAGTTTTTATTGATTCGGAGCGCGTTTAGCTTGCTATCGATTCCATACAATAACATTTTTTGTCATTTACTTTTTACGACAACTAATAGCTTATTTTCGAAGCGATTTCAACAAATAGGTACAACATTAATCCGTATCCAATTAAATACCTTAAATACATTGTTGTTTTCATATAGATCTATGTATATGGCTCTTTACAGCATATAATTAAAAACAATATTTCTCAAGATATTACATCAGTAATTAGTAATTGCGATCTACCGGAAAAATTGCGTTAGCTGTTACGTGATCCGGTATTGCCGCTACTCCTTTGGAAGGAGGCCGAACCGCACACTCTACATTCAAGCTCCCGCTGAGGAACCCGTGCTGACGAAATAAATGCTTCGCTAAAAAGATCCCACCTTTGGTCGCATGTCAATAAATTAGATCTTAAAACTAATATGAGGGTTTCGTTATCTTCACGTGAGAACAGGCTATTTCCAGAGATCCTGCTAAAAGTTGGCAATGGAGAATTAACACAAAGTGAGGGAAGGATTAACCTAGAAAACCTTTGTGTTTTGATAGACAACATCCAAGAGTTAGTCAACAATGTCTATCCTGACATTGATAACATAAGTTATAAGACAATATCTTGGTTTAAAGAAAGAGCTATTCTGTCACCAACTAACGAACAAGTAGATAAAGTAAATAACTTGATTATTTCAAAGATTGATGCGCCGACGAAAATATACTACTCGGTCGATACTGTTCTCGATTTGGAAGAAGCTGTTCAATTTCCTACAGAATTTCTAAATTCTTTGAACCCGTCTGGACTCCCTCCTCACAAAATGGAGCTGAAAATAGGTTGTCCTGCTATTTTATTAAGAAACCTAAGTCCACCTAAACTTTGCAATGGCACGCTTTTGCTGGTAAAATCACTGAAAACTTTCATAATAGAGTGCACAATACTCACAGGATGTGGTACCGGAGAAGATGTATTGATTCCCCGAATCCCTCTGATACCATCGGATCTACCACTCCAATTTAAACGCTTACAATTTCCGGTAAAGACATGCAATGACCATTAATAAATCTCAGGGTCAAACCTTCAACGTTGCAGGCTTAGATTTGAGTGTTGACTGTTTTTCACATGGCCAACTGTATGTCGCTCTTTCAAGAGTAACCTCCAGAGAAAACATGTTTGTATTGTCTAATGACAAGAAGGCTATGAACGTTGTATATAAAGACATTCTGTAATATAGTAATTGTTGTAAAAATAAAATAAATACATATGTAAAAATGCAAAAAGTTAATATGCAAAAATGTAGGGTATGAATTTAGATATCCCAAAAATAGCAGGAAATCTTCATGCTATAAATAAAGGGGAATTGTTTTACTCCAAATTTAACGCGGGCGGGCCACGGGCAGTAATGAATAAGCCAAAACTACTGGATCGATTTTAATCATTTTTTCAGTGAGTGACATAGGGTATATATTTTATACCCGTGCGAAGCAGGGCGGGTTGCTAGTTATATATATATGCAGATATTTTTATGAGGAGCTTTTCCATGGCAGAAATACTCTCGGATGTTTGCCATTGCCTGCCGAGGGGCGACCGCTATTAGACAAATTTTTTTTTATTAATTTTGGTTTCACCGAGATTCGAAACAACGTTCTCTCGGTGAATTCCGAATGGTAATCACGCACCAATTTATTCGGCTACAGCGGCCGGTTATACAAAAACAAGTTATTTATCGCAGCGCTAGCATCGAAGGCCATCAACTGTCTCAATACTTCCTACATACTATAATTACAAAGTTACAAATTTTGTATGAAAGAAAGACTACAAATAGTATTAGGGTAAACCTAAATGAGTAATATCTATTTAAATCTATCTTAGCAACTCATTTGCTATTAGGAAGTAGTACACTGTTTTGATATTATTTGACGAGGGCCCTTTCAGCAGATCGAGAGGCGATGAGCATGCAAAAGCTCTGCTGGAGGGCATTTGTATATTTTCGCAGGATGATACTTCGCGCTCCACTGATAATTGTCTAAGGTATTGGAAACATTTGCATGCTATAGGATGATTCAAAAGATGAGAGTGGGTGCGTATGGTGTGACCAATATGTAAATGAATAAAAGATTTCAAAATTTTTAAAGGCAAGAGAGGTGTGCTTTATCCTTTAGTGATTAATAGAAGAATAGTGGTGGGTGTAGAATTTCCAATCATCAAGTAGAGTGAAATATTGGGTTGGGGAAAAAGAAATATCATATTTGTGATCGAAATTTGACGCTTTATTTAACGTACTTAGAAGTATCCGATTCAAGTCAAACATGCCCCGTTTTGTTCGCAAACTTGTTGCCATTTAGAAGGCAACTTCATTATCTCCCCATTATAAAACCCGCCCTCCTTATTTGCAAAAAACTCAGACAACTAGTTTTCGCAAACCTCTTTTGAGGCCAACTTGGTATAACCAAGGGCGTTTTGCATGGACCGGAAGAGATGATAATCACTTGGTGTCAGGTCCGGACTATATGGTGGGTGCGATAGGACATCCTATCCGAGCTCCTGTAGCTTCTGGCGGGTCATCAAAGATGTGTGAGGAGGACGAGCGTTGTCTTGGTGGAACACAACACCATTCCTATTGACCAATTCTGGCCGCTTCTGGTCAATCGCCTGCTTCGAACGGTCAAGTTGCTCACAGCAGCGGACCGAATTAAGGGTCTGGCCATGGTTGAGCAGCTCATAGTGGATAATTCCCTTCCAATCCCACCAAACACACAGCAAAACCTTCCTGGCGGTCAATCCGGGCTTGGCTCGCCGCTTCTCGACCACGATCTTTTTCACTTGGCGTTGTCGTACGTGATCCACTTTTCATCGCCGGTAACTATCTGCTTCAAAAATGGCTGAAGTTCATTCCGTTTTAGCAGTGAATCGCAAGCGTTGATTCGGTCGAAGAGATTTTTTTGCGTCAACACGTGTGGCACCCAAACATCCAGCTTTTTTTTAGATTTCAATCTTCTGAAAATGGTTCCATACGGTTTTGTGGTCTACACCTAGTTCCTGACTAATTGAGCGAATGCTCACATCCTGGTCTCTTTGGATAATTTCAACGGGTGCATCTTCAACACCAGATCGAAATCGATCGAACCAACGCTGTGCTGTGCGAATCGTTACAGTATCAGGCCCATAAACTTCACAAACTTTTGCCGCCGCCTTCGTTGCATTTTTACCTCTTAGGTAGTAAAAACGTAAAATATAACGAATTTCTTGCTTGGTGGACTCCATCTTTGACGCGCTATAGTAGTACAGATTGTCGTCTTCAAATAGCCGTTTAGTGTGACCGGATGCAATAAGTACAACGCAAGATATGTTTAAATGTCGCGCTCAATTGACAAAATACGACATTACTTTTTCCCCAACCCAATATCTTAGAAATTAGGTCTTGTTTAGTTAGATGACGATGAAAGATGGATGGATGGATCCTACGTTATTAGCAGCGGTACCAGTATTTTGGTTACCTCTGAGTCCCACGTGTCCTTGTAATCCATGTAAATTTTACTCTATGTAGAGAATTTTGAAGCGTGTTACGGATAGGATTAAAAAATATTAGTATTTAAAAATTGAAAATTTTATTTTTTGTAGAAATCACCTATTTCTAAATTTGATTGTTTTATACAAACATTTATATATATTTATTTAATAAATTAATAACTGTAATCTAGTCTGTAAGATTTTTATATCATAGACCGCAAAAAAATGCTTTCCTGAAACAAAAAAATTATTAAAAAGTTAAATTTTTGCGAAACATGAAAGAACCCAACATTTTTTACAGGTCTCTTCTGGCTATAATTAAAGTTTATATCCAGATTAAATATTTTTTCATTAAAGACAAAATTGGCAGTTCTACGGAGGTGTGAGAGGAACCTTTTCTAAAAGAAAATGATCCGTCGTCGAAAAGCTTTCTTCAACAATAAGATTTTCAAATAGAATAAAAATAGATATTTGTTTTATTTTTGCTCCTCGAAAGCTGAAAAATTCCTACTGAATTTTTTTGTGCTAAAAATTTAACAATAATTCAAAAAAAATATTTAAATTTAATGGTTTATTGTTAAAGAACAATGCATAATAAAAAAATCCGTATCTCTTTATGTCGTTTTTCGCCAAAGTGCAAAAAAAAAAACAATTAATAAAAGAAAAGAAAATGCTGCTAAATTGCCTGTAGTTAAGTAAATATTTATGTTTTATCGAAACATTCCGTATCTTTTGCTACATATCACTCTCCTACCAGGTACAGTTGGCTTTTCATCTAAATCAGTACATGCAATGTGGCACAAGGGGTGGCTCACACAATCAAAAGCAGACATCAAACCACTCAAAAGCGTGGTCCGTTGCCATTAATCTCAATTAATTTCATGAACTATATAAAAAGAAAAAACTGCCTACAAAATTTCATTGTGGTTTCTAGTAAAACTGGCTTTAATACGAGCCATCCAATACCTTTTACAACCCGCATCAAACGACAAAAGCATGCGTCTATGTGTGTATGTAGGCAACTACATACATAATTTCATTTCAAAGTTTGCACGTATAGTTCAACTAAATGCTCCCGCACGATGTTCCACAGGTGGCTTCCTGTTACATTAATTAATACGTAACACAATCGCTTAATTCCTTTCATATGCCGCAGGGGAGTCCCTTTGAAGTGCGCGTAAGCAAATTATTGCATTTGGGGAATGACTTGGATATGCGTAAATGGCTACACATGAGCTCGAGTATTGTGCGTTTGCTATTTATGTGTATGAACCTAATCACAAACTTATATACTTATAAGTATATCAGTCACATGGATTTCTATTTTCGCGCACACACTGTTCAAAGTGATGGTCACAAAAATAGCAATACAAAGGTTTCACTATTTATTTATTAATTTCTTTTGTTTTCTTTTTTTGTATTAAAATATTTGGTTGTACTACAGTAAAAACCATGTAATTTGAGGTCAAAAACCATATAATTTAAGGTCATCAAAAAATCTAAATCTTTTAGTTAAAATTTCGTGTACGCATTTTTAAAGCCTGTTGAACTTTGGTGCCAGTTTTAAGTGCCTCGGAAATAGGATTGATTTTTCAGAATTTTTTTCCGATGATTTTGCCCATTATCTTTGTATAAAAAAAATTCGAGTATTCGTTATGTGAAAAAAAATGCATAACACCGTCAATAAAAAAATTATTAAAGATTAATCCGAATTCTCAGCCACTTTAACTGGCGCACTGTCGTACTACAATTAAATTGGCTACAAAACTGCATTGGAAAGATTTTGAATTGTTGTTGTTGGGTTTATTTTGTTTTTTGCCCCCTTTATGAATTACACCTGTCGTATGACACTAAGTAATTCTTTCTACAGCTTGGATTTCATAACATTAATCATTATCAATATTACACATGATGAAAAGAATAATGAGATGGCGCCTATCGTGGTGCCGTTACTTTGCGCTCAGCGAATTTGACAATGAGCTACGTGATTTATAATTTTTTTTTTTCTAAATAAAAGTAATCTTTATAATTTTGTAAAATATACATTTTTTTTTAATTAGTTCAATAATTCACTCAATTTTATTTAGCTTTACGTTTTTTAACATCTGGTAGCATTGCCCGCGATTGCAGTTGTTGTTTGTGTTCTTCTGCTTTCAGTAGTCAAATATCTCTCTCGCTATTATAGTTTTGCCTAGCTTTGGATATAAAAACGCACTAAAATGCCCACTTAAAGAAAATAAAACACCAAATTTTTATTGGATCACTTAAAGAACTTTGTATGCGTGACAAATTTTCTTGAGAATGTGCTTTTCTTTTTTAAGTGTGTTATACTTATGTTACAATTTAATTTATGAGGTTTTTTTGTTAAGCGAGACTCTTTTGTTAAGGGAACGACTTTTTTGCTATATTTGAGGTTTTGTAACTAGATAAGGTCCTCTTTTTGTAAAAAATGTCGTTATGGTTTCTTTAGTATTTTCTGGTATTTTTGATTCGCATTCAGTAAGTTCAAACGCTCTTTAAAATGTGTAAAAAGGTTTTCAATCATAAAAAGAGTTGAGAGAAGAAGAGTTGAGAGAAGGAGATTTAATATTCTTGCATAACCTTAAATGGAGCCAAAAATTAAATTTGCACTTTTAAATTATCAAATTTTATAAGAGTCAAAAAATTTTCATTAGCACTAAACTCTTCTCAGAGTTAACCTTTTTTTGTTTAATAATATAGTTTTATTTTTAACTTAAAGTTTCCCTAGCTTTAAATTAAAAAAAAGAGGTTGTCTGTAAAGTCGGTTTACTGACGATAGTTTAACGTGATAACGTCATAAGAAAATACTGATTGAATGGTTGCATTTTTCAAAAGAAAATTTTAATTTTACTTGTTTGATAGATATTTTATATGGATATAGAGAATGAGTTAACATTAACATAACATAACATAACATAACATAACATAACATAACATAACATAACATAACATAACATGCTGTTCAAGCAAGGTAACGACGCATGAGCAAGATAACGACGCATTTTTTGGTGCGTGCAGCCGGCTACATAGAATTATAAGACGTTATCACGTCAAAAAATAATAATAACATTAAAACAACAGGTATTATTAACAAACTTGGTTTTATTTTAAATTCTTCAAGTAAATCAAATTAATAATAATCAATAAGAAGGCATATGCAAATACAAATACGTGAATTTATATATGTACATATGCGCATATACATACATATATACGCTCACTTAAGTAGCAGAGAGCAAGATGTCGAACGTTGCCTTTCGTTTGCTTTGTCGTTCGTTCCGCGCTTTCGCTTGCAGTTCATTCAAGGTAACGACAATGAGCAAGGTAACGGCAAATGAGCAAGGTAACGACACATTTTTTCGTGCGTGCAGCCGGCTAAATCGAATTATAAGACGTTATCACGTCAAAAAGAAACAAACACGAAACTTCAAAATTTTCGCATTTTCGGTATAAAAAAGCACTCAATTTATTGTGAAGAGCAAATGGTTGGCAACACTGCACAACTCGGAAAAACGTGATGTCACGCACTCTTGATGGGCGCAATCTTTTTTCTATCATTCCTGAATATTACATTTTGGTTAAGTTTTTGTGTGAGTTTACAAATGTATGTACATAGCTTTAAATTATTCTAGTTATCAGCTGAGTTGAATTGTTGTAACGTTACATATTTTTTTGAATACACAACAATTAATTGTGAAGTAAATGAAAAAATTAAAAAAAATATATATATGTAATTAAAAAAAAAGATAAAAATATAATAATAAAACAATCCGCACCCAAAACCTTGCAATATTTTGCGCTGTTATTATTGTGAACACAGGTGTGCCTATGTATACCTTTAATAGGCGAACGAACTTATTAATTAGTTTGATACTTCCGTTTTATGTTTTGCATGTGTGTGCGTGTGTGCGCTCTTAATTTGGCAGAGGTGGGTGGTGGTCTTATTGCCATTTTCACGTCGTCTAAAATTATGTTAACACATAAGCCTAATGAAGTTGAAGCCGACAGTCGTTAACTAAGTGAAAGATGGGCCATTATTGTTGTTGAAGCTCAGAAGTTAATGTATTTAGAAAGTTGTAAGCAACAGCGAAAGTACTTAGCTCTGTTTAGGCAGGGATTAATTAATTATTTCAGACAAAATATCACGTATGATAATTTTAAATTGCACGTTTCTTGATATTTTAATAGAGTTTACGGTTTTTTAGATTTGTCTGTTAATGTAATTTACCTTAATAAGAATAGGAGCGCAATTCTGCTTTCACCCTTTTCCCGTCAGCATTTAAGGCGCTACTTTAAAAAAGTGGTTATACTTGTCCTATCTACTATTAATTCCATACGATATTCGTTTTTTAATCCCTGTGGCGAGACTACGCACATGCCACTAATTTTTATAAGAATATAGTTTATACTACAACAAAAACTACACAACGCAAAGTTGCAAACTTTCTAAAAATTTTGAAAAATTTATCAAATGTTCAACTTTTCAATCAGTTTTTTTTATAGGTATGCAGTTTAGAATATTTCATGGTACGCAGTTTTATAGTCCATTAAATTCTTATAATTTACATCTCTGTCAATACAACTTTTCAAGCTGAATTTTTAGAGCTCTTTTATGCCCGCATTTCTATGGCTCATTAAATTTTGATAGTTCTCGTCTTTTTTCCATATAACTTTTCAACCAGAATATTTAGAATATTTCGTGGTACGTAGTTTTATGGTGCATTAAATTTTGATAATTTCCGCCTTTTTTACATACAAATTTTTAACCAGAATTTTTAGAATACTTCTAGGCATACTGTTTTATAGCTCATTAAATTTTCATAATTTTTGTCCTTTTTGCCAAATTTATGCTGGAACTTTTTTACATGGAAACAAGCTTATCATAGTGTTATGAATGCTTCAAGATAGGTTATTTTGCTATTGAAGACTAACGTAGACTACGTTGTTGTAGAAAGAACAAAATGATCAAAAAACAAAATTGGAGGCAGTCGTATGAGTGTTAGGAGTGTTTCATCAATCAATTTCGAAATATCTCGAAACCATGGCAATTTCTCCGAAGCAAGAGTAATAGGTTCCGTAAGAGTTGAAGCATGGAATTATATCGCAGAAGAGGAAATATTTTGATATACTGAAATGGGAGGCAAACAAGCTATACATTCTGTCAGAAAAGTACCGGTAATTGTTCAATAAAACGCAAAATAATTGTTGAATCATCAACGTTTATTTTGTTGCCTTCAAAATAGGCTAGATAGAAGCAACACAAATATATCCCAACCATTAGTCCAGTCAACAAATCACCTTCTAAACGCGTTTGAAGAGATCTCCTTCAGCTCCTTCAGCGAGTTCTTCTTAATGGCCTCTATCGACTCAAAGCGGCGTGCGCGGAGTGGCAATTTAAGTTTTGCGAAAAGGAAAAAGTCACAGGGGGCTAAGTCTGTTTACCGGTGGTTTTTCCATGATATTTGTCGAGTTTTTGTCAAAAAGGTGTTCACAATATGAGCCTTGTGAGACGATGCCTTATCATGGTGAAAGATATATGAGTTTTTTCCACAAATTGGACCGTTTCCTACGCACATTCTCTCTCAAACATCGCATAACTTCCAAAAAATATTCTCTGTTTACCGTAAAACCTTTTGAAATGAATTCCGAGTGCACAACACCATGATAATCAAAGAAACCGAGTGGCATGACATTCAGTTTTGACCGACTTCGACGTGTTTTTCTTGGTTTCGGCTCATGTGAATAGCGCCATTCAGCCACTTGTTGACTGGTTTGCCTATCAAATTCATATGTTCAAGTCTCATCACCTGTTATGATGCGCTAGATAAACGTTGGGTCCGAATTCACTTGCTCAAGCATGTCTTTAGCCACCTTCTTCCGATCAATTTTTTTGAAAGAAATTCAACTTTCTAGGAACGAGTCCAGCAGCCACGCGTCGAATGCCCAATTGATGGTGTAAAATATTGCGAATTGGTTCGTGAGCCACGCTTAGGTCACGAGCAGCCTCCCTCAAACTTAAATGATGGTTTGATGATTTTCCAGCACCATTTCCTTGACTTTGTCGACATTTTCGTCCGTTGAAGACGTTGATAGGTGACCAGATCGAGGGAAATATTCCACGATTTCTCAGCCCTCTACAAAATCCCTATACCACTCGTAAGCCCGAGTTTTGATAAAGCACACTCGCCATTGGCTTTCTGAAACACTTTTAACGATGACACATCGGCACATGCAATCTCGTTCAAACACACAAAACTTAACACAAATTCTTTGTTCGATATTTGTATCCATAGTGAAAATCACGGAGCCCACCTGCGGTTGGCTGATATAATTAAATGGCAAAAACAATCTAATTGACAGATCACGTTCGAACTTTCCGAGACTATAGAAGACAGTTGTACCAATATTGCAGCAAAACAAATTTTAGACATACGCGTATGCGTAACGTGCTCTTTTTAAATGAACAATTCCCGATATTTTTTTGACAGAATATATATTCGAGATGTTGCTTCCGAAACAAACATCCACACCGGTGCCACACGATGCTCCAAACATAAAATGTATGGTAGCTTTAAGTGTATGGAGACCAGGGATTGAAAATTACTCAAACAGACCCGAACAAGTCAGTCGTTACATATTAACCAAGTTAATGTCCACAACTCACAGTGTTGAAATCAATGAAGCACGATTTGACAACTTCAACCGATCGCCAGACGCGTGGGGCGTAGAGCCGGAGTGTGTTACAGCTGTACCACAACTAAATGTCTGATTTTTTAGAGAAATTACTAATGAGCGGTGGTACTTATGTCTCCTCTCTACCCGTGTACGAGGTGTGTTCAAACAGTATCGCAAATTTTGAATTTTCGCAGGTTACGTATATTCGAATTTCGATTTTTTTATGGCGATATGTTGGTACTCGTGTCGCTGACACATGCCGACGAGTTCGGCCATTTTGAATGTTCAGTTAATTATTGACAGCTGCTTTGCTTGATTTTTACCTATTCAAAAAGATGGATCAAAGAACCTGTATCAAATTTTATATGAAAAACGAAATTAAGTGCGCGGATGCATTCCGAATGTTGACTGTGTCATACGGAGAACCTACTTTGAACCAAATCTGCGAAAAAATTGATGACGTGAAGAAAATGGTATTGGCCAATCGTTGAATCACCGTTAGAGAAGTTGCTGAGGACCTAGACATATCGGTTGGCTCGTGTCATTCGATTTTTTTCAATGATTTGGGCATGAGACGGGTCGCCACAAAATTCGCACCAAAACTGCTCAATTTCGACTAAAAGGAACATTGTTTATGAGTTGTTGGACCCTGTCCGCGATGACCCAAATTTGCTCCAGTGGGTCATAACTGGTGATGAATCGTGGGCTTATGGTTATGACGTGGAGCTACAGACAGCAAAATATCAGTGCATGTCGGCTCTGGTTGCTCTGTTGACAATACCAAGCGCACTCGATAATTTTGCTAGAAATGTGCCCGCATTCAATGGATAACAGTCCCAAAAACCAGTTTATTCTAAACAAATTCCCGATAAAATTAATTTGATGATTTTTTTAGAGCAATCGGATCCATGATTCGCTGTAGGTGCCACATCTAGTCTACTACTTTTGATTGACAACTTTACATGGGTGGAGCTCGATCTCTGAAGAAGACAAGCAGCAATCTACTGCATATTAGCCAGTTTGCAAATCAATCAAAGTGTTCCTATATATAAAAATATTTACAGTTGTAGGCTAGCGCTTATCACTCAAATTTCCTCAGATTTGTTACAAGGCTTTGACAGAAAATTCCCTAAGCGTTAGCCTTTCTAAATATGTAAAAACTACAAAAACCGGCCCAAACCAAAAGTAAGGAAGGCAACAATTGCTTTGTATGGATGCAAGGGCGCAATTGGCAAAAGATGGACCTTTCGCCTAGAGTTTTTTTAGCTTTATAATTCCATTATATGGTGGTGGAACACATTCGAGAAGACGACATTGGTGAAGAAGCTGGAGAGAGTTCAAAGGACTGCACTCACTGGAATCAGTGGGGCGCTTCGAACTATTCCCACTTTAGCGCTTAACGCAATCTTCAATGTGGTATCTGTAGATATCGTCGGTAGAATTGCCGCTGTACGTACCGTTATCAGATTGGGAGATTCGGTCTATAGGCTCAACCTCACTAATGGACACTCGGGCGTCTTAACAAACTTTGAGTTCATCCCCCTGTCGATGGAGCAATATATACTCTCGCTTAGTCCAACCTGAACTTTCTCCACTCACATTCCATCAAGGGAAGAGTGGACGGGGTCTGCACTTGGACACAGGGTCTCGTGAACTTGTTCACGGATGGATCGGAGTTGCAAGGAACGGTTAGCGATGGAATGTTTTGCGAGGAGCTGCCCATCAGACTTTAATTCAGGTTACTGGACCACTGCTGTTTGTTCTAGGCAGAGGTAGCCACAATCAAAGAAGCAGCTGATAGGCTACTCACATGCGTACTAATAGTCGAGAAAGTAAATATTTAGTCCGACAGCCAAACGGCAATTAGGGCCCACGGGTCCATGATAGTTCTATCGAAACTGGTGAGGGAAAGCCTGGCCTCATTTTTGATTGGATCCGAGTTCTTTGACATAAGGCTCATATGGGTTCCTGGTCACAGCGACATTGCGTGAAACTGTGAGGCGGACCAGAGACATGTGAGGTGATTTCTCCGCGAAAGGAGATAATTGTGATTCCCTTGACTACCAGCGGTCTGTTGCTGAAAAGATGGACTTTGCGCCAACTCAGCGAGCACTGGGAAAGTACACAAACTTGTGGGGTCACGAAATTCTTCTGGCCACGTGTGGATGGGGGGGCGCTAGAGCGAGCTCCTGAGGTTAACAAAATCTCCACTCTCGAACTTGGTGGGTTCTTCCACAGGACACTAACTCCGAGGGGTGCATTACATTAGGTCAGATTTGTGGGGGTTGGACAAGTCCAAGCACTTAGTCAAGAGACCATTGTACTACACCCGGGCATGCTGTGAGACTTGGAATTACCTCGAGTCCTGTTTGCGTTAAATGTATGGAGGATAAGGTGGTTTCATCTCAGCACCTTCTCCTTAACTGCCTTGCTCTCGCGAGGCTAAGATTTAGGCATATTGACTCTTACTTCTTTGCTAGGCCTGCTGATATAGTAGGCATTAAAAACTTAATGAGCTTCATCAGCAGCATTGACGCAACCTTAGCACAATCATTGTTTTTAATCCACACGCACTAAGCCTATCCTCCTAACCACCCTACCCCTCATCTCTGTCCACAGTATCTTTACGTCCCATCGGTCTTCCCTCACCTTAATTCCTTCTCAATGGTATCACAAAGGACGAATTCGTTTTCTTCCTCCAAGTGTACCAACTCTTTAGGCAACCATTCTAACCTAACTTAACTAACTGTAGACGTTAACAGATTAATTTTAATTTAAAAATAGGCTCATATTTGACACACCCTGCCCTACTACAAGCAAATACTGGCAGTCTGAGTGAGTTCCTGCCCTTCATTTGCAGGCCTCTATACAGCCATAAACTTTAGACTTCAGGTCTCTGTAACCATACGTACATGACTGCATACATACATATTCCTTCAATAGGTAGAGATGTGTATGTTTAATGCATATGTTTTTTGTTTTTTTTTTTTGTCCATAAAATTCAATTATAATTTTGGGTAGTTAGGCATTCAATTTCACCGCCGATTTCTTATTCAATTTTCTTTTTACAAACTGCTTGACAGCAACATCAATTTTTCACCCGAGGCAATCGTAAATAAATTGAAAACAGATTTATCGCAATTTTCGAGCTCAAAACACGCTCTGAAAAGCGCTTGTTAACCGCCAGTCTGTATAAGTAAGCCAAAATTGGCTTTTATGCGCACACTTTTGTTACGCACACACACACACACTCACACACACACAGACAAATTGAGTGAAAGTGTTAAAAGCGTCGATGACAGCCACAAAAGCATAAATTTATCATTTTAAATTGTTGTGAGTGTGGAAAAGGTAGAAAAGAAATTTTGCAGAGCAATTTGTACACATGTCTGTATAAGCGTTGAAGGGTGTTTAGTGTGGAGTACCAAACATGCTTAGATATATAAGTATGTATACGTCGAAATACGCTAACCCTCTTATGCGCGCTGCCTTTCTTTGTATTGCATAAGAACGATTTAATATTTGCGATAAGTTTATGCATTCTCTCGTCGGGTAACGGCAGTTCTTTGCTTGTACTCATACTTGGCATAACAGTGAACATACAAGTGCTAGTGATAAAAGCGTCAACAGGCAGTAAAATAACGAAAAAGTTGACACGCGATGACAAGTAACATTGAAATCTTATCACTCAACCCAAGTACATGAATCGGTCGAACCCTTAAGAGAAAATCTGAAAAAGCGAAACATATAAAATATTTTTTAAGAAGTGAGGACTGCAATAGAATAAAAGGAGGTGCAGTTATTGTTCAGCTTGTAAATTTATGAAACAGAATTTTTGATTTGCACTTTTTGTAATTTTTGTTATGCGGTTTAATTTTTATTCAAATTAAAAGAGAAAAATATTTTCTCAAATTAGGCAGCATGTTCCATTTTATGCCCTCTATTAAATTTTGTAAACTAACAGCTATTCGTGCATTCTACCTTAGAATTCGTTTCATCGAAGCCAAATGTGGATATGAAACCAGAAAAACCAAAAAAAAAAAAAAAATATTTTCATAAAAGAAAAAAAATAAAAAATTTAAAAGCAATGGTTAAGACATTAACACCGACACCAATATCAGCCTTGCCAACAAAAGCTACTTGGGGCAATTGAGGAGTAAAGTCCGCTTTCGATGAACAAAACTAACACTTTATAAGGTCCTCATCTTGCTCGTCCTATCGTATGGCGCAGAAGCGTGGACGACGACAATATCCGATGAGGCGTCCTTTGCAGTGTTCGCGAGAAAGATTCTGCAGAAGATTTTTGTAACTTTCAAGAAATTTCATTAAAAATTTCACTCTTTTTAATCAGAATCTTTAGAAAAATTTCGGGTATGTAGTTTTATAGATGACTGACTTTCGGTGTTGGTTGTTTTTTCCCCATATAAAGAAAAGGTTGAGCATTTATTAGGTGGAGAAATTGGGCAAGGTCGTCAGAAACAAAAAAATTGTCAAAAATCAATCCTATTTTCTAGCCAATTGAGACGCGCACTTTGTTACACCAATATTCAATGGTCTAAAAACCATAAATTTCGGTTACTTTAATTACGCTCTTATTGAATAATGGGATAGTTAAAAAGCAAATAGTCTGTGAGATTGTGACCTTCTTAAAAAATTTTTCTTTTACTATGCACTACAACGACCTATTGCCTACACCTCTTTTTATTTGATTTAGAACTCCGAATCCAGTGGTTTCTCACAGCCCATATTGATCTGAGTCGACCACGCACTTAATAGAATCTCTTAACAATCGGTGCAACAACAGTCGAATTCATGTTTTTTCGGCTTTTAATTAAATAGCCTTTTTCTGATTTTAAGCTTTCTGGCTTTTAATTTAATAAATTTTTTTTTTTTGTTGTTTTAAACTATGCATCGTTTCGAAGTTTTTTGTTAATATTTTCCAAAAACATTTTTTCAACTTCATTAAACTTATAACCACTTCAAAATACGATCTTTTCCACTTTTTCCTGCGAACTATCGAAAAAGCTATATAGTGGATAGCACCTAACACTTCCCAGAATATTGCAAGTGCTTTCGCTACACGCCGTTGCACTGCGCATACCTTCGCATGGTGGCCACTCATATAGTCCTCGGGTTACGTGTATTTCCCTTACACTTGCGCTTTATTGTTAGCGTACCTGCTCGTCTATTTGGCTACTTTACGTGGTACTCGAAATGTGCTTGAAATATCTGACTTGTTCGTTACTTGCTAGTTCTGTGCGCGCTAAACAAAACTTGTTGCTATGGGAAATCACTCATCGATGTGCTACGGAACAGTGATTTGGTAGAGAGGAAAATTGATTTGAAGTTTGATTACAAAATTGATTCAAAAATTGAATGAATGAAACGAAAATAACTCGGCCACGGTGGTCGAATAGGTAGTGTCCAGGTTCGAAATATCGGTCTTAACACGTCAAGTGATAGTAAACGTTTTTTTCTAATGGCGGTCGCTTCTTCGCAACACAATGACGAACCTCCGGGTGTAGTAGTGCCATGAAAAAACTTCTCATAAAAAACCGTCTGCCATTCGCAAGTGGCGTAAAATTGGAGGCCGCTTCATTTGTGAAAAGGCATCACAACGCCATAAATAGGAGCAGGAGTTCGGCTAAAATAACCAAAAAATGTTGTAGGCGCTAATTTTATGTATGTCTTTTGTCGCATATTTTTTGAATTGCTATAAACCAAAGTAGTATCCGATTACGGTTTTCAGAAATAGCTCAACATCAGCAGCATCTAGCGGACCATTTTTCAAATATATGCATTGTGAGGTAATCAAAATGTGTTTTGAATACCAGCTAAATCCGATTTTATGTGCGTTCAAAGTTTTCCCCTTTTGAACAGCCTTATGGTGAATCGGCATAGAAAACTATGTGCTGCTTATATTTTATATAAATAGTATGTTCAGGAGTTCAATGTAGAAAATGACTGAGAACATTTTTTTGGACCATTTTAAACCTCAAGCTTTTCAGTAAATAAAATTCAACTTATGTGGCAGAAATTTGTCAAACGTGGATGGGGACTTATATAACATCTTGATCAAAAAGTTTCCAGGAAAACCTCCTCTACTTATTTGAGCTATGCCTTTTTGTTAAGTTCTCACATCTGTGATTATCCTTCTTACCAAAATTTTATCGCCGTTGCTAGAGATTTTTAAAAGTTACGCCATCTTGAGTGAATCTACCTCTGCACCTGTTTTTGATTTTCTACAGTTTTAAAAATGGATTTAAATTTACAACACTAAGTTTGCAAAAATTTGCGCTAAAAATAGATTTAATGGTGCGAAAGCCTTAGAAATGTGGGTAAAGTGGTTCGGTAAAGGAACTCTAAAGAAAACAGGCACTTATGAGTGGCATGAATGCATCAGAAAAGATCGTAACCCCTCGAGCATGGCAAAGGTAGTGTCAGACCGTTGATATCGTAAACTTATAAAAGCATCAATAAAGTGAAAGAAAAGTTGATCAATAATATGCACTCAGCTGAATAAGACGTGTTTTTGTTTGTGCTCTTAAGTGTTAGCGTTTTTTTGCGAAATTTGCCAAGTGTTGTTAATCCGCCGGTGTATTTGTCTTCACCCAGTTGTTCCTGTTGCTGACATATCTAAGTGTTGATTCACCTGGCGCCTTCCTGTTACAAATATTTTAAAAGGTGCACATCAACGAAAAAAAATTTTACCAAAAAACTTGCATCCGCCCTGAAAATTCCTCTCACCGCGGCATCAACTATGTTGGAGAGAATGGAAACAGAAATGGACGAAATGAGATACTTAATCCTTCAACAATTGACTGCGGTAATGGTTACATCAGAAGGGCGCGCAATGCAGAAGATTGGCGAGCTGGCTGCTGAAACAACAAATTCAAAGCTAAAGATAATGGGCATTGAAAAAAGAGTGACTGCTGTTGAGGGCAGATTCGCTGATGTTATGGCTCTTCGCAGTAAACTAGCCTCTGCTCAGGCTCAGCTCAATGCTCTTGAAGGCAGCGCAGTTTCAGCAGATATAATTATTAACGATATCATTCCAGCAGCTGATGAGTGTTTGCCAAAACTACTCGTTAAGATTTGCAGTGCAGCTCAGTACGAGCTCTCGCTTTTACGTGATGCTTTTCGGCAGCGTAGTGCCTTATTGTTGTTAAGCTTTTCTCTTCACATGATCGCAATCAGCTCTTAAAATCGATTGCTGTATTCCGCAAATCCAAAAAGAGATCGCTTGCACTCTCTGACGTTGGGTTGGCGCGATACGGTTCAATTATTGTGCATGAGAGCCTGCCGAAAGTGATGCGTGAAGTAATGCCATACGTCTCATAGCTTAGGCGAAAACAATTACAATTAGCAATCGGCATTCTCTATCCCATCATTACTAGAAACCAGACGCGTGTTTATAAGTACGACACGCAAGTGTCAGCGAGTGAGTGGAGAATTCCGAGCGAACCAAAACCAAAAAACCAAGTCGTTTTCAGTCGAAAAAGAAAGCGATGTTGACGGTTTTTATGGATTTCAGCGGTATTTTACATCACAATTTTTTGCAAAAAGGTCAGACAGTTAATAAGGACTATTGTTTGGGCCTTTTGAGACGTTTACTACGATTATTGGAGGAGGATTGTTGATAAAGCTATGGTCCACTACAGATTGCAAAGCTAAGAGAGAAAGGGAGAGAGAGATAGGGAGAGAGGGAGTGAAAGAGAGAGAGAGTGAAAGAGAGAGATATAGGGAGAGAGAGAGTGCAAGGGAGAGAGATAGGGAGAGAGACAGAAAGGGAGAGAGAGAGAGAGAGAGAGAGAGAGAGAGCAAGAGAGAGAGATAGGGAGAGAGACAGAAAGGGAGAGAGAGAGTGCGCGAGAGATAGATAGGGAGAGAGACAGAAAGGGAGAGAGAGAGATAGGGAGAGAGAGTGAAAGAGAGATAGGGAGAGAGAGAGGGAAAGAGAGACGATTACGTGAAGCAATTTACCAAAAAGGAAAGGTTTTTTAGGGAGAACAATTCACGGATTTTACACCATGATAATGCACCGGAGGACAATGCCATAATTATTAGTGAATTTTTGACTAAGAAAGAAACGAATACCAACCAACAGCCATCAAATTCACCTGATATGGCTCCCTGCGATTTTTTTCTTTCTAATCGAGTCAAAAAACACTACGGGAACGTGTTTCAACAGCCCAAAAAAGCAGAAACGGAAAAATCGAAGACGGTTCTGTTGGCGATACTTGAAATAGGATAGCAGAAAAGTTTCGAGAGCCGGATCGAATCTTGACATGAGTGCGTTAAAGTTGACGGGTAGTACTTCGAGGACTAAACTTTTATTATGGATATATTCCGGGAACTTCGGGATCAGGGTGGTTAATTGGAGCTTCAGCAAATAAATTTCTTTGAATACAGGTTAAAAAATTCCTAACTTCATTTTTCGATTTGTGACTTAAAAGCTGAGAATAGTTTGCAATTGGTAGTGTACCATCAGTGACTAACATATGACCGAGTCTCAACACATAACTTTGATTTCATTCCACCCGTCCCACAGTACTTTCGCGTATATGGAATGTTTGAAGCCATATTCCGATACGAGTATTGACAACACTTCTGCTTTTTTTGGTTGTTTTGGTTTATATGTATGTGCAAGTGTGTTCTTGTGCTAGTGATGGCGTTGGTGGTGCTGAAATTGGAAAAGTTGTAACTTGAAGTTTTGAAAACCACAGTTTTCCATTGCCATTGAATTGCCGCTATAGAGCACTATAACCAGCAGAAACACACACACATGTGCACATGTGTTATTCATAGATGTTTATGTGTATTTATGTATGCATGTATGGCTGTTTGTATGTATGTATGCATCTACAGAAAAGTTCTTGGAACTGCAATGAAGCATAGGAAGAAGTGAATATTTTATGCAATCTATTATAATTCTCGCTTATATGAAGCTGGTACGTGTGAGTGCATACATATTTGTGTAAATGCATGGAAGCATGTTAATTTACTACAAGTTTTGTATGCACAATTTCCAATTTCGTTTTACATACTTATTTATAGTAAAAGCAATGAAATGATTGATTTATTTATGCGCTGCTGTCAGAGAATATTTCGTTTGTAGCTCAAGTGGAACTTATGCTATGCAAGTAAATATTGCAAGTAAACACATACACACACACATACATGCGTTGGAGGTGTATTTCTTACATACACACTCGTATACCAATTACAGTTATTAAAGTGCATTACAATTAATAATTGTTTATTTAACATGCATTAGACTCAAATAAAGTTACGAGTACTTATCTAAATACCCGACTATTAGAGAATGCATATCTATAAATGCACTTATGTGAGTACCAAATAGATTTGTATATAACCTGGCTCTGCATTAAGCACATGTACCGTTAGCTCCTCTGTTCATTTGCAGATACAATCACGACCCTTCGGCCGCACCATTAGAAATTCTCAAAATTTCTAAGCATTTGCGGTGAAATTTTGGTCGAGTTCACACTAACTTTTACCAGTGGTTGTTGTTTTTGTTGTACTTTGGCACTTTCGAGGCTGGCAGCAGGCACTAAATACGAGTCATAACCATCAACGCCCAGAGGCGGAAACTAATGCGACAAGAGCAATAGCAGCGACTGCAGTTAAGCAAAAACAAACAATAACAATAACAACAACAACAACAACAACAATAAAATAGTTTCAACAGCACTTGTAGCAACATTGTAAAATGTGATGTGTTGCATGCAACAGCTGCTAGCAGCCAAGTCATTGTTATGGTACGTACACATGAAACAATTCTCGGCAAGTGACTGTGGTTGCCTACATAGACTGCATACATACTTATGTATATACACACATGCAAGCGCATATGGGTACACATAGTTACGCAGTTTAGTTGGAAAGTGACGGTGTGCGAAACGCGTTGATGGGCGTCTGGTTCTTGGCAGGCAACGCGTGAATTTGTTAGTTACATTGGCGTGCATTGCAGCCAAGATAAGTTAATATGCATGTATGTGCACATACACACACACACACATATGCATGCCTTTGTACATAGACGTCGCATGAAGCATACATGCAAATGGAATTTGTGGTGTTGGAAATTTGCATAGTGTACGTGGCGTATGAGCAACTTTTCAAATGCGTTAGCTTAAATATTTTACAAAACATACAAGACATTCGATATATACATACATACATATTAAATATGAATATATATATATATATATATATAGTTACGCATATTTGCATTTCAGCAATTCTGTACTGCTGTATTTCTTGCCAGCGCGCGCGTGTGTCGTTCATGTGGCAAAGCGTGGAAACAACATTAAAGCAATACAACAACAGCAGTGATGGTAGAAAGAAACTAGGAATTATTGAAGCTATTGTGGCACAACAACAAAATATCTGCAAACATGTACACGTAATTTTCTTGCGACTTGAAGTAATTCGAATCCCTAGAATTATTAAAATGGAAATTGCAAAGCTGGCTACAAAAACTCGATATCTGCTGTTTTATTTGGACTTACCTTTTCTATGGGGGAAAATAATAAATATACTCGTATATATTAAAAAAAATATTTTTCATTATTGAAAATAGTCACTTATTTACTACCACGTGCACACCCCATTACGCAACCATTTTCTAGAAACTCAGAATAAACTTGCGATATTTACATGCACTGATGCCATTTAGAATTCACTTTTGGAGTTGTATCGGAAATTTTGAAGAGAAAAGAATATAATGCGCTCAAACACTTGTGCAATTAATTTCATTATAATGGGTGTTTTTAAACATATCAAATACACAGTTTTCAAAATTTTAGTTTACTTATTAACCGATCACTGGGATCATTCAAAGGGTGTTAGGCAAGCTTAACTCTTGGGCTACAGGCCGTGGCCTAAGTTTAAACGCGCGTAAAACAGAACTCATGCTATTTACGACCAGACAAAAGGTACCAATTTTTACCCTACCAAACATTAACGGACAAACTCTCTCACTCTCAACCAGTGCAAAGTACTTAGGGGTAATTTTGACCTCCAAACTTAGCTGGAAATTAAACGTCGAAGAACGGGTAAGAAAAGCGGAAATTGCTTTATATACGAGAGCTGAGAAGGTCTTGGCAACAATATCGTTCTCCAAAATACAAGAAACTATTGCATGAATACACAGTTAAGTTGCGATGCGCCCTTAAAAAAGAAAAGGAGAGGCATCTTTATGATTTCCTTTCTAATCTTACTCCGACGGACCAAACAGATTACGCATTGTGGAAGGCCACAAAAAATATAAATCGGCCCATACAGTACGAATCACCAATTCGACTAGGAAATGGTAATTGGGCACGTATGGATTCTGAAAAAGGATGTGTATTTGCTGAACATCTGCAATCTGTCTTCACTCCCAATCAGTCTTCTGCAACTACTTGTTTACCACTAGACATATTGCAACCACCAAAAAAGCCAATAAAGTTTAAAAAAAAATAACATAGTCTCAGTTATTAATCAACTTAAACCTAAAAAAGCACCAGGTTACGACAAAATCACCCCAAAAATGCTAAAAGAGCTTCCCAGTATTGCTGTTCTTCATATCAGGCACATATTTAACGCCGTACTGCCCACTACCCAAAAGCTTGGAAATTATCTCAAATCACTATGATTGGTAAGCCTGGGAAAAACTTAAGCCAAGCATCCTCATATCGGCCAATTAGTCTATTGTCCATACTTTCAATGCTAGTTGAAAAGTTGCTCTTGCAGAAAATAATGCCCTTTATTCAAGATAACAATATTATTCCTCAACACCAATTTGGATTTAGAGCAACGCATAGTACAACTGAGCAAGTTCATCGCATTGTGTCATTTATACGAAAGTCCTTTGAGAAAAAACAGTACTGCTCTGCACTGTTCTTAGACGTAGCACAAGCATTCGATAAGGTATGGCACCGCGGCCTAATTCCCAAAATTACTAGTTTACTGCCTACGAATGTACACCTCTTGCTGCAAAACTATATCACTAATAGAGAATTTGTTGTAAAGCAAAAAGATTTTTTCTCTCGGCATTGTAGAATAGACGCTGGAGCTCCACAAGGCAGCGTTCTAGGCCCTATTTTATATGTATTATACACATCTGATATGCCAACGACAAGCCAAACAATGACATCAACATTTGCCGATGATACTGCAATACTTTGCACTCACAAAGACCCAAAAGTAGCAACGTCTATATTACAAAGGCATATTCTTGAAACAGAAGTATGGCTTAAAAACTGGAGAATAAAGGTTAATGAAACCAAATGCGTGCATATTACTTTTACTCTAAGAAAAGAAACTTGCCCTGCAGTTACAATAAATGGTCAGAATATACCACAGCAAAACGAAATAAAATATCTTGGAATTCACTTAGATAGAAGACTCACATGGCGGAATCATATTGAAAAGAAAGTGTCGAATATCAAGCTTAAAATGAAAAGCCTATATTGGATGCTTAATTCGAAATCAGCATTACCACTAGAGTACAAAGTGCTACTATATAAAGCCATGCTAAAACCAATACGGACATATGGTATAGAAATGTGGGGAACGACTACGCTCTCAAATATCGAAAAACTTCAGAGAGTGCAACCTAAAGCCTTGCGGATAATTACGGGAGCTCCATGGTATATAAAGAACGCGAACAATCCCAGAGATATTTGCATACCTCGTGTAGCCGATGAAATAGTACGGTTGAGCAAAAAATACCTACAAAAGCTAGAAGACCATCCCAATAAACTAGCGCGAAATCTACTTTAGTTCATCACACACGATTGAAAAAAGAGACATCTTTAAGTCTGCACTATCTTAATTATCTCATCTCACACGAGAGTCCGTCCACAACTTCCTCCAACCACATCTTTCACATTCGAAAAAAAACAAAAAACAACAACATTTTCACAATCGACATGAGGGACAAGGGAAGCTTTAAGGGAGACTGGAAACTAGGCCTTTCCGGCTCTCAGCTACGAAGAATCGGAGACTGGAAACCCGTCCTTTCCAGCTCCCAAATATGAAGAATTGGAGATTCACAACCGATTTAATCATATATGTAAATATATATTCATTTGAGCAAATAATTCGTTTCTTAGCACTGGCAAGGAAACATATTACTCTAGATATAAGATTAGTAAACTTATTGTTAGTTTCTTATACAAGAAAAATTCAATAAATAAAGAAAAATGGAAAAAAATATGCTTGTAAACGTATGACTAGAAAAAGATGGGGTGTTCAACCCAAGAGTATGTACATTATGGTTGTATAAGGCGGTTATACGACCAATTTCAACGTATGGCTTGGTGGTTTGGTGGAAAGCTCTAGAGAGAGAATACAAACATCAGCCTGTGCAATAACAGTCGGTGCAATCAGACCATGTCTTATGGAGGCTCTACCCGCTCTAACACACGTTATTCCAATAAACCTACATATAAAAAAGACGGCAACCATTTGTGCATTTAGGTAAATAAATGAAGAGTGTCACTGGAAGGAAAAAACTCATGGTCATGCCAGTCTATTACTGCGACAAACCCTGTATACCTCACAACACATACTGTCACAGTTGTAAACAACCGGAGAAAAAGGAAACAATCCGCCATTTCCTCTGCGTATGCCTTGCTCTATGGAAGGACAGAATGTTAACCCTGGGCAAACCGCTGTTCGAGAGTCTCGAACAACTGTCTGGCTTAGATGTCAACAACCTAAAAAGGCTCCTGAACCGCACAGACTGAATATAGTCATGCTGTAAATATCTGGTAAGCAAGTTGGTAACGAGGATGTGGCAAGAAAATTGTGGGGAAGCGCTAGTTGGATTCTGGACGAATCCCCACTTAAACCAACCAACCAATCAACACGAATCAACTAAAGCGCTTATTTTTCTGGTTCTTTGTTTTACTGCACGAATTCTGATGTTAAGCATCGATAACATCAATCATCAAATTATTCGTTTTTTGCTTTCAAAGCTTGCTTTTGTCCAAACTACGTCGATAAGCGGCTTAGTACGAAAAATGCATGCAAACATAAGAAAATCTCTAAGAATGTTCAGTTTGGTATTTGATTTTTTTTTGCATTTTGTTTGCTATTATTAATCACTCATTAACCCTAGGACTTATACCCAAGTACAGGTGTGGCCAGTAGCTACTTTGGAGTGATGTAGCTCCTAAATCGCTAAAGATATTGACTTGAAATTTTTTATATGGGAAAACGAAGTAAATATACGTCGATTGGTGTCTTACTTGTCATGCTAGGTCCATGCATTGATGAGATATAAGCTTTCAAAGTTGACACCTACGTCTTCTTACACTCGGGTACAGGCGGTGGCCAGTAGCTTTTTTTCTCGTTTTTTCTCATTTTTTGAAGGAAAAACATTTTTATTTATTATTTTCTTTATAAAATATTACTTTATTGATTATTTCTTATAACTAAATATGCAAACAAATTTAAATTATTCAATTGTCTTCATTATTTTCACAATTATTACATGTAAATGTATTTGAAGAATGCTGTATGCATATTGTGCGCTGACATATTCTGCAAATGCGTTCGTCTTCTGTGTTGGTCATGGATGTAGCAGAGAAAACAGCTTCCAACCTGCTGTTTCTTTGGTTTTGCACCAGCAGCTGCAGACGTTGATGGGCTATTGTCAGCACTTCCTTGCAAGGCCGTACTTATGAAACTCGCGACTGCAATTTTTGTGTTGAAGTTCCGCATCACTTGCTGATTCACCGACCGCTCTTCAATTATGGGCATAGACAGTTCCTTGGCGAGCTGGCGAAGAAATCTCTTACGCTTCGCATTGGTGCATCTGGTGTTGGGATTATTCTCATAACATATGATGTACGCTGCCAATGCCGTCAAATCAATCATATTGAGGAATAGGGACAACGGCCAACGCTTTGTCATCCTTTGGAAAGTATATTCTCCAAGCAATTGGTCCATCACGTCCACTCCTCCTTTTGTTTTGTTATAAAACTCGATCATTTCTGGTTTGCCGCTTTCGCCAATGTGATCATCGTCATGCATTGATGATAGTAATATAACTGCCTTGTTTTTTTTTTCGGCACATAGGAGCATATGGATATGTTGGGCCTAAAACCGAATGTACTTGACCTCTCTGCACGATCTTTGTGTGCCAATATCTCCTTTGTTTTTTTTTTTTTTATTTGTTTATTTATAAGGACTATGAATAAGTTCGTGCGGTTTTACAACAGATGGCGTAACTTGATTATTCCATCGATCCACATTTCCAAACATTCATTGGAGAGCTACTGTCGTAAGGCACAAACGTCAGTATAAGTTTTTTATTTGAAGCGTAAACAACAATATTTTTACCACACTTGAAAATGTCGAATTTCGTGCCAAATAATGTGTTTTTGCGGGGAATTCTTCTTCATTATTTTAATATGAAGAAAAAAGCAGCCGAAAGTCATCGTATCTTGGTGGAAGTTTATGGTGAGCATGCTCTATCTGAGCGAACGTGCCAGAAGTGGTTTGCACGCTTTAAAAGTGGTGATTTTGGCTTGGAAGACGAAGAACGCGAGGGTGCGCCGCCAAAGTTCATGGATACCGAATTGGAGGAATTGCTCGATCAAGATCCGGCTCAAACGCAAGAAGAGGTTGCAAAAACTTTGGGAGTTGATCAATCAACCATTTCCAAACGTTTAAAAGCCATGGGAATGATCCGAAAGGTAGGCCATTGGGTGCCGTATGAATTGAAGCCAAGAGACGTTGAACGCCGTTTTATGGCATGCGAACAACTGCTTCAACGGCACAAAAGAAAGGGTTTTTTGCATCGAATTGTGACTGGCGATGAAAAGTGGGTCCATTACGACAATCCAAAACGTCGGGCAACGTATGGATACCCTGGCCATGCTTCAACATCGACGTCGGCGCAGAATATTCATGGCCTGAAGGTTATGCTGTGTATCTGGTGGGACCAGCTGGGTGTTGTGTATTATGAGCTACTGAAACCGAATGAAACGATTACGGGGGATGTCTACCGACGACAATTGATGCGTTTGAGCCGAGCACTGCGAGAAAAACGGCCGCAATACGCCGATAGACACGACAAAGTTATTTTGCAACATGACAATGCTCGGCCACATGTTGCACAAGTGGTCAAAACATACTTAGAAACGCTCAAATGGGATGTCCTACCCCACCCGCCGTATAGTCCAGACCTTGCGCCATCCGATTACTATCTCTTCCGATCGATGCAACATGGCCTGGCTGACCAGCACTTCCGTAATTACGATGAAGTCAAAAAATGGATCGATTCGTGGATTGCGGCAAAACCGACCGAATTTTTCACAAAGGGAATCCGTGAATTGCCAGAAAGATGGGAAAAAGTAGTAGTAAGCGATGGACAATATTTTGAATATTAAATTTGTAACCATTTTACGTCAATAAAGTTTCAAATTTCGAAAAAAACCGCACGAACTTATTCATAGTCCTATTATTTTCAACTAATATTATATTATTAGGTACTACAATAAACAATAGTATTAGTATAGTAATGATGTGTCGTACAATGTCTCTAGACGAGCTCTCAAGTACGTATATTATCTGATGTCGAGTAACTTTTCCTTAGTATTGAAATTAATTTTGTTTTAACTTAGAAGTTATTAAAATATTTTATAACTTTGATGCAGGGAAAAAGGGAACAAAAACGATGCATAGATTATTGTTTATAATAAAAGGCTTAAAAGTAGTAAAAGAAGGTAGTCAGACTAGAAAGGTGGTATGAGTTAGTGTTGCGTGTCATTTGTTAACCACCAGCAGTTTTTAATGGTAAGGGTGGATTCGATTTTGTCGCAGCTTGAAATATATGTATCAAAACGTTTATTATTTGCATTAAGTGTTTTTGATGTGCCAATATCTCCTTTGGTATGTAGGGCTTATTTTTCCACAGAGTTCCAACTGCCGTCAAATTCATGGATGACAAGCTTTCCAGTAGATATAGGGATGTAAAAAAATTGTCCATCGTTATATTTCGCCGATTCCATGAAAGCGGCTTACTAAATCCTTCACCACGCGTTCATCCTGGTTAGTTTTCCGTCCCGTAGATGCTTGGCCTGTATATATTTGTCCATACAGTGGATATGCGTTTTTGGCATCACATACCCACCACACTTTGATGCCATATTTTGCCGGTTTCGATGGGATGTATTGCGTGAAACGGGTGCGGCCACGATATGGAAAGAGCTGCTCGTCTACCGTTAGATATTCACTTGATTTATATAACTGCTCAAAGTTGTAGTTCATCATGGTCCACAGCTCGGATATTGGTGCAGCTTTGTCAGTTACCAAACGTTGTGCCCATGTGTTGCCATCGTCAAACCTTATAAACCGCAGTATCGCCTGAAAGCGGTTAATGCCCATTGACGCACGATATAATGGACAATTTTCCACCGACCACAAGTCCGGCGCACATTCGGCATTGCTGCGGTTAGCGCCAGTCATAATAAGCACTCCAATGAACGCATACATTTCGCTCAAAGTAACCTTCTTCCATGTTTTTGGTTCCACCTCTGGATGTTTTGCGTTTAATTCCGCATATGTAGCTTCTGATTTTTTGTTGGTGCAGCGTACTATAATATCCACCATTTCTGTCTCTACTTGACAAATGTAAAAGATGACATAAGAAAGATACCGACCCTTTATTTGAAATTTTAAATGAGTATTCACGACGTAAGCAAAATACTTGTACGCTTACCTATGGCCATTCTTAACAAGACCAAAAGAAAAGTCCTTGTGCAACAGTCACCCTCGCTATACTTTGCCGTCGAAAAAGGGTATCAAACAAGGCGGCAGTTTATGAACAGATAATCTGAAATCCGGTCAGCCGCTCTGGTCTCACTATCGCATATCCTGATAACATAGCCATTCTCGCTGGAAATCAAAGATGCATGGATGAACTTTCCTCTAACATCGAAACAAAAGCAAAGGCTGTCGGGCTCAGTATCAGCGCCCAACCAACTATGAGAAAATGTTGCGCGATATTGAAAGGAGGAAGCCTGAAAATATAAGTGGACAGTACCTGTTTGAAGGAGTAGAGAGTTTGAAGTACCTCGGGTAGTACCAAAAAATGACAATAGTGTGCAGGAATGCATCCAAGATCGACATGTTGCAGCAAACAGAGCTTTCCCCGCCAACCTGAAACTGCCAAAATCCAGACTTTTCTCGCAATGCTGTAAATACAAGATTTACAAAATAATATTGTAATAATACCAGTTTTGGCATGTGGCTGTGAGTGATGGATAATGCCAATTCAGAAGGAACAAAATTTTCGAATTTTCAAAAGAAGATGCTTACGAAAACTGTACGGCTCAATTCGAGTGGAGGATAGTTGTTATAGAATCAGACACAACGAAGAGCTGCTGCGAATTTCAAAATGAGAAAAGGTTGTTGAGTTCGCCAAATCGCAACGAATCCGTGGTCATGCCATGTGCATAGGTAGGAAATATGCCGAAAAATGATCCTTAAATTGAAACACATTTCCCACCAGATGTAAAGCAAGGCCTAGAAAACGAAGCTACAAGATAGGAAGAAACTGAATCTAGGTAACTGGAGGACTGCTGTCTTGAATTGTGTAACTTGGAGAAGGTTACTTGATGAAGATAAAGCTCACCCAGAGCTGTAACGCGGCCTGATGATAAAATCAATGAAAATTCATAAAACTTAAAAAAAGAACCAAAGATGTTTCCTCAATTACTTCAAAAACCCTACAACATAATTTTCAACACTGCAATACTCCCAACATTTAAATTAAAAAAAATATGTTTTTGTTAACTTTTTTTTTCTTTTTTTCAAGTCTATAAATAAACCAATTTTCAGAAACATTTAAAACCTCGTCCAAAGTACTTTGATCACTTGACATGGAATCGCTCTGTAGTGAGTCAGTTTTGTGAAACAGCATTGCGTATCACCCATATAAGACGGTTGGGACAAGAACAAAAATCACATAAAGCATGCTATTTTTCCCCACGAGCTACTAATTTGTCTAGCAACAACAAATTTGTCAATTTTTGCTTAGCAACAGACACCCCATGCCATAGAGGATTTCAAGCATTCCTTTTGAAGTACTTTCTATTTTTACGTATACAACTCCTCGTATTATTTTAATACAAATTTCAAACAAATTTCATACTTTTGTAAACGCAGATGTATCTGTGAGTTTGTCAGTGTCAATCGTGCTGTTAACAGAAGGGGGAAGTAGAAAACGCGCAGGCAAATCCCGTGACAGTCGAACGTACAATACATATCAATACACAATAAAGGCTTATTTTAATACAGTTGCTCAAAATATTTATCATATTTAATTGATATTTTGAAAAATATAAAAGCAAATAACATCAAAATACACCAGGCGTTTAAACGTAAGGAATAGTTTGACGCCTTGAAAAAGTAAATTTCTTGGCGCAAAAGGTGGCTACTCGGAGTATTGATGTTCAGACTCTCCAAAAAAGCAAAAAAAATATTGAGTTACTAGATTTTAATTTTAAGGTGGGTTTAATAATCACTAGACACCCCTAATTTTCAAAGTGATATATAGATTTCGGAGGAAATAAAAATCTTACACTTCGTTATTCTTACAAAAGTTATTGTTTCATTACAGAATTTAGAACTTTTTTTAATACGTAAAGAACATTTTTAGCAAAAACGTTTCCAAAGGATAAGACACTGTTTAATTAAGGTGATCGTTTAACAAAAGTATACTTTTTTCGAATTTTTTTTTCTGTCGCTGAGAACATTTTATTATTCTATGGAAGCCCCATTTGCTTTAGCGACACAAAATAAACTTTGTTTTCATCGGTTGTAATAATTTAAAAAACCATCGGGTCCAACAAGGTTCCATCTTTTTCATCCGAAAATATTACCATTTTAAAAAATAATATGAAATTGGGCAATATTCCAAATATTCCAAATATTTTACAGTGTCCCAGTTAGTGTAGAGGAGTTTTTCTGCAAACTGAAGACGCGCCAGCTTGTGCCGTGGCAAAATATAGGATCCTATTCTTATTTTCGATAATTTTAAATGATTGCGCCTCTGGAATGTGCGTCAAACTGTTGTTTTTGAAACCTTATTTTGATAAACAGCTGCCAAGTTTGGGCACGACTTAGTCGAGTATGATTGCTCGCTGTTGTCGACTTGATAGTGATAATTTTCTTCCAACGGGCTTCAAAATGTTGTAATTCTCAGGACTCCGTAAAAAATTCCGGATAACACAACGACTTCTGTCTTTTTTTTCGCAATTAATTTGATTGACAAGCCTGAATCCTTGTAGGCCAAAATTTTTCCACGCTCCTCTTGTGATAATATTGAACGATTCGGCATTTTAGGTTAAATTGAATAAAATTATAATTAAAGTCATCCAAAACAACAATCAGCACCTTCTCTTTCTCCAGAAGCTCATTTTCGACTAGTGTCTTATCATTATGAAGCGCTGAAATGACTAGCAAAAGTGCTGCTTCTTAGTAAAAGATATCAGTTCTACAAAATAGAGCGAGCTTTCGCAGCAGACACATTTGATGGAAGTCTGAAGTATATAGCTGTTAAAATTACGCCAAATAAAGGCTACCCCGGAAAGTAAAATCGAGCTCATGGTAGGGCAAAAATAGTATGTCAAAGGTGTGTTGTGATTATGAAACGCACCTTAGTTCACAGTTAGTTCAACCTTTGTCGCAGTTGCCTTGTAGAGACGCTATGCTCCCAAGAGGAATGAAACAAAGAATATTGAAGAGAATTTTTGATGTGTTCAGCTGAGCTTAATTGCGAACTAACGATTTAAGCCTTCTAATGAATTTTAGCCCTTTCAAAAACCATAAATTCAATTAATCCCAGTTTCCTGAAAAGATATCGAAAACCCTATATAAGTAGTATATAGTGAGAGTTTGTTGGGAGTTCATTAATTAAATGCGATTAAATTTTACTTAACTAATATTTTTGATCTTATAAAGTACCCAGCTGCATAGAGCAGGAGCTCGGACGATGATAACATCCACTGAGTCGTCCCTTGGATTCTGCGGAAAATTTCTGGACCTTTCCACGTTGGTGGCGGTGAGTATCAGATAGAAGAGAACAGTGAGTTGCATGAGCTTTGCGGCGATATGAACAAAGTGCAGCGAACAAAGGTTCAGGCGTTCTGCGGGCGAGGTCATGCCCAAATGAATACAAATGCTCTAGCTCTGCAAGTATTCGATGCGGTACTAGCTGGCGGTAGCACAGAAAGGAGAAGGTTTCTTTTGTGTCGGAATGATCAGATGGGGTAGAGAAGTACTTGGCTTCACTTGGTGTGTCTAACTGATGTCGGTTAGTAAGAGAAAGAAACTATTAACGGACTTTGTTAAACTCAGCAAAAATGTCTTAAGTGATTATGGCGCTAATAAAAAACTGAGTGTTCTGCAACGCACATACGAGGGTCGTTTGAAAAGTCCATTCAAAAATAAAAGCTACTTAATTGTTTGGGCTAAATTTTTTTATTTTTCGACATAGTCTTCTTTTAGGCTTTTACACTTCGTCTAACTCTGTCTTAGTTTCTTCATTCCTTCCGAATAATACAATTTTTCGAAGTCTGGAAAATAGCCAATCGTTTCTCAATTCAGCCATTTCTTCAAAGTGGGGAGTAAATAGTAGTTCGAGCGATCCGTGGACGCCATGCCTAAGGATTAGGGAGATTGTGAAACGAGCTGCAACTCTATTTCAATTAATTTTGCGATCACAACTACTGAGGTGTGAGCTGCTGCGTTGTCGTCATGGAAAACTTACTAAAATCACTCGGCTTCCTCGATTCAAAAGAGTGCGAAATATAAAAAATGAGACGATCTGGCTGAAACTTCATACATCTTCTTCCAAGAGATGCTTCTAACTAAACATAACCTCGATACACTCGAATAGTGCCATCGCTCTGAGTTTACAAGGACTTTTCAAATGACCATCGTAAGATATTGAATTAATTTTTTGAGCCACTGTAGACTACAACGATGCTTAGTTTTAGTGGAGCAGTTGAAAAAAATCATAAAAAGTCATATCTGCAATAAATGTCACTTTTTTAATGGGTGCTTGGGAGCATTTGCGTGTTAGCATTTTTTCAATACATACAAACAATTGCCACCAAGCTATAAATAACACGACTGAGCGCTACAGCTCAATACTATTTTCTTAATATTTTCAAATTTATTGCTTTTTAAGCTTAATTTCCGTTCCCTTATACTTCCTTTGAATTAATATCTTAATTGCAATAAAGACTCTATTAACTCAGATATAAAAACGAAGCATTAATGTCGTAATTACTGACAAAATTTATGAGTTTGTAAAACCAATTGAATTTAAGAACTGTTACTTCCATTTTACTAATAAGTCAAATTTTCTCAAGGAATTAAGTATATGTGAACGACTTAAATGTGAGTGAAGTCTGAAGGCCCGTGCAAGAATGATTTCAAGCGTGCTCAAGAAGAAAAATCTCCTGTTCATATGTAGGGTTAATGCGTAACTACCATTCGGAATTCACAGAGAGAACGTAGGTTCGAATCTCGGTGAAACACCAAAATTAAGAAAAAGTTTTTTCTAATAGCGGTCACCCTTTGGCAGGCAATGGCAAACCTCCGAGTGTATTTCTGCCTCAAAAAAGGTCCCTCCCATTGGTGAAAAAACATCAAGACGCACGCCGCAAATAGGAGAAGGAGCTCGGCCAAACACCCAATTATATAGGGTGGGCCATGTAAAATTTGCTTTTTGAATCGGCTATAAAAAAAAAAACTAATGAATATTTTTTCAAACTTTTTTTTTATTTTGAAGATTGAACATTGTCATTTATGAATGAAAAATAATATCGGTCAAATGACTGCCACGACTGGCTTTGCAGTAGGCCATTCGATCAACCCAATTTTTAAGCACATTTTCGATTGTTTGGGCACCAGTTTCATGAATGGCAACTTCGATTTCGTGTTTTAGAGCATCAATCGTCTCTGGATGATTCGCATAGCATTTGTCCTTAACGGCTCCCCACAAAAATAGTCCCACGGGCTTAAATCACAGCTCCGAGGCGACCAATTGATATCGGAATTTCGGCTGATTATTCGGTTTTCAAAAACGGTAGCCAAAAGTTCGAGTGTAACTTTGGCAGTGTGACAAGTTGCACCGACCTGTTGAAACCAAATGTCGTCCAAGTCATCCTCTTCAATTCGCCATTTACTGTAACCGCGGCTCCTCATTCATTTTCGAAAAAAAAAATGACCCGATGATGCCGCCAGACCAAAAACCGCACCAAACAGTGACTCGTTGTGGATGCATTTGCTTCTCTACAGTAACGTGTGGATTTTCTGAGCCCCAAATCCGACAATTTTGCTTATTGACGTAGCCACCGATGTGAAAATCAGAAAAGAAGGAGAAGACTCACCACTTTGGAAATAGGTTTTCAATATTTCCCAATTTTGTTCAAGCGTATAGCGTCCCATTTCGTAAATGTCAAACCTTTAAGTAAATTATAAACACATTTGACATGTCATTTGTGTTACCATTCTCAAAAAAATAGGTGGTTCAAAAAGCAAACGCTATATGGCCCACCCTGTATAACAGTAGATTAAAAAATTTACAGAATACAATTGCAGATAAAATCCAGATCATGCCAGTCATGCCTTCTTCCTCGTATTGACTGCTGTTAGTAAAGTGAAGCCAACTTCTTCACCGCTGGGTTTTAGCAGCAAACAGCAGCTCTTCCCTTTCCTCTGACACCTGCTAATTTCATTTCTTTTTGCTGATTCACAACTTTCACGTAAATGTAAAAAACGAGCACATAGTCGAAAACGTTAAACTGTTCAGTGGAAATCTCAGCTAGCACCTAAACCCACCTACGGCTGCCACCGAATATTAGTGACTCTCGCATTTCTTTGACATTCGTTCAGTATTCTATATACATTGTGTAAAATAAGTACCCGGAATTTAAAAAAAAAACACATTTTTTCATATTATTCATCATTATTTGTTGGATCGCCTTCAAAATAGGCTCCTTTTGAGCCGATACAAATATTCCAACGAACAACCCAGTCATCCATGGCCCGCTGGTAGGCCGGCGCCGGGATGGCCTTCAGCTCCTTTAGCGAATTTTTTTTAATGTCTTCAATCGACTCAAAACGCCTTCCCCGAAGACGATTGCTGACTGGTTTGCATATCGTACTCGTAGACCCATGTCTCATCACCAGTTATTATGCGTTTCATGAACGTAGGGTCCGTATTAGCTCGGGAAACCATGTCTTCAGAGACCTCCTTCCGATGCTCTTTTTGCAAAAAATTCAGCTCTTTCGGAACAAGCCGAGCGGCGACGCGGCGCATGCCCAACACACCAGTCAAAATGTTCTGAGCGGTCATGTGAGAGATGTTAAGCTCACGACCGATCTCTCTGGTACTCAAACGACGATTTTGAAATATAATTTTCTTAATTTCTTCGACGTTTTCGTCGGTCGTAACGATCGATGGTCGTCCGGAGCGAGGCAAATCTTCTACCACTTCACGGCCCTCTTTGAACGTCTTGTACCACTCGTAGGTTTGTGTTTTGGATAAACACGAGTCACCATAGGCTTCCCGCAACATATTTAATGTATTGGCACACGTAATTTTGTTCGCAACGCAACATTTAATGCAAACCCTCTGCTCCACAAGTTTATCCATAGTAAAATTCGCCAAGTAAACAAAAGATCAACTCACTTTGACTGCAGAATAAAACACACTAAGTAATAGATCCCGTTCTAATAAGGCTTGTGCATTCAAGGACATGTGTACCAACATGAAAAAACCAAATTTGAAGTGTCAGGTATTCCCGGGAGAGTTTAAATTATAAATTCCGGGTACTTATTTTACACAATGTATTTCATGCCAAATAAAATTTATTCACAATATTGCTATACATATAAGTACATAAGAGCTCATAATAAATGTATGAGAATATTTTTAAAATCACAAAAAAAAAAAAGAAAAAATCATAAATTGTAATTATAAATATGAATTATTATTTTACATAAATTCGATTTCGGTGGAAGCTCAAACGAAGTGTGGAATATTTATGAGCTTACGCATGTGTGAGTGAGTTGAAAATTCGTATTTTCAGCGGCGCCAATAGGCCTAACTCATTTGCTATTTATTACGGTCGACAAGTGCCTATCGTCATACAACGCCTCCGTCCCCTACTCCTCGCACGTCATATAGAATATGATATTATTGTGCGAAATTGTGTATGAAAAATTTGTATTTGCATGCAAAGTGATTCGAAGTGATAAACATATTTTCAGGCGTTGAAACGTGTGTAAATGCTTAGAAATTGTTTTCAAGTATGTCAAGACTTAGTCATTGGAATTCTGTTGAAAATGCGGGGATAGCCGGGTATATGCAATGAACAAATTACAAGCAGGCAATAAACTTTTTTCTAATATAATATTTCGCGAGTGTAAGAAATTTTTAAAGTGAATTTTTCCTAAGTAATATTAATTTTGTGTTTTAGATATTTTCTTTTTAATGTATAAAGATGTGATGCCGGTAATTCCTCGAATACTTGCTTGCCATGTTTACCATCCTCAGAGGCAATATGAGCTGTGCTCTTTGTCAATCGATCTGCATTATTTCTATTAATGTTGCTTCGCTAGGATGTTTACTTGCCAAATGGCAAAAACAAGATACGGTTAAAAAAAAAAAACAAATGTATTTTGCTTTTTACTGCTTCACTTTGTATGGAACTTTCAACTGCTAAATACAGAAATAAAATGAAAGAAATTGGAGCAGCTGTATGTATGTTAAATAGCTCGCATGACTGATTTCGGATGTTCTTTCACAGGTCGGATACAAAAGAACACAACGGTTTTTTTTCCACCTTATTTTTCTCATTTTATTTATATTAATTAATTTTTTTTTTTAATTTTTTACATGGTTATTTTTTATTTATTTTTTTCTAATTTTTTAAGTGGGTATTTTTTATTTATTTTTCTTGTTTATTTGAATTATGTATATAAATTATTATTTTTAATTATTATTATATTTGATTTAACAAAATTTAATTTTTTTGTTATTTAATATTGTCTTATTCATGTATCTTTTATTTTCTTTATTTATGTTTTGTTATTTTATTTGAGGTTGTTTTATTTTTTTTTAGTTTAATTTATGCGACGGTAGCTTTGATATTACATTCGGCATTTTAAACCTCCTCATTCGCAAAAAAACAAAAACAAATTGCTTCATTTTATTTTATGTACAGCCATGGTCATATAAATAGCACATTTAGACTTTCAAAGCAAAGAGTTTAATATGTTTTTAAATAATAATAAAAATGAAAATAAAAACTTAATTATTTACTTCCACTATAAAACAAAAAAATGGTCAAAAAGAATTTCAGTTCTGATTTAATTTACGAGAACGTTGACAACTCACGAAACCTCCTGGACAAATAAATAGCACATCCTAAAAAATACCAAATAAAAGCAAATATAGTGAACAAATCAGATAGTTAAGTAATAATATTGTTTTACCAGATTAGTACTATAATAGATTTGTACTATATCCACCGTTTCTGATTACTTCTTCAAGCCGTCGCTCAATGCTTTCTACAAGCTTGTGGCATCTTTTCTTTGGATTCTCGTACCAAGACTCCTCAACTGCGGCCCACAAATCATCAAAATTTTTAATATTTTTGTTAGCGATTTTGACCTTAACATGATTCCACAAATTTTCTATTGGATTGAAATCAGGGCTCTGCGCCGGCCAATCCAGTACATTAATTTTTTCTCTTCTGAACCATTGCTTCACTGTCTTTGCAGTATGCTTTGGATCATTGTCCTGCATAAGTGTCAAATTTAATGGCATAAACTCAAACACAAATGGCTCCATTTTATTCTGGAGTATTTCCAGATACTGAAATCTATCCATTTTACCAACCACGCGAACAATCGGCCCAACACCACGCCAGGAAAAAGCTCCCCAAACCATGATGCTTCCGCCGCCGTGTTTAATCGTCTTTTTTGTGAACCTAGGATTTAGCGCTTGATTTTTTGGACGACATACAATAGATTTCCCATCTGACCCCATCCTATTTATTTTGGTTTCGTCGGTCCAAGGTACGATTTCCAAAACTGAATAGATTTGTCTTTGTGTGCTTTTGCAAAGCCAAGTCGGTGTTTGATATGTCTTTTTGAGAGGAGTGGTTTTTTTCTGCTTATGCGGCCAAACAGCTGGGCTTCGTTAAGTCGCCTTCCTACAAGCTTTCTGGACGTCTGTAGACCAGATTCTTAGTTTATTTGCCGTGCCGACTTAAAAGGATCTGCTTTGCTATTGCATATTATAGCTCTATCCACATTAACATCAGTTTTTTGCGGTTTTGGTTTTTTTTTCGTTTTTTTGCTTAGAATGGATGAATCTTTCTTAACTAAATTAAGAGCATTATAAGCCATTTTCCGAGAGGCCATCATCATTTCAGCTATTTCTGCGTAGCTTTTTCCGTTTTGACTCATACTTTTCTCCGGCGTGCAATGTTTGCCACGTCCCATTTTTAGTAATTACTTTAAAATTTTATCTAAGAAACAAAAAATTATACTAAAAATCGTTGATATAATATTAAAGTTTTACTCTGCGCTGCACAAGTGCAAATGTGCTGTTTTTGTGTCCACTTCAAAACAGCAATAAATAAAATAGAACGCAAAAAATTCCATCGAAAAAAGCGGTAAATTCCTCGCATAATTGCAAGCTTAATAATAATAATGTAATAATTGTAAACAAACAAATTTATTTGATCAAAGCAGATGCTTTCCATTTCAATTCAACCGGGCTATTCGGGTCATGTTCTTCGATTTCGATGTAACTCAAATATGTTGCTCTCTGGTCAAAATAATGAGACACGTATTTTTTTGTTCGCCCGAAAAAATTTTTTTTCAAGAGTTATCGGCAATTTTGTTTTTCGGCTCAAAATCGATTTTTTTAATTATTTAAGAAAACATTTTTTTAAATGCCCATAACTTAGTCAAAAATGAACCGATTCTAATCATTCTGGATTCAAAATGATCGTCATTACATACAGGAACGACTTCATGTAGAAACAATTGCAAAAAAGTAGCTGAACATTTTTTATTTTCCAAAAAACAAAAAGTGCGAAACAGGTTTTTTACTCAAAAATTCATTATTACTCAAAAACAACTCATTTTAGCTACTGGGCATTCAGCTCAATTGAAGTTTCAGGTGTCCTCTTGATTTGGAAAAAGTTATAAAAAACAATAAAATACACTTTTTGAAATATTGAATTTCGAAAAAATTTAAATTTTTTTCCTTTTTTGCTGAATAAAAATGTTCAACTACTTTTTTGCAATTGTTTCTACATGAAGTCGTTCCTGTATGTAATGACGATCATTTTGAATCCAGAATGATTAGAATCGGTTCATTTTTGACTAAGTTATGGGCATTTAAAAAAAAATTTTTCTTATATAATTAAAAAAAATCGATTTGAGCCGAAAAATAAAATTGCCGATAACTCTTGAAAAAGATTTCTTTCGGGCGAACAAAAAAATACGTGTCTCATTATTTTGACCAGAGAGCAACATATTTGAGTTACATCGAAATCGAAGAACATGACCCGAATAGCCCGGTTGAATTGAAATGGAAAGCATCAGCAGAGTTCGTACTAAAAACTTAACTTAACATATAGGGTTCACATTTGTGCTATTTATCTGTCCATTGCTGTATATATAAAAATTTAAGATTGTTTAATTATTTAATTATTTTTTTGTTATTTTTTGTTTTTTGAGTTTATTTAAATATTTTTTATTTTATTTCTAACGTTCCTTAATGTTTTTATTTATTTATTTCTTTAATTTATGTTTTTTTTTTAATTTTATTTTACTTGATTTGATTTGATGTAATTCAAACTTGATGTTTTTATATTGCTTTGTTTCTCTTATTTAACTATTCCATATTTTATTTTATAATTTATTTTATGTAATTTTATATTTTTTTATCTATTCATTTTATTTAACTTCTTATAATTTTAAACAGTTTATTTATTTATTTTTATTTCTTTATTTATTTTATTTGACTCCATTTAATGTATTTTTGTTTATGCTCGTTAAATATTTGAATTTATTTAGTTTTACTTCTTAATTTCTTCTTTTGTTTTATTTAATTAATTTAATTTAATCTGATTTAATCCGTTGTGTTGCCCTAGAGCTCATTATATTGTATGATTTCCTCACCTAACCGAGATTTTTTTTATAGATTTTGGTCAAAGATATTAATTCGTTTCGAGAATTTGATGAGAGATGCGATTTTCAGGTCCGAGAGTACTGAAAGATTGTCAATTGTTGGAGAGCCAAGAAGAGCGAGTCGACTTCTGGCTAGACCGGGCCAACTGCACAGCAAATGCCAGCTCGATACTTCCTCACCTTAGTCCTCGCAGTATCTGCACAGGTCGTTTGAGGAACCCCGAGCCGACGTGCGTGAGTGCCCAAAAGGCAGTGGCCGGTGATAAGAGGTATTATATGTCTTAGTTCGTGTTTCGAAAGACTTATAAGGGTTTTTGTCTGTTTCAGATTGTAGGATGGCCAGATTTGTCTGGTCGTAACGCAAGTAGTTTCCACTCGCCACCTCCGATCAGCAATGCTGTGAAATTCTCAATCAATGATCATTTTACATGTTGAGGGTGGAATGTGGATGGTGGGTAAGTTACTAGCATTTGATTGCGCAGCTCCAGCTCTTGCGAGCTCATCAGCTTTGCAGTTACCTTCGAATCCACCGAGTGGATATAAGAGGAGCTGAGTGCTCGAACTGCCGCTTTACTGTCAGTGAAAAAGCGGATATCCTCTATCCCACTTTACTGTCTTGTTTTGAACCATCTGCATATTAATATAATCAGAGGGCCATCGATTTCGGTAAGATTTGTCTTCCATTCTTCCCTATTTGGGAGTGAACATGAGGATAGCAAGGGTGGTGATGGAAGACTTACATGTCTATGTCGGAAGAGATAACAATGAACAGCCGAATGGCCAAGATACTTATTCCATTTCGATATAGCATTCATGCGTGTCGCTGCTTTCGCTGCAATCGCTTTGCCAGCCAGATCGATAGGGAACAAGTGAAGCAACGTATTTAGAGCTTTAGTAGGTGTTATACTTAAGAATCCTGTTATCAGGAGGCAGGCTGTTCTTTGGACTCGATTAATTGTGGCTACTCTACATCGTTTTTCGAGTGCTGTCCACCATACAACCACACCGTAGAAGAGTATCAGTTTGATGATCGAGGTATATATCCAATAAAGGATCCGAGGTGAAAAACCCCAGGTTTTGCCTATAGCTATCTTACAAGTATTATAAATTATTTAATTTAATTTTTTATATATTTTACGTTGATTTATTTATTTATTGATATATTTTTATTTATTAACTTTTTTATAATATTTGTTTGTTTATTTTAAGTTACATGATTTAATAAAATGGTTTTACTTGTTTTTATTTGACATTATTTAACTAATTTTTATTTTATATTTTTTATTTAATGACATTGTTTTAAATAAATTTTTTTAATTTGTATTTGTTGTATTTCACTATATTTTTCCTATCATTTTTTTATTTTGTTTTATTTTATGTTATTTGATATTGATTCATTTTTTATTTATTGGTTTTTCTTCGGTTTTACTTTACTTGATTTGATTTAAATTTGTTTGTCATTTTATTTAGCTTTTTATTTTTATTTGCTTGTGTTTTATTTTATTTTAGACTTAATTTTTTTATTAATTTAATTAATATTTTTTTAATTTTTATGTTGTGTTAGATAATTTTATTTTACTTCATTTTTTTTATTTATTTTATTATATTTTATTTGACTTAATTTATTTAATTTTTTTTATATTTACGTCGATTTATTTATTTACTGATTTATTTATGTTTTTTAATTTTTTTATATTTTTGTTTGTTTTACTTTACTTGATTTGTTTATTTTACTTGTTTTTACTTGTTTTTATTTGACTTTATTTAATTAATTTATATTTTATATTTTTCATTTAATCTTATTACCTTATTGTTTTAATTCTATTTTTTTTAATTTTTTGTGTTGTATTTCATTTGGTTTTTTCTTATCAAATTTTAGTTTTTTTTTTTAGTTATTTTATATTGATTTATTTTTTATTTATTGGGTTTTCTTTAATTTTATTTGATTTGATTTAAATTTTTTTTGTTGTTATTTTACATTATCTTATTTCTTTTATTTAGTTATTTAATTTTATTTTTAGCAGTGGTCATCGTGCCACCCATTTTTTAATTTTACCCGCGTCGTATTTGTTTTCTTGGATTCATTATTTCGTTAAAATTTGAATAATTTTGACTCATTTATGTTTCATCTTTTTTGGAAATTACCGTTATATGGCAGGTAGGCGAGATTACTGACCAATTTCGCCTACGTTCAATACTGAACTGATTGGAAAAAGAGTGATACGCGTACCAAATTTCATTTAGATAAAATAATTTTTGCTCACACAGGCGGTTATGGCCAAACCGACTACTCTCCTCCTTGAATACATTTTGGAATTTATGCATATGTCTACATCTGTATCGATTATCTTATGCTGCTACAGAAAATCGTTACGTAAACAAAATTATAATACCCTTAAAAGTACTCACTTGTTATTATTTGTTACTTTATGAAAGTTTTTACGCCGGCTTATTTATAAAAAACATTATATATTGGTGTAATATCCATTTATTGCAGTTCCCCAATTTTCTAATTGATTATACTTTTTACATTTACGCATTCACCTGCGCTCTCTTAAAATAAAGTCCACTCTAATTAAAATAATCCAAGCAACCAGGTACTCCAGGTACTCTCACCTTGACGACCCCTTTTAGGGCAATTTATTTTGCGAAAATAATTTTTATTTGCTATTTACAGATTTTAATTTTCCCAGAAATCCTATTGTATTTCTCCTTTTAATTTCATACCCTTTCATTGTTAGGTGTTTTGTTCTTATTTTGACCTTACCTTCTTATGTAATCTTTCGTTTAGTCGTTGATTCTTTACTGCTTCCTGTAATACTTTCGCTGCAACTGGTGCAGACAATGTATTTATATGATTGTTGTTCTTGTTGTTAAAGCTATTATTGTTGTTCTTCGTTCATTATTGCCACTTTTATTGAGTGTCTACACTATGCAACGAGGCAAAAGCTTCAAAGATGCAAAAAATTCTATTCTGACTCGGTGTTTTGGAGTGAAATGGAGATTATAATTTTTGACCACTGGAACCTAAAGAAAAGTATGTGAAAATAAATTCATGTGTTTTTGTTTGAAATAATAACAACTAGTTAGTTACCTACCAGCTTCTAATCCAAAGTGATTTTAGTCGACGAAAAATGTGCTTCAGACATTTAATTCTTATAAAGTCTGAAGTTCCCAATACTTCAAGCACTACATAAGGAGTCGGTAGTAATAACTGATGATTTTTGAAAGCACTACCTGAAGACTCGAACTTAGAAAAAATACCAAAAAAAAGCTTAATGAATATTTAAGATCCAATTCCTGCCCTTAAGATTAGCGCATCAGAAAGAGTGAAGATTTTAACCTTTATCTTTTCACCTTTTATAAAAAGCAAAGAGGTTTCTCTGTGAGAATTTTCGAATGATATTTCGATAATTTTTCCGATTATTTTAACTAGTATAGGTATGGCATGCATAGTGGTATCAAATCAATAATATATTAAAATGAAAAATCCAGGCATGTTCAAAAGATATTTTCCTTTCTGAAAAATAGAGCATTTCTGGTATCACCGTTTTAGTTATATTAATTGATAGATAATCTTTTCCTATTAAACCATCACCTTAAGATGCTACAATATATGACTTTTTTGTTTTAGAAATTGGAAGCTTAGACGCTTGTCTATTGTATCTCGGCAAAGCTTCTCCCTCTATTTTCCAGAAAGCAATCTAGATTGGCCGGCATAGCCGAATTGGTAGGTGCGTGACTACTATTCGAAAATCGGGGAATGTAGGTTCGAACCTCCGTGAAACACCAAAACTTCACCGGTCGGCCCTCGGCAAGGCAAAGGCAAATATACGAGTGCATTTCTGTAATGAAAAACCTCCTCATAAAAATATCTGTCGCTCGGAGTAGGTCCCTCCTTTTGTGAAACAACATCAAGACGCACGCCAAAAAGAGGCAATTTTTTCTAACCTCTCTATTGCTGGAGACGATGTTATATTTTAGTTAACGTAAGTAACTCACACTTTGGTTTTAAGGAAAAAATACTAAGAGGTTAAAAGACCAAAGAATTTCATATCTAGCCATAGTTTATTACGGATATCAATGGGAGAGATAAAACAAACCCACTACTTTCCAGTTGTCAACCTCACTGCAAGTGGTGCATCCTGCTAAGACAATCAAGGCTCCGACGACTGAAACAACGCGGTAGAAGCTGCAAATGCACAGAAGAAATGTTGAACCAAAGCCTGTCTGAGAGGACAGCTGGCACCACGGCACTCAAATACGGGCTCGGTAAGCCAATAATCTGCCCGCCTTAAACACAACATTATTGTAACCTCAACAAGTAAGAATAGGCCCGACAGTTGAGGCCCTATACATAGGAACCCCTAAGCGACTGAAAAATTTGTCCGCTTATAGGAAAAGTGCAAAACAGAAAAGAGAAAAAAAAACTTAAGAATTCTTATGAATTTGTGGTATGTACGGAAAAAGTGTCCGCTTATGGGAAGTATCCGCTTAAGAGAGGTAGCTCTTAGGAGAGCATAGAAACGCTCCGGCTCTGAGAGTATTCGATGCGGTACCAGCTGGTGATAGCGGAGGAAGAGGAAGGCCTCCTCTGCAGTGGAAAGATCAGATGGAGAAGTACTTGACTTCAATTGGTGTGTCACACTGGTACCGGTTAGCACGAGAAACGACTGGCACGCTTTGTTCAACTCGGCCAAAATCGCGTAAGCGGTTATCGCGCCAATTAAGAAGAAGAAGCAAACAAAAAACAATTAGCTTGAAGTTGACTTAAATTAAAAAATTATTAGTTTTCCATAATTTGTTGCACAGTATTTACTATACGCGTGTACTTTCTTCACTTGTGGCATTGTTCATTTTCTGGCCATCCTTTTAATTGTGTATCCTGGTTAAGTTGCCTGTAACAGTTGTACTTTGTTCTTCGTCTAGTTCATTTACACAAACATAAAAAAAAAATTAAAAAAATTAAATCAAATAAAAATAACAGTTGTAAAGATAAAAGCGCACACACAAATGGGGCAATAACAACCAACTTTCCAGCAGCCGTGGTCTGTTAGTTGCAGTCATTGGTACGTAAGCCATATTTTCCAAGCGCAGATTGCAGTTGAATGCCTGCCATGACCACTGCTCACACACATTCACACACACTCAAATAAACATATGTATGTATATCTACAAATATTCGAATGCGCATACACATACATATACACTTGTGCTTATGTCTATGCATGAATGCTTTGAATTCTTTCGGAATAAGTAAATCTGTTAATGTTATTTAAGCAAATTTGCTAAGCGATATTAATTCCTTGGGCTTACAAGAATACGAAAATGTAGTAAAGTACTCGCTTAATCTTTCGAAAAGGGATGTGAATAACATTTGTTCGCTTTATCAATGAAATTTATTACAAAATTGCATATAAGCCAAAACTTGTGAAATTGTTTTAATTCGACAATTCGGCTCTATTCAAATGCTTGTCGAGAAATGAAATCAGCAACTGCCAACAGAGGAAAACATAAATTGGAGTTAAACTTAAATTTAACGATTCAATTTATATTAAGTGGGTTTTTTAAGCAGCGCGCTAATGGAAATATTTTAACAAACTATGTGAAAATCAAAAAAAAAAGTGATCACATATGTAAGCATGCGTGTGCTCTTGTACTCACAAAAGAGAACTTGTGGATACGCCGTTTTATAGCCCATGAAATTTTGAAATAACAAAGTGTAAAGTTGAAGGCGCGCAAAAATTGCATTGATTTTTGACAATTTTTTTGCTTATGATGTTGAACATTTTTTTCCATATAAAAGACTCACGAGCTTGTGCTTCACATATATACATATATTGAAAAAAATTCGAATACTACATAAATATTCTGATTAAAAAGTCTAAAATACTTATAAGAATTTTTTGAAATTTCTTAAATTTTTGTGGATTTTGTAAAAAGTTTGGTATTTTGGCCTTGGAAATGAAATATTCGACAGAATTTTAGAAAGATAAACTGACTCAATAATATGAGCAGAGGTGTACGTCTATCATTTATACATGTAAATACATGCCGGCCGCTGGGCAACGCCTCAGAAGCAAAAGTCAATTTTTTTTAATAAAATTGAGATGATAGCTTGTTTGTGTGATAGGTTATATGATAATATGGGCACCAAAGGAAAAGCGTTTAAAAAAGATCTGTGCGAAAAATATTTTTAAATGCAAAATATTATACAAGGTGAAATTCGAAATAAACAAGACTGGCGTCATAGTGCGTTGGATGTTATATCCCTAGCTGACTTTCAGTGCAAGCTTGGTGACATTCGGTTCAGTGGAAGCGAAGTTTTTTTTTTAAACGTTACCGTTTTGTTTTAAAAATGTTACCGAAACATTTGAATTGATAAAAAAAGTGTATGTCGATGATTGTCTATTTCGAGCCATGGTTCATGGCTGACTTACACGTTTCAGAGATGGTTGCGAGGACATAAATGACAATGAACAAATTAGTAATCACCGAAAACTCCATTAAAATTGTGCGTAAATTAACGAAAAATGAACCGAAACCATTATTGAAATGCATGGAATCAGAGTTGAATATCTTCAAAAAATCGATTTATCGCATTTTAACTGATCATTTGGATTTACGAAAGGTCTGTGCACGTTTCATTCCGCCCAAGTTGACTTAGGACCAAAAATTGCTTAGAATTCAACATTCGAAAGACTTCATGACAGAGGCGAGAAAATACGAGAACTTCCTTTACAACATTGTAACTAGTGATGAAACGTGGTGATTCCAAGATGAACCTGAAACTAAGCGTCAAAGTGCCGAATGCAAGGCCCCAGCCGAGCAACCTCTCAAAAAATCGCGTTTGGATAAGTCAAAAATCAACTCGATGCTCATTTATTTTTACGATTCCAAGAAAATTGTCGACAATGCAATTTTCTATCTTGGCGTTTTGAAGCACTTGTTGCATCGCATTCGTCGAATTCGCCCTGAATACCGCGAAGGAAGAAGCTGGCGCTTATTGCATGATAATGCACCATCTCATCGATCCACTCTTATGACTGATTTTTAGACTAGAAATCGGATTTCAACCATTAGTCACTCACCGTATTCACCTGACATGGCTCATGGCTCCCTGTGACTTCTACCTTTCATTTGCGTCCGTAGAGGCCATACAAAAGGCTTGTACCGACATCCTGAAGGACATTCCGGTCAATGGCGTGAAATACTCTTTCGAAAAGCTTCTAGATCACGCAAAACAGTGCATCGAGGCCAGAGGGGACTATTTTGAATAAGTAAACTCAAAGTTATCAGAACAAAGCTCCTTTCGTTTCTACTTTAGCTCAGTATTGTTTGTTTTGGGCTTCACCTTGTATTTCTGAAGGCGTTGCCGCCTAATTTCTAAACAAAATAAAATGTAATTGTGAAATCCACTTAAGCATTAGAATTAGCAAATAAAATAATGGAATCCAAAAAAAGAAGAAGACTTTAATGCATAAATTCACGAAAAGAAAGTCGTTCAAGAAAAATATGGCCAAAATATGGTACCAGCTTGTAGTAGCAGAGGAGGTGGAAGGCCTCCTCTAGGAAGATCAGGAGGTGAAGGACTTGGATTCTTGGTGTGCTCAAAAAGCGGCAGTTAGTATGCGAAAGAAACAACTGGCACCCTTTGTTGAGCCAGCCAAAACCGCTTAAGCCAATATCGCGCCAATCAAGAAGAAAAATGTACAATTCCGAAATAATGAGGTGTCATTAATATTTGAGGTAAGCGCATTTTAAAGTAAGATGTCCATTCAGGGAATAATAAATGCATTTTATTTAATACGCAAGCAAAATCTCAGGCAGCAGCAAGTTGTGTCGTAGGTGCATACATACATACACTTCCATTAACAGTGAATTTGCGAGAGCGTGAGAGAAGTTCCCAATAAGTGCCTTTACAAAGCATAACTGTCATTACCATGATTGCGGGTGTAAATTCGAAAGAAATACGTAAAATAGCCGAATATATAGTGAATTGAGTTTTCCGTATGACTACACCTCCCACGTACCCGCACATAGAGCTACATAACTTCCAACTGTGCATAAATAAAATCGAGAAAATAAAAATTATTATGCAAATATATATTTGTTTACTATGCTTGCTGCACGACTGCGTGCACATCCATACACACACACACACACACACATACACATATAAGTAAATTTGCTGCTGCAATTGATGGGCTGAGAGGAGTTGAAGTGTTAAACAAAGCCGCGAAGACAGCCAATGGAGTTAAGGCAACACAGCGTCATTGTAGCTGAGTACGCTGAAGAAAATGCCGTAAAGCCACGCAAATGGAAAATAAAAGTGATTATTTGCATTTTATAATGCAATAAATAATTTTATTATGTGCCAGGGCCAATAAAGGAATGCTGTACATAACACTCAATAACGGTGCTTTCACACATATACACACACACACACACAATAGTGGAATACAATTGCCAGCATCTGCATACTTGCATACTTACACACTTATATACCTACCCTCCATACCCACATCCGATATAAAAAGGTGAAAAGAAGTTGAAAAACGCGCTTGCAAGCTTGCACTTTAGCACAAAGGAGCAATAAAGAAATGTCAACATCAATAAACAACAACAAGTTGGCAGCGCTAGAGTGAAGAAGGCAAAAGATGAGAACAAAAAAACAAAAAGAGGAAACAGAAAAACTCAGAACGAACTCAAACAAGAAGGCATGGGAAACAGTTAACCATGAAGCAACAACGTGCCGCGATAATCCCCAATGAATACACTGAAATACGATGAAATGGTGTCTTCAAATGTGTGTGTGTATTAGTGCATTGAAAAGACAGCAATAACAAAAACATAACGGCAACATAAATAATAACTCAAACAAGTAGCCACACGCGGCAACAGAAGCTACCAAAACCCAGCCAATCACCTACAGTGATGTGCACAAGGTAGGCAACTTAATTGTTTATAGCTAGATATTGGCCTCTATTATGAGTTGCATTCGATCTTCGATATTCGTTGGTTGTCGAAGATCGAAAATCGAATGTCAATTTGGTATTATGAGCGGTGAAACGCTGTCGAAATTTTCGTTGCATACCGAATTTAGAGTCGAATGCAATTTTGCTTTCGATTGTGTAGCGTATTGTGGGAAAACTTATTAAAATGTAAGTTGTTTGCGATTATTTATTGTTTTATAGTAACTAAATAATAAATATATACTAATTTTGTTAATATTATGCAGGTCGAAAGTCGTGAGTACCAAACAGCAATTAGAAAGACTAATTGCATTAATGGAAGAGAATCCACAATTCGCAAAAGGGATTTCCACCAAAGTACAAGCAGCAAAAAAATGGGAGGAATTTACAACGGAGCTGAATTGCTTGGGACCACCAGTTAGAACGGCAGCAAAATGGATTAAGGTTAATAATGGTTTTTTTTTTGTGATGTTTATAGAAATACATTTTTATTTTCCCTTGGCAGGTATGGGCTGAAATACATAGAGGAACTGAAATACATATTTTTTTCGAATGACGAATAATTGAATAAAGAAAATTTATAACAAAAATAAAACAGAAACTGTGGCGTTAAGGTTTCTATTTAATACTTTTTAGATTTCTCTATAATATTCTAAGAATTTCATTTCTTATGTTTTCTGCTTCTCCGTTATTTGGCTCCACTTCAATAGCTTCAGCATCATCGTTGAGGGTCTCATCGGATAACTCTTCATCCGGAAGTTGAACATTATAAAACAAGCAAATGTTGTGCAAAGCTGCACACACATTAATAAATTGTGTTGCTTTTTTTGGAGAATAGTGAAGAGCTCTTGGCTCGGGTGCACTGCTGCAACTGGTTTTCTGTACTGGACAGTAGGTTCATAAACGCCTCTTTAGATAATCTAAAGTTCTTTAAAAAACTGTAAGGAAATTTCTGTAATATTAAGTACGTCAACACATTTTGAAAATACTAAACTTACTCAGTGGAAGCCATTTCTAGGGGGTTGGATGCGCCCCTCAGCTGTTTTCTACTTCTAGCTAGTTCCACTAATCTTTCATTGACCGATGAATCGTCGAAACACAACTCCGTTGTACTTATTTTCATAAAAAATACTTTTTTTTACTTTTAAAAATGTTGTTAGCAAAGAATTTCAACACAATTGGTTTTTCTTTTATTTTAATTTGCTGTATCAGCTGAGAAAAAATTATCTATTGTAAATGCGTCGAACGATCGAAATTCACAATAGTCCTATTCTTCAACGAATGAGCACCATAATACCAAATGAAAATTCGTTCGATCAGCATTTTCGAGGGTGGTTAAGTTTCAAGGGTTGGTGTTAATTTTGAATAAGATACAATTTTCTTAGGAAATTATTGTCATTTCTCTTTATTATGATAATATTCGTACGGCTCAATTACGTATGCGACAAAATATCGGCCAAATGGCCAACGCGGCCTCGGCGGCACATCTCCATCCGATGGTCCCAATTTTCGATGACGCTGAGGCATAATTTAGATTCTATGCCGTTAATGTGCTGAATTATCTCATCCTTTAGCTCTTGAATTGTTGCTGGCTTATCCACGTACCCCTTTTCTTTCAAATAACCCCTAAGAAAGAAGTTCAACGGTGTCGTTGACGTTTAGGTGTGGTTCACATTCAACATCGGCCCTTGAAATTTAACCACCCTTTATTTATTCGATCGGAAATATGCAGCAAAGAAAATTAAAGCTGTTATGAAAGATTAGACTGTGCAGCGGCTAAAAATAGGCAAGAATGCGATAAAGCGAAATGTATAAGTAACAGCTGCATAATATTAGACCACCTGCCGTTTGACCTCTAAATGTCACTTTTTTTCCTAATTGTATCTCAAGTTGTTCTATCACAAAGCGCTTTAGTGCTACTTGAGGAGTGCCAGACCGGCACTTCAACCATTTCACCTACCTCAAGTTGATCTAAATTATTTGAAAAAACTCATACAAAACTAAATACATTTAGCGTTGATACTGTCTTTCGAAGGCTATTACTAAATTGAATGGCGTATATTTTTTTGGAACATTTAAACCCAATATTTCTTACCTCTGTGGGTCATTTTGACACTTATTTTAAACAAATTTTATGTTATTAAGCGTGCTGGGTCATTGGAGGGATAAAATGATCCGTAAAAATATTTTTCAAAAAATGAAACAGGAATTTTCTCAAACGAAAACAGTCCATCAGATTTTTGACATCAAGGCCTGTTATATCAGCAGGCGTAGGGAAGAGGCCAGAACCAAGATGCCTAAATCTTAGACCTGTGAAAGCAGGATAGCTAAGGAGAAGATGCTGAGATGATTCCATCCCATTCCCCAAGTGTCTCATGTCTCACGGCATGCATACTTCTCGGACCTGTGAGAATACCCAAAGGTTTGAGAGCTGAGATTTCGTCATCCTCATAAGATCTCTCGACCGCCTCCGATCCACACGTGGCCAGAAGGATTTCGCGACCTTACAAGTTTCTGTACTCGCCCAGTGCACGCTCAGTTGACGCGAGGTTCACTTTTCCAGGAGCAGACTGCAGGTAATCAGAGGGATTCCAATATTCTCCTTTCACGGGAAAACTACTTTACAGGACCCTTGTTTGGTCAGGTACCCAGATGAGCTTTATGTCAAAGAATTCGGCTGCGATCGGAAGTGAAACCAAGCATATTGTAACCAGTTTCAAATGCACTATAATTAAACCCAGGGCACTAATTGCTGGTGCGGCTATCGTAGTAAATATTTACTTTCTTGACAGTTATTACGCAAGCGAGTAGCCAATCAGCTGCTTCTTTGATTGCGAGTACCTCTGCTTGGAACATACTGCAGTGATCCGGTTACCTGAATTTGAGTCTGGATGGGGAGTTCTTTGCATAATACTTCTTCGTCAACCCTTCCGTCCATCCGTGAACAAGTTCAGCAAGCCCTGTCTCCAAGTGTTGCACCCAACCTACTACTCCCTTGATGGAAGATGGGTGGAAAATGTTCCGCTGGGACTAAGCGAGGGTAAACGCTGACAAAGTTGTCAGCGGGATGAGCCCAAAGTTTCTAGAGATACTTGAGTGTATACTGTCAGTGTCTTGACCCATCGGTAATAAAGTTTTGCGCGACTGCATGTCAAGTGGTTCAAATATTTTGCACACTGTAGACTTGAGTAGGAGTAAACAAGTAGCTGAAAAAAAAATTTCTGATTTTGAGATTTATTCAACGCTGAAAATTTGGCAGAGTGTTTGGTTTTTATATTATTTTTTTATTAAAATCCGAGAATGTTTTTATTAATCCTGTACAATTTCTTAGTGGGGTGGCCATATCGCTTAGAGCTATTTATTTATATTTAATTATGTACCCACGGCGAACCAAAAATTTTCAACAAAAAAATTAAATTTTATTTTTAATTGTTTAGGATAAAGCTTGACTTAAAAAAAATTTTTTTTTTGGAAATTTGTGTTTTTATTAGTGTAATTTTCTAAATTTTCTTTGTAATTTTTTTTTGTCATTTTTGAAAAACAAAAAAAATCCTCTTCAAAATTTGTTCTTAGTTTTTTATTAAAAACCTTGATTATGGCCGGTAATCCTTGAAAATTTCATAGTGGGTTTCCCATAATTTTAGAGTTATATCAAATATTTACGGCGAACAAAAAATTAAATTTTATTTAAATAGAGCAAAATTTTTCCAAAAAGTATATAAAGTGCCTGCGGTATCGGTAGTCTAGCATAAGTGCTCTACTCTGCCATCCCAGAGGTTGTCGGTTCGAATTCCACGTAAAGTACGGTCCTCGCACTTTTCCAAACTTACCTACTTTCCCATTTTCTAACGAAAAAAAAAAGAAAATCTCATTCCTCAACCTCCAAAAATTATCCTTTCCATCCTTCCATCCTTACTCCCGCACAATAGTCGGCGCATTACTTGCATTGTGGTTGCTAAGACAACGGAGACACATCAAATTTAGCGAAGTCCTCCACCATCTGTGCGATCCCTCTGTGAGAAAAATGTGAAACGCAGATGGCGTTCCAAAGCAGTAAAACGGCGTTGTTTCTAAGCAACGACAGGTGGGTAATCCCACAATTTAGAACTGGTAGCGGCAGGCTAATCGCCTACCCTGTCAGAAATCAAAATAGATTAACAAATCTACGCAAGACTGAGTATTGTCGAGGCACCTAAATGTTAACGACACCGTTGGACTTCTTTCTTTGGGGTTATTTGAAAGAAAAGGTGTACGTCGATAAGCCAGCAACAATTCAACAGCTAAAGGATATTTTGTTCCATACGTAAGTGAGCCATACCAGTATTATCATAATAAAGAGAAATGACAATAATTTCTTAAAAAAATTGTATTTTATGCAATATTAACACCGGCCCTTGAAACTTAACAACCCTTTAAAAAGGTTTTTACGTGTCTAAAATCATAGCATTCGTTATAGATGAAGCAAATTAAATTCGAAAATACGAGTAAGTAATGGAAACTAGAAGAAAGGAAGGGTTCTGTAAATCTTTGACAAGAAAGAGCTTATCAAAGTAAAGTATTTATGCTTCTGAGGCTATTAATTCGATAATACCACCAAATAATTTTGCATATTCTAATCGAGATCCCACGAAAGTTGTTCATATGAAGAAAAATAGCTTTTGTGGGATAAGTTTTTTTGAAGAAAAAGTTTCTCTGGTTTTGCACATTTTTCAAACCAAAAATACTGAATTTTACTTGCATATATTTTTAAACTCGAGGCTTGAGCGATGAAATAAACTCAAACATATTTTAAATATTATATTAATAATAAAAGTCTATCTAGGAAAAATTGGTATGTTTGAATCAGTACGAAAAACTGCTTACTTTTTGCACCTTACTGTAGTTCCCATAAATGCTGGCGAGTTGTGCACGTGCTTTACTTTATATAAATAACAGATATACTTATAAATTGGCTTAGAGATGGTTCTTTCTATCTTAAAGTATTATATTTTATGTAATCGATTTTCGCTCATACATAAATATTTTTAAACCCGTGCGCACTACTACAAAACTAGCAAAACTCTCTTGACATAACTATCGTTTGTAACTGTCCAAGGAAATCGAGATGGAAATTTAAAGACATAGAATTCAACCGATGGTTAGAAAGATGAGAGAAGTTGATTTACTCGTGAATATGTGACCGCCCCTCCCAACATCTATGAAAGTAACTGATAACTTGGGGAAAATTGAGATATCTCAAGGAGACTTTATATGCATATGACTGTGAGTAGAAAGGTGGCTGGTGCTGCAAATAAGCCAAATCTGTAGTAATAATCCACATGCCATACAATGACCGTTCGGATAATTTGGGATAAAAAAATGTGGTATAAAATGTTGATCCATCGGTTGACCTACTATAGACTGGAAGAAGGTGATACAAAATTCGTCCAATCGATTGGTGTGCTTAAGAAGTAGGCGAAATGCGTAAATGTATGCCAAAATCGAATTGAATTTCCGTGCATGAAACATCAAAATGGAAATATTGTCTTTCATTTAAAGTGCCGATTTACACAGGGAATCATTTTGTTCGTTTGGAGAAGATCGGACGGAGAAGCGAAAAGCGAATTTGTCTCCCGTACTAGCGACACGCTTTGTACTCTTACGCGCGTTTTTAATCTTAACCCTAAAGCACACAAGTGAGCCTCTGAGGCTCAAATCTATATCATGACTGCAGTTTCTTCATGGCTTTTAAAAAAAGTCTTTCATCTTTTTGGTATTCTTCAATATAAGTTCCTTAATTAATTTAGTGTTATTAGTTTTCAAAATATATATAGCAATGGATAACTATTTCACAAGTAAAGAATTAGCAGAAAACCTTCTTGGTAAAGGACTCACTATCGTTGGAACTTTGAGAAAAAATAAGGCTTGCATCCCGCCTGAATTTTTGCCCAACAGAAAAAGAGCAGTTTCATCTACAATATTTGGCTTTCAGAAAAATATAACTATTGCTTCACATGTTCCAAAAGTCGGCAAGGCAGTTATTTTTTTGTCAACAATGCATCACACATGCAATATTTTGAAAAACGGTGAAAAAAATATTTCAGAAATAAATATGTTTTATAATGAAACCAAGGGTGGTGTTGATACATTCGACCAACTTGTACATGAATACATGACAAAACGCAAAACGAACCGTTGGCCTCTTGCATTTTTTATGAATATGTTGGATGCAGCAGGAATTGCAACATACATTATATGGACAAAACAAAATTCTTTATGGAACAGCGGAAAGTCTAACCGTCGACACCTTTTTCTCAGAGAACTTTGTGAGCAGTTAGTGGAACCTATGATATTGAAAAGGCAGAAAAAACCACACATGAGAATGGAGACACAAAGCGCAATTTCAGATATTTTGCAAATTCGCAACGATGTATTGCCTGTAAGTAGCAATGACAACAATAATAAAAGAAAACGTTGCTATATTTGCCCTTCAAAAAAAGCAAGAATGCAAAAGCAATGTTGTAAAATTTGTAACAAAAACGTCTGTAATGAGCATTCTCAAACAACCAAAATTTGCCAAAATTGTGAAAACAATAAATGAATTAAATATGTAATGAATAAAAATTTGTCAATTTATGTTTTTTTTTCATGAAATAAAGATTTGAGTTATAAAAATACCATTTCATTAATATATTTATATTACTTTTTCTTATATATGAGCCTCAGAGGCTCATTTGTGTGAATTTGTCATTTTTCAAATTGTGTGCTTTAGGGTTAAAGTTGGTAATGGTAATGGTTACACGGGTTAGGCTAAGGCCTTTATGCACTGCGACCAGATTGATCTATTGTGCGCCCCTAATTATTTAATTATAATTATTTACTATACCGAGAAATGGAACCAGCTCCTTAGGAGGGAGCAATGGTATGTCTTCTTCCTCTAGTAGGTACGAGCCCAGGATTCAGTGTCTCCTGTGGCCTAATGCCTGAAAGTTGGTGATTAAGTGTTCCATAGACTCCTCTTCATCACAGCATCACCTGCATGATCATGTACTAGAAAACGCTATTGTGTAAAGTGTTTTACGCAGGCAAAGTGATCTTTAAGAGTTCCACAGAGTAATCTGAGGACCTTTTTATCTAGGGTTCGAGCGGATTTCGCTCTATTGGCATTGAAGTTCAAAAACTTTTTGGAGTGATTAAGACCGCTTGTGCCATTCCAGTGTTCCCTCATTTTTGTTTGCATCCATTTTTTGGTTTCCTGTTTTATATTATTTTTGTTAAAGTCCAAAAATGGGGTTCGTCCAATAAAGAGACCTTCTACCCCTTTTTTGGCATAAAAGTCTGCCTTCTCGTTCCCTTCGTGTCCTTCATGTTCTGGTACGTAAATCAGTGAGCCCTGTTTATGAGTGGCCAGTTTGTTGAGTGCATTGTTACACCCTATTAAGACTTTTGACTTGAATGTGAAGCTATTCAAGGCTTTGAGAACCGATTGGCTGTACGAAAATATTTCAATTTTTACTTTCTCGAACCCTCTTTTGGATATGATTTTCACTGTTTCCATCAAGGCGAAAAGAGATCCGCATGGGAAATCGTGGTATCTGTACTTAGTGTTAGGGATTTGTGTGCTCTAGGCCCTACTATCTCTGCTTCTACTCCTTGGAGCGTTTTGGAGCCATCTATGTACCAGTTTTGTGAGTCATCATTTAGCCATTTTTGGGTTAGTCTTCGACTTTTACCTAGATGGGCAGATAACCTTGTATCTTTTTATAAAATTGAGTACGGGTTCCGTGTGGTTATTCGCCTGGGTTATGCACACTGCAGGTTGAACCCTGTTCAAGATATTGAGGTGTTCAGTAAGATCTCCTGTTTTAAGTTTTTCTTTCATATGAAAACCGAGTGCTTGCATAGTAGCCTTCTCTTGTATTGCTAAATGTAACGGTAGTAAAATTAAAAGCGCTTCCATGCCAGCAGTTGGGGTAGTTCTCATGGGCTTTGTTATGCTTCCGCACGCCAGCCTTTGTAGTTTACACAGTTTTGATATAGCAATAGTTTGATGTGTTTTAACCCAACATACCAAAGCGCGATATAGTACGAGAGGTCTTACCATTTGGATGTAGATCCAGAAGGTCCTTTTAGGGCTAAACACAAGACTTGTTTTGCTGTCTGAAGGTTTTTCGTTGCCTTTTTTATTACTTAGTTCAGGCAGGCCTCCCAAGTGAGTTTTTTATCCAAGATAACTGCTAGATATTTAACTTCTCTCTTTAGATGTACCTCTATTCCATTTATTGCCAGGGTGCGTATATTTAGAACCCTTTTCCTGGTAAATGGGATAATAATAGCTTTGGAAGGGTTGGTTGATAATCCCTATTTTTAATGACACTCCCAGGTTATATTTAAGGCATCCTGCATTAAGTTTTTTAATGTCTTTTCGTGGTTGCCTTTAATCTCAAAGCTGGTTGCAAAACAATTTTTTGTCAGTTGCTTCATTCATTGCTTCATTCGCTTTATTCTTTTTTGGGTTAAAGTTAGAGTTCTGTGTTCGTTTTCAATCAAATGGAAGAAATCAAAGATGATAAATATAAGAACACTGTTCGGGAAATATAGCCTTTTTTTACAAGTAATGTAGGTATGATTTCAAAAACATATTTATGATGACTTCCAAATTATTATTCCATTTCTAGATACTAAAGTTGATTTTAAATTATGTAAGTATTTATATGTAAAGTTTCCAATAACGGGTGTTATGAATGTATGGATTGCGCTTTCAAGAGATGATTGACGATTTTTTATGGCCGGAATTGGATGGTATTGATCTGGACAACGTTCATTTTCAACAAAACGGCGCTACGTGCCGCACAAGCCACAAAACCTTTGATCTTTTGCGGGAAAAGTTTCCGGACTGTGTTATCTCTCGAAGATGTGATCACAATTGGCCACCGAGATCTTGTGATTTAACTTCTTGTGACTTTTTTCTTTAGGGCTACGTGAAAGAGAAGGTCTACATCAACAGCCCAGGTTCGACTCAAGACCTCAAAGATGGAATTCGTGAGACTATCAGGACATAGGGCAGCCACTTTGCAGTTGGGTTATGGAATATTTCATGAAAAGGGTATTGTTCTGTAAGCGTGGTCGTGGTAATCATTTGCCTGATGTTATTTTTCACTAATAACGGCACACATTGCTCTTTATAATGAAATAAACATCCCATAATTTATATTAAAAATATCATTTTTCTTTGAGTATCAAAATAACACCTCTTATTAGAAAAACTCTTTATTTTTAATCTAATTTCAAATACAAAAATATTTATATATATGTAAAAACAAAAAAAAAATATTTATTATTTAACCAATCCAGTCAACCTTCTTCATTGAACTATTTAAGAAATAGTCGACAAACGTGCTCCGCTTTACATGTTCGGTGATTGTAGAAAATATCCGAACCAGATGATGCTAAAGAATCAAACTTCAAAAACAATGAATGTTGCTGAAAACAATTTTGCCCGTAGGACCGTGAATGAAACATCAAAAGATGTGTCCCCCTTCTAGATCTCTGCGTGTAAATCGGCACAAATAGTTAAGATCCTGCCTCCCAACGATCATTTACACTCCGAAGCTAAGGAAATCAGTTTTCTCTCGATAAATCCTCTTTCCCATCGCTATGCTACAAAGTTTCATAGTCTGACATTCAAAGGTGAGTGTAGTGTGTACATTTGTCTGTGTTTGTTTAATGCGATACGCTTAATTCATTTATAAAATGCAGGCACTCAAATAAGAAGCCTGAGGGATAACATATACTTATATACAAGTAGTAATTCGTATTTTTTTATATGTAGATATGTGCATTTATGTTTGTGCGCGTCTGTATACGTGCGTGTGCCTATATGGAGGCCAGACAAGTAGGTGCGTGCATACATATAAAACATTTATGACCATATTTGCATATTTAACGCCGACGCATATTTGTAGATTAAACCAACAACAGCGACAGCAACAAAAACAATTACAACACAATGCAAGCAATTCGAGTGCTCGCATTAAAAGAAAAATCTGCATGTGCGCCATATGAATAGGCTTGGATGTAAGGGTTGGTTGTAAGTTCGTATTATTATTATTATTTCTACTTTTATTTTCATTTTATTGATTCAAAACTCACGCGAATAAAAGAAAAAGGCATTTATGCACAGATAATAATTGGCAGATATGCAGGCCGGTCGAGGGAGTGAAGGTGGAGGTTAGTTAATCTAAGCAATTTAAATGTTGAAGCGGTAATTCAGTTATTTACGTCGTAAAGTGGAAAATGTGATTATTCAAAATGTTACAAAGTGTAGCATGTTAAAGTGCGGATGTGCAGATTTGTAAGGATTATAAAATAGCTAATTAAAATTTGTATGTAATCTTAAGTGATGGCATATTATTGGCTTTTTTTTTTGTTGCTTTTTTTCTAGTTTGTGAATCCAAGTGGTGCTTGGTGTTTTATGCATTCTGGTCCTATTTTTGTACTGAACTGTATGTTGATTGATTGGCAGTAGCTAATTTGAAGTATTTATATTTTTATTTATCTGATAAAAATATTTTTTTTTTCATCATTTCGGATTCAATCACACGCTTGGTGGGACAAATATCACAAGCGTCAAAAAATTGTGGGGAAATATTAATTTAATATTTATTCTTTTTCAATTTAAATTTTTTTATTTGCTACTTAGCATTTATTATTTATTTTTTATATATTCAAAAAAAGGAGTAATTTCCATTAAGTGGCGGCAGCTTAACTACAACCCATTAATTTATATCAGGTAAAAAATATTACAATAAAAAATATAAAATAATTAACAACTCCAGAATCAATAAAACATTTAATGTAAAAAGTTTCGAACTAATGACAGGAAATATGTATAGCTTCAATCTGCAAGCAAAAAATTAGAGATTTTGTGAGTTGAAGTACTCTAACGTTGTAGCAGTTTTATGCACGAGTCCACGCGCTAAACTGATAATTGGTGGTACGAGGTGTGGTCAAAATATAGGGAAAATTCTCAATTTTCATTTCGCTCTACATACATTCGACTTTCCATTATTATTTTCATTTTTTATATTGGTACATTCTAAATGTGAAAAAAATGTTCGCTAGTGGTACAAACTTTTCACAGAAAGTCGAGCAGATTTGAATGACGACGCTCGCTTTGGACGCCCCAGCACATCAACAACCGATGAAAATGTTGAGAAAGTGAATAACATTGTTATGGAGAATCGTCGAATCACAATTACCGACGTTGTTGAGAATGTCGGCATATCGGTTGGCTTATGCCATGCAATCTTTTCATAAATTTTGGGCATGAAGCGTGTGGCAGCGAAGTTTGTTCCAAAATTGCTGAATTTTTACCAAAATCAACGCCGCATTAGGTTAGGTTAGGTTAAATGGCTGCCCTAGCTAAGGGCTCACTTGGACAAATATTAAGAAATTCGTCCGTTGTGGTGCCATACATGGGAGAGGAGAAAGGAGATGGGAAGAAAGAAGGAGCCTTGGGATTAGAGACCATGATGACCATACATTTTACGACGACGCCAACGCGGGCTGATTTGCGTTCGTAGTTAGCCGTAACAAGCTACTGATGAACTTCACCAAATTTATGATATTTACACTGGCTATATCCGCAGGTGTAGCGAAAAAGTGAGAGCCCAGATGTCTAAGTCTTTGCCAGACGAGAGCAAGGCAGCTGAGAAGAAGGTGTTAAGATGATTCCACCTCGTCTTCCAGACAGTTTCTGCAGAACGGACTTGAGGCAATCCCAAGTCTCACGGCGTGAATACCTAACGGACAATATCCGGTAAGGATGGCCACCAAATTCGAGATCTGAGGCTTTGTTAGCCTTAGGAGTTCCCTTGAGCGTCCCCGATCTACCCGTGGCCAGAAGGATCTTGCGACCTTGCACGTTTGCGCACTAGCCCAGCGCTCGCTGAGTTGAGTCGAGGTCCATCTTTCCAGGAGCAGACCACAGGTTCTCAGGGGAACCCCAATTCTCTCATTTCGCGACGAAACCGTCTCCAAAGTTCCCTGTCTAGCCAGCTCATCAGCCCAGCAGTTTCCCTCTATGCCGCTGTGCCCGGGAACCCAAATGAGCCTGTTGATGAAGTATTCGGATGCAATCGAGAGAGAAGCCAGACATTCCCCAACCAATCTCGAACGCACAAACAGCGAGCTCAAGGTCCTAATTGCCAATTGGCTATCGGAGTAAATATTTACTTCCTTAACGGTAATTACCGAATTAAGCAACCAATCCACCGGTTCCTTAATTGCGGAGAACTCCGCTTGGAAAACACTACAGTGGTCCGGGAGCATAAATTTAAGTTTCATGGGAGGCTCCTTACAGAATACTCCCCTAACAACCCTTCCGTCCAACTTCAAGCCATCCGTGAACATGTTTGCCATGCCCTGCCGCCAAATGTTGCACCCCGCCCACTCATCCCTTGAGGGAATGTGAGTAGAAAAAGGTCCGCTCGGACCCAGTGTGGGTGTACAGTGGTCCAGCACCATAGGGATGAACTCAAAGTTTTTAAGAATGCTAGAATGTCCGTAACTAGTCTAGCCTATGGCCCGAACACCTTAATCTGATTGCGGCGCGTGCAGCGGTAGTTTTTCCTACAATGTCCACGGGCGCCACATTCAGCATAGCGTTAAGCGCTAGAGTAGGAGTGGTACGGAGCGCCCCACTGATTCCAATGAGGGCAGACCTTTGTACCCTCTCCAGCTTCTTAACTGATACCATCCTTTCTAGCGAGATACCATCCTTTCCACCAGACAAGGACTCCGTATAGCAAGATTGGTTTCATAATCGTGTTATAAAGCCAAAAAGTGACTTTAGACGAGCTCCGTCTTCAGAGGATTTATCGATAGGCCGCAATTTGCGGTCCAATTTATAACCAAATTCAGATTACCCTGCAACAGTTCCATCAGAGTATCTAGAAACTTGCCTCTGACAATATGTGCCACGTCATCCGCGTAAGCAATCACCTTACAGCCCCTCCCCTCCAGCTCCTCCAGCAGGCCGTTAAGTACGGCAATCCAGAGTAGTGGCGAGAGAACACCGCCTTGCGGAGTGCCTCTGTTCACTTGCCGGCGGAGAGAGGTGTCGCATGAGTTTCGCTCAGAAATTATTGAATGACGTCAACGATGATAACGGTAGATGAATTATGCGTATATGATTATGACATCGAAAGCCAAGACCAAGTTTGACAAATTTAAAGGTTTTGATCACTACTTTCTTCACTTACCATGGCGTAGTGCATCAGCAGTTCTTAGCACAAGGTCGTACGGTAAATGAGTAGTATAACCTTGAAGAAATGCGCCGTTTACGTGAATCAATGCAAAAAAATCGTCCGGAATTGTGGAAAAAAATGGATGCCTTTTGCATCATGATAATGCATCGGCTCACTCATCTGTGCTTGTGAGAGATTATGTGGCCAACATACATGCCATTTAGCCACAACACCTCAGCCACCATATTCACCAGATTTGGCCCCTGCAACTTTCTCCTATTCCCAAGATTGAAGAGACCCATGAAAGGAAAACGTTTTGTGATCAATAAGGAGATAAAAACCGAATCGCTGAGAGAGCTCAAAGACATACCAAAAATTGCATATCAGAATTGCTTCGAGGAATGGAAAAAATGCTAGCACAAGTGCATTATATCCATAAGGGGGACTTCTTTGAAGGATATAAGATGGAAATTGATGAATAAATAAATATTTTTTGAGAAAAATGAAAATTCACTTTATTTTTTGAACACACCTCGTACACCTTCTTTAGCTTAAAGTACCGTTTGACATCGAAGCCTTAGTCAGAATATTTTGATATCTTTTCTGTGTGTGTTTTTTGCATGTCCTTGCTGTGGTGAACTGCAACTTCAACTATATAAGCAATCACCTAAGATTTATTGATCAGAAATATGTCTGGCTTTTTATGGTTTCTCTTGCGATAGTGGGGGTCTTCATGCATAGGGTGTGGGACATATCTGAAATATAGAATTTTGCTCTGGTCAAAGTTGCAAATTTCTGCTAGTTTTAGATGAATTTTTTTTCGCAAAGTCATGGTGGCGCTTCAGATACATTAAGTTTTTCAGCATGGGGGAACCACGGTTTAAAGTCTCACTCCGGTAACTGCATCTTCGACAGCGGATAGAAGGCTTTTGCGACTTACATTACATATTTAATGTAGTTTCTTGTTGGGATCACTTCATCTTGTATGGCGAAAATGATACCTTCCGTTTCGGCGAATATCGACTAGTTGGTGAGCCATAAGTGCGATAACTTTCGATCGATATGTGCGACAAGTCTTTTCGATAAACGCCGCTGTTTTACACCATCTTTGAATCATTTTATAAAAAGTGTTTCCAAAGATATTATAAAAATGCCCAGCTAGTAGAATTAATCTCCACACAACTCGAGCAGGGACTAGCCTCGAACTAAATATAAAGCAAACAAAGCTTAAATGAAAATAGTACAATGCTAAACATAAATATTTTTACATACATATTTTTGGACTCTACCTCACTCCTATCTAAACCAAAAAAAAAAAATAATAAATGATCAAAGATACTTAGACATCTATTCCAAATAGTAGCTGGAAAAAAAGTGAATGTCACTTAAAAAAAGTAGTTTCCTTATACCGTTCAGATGAGGCACTTTGGCCACTTCATTGCAAAAATTGTTCTAGTTTTTTCCTTCACATTATTCCCTTAATTGATGCTTCTTAGTAGGCTATAATAGCACGATGTTTTTTCTCGCTGTAGCTCATTAATCAATGTTTTTCAATGTACACACACATATGCACATGCATATGTACAGTCGCGTAGATATATTCGCTCACACATACACACACATATATATAAAATCACATAATTACGTACACACAATTTTAAGTTAGAAATTCCTTTTTGCCAAGCAACTAGGCAGACAGTATTTTTAATTTATCTCTTACCGATTGTGCCTTTATTGTTGCAGCCGCCGACAGTAGCTATGAACAATTTTCAGTGAAGGCTCATTCATTTCCATGGATGGTCAAGGTAGCTTGAAAGTGCATAAAAAATCATCAAATTGCACTAATACACGGATACTCTTGCATGCATATGTCAGGGAGTGTGTGCGTGTGTGTGTGTGTGAAAGCTGGTGCATCTATAACAGAACGCAATGAATTATTCATGAATTAGCAACGGTAATTGCAAGTGTCTTTGGCGCCGAATGTCATCGAATCTGAAAATAGCTTATGAAAAATTGTGTTCTAAACAGAACATTAGGGTAGAGCAAACCTCGGATGCACTGTGATTTGCATCAAATTTCAATTATGAGTAAGCATAAAATTTAAATAATTGATATGCGCACTTCTGTTTAGGTGTTCCGAAGAGACCTTCCTTCTATTTGTGGTGTGCGTCTTGATGTTGTTTCGCAGTTTTAAGCTAACTCCGAACGGCAAATGGTTTTTTATGAGGAGCTTTTTCTTTGCAAAAATACACTCGGATGTTTGTCAATGCCTGCCGAGGGGTGACCGCTATTAGAAACAACTTTTTCCATCATTTTGGTGTTTCATATTCGAATCCCTGGAACATACATACTTTTTGCTTTTATGACATCAAAGTAAATCTCTGTTTGGCAAACTCCCAGACTCTTATTTTTATGTTATTTGCAAATTTTTTACAGATCTGCTTAGCATAATTTTAACGTCGGCGTTAATTTTTAATTTATCCCTAAAAATACCTGAGCTGCCTATAATTTATTAAAAAAATTTTGGTGGATGCCCTATTTAAGACAAAATTTGGTTGCGAGATGTGCATTACCAATTTAAATTTGTTTAAAAAATCTTTCGCCATAATCTGCTGTGTATTTTGTACTGTATGTCCTACAAAATACTTGCATTTTCGACCCACCTTATGTTGGTTGTGTCTACATTTGCTGGCCTTAGTTTTGGATCAATTAAACTTATAGTTAACTCAAACAGTGTTTTTCTGCCATGCCTAATTTTTATTTCATTCATAATGCTATTGTGGAAGTGTTGGCATACGAGTTTTGTATTACACTAGCGTACCCTCACCCGCTTCGCTAGGCGATAAATTCAATGATTTACTGAAAGAGAATAAAATTAATACGAAACAAAGCAAATTCTTTGATACAATTTCATTCGAACTTTATTGTAACACTTTTTGGTAGACAACGTTTTTGGTTTTTCCATCTTTCGCGTAAATGAATAATGACGATGGTTTGCCTACTCGTGAGCAAGCTACATACAATTGTCCATGAGAAAAAATTGGGTATTCTAAATTAATACCGCACATTTGTACAGACTGTCCTTGCGCCTTATTAATTGTCATAGCGAAGGCAAGGCGAATAGGGAACTGCAAACGTTTGAAATCGAATGGTAAATCCGTCGGAATCGGTGGAATTCTGGGTATCAAAACGCCTTCTCCTTTGTAATTACTTCCCTTTCAAAATTGTTGCTTCGATAACGTTACCCATTAGCTTCTTTGCAGCGAGTTTGGTACCGTTGCAAAGCCGTGGCACATTAATGTTGCGCAGCAGAATAATCGGTGGTCCAATTTTTAATCGTAAATTATGAGGTGGTAGGCCTGGCAAATCGAGTGAGTTCAAGGATTCAGTTGGATAATTCACGACATCATCTTGATCAGTAATAGTGTCCATTGACTTATATGCAACTATGTCACCAGGTATTTGATCCAAAATAGCTGCATTTATATCATTGACGTCCTTATTTTTCCCAGCTAAAATTGCTCTTTCGCTGAGCCAATCATGGTTTTTGTAATGTTGAACTATGTTTGGAAATACACTCTGTGTCAATGCCTCTTTAGACTGTGCAAAAGTGCAGAAATTGTTAGGCAATGTAATCATTCCTGTTGGATCGACAGACGTTTGGCCATTTCCGATTTTCAGTAATTGGTGTGAAAATTCAGCTGCTGACGGATCGTTCTGTAGTTGAACACGTACGTTTGTAGCAAGTGTAAGCATGTTTACATGTCCCCATAAATACGATGATTTTGAACATGCATTGATTTCATCTGCAGCCGTAGATTTTAGGATCATAGGTAATGTTTGCCTGAAGTCTCCAGCCAGTAAAATCTTGGCACCTCCAAAGACTGCTTGGCTTCCTCGTAGATCTTTCAAAGTTCTATCAAGTGCTTCCAATGGTTTCTTGTGTGCCATAGTACACTCGTCCCATACGATGAGCTTACATACTTTAAGAACTTTTGCCATTCCAGATGTTTTCGAAATATTACATGTTGGTGTTCCATTTACCTGCATATTCAAAGGCAACTTTAATGCAGAATGTGCTGTGCGACCGCCTTCCAGTAATGTAGCCGCAATTCCGGAAATAGCGAGTGCTAATGCAACGTTATTATCTGATCGAATTGTTGCTAATATCAATGAAATCAAAAAGGTCTTTCCTGTTCCCCTAGGAGCATCCAAGAAAAACAATCCACCAGTTCCATGGCTAACATTATTCATGATTGTATCATAAACATGTTGCTGTTGGTCATCCAATTTCGTTAAATTTGATGTTACAAATGTGTTTAGTTCATTACAATCATAATGGTATTCACGCTCCAGTTCTCGACTGAGAACTTCGGATTGTGTTTTCGTTTCGTCTTTGACTCGTCCGTTGAATTTTCGTCTGAAACAACAATCACATTGTCCTCATCGATCTGAATTCCCATGTCTTCAAACACGCTCATATCGTTGGAGTTATCTGAATTTTGTGTATTCACGTTCATCCTCTTCGGTAAATAAATCCACAATTTTATTTAAGGCCGGCGGGCCAATTAGATGTCCTAAATTCAGTAGTTTTCGCGAAGCGTTGTAGGATGAGAAAAAAAACAATTAGCCAAATGAAGTTTTGGGGATAGTTTAATATATATTTGAACTAAAAAAAACATCCAAAAACTTTTTTACCCAGTTGAAGAGTTTTTTTTTTCCTTGAAAAACCACTTTTTTTTCTACCTTCCCCAAAAATTCGAATTTTACGTGTTTCTCCCAATTTTCTTAGTTCACATCGAAGATAATTACATCAAAATTAATAATCTTTTTTTTTTTTTGTTTTCAGATGAAAATTGCAAGTTGTATCTTGTACAAAAGTTGGATACAGGCGCCCTGGGAATCTATTGATAACTCGGCTTACAATATATTGTTGGAGATTGTACAAATTTTTTTTTTTTAGTTCAAATATATATTAAACTATCCTCAAAACTTCATTTGGCTAATTGTTTTTTTTCTCATCCTACAACGCTTCGCGAAAACTACTGAATTTAGGACATCTAATTGGCCCGCCGGCCTTAAATCTGCCATTCCGAAAATGTAATGTTATTTTTTTCAATTCGTATCAATCCGGGAACATAGTATTCTATTGTAATCTTATCGATGTGAATACCCAAAGAAAACTGAAAAAAAAATTTTTTTCTGCCACATCACATGGGGAAAGGTATAAAGTGGTGTGCTCTGGTGTGCGGTATTCGTAAACAAACCGTTTGAACATTTTCTTTGTTCTTACAAAATGTATATCTCGTTTGACGTAAACCCAAAAACAACTTCTGTCAAATCTCTGAGAGGCGAATAACTGTTTTCTTGTCTGGTAAACCTTGGTAAATCTATTATCCTTGGTCAACACACTTCTTGCTCTCACAAATGAACTGCACACAAAACACAAATTAGTAGTTCGGCGTTCGTGTATGTGTACTGAAGCATTTCTTTTCATAAAGAGAGTACAAACCTCTGTGTTTATGTTTACTCTCCGTCGAAAAAAATTTGCAACTTAGCAACTCGACACAAATCGTTTCACAATAAGGAAAAAATCGTATATTTATTCAAAAAAAGTTGTACACTGAAAATGAATTTTCACTAAAAACACAATTTGTACAATATTTTGATTTTTTCTTTTTTTTATATGAAGAAAATATTAAAGAAAAAAAAATTTTGCTAAAAACCTTCCCCTAGTGGATTCCTATAATATGAAAAAAGAACGAATAAAATTGGCCTCGTATCGGCCCAAAAAAATTGCGTACAAACGAACATCATTTCATTTTTATATATATAGATTACTGCATTCATTTCAAAAGATTATTCGGTGTATTGAAATTTTGCATCTCTTTCAAACAAAGCTTATGGGGTTTGCTCTTAAAGTTCAATAGCCCATACGCGCTAAGGCTTCACGACCATCAAATGGTTGCCACCCTGTTCTGATATGAGAGACTTTTGCTTCTTCTAAAATTTTGCAATTCTTCTATTTTTAATTGGCTTGAAAACATACTTCATAAAAAAATAATAAGAGTAAAAAATAATTAGAAATAGTAAAATAAAACACAATAAAATAAATCATAGACTCTTTACTATTCTAGTGACTTATACGTCATGGTGTACCATTTTTCTACAATGAACTATGATGGGTGGAACTTGTGTAATATATAGGCATAGCGTAGCATATCTAACATGGGTGAATCGCTTCAGCAGACCATAGAAGAAACTAATGACTGAAAACAGTGAGTCAAGCACACAAAGAATGTCTACCGACCGCAAAAAAGTTTTCCTTCGATGTTTTACGATTGCTTAATTTATTCAATTAATTAAATAATAAAATCGTCAAGTATGTAAGACAACTTTCAAGCTAATCCTGTATTAAGATACATATATTTTTTAATTATTTCCGGGCAATGGAATGAGGCAATATTTAGAAATTTTAATTTCCGTTTGTCTTCACCTGTGCTTCAATCGATACTAAAATTTAGATATCAGTATGAAATATGGCGAGTAAAACATTTTTTATTTACTTAACCTTCTATCCAGCAGACTATAAATAATCGTCAAAAAATCATGTAAAATTCATATAATGTTAATTTTGGTACGCTAAAAACGAATTTGAAGTCTATTTTACATTACCTGTGTTTGTTCACTTGCCACTTAACAAAAAAGGCAGACCGTCTACAGACGGTCTTTCTGGATTTAGCGTAAAAAATTAAGCAAAGTAATTTTAAATTCAATACAATAAGAGAAAGTGTTTATTGTTCATTTCACCGTATAATGCTAGGTAACATCTAAAATTGAATGTGCATGATTATTTCACTGTGATGAAGAAATATACCTGTTTTGAGATTTTGAAGAAATTTCTGCAATGTTTGGTCACTTTTTCACAAGCGAAAAGATGAAATTTTCCAATTGTAATTTTTTCGACTGATTTCAACGACGGCCATTACCAAACTGACGATAAACATCAAAATGAAACAAATGAACACTATAAATGATTTGGAATGGTTCCGTCATAGCCGTTTCAAGGCAGCCACGCCGGCTCTTACGAAAAAGAAAATTCCATATAAAATCAAGGAGGGTTTTATGATGACCGTCTGTAGACGCTCTAACTGGATAGAAGGATAAGTCTATGATTACAAGAACCTTACAGGCCAGCCTACATATATCTACTTATATTTACTTTAAGTCTTAGAAAACAAAATATTCGTACAGACCATACATCCAACATAAAGCTAAGTGCGAATCAATCTTAGAATTAAGACAAATATTGAATATAGAAATAGAAAGAATACAGAAAAATATTCACAAATGTTGAACTAAAGTAGGACTTTTGCGTGCAATCTAAATCTAAAGCTTTGAAGACTAAGTTTAGTTCAGCAAAGGTACTAGATATGGAAGCGTGGATACCAAAACTACTTATAGAAAAAACTATTTTAAAAAAATCAGAATGGCGAAAAATTCTTGAGGGATTATTAAAAGCAATCTTTTCTAAACGAGAAGGGCAGATCTTTGCGTTTTTTGTTTTTTTTTTATCAAATTAAAGAGATAAATAAATAGGGCAGTTACGATGTTATTGACACATGTGCACGCTAAAATGGACCTTCTGTCCTCAAGTGTAGGAAGAATAATTTGTTAGCATCGAAAATAGTCGAAGGAAGTGGTATTGAAAAACTTAGTGAGCGGAGAGCAAATTTTAGAAAAATTTTTTAAACTCTCTCAAAGCAGTTAGATAGAATTTTTGTGTAAGACCTCCAAACAAACGCTGCATACTCTGGCATTGACTTAAGCAATACACAATAAAGATATTAAAGTGTGTATGGGAGGACTGCCGCCTGACAGTTTCGGCATATAAAAACTAACGTCGAATATGAGCACGAAAGAATACGATCGTCATGACTATTAAATTAACATGTCAGCTGGAATCAAGTACAACGCCAAGGGGCTTCACTGGATCTCAGATTGTAAAGCAGAGCCCGCAATTACCCGATTTACACGAGGAGACATCTGGAAGGGAAACATTTTGTTCGGTGGCGAAGGACGGTCGGGGAAGAGAGAAGGGATTTTGTCTCCCGACACGCTTTGCTCTTCTTATTCGTATTTCTTATCTTAAAGCAATTTTTGACAGTTGCTTCATTCGTTTTCTTCTTTTGTGGAAGAAAGTTCTAAGTTATGTGTTGGTTTTCATACAAACGGAAGATAACAACGATGCCAAACATCCGAACGCTGCTTGGGAAATGCACGATTATTTTTACTAGTAAATTAGGTATAATTTAAAATAGTTATGGGACATGTTTATGTTGATTTCTAATTTTTCCCTGTATTTCTAGATACGTTAATCATTTACATATGAAGTATTTTTAATTTAATTTTTTTTATTCAAGTATAAGAATTTGTAAATATATTTCAATAAAAAACCAACAAATTGTTTATTATTTAACCAGTTTGCATTTTTCATTCATATATTTAAGAAACTGTTGTCGAACGCTCTCTGCTTTACATGTAAGCGCGTGGTAGAATACATCCGAACCAGACGATGCTAGAGTATTAAATGTCAAAATGTCGCGGAAACATTTTTGCCCGTGTGAACGCGAATGAAACATCAAAAGAGAATTCCCAGTGTCTCCCTTCTAGGTGTCTCCTCGTGTAAATCGGGTCAATGCCTATAAAAGTGAGTGAAGTATTGGTATGGCTATTAAAAGTTACATGAAAACTTTTACTGATATAATATTAAGCGACAACTGATTATTGCAGCACCATTCACTGACTCTATTTATGCCAGATTGGAGGTTGCCTGAATCGTGTAAGTCTGTGATGGTTGCAAACATTTTAATTTTCAAATTTATTAGAATTTTTGTGCTTGGTAGATAATATAAGTTTTTCGTTTCAATTTCAAATGAAAGTTAAACCTTGGAAAAGTGGTATCGTGCTTAAAAAATGATCAACCATTTTATCAAAATTGAAATACATACGGCAAATTGCGATGACGGCATTGCGATGTGACCGCGTTTGGAAAAAGGTGCTTCGTGACCTATAAAACGCTTAAGTTTTTGGCGGTCTCTAATAGTTAAAGATCCCAGAAGCGCTATGCTATCAGTCCCAAATGATATTTTTGCTTAATTGTTTAAAGAAATAAAAAAAAATTACTTGGACAATTTTTTTATGAGCAAGTACAAGTAAAAATATTACCATGGATTGAAATAAGTGCTAAAATTTATTCTTATTTTCCGATCTGCAAGCGGATGAACTCAACTCACTAGCTCCTAATTTTCCCTTCTGCGTCTTTCCATAAATAATTTAACATAAGGTGGCACAAAATAAATCATCCTATTGAAAGATTTAACATTTTGGTAAATGACATCGTACGCCACTCAAATTTGATACTTGTGCATCAGACAGCTGCTGCTGAGTAGATAAAAATGGAGTGCATAAAATTCAAAATAAAATTTTTCACCACTCAAAATAAATTTTCGTTAGATTGAAACGATATAAAAATAAAGATTTCCATCACTCCAAATCATTTTTTTTCCACTTATTAAAAAATTTATTCAAAAACATAATTGGATGATTAATTTTGCGCCGCTTGTATGATTGAAAGCCAACAACTTCTCGCGTATTCGATAATAAATTGTCAATATTTTTATACCTGTGCATCTAATCAACGTTCTTGTGGTCGGAAGCAAGCAAATACCTTCGAAAGTGGCGCATTTTTTTATTGCCGTTATTTATCTTTGAACTTATTCGAAACTCAAAAATCTCAAGTGTTTTCTACTATATTGTGGCGTAGTTGAATAAAGTAGCCAATTTGCTGTGGAAAAGTTTTTTTTTATCTTTGATTGTGCGAATGACTTTCCTGCGTTCCCACCTGGCAACAGTGGTCACCTGATGTTTAAAAATTGTGTGAATATCCTAGTTTTTGTTTTAGCCTGAAACTTCAGCTCAGCTTTGCTAGATTTGTTAACTTAAGGCATAGCGATCCAGGAGGAGACAATGATAATAGGGTGTCGGTTACATTCTTGTAGATTATGGCATGATGATTGGAATTCCGGACACATTGAGTCATTTAAAGGGTTAACAGAGCAGTACTCTCTCTCTTCTAAATAAAAACTGATACCTGGAGACACTTTTGGAAGAAAGTATGTCGTAAGCTTTCCTACAAGAGAGTAATGTACTCTCTCTTCTACTTTCTACAGCAACGGCTCCAAGACTGAAAACGGTACTGAAGCTGAATGGCATCTGAGCAATAATTTCGGATGCTTTATTACTTTAGGTTTAACGATAACGGCCTTTCGAACGGAGTTCTTTGTAGTACTTAAAGTAGTTGCGTTGGTAGTTGGCGAAAGGTGACGAATAGTTAAAGTCAGGGTATGAAGTGATACTCAAACTGCTCTAAATGCTTTTGAAGCCACGCGCATCTCTTCAAAAATAGTCCCGGAATATAAGCTAAGGTTAAACTCCGCTGCTAACGAACTTTAGGTTACGTTGGTGTCGGGACACTTTGGTGTTCAAAACAACGAACTGGCTTATGAAGTAGCAAACTGCGTTCCTTTAGATCGTCCAATTAGACTGTAATGAATTTTAGTGCCAAGCAAGTCGGAACAATTGGGCCCATCAAGGTTTGATTTAATGAAGCTGATGACAGCCGTTGGTGTAATACGACCAACAACAAATCAGTCAAATTATACCTGAAAAGGTCTGACAGCGTGGCTGAAAAATTCCTTTCAAAATAGCGGTGAAGTGAGCTATGAGCCCTGATAGGACTCATTACGGGGACACAATTCATGGGGACGGCATGTGGTTCCCATAGACACTGTCGACGATTCACTGTGTATCTCTTATTTGAAAGATGAGAATAGTACAGAGTTATTTTCCTGGCGCTATTCCGCTTCAGCCATACTTAGATGGTAGATTTTTGGATCCGATGTATTGAAAACACATTCTCTACATTCTCTTTTCCTCGGCAAACTGCAAGGACGTATAGAAAATCAGAGAAGTTTGCATGAAAGTAATGAATTCCTCCCCCACCTGAATTGCTCTATGCCTTAAAAGGTCGCTCTTGGCCTTAAGTGCTATGGGTAATATTGCTTGAGTGCAATTTTCACCCATCCATAGTTCCATAAAACATCTGAAGTGAAAAACAGAAAGGAAAGTAGTTGTTCTCGCGTGATTCGAATCAGTGCAACCATTAAAACCGTTTCAGAAGGAATTTGCAGAAATCCCTTAGAAAGTAGAAAATCATGTCCAGGAAAATAAATGTATCGACCAGATCCATATCAAGACTAATTAGAGTTGATCTCTACATGATCCGTCCGTCGCTTAACTGGGTACTCTTGAAGAAAATTAAACCCGACAAATGCAAGCAGCTTCTTCGGCGGCACGCGGTCAACGGCCATGAAAATATTCTTTTCACAAATGCGCAAATGTTCTTGTTGAAGAAGTTTTTAATAAGCAAAACGGCAAAATCTATGCTAAAACTTCTAAAGATGCAAAAGGTTTTGTTCCAAGGATGCAGCGTGGCCACCATCCAGCCTTCGTAATGGTTTGGTGGGGAGTGTCTCGTGAAGGCGTTTCATATCTTCATTTCTGCAAAAAAGGGTTTAAGTCTGGGGCAAAAGTGTACCAGGAGGATGTCTTAGAAGGCGTGATGAAGCAGTGGAACAGCAGTTGATATTCCAGCAAGATTGCGCTCCAGCCCATAAGGCGAAATCCATGCTATAGTAGCTAAAAAGCAATATTCCTGGGTTCATAGCCGCAGAAGATTGGTCGTCTGGAAGCCCAGAACTGAATCCATTCGACTACAGCTTGTGGTTAGAATTGGAGAACTTGGCATGCCAAGGCCTTACAGGTAATGAAAAATCGATCCATATAACCCTAAGCGTCGAAGAAGTTGGAGCCTGCCAGGTGAACAAGTGACATCGAATAAAAATGTTAATCCCTTAAATGTTTTTTTGTGCATCTAGTGGGATGAGAAGGGTGAACCATGCTTAAACCATCTGAAACTATCACCGGCAATCGTTACCGACTGCAGCTAATGTGTTCAAATCGAGCTGATAAGCGGCCGGAATGGGATGGTGGACGTGACAAACTTATTTTGCTTCATGAAAACGCCAGACCACACGTTGCTAAATCGGTCCAGAAATATTTATATTGACTGAATTGGGAAATCTTGCCCCACCCGCCGTATTACCCAGACATTGCACCTTCGGATTACCATCAGTTCCGATCAATGCAGTCAACCCTTATTAGAGAGCGATTCAAACGATAGCATCGCAAAATGGCTCAATGAATGGATCAAGACAAAAGAACTCGAATTTTTCGTCAGAGGAATCCGTATGCTGCCTTAAAGATGGAGTAAAGTTGTCACTTCCAATGGCACATACTTCAGGCACTAAATTGTTTAAATTATTCGTGAGTTTGGCTAAGAAAGGACGGAAACTTATTCCCATACCCAATATAATAAACAATAATAAAACAATTTAACAAATTTTTCCATTAACGAAACACTGTAAGTTGCTTGCAATCAGTGCGGCACTGCAAACAAGACGCCTCTCAAACAGGTACCTAACTATGAAATGCATAGCCACAAAGCAGCAAAAAGAGCTGAGTTTCGGTCTAAGTGAACATTGTGTTGAAATGCAATGAAAGTGCGTGACTTTGTACTTGCATAACAACAACCATATACATATACCACACATACATATATACGAGTTTGTCATGTGGGCTCATGCAGTTGTTATACATATTCGCGCTTAGCATGACTCTCAGTGGCGCACATGCACGCATAAGCAATACTTAAGTGTTGCCTGTACCATAACGAATTGAACGGATGCGCTTGCCTTTACCCACTTCACATTGCATGCAGCTCACCTACTTACGCTTGCCAATTTATAAATTACTTGTGTGTGTGTTTGCTGGTATATCCGATTTTGTGTAGACACCCAGCGCCCGCTTAGTGAGAGTGCATTTAAGCTGCCTGTGTTACTTAGTATGTGAAATGAATGTTTATATGCATGGGCGAAAGTATTTCTCTATGCTTTTGCTTTTGCTTTGGCAAGCGCAGTGCGTTAATGTGTAAGTGTGCCATGAATGCGTGTCTCACGCACATACATGCGAGTACATACGTGAGTATGCATGTAGAGGCGTTGCGTGTCCTTGACCAGCCACTGGAGCTATACCACTCAATTATGTACGTCGGTTATTGGTTCTTGTTTAAAGCATTCTGTGATTATGTTGCTATTGGTATTGTTGCTGCTATTTTGGTAGTTGAGTTTTTTTTGTTTTTGGCTTTTTGGTCACTTTAGGCTTACTTTTCATGCATCCTTTGAGTTTCGATTGGCAGCGAGTTTGAAAATTGCTGAAATTTTAACTATGTTGCAGGCATTTGAGAACAAGAAGAGCATGGCTAAATGGATAAACTGTAATGAATGATGAACTGGCACGGTTGTAATTTTGTTGCTCTTTTAACGTTTCATGCAACTTCAGTGCAGTGCGTGTATGTGTGAGTGTACCTGGAATAACTCAATAGAAATTTGCGCATATAACAGAGACTACAAACTGAAATCTGAAACCGCTGTACTGATTTTGGGATAAATTTGGCACAACCATCTAACGTAAATGAGGGACTAAAATATATTTTTAAACTTCGTATAATTCACTCAGGCCATTTTGAAGGCCAAAAATACATAGAAGTTTGATTTTCTAGCAAAGTCTATGTAAAAATAAATGATTTTTAGGTGTAAAGACATCAGCCCTAGGCAGTGAAGGAAGGTACCACAAAGAAACAATTTTGGTGGAGTGGCCATATACTTTTCTATGTTGAATTTTTTTTTTTTATTTAGCTGAAAAGTTGAATTTAATGTTGTTTTATTTTCTCGCAATAATGCCGCGTTCATGTGCCAGAGGTTTTAAATATTCGTTTTCTACTCTCTTTTTAGGTGTTTGGCCGAGCTCCTCCTCTTATTTGTGGTTGTTCTTGATGTTGTTCCACAAATGTAGGGTCCTACAGTTTCAAGCCGACTCCGAACGGCAGATATTTTTTAAGAGGACCGCTATTAGAAAAATGTTTTTCTTAATTTTGGTGATCCACCGAGATTTGAACCTACGTTCTCTCTGTGAATTCCGAATGGTAATCACGCACCAACCCATTCGGCTACGGCGGGCGCCGCATTTCTTACCCTCTACTAAAAGGGAAGGTGAATATTATGAAGTTGACTTTTGTTTATCGGTGTCCATACGCTCGTCGAAATAGTTGTTTGTTGTTAAAAAAAAATTGAAGTAACTCGCAAAATGAAGCATCCAGTTTTGTTTTTGAATAACTTCCTAACTAAAAAAAAAACTATAAAAATAAAAAAAGTGGGTGTAGCGTAGTACACATAACAGAAGTGAAACTTTCAAGGCAGGCAAAGAAAGAGTCTCCTTCTCCCGAGAGAGAGAAAGAATATGTATCTAAATAAATTCACAACATTTGCAGGGAATACAAATAGACAAAGTTTACAAAAAAACGGGGAAGGGTCGACCGGTGTAGGTAAACGCCGGACACAATCCGTGGCGACAACGCGCACTACTCCGAGCGTTTAGCACACAAATGCAGCGATTCCAGGACCGCAGCAACCGCACAAATTACCGCAAGGCAATACCCCTAAATCCGACGCCGGAATGGATAGCACTTTATAGTATGCACAAGCACTAGCCAGGAAACGGAAATAAGCGCCAAAAAGTAGGCGCCAAAAAATTAGGACCCAAAAACGCCCCAAACAGTAGGCACCAAAGAAATATAACGCGAAAAAGTGGGCACCAAAAATATATTTCCTACAAGTTTGCGCCAAAAAACAAGCGCCAAAACGTAGGCAGTGTTATTTCTCACTAGAAATTAGCAACCACAAGGAAAACTCAGGAAAATAGCCTAAAGTGTATCTAAGATATATATAAGGTATAGCTCTCTCTCTCCTTTCCCTCTGCGTTATATCTTTTTCTCTCGCAGAACGAAAATGCCCAAAACGTTGCATGACCTTGAAATTTTACTCTCCATTCTCGTTCGTCCATCGACGCCTAAGAATTTTCACTTCAAAAAAAAAATTTTTTTGAGTGATGGTAATATATATTTTGACCCTAATGCACTCCATCGCTTATTTGCTTTTTATACTGGAGTTTTCTAGTTCATAAGTGTCAATTGTGATTGTAATTTGCAAAAATTATATATCTTCCTATAGGATGATCAAATTTGCGGCACCTTGTATATAAGGGCAGACTTTAAAGTTTTGCTCTCAAACACATACATTTAAAAGATGTATCCCTCACTATAATTTTCTTTCTGCAATGGTTGAACATTTGAAATTTTTTCATGAAATAAAAAATTAATAAAATCTGAAAGCATTACAGTAAAACCTCTTAAGTTAAAAGTCCTTAAAATTTTGACATTCACGCAAATTGAACAGAGAGTGCTGCACCTGGTGTCCAATTTTGGCAGATTGTACTGTAGTAAATTTTTGACTAAGTATTAGGATTAACCAAAAGTCTTCTATTTACTTTCTATGAGGAGTTTCATTGTTTTCCATTCGCTATAATTCTTATCTCTGTTTTTTTTTGGTAAGTGAGGTAGGGTCCAACTGCCTTTGCGCTTACAGTGATCGTCGTCTACTGCGTTGAGTAGTGTAACCACTAAAACAATCCGTTCTCCTCTTCTGGAGAACTCACATCGCGGAACAACTTTCTGCATTACTTCGAGATAGCCCAGAATGGCGATCTTGCAGTGAACCAGTTCTATTCAACCACGTCTGGGTTCATCATATTTGAAGACAGCTTCCTGGCATAGGCTCGTCTACTTATGCCTCTGTCTGAGAGGCTTCGCTTTGCTGTACTGTATCGAGATCTATATTTTCTTCCTAATACATTCGTCTTCAATATATTTTTTGACTGCATTCCAGCTGTCCTCGCGTTGAAGAATTTTGCTAATTTTATTGGCCGGCGCAATGTCGCCAATCTACTCCCTCAGAGCATCTCCACGAGCCATCTGTTGTGGGTGTTCGGCGTCATATCTCGATGCTTTGCAATATATACACCTGGAGTTGCTTACCTTACCCATGCGGTATAGGTATTTCCGGAAGTATCCGTCGCCCGAAGTTTCTCTTAGCCCATTTGCCTATTGTTGGAACGTGTCTCGCCGTCCATTTGCCACTTGTTTCAGTATCCCATTGGCTTTGTCACCGCTGTAAGGCTTCACAACTCCGCTCCGCGGCGTTAGTGGTAGCGTTGCGATTCTACACATCCGTTTGTTCCCGAGTCATGAGGTCGACAGGTATCTTCCCGCTGATTACAAAAACTGTCACGCCTGAGACAGTGCGACAGGCCGAAACAGCTCTAAGTGCCGCTGTACATCGTACAACCTGCAGTGTTTTGCGCTTGGTTTTGCAGTTAGCGCAATTCCCTATACCACGCTCCCCTACAAAGGTATTGAGTTTGTGGTAGCTCTGACCAGACTTCTTTTGCTTTGTGTTGGTCCACCGATGTTTGCCATTAGTCTGCCTGGCAGAGGGAGACAGGTGTTAGATGAGTGGGTTTGATGGGGCATGTGAAAAGGTGGTTAGTGTCGTGCGGGGTGCTTTCACATGCCTTCACATGCCGGACATATGTTTAGTATGTCGTGGTCGATTCTGGATAGGTAGGAGTTTAACCTGCTACAGTATCCAGAACGCAATTGTGCCAAGGAAACGCGGGACTGTCGGGGAAGTTGGAGCTCTTCGTCTGCAAGTGGTGGTGGTTGGACTCCGATAACAGCATTCGGAGGTCGGGAGCTTAAGAAGGTGGCAAGGGCCTCCCAATGAATGTCGTTTATGGCGTGTCTGTACACTGTCCGATCCTGGAGTGGTCTGTCTGTTTTGTCTGGGATCTCGTCCCAACTAGTTCTGTCTAGTGTACCGTATCCCACCTCCGCTGCTCTCGTGGCCTTCGATGTTTTGGTAACTGCCTGCCGTATCTCGGCCCACAACGTTAGTCTACATTCAAGTTGAACTCTTAGATATTTCACTGCTTTTTGAGTCACTAGAGATGTGTCGCCTATTTGCGTGCTGACCTCGAAGGGCGTGTGAGCTCGTGTATAATTCAAATTAAGATTATTTAAGTGGTTTGTAAGATATACGCGATTAATTAGAATCACTTTTGCTTTTGGCTGAATAACGGTAAATTGCAGATATCTAGAAAACTTATCCAATAAAAAATTAACTCGATTTTCATAACCAACGAGCCATTGTATGTACGAATTGGATTGCGTCTATCCAAGCGGAGTGAAAAAAATGAGAATTACAATAAAAACTTCTGAAATTTACTACCGGTAAAACATGTATAAATATGTATAAATATTTGATTATAATTTTTTTAAATATATAAATTAAGTTACTTATTAAATCATTAAAGCATTCACCAACTTGGATGAGTTGGGTATTTAATAGATTCTGTGAACTTTTATTTTTAAATTTAAGCCATTAAATCAGGCATTTCCCTCTACTTTAATACAAACATTTCAATTTAATGAGCTGGCTCACCAATAACTATAGAACAATTAATTCAATTCATAGCATTGGAAATATACGCGCTTGTCAACAATATTTCGGCCGGATATAAAAAACTTTAATTGTGTTTGCTTAAAGCCGCTGACTTCGCACTTTCGCATTTATAAATGCTCACATAAATACCAGCTCACTCTACGGACAGACGCCCCACAAACAAGCAATAGTGAAATCACATACACATACATATCAGTGTATCACTCACGCCTTCCGCATCCACAGCTGAAGTCTACCCGCATTTCATTTGATTTTAAGAGCATCAATGAACTCGATGCTGTGTCGCCTGCGTGTGTGTGTGTGAACTTAGGTATGTAGTGCAGTGGCGTAAGTTTGCCGTCGACAGGCAAGTTGAAAGACAGCTTTGTGTTTGTCCGAATATCTTGTACGCACATCCATACATGTCCACACACATATGCGCAAGTCTATTGTCCAAACGGACGCCTTCAATGATGTCTGCCTACTTCTTGACTTGACTTCTGCTGGTAGGTGTCCTTAAATGGCAGCGGATATTGAATTCTGGCGGCAAGTAACTGACCTACTCAAAAGAAATATGTAGCGAATAAGTCTTCAAAATCTGCACAAATTGAAAGGAGCAAGCGAATCACATGCGACAGTGCAATGGTTTTTAAGAGTGTTCACCTGATATCTAAGTACGATTTTACTCTTTGTTTGATGGGAAGTCTCTTTTCATGGCTGCGGAATCTGTAAAGGTTGGTATAAAAAACTCTTAGTAGGAATTTCTCTTTCTGAAAGGGAAATTTAACATAATTTGCTCTCTTAAAATGTTTCTCACTCGACCTTTGCAGCTCGCTCGGTGAATAGGAATTGTTCACCATTCTCTGTTAACCACTTTTTGCTTTTACATCTTTTGGTTACACAGTTGCAATGCTGATCTTGACCATTGCAGGCTGCTACAGATGTGGGTGACGCATGAGTTTGCTATAAATTACTATATTTTCGTATTTAGTTTTATAAAAAAAAATTTATTCAATTGTTTTTTTTTTACAAATTGTACAGTTTTGTTGATATAAATTTTTTATGAATATAATCATTTTATACTTTTATTATTTTCATCACTTTGTTAGTCGAAACATGGTACAAAGTGGCACAATCACTCTATCGAAAGGTTTATGATTTTGGCAAAAGGCGTCGTACCTCAATCATATTTGACACTTGTGGACTAACTGCAGTATCCAGACAGGCAAGCAATGCGTAAAGGTCAAAGAATTTTTTTTTTTTTTTTAAAGCTTACATGGTAATAAAATTATAAGTAGACTCAAGCAAACGCAGCACTAGCAGCAGAGGCTTTTGGCTGAGGTCAAAATAAAAATTTTCATCACTCAGAATAATTTTTTTTTTTATTTATATATATGCATATATATACATAATTGGCGCGTTCACCCCCTTTGGGTGCTTGGCCCAGCTCCTCCTCCTATTTCTGGTGTGCGCCTTGATGTTGTTCCACAAATGGAGGGGTAGTGCACTCCGGATGGTAGTCACGCACCAACTCATTCGGTCACGGCGGACGCCGAAAAAAATAATTTCTTTTATTTAGTAAAAAAGTTATTCAAAACCAATTTGGATACTTAATTTTTCGCCACTTTGCATAAACATAAATAATCTCATCTCTTTCATGAATTCAAACTTCGCAAATTAAATTTTGAAGAAAATATCAGGTGATTAACTTAGGGTGAGTGGATGGAACCGAGGATAGAGGGAGCGTTACCTGAGTTCCTGGGTGAGCTCATTAACAGGTTGATTTATTTCAGCTCCTAAGGTTTGTTAGCTTCCCTGGAAGCCGAAAAGCTAACCTGATATATCATGTGCTGGTAGACAGGAGGCATGCTACCTCAGTACTGGACGTTCATTCACTCCGAGGAGCTTGCTGCGACTCTGACCATTATTTGATAAAAATTAGATTAAGGCAGCGTTTGGCAGTTGTTGCGTCTAAAAATAACTTCAAAAGAGAAACATATAATTTAGAAAAGCTTTATTCAGATAAAATTAAATTAAAATCAGCTTCCAATCTACGTTGAGTGCGCAATTGGATAAACTTGGTCGAAATCATGCTGTAGAGGAATGGAAAGCGGTAGCGAAGAGCGTATCTAGGTCGGCCAAGGAGGTGCTTGGCTACTTACCGAAACAATCCAAAAAAGAATGGTAATGATAATTATCGTGGTATCTCACTGCTCAACACGGCCTACAAGCTCTTTACAAATGTTCTCTATGAACGAATATGCTGAAAGAGTAATTGAAGACTACCAATGCGGATTTCGTAGAGGCCAGTCTACAATCGACCAATGTTTGAAAAACACTATGAATATGGGCTAGATGTTCACTTCCTGTTCATTGATTTCAAACAAGCCTTTGACAGTGTTAATAGAGATAGGATCCAGCACATATTGCTTATTCTTGGAATACCTGCCAAACTAATAATATAGAATAATAAGTGAATCGCACTGCTGGTTTGCTATTTACCTATGATGGGCAAGAAAATAATGAGGGAACTTTGGCTGCTATGTCACTTGGGGATTCGGCAGCCGAAATCAGCACGACCATTTCACATGTATTCACACACTCGTCCAATCAGTCGTTGTTCAGATGACAACGAAGTGTCATTGGTTGATTTTTTTCGTATATCACCAACATAATCTCAGCTTTATAAGTCATAATTGAAATAATAAAACTTAGACAATTTAGAGAGCAAATAGTTATAAAAAATACATAAGCTGCTCCACTGATACTACCTATTCAATGTGCCAAGGCCTGTGCCAGGCTCGCGGTGTATGCTTTGAATTTATTATTCCATATGCTCTTTGTGAATTATGCGACATGAGAAATAAAAACGCAATTTCTTGCGTACTTACAGGTAGGGATGAAATTAAGCAGCAGTCACCTAAACAAATAGTAAAAATTTACTAAACAACAGCAAACATATCAAATTACTTAGCCACTGTTGAACAAGGCCAAGAGATTTGCTAAATAGTACAAGGACAGACGTGGCTAGTATTCCAGCAAGTAAGGGGTGGGCCATATAGCGTTTGCTTTTTGAACCACCTATTTTTGTGAGAATGGTAACACAAATGACATGTCAAATGTGTTCATAATTTACCTAAAGGTTTGACATTTACAAAATGGGACGCTATACGCTTGAACAAAATTGGGAATTATTGAAAACCTATCTTCAAAATGGTGAGTCTTCTTCTTCTTCCGCGGTTACAGTAAATGGCGAGCGTTACCGTGACATGCTGAACGAGTTTTTGGTTCCAAAAATTGAAGAGGATGACGTGGACGACATTTGGTTTCAACAGGACGGTGCAACTTGTCACACTGCCAAAGTTACACTCGAACTTTTGGCTACCATTTTTGAATTCCGATATCAATTGGCCGTCTCGGAGCTGTGACTTAAGCCCGTTGGACTATTTTTTGTGGGGAGCCGTTAAAGACAAATGCTATGCAAACCATCCAGAGACGATTGAAGCTTTAAAACACGAAATCGAAGTTGCCATTCATGAAATTGGAGCCCAAACAATCGAAAATGTGCTTAAAAATTGGGTTGATCGAATGGCCTACTGTAAAGCCAATCGTGGCACTCATTTGAACGATATTATTTTTTATTCATAAATGACTATGTCCAATCACTAGTTTTCACTAGTTTTTTTTTAGCCGATTCAAAAAGCAAATTTTACATGACCCAGCCTATAGTAAGGGCCACTGACTTTAGAAGTTTCGTTGACGAAAGAATTTGTTGTGACACGTTGTGTCATATGGCAAAACCACTTATCTCACCTAGTGGAAGGAAGATTTAAGTCTGCTTAGGTAAGTGACAAGAGAAATCTGCAATATGTGCTACAAATACTAGTACTTTAGTCCTACAAAGATTGTCTTAGCAATCAGTGATGCTAAGACAGAAGCTTGAAAAGATTTCTGTAGTTCCATTTAATTGCTCATCCCAAGAACACTCCTGTCCTTCTTTCGTGAGGAAAGACATTGGGTAATGAACAAAATACTCCGCCGACATATTAGACCATCTCATAAACACACACTTCCTAGGTAACACAAAATATCATACATTGAGTACAATACTGACAGTGTTCGAATGTCCAACTTGATCTTGAATGCAATCAACCAAATCGTATCCCAAAATAGAATTCTGTGGGCGATGAAAAACTTCGAATCATACAAAGCAGCCTGCCCAGATGGGATATTCCCTGCCATGCTGTGGAATACTCGAAAACCACGATTACCTGACTAGAGGTATTTTTCCAAAAAAAAAGTTTTGTGCTACTTGTGTATGAGTGTAAGGCTGAAGAAAGCTGGCACTTTACACGTGTCAGAGAATGTTGGGTAAGAAATGGGGTCTTCAACAAAAGCTATACAATTATTCTTACACAGCCATTGTATGACAGATATAGGGTGCGCCATGTAAAATTTGGTTTTTGAATCGACAAAAAAAAAAAACTAATCAATATTTTTTCAAACTTTTTTTCTTATTTTGAAGATTGAACATTGTCATTTATGAATGACCTGCTATAGAAAAGAAGTACTTAGGTATATGCAAACCAAGCTGAACAAGATGAAAATACCAGCGTGTAGCCTAACGACAGGAGTGCTTAGCACCAGTCCTACTGAAGTGCTTTCCAATAAGAGGTGTTACTTTGATATTCAAAGAAAAATGCTATTTTTAACATAAATGATCGGTTGTTTATTTCATTATAAAATGGAAGGTATGCCGTTAATAGCGGAAACTAACATCAGGCAAATGATTACCACGACCACGCTTACAGAACAATATCCTTTTCATGAAATTTCCCATAACCGAAATGCAAAGTGGCTGCCATATGTCTTCGATAGCCTGACGAATTTCATCTTTGAGGTGGCTGCCCTATGTCCTCGATATCCTCACGAATTCCATCTTCGAGGTCTTGAATCGACCCTGAGCTGTTGGCGTAGACCTTCTCTTTCACCTGTCCCCAAAGGAAAAATCATAAGGTATTAAATCGCAAGATCTCGGTGGCCAATTGTGATCACCTCTTCGAGAGATAACACGGTCCGGAAATTTTTCCCGTAAAAGATCAAAGGTTTCGTTGCTTGTGTGGCACGTAGCGCCGTCTTGTTGAAAATAAACGTTGTCAGATCAATACCATCTAATTTCGGCCATAAAAAATCGTTAATCATTTCTCGATAGCGGAATTCGTTCCGTAATAACACATTTTATTGGAAAACCCTTTGCATCTACTACTATTAGACTTACATATAAAACCAGTCGCTATATGCAACGCTGTGAGACTCAGAGACATAAGAAGCTGGACAACAAGATCGTACAATTGCAGCCAGATCTTCCTACATAGACGCGCACTGTTCACAAACAAATGAAATTTCCCAGCACCCGATCTTAACTTCAAGAAAGTGTCTACGGTACGTTTTCCATCGAGACCCGAATCGAGGGAAGAGAAGGTGATTGGTAGATTCGCAATTTAAGTCCACACTGACGGTTCTAAGATGAACTGTGGTGTGGAAGCTGGCCTGTATTGGGAGGCACTCAAATTATCCCAATCAATTCGACTTCCTGGCTATGCCAGCGTGTTGCAGGTAGAACTATTAGCAATCAGGGAAGCTTGCAAATCACTGAAACACTACAAAGAAATTGGTGCAAGAGTGCAAGAGTTTTCAGACACTCAAGCAGCTATCAAGGCATTAGATGCCAATTCCATTTCGGCCAAACTCATTTTACAGTGTAGAGGGGAACTAGAATTGCTTGATCATTGGCTTCGAATTACTCTGATACGGGGTCCCGGTCATAGGAATATAAAGGGTAATGAGATAGCGGAAGAGCTAACAAGAAAGATTCGGCACTAAACATAACAGAGGCGGTGGCAGTTGCTACAATAAAAGCATCCATTGCTTCACATTGCTATGCTTTAGGCAAAAGATGGGGGAAGGAAATAAGAAAGAAAACACTACAAAAAGAAAAACATGGCCGTCGTACAACATCCAAAGGATGAATTACCTGTTAGGATACTCTCGCCAAAATCTAACTTATTCTTGCAACCCTTACAGGTCACTGGACGGTAGGTGATCATGCAGACAGACTTAATCTTCTTTTCAATTCCTGCGCAATTTCCCCTTTGTAGAAGCTGTCCAGCGGAGGTGTGGAAATAAAATAAATAAATAAGTTTATTCCACTATTTATGCCAATGTCCACGCCTAACTAGAGCAGGATGTCGCTCTTTCGGTAAGCCTTAATAAAATCTCAGACATGGGGAAAAATGGTTTGCTGCTATACTTGGATCTCATGAAATGAATCTAACTCACAAAAAAACAAAAAAAAAAAGACATAGTGGTAGTCAAATGGCGCTAGTCGCTTATTAGGATTATTTCTATAGACATAACCAGCTCAACAACAAAAACATACCTTATACATATACGAGGGTTGTTTGAAAATTCCATGCATAGAGATATAGACCTATCAGCGCGTACCGAAGTTTTGTTTAGTTAGTGGCATTTCTTGGAAGAACGCACAACAAGTTTCAGCCAGATCGGTGTATTTCTTTAAATGTGGCATTCGTTTGAATCGAGGAATTCGATTAAGTCTCCTTTTCCATTACGACAACGCAGGAGCCCATGCGTCAGCAGTTGTGGCCGCAAAGTTAATAGAAATAGGGCTCCAACTCGTTTCAGATGCCCATTATTTTCCAGACTTGGCTCCCTCGTATAGCTTGGACTACTATTTGTGCCCCAATTGGCAGAAATGGCCTGCGGGCAAAAGATTTTATTCAAACGTAGAGGTGATTTCACAAGTGAGTGGCTATTTTTAGGCTTGAAGAAATCCTATTATTCGGAAGGGATTAACATTAGGGACTTACCATTTAATCCCAGTCAGAGAAGCTGTGGGGACCTTTCAGAGAAGGAGACTGTTGAGCACTTTCTCTGTTAATGTCCGGGTTTGGCAGCTAGATGACTAAGGTGCGACACTTAGTGCTCCTTTCTTCGACAGCTTCGGGCAGTGCGCCAATCTAAATCCCAACAGTCTTCTCCATTATATCAACAGCTCTGGTTGGCTGTAGATATCTGCTTGTAGGGGGTCTCATAATGGTATCAAAACGGCGCTTAAGTGCTACTTGAGGAGTGCCAAACTGGCACTTCAACCATTTCACCTACCTACCTAAGGGATTAACAATAGAGTAGCGTTAAACGAAGTGTATGAGCCTAAAAGGAGGCTATGTTGGAAATTAAAAAAATTGTTCTGAAACAATTAATTAGTTTTTATTGTTCCACGAACTTTTCAAATCATCCTCGTATGTTGTTTTAAAATTTTCGCTTTTGTGCTTTGAAAATAAGTTTTCCCCAATAATACCTGTTCGTGAAATACACTACCATCCGGCTTAATTTTTCAAGCTCGATTTTCTCTGTGACTCATTAGCTAGAGCGATTGATTCTCTTTTACAAAATTTTAATCAGCTTATAAATTTCTAAACAATACATGCGCGCACATACACAAAGCATAGTTCGAACGCTCCATCGAATATACCAACTACTGATATGCTTTTGCCACCATCCCGATACACACTTCACCCATTGCCAATGCTCATCACTCTGCTCCTCCCATGGTTGGTTGCTCGTATCGCAGCCGCATTATGATTAATTGCATTACTGATCGAACTCATGAATTTTGCCAATTTATAAAACATGTTCTCGCCATGGCATTGGCCAAAGCCGAATACGTACTTTATAAAATTTTGGCCTACCACATGAGGCTGTGTGTGCGTTCGCTAAAGCTCAACATTGTGTGCATTCCATACAATTTCCAAACACTAAAATGTGAAACGTGTAGCATTTTGGGAGAATTATTACCCAAAATTGATTGTAATTAGGCGGTCGGTGGGTATCGTTGTTGTTGTTGTTATTGGTGTTGCTGTTGCCATTTCGGTTATAGTAGCGGTCATCAACATCGGCATCTGATCGGTTATATTGCCCGTGTATGTATGTAAATTACTAATATTGGCAGTACATCTTGGTTATATTGCTCACGCCACTTTGGGCAATTTTTGTTATGCGCATACAGACATACCTATGTATGTTGAGCTATGGCGCTTGCAAACATACTTACACATATGTATGCAGCTATATATATACATATTTACATACTAAGCGCTATTGCAAATGAACGAAACTGTTTGTGTGCTTGTGCATCCGCACGGCATGAGCCGCTTGTGCTCTAATGTGCGCCATGTAGTTTGCTTTGCGCCTAAAAGCATATTTAAATCCTGTGAGGCAACGCTCCATGTTGCTTTTCGCTTTGTGGTTTGGACTCGGTGACTGGGCTATGGTATTTACTATATGCCAACTATGATTTATGAAGTTTGACATGGCAGCGGCGAAACTTTGTTTCATTTAATTGATGGCAAATGCAAATGTCAATTATGCGACATTATCTTATGCCTTTGCTCTAATGACATATGCTGTAGAATTTAATGCGATTAAGCGTTCACATTACGAATATAAATTTTGTATGTATACCATTGTGGTGGGTCTTATATTGTTTGTGACAAATTTTATTGATGAATTCTAAATTTTGTGGTCATTCAAATAAATGGAGTCAAATTATTGTGGCACCGAGTCGAGGTAGTGAGGCAAAAGTCAATTTTGTTTATCACAGAAAATTCGATACATGAGCGTCTGTGGTGTATGCGTGTATGAATTTTTTTTTTAAAATAGTCTACTTCATATCAGGGTGTCAGGTGACAGAATTACTAACTAGAAGCTAAACTAAAAAAATAATTACTTATGAGGAAAGTTTATTTCAATAAATACTACAAATAAGCCAAGTGTGGATTTAATTTTTTAAAATGTAATTCCTTGCAGTGTTGATCGTTAAGTCAGACACACTCTCGGAGTCTGGTCTCCATATTCCGCACTACTCGGCGAGGAGATATCGAGATGCCATTAAGCTAGCACACCATATTTTCTTTTAGTGGTGGGATGGTCGCTTGGTTTGTTTCATGGACTTTACTTTTGAGATACCCCCAGAATCCATCGAGGTAGATCAGAATCCATCCAGATCGGGCCACTTAGCTTGTTAGCACATATCTTCGCAACGGCTCATCAATTTGTTAGGGAACAAATCACAAAGTCTCGCCTTGATTTCTCTGGTTGTGTGCCATGTGGTTTACTTTGATGTGCCAGTCTGCCAACTACTTTACTATGTGGTTTAGATGACTGTTGCATTTTAGATGACTGTTGTGTCAGTATGCGTTGGGTTTTGTAGATGTGCCATACTCTGTCGAACGCTTGAGCTACATCACGAAATATGGCTGAGAAATATTAGTTTGAATTGATTCAAATTTAAATTAGTTGTAATAGTAAGTTTTAAGGCTACAAAAAATGGATTCGATGAATAAATAAATAGTAATACAAATTAAATAAAAAAAAACATTTTAAAGGAGGGTAAATTCGTAAGAAATTTCTTCATGACCCTGATACTCGTTTGGCCAAAACTTACACGGCCAGCAGATCAAGCACTCCCCGAAGTGCGCCTTTAGTTTTGTATCAAAAAACGCTATCTGACCTGTCAACTTCAACAATGAACCAGACCAGAAGTGAAAGATGGGGCGAAACTGCCAAGCGTGGAAAATTTGTGTTACTACAACTTAAAAAGAGTGGCAGCTGTGCTATTTGTTTCACTGAAAAAGCTGAAAGCAAGAAAAATAAAACCGAATTTGTCTGCTTTTTGTTTGTGTACTAAAGTGTTTGCAAGGACAAACACAACCGAATGTGTTTTACATTGATTGATTTAAAAAATTTGCGATAAATTATGGCTACAAATTAAAGGGGGAGACAGAATTTTCAAAATATTGTATTTATTTGATATTTTGCTTTATCTTAAAAATATTATGTGAAAATTTGAATTGAATCCGACGAATACTTTTCGAGTTATTCAACAATTAACAAAAGCCGCCCGGGTGCTCGGCGCAAAATTTTAAATTCGATTTTCTCAAAACTATGTTTTTTGAACAGGTGATCACTCTGACTTAAAAACCGTTTGGTAAATTTCAATAAAATTTATACTGCTTTTAGAAAACATAAAAAACTCGTGCCTGATCAAAGGATTTTTACTTTTTCAAAAATTTCGATTTTCTTTTCACAATTAATTGGTGGTTTTTTTCTCGAAAATCTGGAAAATATTTCCTGAGGATATCGCAAATTTCGAATAAAAAGCTTCAATGCCTCAATCAAGCACAAGATTGTCTATTACTAAAGCAAACTGATTCTAAATGAATCTCAAAGAACTTGTGATGATCACCGCAAGGGACTTCTGGGCTCCACACAAACAGCGATAACTTTTACAATTTTTTGTTGTTGAAAATTTGCTAAAGTCAAGTACCTTATACTACGTTTTGTATTTTTTTAAATAGAGCAATTGGCTACCAAACAAAAAAAAAAATTATTGAATTACATAATTTTTCCGGGCCTCTGACTACTCCTAACTCCTTAAACTTATTTTCACAAAACTTTGATGTAAGGCTTAAATATTTTGTTTAACGTGGTTTAAGTTGAGTTGGAATAATTTTAATCATAAAATCTCTGCTTATACATAAAAAAAATCCCCAACAAGGATAAGACAAAGCGACAGCTTAAGTCCTATCCTATTCAATCTGCTTATGGGCGAGATAATATCTGCTGTAAAATCTACACGAGCAAGAGGATATTTACTGGGAAATGAAGTCAAGATGATGTGCAACACTGATGACGCAGTTGTGATGCCGACGTCCTTCAACGGATGTTATATACCTGCGAGAAAGCTGCTTCTGCATTTAATGTGCAGATCTCGGTAGCCAAGACAAAGAACATGACAATTTCTAGCCGGAGGGGAAGGCGAAGATAAAGAAAAGGGAGTTGAAAAGTCACTTGCTATGCATGCCCGGTAATAGGTTGGCTAAATTAGTTATGACGGGAAAGCCAGTCGGATGCTTTGCCAAACACAGCTCTATCATTAACTAATCTGTTCTTATATAAAATATAATCCAAACAAGCCACAAGTTGTCCTGTGGATCTACAACGCAGTGGTTTTGCCAATTTTAAGGTATGGATGCCAGGTTTGGTGGGAAGCTCTTCGGAAAGGCTATAATATCACTAAACAGGGGAGGGTGCAATGGACTGCCTGTATTGGCATCGCCGGAGCATGTAAAACTTGCCCCAGTGCTGCCCTGAATGCCGTTTTGTACTTACTTCCGTTACGTTATATCCATCGCAGCTCAAAGTGTAAAGGTTAAAGGAGGTTGTCCTCTGGAGGCAATCTCTCAAAGGACGTGGTAGCATTTTCGGACAGTTAACACTGTAATTCTCATAACTTTGACCAGATATCTCTATTCGCAAACTAGAGTTTGAGGGTCGTGCTAGGGCAATCTTTCCAAATATGCGAGAGCAAAGGAGATATTGAGATTTTCCCCGATATTCAAGATGCGATCAAGGCTATCACGACGCCATGGGGCAGAACGAAACTAGTAAGCTCCTGTGAGGAGGAGAACAAATCTTTCCAGTGTGCAGGTAACATTTCTCTAATCTGGGTTCCCGGATACATGAACACAGAGGGAAATGAATTTGCTTATGAGCTTGCCAGGAAGGGTACTGAATTGGCCTCAGAGACCTCCTACCCGGTTATCAGCATCCCTCTAACAGTTGTTAAAGGGGAACTGCACAAATTATTTCTCAGGAAAGCGCAGAAAAGATGGAGCTCCGTTCTTCATGTGCTATTTCGAAAACCCTTTAGCCCCCTTACGTTATACGGAGAACTCAGAAAGTCCTTTGGACTCCTCGCCATTCAGCTTCTAAACTCGTAGCTGTGTTTACCAGTCAGTAGTCGATCGGCACTCACGCGGAAAAGCTAAGGTTACCATTTGACCGCATTAAAGAAGCTGTGGGGACCTTTCAGAGAAGGAGAAGCACTTTCTCTGTAAATGTCCGGGCTTGGCAGCTAAATGACTAAGGTGCGACACTGGGTGCTCCTTTCTTCGACAGCCTCTGGCAGTGCGCCAACCGAAATCCCATCAATCTTCTCCATTATATCAACAGCTCTGGCTGACTGTAGATATCTGCCTGTTGGAGATCTCATAATGGTATCAAAACGCCACTTTAGTGCTATTTGAGGAGTGTTAGACTGGCACTTCAACTATTTCCCTTACCTACATATCTAATCCAAACAAATTGTATCTCTTGTACACAATTTTTTGAATATTAAGATTTAATCCTATGATAAAGAAGAAAAAGAAGAAGCTTAACATTATTATAAGCCTTAAATCGCTGTTATACTACTTGTTCACATTTTAATGCACGTGAGTGTATACACAATATTTTATATGTTTCCATTGCATTTTATATTGTCTTGAGAAAAGTTTTTCCTTAATTATTATTTTCTAATTAATTCATAATAATTTATTCACCCTTTTCACTGCGCACGCCCGTTATCTTACTCTATGCCATTGAATAAATAAAAGCAACAATTCTTGCGCAACTTAGTCGCTGAAAACTTCCCAAGCAAAAGCGCATGGTTAAGGTAAGAAATGGATTCGGAAATAATAAGCCAATGATGCGAGTCAACACACAAAGGACTTCGGAGTTTTCCCTCGTCTAATTTTCTTCTTTCATTTCGCATTGCTCTGAAAGCTATTTTTTGTGAAAGCAAAAGTCACAGCAACTTGCATTCATGCATTTATAAAATAAAAATTACTACATAGCAAATAAAAAACAGGTATATGTATAAGGAGTATACAAGAAATAGTGGGTGCACCATTAAGACTGCTGTTGTATTTCGAAAGGAGTCCACTCTTTCAGCGTAATTTTTTGGCAGCTGGAATGAGTGATCATTGAAGACGAGTCAGGAAGAATGGTGAGAGTTTTGCGGGAAGAATTCGAACATGCAGTTATTACGTTTCACAGCAAAGTGTATGGGCTGGTAAGAATTGAAGCCAATAAATACCCATTTACATGTTTGTAACTGTTTTTCTTTTTTTTCTGTATGGAGGTGGCAAAAAGCATTGAAAGTCGAAAAGTGTGAGACTTGTCTTTCCTCTCCGGCTCCGTTTCCCTTCTGCGGGAGAACTGCTAAAGATTACTTCAAGACAGGGGGAGCGACTTATTGCCTCTTCATGAAGACCTGCGCTGTTGTTCAGTGCGACAATTTGCCGTATTACTGATAGCGGACCAATGTTCTTCTGAGTCAAGCAAAATATCCACTGCTGTGAGGATATGGAAGGTTAAGGGACCGACTCGTACTTACCAAGGGATTCCGTGTATTTGCCAAAAAAAATAATAGTTTCATGTTCTGTTGCGATGGTTGGTTTAAGTGCTGACTCGTCCAGAATCCAACTAGCGCTTCCACACCATTTTGTTGCCACATCCTCGTTACCAACTGGGGATAGGATTGTGTAAATATTCCCGATTCGTGTCAAAGGATTTTCTTCACAATTTTAAGTATTGCGTTTCCTTTATAAATTTTAAAATAGGCAGTCTCAATCTAACCCCGTTTACTTATACCATAAATAAAATTCTTCTTTCAAGATTTTCACATGAAATTGCGCTTTTTCCTTTGATTAACTTCGTGACTTAAGTTTTCACTATGCATCAAAAAAATCAAAAAATAAGAAAAATGAAATAAATGAAAATAAAAATAGAGTAACATAAAAGAAAGCGCCCTGCAAAATCCATTGAAAGCGCAAGTTAAATGCAACGCTGGCGAACAAAGAGCAGAAAATAGCGGTGACGAAAACTCGAGTGATGGAGGGCGGTGTTGTGCATCGGTAGGGGCGTGAGTGGTCATGCAATTCGAATGGCATTAATCTTAAAAGTGCACAAGACGTCGTCTGCAGCGCTTCAAGCATCGAACACTGAACTTTGAGTTGTTAGTCGATGAGTGCTGTTCCGGCATTTGCTGGTGGCTGATTGAAGAAAAAATGCAATAATACTTTGCCGCTTGTGGGGTGGGAGAATTAACAAAACAAAAAAAAAAAAAAAAGAATAAAACGAAAAAAGGAAAATGAATGAAAACGGTGGAATAAATAAGTGCTTATATAAATAAATAAACAAACATAAGCCATTGTGTTGCTTACAAGGAGTAAGAATGCTTGAAGGTAGTAAGGAAATTGCTTGCCACCTACCAAACGGTATACGCAACAATACATACATACATACATAGTAGCTGGGCGCGTGCAAGTATTTGCCAGCAAAACAACTTACATTGAAGCGTAGCATAATTATAGGAGCACAACACTGCAGTGACCACTCGAAGCTAGCGACTACTTTTCTGGAACGCTTTTGCAAAAATGTTTTTATGCCCTTTATGCATGTTTCGGAAATGTTAAAAATCTTTAAGCGATGGAGAATTAATATTTCAGGTCCTACTTTTGTGAGAATGCAAGGACTTTTCGTCATCAATTATGTACAGTAGAAAGACGGGTTGCTGAATTTAAACGTGGTCGTTCAGGACTTGAAGACAGTAGTAGCAATCGTAGAGCCAATATTGGATATCGTACTGGCTGATGTAGTTGAATGGATTGGTGAGTGACTACCATTCGGAATTCACAGAGAGAACGTGGGTTCGAATCTCGGTGAAAGGCCAGTGAAGAAAAACATTTGTCTAATAGCGGTCGCCCCTCAGCAGGCAATAGCAACCCGCCGAGTGTATTTCTGGAATGAACGTGTGTATTTAATCATAAAAAAATATCTGCCGTTCGGAGTCAGCTTGAGGCTGTAGGTCCTTCCATTTGTGGAACAACATCAATACGTACGAGGAGGAGCTCGAGCAAACGCCCAGAAACTCGTCGAATGACTGAAAGAGGTAGAAGCCCTAGGCATCTCACTGGGCAGTGTAAGCAATATTTTGATTGAAGTATAGGATTTCAGAAGGCTGTGTTCTAGGCCGGGTCGATTTGTGGGGAGGCAAACAAATCGCCCATTGCTCTGTGAAAATCGTATTCTAGGGATCAAAATAAGAAACTTTGCCGAAGGAACCATACCTCTAAAACGAATTCTGATGTCCCCAAATTTGGGTCGAACTTTTTAGTTTCTTTTCTCATGTAAAGGGCAAAAATGGTGATATTTTGAAATGATTGTATGGGGAACCACCCAGGGGAGTTCCAGGGGTTGTGCCACTGGTATTGGCGGATCGGCCGTCCAAAGTTAGTGGGGATCGGTCATACATTTGGACTCGATTGGAGCACTCTAAATGGGTCAAAGTGGGATTTTTCGTTCGACCCAAATTGGGGGACATCAGAATTCGTTTTAGAGGTATGGCTCCTTCGGCAAAGTTTCGTATTTTGATCCCTAGAATACGATTTTCACAGAGCAATGAGCGATTTTTAAATCGACCCGCCCTACTGTGTGCACAATGGGTGCCACATTTGCAAAACAATGAAACAAAAACACATTCGATTACTACTTTCTCAGCAACATTTAGAGCGTTTTGAAAACGATAAAGTGGGTTTTGTGCATCGATTCCTCACTAGGGATGGTACTTGGGTCTATTACCATGATTCTTAATCAAAACAAGAAGCTGAGGAATGATGTAAGCCTGGTTATTCAGCAAGATCATGCCTAGAAATCGGCCAAGAAGGTGTTAGCAGCAGTTTTTTGGTATGCAAGAGGAATTTCTTTTGTGTAATTCGTAACCTTTTAGACCACTTGAAGGAATAAGTTCGTGGAAAAATAGTTTTTTGAGATGCAAGAGGAATTGTGTTTGTAAGCTTTCTGACCAGTTGAAGGAAAAAAATCGTGAAAAAATACCCAGTTTGCAGAAAAAAAAATTGGATAAAAAATTGTAGAAAAAGAAAATGTCACAGGAGGTTAAAACCCATGAATTATAGCTCAATTATTAGAACATCCACCGCATTCAACAGATTCGGTCCCAAGCTACTTCCATGTAAAACAATTCATGCGTGGAAAGAGTTGTTTTTATCAAATGATAAGGTCATAACAGCTGTAGAATCGTATTTTGCAGCTTCCAGATGCTCACTTCAGGGATGGAATTCATAAATTGATTAACGTTGGAACAAATCCATTGATGTTGAATTATAATTCTAATCGAACTGCAAAACTTTTTCAATAACCTGTTATGTATGGCTTTTGTAAGAGGATGAATTATGTTTTCGCAAAAAAACACAAATTATTAGAATTAAATAAGAAACAAAAAAGTGGTGAAACATTTTTCAATAAGACCTGTAATAGCAGCACCCCTTAGTAGAGTATTTTCGTGTTGCAATAAAATATTAATATTTTATTTAGTCTTAGTGCGAATGATCTAAATATTTTAAAAGATCTTATCTGAGTGCGTAAATATTTTTTTTTGTTTTAGTCAGGAGGTGTCAAAAAAAATACCATAAAAAACATCATCAAAGGTGCCGTCATACCATTGGCAGGGCATGCTCCCACTAACACTACAGCATTCCTCTTCATCCTCGGCTAATTTCCACCCTGGGACCGCGTTAACATATCTTCAAGATTATGCCAATTGACACAACAGGTTCCTGCGTCCAGGTTCCGCTCCTGGGAGCATATGGAGACTTTACGCCATCGATAGTATTCACTCCTCCCACTGCCTTTTCTGCCTACTGTGGGGGACATAAAACATCGGAAAATGTGAAGTAGTCCGATACTCACAAACTATTGACTTGTCTTCAGTGTGCGTCTGTATCTCTCGTCGGTTTGTCTACAACAGTTAATCTTCACTGTCCACTTGCTAGCAAAAGTACAAAAACTTAATAATAAACGAATAGAATATATTTTTAACTATACTATTTATAAGGTTCTCTTGTTTTTTGTTTATTTTGCTTGAGTGAGTAAATATCTGATTCCATATTATGAGTTTATATGATAAGTCATAGCCATTGGCTTTTATGGAACGTATGCTCAAAATAGTTTGAAACCACTTGAAACATTGCACCGGCAAACTTTAATAAAAATACAATTTTTTGTCTTGAAATATATTTGCACAGTCATATTCTGTGCTTGCTTTTAAACATCGTTTTAGTTTGGACTTTGCTAATCCATATACCCAAAAGCTGTTACGTACCTCTCTTGTGCATTCAAAGCTGAGATTTGGCATATTTTTGTTAGGTGAGGAAGACATTTTTACAGAGGATTGTTCTAAATATTTTTCCGATGTGAAGGTGAGAACAGTGATTCGGGTAGTGATATAGAAGAAAGTTCTGATAGCGGCATATTTTTATTTGGAAAGGTTCATATTACTCAATACTTCGAAAAACTGTACAATTGACAAAAAAAACATCAGTGTACCAACTTTACACTGCTTGTATCTGTAAAACAGCTCATGACATCAACGTCAAAATTGTTCTAATGACAGTTCAATACATTGTTTATAAGCCATCAAAAACATTTGCGTCTCAGTTTTGTTGGAGTTTTTGTTGTGATGGAATTCAAACGCAATAGTGTGATTGCGTTATATTTGGCTGGAAAATCACAACCAGCCATTCACCTCTAAGTGAATAAAATGTTTGTGTATCGCACCATAAAACGTTACAATGATACTGGTAGCATTGCAAAACGCTATGAAGGTGGACCAAAAAACAGCAACAACGCCAGAAATGGTTCGGAATGTGAAGGCTCGACTTGAACGAAATCCACGTCGAAGTGGAAGCAAAATGGCCAAAGAACTGAAAATATCACAAGAAAGCATTCGACGCATTTTGAAAAATGAGCTTAAAGTCAAGGCTTACAAGTTCCAAAAAGCACACGATCTTTCACCCCAGCAAAAAAAGTTCGGGGCGAAAGAGCAAAGGAGTTTTTGCGCTTGCACAAACGTGGCGAATTTCCTAACATTGTGTTTTCTGATGAAAAAAATGTCCCAATTGAGCCGTTCATAAACACTCAAAACGATCGTGTTTACTTGACCGAACGCTCATACGAGAATTTGAGCCTACGTATGGCCTCGAAGCAATTTCCCATCGCAAGTAATGGTTTGGGCCGCAGTGATCGCTGATTGACGCTCTCCAATCGTTTTTATCGAGCCTGGTATCAAAGTGAATGCGACTTATTATCGGGAAAATGTTTTGGAAGCTGCTTTAGAGCCGTGGACACGCAAACATTTCGGTCGTAGCCCATGGACGTTGCAACAGGACTCGGCACCGTCTCATAAAGCTCGTGTGAACCAAGAATGGTTAAGAAAGGTAAGCCATGTTTGCAAACACACAATAAAACAAGCGAAACATCCTGCACTAAAACAATTTTAGAATTACTATAACTAAATAAAAAAAGATTTCTTCAAACAAAACACATGGGTTGAAAGTTTGGGAATGGGCACTAGTTTTATTGCATTCACCTCTTTTTAGTTAGTACTAACCTTAAAAACACAGCTGTTAAAATCTCATGAAATTCTCTTTATTAGTTCGTGAGTTATTTTGCTAAAGAAGATTAATTTCAAAACAGTAGATCGAAGAGAATTTCGTGTTCTAGTTTTACATTGCTTCTTGATAGAAGTGAATACCGTTCAAGCGAAGCAATGTCTGGAAAAGTGTTATAGAGATCATGGGGACTCCGCTCCATCAGCAACAATAATAAAACGATAGTTTGCTGACTTCAAACGTGGTCGTAGAGACACCGATGATGTACAACGCAGTGGACGTCCAAGTCAGACGGTAACACCAGAAAACAACAAACAATCCACAAAACTGTTTTGAATGATCGAAAAGTGGAGTTGCGTGAGTTAGCTGACATCGCAAAGATGTTAAAAATGTTTTGGCTTTATATTGAGTGAGCATTTGTCTATGAGAAAGTTCTGTTCAAAGTGGGTGATGGATCTGAGCAGTGGCAAAACTACATGAATTAAACTTCGAATTGCTCCTACACCCACCGCATTCAACAGTACTGGCTATTCTTCTTCTTAATTGGCACAAATTGGCTACTGGCTATTCGCAGACCTAAAAAAGAGGTTATCGCTGAAGCTAAGGCCAATTTTGCTAGTCCAACAAAAGAAGTGTTGAAATGTGCGGCGCTGGAATGACTGCGTTGTTCTTTAGGGAAATTACGTTGCTAAATAAAGCTAGTTTTGAACAAAAAAAAATAAACAAAATGCGGTTTCTTTGCTAGGTCCAGGACTTTTCAGTCCGTGTATTGTGAAAGGTAGTTAAGCTTCAAGCCCCGGTGATGATTTTGAATAAAACCCATTTTTTTTAAGAAACTATTATCATTTCTCTTTATTAGGATAATATTGGTATGGCTCATTTACGTATGAAACAATATATCGGCAAAATAGCCGCCGCGGCCTCGGCGGCACACCTCCATCCGATGGTCCAAAGCTTCGATGACGCTGAGGCATAATTGAGGTTCTATGCCGTTAATGTGCCGAATTATCTCATCCTTTAACTATTGAGTTGTTGCTGGTTTATCGACATACACCTTTTATTTGCAATAACTCCAAAGAAAGAAGTCCAACGGTGTCGTTGACGTTTAGGTGTGGTTCTCATTCAACATCGGTCCTTGAAATTTAACCACCCTTTATGAATTAGAAAAAGTTATCGCAGTTTTTTTACACGCCTCTCAAAGTAATTTTCAGTTCTTAAATCACCGGTCATATAGTAAATTTCTGGAAAACATTAGCGGGCGACAATTTGTTTCTCTGTCCTGATGGAGGTCCGGTGATGGAGGTCACACCAGGTCGCACCAGGAAATATAAAACAAAAAGTCCAATATTCGGACTCGCTTCGCTTTTGAACATTCTAAGGTCAGAGTTTGATGATAGTTTGTTTTTGAATAACTTTTTTATTAAATAATTTAATAAAAAAAATTAAATAAAAAATATAAATTTTGAGTGATGAACATCTTGTACGCACTCCAGTTTGTCTGCTTTTCTACTGCAGCTGTGGTGCGCCACCTGGCTTATTAGTTTTTTATATACCCGTGTAAGGCGCTAAATATCCTTTATTAATGACGCACACAAATTTCCATTTTTGCATACGCATATGCCCCAACCTATGAAAAATTATGTTTTCAGTCCAAAGTCTAGATTTTGAAAGCAAATTCAAAATTTCTAGCATGCAGTATGTTTTCACCATGATGGAAAGAATAATGAGATAGCGCCTATCGTGGTCCCGTTACTTTGCTCTCAGCGAATTTGACAACGAGTTACGTGATTTTAGCTCCAGTATGGCCAGATTACCATTTTCGTAACTTGATAGAGCTTTTTTTTTTGTTATTTGTTCTCGGAGTTTTAGTTCTTTCTTCATGACATTTTTCTAGCCTGTTCTAATTAAAATGTAATGTTTATAATTTTGTAAAGTATACATTTTTCAATAATTATTTAAATAATATAATTCACTCAGTTTTATTTAGCTTTACTTTTTTTTAACATCTGGTGGCATTGCCCGCGATTGCAGGTGTTGTTGGAGTTCTTCTGCTTTCGGCAGTCGAATCTCTCTCTCGCTACTGCAGTGTTGCCTAGCTTTGGATATAAAAACGCACTAAAATGCCCATTCAAAGAAAATTAAACAACAAATTTTTATTGAATCACTTAAAGAACTTTGAATGCGTGACAAATTGTCTTTAGAATGTGCGTTTTTTTTCTAAATAAATGTGTTGTGCTTATGCACAATTTAATTTATGAGTTTTTTTTGTGAAGCGAGACTCTTTTGTTAAGGGAACGACTTGTTTGCTATATTTGAAGTTATGTAACTAGATAAGGTACTCTTTTTGTAAAAATGTCAGTATGGTTTCTTTAGTATTTTATGGTATTTTGTGGCTTATATTTACAATGAATACACCTCTTGATGCCCTTTGTCCCACTAAGGATTGATGGCCGGAAGAAACGATTACACCTCTATGGTTTTGATTCGCATTCAGTAAATTCAAATGCCTTTTAAAATGTGTAAAAAGGTTTTCAATCTTAAGAAGAGTTGAGAGAGGGGCATTTAATATTCTAACATAACTTTAAAAGAGCAAAAAATTAAGTTTTCACTTTTAAAATATCAAATTTTATAAGAACCAACTAATTTTCATTAGCACTAAAATCTTCTCAGAATGGCCTTTTTAAACCTTCTTTTGTATAATAATACAGTTTTTTTAACTTAAAGTTTTTGGGAGCTTTAAATTAAAAAAAGAACCAAACACGGAACTTCAAAATTTTCGCATTTTGGGTATAAAAAAGCACTCAACTTTTTAAACGAACCCTACCAAATGGAGCTACCGATGAAGAAGTTCACCAAAAGTGAAATAGTTAGCACTATTAAAAAGCTAAAATTTCGCAAGGCACCAGGATATGATCGCATCACGGCCGAAATTCTCAAAAAACTACCTTCTGAACCCTATAATTTCATTACCCATTTGTTTAATGCGTGCTTAACCAGAAACATTTTCCCAGCTCAATGGAAAGTAGCAGAAATTAAAATGGTGCTCAAGACGGGAAAACCAGGCGATGAAGTGAAATCCTATCGGACTATCAGTCTTCTACTAATACTGTCCTTAAACGTTTAATGGTTTTTATCGAACGCAAACAAATAATTCCGAAACATCAGCCTGGTTTCAGGAATGAGCATTCGACAATTGAGCAAGTCCATAGACTTGTCAAAAAAATACAAACAGCGCTCGACCGAAAACAAATCTGTTCAGCAGTTTTCCTGGACATATCACAAACCTTCGACCGAGTGTGGCACCAAGGCCTACTCTTTAAAATAAAAAAGAAATTACCACTAAATGACTATTTGCTCCTTAAATCATATCTAAACCAACGAATGTTCTACGTAAATTACGAAAATGAAATTTCCAATTTCCAACAAATTAAAGCTGGCGACCCACAAGGCAGTATATTAGGTCCAATCCTGTACTTAATTTTTACACACGATCTGCCAACCATAAAAGGTGTACTAACTGGCAATTTTGCCGATGACACCGCTATTATGGCGACAGCAGTGGATCCCGTAGAAGCCTCTTATATGCTCCAAATAAGCATAAATAAAATCTCCAAATGGCTCCGGAGCTGGCGGTTGAAAGTAAACGAACATAAATCTCAACACGTAACCTTTACCACAAAAACAACCACCTGCTCACAAATCAACTTAAGCCGTATTTCAATTCCGCAATGTGATAGTGCTAAATATCTAGGCATTCATTTGGATAAACGGCTTACGTGGAAAACGCATATCTTTGCAAAAACGAAAAATCTAGGTTTAATATTTCGTGCTATGTACTGGCTGCTAAACCGCAAATCCACCCTCTCAATGGACAACAAACTTATCCTCTACAAATATGTGATAAAACCAGTCTGGACTTACGGAATCCAACTGTGGGGTACTGCGTCAAAATCAAACTTGGAAATCCTGCAGCGTTTCCAGTCCAAGACTCTACGCACCCTAGTCAACGCTCCCAAATTCATCGGGACTTAGACATCCCTTCAGGAAATACAAAATGTAACCAGTAAATACCGAAATCGACTTCAATCACCTCTACCCTCATGTCACCATCATGAGCCTTTTTAAGGTTGAAAAGAAAAACACCAATTCAACTCGTCCAAGAGCCATCTATAAAATATTGAATTTATTTATTAGAAAGGATATTTCACTGGAAATATTCCTTTAATACCAAAATCAAAGCCACTATTAAATGTAACGAAATATTTGTAAAATGTCTTCCAAGAATTTTAAGTATAGACAGAATACAAAATAAAGTTTAAAAACAAACTCTCTGCGGTAATGAATTACCACCATACATTTTATGCAGCATAAATTATGAGCTGGAGGTATTTTCTTCATATTTATGTCATCATGAAATCGAAAAACACTTATAAGGTTTTTTGTGCCATTATTCAAACTGTTATTTGGCTAGTTAAGTAAAGCTTCAAATTCCAAAATTTCAAAAAAAAAAAAAAAAAAATAAACAAAAAAATTTAAAAAATATTAATTTTGAAGTTTAGACAAATATTTTCTAAACCCAAACTTTATGCAGTGTATTCTAACATTGCTTTATGTAATAAAGTCTCTCCATTGCCTTCGAATGCAAGTAGTCGTAAGTGGGTATTTTTCATTTTACGCTTCATGGCACTGTGTCAATTCCATTTAGTTGCTCCTCGCGTAACTATTTGCCCATAATTTTCTTTTGTTTGCCATTTACAAGTACTTCAGAATTTATTTATGCATTCATTCCTTTCACTGTTTGTGCGCAAATTTGTCATTCGTTTTATTGTCTGAAATAATTTAAGTCGCATAGATCTTTCATGTAAATATTTGGAGTACTACGAGTATACAAGCACAACGAAGTGGCTCCCGCGGTGACGTTGATGCCGTGGCTGCGGTCTAGTGTCGCGGTCGCGCCATGTTTGGCGGTTCACCTTTTTATCTCTTTTGCATTTCTTTTTTACAATTGTCTTACATTGCCCTACCGTTCACTCTTCTTATTACACTTTACGCCTTTCACCCGTAGTTATTTTTCTTTTGCATTTTATCGCTGCGGGCTGAAAACTTTTCCTTTGATAAATATATATTTTATTCTTGATATTTTTCCACTATTTTTCTTGTTCCGATAAAATGAAATTCTCGTCTTTCAGCTTTCTTATTTTGCTGTGCTTTAATTTGCATACACTGTGGAATATGTATATACATACCTATGTACATGTGTATGTATGACTAGAGCTATTTTTTAAACGACGCGTCACAATTTTTTTCCACTTGACGCTGACTTCACGCTTTTAGGTATATACAAATTTCTTTAACAAATATAAACATTTCTGTATCGTTTCGGGAATTGCCATTGTCTGAGTTTCTGTTATGAATGCAGACCCCTCTTCAATGAAATCTCCTTTGCTGTTATTCTTGCTTCAGCTAGCAATTTTCCTTGTAGATTTCACTACTTGGAAATATTCATTCTTAAAGCTCATAGTGCGGCTGCGATATTGAGCTGTCTTTATCAACAGCGTGTGTGTGTGTGTGTTTGCGTGAGAATGCCCACTTTCATATGTGCAGTTGCGTGTGTGTCTGTGTGCCAGACAGTTCCTGACGTTATGGGAATGAGGTCAAAAGATATCCTGAACTGTGTCATTTCGAGCGAAAAGTTATTTTTTCCTTTTTTTGAATTTTATTAAATATCTTTTATTCATTTTAATTAGACAGTTTGAATGAATATTCTGCAAGGCGCGAAAGCAGCATTCATTTTGAAATATTTAATATTTAATTATATGCCGTAGACCCACAAAGAAATTCAATTTCGTTTTGCTTAAATTCCTTTACAAGCAGCTTTCAAACACACTAGAGGGCGGCAGAGATATTTTGGTTCTTGTTAATTACACTAAACAACATGAAAAGTTGTTCAGGCCGATAATTCCAGCTGCTAACTGCCTTACTTTTCTTTTTGTTGTAAAAGATTTCGTTTATTAGAGCCAGCATTAACACCGATAACAATGTCAGCCTTGAAATCCAACGTAGAATCTCTCTTGCCAACAAGTGCTACTTTGGACTAAGTAGGCAGTTGAGTAGTAAAGTCCTCTCTCGACGAACAAAACTGACACTCTACAAGACTCTCATTATGCCCGTCCTAACGTATGGCGCGGTAACGTGGACGATGACAACATCCGATGAAGCGACGCTTGGAGTGTTCGAGAGAAAGATTCTGCCCACGATTTTTGGACCTTTGCACGTTGGCAATGGCGAATATCGCAGACGATGGAACGATGAGCTGTATGAGCTTTACAACGACATAGACATAGCGCAGCGAATAAAGATCCAGCGGCTACGTTGGCTGGGTCATGTCGTCCGAATGGATACAAACGCTCCGGCTTTGAAAGTATCGATGCGATACCAGCTGGTGGTGGCAGAGGAAGAGGAAGGCCTCCTCTGCTTTAGAAAGACTAGGTGGAGAAGGAGTTCACTTCACTTGGTGTGTCCAATTGGCGCCGTTTAGCACGAGAAAGAAACGACTGGCGCGCTTTGTTAAACTCGGCCAAAATCGCGTAAGCGGTTATCGCGCCAATTAAGAAGAGAACTGCCTTACTGCTGTAATGTAATATTATTTAAAATTTCATATCTTTCATATAAGTAAACAAAAAAACTTAGATTTTCATGCCAATCTGCTAAAATTGTTTTCTTATGTATTACACAATGCGACAAAAATTAATTTGTTTGTATTCAGAAAAAACTTCATATGCACGTTAGATTATAGATTTAATTGCGTACCCAGCTTCTCATATTCTTATGAATTTAATTTTTCAAATGACTAAACTTTCAAATAGGGCATAGTAGCATCTTAAAGCAGATCCCTCCTTCCTTCTTTGTTCTTCGCACTGATCTCTCCATCCGCAAACTATGTTTTGAGGGTTGTGCTAGGGCTATCTTTCCAAGCAGGCAAGACTGGAAGGAGGGGAGAGTCGGCACGGATATAGGTACCTCTGTTTTCACTGACGGATCCAAAATGGAATCTGGAGTGGGAGCGGAGGTTTTCTCTAAATCAGCTAATATAGCATTTCGGTCTACTTTAAACTGCCGGAAACGAGCAGCGTTTTTCAAACAGAGGTCTTCGCGATCCTGCAGGCATGCAAAATACTTCAAGATCGCTGTTGGGAGGGATACATGAATATTTTTTCCGATAGCCAAGCTGCGATCAAGGCATTGCCGTCGCCGTATTGCAGAACTCTTCTGGTAAGGGGGAACTCAAACATAACGATCGAGCAGGAAACATCTCCCTTATCTGGGTTCCTGGGCACAGGAATATAGAGAGAAATGAAATGGCCGACGAGCTTGCCAGGAAGGGGTCGACAGAACCGGTTTCAGCTGTCCCCCTCGCAGACATCGGTGTCCCTTTGCCCATTGTTAAAGGGAAACTACACAATTTCTTTCTAAAAAGAGCGCAAGACAGATGGAAGTCTGTCTCATCGTGCGCCATTTCAAAAGCACTACGGCCCCAATACGATAGCAACAGACGCTTAAGGTGATGGAAATTCCCCGCCATTCAATTTCCAGACTAACTGCGGTGTTCACTAGTCACTGGGTGATCGGTACTAATGCGGAGAAGTTTGGAATTCCGTACAACCCCTATTGCAGAAGCTGTGGGAATCCTACAGAGAAAGAGACTGTTGAACATTTTCTCTGCAAATGCCCGGCTCTGGCGGCTAGCTATTTGAGATTCCTTAGCATGCCCTTTGGGGATGACTTGAAGAAATTCTCCAGCCTAGCTCCCTTTTCTCGCCTCCACTACATCAACAGCACTGGATAGCTGTAGAAGGTTTTCTCTTCCCATAATTTTTCTTTGCACGGGTATTGGTCCACATTATGGTATCAAAACGGCACGTAAGTGCTACTTGAAGTGTGCCTGTCGCACTCTTGCCATTTTACATACCTACCTAAACTTTCAAATAGGAAAAATATGTATACATAGGTATCCACTGCGTATACTTTACTTCATAGGAGGAAAGTTCAACTACAGTGCGTTAAATATGATACTAAAGCAGACTCTGTGTGACAAGTTTTGAATATTTTTTTTTCTTATTTAATTTCATTTAATTTGTGGCGCTTATAGCCATATAAAAAAAATAAATAAGTGAAATAAAAAAGTGTTTGTGAAAATTTCAAATTTTTCTAGATAAATTTGTGGTACACAGCTTTATAAACCATGCAATTTTGGTGTAATGAAGTGCAATTTTCAAATAGCGCAAAAATCTCACTGGTTCTTGAAAATTTAGTGTGCTGGCGCTCTGTGCAGGAAGAAACTGTGTACATATGTATTAAAACAAATTTTTTGAAAACTTTATTGTTTGAAATTTGAAAAATTAAATTGATAAGGAATTCAAACATTGAGTATGCAGCATTTCTATATAAAATCTCCAATTTCACGCGAATACAAGATTTTTCCTGGATAACTTTGTGTTATAGAAAATCACCAAAAAAGGCAATGCTTGTTAGTTTCATCGCGCTGTCCGCAGGCAGTGTCACAGAAGCTGTTTGGGTGGCATCGTAAGCTATACGCAATGATCAAATGCTAGACGGCTCGGGGTTAAAATTAGCGAGGAGGTCACTAACGGCTAGACAGATTTCTGCATGAGTTGTAAGCTCATCAATGTCGCGGATATCCCACAGTGTGAGCTCTGTGAGTTTTTCTATTCCTGCTTTCCACTTAATACTTACCCCACTGCAGCTAAAGTTTAAAGGTGTTTTGCCTCAGTAGTTGAAATAAAAAAATCTGCCTGAGCCGTTTTTCGGACTCTGCCTGAGCCATCGAACTCCTGCCTTTTAGAGTTTCTCAATTTTTACAATTTTGAGAATATCTGATTTCTTAATAACTATAGCGTCGGGCCGTGTAGCCTTGCTTTTCGCGCGTTTTGTTCCACGATTTTTCTCCATTCTCCTACCTGATTGGTCGTAAGCGCTTTAACGTTTAGTATTTCTATATTTTTAAAGACAGTGTTTTTGTTGCTCTCTACAGCCAATAGCAAATTATCCTTCTTAATTGATTGGGTGAGTAGGGCAAAAATTTCCGAACGGTTTCCTATCGTATCTGCGATTCGATTGGTTGCTCAATTGCTCTCAGTCAGCGACTTAGCTCTTTTTGCTTTCTCATTCACATCAGTCACTTTGTGTTGCTTGTGTGACTTAGGTCGCCGTTGTTTTAGTGCTGTTTCATGCCGTATCTCTGCTCTCAACTCTATTAGAAGAAGAGCTTACATATGACGGAGAGCCTGCTCTTCGTTTGCTGATTTACATGTCTTAGCGCATTCATCATCATTTTCGTGTATATGTGCTTGTACGAATGTGTGAAATGATCGTGCAGAATTTAGTTGCCGAATCACCTAAGTGACATAATAGCCGAAGTTCAACTCACAATTATCTATTTCTCCATAGTTAAAGAGCAAACCTTATCAATCTATCATCCTTGGGTTTGACCATCATCTACGGTGAAATACAAAAATGTGCTCGTTCATTTCACACGTATTCACACACTCGTTCAATCAGTCGTTGTTCAGGCGGGTACGATGGCTAGGGATGGCTATGTTAATTTTTTTTCGTATATCACCAGCATAATTTCAGCTTTTTCGTAAATAAACCAATGACGTGAGCTCTGCTATGTTAACCGACCAGCTGATTCTTTAGAATTCACTGAGAGTCGGTTAACGGTCTGATATTGACCACACCTGTAAAATCTTTTCGTCAGGTCTAAATGTTACAAACTAAATATTTTTCTGTCTATGAGCTTTCAAATTATTCGTTCTTCAGAACGTTCCAAGAAATATTCGAATACGTCTTTATTTTTATCTTGAATATAGTTTGGGTTAACTTCTTTCATAGTCCTTGATAGGAAATGCTGCTCAGTAACAGATCTACAAAAATTGTTGACGAGTGCGAGCGTTCTGTAGTCACTCGGTTACAAAATCACATGAAAAATATATTTTAAATAATAGGACTATGAATAAGTTCGTGCGGTTTTTTTTCGAAATTTGAAACTTTATTGACGTAAAATGGTTACAAATTTAATATTCAAAATATTGTCCATCGCTTACTACTACTTTTTCCCATCTTTCTGGCAATTCACGGATTCCCTTTGTGAAAAATTCGGTCGGTTTTGCCGCAATCCACGAATCGATCCATTTTTTGACTTCATCGTAATTACGGAAGTGCTGGTCAGCCAGGCCATGTTGCATCGATCGGAAGAGATAGTAATCGGATGGCGCAAGGTCTGGACTATACGGCGGGTGGGGTAGGACATCCCATTTGAGCGTTTCTAAGTATGTTTTGACCACTTGTGCAACATGTGGCCGAGCATTGTCATGTTGCAAAATAACTTTGTCGTGTCTATCGGCGTATTGCGGCCGTTTTTCTCGCAGTGCTCGGCTCAAACGCATCAATTGTCGTCGGTAGATATCCCCCGTAATCGTTTCATTCGGTTTCAGTAGCTCATAATACACAACACCCAGCTGGTCCCACCAGATACACAGCATAACCTTCAGGCCATGAATATTCTGCGCCGACGTCGATGTTGAAGCATGGCCAGGGTATCCATACGTTGCCCGACGTTTTGGATTGTCGTAATGGACCCACTTTTCATCGCCAGTCACAATTCGATGCAAAAAACCCTTTCTTTTGTGCCGTTGAAGCAGTTGTTCGCATGCCATAAAACGGCGTTCAACGTCTCTTGGCTTCAATTCATACGGCACCCAATGGCCTACCTTTCGGATCATTCCCATGGCTTTTAAACGTTTGGAAATGGTTGATTGATCAACTCCCAAAGTTTTTGCAACCTCTTCTTGCGTTTGAGCCGGATCTTGATCGAGCAATTCCTCCGATTCGGTATCCATGAACTTTGGCGGCGCACCCTCGCGTTCTTCGTCTTCCAAGCCAAAATCACCACTTTTAAAGCGTGCAAACCACTTCTGGCACGTTCGCTCAGATAGAGCATGCTCACCATAAACTTCCACCAAGATACGATGACTTTCGGCTGCTTTTTTCTTCATATTAAAATAATGAAGAAGAATTCCCCGCAAAAACACATTATTTGGCACGAAATTCGACATTTTCAAGTGTGGTAAAAATATTGTTGTTTACGCTTCAAATAAAAAACTTATACTGACGTTTGTGCCTTACGACAGTAGCTCTCCAATGAATGTTTGGAAATGTGGATCGATGGAATAATAATCAAGTTACGCCATCTGTTGTAAAACCGCACGAACTTAAAAATAGACCTATTATTTATTCGTTAATTGCCTTCAATTTTGTTGAAAAACTAGAAAACAAAATTGTCTCCCACTTCACTAAGTTTTATCGATCGTAGCCTGAAAGTATCATCTCTAAATAAATTGCTTCAAAAGCGTGCAGTTTAAAAGCTAAGCACTAGCAATTTAAATGTTTAATATCACAAAAAGTTAATCGCTTTTACCTAAGCGTAAAACAAAAAAGTTCCAAAATTCCTTGATAACACAACACCGCCCAACAACCCAAAAACGAATACTGGCGGAACTATAGATGGCAATTTCGGCTTTGGCATTTGGCTTGGCTTGGCTTGCCACGCAGATGCGTAACCTTAAGTTTGTCGGTCGACCATGGTCGACCACGTCAGCAGGGCAATGGTTTCGTTGCTATACACTTAATTACATACACAGTAATGCAAAGTTGAGTGGAGGGGCAGAGAGGAGCGTAGTGCAGCAAAGTCTAACATTGTCGAGCAACAGCAATAAAGCTGAATGCTGATAAATATTGGTACTAAGTTGCTAGCAGTCGCAGCTGAGGCATGCGAAGTGTAGACGCACACACCCATAAACGCATTTTCATTCACTATTGCATACTTGCATACTTATTTACATACACATACATGCATTCTCTTACACATTTTGTAGTGTGCATAGCGCTAGTGTACACACAAATACATATGCATGTGCAAGTGCATATGTAAATAAATAGATCGGTTGCTTTGCTTACCAAGCTGGTGGTGCTAATTTTGTGCCACAGCAGCGACCGAACTCACTAAACTGGGAAGCGAGTAATTGCCCATGGAGTATGGAGTTGAAGGGAAGGTTGGGTTGGCAGCAGATTGGTTTTGCAGTAATATGCAATTGGCTGTGTATTTTGGTACATAAGCGAGCGATATTGGTATTGGAGTAGAAGATATGCATACCCGTTAGAAAAAATCAAAGCATATGAAAAAATATTTAAAGTTTAAAACTAGTGCGATTTCGCAATTGTAAAGCATTTCGCTACCCATGGGCTGCAGGTTTTTGGATAGCTAAAAGGGCTTAGTTTCTAAAATTATTTGCTGAATATTTTCCAGACAATAGTTTTAATGATGTGGCTTAGGAAACCCTTGGTGAAAAATCATAAATTGAAAGTTTGTTGAAGTAACCATTTTCCCCTATCAGAGTCTGGTTCAAAATTTCATTAATGATTTTCATTAATTGGCACATACTTTAACTAAAAACAGAAGAAAATCGGACGCTTGAACTCACATTTAAAAAAAAGTACAAGTACAAAAAAAAAATATATACATATTTTTTAAATAATCGAAAAGTCGAAATAAAGGGTGGTTGTTGAATGTGAACCGCACCTAAATATCAACGACACCGATGGACTACTTTCTTTGGAGTTATTTGAAAGAAAAGGTGTAAGTCGACACGCCAGCAACAATTCAAGAGACAAAGGATGAGATGATTCGGCACACTAACGGCATAGAACCTCAATTATGCCTCAGCGTCATCGAAATTTTGGACCATCGGATGGAGGTGTGCCGCCGACCCGCGGGGGCCACTTGGCCAATATTTTGTTCCATGCATAGTTGAGCCATACCAATTTTATCACAATAAGGACAAACGACAATAATTTCCTAAAAAAATTGTATTTTATTCAAAGTCAACACCGGCCCTTAAAACTTAATCACCCTTTAGATAAGGAGCTATTTGTATTTGGTGATCTTTGGAGGTGTACCGCCGAGGCCGTGGCGCCCATTTGGCCAATATTTTGTTCCATACGTAATTGAACTATACCAGTATTATCATAATAAAGAGAAATGACAATAATTTCCTAAAAAAATTGTATTTTATTCAAAGTCAACACCGGCCCTTAAAACTTAACCACCCTTTAGATAAGGAGCTATTTGTATTTGGTGATCTTTGGAGGTGGGTCGCTGAGACCGGCCCTTAAAATTTAACCACCCTTTACCTCGGAAACGGTTACGTTCTGGACATCATGTCTTGTGAACAAATTAATTAGAAATGTCGTAACAATAACGTCCTTAAGTACCTCGAACTACTTTCCTGGTAACCTTGTATACTGTGGGTTTCATATCGCCAAGTTTTGACGGTTTATTTGTCGTGGCATCAACGAAGCAGATAGCCGTTCATCTTGAAATCCAACGGCGAAGACTGCGGAAACCACATGGATATATCACAAAAGCAGCACGAGACTGGAACCCGCAAGGCAGTCGGAGATGTGGTAAGCCATTTAACACTGAGGGGCGACTAGTGGACTTAGCGAAAAAACAAGATAAATAAATCTCATTTTAACTTATTTATTGAGGCTTTTTGTTCCATCTAGGAACTAGGGGATATACATATATATATTTATACATTAGGTGCGCAACTAAGTTCTCAGTAGATGCCGCCGGCAGTCTGTGCTAGTCGATTCTAACGTAACCCAAACGTCATAAACCAAGCTGAGACATATGGTAAACACACTGCTTCGATACATTAGTGATTTTACATATACTTTTCATATACTTTTGGTTTTGTGAAAAAATCTGAATCTGTGCCGAATAATCGTCATTTGCGAGAAGTGTTGATTTTGCTCATTCGAAAAAAACGGCGGCTGAAGCGCATCGAGAGCTACAAAACGTTTATGGAGATGCTGTGTAAAGTGTAACAATGTGCCGAGATTGGTTCCGTTGCTTTAAAGACGCTGATTTTAATATTGACGACCGTCCCCGTGAAGGAAGGCCAAAAACCTTCGAAGACGCTAACGCATTGGCATTGCTCATCCATATCAAACGCACTCAATATTAGGAGTTACCCGCCAATCAATTTCCAAGCGATTACATGCTTTGGGAATGATTCAGAAACAGAAACAGGGGGCTTGGGTTCCTTATGAGTTCAAACCAAGGGATGTTGAACGTCGTATTTTCGTCTGTGAACAACTGCTCTAGCGGCAAAAAAGGAAAGACCTTCTTCATCGCATTGTGACGGTGCAGAAAAATGGATTCATTACAGCAATCCAAAGAAAAGAAAGTCATGGGAACTGCCCGGTCATGTTCCTACGTCGTCGCCTCGCCAAATATTCAGGCTGCGAAGGTTATGCTATGTATTTAGTGGGACCAAAAGTTGGTGTTATTTATTACGAACTGTTAAAACCAAGCGAAACTCACTCGGGATCGGTAAGGATTTCAAATGAAGCGATTGAGTCGAGCACTGCGCGAGAAACGGCCGCAATACGCGGAGAGGCATGAAAAAGTAATTCCACAGCATGACAACGCTCGGCCTCATGTTGCCAAGCCCGTTAAAACCTACCTGGAAGCACTGAAATGGGAAATCCTACCCCACCCGCCATATTCTCCAGATATTGCGCCGTCCGATTATCACCTGTTCCGATCGATGGCACATGGTCCAGCTGACCAGCAGTTCTATTCATATGAAGACATCTAACTGTAAATGGCTTCATCCGTGGATAGCCTCACAAGGTGAACAGTTTTACCGCGACGGTATACGAGATCTACCAGAAAGATGGGGAAACGTAGTAGCAAGCGATGGGCAATACTTTCAATGATTCACTTGTTACCATTTTTTCAGAATAAAGTTGTATTTTCATCAAAAAAATAGCGAGAACTTAGTTGCGCACCTATATATTTATCTTTTATTTAATTTTCAAAACTTTATTGTCAACAACATTCTTAACGAATTTGAACTTTCGTTTTCAGAATTAAAAAAAATTTGGAGTTTGCAGTTTTATATCTCACTGAATTTGTATAGAACGGAGCGTCAGGTCGTTAAAGGCGCTTCTTGATGGGTAACGGAAAAACGTCTCTATTTTTGTTGCTTTAATCACAGGTCACTGTTTTCTAGGTCGACATGCTCAAAGATTGAATGTAGCTCATTTCGATTATTGAAGAAACTGCAAGAATGAAAAGGAGGAGGAGTTTGTCAGACATTTTCTCTGTCACTGTCCTGTTTCGGATTCCACTAGGTTTAGATATGTACTTTTACTCATCATTCTTGAATGATACTGATGACCTTTGGAATATAAGTGCAGGCCAGATCAATAGATCGGCAACGGTCTCTGTGAGTTAGTTTAGAGGCCGACTGCTACTTCTACCTACCCATCTACCCATAAAACATAGTTTTTAGAGATTCCTAAACTTTTCTAGAAATAAAGAATATCGGAAAACACATAGGGCTTTTAAAAATAATAAAAATAAAGGGTTTTCCAATAGCAGGTGTTATTTTGAATGGAATTGCGCTACAGAGAGATGATTAACGATTTTTTATGGCCGGATCTGGACAACGTTTATTTTCAACAAGACGGCGCTACGTGCCACACAAGCAACGAAACCATTAATCCTTTACGGGAAAGTTTAGGACCCTGTTATCTCTCGAAGAGGTGATCACAATTGGTCACCGAGATCTTTTGATTTAACACCTTGTGACTTTTTTTTGGGGGCCACGTGAAAGAGAAGGTCTACGCCAACAGCCCAGGGTCGATTCAAGACCTCAAAGATGGTTATCGGGGACATAGGGCAGCCACTTTGCAATTCGGTTATGGAAAATTTTATGAAAAGGATATTGTCCTGTAAGCGTGGTCGTGGTGATCATGCGCCTGATGTTATTTTCCACTACTAAAGGCACACATTGCTCTTTATAATGAAATAAGCATCCGATCATTTATGTTAAAAAATGGGATTTTTCTTTGAATATCAAAATAACACCTCTGATTGGGAAACCCTCTAATTTAATCCTAGCGCCACCGACTAAGTTAGTTTTTCGTCAGTACATTCACTTTTGTCTAGGTAAAAATTATTCCAAATATGAGGTGAATCAGGCAATAAATGTGACATTGTAAAATATCTGAATTTCAGCACCATCTAACTTGTTTTTAGATAAACACGCTGATTGTTGAGTATTTGATCCTCGCATATTTATCTATAAAGACAAGTACAAGAATATCGTTAAAACTGGAATGAAAAAATATCGCAAAATCTGTCCATCGAATTATCTACTAGTACCAAGCTCCCGAAAAGATATGGGTAGTGGTAAACAGTTCGCACTGCCCATCCTTGGCAGTGTCTCTCCACGGAAATTTCCCAGTTTCAGTTGTATGACAAAGAGAAGGAACGCGAACTAGACATCATTCTACTTAAAAAATTTCTACAAGAGAATCCGTTTAATTAGAACAGTTGTTCCTACGGGGTCATTTTATTCATACAAAGGAATATTTGCCTGCAGCTGTGGGGAATTGAAGATAGTTTGCATGGGTTTGATATTTTCCCAAAGAAAGCAACTATGTACGCCAGAGCTGTGTGGTTTTAAAAGAATTTAATAAGAATAATTGGACTAAAATTTCGAAGTATTTGATGAAATTTGTATAAGAGATTTTTCAATACATGCAGGTGTGTTTATTTAAATATGAGACAGGAAGAACTGTAGTGCTCTGCTACAACTCAAAAGCTCCCGAAATATGCTTTCCTTTAGAATGAGCAAATATTTGGAAATAGAAATAAGTTATTTCATAGCCACCTAATGAGTTGCATTTAGTTGCTTTTAAAAAATGCGAACACATTTCATTTGCAGGTTTGTATTTTCTTGAGTTTCCACTCAGACAAGCCTTTTGCGGTAGTAATGTTTTGATTCTTTCCACTCCATGCTTGGCCTCAAGTGCTATGCGTTTCAGAGCGAAAGCGTTTTTTGCAATACGCGTCCGAAAATCTTTAACACATACTTTTCATTGCCTTGACGAGCCATTGGCTGGTTTCTTTTTCAAATGCATGTTAGTGAAAGAAGTTTGCGTCGAGACCAATTTTTCTTTTGGTGGCTCTGTTTGCCAACAAATTTTGGCAGAAGTGAGGAACGAAGAATCGGTAGCTGAATGTTGAGAACACAATTGAATCATATTTCGAGTCAGTTTTGTCAGACTTTGACAGTTTTTTGTGACTTGAACTTATTAATTTCTATTACAAAGCCATGTATTTGAAAGATTTGCGACAAATATTCTACTCGCCTATAAGTATGCTATTAGTTGCGTATTTCCCTTATTATTTCATTCATCTAGTAAATGTCTGTACCTCTCAAATGGTTGATGAAATAGTGAACTGGGGGCTTAGGGCGAAAAGTAGTGATGTGATACATTTGTTTTATTGTTTAAGAACACTTATCAAAAATAAAGTTTGAGCTGCCTCTTACAGGGGAAATTTTTTCGGTTAAGAGTTTTTAAAAGTTTGATTTTTTTAAAAAAATTTTCTTAAGCCCTTTTTTGGCATTCTTCGGTGAAGCGTAACACTGTTTTATTGTTCAAGAAAATTTTTCAAAAGAAATATCTTCAAAAGAAAAATCTTCAAAAGAAAATTTTGAACAGAAAGTGACCGTATCGTCCCCTTAGTATAACAATAGCCTATGTGCTCATAGGGTATTATGTTTTTATTGAATTTTTGGATTCTCCATCGTCGATTTTATATGTGGTCAAAATTTTGTCAAATTCTAGTTCCACAAAGTGGGTCAAAACGTCAGTCAAAAAATAATAAATATTTACAGACATAACGAAATTTGAGTGAGAGCTACTTTCGACAAAAAGTTTGAAATTCATTTTCTCAAAACATCAAAAAATTTATAGGCTATTTTAATACTAAGGGGTCGGTATCATATAGCTGATAAAACAAATTTTTCTGCGTCAACATCTTAAAGCTTGTTTTTGTGGCTATGTGCAACAGGTTTTTCGTTTTTTTTTTAAAATCTTCCAAATTCAGAATTTTTATGAAACATGAAATAACTTTCTCATATAGCGGAGGAAAACCCCAAAAATTCTGCGTCACTAGTTTTAAAAAAAATTATTTTCAGTAATATTTTTTCGAGCATTTTATAACTTATTTTTGGGGCGATGTGCAATACTTTTTTTCATTGTTCAAGAAAAATTTCCAAAAATCTAAATTTTTGAATCTGAAGTAACTGAAGTAAAATATAAATTGTTCTGTGCCGTTAGGTGTTAACAATTTTGATTTTCCATAATAATTTTCCGAAAATTTTTAATTTTGCTATGACCAATTAATTTGTTTGTTGCTCAAGAAAAATTTCCAAAAATCAAATTATGAAGGAAAAGTGACTGTATTATAAAGTTGTAGAAGATAAAATACAATTTTTGGGTTTTTTTTTTTTTAATTCTTGTGGCATACAATAATTTTTTGAACACTTTAATTCTGGTTTTTTTTTGGGGTCATGCGCATCAAATTTTTTTGTTGCTCAAAAACAAAAAAATGTTCGAAATTCAGAAATTTTTTTCAAGGTTATTCCATTTTATTTATATGGAATAACTTTGACGAAAAAAGTAGAAAACACAATATTTTTTTTCATTTCATATAAAATTTTCCAAATTTTTTATATTTTTATATTGTAGTAACAGTTTTTCGAAATATATTCTATTTGATGGAGTGATGTTCAACGAATGAATGTGTCGTTGTTACAAAAAAGTATTCAAAAATAATTTTCTTAACACAAAGTGACTACGTCAAGTGGATATGGAAAAATAAAAATATTCTGCATTAGTTTTTTACAATTTTGATTTTTTGATTATTTTCTCAGTTTGAATTTTTCGAAAATTCTTATTGGTTTCTTACAATTGTTATTTTTTGATAATAACACTGCGTTACAAAAACGAACTTTTTTTCTGTCCTATGAACCAAATATACTTTTTCGGAAAGGGAACAAAAAATAAAAATACACGTGTATCGGCGATTTTCATGTACACGTCAGAATTTTTTTTTATGTATAAAATATAGAGCCTGTGTGAAAAACTTTGGATCAATTTTTAACCCTTTTTCCGTAATCCAATCGCGCTGAATTTCTGCAGGCAGACTCGTGGAAATGTTTTTTTTATGTAAAATTAAAAAAAAAAAATTTTATCAATTCTGATTTTCTTGAATTTTTTTTTCTAAAAAAAAATTTTTTTCTAAATTTTCGGCATAACTTGAAGGGACTCCAAATTTTTAAACTAATTATTAACCTTTAATTTATTGTTTCATACAACACACTCTGGATCGTGAGGGCGAGGCGATTGCAAGTTTGCGCAATATTTTTCCGAAACTGAGCGGCGCAAAGATTCATGCAGGTATTTTTTTTACGAAAGCTTTTAGTAACTTTATTTTTTTAATGATGTGTATAATTGAAGGTGTTTTCAGGGGTCCGCAGATAAAAAAATAGCTGCAAGTTATGAATTTTCATCAAAATTGAATGCTATCGAACAACGTGCATGGAAAGGCACAGTTGCCGTTATTGAGCAGTTTCCTGGCAACAAACGAGCTGACAATTATAAAAAATATTGTTGCAGAAATGATTTCGGCATATGGGGAAATGGGCATATTAATGTCGCTAAAGATCCATCTCCTTCACAATCATTTAGATTGTTACCCTGGTGATTTAAGAGCTTGAAGCGATGAACATGGCGAAAGGTTCCATCAGGACATTGCGGCTATTGAAAAGCGCTTTAAAGGACAAGACATTACGCATATGCTTGGCGAATACTGTTGGTCTATTTGTCGCGATACTGACACAAATGCTTACAAACGCAAAAATAAAAGGACTAAGTTTCTTTAAAAGCATTCAAATTTTTAACGTAACAATTTTTAATTTTAATATAATAAAATTAATAAAAAAATTCGGGGTTTTATATCTCTATTGTAATGCGGAGTGAAATACCTTTCTTTTGATACCCACATCGGCATATCTCATGGAATTTTTTTTTTAATTTCGAACAGGTGGCAACCCCGTGAAACATTGTCAGTGGCAACTCCTAGGTGAAAAGTCTAGAAATGTGATACACTATCTGTGTGCCCAATTTCATTCAAATCCGTTAAGCTAATCCTGAGATCGTGTAGCTATACAGATATGCATACAAGAATTGCTCGTTTAAAGTTATAAAATACAAAAACAAAAAATTGTGACGTGTACATGAAAATCGCCGATACACGTCTTTTTTTATTTTTTATCCCCTTTCCGAAAAAGTATATTTGGTTCATAGGACAGAATGTGTGTAACGCGGTGTAATTTTTCGAACTGGAATTTTTCGAAAATTCCTACTTATTATACTATTTTTTTAACACTTTAAAGCTCGTCTTTGGGTTATGCGCAACACTTTTTTTTCGTTTTTAAAGAAACATCTTCCAAAAGCAAATTTTTTTAATATAAACTAACTACATCAAAATGAGAAAGAGCATCACTACAATTTTTCTATGTCATTAGGTAATCAAATTTATTATGCAAATTTTTTTGTTAATGTAAATTTTTTTTAATTTACCTAAATTTGGTTCATCCTGTTTTCGATGCTTTCAGTGTGATGTCAATAACGTTTTTTCGGTGTTCAAAAAGAAAAAAAAAAACACCTGAAAAACCTATTTGGTATATAACATAAAATTCTTGGATGATTAGTGTTTTGTTTTTAATAATATTTCTAAATCGGAATTTTTTTGTTTGCATTTTCGGAGAGATGTAGCACAAAGATTATTAAGCGAGTTATAATCACATAAATAGCTGTAAATGGGAAATATTAAATCATATTGAGAAAGTAATTAAATTTTGCTAAAAAAAAGTAAGAAGTAAAGGGTGTTTCAGTTTTAAGGGCCGGTGTTGGTTTTGAATAAAATACAATTTTTTTAGGAAATTATTGTCATTTCTCTTAGTTATGATAATGTTGGCTCAATTACGAATGGAACAAGATATTGGCCAAATGGCCGCCGCGGCTTCGGCGACACACCTCGCTTCGATGGTCCAAATTTTCGATGATGCTGCTGCATAATTGAGGTAAAAATGTGCCTCATCACTGAAATCACGAAGTGACCGTTTTCATAATAAGCCTGAATAACTTTAACGCGTTGCTCGATTGTGTATCTTTCGACGGTTCGAATTGAGTTAATCTGAAGTTGAAAAGTGTCAAACGAAATGCAGAAAAAACTTTGAAGTTTAGGTGTGGTTCACATTCAACATCGGCCCTTGAAATTCAACCACCCTTTATTTGGACTCTGAAGGTTGGAAATTTGACAAAAAGAAATATCAGATTTTATCCGATCTCGATTTTCTTCATTCTGCTGAAGTTTACATACATAGTTTTTACAAAAAAAAAAAAAAAAATTATTCATTATTTGAACCGTTTCCCACCTACCTGTAGTTTGACCTCATTATGCAGTCTCTTTTGTGGGATTCCATTAAATGTTACTGCTTTTGTTGTGCCAAAATGGTTACTAAAGGCTATATTAATCATGCTATTATTGAACCAAATGCTAAATTTGGAAATGTGTTCGATAATCCAATTAACCCTTTCGGTACATCTTTTTATTGCGCCATCCAAAAAATCCAAACATTTGTCTGAGTATTTATTTTAGGACCAATAATAATACAAATAAATTTTTTTTTATATTTTTTTTGTTAAGTGATTTTTTTTTAATGTTGCCATATGGCAACAAATGTTTTGTATTAGTTTCAATCGCAAATAAACTTCTTCTGCAATCTAATGCAAGTTAACACCTTACGAGAAATTTGTTGCCATATGGCAACAAGCTTAGTTTTAAAAATTAGCACAGCTTTTAAAGCTGCTAGCAAAAAAATATTTATATGCCAAATAACAGATTGAACATTTTTCTATATACTTTATTCAAAAATTGTTGAAAACATTTGCCCAAAATGCCTCAAAAATCTAAAAATGCAAAATACAAATTTCAGTGGGAAGTGCTATATGCCAGAAGGCTTTCTTTAAAAATGTTGTATTACCGATATATAATGGGCAGTTATTATTTATTTTATTTCTGTTTAACCATTAAACTTCAATTTTTGAAAATATGTAACAAAAAAGTTGATATTTTTTACAAGAGAGTGTTGACGGCCTTTTAAAGTTTACCGTTATGGCAACAATATCGCGAAAGGGTTAACAGGATGTGTAGCTCATCTACTGCATTTGAATTAAGTTATGCGCCGCAACATTTTTTCCAATAAAGCTTATTTTCTTTATACTGTCCGATGACTCGCCTTGTACTATGTGCATAGCATACCCGCGCGTATTTACATAGAAAATGTCATCGTCAAATATTGCGTCAAATTTTCTGGTATTAAAAGAATTTGTAAAGAATGCTGCCAAAATTCGTTGCTCGCTGTTAATTGCATGTGCCTTGAACTCTCTTTCAATTTTCCGTGATATGTGAGGAATTTACGTAAAATTTAATAGTTACATATATTTGTATCAAAATTAATTGAATTCCTCTATAAACCCATAGGTATACTTTACTTGGTCACTAAATAATCATAAATATTTGACTTTTGCCTGACTTTCTTCACGCCATCTTTCTGCGACCGTCAACGAATAATCTATTTATTGAAATTTCAGATTTGGGCCATGAAAATTATTAAAATTCCGAACATAGTGTGACGCTTACAAAATGGTTTTATAAATGCCTGTAATCACACTTTTTACTAGCCTTCAGAGATAGTAGTAATATCAAATCAGGATTAGGAAGTCTCTCGAAAAGAGATCTGGACAATGAAGCAAATTTAACATAATTACCCTTGGATTCCTCCCACTTAAAACAACAAACAAATTACGTGCTTGGTTTGGTTTTATATGGAAGAAAAAGCCAAGAGCAACGTTTAAAAAAATTGCTTAAAATCAGCGGTATTTTGTAATCACACGAAACTTGCTCTTTTTTATACAAAAATTTGATGGGCTATAAAATTGCATTTAGAGAAAAATTCTAAATACACTGGTTAATAAGTTGAAAGTTTTGATGGAATGAAAAAAAAAAGTTAATATTGAAACATGTTATACAAAGTTTGAAACTTTGCGTTATATGCTTGTTGTTGTAGTATGAACCATATTTTTATACAAAAAATTTCTGTGTGCATATAATAGTGCAACACCCCATTGAAATGAGCAGAAATCGTAGACGCCGAATTAATAGTGGTTAGGGGAAGTATGTAAAGTGTAGAACTTTCAAGCGTGGTATATAATGTATGGTTAAATTTTAAGGGCCGATGTTGAATGTAAACCACACCTAAACGTCAAGTCCTTTCTGCATTTCATTCAACATTTTTCAATTTCAGACTAACCTAATTTGAACCATGGAAAGATACACAATCGAGCAACGCGTTCGAAGAAAATCATCTTCAGTGTTGAGGCACATTTTCACCTCAGTGGATTCGTCAATAAGCAGAATTGCCACATTTGGGCGAATGATAATCCAAGAATGATAGCCGAAAAACCAATGCTCCCACAAAGGGTAACTGCTTGGTGCGGTTTATGGGCTGGCGTTATCATTGGGCTGTATTTTTTCCAAAATGAGGCCGGTCGGGCAGTTACTGTGAATAGTGTTCGCTATCGTGAATGATAACGAACTTTTTATGGCCCGAATGGGAACCACCCTTTATACACATTTTCAGGTGTCTTATGTATACTAATATATTATTCTCCGCTGCTGCCTTTGCTATAGAAAAAGCCATTGACTAGGCAAACAAAAATAAAGGAAAGTGCATAGTTTATTTTGATAGCAAACCATGCATCGCATCCATCATATCGACTTCTAACTCGAATAAAACCTTTGCATCCATCAAAAATACACTTATTGCGGCTCGAAATAAAATCAAATTAATAATTCCGGTCATGTAAGGATATTAGGTAATAAACAAGCAGATACTGCTGCGAAAAATGCCTTTAAATGGATTTGAGTCAAGAACACAAGACTTCATCTCGATCTCTCATAGTGGACCACAAAGAGACTGAATATAAACTACCCTGCAAGCTTGCCCTATAATATTCTGAAATATTACATTGGTCTAATATGCGGCCACCCAATATCCTTTTACTCTCACCCCCTACTCGAAGGAGCCCTGCTTGCCGTCCATTGTGCAGCGGAACAAACAGAGACGAGCACTTATTATCTCTATGCATGAAGACAATGGAATCAGATATAATATAGCCTTAACCATACCTAATTGTGGCAATATCATGTTAGTATATGATTACCTAAAAGATCAGAATATCCTTAATTCAATTTAGATTATATTTTGTTTTAATAATAACTCCCTACAAAAGAAAAACTTACAAATTTATAGGCGTATATAAAAATTTTATTGTATAAAAGCTAAAAATTTAAGATAACAAATACTGAATCAGAAGGAAGACCAAGAGCCTCATGGCTTTTGTTTTTGTTAATTTACGCTGTAGCTAATTGCTGTAATGGTCAAAGTTTTTATTACAAATAAAAGCAAAAGGTTGATAATTACTTATTCTAGGCGGCTGCCGTAGCCTAATGAGTTGGTGCGTGAGTACGATTCGGGTTTCAGAGAGAACTTAATTCGAATCAGAAGCCAAGATAATTTGAGCAACATTACGATTAAATTACGTCCCCCTAAGGTGGAGGCAAGTCAGGGTGGTTTTCATACCAAAGGCTCGTAGGAGCTCGTATACGAAACCTGAAGACTTCAGACCTATTAGCCTTTCCTCATTCCTATTAAAGACGTTAGAGCGATTAATAGACGCCTTTATAAGGGACAAATTGACACCGTCGCTACTCGCGAGATCAAAACATGCATACTCTAAAGGTAGATCCACAGAGACAGCATTAAATAAACTAGTTTCAGAGATAGCGAAATCAATAGAGAATAAAAAGTATTCTCTGGTAGTTTTCCTACACATAGAGGACGCTTTCAACAACATCCTACCGGAGGCCATAACAAGTACGATGATTGATTTGGGAATCGCCAAGGGCCTTGTGAAATTTACAGAACAATTGCTACTAGGGAGGTTCGTAATTTCGTCGTTGGACCCCTCGACGATACGCAGATCCGTCAAGCGGGCACCCTTCACGAGGGTGTACTTTCTCCTCTGCTGTGAATTCTGGCAATGAATCAATTGTTGAAGAATCTAGAGGAAAGGAGGATACACGTAGTGGCCTACACAGACGATGTTGCAATATTAATAAGAAGAAAATTTCCAGATAGCCACTGCAACAAAATGCTTTGAACGAAGTAAGCCGGTGGGCTGCATCAAGTGGTCTTGGAATAAATCCCAACAAAACAGAACTAATCATGTTCACCAGAAAATGCAGGATACCTGTTCTAAACTCCCTTACCCTTGAGGGAATCACACTGTCAATTGGCGAAGAGGCGAGCTACCTAGGACTAGTATTAGATAGAAAGCTCTCGTGGAAACAAACGATTAATGATAGAGTAAAAAAAAGCAGCTAGAGCACTCTATGCATGCAAAAGAATTGTGGGGACGAAAGGGGCCTAACCCCAAAAATAGTATACTGGCTATATACTACTGTGGGCAAAAAGTAAGGTGAATTTTGTTGTAAAATGAAAAATCTTTATTTATTCTTGTAAATCAATTTCATCCCCTTCAAACTAATCCCCTCTCGATGAAATATACTTATGCCAACGATTTTTCCAATCCCCAAAAATGCCAAATAATCCATTTTCGGTATAGCCAACAGCACCTTCTTCGATTCAGCTTTTATCTCCTCAATCGACTCGAAACGCGTTCCCCGGAGTGGCCTCTTGAGTTTTGGGAATAGCCAGAAGTCACACGGAGCCAAATCCGGCGAATACGGTGGTTGCGGAACGATATGCGTAGATTTTTTGGCGAAATGGTCACGAAGAACGAGTGCAGTGTGAGACGGTGCATTATCGTGATGCAAAAACCAAGAGTTGTTGGCCCATAATTCTGGTCTTTTTAGACGAATTGCTTCACGTAAACGACGCATAACGCTCAAATAATATTCCTTATTAACAGTTTGGCCAGGTGGAAGGAATTCATAGTGCACCACACCACGAAAATCGAAAAAAATGTCATCATGACCTTTATTTTTGAACGACTTTGACGTGCTCTTTTCGGTCTGGCCTCGCCTTTAGCACGATATTCGCTTGATTGGTCGGTTGTTTCGGGGTTGTAAGCATAAATCCAAGTTTCATCTCCCGTAATGATGCATTTGGGCTTGTCCTGATAGTCTGAAAGCATTGTTTCACACACATCAACGCGACGACTTTTTTCCAAGAAATTGAGAGTATTCGGTACCAAGCGAGATTTGACTTTTCGTAGGCCCAATTGGTATTTCAAAATGGTTTTCTTAGATCCTTCTGATATTTCAATCATATCAGTATGACCTTTAACAGTCAACCGACGATTTTTGAGCACTAACTCCTTCACTTTATTGACGTGTTGGTCGATGGTCGTCCGGAGCGCTCCAAGTCATCAACACGTTCTCGACCCTCTTTGAAAACTTTGTACCTCTTATAAACATTTTTCTGCGACACCGTCGAATCACCAAATGCCTTCTGCAACATTCAAAACTTTCCGCAGCCGAAATTTCATTCCGCAAACAAAATTTGATGGCACTTCTCTGCCTAATCAAATCAGACATTGTAAAAATCGAAAATGCACTCTTGGTCGTTTGGTAAACACAAGCGTAAATATATTACTGATAATGACATTCACATGAAAGTTGGCCCAGATGTTACTAACGGTGCTGCCAACTCATGAAAAAAATAACTCGAGCGAAATTTTAATCCCGCGAAGTTTGATAAATAAATTCACCTTACTTTTTGCCCACCGTAGTACAGCAGTGGTACGGCCTATCATGACATACGGTATCTTAGTCTGGTGGCCAATGCTTGAGAAAAGAATAACAGTAAAACGCCTCGAAAGTATTCAAAGTGGTGCTAGTTTCTGCATAAGCGGGGCACTAAAGACTACGCCCACGGCAGCAATGAATGTCATTCTGCACTTATTACCGATTGAGGCCTACAGTAAAGAGCTGGCGGCGAAATCGGCACTCAGGTTAAGAGAATCTTCTAACTTAGCCATTAACAGAGGGGGTCATGCAAGAATACTAGACGAATACCCCTTCCTACATCAAACGACAGACTTTTGTAGCTCAGTAGAGTTGCATTTAAACACATCCTTTACCACAACTTTCCCAACGAGAGAAGATTGGGACAATGGGGTAAGGGACAAAATGCCCTCATCACAAGAAATATAAACATATTCAGATAGCCAATTGGTCCTGAAAGCTTTAAAATCGCCTAATATTAACACGAAGACAGTAAAAGAATGTATCGACGTTCTGACAGAACTATCGCAGTACTTTATAATACGCCAGCTCTGGGTGCCGGGTCATAGATAGAGACATAGAAGGCAACTGCAAAGCAGATGAACTGGCGAGTTTGGGTACCACATTACCGATCCAATTAGATTCAATTTAGCAACTTGTAAAACGCTCATAGATAAACACACTATCAGTGCTGCCAACAGACTATGGTCTCAGTCTCTGACCTGTGCAACTAGTAGAATGACGGAGCTGGAATGGAATATGGGCCGCACAAACCGACTATTGAAACTAAACAGAAAAAATATGAGAAATCTTCTCGGGTTCCTAACAGGGTATTGTCTGATTGGCAGGCATGCCAGTAGATTGGGATCACCCTATAACGACTATTGCAGAAGCTGTAACGACATTGAAGAAAAAGAGACTATAGAACACTTTCCATGCGGGCGCATGGCTCTGGATAGAAGAAGGTTGAATATTTTAGGAAAAGATTTCCTGAATAACTTGGCAGAAGTAGCCAATATAAAAATAACAAGTCTTGTTAGATATATTAAAGCCACAGGTTGGTCCGATGAGGTCAATGTAGAGGTCATCCGTATGTATACTAAAAATCTACTGATCGCTGACCCCCAAATTTCAGCCCAAATTCTGCATCGCCACATCACCGCCGGCTGAGACAATAAAAAGCTGCCTCCTTCCTGGACAAAAGGCAGTATCGTGAAGCTGCACAAGAAAGGCGATTTGCGTAACTGTGGCAACTGGCGAGGAATAATCACGATCATACAACACTCACTCCAATGTATCGAACGCCTCTTAAGGGACGAACAAGCTGGATTTCGCCCTCACCAAAGCTGTGTTGACCAAGACAATACTCTTCGTAGAAGAATCAGTTGAGTCACGTTCCCCGCTTTACATGCTGCTCGTCGACTTTAAGAAGGCATTCGACACAATCAAATGATAATCAATATGGCTGGCGCTGAGTAAAAATGGAGTTCCCGCTAAGATTATCCGTCGTATTAGAACCCTTTACGAGAACTCCGAACTGGAAGTGTTTCACAATGGCAACATGGCGACCCATTCACCACCAACGCAGGCATAAGGCAAGGTTGTTCCCTGTTACCCCTTCTCTTAACCATCGTATAGGTGACGCATAGGTCACACGCTTAAAAAACCAACAGTCACAAGAATGGCACTGGATTGGAATCCGCAAGGCAGCAGATGTCACGGTCGGCCAAAGAATATCTACTTGGAGAAGGTCGATGCTGCGCGAACTAGTAGACGCCGACGTCGCATTGGGCGGCACAAAAACAGCGCAGAACAGTGTACGATGGAAGAGTCTGGACGTGGCCTTAAGCTCCCGAGTAGAGTGAACAAAGATATACAAAATAATAATGAAAGTCTAATATTTTTCTGCTCTATGTAAGTCATTTATGTAAATAGCAAATATGGAATATTGGAGACCATAAGCATCCCTGTTTGACACCTGACTTCATTGCTACTGTTGTTGTTGTTGTTAATTTCTGTATAAATCCTTATAAATAAATGATTAATATTTTCAGAGTATTCGAGTCCCAAAATGCCTTGGAGAAAAGTCAACATTGCGTATGATTCAAGAAGCGTTCCTCTCTTGCGCTTGATTCTTTAATATCACAACAGTTTCTTCGTTTTATATTTTTGCGGTGATTTTTTTTTTTTTGACGTGTGCCACACATTTCTGTGATCTTCATGACTGGTCTATTTTGCGAATATTGCCGTGGATGTATTCAAGTATTTGATGAAAAATATGCGCGACTGACTACGTAAACGAAAATCCATTTAAAATGATAATTCATTTATATTCACATTTAAAATTTTATCTAAAGTTGTAAACATGGATTTTTATAATTTATGTTGTATTCTATTTTCAGTATCTATTCGATCATTTTGACTTGGCACGCGAAATTAATTCAACCACAAAATTTATAATGACAAACGTGGCTCCAGCGAGGCAACGCACTTCTAGCAAATGTGTAAATAAATACAAATACTATATGTACGAGCATATGTAAAAGTCTGTGTTTTCGTGTATTCCATTGACAGTAAAGCAGGAGCAACAAGCTGTGAAACTACTGCTGCCTGCCACTGAATGTTGCAAAGTTTGGCATAAATAAGTGACGCCTGAACAAGCCATATGAAGTTGTCGCTAGAATAAATAAATGCCAGCGTAAATAGGCAAGAGTGTGTACATATTTTTAGATATATAAATTTCAACGCATATGCAGGCACTTTATTCTGCAGTGAAATTTAGAGCAGTTTCGTAAAAGGACTAGTTGTAGAGCAAGAATTTATGGGTTGTTTTAAGCCGGTGGAAAGCGAATGCAAAGTGTAACAATGGGTGATCGGTAACTAAAAGTAACAAAGTTCTGCAGAATGAGGCAATCTTCTATCAAACTGTGTAATAAAGGGTGGTTAAGTTTCAAGGGCCGGTGTTGATTTTAAAGAAAATACAACTTTTTTAATATTATTATCATTTCTCTTCATTATGATAATATTAGTATAGCTCAATTACGGCCAAATGGTCGCCGCGGCCTCGGCGGCACACCTTCATCCGATGGTCCAAATTTTCGATGACGCTGAGGCATAATTGAGGTTTTATCCCGTTAATGTCCCGAATTATCTCATCCTTTAACTTTTGAATTGCTACTGGCTTATCGACGTACACCTTTTCTTTCAAATAACCGCAAAGAAGGAAGCCCAACGGTGTCAAATCACATGATCTTGGCGATCAATTGACATCGCCGCGACGTGAGATTATTCGGCCATCAAATTTTTTGCGCAGAAGAGCCATTGTTTCGTTAGCTGTGTGACAAGTGGCACCATCCTGTTGAAACCACATATCGTACACATCCATATCTTCCAATTCGGGCCTTAAAAAGTTCGTTATCATCTCACGATAGCGAACACTATTCACAGGAACGGCCTGACCGGCCTTATTTTAGAAAAAATACCAATGATGCTGCCGGCCCATAAACAGCACCAAACAGTCACTCTTTGTGGGTGCATTGGTTTTTCGGTAATCACTCTTGGACTATCATTCGCCCAAATGCGGCAATTCTGCTTATTGACGAATCCACTGAGGTGAAAATGGGCCTCATCACTGAAGACGATTTTCTTCACGAAGTGCGCGATATGCATTTTGACTTGAACGCCCGTTTTCATAATAAGCCTGAATAACTTCAACGCGTTGTTTGATTGTGTATCTTTCCATGGTTCAAATTGAATTAGTCTGAAATGGAAAAATGTCGAATGAAATGCAGAAAAAAACTTGACGTTTTGGTGTGGTTCACATTCAACATCGCTCCTTAAAATTGAACCACCCTTTATTAAGCTGTGGGGAAAAAGAAACCCAGTAGTTTTGCTTCAATTTTTTTTGCAAATGGGTTACAACTGTTTTATGGCCGATTTTTAGCTTTGGTGAACTTAGATTATCTCTGTGATATTATCGACATTTTCCTTCATATCAGAAATGTCTGAACGGAATCGACGAAACTCAAATAACACGTAATTAATTGTTACCATATCGGAACTACAAACACCGTTCACAATTTCAGAGGTCTGTCTTGCATTTGCGCCTTTATCAAAGAAAAACTGGAAAATGTACAAAATTCTCTTTGTTCACTTCCCTTGTTAACACCCTGTAACTCACAACTGAGTGGAACAAACAAAAAGCAGCAAAAGAATTTTTTTAGTGTGGAGTGTTTCCTTGTCAGCGAGCATAAACTTTAAATTGTGTGTTTGATGCTTTTCGAGATATCGATGATTACAGCCATATACCGAGAAAATAATAGATTTCTTTGATTTTAATATATTTTATAATGTTTTAGGGTTACTGTCTGGAAGTGGATTGAAACCTATTTAGAATGAAAGCACAAGAATCAAATAGCAAAACCCCCAATAGTTTTTGCATTTCTTGCATTACGAGCTTTGTTTTCATACCTATTATTTTTAAATTTTTTGCCCGAGCGCTCTTTGAAGAAGTGGGGAAAAATGGTTAGACTACTTATCTGAGCGAAATAACTACATATATATATATATATAAAATTGTACAACACTACTAAAAGCGAAATATATGATCGAGCGGCCACAACCTTTTATTCAAAACGTCACAATGAGTTATTGCACGGCCAAAACTATAACAATACAGCACGTGGTTGGCGGTCGAGAGGAAATTGTGACTATCCATTGGCATGCGACGGCACCCACGCTGAGTTGAATGGTGCAAATTAAAGAGGATACCGGCAAAAATCTCGGGCATCTGCGGACAATTTACCTTATACCGATTTTTAGTAAACGATTTATAAAATCGGGAAATGATAAACAAAACAAGTACCTATTCAACAGCTAACCAACAATTATCTTAAAAATTTTATACATTCATGTTAATATGCAATATAATCAGATAATCCTTAACATCTATATTGAAGTTCACTCAAATTTCGATCTATCATTATTCACGCATCCATAAATAAGGTAAACATCCGTATACTTATGCGTACATACACTTTCATCCATTCATATTTACTAACCTTTACTGAACCAAAATGCATTTTGTTCTTGTTTTTCTGTTGTGTAAGCTTTGGGTGTTTGGCCGAGCTCCTCCTCCTATTTGTCATGTGCGTCTTGATGTTGTTCTACAAATGGAGGGACCTACAGTTTCAAGCTAACTCCGAACGGCAGATATTTTATGATATTTTCATGGCAGAAATACACTCGAAGGTTTGCCATTGCCTGCGACCCCTACTAGAAAAATGTTTTTCTTAATTTTCTGGTGTTTCACCGAGATTCGAACCTACGCTCGTCCCTGAATTCCGAATGGTAATCACGCACCAACCCATTCGGCTACGAAGGCCGCCAATTAGCTAGTTGAGATTTATGGAGTAGAAATTCTCGAGGAATATTTTTGTGGTAAAGTTTAAGGCATTAGCTCCCGGAATCTATTGCCTTTTGAACATTTTTTTAGAAAAGTTTGAAAAAACGTTTATTTGTCAGAACTCTAGAGGGTTAAAATATTCTAAAAAAATATTCATAGCAAAATTTTATTAAGAGTCTTCTCAGTCAAAACCTGGATAGAAGTAGTGTAAAACTCTACAGAATCGAAAATAGCAAATAGTACCACAGTTCTCCTCAAAATATGCAACGCTTTTTACTCCATTCATAGGCGTCTATGGCAATATTGGAATTTCTATGGCAACTAACGTATTAAGTATAAAAAATAATATTCAGCAGGATGTCTATAGGTAATGGAGAGAAGAAAATACTTGTGTTACAACCAGGCTAATTTGGCCGCAAATAGATAAGAAAAGGTCAGGAGAATTGTTCAACTTCTCAAAAGAGAACTTCTGGACGGTCGTGACTGGAGTTACCGGTTATTGGCTGTTAGCTGGGCATTCTTCTAAGCTAGGAGTATTTCCTCATGAATACTGCAGAAATTGTAGAGATGATGAAGAAACAGTAGAACACTTCCTCTGTAGTTGTCCAGCCTTAGCTACAAGTATATAGAACAGCGCTGTTAGAAAATACTCTTTTCACTCTCTTACGGAAGTATGCGGTGTTGGGATAAAACCTATCCTACGCTTCAGAAGAGCGTTTAAATGTTTTCAATGGATGAATAAGCACTGAGGTTTCCGTGTTACACAGTGGTCCACAACGGGCCTACATAATTTAAGTGAGTTGGCCATTCTAAACTGTCTGCCACAAAAGCATAACCTCAGCATTTATGTTCGTTGGGAATGCTCAAAGCCGCTACTTTAGTCGGTAATTGCATTATTCAGTGCCTTAGAAAAGCTTGCTTGTTCTGAACTACCTCTTCAGAATTATTTTTGTATGGGAATTTGCATAAACGTATGAAAGGTTATAACTGATAAATAGCCTTGCAAAAATATGTTTCTTTGGAAGAAAACACAACAGTCACAATTGGATACTGTTAGTGATTCAGATACTGATGAGTACGATAGTTAATGGACCATTACATTTTTCTCTAAAATTATATTTCATTTTTGATAATTTTTTCCTGTGACCGTATTGCGCATTTTCACCATACAAAAACAAAAAGAAATGCCCTGAATTCTTTATATGGAGAAATTGAGCAACATCGTCCGGCGAAAAAATTATAAAAAATCATTGAGAATTATGAGGCGCTTCATATTTTCACTTCTTCCTCGAATATAATAAGCTATAAAACTTTGTACACAAATTTTTTTTTAAATTCTATTTAACACCTAACAGCACTCTGAAAATCCTACGGACTTCATGCCATTTAATTTCCAAATTCATAGCTGTGGTTACCGGTCATTGGACGATCGGTACAGACGCACAAAAGCTTGGTTTACCATTTAATTCCCATTGAAGAAGTAGTGGAAACCTTTCAAAGAAGGAGGCTGTTGAGCACTTTCTCTGTAAATATGCGGGCTTGGCAGCTAGACGATTAACGTCACTGAGCGCTCCTTTCTTTGGCAGCCTATGACAGGAAGAAAGTAAGGAACTTAATCCCACCAGTTTTCACCATTACATCAAAAGCTCTGACTGGATGTAGATATTTGCCTGTTGGAGGTCTCATGTTGGTATTAAAACTGCGTTTTAGTGCTATTTGCGGAGTGATAGATTGGTACTTCAACCATTTCTCCTGTCTATTCAAAAAGTAAAAATTTGTTATAGAGATTTATCGAATATTTGTAAATTTTGTGCAGCTTTAAACTTGAAATTGTATGATATTTGTTGTAGTAGTAGTAAATATATATTCATTTTTTATTATTAAAAAATAAGAAAGCAGAAGAAAGGCTGTTGAAATTCTGATTTGTGCTATGCGCCTTGATATTGTCCCACAAATGGATTGACCTGCAATATAATTCCACCATTGCTTGGCAGTTTCATAGCAAACATTTTTCTATACTTTTGGCAAGTAAAAACATTTTATCGGAATTTAATAACTTCTCTGCCTACATATAATGAATTTTGTGAATACTCCACGTCCATTCATCCATCTTATATCATATCAAATGTGTGCCGTTTTGGACGATAGCAAATTCATCTCCTCCTCCACATTATTGATGAAATGATTGATCAGCTCATTTTCACAAGCCTCATTTATTTAGCTAAAGATACATATTTTTATCTTTTGTCCTAATTGAGCACAACACTTTTACTATCTGCTATTTCTGCTTTCTTCTGGCTTTATTTTGGCAATTTGTCGATACTAGAAGTCCAAATTATGTTGTGGGTCCGATGGTATTGGTTCATATATGATTAAGACTGAGTTAATATTGTTTTAAAATAAGTTTTTAAATATTGCCAATGTTAATATAATAAACAGAAGTAATATATAATGGAGTCAATAAGAAAAACAAGTATGATCCGATTCCACCAAACACACAGCGAAATTTTCTTGGATGTTAATCTTGGTTGCACCTTTGTTTTTCGGCCAGCCTTCTGAAAATAATTCCAAACGACTTTGACGCTAATTTTTAATTATAGAGCAAGGTAATAAGTGTTCACATGCCAATCAGACTCCATCAGCCGCATGATTTGAATATCGAAGATTGGCTTACCGGAGTGTGCCTCACATTCGACGTCGATCTTCTCCGAACAGCATCACTGGCATCACCGATTTGTTGTTGCATTTGATAATTAATAAGAAGAAGAACTTTTTTGGCCTCCTACTACGATAATTTTGTACCTTGATAGTAGTGGTAATGAAAGATGTGCCGAATTTTCTTTTTCTTATCTTCACTAAGGCCGTCGTAAAAAATAACCGGCTTCTCAAAACATAAAGCTGTTAAAAGTATTTTCTTTGTAAGAGCAGTCTAACATTTAAATTGCTGCTTACATTGAACCAATGCAATTTATATTTCTAGAGTTATAGCTCTATAAAGACACCTACCAGAAATATATGCAGAACTTCTTACAACACAAAAATTTTATATTTCATTTGCTCGGCAAGCATCGAAATAAATGTTTTAAAAACTACCAACTGAAGCCAAGTCATTCTCCACTTGGAATTTTGTTTCTGAATAAATTTTGTTAATTAAAGCGTAGAATTTATCTAAGTATTTTGGATGCTGCCGTAATTCTTCTGAAAGTTGTGCTTGAAAATTGTGTGGGCTTGAGTATAATAAGAAGTAAGCTGCAAAAATTATGAAAAACATAAATGGTGGTTAAGTTTCAAGGGCTGGTGTTGATTTTAAATCAAAAATATTTTTTTAGGAAATTATTACTATTTCTCTTTATTATGATAATATTAGTATAGCTCAATTACGTATGAAAGAAAATATAGGCCAAACGGTCGCCGTGGCTTCGGCGGCACACCGCCATCCAATGGTCCAAATTTTCGATGAAGCTGAGACATAATTGAGGTTCTATGCCGTTAATGTGCCGAATTATCTCATCATTTAGCTCTTGAATTGTTGCTGGCTTATCGACGTACACCTTTTCAGTCAAATAACACCAAAAGAAAGAAGCCCAACGGTGTCAACGGTGTTCATCGACGACGAGCGTAAGAGGTGCAATTGTTGAGCACGACGACGAGTTGAGGTGGATGGCTCTTCAACCACACTATCGCGAACAGCAGTAATATTTTCTTCGGTACAAGCTGTACGAGCATGCACTGGTGTTTTCACATCTCCTACAGACTCGGTTTGCTCAAACTTTTGCACAATTGGACGATTAAATTGACCAAAAAAATCACGAAGTGCGCGATATGCATTTTGATTTGAACGCCCGTTTTCATAATAAGCCTGAATAACTTCAACGCATTGCTCGATTGTGTGTCTTTTCATGGTTCAAATTGAGTTAGTCTGAGATGGAAAAGTGTCAAATGAAATGCAGAAACAAACTTGACGTTGAGGTGTGGTGCTCATTCAACATCGGCCCTTCAAATTTAACCACCCTTTATAATAATTGTGAGATTTATTCATTCTTTGGTAAGCAGTTTTTAAAACTTTGGTATGCAGTTTTCAAAGGCAAATATATTCGGCTCTTTTTAACATTTTTATAATTTTTCTTTAAACTTTTAGGATAAAACTTACTTTCCGAAACAAAACTATACTTTTCTTTTCAATATTTGTGACCTGGTCTATGAAAAGGTGCCTTACGTGTCAAAAAATTATTTTTCACTTTTTTGTTGATTCGAATAGTGTGTGAAAGGCTCTTTAAAATGGTGAAAACCAGAAAGTCATAATTTGCTTAAAAGTTTATTAAAAGTAAAAAAAAGAAAAGTACAAATACGAAAAAGACTGATTTTTTTGTCATGATACAAATTAGAATAACGAAGACAATAATTTGTGCAAATTAAAAACTGAACCATTCCTGGACAGTCTGAGGTGTAATGAATACGATACTGAAGTCTGTTTTAAAAAAATTTTAGTCACCGGGTCTTATAAGTTTTTTTTGGCATAGATGTCGGTACAAAAGCTAACTTATTTTTTTAAAACGATTTCTGCGATTTGCATTAACTTTTTCTTATTTATTTATATATAAAAAAAATGTTTTTCACTGCTTCTGTGATTTTATTGATACTGTGATCTATGCTGAAGAAAATGAGCCAAATCGGATTGAAAAATATTAATAATTAAAAAAGTTACACGGGTTTTTAGAAGTTTAAACTTTAACTGCTGTTTTCTCGAAAACTTGTTTTCGCACGTAAGGTACCTTTTCCTAGACCACGTCACATTTATGGCAAAAAATGTTTCTGTATTTTTTGTGAAAAATCCCTTTTTTATATATTTTCTTATTTTTCTCATTAATAGCTGAGTCTATTTTCAGTAATTCTTGAGAGTTGCATAGTAGGATTACCATAAATAGTCCAAACGAATAGAATGGGGCAAATGTCTATGACTTCAAAGGCTGCTTAGCTAAAGAAAAAATAATTTAATTTCTTTTTTTCAAATAAACTTGTATTTAGAACAAACCAGTTAAAACCAGCTTGAAATGTATGCAAAATAAATTAGTTCCACATTAAACTGCTGAGTGACTGATCCTTTGTTTATAGGGTACGAAAACCTAAAAGCTACAAACAAAGCTACATAACCAACCGCATTGCCCTCAAAGCGCGTTAAAATTACTGCGAGTATGTACAATATACATATACATTAATATGTCTGTATGCGTGTAGGTGATTCAGTGAGCGTGAATATTTCAAACCACACAGAGCGCGTCATTTGTTCGCGGCACTGCAATAGCGGCAACATAGTCAACCACTGTTTCATTTTACTCCGATGTCGTTTTAAAATTCCGCTTCATCGTTTGCATTCTGTTTTTGGTGAAGTAAAAATACTTATTGTTGTTGTTTTTCGTGGTTACGTTGATGCGGATGGTGGTACTCACTCGTCCACGCATACAAGCAAATACATATATACATATACATACTCGCACAATTGGCGGTTGATGAGGTGGTCGGGATATTGGTTCGCGGTTTCGCGACGTCACCCGTACATGTGGGTGTTGAAATTGACGCGCACGGACAAGCAGAGAGCTGCCTAAAAACGATAAAATTTCAATCACCACGCTCAATTGGTCATTGTCTGTTAGCTGCCTACTGATGATATAAAGGTCGGTACGTTTATAAAAATAAAATTTAAAAGCTGTGTTAAATACATTTTTTTAATATAATTTAATACATACACGATTTTTTCGTTGAGCACACAAGTGAATCAGCATCCTTCAGAGAAGAAATTACGTGAAGAAGATGCCTATTGGTTTCTCGCTCAATTACGCCCCATACGTTGTAGTCCAGGTGATCAAGGTCTGGGGAGTTAGGCGGCCACAAATTCGGTGTTGTGTGGTCATGGAAAATTTTAGCCACCCAAGCTTATTTCGCCATCGCTTTTGACGTGATAACGTCTTATAATTCGATTTAGCCGGCTGCACGCACGAAAAAATGTGTCGTTACCTTGCTCATTAGTGTTACCTTGCTCATTTGTCGTTGCCTTCCTCATTTGCCGTTACCTTGCTCATTGCCGTTACCTTAAATGAACTGCAAGCGAAAGCGCGGAACGAACAAAGCAAACGAACGGCAACGTTCGACATCTTGCTCTCTCCTACTTAAGTGAGCCTATATATGTATGTATATGCGCATATGTACATATATAAATTCACGTGTTTGTATTTGCATATGCCTTCTTATTGATTATTATTAATTTGATTTACTTGAAGAATTTAAAATAAAACCAAGTTTGTTAATAATACCTCTTGTTTTAATGTTATTATTATTAATTTTTTTTATATATGAAGGAAAAAATGTATGGTAATATAATATTTACCATATACCTTATAAGATATGTTGTATACTAATATATGTATATAAACATGCACATACATATACAATTTCGCGCAATTTTCAAAAAGAACAAATCTATATGTAAAGATGCATACAAGTCATATGGACATATCCAGTATACAAATCTATTCCGTACGCAAGCAAATGTAAGCTAATGTACATTGCTTGAACTGCAAGCGAGAGCGCGGAACGAACGACAAAGAGCACAATCGGCCCCCGCGTTCGGCAACGTTCGACATCTGGCTCTGTCCTACTTGAGTGAGCATATAGGTATATGTATGTATATGTATGTATATGCGCATTTGTATATAAATTCACATACTTGTATTTGCATATGCCTTCTTGCTGTGTGCATGGTAATGAACCATTTCTTTGTTGAGAATAGGACGATGATAGAAAAAGTAGGAAATGAAAGGGAGTGTTTCGAGTGTAAAGTGTCTTGAAAAAGGCAAATCGATGATGGTGCCTCTTAGTGTTGTTGACTTATTAACGTCTGATGCACAATCGAAATTGAAGATATCTTTCATGAATTTGATAAATGTTTCGTCATTTTTCACGTTTGTGTAAATGTAACTTGACCTATTCCATTGCAATTCCATTTACCTCCTCCTCTATATCAATACAAAATATCTATCAAACAAATAAAATTAAAATTTTGTTTTGAAAATTGCAAACCATTCCATTTTCTTATGACGTTGTCACGTTAAACTATCGTCAGTAAACCGACTTTACAGACAACCTCTTTTTTGTGAATCAGCAGAGTCCTTCTGAAAGATGTTTAGGCTATCACCGCATACACCATCAAGCCAAGGTTTCACTACTGTTTCTAGAAACTCGATATATGCGTTAGAATGCAATGAAAATCCTTGAGCTAAGAAGTGGGCTGAACACTTCGTTTGCAGGGAGAAGTGGCAGTTGGTCTTTAAACCAACTCACTAAGGCGTTGCTGATCCATTGTGATACCACAGTAGTTGCAGATCTTAGGCATCCACAAGATATATGCTTCATCGGCCGGCTTGCCGGGAACCGACCCAAAAGCTCTTGGCTAAGATGAGATGTTTTCAAAGTACACAGCTTCAAGTTTCGTGCTCCAGACGCTGAAGAGTACGTTGACTAAAGCAAACTCAATCCACCTCTACTGATTTTTACGAACGCCACATTCTTCCTTCGCCGTATCCATGGTAGCTAAAATCTTGCCGCCACCTTTAACCACTGAATTATATGATATCCCTGGAGTATGTGTAATAGTTTTATACCTTTTAGCCGAATGTTGCTCCTCGGAGGATCTCTAGCATTTAGGCGCTAGTCCCCGTTGTTTGCCTGGGACGGACAACAGGTTCAAGGCCCATCAAAATCGATAGACTATGCCCAAGTCTACGAGGCCTCAAACTTCTCGAATGATGAGCCCAAGTCTACAGCTGCAAATCGATGCAGAATGCAATCAGCTGACCGCTTCTTTATGTAGTCCAGCTTAGAAGGAGGCCTGTGTCTAACAAAACTTGCCTTTCCGGTGTCTGCTATCACAGCTGAACCCGTAGTTAGTCTGTTAAGTCTACGAGCAGAAATAGTCGAGTCTAACGCTTTTGACTGCTCATAGTGCCAATACCAGGTTCTACCAAAGATTTGAAAGAGCCACAGCTCAGAGATTGAGCATTGAGAATACCTTCCGGCTTTCTAAGCGATCCCGGCTCTTCAGATACTTATGTGTGCAACTAAAGCTGGATAATGCAACAGGGACCTCTGTAGGATTGTAACATATCCGTCTGTCAATTCTGGGGCTGCTCTTTGGTCTTGGTCAAAATTTCTCGCTTTCTGTCAGAAAAAGACCATAACATCTCAGGCGCTTCAGGGTGTTTAATTTTGTTTAGAAGGTGTTTTGATGTAATAACTCGCTGTTCTCATATTTGATCCGACAAAAACTGCCTTCTGCGCACAACGTAGTATTTATACCGGAGATTTTCATTGATAACTCGACGAATAAAACCCTCAGTAATATTAAGCTCATTCTCAAGGGCACTCTTTCATTTCGGAGGGTCCTCGTGTTGAATAAATTTTGCAGCTCGAACAGTGTCCGAATGTTCCTCGTGTTTTCTGCGTTTTGCATGAAATGAATTAGCCAAATCTGGACCGACCTTCTTGCCTCCTTGGATGAATCGAAAGCCGCTCACGCAATTTTGGCCCAGTTTAGCACAGCGCGTCAGTCGTTACTTACTCAAGCCAAATTCTTTTCCACCTGATCTTTCCAACGCGGAGGAGACTTTCTCTTCCTCTGCTACTATCAGCTGGTACCGCAACGAGTACTTTCAGAACCGGAGTATTTGTATTCAATCGGATGACATGACTAAGCTAACGAAGCCGCTGGATCTTTATTCGCTGCGCTATGTCTATGTCGGAGTAAGCTGATACAGCTCATTGTTCCAACGCCTACGATAATCGACGTCACCAAAGTGCAAGGTCTGAAATTCTTCCTCAGAATACTCGCCACCACGTTAATCGCATATAGAAATGCAAAGAATTTAATATCTGCTCGTCCATCCAGACTTAGTTACATTTGTTACTTGCTAGGATTGATTTTGAAAAGTAAAGATTTATCTCTGACACATTTCCTTTGCTTGCGAGTGACTGTTATAGGAATACTGTTAGTGTAACATCCCAAATAACAGCATCTTTTCACATATGTAAATGTGTTTAGAAATATATTCTTGTACCCTCTGTATACCATTTCAATTTACTCCTAATTGTCCTTGCTTGTGCATCCAATTCTACTTGAACGCACCGGGCGGTTGCCAACTTTAACCACAAAGTAGCGGCACGACGACACAGCTAATCTGATTACATCCATGCAGTCAAGTGCGTACGCCGACGCCCTTTCTAAACGACTACCATCGCCTGACTAAACAACAATGACATTTCGGTCGCGTTGTCAACGGAAACGGAAAGACGTCGCCAACAGCAAACATATACATACATACATATGCACGCATGCAGGTATTTGCAGCTGAGGGCAAATAACTACAAAACAACAATCAACGAAGCTGACACATCACAGGACAAAGGAAATCAGTTTGACTGTTGCGAGGATTTTCTAGTTCACTGTCTAGTCAAAGGAACTCTAATATGCGGTTAGGTGTGTGCGTGTGTGGGTAAGCACATGTAAGTATTTAATAGGAGAGTTCTTAAAGGTTCTTAGAAATTTATAAGATCAAAACTTGCCTATTAACATGGGTTTCTTTCTGTATTTAGAAGTACTTAGAGGATAATGCAAGAATTGGATGATTGAGACTAACACAACATACAATAATTTTTAGCTAACCCTTTCAACTAATGTTTTTATTATTTTTACTTTGGGTATAAACTAGGAGGTGGCCGTAGCCGAATGTGTTGGTGTGTGACTACCACTCGGAAGTGCAAAAGTTCGATCACTCAAAACGATTTTGTGGATTTTTTTGATCTTTTCTGGTGTTACCACCTCATTTGGACGTCCACTGCATTGTGCACGAAAAGATTATTCGTGGATAGGCGATATGCTATCTAACAGAGTAGTCATCGCGAACTTAAGCATCACTAGAGGAACCCCACTTGGGGGGTGTTATCTCGCCGTTACTGTGGAACCTAGTCTTAAACGAATTGTTTATTACCCAGAAAAGGATGAAGATATGATAGTTGATTATACGCACAATGTAGCCATCCTGATAACAGGGAAGTTTCTCTCGACTATCAGCGGGCTCATGCCGACTTCAAACGGCCTAATGGTTAATCCAGCCAAGACTGAACTAGTTCTGTTCATTAGAAGATATAAGGTACCGAGTTTTCAGTTACCATCTATTGATGGAGTAACACTAACCCTATCGAACGAAGCCAAATACCTTGGCAAAATTCTGGTCTCAAAGCTTTCTTGGAAAAAGAACACCGAGCAAAGGATGAAGACAGCTTGCATTCCCTCTTTATTTGTAAGAGATCATTTGGCAAAAAATTTGGCCTGAAACCGTATATCAACCACTGGGTGTACAGTACGATCATCAGACACATGTTGACTTATGGAGCTTTCGTGTGGTAGGAGGTGGTGCAGGCACAATCCTACCTAAAGAGTCTCATAAAAGTCCAACGATTGGCTTGTGTAGGAATAACAGGTGTGCTCCGATCGACGCCTCAGGCACCCATATTTCACCCATTGATATATATGTAGGCTAAAGGGATAGCCGCCAAATCTGCTTCCAGGGCGAAAGATGGACATTGGCACTGGATAAGGAGTTTACTCGGAGCAATTATCCTTAAAGTGCTCATTAAGACTCCCAGACTGGTGCTGTGTATTTTAAGCTGAGATCTACGCTATAGACCAAGCAGCAAAAACGATAAGACTGATGGACTTAACTCCAAAAAACCTAACCATTTTTGTTGATAGTCAAGTCGCTCTCGCTCATCCAACAACAACTAGGTCATCCAACCACACATTGTTGGATTCCCCGCCACTGTGGGCTGGAGGGAAATGAAAGAGCGGGTGAGTATGCAGGGATAGGCTCTGAACTGGACCTTTATCGAGAGGTGGAGGGCATTAAAATTCCTCTATATGAGTTATACAATGCGATTGACCCGAGTGTAATTACGGAAACCAATAGGTGATCTCTGACTATTACCTGCAGGGTCTCCAAAGCGCTCTGACCCGAATGAAACTGAATCTTAAAAGGACAAAATGTCTGCTGAGACTTAACAGATCAACTACCAGCGTCCTTATAGTTGTTACAACGGGTCGCTGCACTATTGACACCCTAGCCAATTCACCTCACAATAACTTCTGCAGGAGCTATGGAGATGAAGGACAAATTGAGTCAGTACATCACCCCTTCTGTGAATGACCTGTATACTATGTACTATGGACACCTAACGAACAATGCCCTGTAAGAACAGCCACCAAATTTGAGAGCTGTGGCTTTGTTAGCCTTAGAAGTTACCTAGAGCGTCCTCGATCTACCCGTGACAAGAAGGATCTTGCGAATTTTAATGTCTGCGCTCTAATTCAGCGCTCACTTAGTTAACGCAGGTCTCACCTTTCCAGGAGTAGAGCACAGGTTCTTAATGGAACCCTAATCGTCTCATTTTGTTGTGAAATCGCCTCGAGGTTCCCTTGTCTGGCCATTCCATAAGCATAGCACTTTCCCGCTATGCCACTGCGACCGAGAACACAAGTGAGCCTAATATCGAAATATTGGGATGCAATCGAGTGAAAAACAAGGATTTTCCTGACTAATTTCGAATACACAAACAACGAGCTTAAAGCCCTAATTGGCGCCTGGATGTGGGAGTAGATATTCACCTACCTTAAACAATTGCAGAGTTAAAGAACCAATCCACTGCTTCTTTAATTTTAGCTACCTCCGTTTGGAAAACAGTGGACCGGCAGCTTAAATTTGAGCTTGATGGGGAGCTTCTCGTAGAATACTCACCCTTCAACCCTTCCGACTTCGAACCGTTTGTAAACATGTTTAGCTATGCTCTGTCGCCAAATGTTGAACACGTCCGTCCCACTCCTCCCTTGAAGAAATATGAATGGAAAAGGTGTCGCTCGGGTCCAGCGAGGGTGTAATTTGATCGAGCACTATGGAGATGAACTCTAAGTTTCTAGGAATACTTGAGTTTTCATAGCTTAAGTCTAGCTTGTGGCTCGAACATCTCAATCTGATTGCAGCGTGAAGAACGGCAGTTTTCCCTGCGATGTCCACGGGTACCACATTTATTATATGGTACATAGCGTTAAGCGATAGAGCCCTACAGATTCCACTAAGAGCTGACCTTTAGACCTTTTCCATCTTCTTAACTGATGTCGTCCTTTCCAGTGAATTCCACCAGATGAGGACTTCACACAGCAAAATTGGTTTTATAATTGCGTTATATAGCCAGAATACAACTTTAGGCGAGAGGTCACATCTTTTTTCGATAGCGACGCTATACCCATGCCAGGTGTTCATTGTATTCTCTTGATAGTATGAAAAATATCTGAAAATACATTTTTCAGTGCCTTTTAAAAAATATTTTCCTCCTTTTCCGAGAAATGTGGGTTATTGTTTCGTCGTGAAACAAATTTTTTCTAGGAAGATAATTTTTCAATTATCTTGAAATCTTAGAGTTCTTTTTAAGTGTGTTATTTTATGGTCGTCCCCGTAATGCAAGGTTTTGACGGTTCCGCACCTTTTAAATAAGAAATGGAGCTATCGACTGAAAAGCAAAGAGCTTAGTTATAGCAAACAATCCTCTAAAGTGCAAACTGGAAATAGTTCGAACTGTTATTGAACAAGTGATGAAGTTTAAATTCCCCGGGGTGGAGGTCTCCAGCGACTGCAGCATTATTAAGGAAGTGCAAAAAACATGTGCTCAAAGGGGCAAGGTAACAATATGCCTTAGAGAAATAATACGTAGCAATAGGTACTTAAGAATGTAAAGTAAACCCGAATATATAAATCTGTGATAAGACCCACTTTGATGTATGGTACAGAGGCGCGAGTTGAAAATGCAAACACAAAACAAATGCTACGCCCTGTACAATTGTAAATTTTCCGTTCCATTGCAGGAACTGACGTTGTTGAACTTGAAGCCCTAGAAGACGAGCGTGGAATGAGGGGCACCCAGCGGTCGAATAATAAGAGTTGCTAGAGATTCTAAACGAAATAGAAGACATGTGCCGGAAAGACCTCCAAAACGAAGGAAAGAGAGCTGAATATCTACGTCAATGAAGACACATAAAATTCTCTTGAAGTGAAAACTTCTTTAGAATCGTTGGGAGTGATTTGAGACTCGATGAAACGAAAAAGCGACACTAAAAAGAGACCTACATATAGATCTTATAGTATATAGCCTGCGAGAGAATGAGATAGAACAAAGTTATACAGCGTTTCCTATTCTCCGTCTCTTCTTCGTGCGGTGCTTCGTAGCCTCCCCACTCTTGGCTACGAAGTGGTATATGTTGATATACGTATATGTGTGTGGCCGCGTACTGCTGAGCCACGCTAGTATAGTGAGTATTGTAGTATGTATACTACACTGCCTATTACTTGCTTTGGTGTATGCTAGTACGTATGTGTGCGCGCCTGCGTATTACGGAGCCATGGTGAGCGAGAAGGCATTATGTATACCTATACTACACTACCTAGTACTTGCTTAGACCAAGCGTCCTACGAATGTTTGTGTGTATGTTAGTACGTCTGTGTAATATACGCGTTACGACGGTCATAATAGCAACCGCGTGTGCTGTATTGCGTCCGTATTTTAATATTCGTAAATATTTTCATTTTTAAATATTTACCGCAATTGCAGGCGGTGTTGCAATATACCACAATCAAAATGACGGTGCTCGTATTGTAACTCCACAGATAGATCTGAATGCACAGCAACTAGAATCACTGTCTGTTCAGCTCTCTAAAGTGGGAGAAATATGTGCATGCGAAACCAGACTGAGCAATGGAAAAACAGTTTTAATTGTGGCAATTTATATTTCACCGAATCAATCAATAAATGGCATCACGGAATTCATTCACGAAAATTTAATAAAGTATACACCAGAAGTATCGCGGATACTTAGAAAAGATTACAATAAAGTTCCAATGATTTTAAGTGGCGATTTTAACGTAAATTTTGCATTGGACACAGCGGTTCCTTTAATTGACGTTCTCAATACAACATTCAATTTAAAAATGTGTAACAATCGCACTGAATCGACAACACGATCAAAAACAACAATTGACGCGGTATTTCAAAGTTATGTTGACAACATCGAAACCAAAGCATTTCTATCATATTTTAGCTATCATAAGCCACTCGTATCATTTGTTGAAATTGAAAACATTGAGGATGAATAATAATAAAATGAAGAAAATAAAATATGAACTTTATAGCAATATTATAATGAACCTATAATTATCCCGCTCCTAATGCTGCTTTCGTCTCATTCTCTCTCAGTTTGTTTTACGGAAGGTTTCACTTCTATCGCGTCTAACCGTTAGACTGGTATTTTTTTTTTATTATATTTTATTTTTATTTTATTATATTGGAGCTCTGAGCTTAATGAATTCTATGTTTATTCATGTACTGAAATGTAATTTATATTGTGTGAAGTAGAACAGGCAAGAAGCGTATAAAAAAAGAAAAAAAAAAGATGAAACTTGTGAGATTTTTGGATAAGCAAAACCATGCCACTGAAGGCTTTGTGCAATAAACCGCTTTTGCAATTACGGCTTATTAAGTTTTGAAATTCAGTTTGAATTTGTTTTCTCCGCCATTTTGACTAAGCCCATTCACATGATGGGATATCCTTATTTAGTCCTTTTTGAACATAAATTTGTCGTATGTCTGTAAATGACAAAACTTTTATCCACAAGACGCACGAAAATATTCCAAATTATTTGTGTGCATACAGCTGCTAACAAATAATTGTATTTTTCACAACTTTCTATGATCATTTATAAGGTACTAGTCTGGTAACTTACACGTTTTTTGAGGCCATGTTTGGGACTTTTTTTGGAAGGGAAAATAAAATTCAATCGGTTTGATTTTCTGATATATTATTAAAGGTATCAGAAGGTGTACAAAAAAAATTTTTTTTTTTTTTTTTATGTTTTGATACTAATATATTTTTGTACAATGCAGCAAGCGGCAAAAAAGAGAGGTACAGTGGCTGGCCGGCGTGATTTCGTCACTTGTGGTCATCTGAAACAGAAAAAGCAAATTGCTTATTAATCAGTGTGCTTGTCATTCTGGCGGGTAGTAAGATCAAATGATTTTGACAAAAAAATAACAAAATGGCGGACTTCGTAATAAAATTGCCTTTTTTTAAAGTGGAAATCGGACTAAAAAATGGAAAGTTAGGAACGAAATAAATTAAAACTACTACCCGCCAGAACTATTGATGTGTAGAAAAACATATCTAAATTTCAGCTCAATCCGTTAGATAGAAAATTTGTTTTCACGACGGCCATCCGGAAAAACGTTGTTTTGAGAAAAACGCGTTTAAAGTTTTCGCAATTGATTATTTATAGCGCGCGCAAGGACGAGCCGCTCTCATGTATGTGCTATAATTTCGTCAATATTTCGAATTTCGGTCTAAAATTTGTACAGTATATTACCAATATATCGCACTTTCAAAATATGTAAAAAACCGAAATTCGAAATTTTCAAAATAAGTTACCAGACTACCATAATGAGTTCAATACATTTTTTTGCGCAGATTTTTTACAAATTCCGTTCACTTCGTAAATTTCGTAGAATACCTAATATAACTTCGTAAATAATATTTCTGGGTAAATTATAATACCATATCTGCGCTTTAAGTGGCTTAAAATACATTTTTTTGTGTAATTCTTTGCATTTTTTCATGCTAAGCGAATTTAGATATCCAGTTCAATATGTTTTGTCCGACACTGTACATCTGCAAGCAGTTTCCATGCCTACGCATGTGCCAGTATGCATAGCACTAACGTAGATGTATTTGTTCGTGTATGGATGTGTGACCCTGCGGCCTTTTTGCCATGAGAAATGACTGCTGGCAACATTTCTGACTGATTGAGTTTGTGTCTACGCTCCCGTACGCACATCAACTTACTAGCTGCTCCAATCGCATACACACGCACACGCCTGCTCACTAACGTCACTGTATGCTGGTGAACTTTTGACAAGTTGCGTGTCACCGCCGTCTTATCTTTGCATCCAAACCTGTCAAGCAACACTGTGCAGCCGGGCTGATAAGCAGGCCAGTGACAGCCACAAGGTATTGGCAAACCAGCAGCGACAGCAGCGTTACATGCGTGTACACATAGATGTAGCAACATACGTACATATGTATCTGTGTATGTGTATACACTACTTTACTAACAAGTTATTGTTGTTTTTGCTATGGCCATACTCGTAGATATATTACATATATGTAGATTTGCGATAAGTGTATTTTTTCACTGTAAGATGCCATTCGTTATGGCGTATTAGGGTTCGTCATCAAACACGCACACGCACACGCACACACAAGCAATGGACATTGTCTCTTGGCAGCCAGCCCGGAATTGTCACCTGCGTTGATATTGACTTGCATATTAGATGGATGATAAATCTCATTTTATTTAAAATGTTAGACTATTAACTACAGAGCTAGACGATTTTTCGATGCTTGTACTTTTATTTTCTTATTGAAGTGGTTGAAAAGGTATTTAATGGAATGAATAGGGAGTTTTGCGCTAGTAGACAGGTGTTAATACGAAGAGATAAGTGGGAGATAAAACGGGAATTCAATGGAAAATCTCAAAGCGTTGGCAGTTGGGTAAATGTTGAAAAATAAAAATAAAAAAGTTAAAAATAAGGGTTCCATATTTTTGACTATATCTATATCAAACTTAGGGGGTAGCATCAAGAGAAAAATATTTTTTGAAAAAAAAAAATTGTAGAAAAAAGTTATAAATTTCGAGAATGTTTGTTTGCCGCACGATCAATCGCCGTTCGAGAAATAATTCGCAGAAATCCCATTAGAGAGCAGAAAATCATGTCCCGGGAAATGAATGTATCGAGCAAATCCTAGACTAAATAGAGATTATCTCCACATGATAGTCTGCCGTCGCCCAACTGGTTATCTTTTGACAACGAGCTTGAAGAAAATTAGACTCCACAGATACAAGCAGCTTCTTCGGGGGCACGCGGTCAACGACCATGAAAATATTAGGTGCGCAACTAAGTTCCCGCTGTTTGTCAATAGATGCCGCCAGTAGTGTGTGCTAGTCGATTCTAACATAACCTAAACGTCATAAACCAAGCTTAGACATATGGTAAACAAACTGCTTCGACACATTATTATTAATATATTATTATTAGAAGGCCATTACGCACTGCCACCAGAGCTGATCAATTGTGAAAGGCCTATTTTGTAACCCTAGAGTTTTAGGCTTTTTTAGAAATTTTAGCACAGTTTTGGGTTTGTTGTTCCAAAGATTGCATGGAGCTACTACGATACCACCAAGGTGATGAAGTCTCTGTCTGCCCAACGCAGTACAATCACAAAGCACATGTTCTGAGCTTTCTATGTCCATTTCGCAAAAGCGGCAGATATTGGTCTCAGATAGACCAATATTATTTAGATGATACCTCAGGCTGCAGTGACCTGTAAGGTATCCTGTTAAAAGACGCAGATTTACTCTGTTTAGTGAGAGAAGTTTGTCAGATATTCCTTTGTTGGGACTTAGAAATAGTGTGGCTTGACGCTGACCGGCACAGTTTAGCCAGTGTGCGGCAAGTTTTCTTTCTTCCCATTTCCTAAGGAATTCATTAATGTGGCCTTTTGTGAGTCCATAGAAAGGCCCAGGACCAGTAAGTTGCATATTTGCTCCTTGTTTTGCACGGTCATCAGCCATTTCATTTCCCTCATGTCCTTCATGTCCCGGAATCCCGCCTAGTGTTACCATGTTGAGGTTCCCTAACGTGTTGAGAAGGTTTAGGCAATCGTTTACCAATTTAGAGGTGATAGTTGTTGATAGAAGGACTTTTAGAGCCGCTTGGCTATCCGAAAGTATGTAGATGTGAGTACCTCTCATTTTCCTTCTAAGGCATCCTCTCACACATATTTCAATGGCATGTATTTCTGCCTGGAATATTGTTGGGTAGGATCCCATCGGAATCGATTTTTTGAATTTGGGCCCATTGATTCCTGCCCCTGTTCTACCATTTTCCTATTTGGACCCATCAGTAAACCATAGCTGGGAGCCAGGTTTGAAAGTGATAGAGTTAGTTCTGTTCGTTCATTAATTATAACTTGGAAGTTCCTGAAGAGTATTGGTTTGGGTGATAGTATATCATCTCTATGAAGAATGGAACTATGTAGGAAGTCTTCTAAGATCTTTAAATGCCCTTTCATATCCCCAATTTTAAGTTCAGATATGCCTTTTAGTCTTAAGGCACTCGAGCGAGCTTCCCTTTCAATCAAGATTGGAAGCGGTGGTATGTTCAGGAGCACACTCAATGCATCCGTGGGACACGTTTTCATAGCCCCTGTAATACCAACACATACTTACCAGGCGATGCAGTTTGCTTAATTCGTTTGCTGCCTTTCTTTGCTTGACCTTGGGCCACCATGCTAAGGATGCATAAGTGACTGTGGGTTTCACAACTGTGGTGAATGTCCAGAAGGTCATTCTAGGGTTTAGTCCCCATGTCTTACCAAAAAGCCTTGTACAGGCAAATAATGCCCTTGTGGCTTTTGAAGTAACTCTCTCAATATGGGAATTCCACGTAAGCGTTTTGTCAAGACCGCCAAGATAGTTCACTTCTGTCGAGAGTTCAAGAGTTGTTCCCTTAAGGGTCGGACATTTGAGATTTATGTTCCTTCTCCTAGTAGGATAGGATAGATTTCAGCATGAATATTATCCATCTAGTGATGGGTTCAGGTACCTCCTTTAGATATAGGGCATTATAGATTGCCTCATAGGAAGTGTTATCAAAAGCCCCTGATATGTCAATAAATGCACATAGAGCTATCTGTTTGGACTCAATAGCCTTTTCAATAACTGTTACCAGGCTGTGTATTGCAGTCTTAGTGGGTTTTCCCTGTTGATAGGCAAATTGAAGTCGATGCAGTGGGAATTTAGCTAGATTGTTTTCCCTAATATACTGATCAACTATCTTTTCCATTGTTTTGAGGAAAAATGAGCTGAGACTAATTGGTCTGTATGATTTAGGCAATTGTTCGGGTTTTTTCCCTACCTTTGGGATAAATACGACCTAAACCTCAGCCCATTTTGTAGACAAATATCCTAGCAGTAAGCTTGCTTTGTATAGTCTGGTCAAATTAGGGATAATATGGTGTGCACCCTGCTGTAAAAGACAGGGGAATATCCCATCAGGACCAGGAGTTTTGTATGGGCTAAATGTTGATATCGCCCATTGTACCCGCTTTTCTGGAATAGCTTGTTTGCTAGTTTTAAGTTCTCAGCACCCGCAGATGTAGTAGTTTCTGCCGGTACAGAGATCTCGTCTAGCACAAGTGATCCAGGGAAGTGAGTGTCCAGCAGAAGTTGACTGGTTTCCTCTGGATTCCTTGTGTAGCTTCCGTCTGGCTTTTTCAGGGTACTAATGCCGTTTGAGTGATCTTTCAGTAGGGCTTTTTGGATACGAATAGCATCCGGAAGACTACAAATCTTTTCACAGTGATTCCTCCAAGTAGCCCTTTTAGATTTCCTCAATTATTTATTGTAGTTGGTTAGGGCTGTTGAGTAGGAGGACCAGTCCCCCATTGCTTTAGCTCTATTCCATAGGGTTCTTGTTTCTTTACGCAGGTTGGAAAGTGTACTATTCCACCAAGGAACATTTCTTTGTAGCTTTTTCACTTTTACTGGGCAACTTTCGTGAAACGCAGATATTATGTTTGAATGTAGTTCGTTCGATTCGAACTCAAGCTCAGATATAAGCTGAATATGACGCTTAGACATTAGTGATGTTGTTTTGGTATCATATACTTTTGGTTTTGTGAAAATGTCTGATTTTGTCCCGAATAATCGTCATTTGCAGGAAGTATTGATTTTCCTCTTTCATGCGAAAAAACGGCGGCTGAAGCACATCGAGAGCTACAAAATGTTTATGGAGATGCTGCTTAAGGTGAAACAACGAGAACCGAGATTGGTTCCGTTAAAACCTACCTAGAAATACTGAAATGGGAAATCCTACCCCACCCGCCATATTCTCCAGATATTGCGCCGTCCGATTATCACCTGTTCCGATCGTTGGCACATCGGCTAGCTAACCAGCAGTTCCATTCATATCAAGACATCAAACTGTAAATGGCTTGATCCGTGGATAGCCTTAAAAGATGAACAGTTTTACCGTGGCGGTATACGAGATCTACCAGAAAGATGGGAAAACGTAGTAGCAAGCGATGGGCAATACTTTCAATGATTCACTTGTACCCATTTTTTCAGAATAAAGTTGTATTTTCATCAAAAAAACAGCGAGAATTTAGTTGCGCACCTAATATTATTTTCACAGATAAGAAAAATTTCACTGTTGAAACTGTTTTTAATAAGCAAAACTTCTAAAGACACAAAAAATTTTGTTCCACAGGTTCAGCGTGGCCACCATCCAGCGTGGGGAGTGTCTTGTAATTTTTGCGAAAAAGGGTTAAGTCCGGAGCAAAAGTGCACAGGAGGATGTCTTAGAAGCTTTGATGAAGCAGTAGAGTAGTACTCTCCTCAATGGAGCGCGTTGGATCAACCAGCAAGATTCCGCTCGAGTCCATAAGACAAAAACCATCCAGCGATGGCTAGAAAACAATATTCCAGCGTTCATAGCTGCACAAGATTGATCGTCTAGAAGTCCGGATCTGAATCCATTGGACTACAGTTTGTGGTCAGAGTTGGAGAACAATGGCCGTCGAAGACCTCACAGAAATTTGGAGAGCCTTAAACAATCTTTGGTTCGAGCAGTGACGCCAATATCCATCGAAACTGTGCGTACTGCAATAGCTGAACAGCCTAATCTTTTGAAGGCTTGTGTAAAAGCAAATGGTGACCATTTCGAATGAAAATTTAATTTGTTTTTTAATATTTAGATGTTTAAATAAAACTGATTTCATTAAAAATGTATTATAATTTCATCTCTATAACGGGCATATCTTGTAACAGAACTTATGGCAGAACTAGGTACATGTCACATTTGAATTCTGGAGGAATTTAAAAAACAGCTAAGAATAATTTCTAAAGTCACAAAAAAGGTTTTATTAAAAGTAGGAAAAATCAGTTTATTAAAACTAAAAGTAAATTACTTAATAGATCACTGACACTTTACCACACTTCCGATGCAAGAAAAATTGCTCTGTATGAACGTGGTCTAATAAAACTTGTCTAATAAAAAAGAAGGTTGGCCACATTGAAAATATGTACTGAGCTATACCAGTGTTTTGACGTGGAAACATTTTCGTTCGCCGCGAATCATGCTCAATAATTTTGTTGTTGCTTTCGTATGCAAAACACACGCAGGAGCAGTGACAAATAGGAGAGGTCTTATGCCAGTAATTTTTGTTCACTTATTTGAATTGTAAAAACGGATAATGTCAGGTTAGGTAATAAAAACCTAATTTTAAAATTAAGCCATTTAACCGATCACACAAAGCTGGTACAGTACACTTCCTTTTGACCTTGACTGTATATATAAACTGCGTACCTGCGTGAAATTGATATTGAGTTAGAATTTAGGAAGGTATGTCCAGCTAATAATATTTTTTTTAGTTGCTAATTTCATCTTTAATTACGACGGCAACTGGTTCTATGCCGAGATCGCGTTCGAGATCGCTGATGCGTACATACCAGGGGTGTTAGTAGCGCATCGCACAATTTTATTCTGGAATCTTTGGATTTAATAAAAAAAAAAAATGCCCTATCTCACCAACCAACATAAAAGGTTTGAAAGGCAAAAAGCCGCACCACCTCGTGCAGTAAATAACTCCTTTGCAAGTTTTGTATTATACAAATTCATTCATATTAATTGTATTATACAAAAACCGAAGAAAATTTTTCGTTACTTTATTTTTGTTAATTAGTTACATTAAAAATGAATAAAAAAAAAATAAAAAAAAAATATTGCTGTTTTATAAAAACGTAAAAAATATTTGAATATTTTAACCTATAACCTATGGAAATCTCACGCAGGGCTAGGGATAGACGCGGAAAAACAGACACGATACATTTTACCAGGAAGTATAAGGTCACGGCGTGGAACCTAACGAAGCTAGGCAACAACGAACTACTTTTCAAAGATCATGCGAGGTACCTCGGAGTAATACGGGACAGTAAATTGCTGTGGAAGCACAATGTTGAGGAAAGGTTTAAAAAATGCTGGACGTTATTGGGGTATATCACCCTCACTAATGCATTGGTGCTACACGGCGGTAGTTGTACCGATTTTGCTGTATGGGGCCTTAGTATGGTGGTTGGTTGGTATGGTGAACTGCGACCAGAAAACTGGCATACTTAATGCCACTGGAAAGGATTCAGCGACTCGCTGCTCTGTGCATAACAGGAGCGATGAAAACCACTCCAACGTTGGCGCTGGAAATGATACTCAGCATGCCACCTATTGACCTTATGGCGCAAAACCTGGCAGGGAAATCTGCGAGGAGGTTAATGGCTGCTGGGGTATTCACCTGTAGAACCTTCGGACACAGCTCAATAGGAAAGTGGAGCTCAGGCTGCACTCACTACATGATTCCGTACTTTAATTGGGAGAGAAGGTTTCGTACTACAGTTGAAGAGGAGGTATGGCACAAAGGCAAGAAGCCTGGGCATAGGACTTTCTACATTTACGCAGACGGCTCGAAAACTTTAGACGGAGTGGGAGCGAGGATTTACTGCTCAAAAATAGGGATTAGGCAGCCAATCAAGCTGCCGGACTAGAATAGTATTTTCCAAGCGGAAGTTTTTGCTGTGGGGAAAGCCGCGGATCTATCCTGCACAAGATCAAGAAAGAACTCAATAATTAATATATACGTGGACAGTCAAGCAGCAATAAGCAATAAGCTCGTATTGTATTAAGACCAAAAACGTTCAACGGAGCAGGGAGGCCATAGAAAGGCTAGCCGCAAATAGTAGTCTGCATATCTACAGGGTACCTGGTCACAAAGCATTATGGGAAACGAAATATTATATGAGATAGCAAAAAGTGTTTTCTACTGTGTCGACTAAAACTGCTAAAACAATATCTCCTCTCCTTCTGTGGAGACACCGTTCCGGGACTAATTCTGTTCTCCCACGTATGGGTCCACCATATTTGTAGGCAACTTGCATGCTATAGGCGCGTCTTCTTGTGTCTCTATCTGTTCGGCTTCACTTTGTTTCACTGGATGCAGGCAATAGGTGCTATAAAAAACGTTTATTTGTCCGAACCCATCGCATTTTATGTAAAATCTATAGCTTCATGCACATATGCAACATTTTCCGGATATCAAAAAAAAGTAGATTTTCGTCGCACAGTGCAAAACGAAGGCATACAAAGGCCGTCTCTGAACGGCAACTCTGTTTAAGTAGAAGCGTTAAGAGAAATATGCATCCAAAGCTTTGTCGATGCCTGCCGAGGTGCGAGCACTGATAGAGAAGACTGTTACATTGATGATATGTCCATGTAGAAATCGTGGCCGCCGTAGCGGAATGGGTTAGTGCGTGATTACCATTCGGAATTCACAGAGAGAACGTCAGTTCGAATCTCGGTGAAACACCAAAATTAAGAAAAATATTTTTCTAATAGCGGTCACCCCTCGGCAGGCAATGCCAAACCTCCGAGTGTATTTCTACCATAAAAAATCTCCTCATAAAAAATATCTGCCGTTCGGAGTCAACATCAAGACGCACACCACAAATAGGAGGAGGAGCTAGGCCAAACACCCAAAAAGACTGAACGCGCCAATTATATATACATATATATAGTATATAGTAGAAATCGAACCAACTACCCACTACCAGTGTGCCACTTCCATACACACTTGGCTGCGCTGACTGCGATAAAATCCAGCCTATTCACTCTGACACCCAAGCCAACTTATCGAAATAATTTTTTTTTGTTTTTACTTTTAATATATATTCACCTAAGATTTTGAGCCAAGACATTTTGCAGATGCCAAATGAAAAATTTAAGTGAAATGCTCATAAATATTCGGTTGCAATATAATCTAGAGTTTTCACGACCGCAAATGGCAGTATGATAAATGCGCTCGCCAAGCAATTCATCAACTCGACCGCGTACTTCAGGTTGCGTACTACGCCCTCCAGCCACCACAGACTCATAACAAGCTCTCTAGCCACACTTAAATTTGCCCGCCTTGCCGCACAGAAATAATGTTTGCTGAGCGTAGCGGTTAACCGGCGGCAGGCTAGTCTACTCGGGCAACAACGCTGAAATGCAGCAGATCCAGAAATGCTTCTTAGCGCAACGGTGCTGCAATGTTGCAAGTAAAATATTTATGAATATACCGAAGCATACTTGCACACTATTTTACAAAAGTCGAACGGACGGCTGTTGGCAAATTCCTTAACGCAAGCAGAGTTTTTGGTTTGCTTACAAGTGGTTGAAATTTGTGCGCATAGGATAGGATGAGTGGAGGAGCAGTGCATACAAATTTGTTGGAGTGTAAGTGGTATTTATGAAGAGTGCTGAAGTCTTGACGGCTGATACTGAATTACTTACTTTTTCTAATGTTGAAGTATACTTTAAGGCGTGAAGAGACAATGACTTCGAGGTGTGCATAATTTTTGAATTGTCAACTACTACAGCAATCATCCTAATTGCGCTAGTAAATATTTGTGTGTCCCTTGCAGAAGTGAGTGCAGTTTAAGCAAATTTACATACTTACTTCGAAACAATTGAAATGCAATTTATTTACCTACGAATCAGACTAAATTCAAACGAATTTATTTCCACACATTTAGCGTATGCAAATAAATTGAGTTCCACATTTGTGCGTTACTCACCATTCTAACGATATTTTTGTTTGCTCTTTGCTTGCTTAGCACAAATGCACTTTTTTGTTGTTGTCATCTAACTAATTGTGCCGATTACGCCAAACAAATAAGATACAATATGAACTTATGCGCATTATAATCGACTAATTTCCATATGCACAAACACACACACACACGCACATGCACATTTATTTATCTACTCTCATGGCAGCATATGAAGTGTTTGCTAATCAAATTGCAATTAGGCGACTGATCCATACGTGGGAGTTATCCAACTGCATGTAACAATAATCCAGCTACTGTCTATTCACAAATCTCTGAGCGAGTGGATGTGCGCTTATGTAAATAAACGACGGTCCCATTGACACACACACATCGGTGGTAATGGGTCCCACTCGCATAAGTACACAATTACCAACACTCGGGAACCTATCAACTTATGTATGTATGTATGTGTGTGCGCTTGTATACTAATGCAATTGGAAGTGAATATCACGCATTGCTGCTCATTCGCTCATTCGTATCACACGCAGGGTTTCGTCCGGTTTGCTACAGCGCATCAATTTCGTAATAAGTGTCGGAGGTCACACTTCAGCCATCCATTATTATACTTAAATATTTATGTGCGTACGGTTGGTATACGAAAAACGAGCGGAGAGGCAAACTGGTAATGAATAACTGAAATTGAAATAAATTGTTAGGTATGCACTCAAAAAATGAAAGATTGCTACCAAAATAGAAAATAAGTACGCGTAATAGAATAAGTGGAAAATAATGAAAAATTGGCTTCCAGAAATAGAGCCAAATTTTGTGCATATCAAGAACTTCGCAACTACCCACAGTTTTCAGTATACGCAATAGTTTTCGTTTTAAAAATTTTCAGAGTTATCCTTTGTTGAAGTTGTAGCTAGATCTTACAGTGAATATCTGTATATACATATATATATGACTATCGCGCTTAAATCCTTTAATGGCTGTTTGGCCGAGCTCCTTCTCCTATTTTTGTTGTGCGTCTTGATGTTGTTCCAAAAATGGAGAGACCTATAATTTTTAAGCCGACTTATGTTATCTTCCCTCATATAAAATCAGTTGAAGGCCTTATCAATTTTCCATTATAAAGGTCTGAAGTAAAACCTTGATGAAGTACTAATAACATTTGCTATCAAATGAGGAGGCGTCAGTGACTGCTTTCATGTAAGAACTGATGAATTTTTCATATAAATGGTCTGATCGCAGCAGTGATTTTGTTCACGAAGGCTGCAGAATTGTTCATCGCGCACTTTACTTGTGCATGAATGATTGCATAACGGTGAACAGTATACGAGAGCAAATGAGAGTGGCCTCTCTTTCGAATGTAAGCGAGATTTCGAAAGTAGTAATATTCACCGTAGAATGGGTCATGATCATGATGAAATGAGTTCAAATAGAGTTCTTTCACCATAGCTAAATAGCAAACCTAGTAATCTATCATCCTTGGGTGATAATTGCTTAATGAAATAAGGTCGAAGTGAGCTTTATGATTCTCTAACGATGCTTTCCATTTCAATTCAACCGGGCTATTCGGGTCATGGTCTTCGATTTCGATGTAACTCAAATATGTTGCTCTCTGGTCAAAATAATGAGACACGTATTTTTTTGTTCGCCCGAAAAAAATTTTTTTCAAGCTTTATCGGCAATTTTGTTTTTCGGCTCAAACTCGATTTTTTTTAATTATATTATATAAGAAAAAAATTTTTTTAAATGCCCATAACTTAGTCAAAAATGAACCGCTTTTAATAATTCTGGGTTTAAAATGATTGTAATTACTTACACTAGCGACTTCATGTAGAAACAATTGCAAAAAAGTAGTTGAACATTTTTTATTTAGCAAAAAACAAAAAGTGCGAAACAGGTTTTTTACTCAAAAATTCATTACTCAAAAACAACTCATTTTAGCTACTGGGCATTCAGCTTAATTGAAGTTTGAGGTGTCCTCTTGATTTGGAAAAAGTTATAAAAAAACAAAAATACACTTTTTGAAATATTGAATTTCGAAAAAATCTCAACTTTTTTTCTTTTTTGCTAAATAAAAAATTTTCAACTACGTTTTTGAAATTGTTTCTACATGAAGTCGCTCGTATAGGTAATGACGATCATTTTAAACCCAGAATTATTAAAATCGGTTCATTTTTGACTAAGTTATGGGCATTAAAAAAAATTTTTTTCTTATATAATTAAAAAAAATCGAGTTTGAACCGAAAAACAAAATTGCCGATAAAGCTTGAAAAAAATTTTTTTCGGGCGAACAAAAAAATACGTGTCTCATTATTTTGACCAGAGAGCAACATATTTGAGTTACATCGAAATCGAAGACCATGACCCGAATAGCCCGGTTGAATTGAAATGGAAAGCATCTAACGAATTATTGATAATAAAGAGAAAAAGCAATAGTCAAAACTGGTGAAAATGTTGATAAATGATATTGGTTTATTGTGGGGGTGAATATTAAGTACTTAAAAGGGTAAACCTATTGGGCTAAAATTTGTACATGGTTCAGATGCGAGTATCCCTATAATACATCCTAAAATCAAAGGAAAAAATGGAAATTAACAAAAAAATGTTGTCTAGATTATTTTTATTATTTTAGTTCATTTTATTTCACGTAATTCATAACATTGTGGACAGAGAAAATTTCCTTTTTTTATATAAAATTGTAGGTGTAGTCAAGTAGAAAAACAACGGCATACTCAGAATTTTAACTTTACCATAAAACTTTGCATTTAAGACCGCAAAACCAATTTTTCATAGGTTAAATTATATACTCGTCTCTTTATAATTATTTACATATCCTTAAATCTATAAAACATTTATTTTTCCAGACTTCCAGTCCAGATTTTTATGGTCCACTCAAAGTTCTCAACATGTACTTTTTTACTTAGAGTAATTATTTCAGAAAAATTGTTAAAATTATTAATCGTACAGTTTGATAAATTTCCCCATGTCTTCTGATAGGTGCAAAACTTATAAAGGGTCGACCGAGAATCAGATTTCACTTTGTTGAAGCTGGCTGACGTACAGAATCCGAATTTGTACTGATAGCAGGTAATTTTCCTCCTAATTTTCTTATGTACTCTTTTTTGCCAGATCGGACTTCAATTAAGGCGATGCTGCGAGGGTAATTCTGTGGTTTTATTTGTATTATGCATATTCCGATGAGTAAGACTCAGCTGATTAAACTTGCGAGGCTTTAGACCTGATAAATCTGTCATCAACCCAATACAGGGTCCGGCACACGAAGTCTAACCAACTTAAGACCGTTCGCGCACCTGCTGCACAGCCATCAGCTGCTTGTTAGTTGGATAAATGACAGTCCAGAGCATTGTTTACAAGCGCACGGAAGCATTTTACCGAGAGTAAACGCGAAAAAAGAAAATCAGTAATGAATTTCAAACGGAATAGTGTGATTGCATAACATTTGGCTGGAAAATCACAACCACCGATTGTTCGTGAGCTCGAGCACCTTAAAGTAAATAAAGCTTTTGTTTATCGCACCATTACTCGTTATAAAGATATTGGTAGCATCGCCAAACTTCATGGAGGTAGTCATCAAAAGGCTGCAAGGTTCAAAAAGTGAAGAAACAACTTGAGTGAAATCTCCGACGAAGTGCCAATCAAATTACGAAAAGTGAAAATATCTGACCGTAGCATCCGCCCCATACTGAAAAATGATCTCAAAGTAAAGCCTTACAAGATCCAAAAGGCGCATGAACTCACACCAAAGCAGCAACAAGTCAGACTTGAGAAAGCAAAATAGTTGCTTCGCTTGGCCGAAAGCGGTCAATTTTTGAACATTGTGTTTTCTGACGAGAAATTTTTTGAAATTGCGCAAATCGTAAAGTCCCAAACCGAAAGGGTTTATTTGCTCCACTGTTCATACGAGAATTTGAGTCATCGATGCCAGGAGGCAGCACCCGCCACAGGTAATGGTTTGGGCCGCTGTAACCGCAGGTGAGCGCTCTCCAATCGTTTGCGTTGAGCCTGGCGTCAAAGGTATGTAAATATTATCGGAAAAGTGTTCTGGAGGTTGCATTGAAGCTCTGGGTAGACAAACATTTCGGTGACAGACCATGAACGTTTCAGCAGGACTCGGCACCGTCTCACAAAGCTCGTGTGAACCAAGAATAGCTAAAAAAATAACGTTCCGAACTTCCTAACGTCCAGACACGAATCCGATGGATTATTCGCTTTGAGCCAGTTTGGAGAACAAGGTCCGAACTTAAAAGATTAACCAGTCTCGATGCGCTGAAAACAGCCATTGTTCGCGAGTGCGCCAAAATAACTGCAGATCACATTAGATTCCTTGCCTGATCGTCTGAAGGCCATAGTCAATGCAAAAGGTGGTCATATCGAGCAAAGGTCAATTGATTCTTAATTTCGTATTACTTTCACATATTTTTTTAATTTCAATTGAATAAAAGCAATTTTCCAAACTAAATGTATGGCCTTTTTAATTGGTTCCACTTCGAGTTCCGGACGCTGTATTCACAATATATTAAATCTTGGGAAAGACTCATGAAAAAGGAAAAAGAAAAAAGCTTCAGCTAAAGTTTTTATTTTTCAAGAAACTGATGATAGTGAACTTTATCATGGGAAAATTTAATGAAAACTAGACACCCATTATCTGTAAGTCATTTGTATGGCATTACAGGGTTTGACTGCAAAGTAATGAGCCTTTTTTTAAGCAGTTTTATTAAACCTTTTGGCTTATACAACTAATATTCTTCAAAATAGGACCCTTGAGCGTCAATACACCGCTGGTAGCGGTCCTTCCACTGCAGGAAACATTTTTTAAACTCATCCGCCGGAATCGCGTTCAATTCGGCTGTCGGCTGTCACAGTTTTTTGAATCGCCTCGATGGAGTCAAAACGGCGCCTCTTCAGCTTTCTTTTCAAGCGCGGGAACAAGAAGAAGTCCGGAGGGGACAGGTCTGGGCTGTAGGGAGGGTGGGGAAGCACCGGAACCCCCATCTTGGCCAGTGCAGAGGTGCAAAGGAAGGCGGTGTGCGCCGGCGCATTGTCGTGATGAAGGGTCCAATTGTTGACGAGGTCGACGCCCTCCCGGCCTTCCTTGAACGACTTGTGCTACCGTTTTGCCTGGGCACTGGACAGAGATTGGTCCCCGTAAGCCTCCTTGAGTAGCCCAGTGGTTACGGTACTCGTTTTATTCAGCTTTACGCAAAATTTGATCGAGTAACGTTGCTCCAACGATCGCTGCATTTTCGCCACTGCAAAATCCTAAATTTAAAATAGCTCTTACGCGCGGAGCGATGTTGACTGCACCGCTGTTGCCAGCGATTTGGGACCGGTTTCTAGTCAAAGGGGAAGGTCCAACGATCAATTTCCCCACCAGTCGATTCGGTTGATCGCTTGGCAGACGCTCGGCGCGGGAAGGCTCATTACTTTTCAACCAAACCCTGTATGTTTGTTAAAGCCAACATTGGCTCAGGGGTACATCCAAATTGCAGGAAGTTTGATACCTTTTTTTTTAATTTGGTGTTTTGTAGTCTCACTATTTCCAGAAACAGCCTATAATACCTGCCCTTTGCTCTTCAATTACTTTAAATATCTAAGTATAGAGACTCTATTGTTGCGTAAAATGTGATGCGATATATTTTTATTTAGCTGTTCATAAAATACAATATATATTTGCGAATTGTATTCTATAAATTTCTGTGCCATGGCGACACAGTTCGCTGCTGCCAACCGCAACCGCAGCTACAAAACTGATACCACTAATATGCAACAACACTGTCACGGATGACCAAATGGAAGGTAGTGAACGGTGGCGACATAAATATGCTTGGATATGCGCCTATAAATTTATTGGAATTGTCAGAGGATGCACGTAATGCCCCGCACCCCCGTGTATTCTTACAAATGCGTATGTATTTGTGTATGTATACAGTTCTAATACGCAGGAGCACGTAGCGCTGATGTAAGTTAAGTTTTGTGATGAAAATATCAACATACATACACACATACACACAATCATCTATATGAATACCGAATTGTAGTGTCGGATTATAAAAGTAATTTGCGACTTTGTATGGGGTATGATATAAAGAATTGCAGGGACTTTTATAATTTTTTTGTGTATCCTTTTTATTAGAGTCAAAAGGATTTCTTATTGATTGTTCACATAGAAATTTTATGTTTGGAGAAAAATGTGGAGATAGCGAAATTAAAAGGTACAGCATTTTTAATATCAAAGTCTAAAGATTTTTATCTGAAATATCTATCAAATTGCTACTATAAAAAATATTTTTTTAAAGCCCTCAAATCAGGTTAGGTTAGGTTAGGTTAAATGGCTGCCCTAGCTAAGGGCTCACTTGGACAAATATTAAGAAATTCGTCCGTTGTGGTGCCATACATGGGAGAGGAGAACGGAGATGGGAAGGAAGAAGGAGCCTTGGGATTAGAGACGATGATGACCATACATTTTACGACGACGCCAACGCGGGCTGATTTGCGTTCGTAGTTAGCCGTAACAAGCTACTGATGAACTTCACCAAATTTATGATATTTACACTGGCTATATCCGCAGGTGTAGCGAAAAAGTGAGAGCCCAGTTGTCTAAGTCTTTGCCAGACGAAAGCAGGGCAGCTGAGAAGAAGGTGTTGAGATGATTCCACCTCGTCCTCCAGACAGTTTCTGCAGAACGGACTTGAGGCAATTCCAAGTCTCACGGCGTGAACACCTAACGGCCAATGTCCGGTAAGGATGCCCACCAAATTCGAGAGCTGGGGCTTTGTTAGCCTTAGGAGTTCCCTTGAGCGTCCCCGATCTACCCGTGGCCAGAAGGATCTCGCGACCTTGCATTTTTGCGCACTAGCCCAGCGCTCGCTGAGTTGACTCGAGGCCAATCTTTCCAGGAGCAGACCACAGGTTCTCAGGGGAACCCCAATTCTCTCATTTAGCGACGAACCCCCCTCCAAAGTTCCCTGTCTAGCCAGCTCATCAGCCCAGCAGTTTCCCTCTATGCCGCTGTGCCCGGGAACCCAAATGAGCCTGATGATGAAGTATTCGGATGCAATCGAGAGAGAAGTCAGACATTCCCCGACCAATCTCGAGCGCACAAACAGCGAGCCCAAGGCCCTAATTGCCGATTGGCTATCGAAGTAAATATTTACTCCCTTAACGGTAATTACCGAATTAAGCAACCTGTCCACCGCTTCCTTAATTGCGGATACCTCCGCTTGGAAAACACTACAGTGGTCCGGGAACCTAAATTTAAGTTTGATGGGAGGCTCCTTACAGAATACTCCCCCAAAAACCCTTCCGTCCAACTTCGACCCATCCGTGAACATGTTTGCCATGCCCTGCCGCCAAATGTTGCACCCCGCCCACTCATCCCTTGAGGGAATGTGAGTAGAAAAAGGTCCGCTTGGGAGTACAGTGGTCCAGCACCATAGGGATGAACTCAAAGTTTTTAAGAATGCTAGAGTGTGCGTAACTTAAGTTTAGCCTATGGCCCGAACACCTTAATCTGATTGCGGCGCGTGCAGCGGTAGTTTTTCCTACAATGTCCAAATGCGCCACATTCAGCATAGCGTTAAGTGCTAGAGTAGGAGTAGTACGGAGCACCCCACTGATTCCAATGAGGGCAGACTTATGTACCCTCTCCAGCTTCTTAACTGATACCATCCTTTCTAGCGAGTTCCACCAGACAAGGACTCCGTATAGCAAGATTGGTTTCATAATCGTGTTATAAAGCCAAAAAGTGACTTTAGGCGAGAGGCCCCATCTTTTGCCGATAGCGCCCCTGCAACCATACAAGGCGACTGTTGTCTTTCTGATTCTCTCCTCAATGTTTGGCATCCACGTAAGACCTCTGTCAAGGATGAAGCCCAGGTACTTCACCTTGTCAGAGAGCCCCAACGGAGCGCCCGATATTGAGGGGAGAAACACTCTTGGTATTTTGTATTTCCTCGTAAATAAGACGAGCTGCGTCTTCAGAGGATTTATCGATAGGCCGCAATTTGCGGTCCAATTTATAACTAGATTCAGATAACCCTGCATCAGTTCCATCAGAGTATCTAGAAACTTGCCTCTGACAATAAGTACCACGTCATCCGCGCAGGCAATTACCTAACAGTCCCTCCCCTCCAGCTCCTCCAGGAGACCGTTAAGTACGGGAATCCAGAGTAGTGGAGAGAAAACACCGCCTTGCGGAGTGCCTCTGTTCACTTGCCGGCGGAGAGAGGTGTCACCCCATTCTGCCACGACCGTTCTATCGCTAACCATCGCCTTATGAGTTCGGTTTCGACTCCTAGTTTACCTAGCGACCTGTCGAGGAAGGCCCTTACAGTGAACTCCTTCTGGTGGAGGGAGACATCGATGTCCTTAACAATTATATGCAAGCAGACTCTACCGATCTGCCTTTACAGTAAGCATGTTGAGCGTACGATAAACGCCCCCGAGGAATTTCACTCCTTATGTGCAGATCAATCAGCCTTTTTAGCAGGAACGAAGAGAGACTGATTGGTCTTAAATCCTTAGGGGATACATGTGAAGTCTTACCTGCCTTGGGTATGAAAGTTACTCTCACCGCCCACAAATCAACCAACAAATAAAAAAAAAATCACATTTTCTCAAAGGTTTTTCACAATTAAAAAAAAAAAACAAATAAAATTTTGACTCTGCATATTTTCGAAAATTTGTCTTAATAAACCATCTCGCTCGTGACGAAGCCTCAATTCACCACTAACTAAGAGACCTGTGCCACACATGTCGCGATGTGCTGCAGATAGGTAGCAGAGAATGTGGGAGGCATCATCATATTTGGTTGATTATTTTCGCTGTTCGAAGCTATTGAGGTGAATGTGTTTGTTTTGCAGCTGCCCACATACCAACACCTAATCGGATTTCGTGCGGACGTTATTCACAAAATTTTATACAACCCGCAAGGATGGCGTGTGACACGCGCCATGTGGTGAGATCATCCATTGCCAAACCATAACACTTCCGTGCATACATTCATGCATACATACATTTGCTTGTTGTCGCTGTTGAAAGAGATGTGCAATAAAGCTAAAAAAAAGTGGCAAAATAACAAATGAATTTGCATACGTTTTTACCAAATTTAGCATCCATGAAAATTATTGTGGCAAAATCCAAAGGCGCGCGTGTTATTTGTGGTGGTACGCAGTCAATCTATACGCATGAAATTTGTTTACTTTTGTTGCTGGTGAGTGAAACATACGCTCCCATTGGGTTTTGACGTTTGGCATTTGGCATTAAATTTGCACTTTCCAGTTTCACCTTGACTACTCTTCTCATCCTTAGATATTTTGTATGTTATTGCCACGTGCCATTAGCAAATCATTTGATTATAAGTAATTAGGGAAACTCCGGCCTAGTAGTAGAAGAAGCTTCCAGATGTAGAATTTTTAGTGAAAGTAGCTTTGCGGCAACTCTTTCTTCTCGGATTAGAGTGTTCGACTTTGATGTTCGACTTTTACCGATGACCGTCGGTTTAAATAATGATCTGTGAACCACATTTCAGTCACGGAGGGAAGGGAAAGTTTTCAAAGGCTTCAAACAACGCTGTGCGAGTAGGTGCCTCTAGTCTGCGACACTAGGACTGCCTGCGCACATGCACACTTTTGGTTGAAGTCTGAAGTGACTTAACTGCTGTGTTGGTGCGTTACACTTTTCTGATGCACTATAGGGCTCAGATGTTCGCTCAAAATGGGGGTAGCAAGCCTTCAGTGATTTCACTGCTAAAGAAAGTAGAGTTACCGGGTGATATAACACCTTTTCAGTGGTGGGTTTCTCAGAGTTTCCAGTAGTGAATTACTCGAGATAATCGCTTCTCAGTAATTCGCTGTACGTACATGAATATAATTTGAAAAGTTATTGGAACCTGAGCAAAGTCTCAGCTATTAACAAAAAAAAAATATATTATATATAAATCTCAAGGGCATAGTTTACAAAAATTAAGCAAAATCAAAAAATATTTCAAAGAAATTTTAAGCAAAACAAATTTGTTTTCTCCAATATATTTCTTTTAAAGAGTATATTTTTTCGTAAAAAAATAATAACAAAAGTGTTAAGAAGCAACGAAAATATTTCACTTTAAAAACTGTATACTAATATTACTAAAATTTCAAAGAAAATAACAAAAAATATTATAGACGTTTTCAAAAAATTTGTTTTGAAAATTATATTATATAAAAAAAAATTAAAAAACAAAAACCAAAAATTATAAACATGGTACGAACAACCACAGAAAAACTCTAAACTCAAATTCCCAAATTTTAGAAACACCAAAAATAAAAAAGGAATATATCTTCTTTTCGTAAAATGTTTATTTTGAACCGTATATTTTATATTAAAAAATAATTATTACAATTGTTAAAAAGCAATGAAAATCTTTCCATTTAAAATACTCTATACTAAAATTCAGAAATTTTCAAAAAAAAACGTACAAGAAGAAAATTATACGAGGGGTGCCTTTATTTGTTGGGATTTGGCAACCCTGGTTTTGCAATCTGGCAACTGACAGCTGTATCGCAAAGTTTGACATTTTTTGGCTTTTACGTACTCAGAACGTTTTTGTGTTGTTTACAGTAACTTAAAAGATTCATCTCGGTCCAAAAATGGAATTAAATCGTGAACATTTTCGTGCGATTATTTTTTACAACTTTCGACGTGGATTAACTCAGCAACATTGCATGGATAAACTTAATTAATTTTTTTGGCGATGAAGATCCAACAAGGACCAATGTTTATCGATGGTATGGTGAATTCAAACGTGGTCGTAGTACACTCGAAGACGAATTTCGTGAAGGTCGTCCAAAATCAGTTGTTGTTCCGAAAACCATTGATGCTGTGCGCGAACTGATATTGCAAGATCGTCATGTGACCTATCGTGAGATTGAGACAATCTTAGGCATTAGTGGGACCAACATACATTCAATATTGCATAACATTTGTCTGGCAAACAAATTTGTTCGCGTTGGATCCCACACAACTTGTCAATCGCTTAAAAAAAAGAATCGTGTCGATTGGTCGGTTGGAAATGCTCAAAAAATACGATCGCGGGGCTTCGAAACACGTCTATGACATCGTGACAGGTGATGAATCATGGATTTACGCGTATGAGCCCGAAAGTAAATAGCAGTCGACTGTATGGGTGTTTCAAGATGAGCCAAATCCAACAAAAGTTGTTCGCGCACGAAGCACTTCCAAGCAAATGGTTGCCTGTTTTTTCAGAAAAACTGGACATGTAGCAACCGTATCACTATAACAACGCAGAACGGTAAATTCTGAGTGATACACAACCATTTGTTTGCCAGTTGTCTTCCACTCTTCACCAGGACAATGCGAGCTCTCACACATCAGCTCAATGCACTGCATTTTTAAGCACCCAAAACATCGAATTAATGGGTCATCCGCCATATAGTCCTGACTTGGCACCGAATGACTTCTTTTTATTCCCGTACGTAAAAAACAAACTGAGAGGTCAACGTTTTTCGACACCTGAAGAAGCGGTTGCGGTATTCAGAATGCATGTTTTGGAGGTACCTCATTCAGAGTGGCAAAAGTGCTTCGACAATTGGTTTAAACGCATGCAAATGTGTGTAGATCTTCATGGGGAATATTTTGAAAAACAATAAAGTGATTTTCGATGATTAAAATTTGTTTTTGTTCTCTAATCCCGAAATATAAAAGGCGCCCCTGGTATTCTTTTTACAAACAATTTATTGCGAAACGTTCATTTTATACTAAAAAATTAAAAAAAAAAGCATTTTGAAAACAATAGAAAATATTTCCATTTAAAAGGCTCTATACTAAAATTCTAAAATTCTCGAAAAAACAAAAAAAAAATTATATTCTTTTCGTAAAAAAAATTTTTTTTTAAATATGTTTTATACTAAAAACTAACTATAAAAAGTAAAGGAATCACCGAAAACATTTCCAATTAAAATACTCCATACTAAAATCCACCAATTTTCAAAAACACATGCAAAAAAACGTATAATCCTTCCATAAAACATTTATTTTGAAACGTGTATATATATAAAGGGTAGTTAAGTTTTAAGGGCCGGTATTGATTTTGAATAAAATACAATTTTTTTAGGAAATTATTATCATTTCTCTTCATTATGATAATACTAATATAGTATAGTTCAATTACGCATGGAATAAAATATTGGCCAATGGTTGCCGCGGCCTTCGTGGCACAATTCCATCCGATTGTCTAAATTTTCCATGACGCTGAGGCATAATTGAGGTTCTATGCCGTTAATGTGCCGAATTATATTATCTCATCTCTTAGCTTTTGAATTGTTGCTGGTTTATCGACGTACATCTTTTCTTTCAAATAACCTCAAAGAAAGAAGTCCAGCGGTGCAAAATCACGTAATCGTGGCGGCCAATTGACATTGCCGCGACGTGAGATTATTCGGCCATCAAATTTTTCGCGCAAAAGAGCTATTGTTTCGTTAGCTGTGTGACAAGTGGCACCGTCCTATTGAAACCATATTGTCCACATCCATATCTTCCAATTTGGGCCATAACAATTTCGTTATCATCTCACGATAGCGAACACTATTTACAGTAACTGCCTGACCGGCCTCGTTTTGGAAAAAATACGGCCCAATGATGCCGCCGGCCCATAAACCGCACCAAACAGTCCCTCTTTGTGGGTGCATTGGTTTTTCGGCAAACACTCTTGGATTATCATACGCCCAAATGCGGTAATTCTGCTTATTGACGAATACACTGAGGTGAAAATGTGCCTCATCACTGAAGATGATTTTCTTCACGAAGTGCGCGATATGCATTTTGATTTGAACACCCGTTTTCATAATAATCCTGAGTAACTTTAACGCGTTGCTCGATTGCGTATCTTTCCATGTTTCAAGTTGAGTTGGTGTGAAATTGGAAAATATCAAAGGCAGTGCAGAATACAGTTTGACGTTTAAGTGTGGTTTACATTCAACATCGGCCTTTGAAACTTAACCGCCCTTTAGAAATAAGCGCCGACCTATCGATATGGGATTAAGGTGCCAAATGGAACTACATGGGATTAGAGTTATGTTATAGGTTGCTGGCGAATTTCCCCTTCAATTTACAATAAAACTCTAACATGGGTCGATAGTCGTTCTATTCGTATTCGAAGCATTCGTAATTATATTTCTAGTAAATAAAATAAATATTACTTTAAAAGCAATGAAATCTGCCAAGTTAAACATTTTCTCAATGCGGTCTATACAAATTTCTGACAGTTTCTCTATAAACCCTATTTAATCTTTGATATATATTAGTTCTTTATATTTGAGCCTAAGCGTATGCAATGCCCTTATTCAAATCGAATTAAAAAAAAAATAAATAAAATTAAATAAAATTGATGTTGAAAGTGTTAATTTACATATATACACACTCACTCAGCTTTGAAACTACACATCAGGGCGAAATGCAAACCATCTCATTTGTCCTACATGCATACGCTGCAGATGAATACGACTACTAACACACAGACTTACTTATAAACAATCAATGCCTTAAACAACCTTACTTAATTGCATCGCGGTGAAGAATTTAATGTACGGAGAGGGACGAGAGTACTACGATTTGTCAGCACGCATGTTGCACATTGCAACTGGGAGAGAAATGTTGTATATGTAGATTTACATTTAAATGTACGCATGAGTGGCATGAGAGACATATTTAACCACTGTTTGCCCTATTGACCTTTTATAGTTCATTCGGTTACTTGATACCATAATATACAGAGCAGCAATGCACGGCATTTAATACCAAAGCGGCTTTGCGTTCGCACTCGCTGGCATTGTCGCTGTAGCTGTTGCTCAGGATGACATTGCTGTGACAGCACTTTAATTAATGCAAATTGATTGGAGTGACTTAAATGAGGTGTGCTCGGATTCACATCGCTGCATCTTACTTACACCCCGTTTCACATTACTTTACTTCATTTCAGCTTGCTGCACCGAGTACATATACACACTTGTAGCGTTTTTGTTGTCAATTGTAATATGGTACGAGTACTGCGTTCAAGGCTTTGCTTCATTTCAGCATCCTCTTCAGTGACGACAGCTTTTCCTCGTGGGCGTATGAGTAACAATAATTCGATGGCATTAACTAATTAAAATTGTATTGTACGTATGTGTGTGCGGATGTAATACCAAGTCAATGTTGTTCTGCAATTGCCAATAGTGCTTGTGGTAAAATACACATAGGTAGATATGGCTGTCTAAAGTATGTTAATGAAGTTTTCCAAATACCTTGAAAGGATTTCATTAGTACTGCATTGAACAGCTGAATAATCCGTAGTTGCTATACAGTTTTATAATTTATTATATATAACGGGTGATCAATCATGAGGTGCTTTTTTCAATAGTTAAAAAAAAACAAAAATGTAAATTATGTTTAAAACCTTTATTTATCATTTGAAAGGAGATTCTTTGACATTTACTTTTGAATATGACTTCATTCAAATGTTGGCCGCAACTACGCTTAAGGTGGTCCATTCTGAAGGTCCAATTTTCAATCACTCGTTCGAGCATTTCGACTGGTATGTCGTGAATAACACACGTAATGTTGGCTTCCAGAGCTTCCATCGTAGCTGGTTTATCAGCATAGACCTTGGACTTCACGAATCCCCAAAGAAAAAAGTCCAAAGGTATGATATCACAAGATCTTGGTGGCCAACTCACTGGTCCTAAACGTGAAATCAGCTGCTCTCCGAAATGACTTCTCAATAAAGTCATTGTTTCACGAGCTGTATGGCAAGTGGCTCCGTCTTGTTGAAACCAAATGCCGTAGAGATCATTAGATTCAATTTCAGGTAGCAAAAAGTCCGATATCATGGTACGGTAGCGAGCACCATTCACAGTTACGTTGCGGCCATCATCATTTTTGAAAAAATATGGACCGATGATTCCACCAGCCCATAAACCACACCAGACCGTTGTTTTCTCTGGGTGTAAAGGTAGCTCTTGAACCTGTTCTGGTTGCTCTTCATCCCAAATACGGCAATTTTGCTTATTGACGTAACCATTGAGCCAGAAATGCGCCTCATCGCTGAACAAAATTTTGCTCGAAAACAGCGGATCTTCTTCAATATTTTCAAGAGCCCAATCAGCAAAACGGTGACGTGCAGGAAGGTCATTTGGCTTTAGTTCTTGTACGAGCTGTATTTTGTATGCTTTTAAATGAAGATCCTTCCGTAAAATTGACCAAGTTGTTCCATACGACAGTCCAAGTAGCTGAGAACGGTGCCGAATCGATTCATCGCGGTTTTCACGTACACTCTCTGCTACTGCCGCTATATTCTCAATGCTTCTTGCTGGACGTGGTCTATTCGGTCGAGAATTATCCACCAATGAATATTCGGATTCAAATTTGTTGATGGTATGTCGAATAGTGTTAAGGCAGGCCGATTATGTTGACCATAATGCGGTCTAAGCGCACGAAAAACATTTGTCACAGAACGCTGATTTTCATAATACAGTTGAACAATTTGTAGACGTTGTTGCGGTGTGAGTCTTTCCATGATGAAATGCCAAACGCTGTTCAACAAATCCACGATGACAGTTTGCCACAACTCGCGCGCGATCTGTAAAAAAACGCAAATGAAAAAAACTCCTCTTAATTGATCACCCGTAATAATTAACCCTTCTACTATGTTTGGGTCAATTTGACCCAATTTTCAGTAAAACTCATCGAAATTCGCCTGTTAGTCTAGTCGTATTGTATTGGTTCTTCTTCTATTTGTTAACTGCAGTAAAAGGAATAGATATATATGAAAATTAATATAACATCAGTTTTTTATGTTGCTGGAGGATGCCAAATGTAATTTCATTACACTTATTACGTTGTTGGGTCAATTTGACCGACCAAGTATTTTAAAACATTTTGCCGTTTATTATTACAACACTCGATCAAAAACGCAGACAAAGAAAGCTAGTTATCGGAGATCGAGTATATTTTGCACAGCTCTATGTTTATATATATATTCTCGATAAATTTATAGCCTTTTCGAAAAAGGGGAACTCCCGTTTTATGCACCTGTGCAAAGAGTAAGTGTCGATTGTTTGCTTAGTTAGTAATTTATTATCGCGCAGTAAGGAGCTTATCAAAGTTTTTATAAAGAAAGTGATTGCTAAATATATATTTCTACAATGCCCCAAAGGAAGAGAGTAAGTCAAGTTATTTAATTTACTATGTTTATGTTGCTGTTACACATTTTTATAATTTTATTTTTGAAAAGCAACTCAGTATTGAAGAAATACACCAAATTATTAATTCTGATGCTGAGGATATTTACGACGAAAGTGATAGCGATGAAGACTTTGTACCTATCGCAGAAAATGAAACGGACGATTCAAATACTTCATTCAGTGAAAGTGAAGTAGATGTCGTTTTTGAAGGAGGCAATGCGACAGAAGAAGTCAATTTGCCAAATATTTTATCGAAAGATAAGAGCATAATATGGCATGATCAGCCACTTCCAATTTCAAGAGGCAAAATTCCGCGAAATCAAATTTTATGTCAAAGTCCCGGCCCATCAAAGCGTGCTATTTCTATGGTCACAGATATAAAATCCTCTTTTGATATTTGCATGCCCTCAAGTATAAAAAACATAGTGGTAGAAATGAGCAACATCAAAGGATTGCAGTGTTTTGGAGACAATTGGAAAATTATAGACCTTATAGAATTGGAAGCATACATAGGATTGCAAATCTTAGCAGGAGTATACAAATCGCACAATGAAAGTCTAATTCATTTGTGGGATGAAAATAATGGCAGACCAATTTTTCGGGTCACAATGAGCTTGGAAAGATTTATGAACATATCACGATGCCTTCGTTTTGACTCCGCTGCAACTCAGTATTGAAGAAATACACCAAATTATTAATTCTGATGCTGAGGATATTTACGACGAAAGTGATAGCGATGAAGACTTTGTACCTATCGCAGAAAATGAAACGGACGATTCAAATACTTCATTCAGTGAAAGTGAAGTAGATGTCGTTTTTGAAGGAGGCAATGCGACAGAAGAAGTCAATTTGCCAAATATTTTATCGAAAGATAAGAGCATAATATGGCATGATCAGCCACTTCCAATTTCAAGAGGCAAAATTCCGCGAAATCAAATTTTATGTCAAAGTCCCGGCCCATCAAAGCGTGCTATTTCTATGGTCACAGATATAAAATCCTCTTTTGATATTTGCATGCCCTCAAGTATAAAAAACATAGTGGTAGAAATGAGCAACATCAAAGGATTGCAGTGTTTTGGAGACAATTGGAAAATTATAGACCTTATAGAATTGGAAGCATACATAGGATTGCAAATCTTAGCAGGAGTATACAAATCGCACAATGAAAGTCTAATTCATTTGTGGGATGAAAATAATGGCAGACCAATTTTTCGGGTCACAATGAGCTTGGAAAGATTTATGAACATATCACGATGCCTTCGTTTTGACTCCGCTGCAGACAGGGATGAGAGAAGACAGCGTGATAAATTAGCACCAATAAGAAACATTTGGGATCAATGGAATCGGCAGCTCAGGTCATATTATCACTTACATGAAAATGTAGCAATAGATGAGCAGTTAGTACCTTTTCGTGGTCGTTGCATCTTCAGGCAATACATTCCATCGAAGCCCGCAAAATACGGCTTAAAAATATGGGTTCTATGTTATGCAAAAAGCAAGTATGCCTGGAACATGGAAGTTTATTTAGGACGGGCAAGAAATACGCAACCGGAAAGGAACCAAGGTAATGCATTTATAAATTGGCTTTTTGTATGTCTCAAACCTATGTACAGCATAAATAAACCGTCTCTATACAAATATTTTTGGCGGCCGCCGTAGCCGAATGGGTTGGTGCGTGATTACCATTCGGAATTCACCGAGAGGTCGTTAGTTCGAATCTCGGTGAAGGCAAAATTAATAAAAACATTTTTCTAATAGCGGTCGCCCCTCGGCAGGCAATGGCAAACCTCCGAGTGTATTTCTGCCATGAAAAAGCTCCTCATAAAAATATCTGCCGTTCGGAGTCGGCTTGAAACTGTAGGTCCCTCCATTTGTGGAACAACATCAAGACGCACACCACAAATAGGAGGAGGAGCTCGGCCAAACACCTAACAGAAGTGTACGCGCCAATTATTTATTTATTTATTTATTTATACAAATATTTTTAGGTGAACGTGTTGTTCTATCCCTATCAGAACCCCTTCCCAGGGGTCACACTATTACTTGCGATAACTTTTTTACGACGTACAATCTCGACGTTCAGCTAGGTATTTCGCAGGAACATTACTTTAGTCGGTACAGTGAGGAAAAATAAGCTTTTTTTGCCACGAGAAATTGTCGACATGAGGAAAAAGAACGTTTTAGAAAGCCAATTTTTATTTACGGATAATGTAACTATTGTATCGTACGTGCCAAAAAAATATAAATTTGTTGTAGCATTGTAGCTCCCTTCCCCATTCTCCACTTGTTGATGAGGGTGACAGAAAAAAACCTGAAATAATACTTCACTATAATGAAACAAAAGCTGGTGTGGATGCGCTTGATCAGCTGGTTGCTAACTATACATGTAAACGTCAGACCAAACGTTGGCCAGTTGCCCTCTTTTCGAATATGTTAGATATTTCGGCATATAACGCATACGTGATATGGACAGAGATAAATCCCTCATGGAACTCCAACAAGCTTTATAAGCGAAGACTTTTTCTTGAAGAGCTGGGAAAGCAAATGATCGAACCAAATATTGTCCGCAGAGAGAGACTGCCGCGAGGAATCGCTGCTAAGAATATAGTAAAAAATATTCAAGAAAACTCCAAATCTGCAGAAGAAGCGTCTACTTCTAATATTTCTGCCAGAAATGAATAAACCAAAAAACAACAGCGATGTTTCTTCTGACATCATACAAAAAATTCGAACAAATATTCAGCTGTTTGCAGTACGTGCCAAAAATTTGTTTGCAAGGAACATAGCAGCTTAGTTTGTGAAAATTGCCGTTAAAACATACATATCTCAACTATTTTCTACAATTAATATACACTTAACTTGATTCAAATAAAAAAAAATATGAATTCTATGAATAGTGTTATTAGTGGAGTTTTTATAAGTGGGTCAAATTGACCCAAAACACTAAATGTGTAATTTTTTCCTAACATAGCAGAAGGGTTAAACAAAGAAGCCAACCATCTACACTTCTTTGCACTTATGTACGAATAAAAATATAACGGTTGTTGTTGTTTTAGCAACATAGATATACCTTACACATGTACGGGGACCACTGTTGAAGAGGAGTGTGCTCTATGAAGGTCCTTCATTGGGTGAGACCAATAATTATGAACTCTGATGGCATAATAATTGAAGAAACTTGCAAGCCGTTCACACGGTAAAGTAATTTCGAAAAAACACCTAAATTTTGAAAAATATTTAATTGAAGCTATTGACTCTTTTGATATTTCCTCACCTTTGAATGTGAAATGTTCGACCGCAAGTTGTTACATTTGCTTACTATTTCCTACGCCTAATGCATGCGCACACCTCTCAATCGGCCTATGAAATGAGATATTGAATGCCCACTGCGCTCAAACCGTTTGTATACAGCAACCATGCTCACTGCATCTTAATTTTCTCTCTTATTCAGACCCAAGACTCCGAATTTTCAAAATAAATGGCAGGTAATTAGACGCAACAAATGGGCGTGCGCTACCAAACCACAGGGGCTCATGTATTTAGTTGCTCCGCCTAGTACATAGTTAACATGACTTATAACCACCCTGCGGTAGTAATCTCAAGGATTACCAGAAAGTGACTGTAATCAGCTTACCAGGCAATAGCAGAGTCTGCCCCGGCGTCAGCGAGGCCACCCTAGCTTTCAAGCTCAATTAGATAAAGATGCAGTAAAACGATAATCACTCATACATTCAACCCTACTCTGCCCGTCTCCCAATACACGAGGCTCACCACTCTGCCACAGCTAATCAGCTTTTGTAATGTGATGGGAGGCGTGCTGTGCGAGTACGTGTGCTCCCAAATATCTGCTAGACTTTGCTTATTGTTTACAAACGCGCTCAAAATATTTTCCCAAAAATTGTGAAAAATTATGGATTACGGAATCATACGAAGATTTATAGACTTTAATATTTTGGCCTAAGTACATGAAACTGAAGTAGATTTTTGGAGGAAAAATGTGGAACGAAATGAAACACTGATGATTACAGAAAATATTAGTAGCCAGGGTTTCCCTTTTCATGCTTTCCATCAACTGATAGAACTTTCCTTTTTTTGGTATGTCGGTGATTTATAGTGAATTTTGGTTGGTTTTTGGCCGTATTGAGAAATCAAAAAAGTAAATTTTTTTATGCAAATATTGCCACTAAATATTGGGACGGTTTTTTACACACACACACATACACTTACGGGTAAAATAATATAATCGCTATATTTTTACCAGTTTTTACAAATTTTCTTTTGGTTTTTTCACTTTTATCAATATTTTATAAAATATACACAGAATGCGATGTCATATTCACCGATTTTTCCAAAGCATTCGATTGAGTCAGCCATAGTACCCTCCTACTGCAGAGAAGCATGCAAATCCCTAAAACTCTACAAGGAAGTTGGTGCAAGAGTAGCTATCTTCTCAGACAGCCAAGCAGCCATTAAGGTCTTAGACTCCAACTACATTTCATCCAAACTGGTCCTACAGTGTAGAGAGGAGCTAAAACTGCTCAGCCATTGGCTTGAAATTACTCTGATATGGGTTCCCGGTCATAGGAACATACGGGGCCATGAGATAGCGGATGAGTTAGCAAGAAAGGGCTAGACAGAGAGAGCAGAGGCGGTGGCAGTCTTCACCCCACTGAACACACTAAAAGCATCCATTGCTTCACACTATCATGCTTTAGCGGAAAGAAGATGGAAGCGAATACCTACATGTATTACAACAAAAACACATGTCCGTCATACAAAATCCAAAGGACGAATGACCTGCTAGGATGTTCTCGGTCAAACATTTCACGCACCACTGCAACCCTTACAGGGCATTAGAAAGTAGGGGATCATGCAGCTAGACTCAATCTACCCTTCAATCCTATCTGTAGAAGCTGTCAAGCGGAAGGGGCGAAGGAAAGTATTTGCCACTATTTATGTGAATGTCCGGGACTAGCCAGGGCACGACTCCGATCCTTCGGTAAGCCTTTCCCACAGCAAATTAAGGAGATCTCACACATCGAGATAAAGGATTTGCTGCTATACCTGGACCTCACTAAATGGATCTGACTTGGAAAAATAAAAAGAAAAAAAAAAAAAATGCATCACAAGATAGTGGTACTAAAACGGTGCTGGTCACTAATTAGAAGCATTTCAGCTCAGAAATGTTCAACCACCTTAACAACAACAACCCACTTAAAAAGCTGCGTTCATTTGGTCTTCATCCTAGCTTACTCAAGTGGCTTGCATCTTATCTAACAGATAGAACTCAATTTGTTCGTATAAATAACATAAAATCTGATGCCATCAAAGTTACCTCAGGCGTACCTCAAGGTAGCCATCTTGGGCCACTATTGTTCTTAATGTTTGTTAATGACATTCCAGACGTTTTCGAGACATCACGTTGTCTGATGTATGCAGATGACCTGAAAATTTATAGCTTCAGTATAGGACGTAACTGACTGCATAAGACTTCAAGAAGACTTAAGGGGTTAGGGGTAGTCAGAATTTTCAAAAAATCGATTTTTTTTTTGCATTTTCTTAAAGTATAATATCTTAAAAATATTGTGTAAAAATATGAAGTGAATCCGACAAATACTTTTCGAGTTATTCAACAATTTACAACGGGCGCTCGGGCGCTCCAGAGCAGATAGCAAAACTTTATATGCGTTTTTCTCAAAACTATGTTTTTCAAACTGGTGAACACTGTAACTTAAAAACCGCTACGTAGATTTCAATCAAATTTATACAGGTTTTGAAAAACATAAAAAACTTGTGCCTGATCGAAGGATTTTTTTTTTTTCAAAAATTTCGATTTTTTTTTAACAATTAACTGTTGGTTTTTTTTTCTAAAATCTGGAAAAAATTTTCTGAGGCCGCCATTTTGTTCATTTTGAAAAAAAAAAAAAAAGCTTCGATCCGGCTCGAGATTATCTATCAATAAAAATAATTTTTCTCATCCGATTGGTTTTAGATGAATCTGCAAGTACTTGTGATGTTCACCGCAAGGGACTTCTGGAGAAACGGGCTTCACACAAACAGCGATAACTTTTGCAATTATTAATTTTTTTTTTTGAAATTTTGGTGAAGTCAAGTTAAAACATGATATTTGTATGCTATGTTTTTATTTTTGTTAAATAAATTAATTAAGTAGCAAAAAAAAATTCGTGAAAATCATCATTTTTTCGGGCCTCTGACTACCCCTAACCCCTTAACAAGATTGGAAGCTTGGTGTGGTGATTACTCCTTACTTCTTAATGTTGGTAAATGCCAGCACATGTCATTCAGTAGACGAAAAGTTACGATTGATTTCGATTACAAGTTGGGCACTACCACCCTCACAAAAAAATTTATGCAAAGAAAGACTTGGGGGTCATAATTACTTCGAAAATGTCGTTTTCTAAACACATAAACTTTATGATTGCCAAGTCTAGATCTATGCTTGGCTTTATAATAAGGAATTCAAGGGAGTTTCACGATATTTCTACGCTGAAGAATTTGTATTTTTCTCTTGTGAGATCAAACCGCGAATATTGCAGCATTATTTGGGATCCATTCTATATGGGTTCATCCTTAAGAATTGAGATGTTTCAAAAACGTTTCACTAGATTTGCTATTCATTCGTTGGCCTTGCAGTTTGCCTGCATATAAAAGTAGATGTCTTTTGTTAGCATTGCCAACTTTAGAAATGCGGAGGAAAACTTCATCGGTAATGGCTATAAGGCACATAGTTACGAATCATATCAAATGTCAGTTCTTGCTGGAGCTAATACTTTTTAATTGTCCCACTCGTAACCTAAGACTCAGCAATATGTTCCATTTACCTTATCACAAGACCAATTTTAGTCGAAATGAACCGCTTGCACGTTGTATAAGACAGTCTAACCAATTATGCAAACATTTGGATATATTCTCTAACTCACGAGAGACTTTCAAATCAAAACTTAATCTGGAGATACGCTTTTTGAATTGTGACTAATAAATTATATTTAAGCTCTATTATTAGTAATCTATTGGCGGCCGCCGTATCCGAATGGGTTGGTGCGTGACTTCCATTCGGAATTCACAGAGAGAACGTTAGTTCGAATCTCGGTGGAACACCAAAATTAAGGAAAAGAGTTTTCTAATAGCGGCGCCCCTTGGCAGGCAATGGCAAACCTCCGAGTGTATTTCTGCCATGAAAAAGCTCCTCATAAAAATATCTGCCTTTCGGAGTCGGCTTGAAACTGTAGGTCGCTCCATTTGTGGAACAACATCAAGACGCACGCCAAAAATAGGAGGAAGAGCTCGGCCAAACACCCAAAGAGGGCTTACGCGCCAATTATATATATTAGTAATCTATTTGATTTATACTTTAATTGAAGAAATGAATAAAATTGAAATTCAAATATATTCTCTACAATAAATACCACATAAACAGAAGTTTCCAACTTTGCACAAGATCTATAAAAAGTCGACAAATTTTCATCAAAATTTCAAATTTCTTAATCAGCATTGCAAAAAACAAAAAAAAAATTGGTATGCGGTTTTATAACAAATTAAATTTTAGTAAAACTGTATAAAAAATGTAAAGTTATTCAAAAATCTCATTGAGTTTTCATAATTTTTTTCGCTGCCGTTTTTGTGCCTTTTCTCCATATGACGAATGTTCGACATTTTTCTTGCATAGAGAAAATGTGAAACACCTTAGGAGTAAATTCTGCTTCTATGTGATTTGATAATGAAAACCCAAATTATTAAAATATTTTTGAATTAAATTTTTTTGTATTTGTTTTTGAATTAAAATCTTTATTATTTCTACCTGCATTATGAAAATTCAAATAACACCTTAAAACACAGATAAATATTAGGAACCGTTACAAATTTGTACAATAAAAATATGTTAAGGTAAGGAAATCCTTCTCTATCGGGGATAGTACACAAAATTTTCTTTACTTTTTATTCTTCCCAATTTTTTCATTTTTAAATTTAAATACGAAAAATTGAAAAAAACGCAGGAAAATGTATATTTAATCATTTCCCTATTGCTGGCAAAAATAAGCAAAAATAAGAAAATGTCGAAAATTTAAAAATTTCTTTCCTAAATGAGGCTCTTTTTGGGTCGTAACTAGAACATGAATTAAATATGAAACAGTTGATAATTGAATGCCTAATTGTTGAGAACGTCGAGATATCGATGTTGAATAGTGTTCAGCAACACTTTGCACAGCATCAGGAAATATAGGGTGGGCCATGTAAAATTTGCTTTTTAAATCGGCTATAAAAAAAAAAACTAATCAATATTTTTCCAAATTTTTTTTATTTCATTTTGAAGATTGAAAATTGTCATTTATGAATGAAAAATAATATAGTTCAAATGATTGCCACGATTGGCTTTACAGTAGGCCATTCGGTCAACCCAATTTTTAAGCACATTTTCGATTGTTTGGGCTCTAATTTCATGAATGGCAACTTCGATTTCGTGTTTTAAAGCTTCAATCGTCTCTGGATGGTTTGCATAGCATTTGTCTTTAACAGCTCCCCACAAAAAATAGTCCAACGGGCTTAATTCAAAGCTCCGAGACGGCCAATTGATATCGGAATTCAAAAACGGTAGCCAAAAGTTCGAGTGTAACTTTGGCAGTGTGACAAGTTGCACCGTCCTGTTGAAACCAAATGTCGTCCATGTCATCCTCTTCAATTTGTGGAACCAAAAACTCGTTCAGCATGTCACGGTAACGCTCGCCATTTACTGTAACCGCGGAAGAAGAAGAAGACTTACTACTTTGGAAATAGGTTTTTAACACTTCCCAATTTTGTTCAAGCGTATAGCGTCCCATTTCGTAAATGTTAAACCTTTAAGTAAATTATGAACACATTTGACATGTCATTTGTGTTACCATTCTCAAAAAAATAGGTGGTTCAAAAAGCAAACGCTATATGGCCCACCCTGTACTTTTCTCCTAACGGCCAGTGTTTGGTGTTTCGTCTGCCAGTCCTTTTTCTACCCTCAACAAAACCAGTTTCTTGAAATTTTTTTCAAAGGCTGCTATTGAACTTTCTACTAATTCGGACGACTATTTTAACCAAAAAAATATCGAATTTTTTTAAACGTTGTTTTTAAAGACCGATCGTAGATTTCATAATAAAATTCAAAAATTTAAAGGCGTTGTTCTAAAGTGCGAAATTTTACATCTGTCTACTTGACAAATGTCAAAGATGAGTTAAAAAAGGATTCATTGGTAGGTCACTTCTGAAAGACTTTTTATTTTGACATTAAGCGATAATTTTTTTTTCTGTTCCTTGTTCACTCCTCTCGGGAGCATATGGGCTCGACAAGACTTGTCTTGAGTTGGTTTCGTTAATCTGTTTGATTTCTGACAGGGTAGGTGATTAGTCTGCCGCTATTAGTCCTAAGCAGTGGGAATACCCACCTGTCGTTGCTTAGGAACAACGCCCTCGTACTGCTTGGAGCGCCATCTGTGTGTCTCATTTGCCAACCAGAAGATCACACAGATGGTTGAGGACTTCGCTAAAATGGTGTGTGTGCGCTATTACCGCGGCTGCCCGCTTTCTCTTGTGTAACTGTGTATTTTTCTTTGTTTTGGCTTGTTTTAGCAGCCACAATGCATTATTTGCGCTGACTATGGTGCGGGAGTGAGGATGGAAGGGATATGTTTTTGGGTTTGAGAAATGAGTTCTTTTTGTTTTAGAAACAGGGAAAGTAGTTAAATTTGGAAAAAAGTGGGGGCCGTGCTTCACGTGGCTTTAAGGAGATTTAAAAAGAAAAAATAATCGACTGATGTATATTTCATGCACCCCACCAGTTGATATGAAAAGTGGTATACTCATATAGTGTGGCATGTAACTGTAACACTAGGATTTTTTGGGAAGTTTCCATAACTTATTTTTTACTTATTTAATTTGAATAATTTCCTTTATGAAAACATATTTAATTCTACTTCAAAAACCATATAAGCCCAAGTTTCTAACTTTCTACAAATAAAAGGAATCCAACAAATTTTCTAACTTTGTTGTTAGAAAAATCTCGAGTATGCAGTTCCATAGTCCATAGATCTTAATATAATAAAAGGCAAGCTTGAAGTGTTTTAAAGATTTGGTTGACTTTTGGCAATTTTTTTTCCTCGCGATCTTGTGCATTTTTTCCATATAAAAGGAAAATGCATAAGGCGATCAACAAAAAAATTATCAAAATTCCTTGCAAATTTTGAGTCACCTTAACTAAGCAAAATATCTACTAAAATTGAATGGTCTACAAAACTGCATACCCAGAATTTTTAGAAAAAATTTTTGAAATTCCGATGCTAAGTTAAATTTTTGGAAATTGTATAAAAACTTTGAAACTTTGAGTGTATGGGTTTACCTATAATATGAATCGTGCTTTTATAAACAAAAAAAAGTAAATTTATTAATAAATAATATATATTAAAAATAAAATTAAATAAAAAAATAATAAAAAATAAATAGTCAAAAATTTGCAATAGGTCGCACTGCTACTATTTTGAACAGAGGTGGATATACATATTTATATGTAGTCATAAAAAAACCTACGCTTTTACGCTTAAATTTATAAATCTAGAAGTTGTTAAGCATTCAAGTAAAATAAAATGCAAAAGAACTGTTTCCAAACATTGTGAAACTTAACAGTTAGAACACGCACGCGCACACATACACAAATCTGCATATTGACATATCTGTACTGCCAACACATAAGCAAAAGTAAGTCGAGATGCGATCGTACGTACATGTAAATGTATGTACGTGCGCCTGTGACTCGCGCATTGCACGTCTGTGCATACGTATTAATGCAAACACCTGCCGCTGTCACGCTAATCCTCGCACGCCTCTGAAGCTGCTTTCCCTTCTGGGCGCACTGGCAGAGGTCGTATGTGGTAAAGTGGCTATGTGCATCTAAATATTAACCCAAATCGTAGCTGGATCACGTGCACACCTGAAATTTCAGCTTTTCGCTGCTATTCTACACGAATTTACATACTTTCCATGTTTCCCTCCCCATTTACTTACTGTCACCATCGCCGCTGCGGTCGTAAAAAACATATCTGCATAAAAATTGCACTTTCATCCTTGAAAATCCAAAATGTAAACTTTTGCGCGCCCGTTTTTTATGCTCACGTTTTGTTAAATTCTTCAAAGTAGTACAAGGTAGCATTTGAAGGAAAACACAAATGTGAAAAAGTAAATGCTTTTAAAGCAAAAAAGTAACAAAATAGCAAACTAATGTACAGGTTTTCCCAGTTTTTGAAAACTATTTCTGCGATATGATTTTTATGGTTGTACGCCTTTGACGTGTCTTCACCGAAATTTCCTGTACTACTCAGCTTTTCTTCTTACACGTAAATATATTTGTAGTTTTTCCATACATAGAAACGCAACACAATTGAATCAGAATATTTGAGACATATTTTTTTTTTTTTAAATGTAACTTTCTTGTGCGAAAAATGGAAAAGTTTCGATAATGATATCTTGAAAAAAAGTTAAAAAAAGTCAACGTGAAATATTTCTAATTAATAATTTAAAATACTAAGAAACTAGTCATCACATGGAAATTTTTGTGAGAGAAGACCCATAGTGAAATTTACCAGTGAATGCATTTGTAGCACATCTGAATCCTTCAACTCCTTTCATAACAGAACATTTTTGATAATTATCAAATAAAGGGTCAAAATGATCCGCTATGAGTGACAATAATGGGTTAAAATCATCTACGAAAAAATTACTCTGATAATTTGATTTCATGTCCCCTCATTTTATATTTAGCTGAGATTGATACTTTCTAATTGATTCTGTTCCAGAAGCCTTCATCCTTCCTGAAACAAGTAGATGGAGAAGAAGGCTTAAGGCAAAATGCCACAAGACCTGGTCGATAAAAAAAAAACAGTGGTGTTGCTAACCTACAATAGACACACCTATTTTTTTCCACATAAACGATACACTGGGATACCCAAACTGTTTTTAACAGAGTTCAAATTTTTATTAATATTTTTTTTTAAGTAATTAAGTAAAATAAGTTTAAAGTGATTGCTTGGTTTTAATTCCTATAAACAACATTTTTACCAGAAATAGGTTTTGCATTCTAAGAAAAAAAGAATGTATCAAAAAACTATCTGGAACTTTAGAAAACTTTATAAACTAAAATTAAAATACTAGGAATACGAAAAACTAGCAAATTAATTGAAATTAGTTGTGAATAATCAGTAAGCTAGTTTTTTTTTGTTTTCTTTTGTTTTTTTTCGGGACAGACTAGCAAATGCAGCACTCAGACACAATTAAATCCATTGTACTGCACTCGCATTTTCTTTTTAATTTTCTTTAAATATACTCGACCTCCGAAGAAATCTGAATAGATCTTGCGGTGCCAAGGAGCCAAGGTGGTCACTTCTTAACACATTAGTTCCAAAGACCTTAAGTCTGACTCGAGCGAAGGCCGGGCAGACGCACAGGAAGTGGTCCGCCGTCTCATCCTCCTCTTTACAAGCTGGGCAGAGTGCACTGTCTGAAATGCCTATCTTTTCCATGTGCTTCACCCATAGAAAGTGGTCCATCATCAGTCCAATCAGCTGCCTACAGTCCCTTCTGCTTAGAGATAGGAGTATCTGCGACAGTCGGTTGGACATGACAGGTAACATCAATTTTGTCCATCTGCAGACTCTCTCAGTCTGCCAAGCTCGTTTGTGGGTTAGAGTAACCCGTTTGCTAACCGTGGCTTTGATGGAAGTTGACTTTAGAGCCCATTCTAGCTAAAGAGTTAAATATCTCATTACCCGTGATACCCACGTTTCCCGGAACCTACTATATGTTAGCATCAGGCCATTATGTCTGCCGACATAGCTCAACCTCGATTTACATTATTCCACTACCCTTAAAGTGGTTGGACGGGCATCTAAGGCCAAGAGCGCAGCTTTGCTGTCGCCGCAGACACATACAGATCTGTCTCTCCATTCGTTTTCCACAATAAAGTTCGTCGCTTCTTGAACCGCATACACCTCCGCTTGAAACACAGATGCGTGCATTCGAGGCGTAGTTTTGTATTCGAAGTGCAGCTGGGTGCATGCTCCGTCCTGGAGTCATCCGTGAAAATGCGAAAACAGTGTTTGACGGGCTCATTGCGTTCAATTGAGCCTGTGGCACCACCACACTCTATCTCTTTTCAAGTATGGCTCAGGATCGCATGCAGTCAAGGGACATGGCCGGGATCGTTGGATCGAAGTTCCTGCTACTATGTTGTCCAATGCGGTACAGGGACCGTACCAATCCCCATTGTGTTTCAGCGTGCAGATGGCCTAGTTAGTTGCATTACACTGTGGAACAAATTCAAGTTAGCAAAAATGAGGTCCATTCTGAGAGTGTCGGGTGAAAATAGAGGCGAAATTAGAAGACCCGTATCGCGCCGTTTTTTTATGTTAGTTCGAATTTTTTTTTAATCGGCCTTCAAAGTTTGCAGTCAAATGCCGATTTTCAGTATATTGTTTCATAAGTACCACAAACATTTTCGAAATCAATTTTTTCAAAAATTGTAATTGTTGCACAGGTCTCTAGCAATAATTTGGCTTTTACAGATTGAAAAAATATCAATTAGTCGACGAGTTATAGCCAAAAAACCATATAAACAATTTTGCTCCGATTTCGAACTTCGAAGGCCGATTAAAAAAAAATTCGAACCAACATAAAAAAATAAACCACGAAATAATTGATTTTTATGGCGATGATAGTGCCCTGGACCTGTAACTATATGGTGTATACTTGCTTTTGACGTTGACTGTATACGTAAATAACTACGCGAACTATACACTAAGCTAAATTTCACCCCATTACCTTTTTTAAATCTGCATGAATTTAGTGCGTATCAACCAGTAGAATCGGCGTTGCTAACACACAGTTTACAGTATATTTCCAGATGTAAGAAATAAAAAAACTACACCCCATCAAACATTTTGTAGGGTGCCTCTGGGGTGTCTCTTCCGAAGGTTAAAAACACGAGTTGCCTCTATTGTCGCAGGTAAAAAATTATGAGCTTAAGGGGTTTGGAGTCGTCAGAGGACCGAAAAATTATGATTTTTAATACATTTTTTTGCTAGTGAATTACTTTATTTTACAAAAATAAAAACATAGCACTAAGACATTATGTTTCGACTTGACTTTGGCAAAATTTCAAAAAAAGAAAATTAATAATTGTAAAAGTTATCGCTGTTAGTCTGGAGCCCGTTTCTTCAGAAGCCCCTTGCGATGATCATCACAAGCCCTTGGAGATTCATTTAAAACCAATCGAATAAGAAAAATTAGGTTTATTAATAGATAATCTTGTGCCCGAATGAAGTTTTTTTTTCAAAATTAACAATATGGCGGCCTCAGTAAATATTTTTTAGATTGACCAGAAAAAAACCGTCAATTAATTGTTTAAAAAAACCGACATTTTGAAAAAAAAAATCTTTCAATCCGGCACGAGTTTTTTATGTTTCTCAAAAGCAGTATACATTTTATTGAAATGCACCAAACGGTTTTTAAGTTACAGTGATCAGCAGTTCAAAAAACATAGTTTTGAGAAAAATGTATTTAAACTTTTGCTATCAATTCTGGGGCGATCGAGCGCCCTTTGTTAATTGTTGAATAACTCGAAAAGTATTTGTCGGATTCACTTCAAATTTTCACACAATATACAAAATACAACAACAAATTAATTTTTTTTGAAAATTCTGACTAAATTCTTACCCCTTAACAAAAAACCACTTTCGACAACAGAGACGTTCAAATTGCTCAAAAATTACAATGAAATAGATGAACATTTTAAAAGTAAAAAAGAAATCATATAAACTTGGGCGACTAATAAAAATTTTGTGTGAAATTGCTCAAAATTTGAAACTGTGGCTCATATGGCTTTTGTTGTATTGTAATATGAACTATGTTTTCATAGAAACAAAATTATTTGAATTAAATAATAAGAAATAAATAAATTGTAAATTTGTTCAAAATGTCGTAGAACTACAGAACTACACACCATTCTGCTGTTCATACCAATTGAAGCCTGTTGTGCATGCAATACGTTTTTTATTTTCAAAACTCATTTTTGCATAGCTTATATTGATTGATGTTAAAATAAACAAAATGAAATGTCAGTGCCGAATAATTTCTAGACAATACCCTTTTTTATGTCATCTTTGGGTGTCTAGTAGACAGATGTAAATTTCTTTTACAACAGAACAATGCGTTTAACCCTAGAATCGTAGTATACGTAAATTTTACGTGTATGTCGCAAAAAAAAGTCAGTTACACTTTACCTTTTGGCGCTATCGCTACGATCTCTTGGCAGTGCTTCCTTTATTTTATTGTTGCATTAACAAGTGAATCATAAATCAGTTGTTGCTTCGCGTTTAGCTATAAGCGTTCTTTAAACAAAAATTGTGCACGTAAATTTTACGTGGTCTTAGCATTAACGTATAAATTTTTGTACGTAAGTTTTACGTGGTCTTGTTATTAGCGTATAAATATTTGTAAATGAAATTTATGTTCCGTGCGGTTTTCAGGAGAAATAAAAGAAAATAATGGAAAACTCAAGTCATTGCCTTGCGGATGCAGAAATAGAAGCCCTCCTGGACAGTATTGACAGCGATGTAAGCTTTACTGAGGACAACCTTGAAGAGGAAGTTGATTTTGACAGTGACGATAGTTTGGAGGATCCAGACTACTCTCCTGAATTCCAGGAAAATACTTTTGAAGAGGAACTGATGAAAGCCGTGGAGTCCGCTCAAAATATGACATCTGAAAAAAAAAATAAAGGTCTCTCGGCAAAAAATCAGAAGTCAGCACCAACTATGCACCTACAACTAAATGACATTGAAGATATATCCAGTTCTAATCCACTTTTGGGAAGGAATGGTCATGTTTGGAGTAGCAATCCAATGTATCGTAGTAGCGGAAGAACAATGGCTATGAATGTTGTTTATATTCGACCAGGTAAATATTATTAAAAGCGAATGTTTTTAAACACTATTATTAAAATAAAACATAAACTAGGTCCATATCCATTTTTTTATAATTCACTTTAAGAAACATAAAACTTTGTATTTTCAATAAATAAAATCAAAACAGAAGATATATAAGTTTTTGTTGAACATTTATTTTAAAGTTTTGTGTTGTACGTAAAATTTACGTATATTAGCATTAACGTACAGTAAAACTATCTTACGATTCTAGGGTTAAATTACTGAAACTTATTATGGTCGGTCTTTATTTATTCAATTAGTAGTCTTAAAAAAAAAATCGTACTTGTTTGCTGGAAATAATCGAATGATCCGAATAATCCGATGGATTTGACAATTCAAAGACTGGTAAAAAAATTCAAGGTACTGATTCTGTCGAGAGTAGAAAAAGAATTGGTAAACCAAACAACTGGACATTCTGTTGAAAATATTTCTGCTGTAGCACAAAGTGTTGCTGAACAACCATCAACAAAGATATCTCGACGTTCTCAATAATTAGGCATTTGGCTGATTTTACCTGTAGACGTTTCCATGGTAGGCATTTAAATGACGTATTTTTCACATAATTTATAATTGCTAAGAGCCGTATTTTTAATACAAATTGTGTGCCCTGAAAGGATATACATTTTTCATGCTTTGTTTCAAAATAATTGTGACCCCTGAAAGGATCTAAAATTTTCATGCTTTATTTCAAAATATCAGCTCAGTCCATTGGTTCGTGCGTTTTTAAAGGTGGTTTTAAAATTAATAAAAAAGATGTTTAAAGTATTTATTAAACAATAATAAATTTTCCTTCATTATTTATAATGTCATGTCTTCCCAACGCTTAGGCAAATTTTTAATTCCCTGCTCAAAAGTTTTTTTTTCCTTGGGGCCAAAATACGCTTCGATATCCCTTTTTATAGCTTCTTTTGAGGAGTAGTTCTTGTTACTCATATAGGATTGAAGTCCATGGAAAAGGTGATAATCACAAGGCGCAATATCTGGAGAGTATGGTGGATACGGCATTAGCTCCCATCCGAGCTCGTTCAGCTTGCCTAATGTTTGCCTTGCGGTATGAGGTCTTGCGTTGTCGTGGTGAAACAAAACTTTGCGTCTATTCACTAAAGACGGCCGATTTTCGTTAAGTGCCTCATTCAGGTTTGATAGCTGATGGGAATAATAATCAGCAGTTATCATCTGGTTTAGTTCCAGAAGTTCACAATAAACAATACCGGCCATATCCCACCAAATAGACAGGAGAATCTTCTTGGGGTGAAGGCCATCTCTAGGGATCGGTTCTGGCGTTTCATCTTTATCTAACGTTGGCGTTTGTGAACAGGATTATTGTAAAGGACCTATTTTTCATAACCAGTAACGATACGGTTCAAACAACTTTCATTTTCAAGCCGTTGCAGCAGCTGAGAACACACATTCACTCTCTGTTGAAAGTTGGCGACGGAAATTCTATGCGGACCCCATTTTCCCAGCTTTGAAACCTTTCCCCAACTGAACCAGGTGCCTGTGAACTATTCCATGTGATGAATTTAACCTCTGTACCGACTGTAAAATTTGGCTCTGCTTCCACGACTTCGAGCAAGGCGTCGGAGTTAAAGACTTCAGGACGACCAGCGCGCGGGGCATCCTCCACGTCACAGTTACCACTTCGGAATTTGTAAACCACTTCTGCGCAGTCCTTACACTCATTCACTTCGTGAACAGTGTTTATTTCTGCAGCAGCAGTTGTTGCATTTTTACCGTTTTTATAAAAAAAATACAAAATATGCCTCTTATACACGTTCGAAGATTCCTTTTTGTTTTTAACAACACGTGCTTCTTTCCGCAATTAAAATCACTTATTGAATGCACAATATATCAAAGAAAATATAAATACAGGGCCCGCCATCTATCGTTACGGATTTGAACTAGGTATTATTTGAAGAATGGTAACACTTAGCTGTCATCTGATTTGACAGAAAATTAGTTTCATTCTTCCGCTGAACGAAAATGGTTGTGTGCAGCTGAAGCAAACCGACCACCCAATGCGTTTTCGCTTCGCTTCATGGGCTTGGGACCGACTTGGAGAAGATGAAGACTTTTACCGAAAAATCATCTTTTCGGATGAAGCTCATTTCCATCTCGGCGGGTATGTTAACAAGCAAAATTGCCGCATTTGGGGCTCAGAAAAACCGTACGCACTCGAAGAAAAGCCGATGCATCCACAACGAGTCACTGTTAGGTGCGGATTTTGGTCGAGAGGCATCATTGGTCCATTTTTCTTCGAAAATGAGCTAGGAGTGGCCGTAACCGTCAATGAAGAGCATTACCGGGCCATGTTGAACGAATTTTTGTTCCGAGAAATTGAAGAGGAGGCTATTGGTGGCATTTGGTTCCAACAAGATGGCGCTACTTGCCACACAGCGAATGCTACGATCAATCTTTTGCGCACTGTCTTCGAAGATCGCATTATCAGCCGAAATTCTGATATCGTTTGGCCGCCTCGGAGCTGCGATTTGACGCCGTTGGATTATTATCTTTAGGGTGCCGTCAAAGACCAGTGTTATGCCAACAAACCAGCAACAATTGATGCACTGAGGACCAACATACGCGATGTCATAGCTGAAATACAGCCGCATACAATCGAAAATGTGTTGAAAAATTGGACCTATCGTATGGGATGGTGCAGGGCTAGCCGCGGCAGCCATATGAATGAAGTTGTGTTCCATCCTTAACCGGAAGGATTGTACTTCAAAATAAAAAAACAGTTTGGAAAAATATTGAATAGTTTCTTTTTTATAGCATTTGTAATTCCGTAAAGTTATATGACAGACCCTGTAGTTCCGTTATATTCCGCGAATAATTTTTTGTATGCAAAAATCTTACAAAAGTGAAATTATGGGAAAAATACGCATGAACTCATAGACTGACCTGATAATATGTATCTAGGCGCGTCTTTTGAAAGACCCTTTATAAATGTATTATACAAATAACTGGTGTGGTGTGCTGCTCCGTTGTGTTCCGAAAATGGAGGGACTTGAAGTTTTACGCCACCTCCGAACAGCTGATAGCTGCTTATGAGAAGCGTTTTCATGGAATAAATTTATTCGGAGGATTGTCACTGCCTGGCGAGGATCGACAGCTATTAGAAAACATTTTTTCTATCACTTGGTGTTTCTTGCCTTGGGTATCGAATCCGTGCACTATCGAATGGCAGCCACGCACCATCCCATTCGGCTGAGGTGGCCTCTTTAAATGCATGAAGCAATTTTGAGCTACTATAATAAATTTAATAACACAAATTTTGAATTGTGTGTAATGGCGAACTATAAACTCTAACTATACGATTCACTTAAATTCCATATTAAAATTTTGTCTTCATAAACTAATTGTCTCACAAGGAAGGAACCTAACTACTTTAGCTCATCTCTTCACCTGCTATTGCAATTTTGTGCAACGCTACAGCTTTAATGCCTTGTATGCATATAAAAACTATTTGATTAGCCAATCTCCTTTATTTTTAAGAGAAAATTAGTTTCGTATGAGTACTAAAATGTCTTAGCATTCCGTTTTATACGGTTAGCCTCTGCACTCCCTCTTGCTACACAGCTTCTAGCCCCAGAACTACTACTGCGAGTGCATACGCCCGTGTGTTTGTGTGCAGTATAAGGAGAGGTATGTAGCTCATTTAGTTTTTGCATTTTTCTTTTCGCGAAAAATTTGAATAAATAAATAAGCGTGTTGTTGTTGGTGATGTTACTTTTATATGCAATCGCTTTCGCTGGTGATCTTTTTCTGCTTTGCGCGCATTTAAGATGCAAACAACTAACTGGATAAATTCGCTGTCATGCCATTGCCACTAGTTTTGTTCGCTTGTTTGTTTATTGTCTGGATTTAGCGTCCTTGAGTGCTTGCCCTATTTCTTATTTTGCGTCTTATTCGCATTTTACTCATAGATTTTTTTTTATTTTTATTTTTATTTTTTTTTTGTAGTTTGGAAATTTTTTCGTGTAGTTGCACCAAAAGTAAATTAAAGTGCCAAGTTCTTATTTTAGTTTTTATGCGTCGCCCCGCACACTATCTCTCTATCTGTCTGTCTGTCCAGTGAGCAACGAATGCTTGTACATATTTTCGTTTTGTTTGTCCAAGAACGCAGCCAACCAAGCGAGAAGGCGAGGTGGCGCGCGGTGTAGAGGCGGCTAAGTGAAGTGTAGGAATCTGCATGCCGCTTCATTTAGAAAGAATTTTGCTGAATTTAGCCGCAGGAATGTAAATCTTCATTTCGTAATCTTCAAATTAATAAAGTTTTCTACGTTGTTTGCATTATTTATTTATGTGTTTGCGAACATTTATATATATATATGTGTGTGTGTGTATCGGTGTTTGAATATTTGGGTTTGTGTGGCGAAATTGTTTGAAAAGAGCTAAACGACAGAAGCTGGTTTGGTTGCATGCTCGCATTTCATTTTAGGAAAAGTTTTTCCGTACATATTTATGTATTTATGTTCTTCATCATCTGAGACGCAATGTTTGAAGGTTAAAGTTTTGGCATTATTTTTATTACGGGTTGTGAACGCTTTGAGAGATTTCGTTTTTTATTATTTTCTTTTATTGCGTGTTTAAATTTATTTAAGTAGAAGGAAATTAAATACGTGGTTGAAGTAGTTATGATTTGGCGTTTTACACACACATACACATATAAGTATAAATGAAATGAAATGAAAAGGAATTAAAAGAAGTAAACGATTTGCTATTTTACTATTTTGGGTAGTTTTGTTTGTGTTGGTGAAATACAAACACATGCATGTTTTCTACGATTTTATGTAAATACTTTCAATTTTGGGTTTTCCAAACGCGATTTTTCTTTTCGTATTCGATGTTTGTTTCAAGATGAGCGCAGAGCTAAATTTATCTTTATAAAACTTTGATTATGGTTTTCTTAACTGTGAGTCGTTCCTTTTCCACTGAGCCCACAGCCACTGCAAGTAATTTGTAGTCAAAAGTTGTAAAGTTTGACTTTGTAAAGATATTCGGTATTGCTTTAAGAAATCTGACGCGTGTAGTTGCTTGTAATAAACTGAGCATTACAGGGTCTTCTTCTTCTTCATGGGCGTTGCAAACATCTTAGAGATTTTGGCGGAGCTCAACAGAGCGCCGTTCTTTTACTTCACGTGCCAACCGACGCTAATTAGAAATACCAAGTGCAGCAAAGTCTTTCTTCACCTGATATATCCAATCTAGAGGAAGCTACGTTCTTCCTTTACTACCACATTCGGGCATCGTATCGACTGCCTTCTGAGCCGCTGCGTTTATGTCCATTTGTGCAACATGACCTATCCAGCGGAGCCGCTGAATCTTAACTTACTGCACTATGTGCATGTCTTCTTACATCTCATACAGCTCAATGTTCCATCGTCAGCGATACTCGCCGTCGCAATGTGTAAAGACCATAAACCTTACGCCTAATCTTTCTAGCAAACACTCCATGGCACGCCTCATCGAACGGGCATGATGAGAGCCTTCTAGAGTGCTAGTTTTGCTCGCCGAGAGATGACTTTACTTCTCAGTTGCCTACTTAGCCCAAAGCAGTACTTGTTTGTAAGAGAGATTTTCTGTTGGATTTCAAGGCTGCTGTTTTCATCGTTGTTGATGCTGGTTCCTAAGTAGATGAAATTCTCTACTTTTGAAAATTTATAACTGCAAATAATGACAGAGTCGTTAAGGAACAAATACGCTGACTTTTTGTGTGATGGCAGGAGATACTTTGTTTTGCTTCCGTTCTTCTCTTCGCCTCGCTTCTCTATGCTGAACAGATAATACAGATTTAAGGGAGCGGCAAATAGAGCCAGAATTAAAGCATAGCTAAATATTTTTTAATTGCCAATTAGGTGCCTATTTGAAGATTTTTGATTTAAAATTGCTACCAAACCTCTCGTATATTTTTTAGTTATTAAGAGGAATTGAATTTCCTAAGATTTAGTATTGCAATTCCGCTTTCATTCGTTCATTTAAATGAATTAACTAAGCTAACAGAAAGAGCCAATTGAATTTTAGAATACATCAACTGAGGTTTAAAGACGACAATTGGATTTTAGAAAGTAGTAATTGGATTTTTGAATGCCCCAATTTCATTTGAGAAAGCGTAAATTGGATTTAAGAAGAAGTCGATTTAATTTCAGAAAGCGTCAATTTGATTCTAGAACAGTCAATTGGTTTCTATAATGGTCAATTGAATATCAAAAAGGGTCAATTTGGCTTAAGAGAGCGTGAAATGGATTTTAGAAGGAGTCAACTGAATTTCCGAGAGCGTCAATTAAATTTAAGAATAGTAACTTGAATTGTAGAAAGCATTAATCGCATTTTAGAATAGTCTTTTAAATTTTCTCAGGTCAGTGAAATTTTGGAAAGCGTCAGCTGGGTTACAGAATTAGTCTATTGAATTTTAGAAAACGTCAATTGAATTTCAGAAAAAGTTAATTGGATTTTAGGAAGCGTCCACTAAATTGTTGAATAGTCAATTGGATTTTTTGAAATCAGTTGAGTTTTAGAAAGCGTCAATTGGATTCCAGAAAGGGTAAATTTAATTTAGAAAAGCAACAAATGGATTTTTTTAATACATAATAATACATAAACTTTAAACTGATCAATTTTAAATGCTTCTATAAACACTTTTTATTAAGTTTTAGCAAAAAATAGTTATATTTATCCTTATAGAAATTCCGACAAATAGTTTTCTGTCTAATTTTCCATTATTTGGCAATTGCGTAAGTGCTCACATGCCGGCTCGACTTGACAATTTCCATAATTTCATGAACATAGACGCCGATAGCCCAGCAGAATTGAGTTATTCAGGCATCGGATTTGATGTTGCATTTCATCTACACTGGATCCTTAAAAATCACATATTTTTTTGGCACCTTATCTCACTTTTCAGCTTCTTCGTAGTGGTAATGGAGAATGTTTCGAATTTTCAAAGTTTTTATTTAGAGCGCTGTAGGTTAGGTTAGGTTATGGTGGTAGGCGGTCCGTATCACCAACTCACTTAGACCTTACAGTGCCGTTGTGATACCGCTGCGCGACACGGGAACCTTGTTTATGTATCCCCTTATGAAGCGCAGGATTGGTCTAATCCCCGCGCCAGACAGTTCAGTAAGAGAATTGAAAGAATATTTACCTAGACAACCTGCTCTGATCTTAGCTAAGGCTGGTCAATTGCAAAAGAAGTGCTCAACTGTTTCTTCCTCTTCCTCATGTCAACAACTTCTACAGTATTCATGGGAGAATACTCCTAGTCTGAAGGAATGCCTGCCAAATTGCCTGCCACCGGTGACACAAGCCACGGCCTTCGAGATATCTTCTCTTGAGAGGCTAAGCAATTCCTTCGTCCTTCGACCTTGTTTATTTGCGGTGATAGTAGCCTGGCTGTTACGCATGTATCTTCATCTTCCGCTGACCTATTGGCCTCTTGAGTAATGTTGTTTTTTATTATTAATTTACTCGTGGTCAAAGGTATTCCAATGGTACTTTTATCACGGAACAGTTGAAGAGCAGTAACTTTTTTGGCTAGCTCATCAGCTCTACAGTTTCTTTCAATATCTCTGTGTTCCGGAACCCAAATAAGGTTGACCTGAAATACGACGCTAATATCATTTAGGGCTGCTTGGCATTCCGGTGCAACCTTCAATCTTAGTACAGCCGCATTCATTGATTTGATGGCCGCATGGCTATCCGAGATTAAATTTATAGTCGTTTTTGTTACGGCATGCGTATTTAGGTATGTAGCCACTTCTTTTATAGCTAGAACGTCTGCCTGATAGACGCTGCAATAGTCTGGTAGTCGAACGGAAAGTTCCAGTCCTAATTCTTTGGAAAATACCCCATAGCCAACTTTATCGTCTAGCTTGGAGCCATGAGCGCGGTAACACAAAACTGTCTTAGTCAAATAAAAAACCGCCAAAAAGTGTAGTTTGAATCGTAATATCTGCTTTAAATTGCCACTTAACATTATCAGATATGCTATACTTAAAGCATATTGAGAGAACTGGCTCACTGAAGGCATCTACCAGAAAATATTCAAAATTTCTACTTCATCTAATGTACGGGGTTTGATTGAAAAGTAATGAGCCTTATTTTTTTTAAGCACTTTTATTAAACCTTTTGGCTTATACAACTAATATTCTTCAAAATAGGACCCTTGAGCGTCAATACACCGCTGGTAGCGGTTCTTCCACTGCAGGAAACATTTTTTAAACTCATCCGCCGGAATCGCGTTCAATTTGGCTGTCGGCTGTCACAGTTTTTTGGATCGCCTCTATGGAGTCGAAACGCCTCCCCTTCAGCTTTCTTTTCAGGCGCGGGAACAAGACGAAGTGCGGAGGGGACAGGTCTGGACTGTAGGGAGGGTGGGGAAGCACCGGAACCCCCATCTTGGTCAATGCAGGGGTGCAGGGGAAGGCGGTGTGCGCCGGCGCATTGTCGTGATGAAGGGTCCAATTGTTGACGAGGTCGCGCCGAACCCGGACGACGCGGTTTTTCAGCCGAAGGAGCACTTCTTTGTAAAATGGAGCGTTTACAGTGCTTCATGGAGGTACAAACTCCTTGTGGACGATGCCTCGAGAGTCGAAAAAGATGATCAGTATGGTTTTGACCTTGGATCTTCGACGTCCTCCCGGCCTTCCTTGAACGACTTGTGCCACCGTTTTACCTAGGCACTTGACAGAGATTGATCCCCGTAAGCCTCCTTGAGTAGCCCAATGGTTTCGATACTCGTCTTGTTTAGCTTTTCGCAAAATTTGATGGAGTAACGTTGCTCCAACGATCGCTGCATTTTCGCCACTGCAAAATCCTAGCACACTTTTAAAACAGCTTTCACGCGCGGAGCGATGTTGACTGCACCGCTGTTGCCAGCGAACTGGGACCGGTTTCTAGTGGAAGAGGACGGTCCAACGATCATTTTTCTCCACTAGCCGATTCGGTTGATCGCTTGGCAGACGCTCCGCGCGGGAAGGCTCATTACTTTTCAATCAAACCCTGTACGCCTCTACTCGAGTACTCGACACCTTACTCAGTCGCTAACTGATACGCCCTAAAACTTTTTCTTCTCCAATTCAATCCAATCAAGTGTTTTGATTTCGTGGAAGTCAACAAAGAACATGCAAAATAAATACTCTTTCTTAATAAATCGGATAAAAAATAAGTTTTCCCGGCCTCAGCGACAATTAGCAGCTCTTTTTTCTGCAAAAATATTTTTTCTCTTATTAATATTTGCTCTACGTCAAACCCGCTAGTAGCCAGCGCTTATCTTTGGTGGATTATGTATTCATAATTAATTCTCATGCAAATGAATTAATTTAAAAAAAAAATATTTGCTCTGAACGTGATTCAAATCGATAAATAAGTAAAATAAATACGATTTTGCGGAATATTTCAACTACAGCGCCAACTACTAAGAAAATGTTTTCAGAAAAAATAAATCTTCTTATACAGATTAAACCTCATGGAGTTATATATAAAATTTTACAAAATGTATCGATGGCAGTATCCCAAATTGGTACAATTCCCAAGAATATTCACAACAATTCCCACAAAGTAATTGTGATTATGTGAACGACCATGAACTTTCACATTTGTGTATAAAATGTGCACTAAAAATCAAAAATTTTATAAGTTGTGTGCTCGCTGTGACCATAGAGTTTATACTTCATGCACTCCATTCGCACTCGCATTCATCAAAATTGCATTTCCAACAGAATATTTTTTGATAAAAATCCGAAATTCGTATCCAGTATCTCTTACTTACCGATACCCCCCAGTCATAGCAAATGTGTTGGTAAGGAAAGGCGATTTGGTGCCAATTCGGATGTGCTATTAGAGCGCTTGTAACTAGCATGTAGGAACTCGAATTTAAGCCGAGGAGTATGGTGCTTTCTCCTGAATTATTGTGCTTATAGAAACTTGTGAACGAAAAATCCCCATCAGACTGGTTTGTGAAGTGTTTAGTTGTGAGGCGGCGGCCAATAATTTTTCGATCGAATTCCATACTCTCGGCTTGAGCAAGCGCAAGTGTTGGTTATTAGCAGTCCAGTTTTATGAATTTTTAACACAAACCTACATGTAATAGAATACGTGAGAGTTGCTTGATTTCGGCAAAAATTTCTTCGCATAAAATGCATCGTTTTAGTAACACAGCAAACACTTTGGATAATCTTCTATACTATAAAAGTGAATGCAGTATGTACGTTGTCCGCGCATCACTACGAAACGACAACACCAAATGACGTAAAAATTTTTATACATTCATATTTTCACCCAATGAAGGTTATAGGCATGTTTTTATGATGGAACTCCCTTCCCACAGCCCCCAGGCCGTGCCACCCCTCTCATTCGTCACTAATAATCGAATATTTGTTTAAATTTAATCTAAAAAATCTTAGTTTTTCCTATTTCCCACTATTTATTGCACACTCTAGACTTCATAGTCCGCATAAGCTGTTCAACTATGACCCAAATAAAAGCGGTTTGAGATAGAAAATTAATAAAAATAATTTTGCTTGATATTTTTCTGATTGGCTGTTTTGATTTTATTCAAGGAGGTTATTAATAAAAAATATTTTCTATAAAATTATTGCTTGTAATTATTTTCTATTCATATCCTAAATCCCTCAAAACTACACCTACGCGAGCCGGCCCGCGGGTTAAAGCTAGTATTTCAATTAAATCTGAATGCTTTCTGGGTATGACATGGTTTATTCGCTGCGTGCAAAAGCCTATTAAGGCCGGCGGGCCAATTAAAAGGTCAAAAAAATCGTTTTTTTTTTTCCTGAAATCAATAGCTTAGATATTCAAGAACATGAGACACAAATTTTCAGAGTTAAATTCCAAGTAATATATTTGCAGAGCTACAGAGCCGAGCGTAGTGCGGCGTCGAGCAACCGTGCGCTTATTGTTGTAACTTTGAAGCGCGTTTTCTCGGCTTTTCATTTTCACGATTTTACCTAATTTATGTACACGATTGCAAAAAAACTAAACGAGCTATGCATTTCATTCAAAATGCATTATCTTCAATATTGTTTTCTCTTCTATGTGAACTAAAACTTTTTTTAAGCGACTTTTTTACCCAGTTGAAGAGTTTTTTTTTTCCTTGAAAAACCACTTTTTTTCTACCTTCCCCAAAAATTCGAATTTTACGTGTTAGATCGAAGATAATTACATCAAAATTAATAATCTTTTTTTTTTGTTTTCAGATGAAAATTGCAAGTTGTATCTTGTACAGAAGTTGGATACTTCAGTGGCAAGGCGCTCTGGGAATCTATTGATAACTCGGCTTACAATATATTGTTGGAGATTGTACAATTTTTTTTTTTTTAGTTGAAATATATATTAAACTATCCCCAAAACTTCATTTGGCTAATTGTTTTTTTTCTCATCCTACAACGCTTCGCGAAAACTACTGAATTTAGGACATCTAATTGGCCCGCCGGCCTTAAACACATATGAAGTTAACAGGAGAGTCGTCTAAGATACTTAAGGGGACAGATACCTGTGAACGGCCATATTTGACCTGATTTTTATTAAAATTATTTAAAATGAAGAAGTCAATATATTTTTTTCAAAATTGGCATACAGTTTATCTACATATACATTAAAATAATATATATATATATATTTTTTTAATCATTTAAAATGGCGGATGGACACTCAATTCTTCCAGAAAGGTCGCAGCGGGGCTTCTCAATCGGCGGGCATTGTACGATAGAATCGGCGCCAGTGACCAGAATACAAAAGACCAAAAATTTTTTTGTTTATTAATGTCATAATTTCTATATGAAATAAACAAAAAAATGGGGGAAAAATATTTGCGGAATAAAATGCTTAAAAAAAATTAATTTTGGGCGAATTTTCCTAGTATTTTGGCTTCGAAAAAATTATTTTTTGAAAAATTTCCGAAAATAAATTCATATAGAAAGTAATATAATAAAAAAGATGTGTGCAAAATTTCAGGGAGATCGGTTAATAACTTTTCGAGTTATCGTGTACGCCAATTCGAAAAATTTAGTTTAGAGAAAAACTCATCTAAACGTAATTATACCTCTCCCAGGGCTCGAACGCAAAGAATAAAGTCGTCACCGTTGACAATCTATAATATTATATAACAAATACTTAAATTTACGTTCTTAAAATTTTTTGACATAAAGGATTATATGTTATTAACATTTTATAAATGAAAAAAATTTGTTTTTCGAAATTTTATATCTGTCCCCTTAAGTATATTATTATTTAGATCATTTCCATTGTCGAAATATTTTGAATAGCAAAAAGAATCAATAGTTTTTAAAATTCGATGCAGAATAGTTTGTATGCATCAGAGAAAAATCGTATATACAAAAACTTATCAGGCAGCCATTTTTAATGATTAGTGCTTGATTAAAATTTCACATCCTTTAAATAAAAACTGAAAAAAATTGGACCACTGAACAAACATTTAAGAAAAGTAGACTACTAGAAAAATTCGTTTATTCTAACCGGAGGATATTTTCAGATTTACCATAGAATCTGGAAAATACTCACACGTCTAACTTCCTCTGTTCTATCCCATCTTTTTCTTTCCGTTACTTCTCTCATTTTCTCCTTGACTATATACCTACCTTTTCAGTTCCCAGACTTTTAAAGACAATGGAATTTTAGCCTGAGTGATTTATATTAGGAGTTACCAAAACTCTCGGTGCTTCTTGGCGCGACTTTTCAAAATTTCAAAAATTTTAAAACGCTACAAAAAAAATAAAAAATATATTTATATTTCGAAAACGAATATTTTGAAAAGTCTTGAACATCACGTCATATTTATATCTAATCAATATATAATATATTAATATATAAAATATTAATCAAATTAAGCCGACACAAAATTATGGGTATATGTATTATATAACCATAATTTAGGCGAACATCCTTTGCACGGTATTTGACCTCCTCCAATTTCTAATTTGAAACATTATTCCACAAATAGGAAAACCTACATTCTGATGTCGCCCACGAAAGGCCGACACATACAGACCCATTCCACTTTAGCGGTCGATAATAGATTCGATGCTTTGTATATTCCAAAAATTGCCTCATTCTGAATATGATTTTTTTAAATTTCGTTTAAAGTTTTGCGAATATTTTAATATAATGACGTAATGATACCACTGGAACATTGAGTTGATTGTGGTATAATAGAGACTAAGGATAACAATTCTGATATAGTCCTTCAAAGTACTACCAAGAGTATTTAAGCCTATTAGTGCACAACAGGAAATGAGGGAGATGAAATTGGATTTCGGATTCAATTTCGTAGCTGTGTTTACCGGTCACTGGACGATCGGCACACATGCGGAAAAGCTTCTTCTTCTTCTTAATTGGCGCTATAACCGCTTACGCGATTTTGGCCGAGTTTAGCAAAGCGCGCCAGTCGTTTCTTTCTCGTGCTAACCGGCGCCAGTTGGACACACCAAGTGAAGCCAAGTCCTTCTCCACCTGATCTTTCCAACGCAGAGGAGGCCGCCCCCTTCCTCTGCTACCACCAGCTGGTACCGCATCGAATACTTTCAAAGCCGGAGCGTTTGTATCCATTCGAACGACATGACCCAGCCAACGTAGCCGCTGGATCTTTATTCGCTGCGCTATGTCTATGTCGTCGTAAAGCTCATACAGCTCATCGTTCCATCGTCTGCGATATTCGCCATTGCCAACGTGCAAAGGTCCAAAAATCTTACGCAGAATCTTTCTGCGGAAAAGCTAGGGTTATCATTATTCGTCATCATTATCATTTAACCCTCATTGCAGAAGCTGTGAGGACCTTGCAGAGAAGGAGACTATTTCTCAGAATGAGACACTTTCTCTGTAAATGTCCGGGCTTGACAGCTAGACGATTAAGATCACTGGGTGCTCCTTTCTTCGACAGCCTGGAGCAGTGCGCCAACCTTAATCCCATCAGTCTTCTCCATTATATCAACAGCTCTGGCTGACTGTAGATATCTGCCTTTAAGAGGTCTCATAATGGTATCAAAGCGGCTCTTTAAAGCTACTTGAGAAGTGCCAGACTGGCACTTCAACCTTTCCACCTACGTACTGCTCTAGCGAAGGGCATGCAACCAATAGTGAAACTTGCAGGGATTAGTGAGCATCGTCTCTGCTGTTAATGAAGCCAAATTAAGGGAGCATGTTTTAAAAAAATAACAAAAAAGCGTATTTTTTTAACAAAAAAATTAATTTGAGATATTTCATTCTAAAAAACTTTATACCAAAGTTGTCAATATTGCATAACTCGTAATATTATTAAAATTAAAAAAAAAAGTTTTAGGAATTACAAAAAAATAAAAATTTAGGCATTTCTCTCTATACTAAAATGTTCAATATTTTTAGGATAAAATACACCTTTTTTAGCGTTCCTACGGTCTTCAAATTAACTGACGCGGGCGGACTTCGGGTCAAATTTGACCCAATACTATATTTTCAAGGTTTATACTTGGTTTTTGATTATTTTTACTGTTAGGTTTTTTTCCATTAAATGGGTATCTTAAATAAAAATGAAAATCCAAATATATTTATTCCATTATCATATTTTTTTATTAATATATTTATGAAAATTTTTATTTTATTTTTATGTGAATAATACAAACTTTAACAAAAAGATATTCATGAATAACGAAAACTTTAAATAAAAAGTGTATTTACAATAATAATGAAAGAAAAAAGAAATAAATTATTTCAGACAGTTTGTACACAAAGTAATAGTTTTAGAATGTTGTTTACAAATATATTTATTACAAATGTCGCAAACTAATCCTGTTTTGTTACCAGTTTTTGGGCATAGTTGACATCGACTTCTTTTAGTTATTTTCTTTTCCGACGTGTTTCCAAATTGACCTGATGATGATGGTTGTGCATCCAGTTGAGAATCCTTTCGAATTTTTTTGGCAATTTCAAGTGAAAAATGTGCTCGTGGTAAAGTTTGTCGCTTTTTTATGTAGGGTGTTACGAGCTGCATACCAAGGTTTTCCAAGTAAAAACGGCGCTTTGTAAGACAGCCCTCTTTCTAGGTGTGGTTGGCGGATTTGAATAAAATGAAAGCGTTATAAGCTGAAATGTCGATTATGTTACTAAACACTACTTGAGGCCACCGTTTTGTAATTCGTTTGGAAGTGTAACCGCTTACAGCTTTGTCCAATGTGTCTACACCACCTTTACATTTATTGTAGTCCAGTATTATTTTTGGCTTTTTATCCCGACGATTACTAATTTTTGAATCAGTGTGCTTAGTAGAGTGCTAAGTAGAATCACAGCTCTATTCTTCTTATGTATGTACGAAACGAGAGTTTTTTGTTCGGTAAAAGCGAAGATTGATGAATTTAGTGGTCTTCTTTTATGTTCACTAAGTCTGGTGGTAGTTCGGGCTTGTTTTTTCGTATTGTTCCTACTATCGTAATACGTTTCTGCAATAATTTTTGTGCCAATTGATAAGACATGAAAAAATTGTCGGTTGTGAGGTTATGTCCTTTTAGCCCTTCAATCAAATCAAGAACAATATGCATGCCTTGATTTTTTTCGGGAGCTCTTCCAATTGCCTTGCCAGTGTAAGGTTGGATGTTCCAAACATAGCTCGTTGTTGAATCACAAAGTACCCAAAATTTGATTCCATACTTTGGATGCTTTGCTGGCATGCACTAATTGTTCATCGATGGTCACGTTTTCCGTTGGATTGTAGAGCTTAGGTAATATCATATAGGAGCAAATTTATCCAACGATATTCGTTCACTTCGAGTTTCCCTGTTGTCGAACCTAATCACTCCCGATATTTTTTTGAAAGTTTTCAAAGGCATAGTTGCAGCGAATATTGATCTTCCGGTTTCAGGGTTCCAAAGACTTTCACAGCTTTCATTATTTGATCGAAAAACGCCAGCTAATATTAGCAATCCAATAAATGCAAATAGTTGGATGTTTTCAATATCCAGCCATTCTTCACCGTATATTCGTTTCCCTCAATTTTTGTGTAGGTCAATATCGTACGTATCAAAGGAGGTGGAAAAAATAGTTCAAAGCTAGAAATTTCTTTTTCGGTAATTCGTGAGCACGAGTAACGCGTTAGTCCAGGAATCAAGCTGATAATATTTTCTCTTGAAGCTCTTCCGGCACTTGTTACAAGAGGGGTTTTTGAAAAGTTTATTTGACCATTTTTTAACGACATCATTTCAGAAGGCACAAGAGAACTTTCGTCATCACTAAAATCACTGTCGGAAGAATCTGCAACCTCAACATGATCTTCGAATTCAGAACATGATTCCTCATCATCCGAAAACGCGGCCAAAGAGAATTCACTTTCACTATCACTCATCGTTACGAAATACATAGTCGAATAACCAAACAAAGCACGTGCTTTTAAATTTATGTTTACTGTGAACTCAATAAAAGCAGATTAAATAATACAATGCAACCGCTGAGCCGAAAATTTGCAATTAGCAAATAAATTTAATTCAAATAACGTCTGATTTATACGTTGGGTCAAATTTGACCCGAGGGTCGTAGATGTATAAAAATTTCAACGCGGCAGAGCCTAAATTATTTTTTTTTTAATTTTGCGCTTATTATATAAAATATAATAAATTAGAAAAAGTCACGAAACATCAAGTCCTGAAAAAATTTGGCTCTTGAAAAAACTTAATTTTTTTCCTGAAATGGGTCAAAAATGACCCGAAGACCGTAGGAAGGTTAAAAAATACATTTTTTTTAATTAACGCAAAAAAATTAAAATAAAAAGTAAAAAAAAAAATGTCTTCTGTGACACTCTAAGAAACTCTATACCGAAATTTTCAATATTGAAAAACTCTTAATATTACAAAACAAAAAAAAAAAAAACAAAAAAAAATATAAAAAAAAACAAAAGATGTTTATCCTTAAAGTTAAAAGAGACATAAAATGTTAATAAGAATAGATGATATTTCACTTTAAAAAACTAAAAAAAAGACTAAAATATGAAAAAAAAATTTTATCACGAAAATTAAAATAAAAGAAAGAGTTACAAAGCATAGAAGATATTTCCCTTTAAAATACTATATTAAAATGTTTAACGTTAAACTACTCTTAATCTTATTACTATAAAAATAAAATTAAAAAAATTTAATTAAATTCAATTAAACTCTAAAAATTAATTTAAATTAAACATCTTTTTTAACAAAAAAAAAAAAGTAAATTGCTTTAGAAAAAAATTTCTTTTATCCTAAAAATTTAAATCAAAACAAATAAAATGTTAAAAATTACAGAAGATAATTTTAGTTTAAAAAACTCAGTACCAACATTTTTAACATTGAATAACTCTTAATAAATATATATATTATTAAAAATTTTATAGAAATTTTCTAAAATGGCAAAAACAAAATTTTTCTTGAAAAACTTAAATTTTGAACGAACAAAAAATAAGTTTCTTTAAATTCATAAGTGTATTTTATTCTTAAAATTCAAATAAGAATATGAAAAAGTCCAAAAGAACAGAGAAGATCTCTCTCTATACCAAATTTTTAACATTGAATAACTCATAGCGTTAATAATATTTTTTTCACAATTTTGGAGTTTACTTATTATCACACCCAAAACAATTACAAATAAGCCAATTTGTAAAATCAACGTCAATACCCAAAATACTTAGGTTCCTTGACATGAAATCGGCAAACAGCACAAAAAAACCTATATCTGGTCTAATACTGTACTTAAAATCATAAGCAGTAGTGAAATAAAAAAATAAATATTATCTATATATATAAAAGAAAGTCATGTTAGTTACACTATTTATAACTCGGGAACGGATGAACCGGTTTAGCTGAAAAATGGTGGAGAGGTAGCTTAGGACCAGGAGACGGACATAGGATACTTTTTATCCCATTTGAACGCGTTTCCGTGAAGTCACTTTAAAATGTGGTATAACAAAAACGCATCTGATATGGAATAACAAAACGCAAATTACAGCTAAACGTAATTTTCTCTATGGTTAAGTAGAAAATTTGATAATATAAATTTTGTCAGAAATATATAATCACAGTAATTTGCATTCTCTTTGAATCATCATCATCAATGCCGCGACCAACACGATCGAATCTTTCCCGACAAAGCCGTAATGCAAGAAGGATACGAAACATTGCAAATGAAACGACTGAGGAAGCACAAGGAATTGCCCATGAAGAGCGCCGCGTTAGTATGGCTCGACTTCGTGCTTCTCAATCACAAAAGCAAAGCGAGGCAGCCCGTGAAACGGCTCGGTTGGCAATGCGAAATCGTCGAGCGAATAACAAAGATCAACAAATAGATTTAGTAGTTCAAACGAATGTACCACTGTTGAATCGCCAACAAAAAGAAGTTTATGATACATTAATGAAGGCAATTGATGATGGAAATGGTGGTTCACATATTTTCTTGATGCCCCTGGTGGAACTGGTAAGACATTCCTCATGTCAGTAATTTTAGCCACTGTTGGTGCGAAATCCAACATTGCGCTTGCAGTTGCATCTTCTGGAATAGCAGCCACATTGTTAGAAAGATGCCGTACGGCTCATTTAGCATTAAACTTGCCGTTAAATCTTCAAAAAATTGAAAAACCAACCTGTAATATTTCAAAAAACTCAGCAATGGCCAAAGTTTTATCAGCATCGAAAATCATCATCTGGAACGAATGCGCAATGGCGCATAAACATGCATTAGAAGCACTTAACCAAACATTGAACGATATACGCAATGACTCGAGATGTTTTGGAGGCGCAATGATTTTACTGTCTGGCGACTTCCGCCAAACACTGCCAGTAATTCCAAGATCAACGGCTGCTGACGAAATAAACGCTTGCCTCAAATCATCGAATCTATGGCGCTATGTGAAGGAACTTCAGCTGACAACAATCATGAGAGTTGCATTACTTAATGATATATCTACTGAAGATTTCTCTGAGCAATTACTGACTATCGGTAATGGTCGAGTACCTGTCGACGAACCGAGGGGATTGATTTCATTTCCTCAGAATTTCTGTAACTTTGTCTCATCGAAAGACGAACTTATCAATAAAGTATTCCCAAACATCATTAATAACTACAAAAATAATGAATGGTTGAATGAGCGAGTAATTTTAGCAGGTAAGAATAAAGATGTAGATGACCTAAACTATATAATTCAAAATGATATCATTGGAACAATGCATTCGTTCAAATCCATTGACTATGTAACAAATGAAGATGAAGCCACCAACTATCCAATTGAATTTTTAAACTCCGTGGATGTGCCTGGCTTACCACCGCACAATTTATGCCTAAAAGTTGGCTCCGTAGTAATCATGCTTCGAAAAATAAGCCCACCAAAACTTTGCAACAGTACGCGTTTGGTGGTAAATAAATTGATGAACAATGTGATTTACGCGACGATACTCAAAGGAAAATTCGAAGGTGAAGAAGTTCTCATTCCGAAGATCCCGATGACCCCAACCGTCTCTCGCTTGAGTTTAAAAGACTTCAATTTCCGATGCGTCTTGCATTCGCCATGACCATTAACAAATCACAGTTTTTGATCTGAGTCTAGAAAATCAATGTTTCTCACATGGTCAGTTATATGTGGCATGTTCACGGGTCGGGAACCCAAATGGGTTTTTTTTTTTTTTGCACCTGATAATAAAACAAAAAATGTCGTGTATGACAAGGTGCTTAAGTGAAGAGTGCAATCTATTAAAGCTTCAGTGAAATACTTGATTAATAAAAAAATTAACTTAAGAAAATCAAAAATCTGTTTTTTTATTGCCTCTAGGGCGGAACAAAGTTCGTCGAGTCAGCTAGTTACCATATAAATGCTAACCCACTTGTTTACATATGACAAAAATTACATTACTGGATTTCATTCCACGTTGCTCATACGCCATGCTGCACCCAATGTAAAGTTTAAACGAATTGCCAACACTTATGTATATCTGCATCTATGAATTATACATCAAATGGTTTCCATTTGAAAACTTATGCAATTTCCCGCTTAATTCAAATTTGTGTTAATTACCGCATAAATAAGTTGTAATATGAGAAGTTAAACTACATAAGTTCGTGCTGAAAAATCATATCAAATTGCCTAACAACCTACCAACACGCTACAGTGAGAAATCGAGAGGATAAATGAGAAATTGCTGTGTGAATGTACAAAGATAAATATTTGAGCTGGCAAAATACAACTTTTAATAAGCTAAATGGCTGCACACTCATATTAAATCGCTTCACTTGCTCCATATTCCCACTTATAGTATGTACCTATACATTTACACATACTTCTATACATATATATTGTAATATATAAGTATGTATGCACAGGTATTTGCTCAGAGCTTTCCAGTGCTGCTCGAAAAGTTTTGTACGAAATATATAGTTTCTATGGCAAATAAGTGCATGTGAATTTTACACTCGCCGCCATAATAATTTATATATATGTTTACACATACATAGATATACACAGATGCATGTGTACACGCTCATCGACTATTAATATTACCTTTTTCCACCCCACTGACTAAATGAATACTCAAATTCAGCGTTAAAATTTTATATTAATTTTATTTCGACTCCAATTGGCAAACAATTTTTCGATCCCTACAGAAAATGAGTTTTACATGGGCCTAGAAAATTGCAGAAATTCCGGCCAATATAGATTACTAATATTTGGCAACTGATAACCAGAATGTATGAAAGTTTTAATAAACCAAAGCGACCAATATAGACTAATATATTAAAGGCTTAAAAATCTGATTATGATTGATGCTTAGTTTAGTGAAGATCGACTATTCGAAAATTGTAATAAAACTGTTTTTTTTTAAGTATAAAGTTCAAAACTAGCGCTGCTTTTATCTGAAGGAAATTAGGTACTTAATTCTCTGTAGGTTAAGCTAGACGAACATTGGAGCAACCAACTTTCATACTATGGCTATGGGCCGATTTGTATATGGAAAAGAAAAATGGAGAAGGTTAAGGCTCACAGAGAGCTGTAGTGCCATGAATGATGACGATGATGATTATATGCTTCTCTAACCCTCTCATGCGAAACGTCAAAACAATATTGGGATCCCTTTCATCAGCCATTTCACTTTTGCGTCAACTTTTGAGTTTCAGATTTTTTGGTTACTTGGTGTGTTTGCTGTATTTGGGGTGGGTTGTAGTTTACCAAACAGTGGCGCGTGGACTATGTCTAGTGGGAATACCAATCCAAAAAAATAAATCAGCCTGAATATGCTCTATCTCCAAGTTGGTATGGAAATGGATAGTAAAATGTATCGAAAAAACATTGGTTTTATTTTAACCTCTATAATAAAAAGGAAAAATATCGAACATCTGAAAATCCAGCCGATAGAGTTTTGTAACAAAGTTTCAATAGCCTGCGTGCACTACCACGCAATCCAAGTTGAACGAGTCACACAACCATAATTTCAGAAATTATTTTTACGTGAAAATCAAGCAGAAAAAAAATTCATGTTTCACACTTCTGGCAATTCTTAAGGATCATTCCAGTTTTAATAAAAATATGTTTTTATGGCTTTGATTGGAAATCGACTGAAACGGCACTTCATTCACTGGTGCAAACAGTGGAAACTTCCCTTCACAATAAGGAGTACTCTCTTGTCGCATTTATGGACATAGAAGGTGCTTTCAATAATATTGAATCCAACGCTATTTTGTCTGAAATTGCCAAATTGGGTATTAATTACTCCATCCGAAAGATGATCGAACAAATGCTCCAAAATAGAATAATCACTTCAGAGCTTGGGTTAAGCCGCATGAGAATGTACGCCGTCAAAGGCACTCCTCAAGGCGGAGTACTTTCACCCCTTCTCTGGAATCTCGCTGTAAACAGTTTGCTTCGAAATCTCGAAAAAGCAGGCTGCAAGGTTGTAGCCTATGCAGATGATATTGCACTCTGCGTGTCAGGCAAACACCTGAATACCCTCACTGAGCTCATGCAACGCTCAATCAATATTCTGTCAAAATGGTGCACCGAATGCGGACTAAATGCGAATCCAGCAAAGACAGATCTTGTTCTCTTCAATAGGAAACAACAATCTCCTCCACTGCAAACAATAACTTTAAAAGGGGAATCATTACTCCTATCTGATTCAGCTAAATATCTAGGAGTTATTCTAGATAGGAAGTTGAGTTGGAAATTGAACATCGAAAACAGATGTAAAAAAGCTTTCATAGCTCTCTATACTTGTAAGAAAGCTATAGGCAAAACCTGGGGTTTTTCACCTCGGATCATTTATTGGATATACACCTCGATCATCAAACCGATACTCTTCTACGGTGTGGTTGTATGGTGGACAGCACTCGAAAAACGATGCAGAGTAGCCACAATTGATCGAGTCCAAAGAACAGCCTGCCTCCTGATAACAGGATGCTTAAGTACAACACCTACCAAGGCTCTAAATACGTTGCTTCACTTGTTCCCTATCGATCTGGCTGGCAAATGCTATATCGAAATGGAATAAGTATCTTGGCCATTCGGCCATACTGAACAGGAACACTGTTATCTCTTCCGACATAGACTATCATGTAAGTCTTCCATCACCACCCTTGCAATTCTCCTGTTTACTCCCAACTAGGGAAGAATGGGAGACAAATCTAACCGAAATCGATGGCCCTCTGATTATATATACAGATGGTTAAAAACAAGACGGCAAAGTGGGATTTGGAATCTTTTCCAATTCCCCTCACATCAATCTATCATTTAGATTACCCGACTACTGTAGCGTATTCCAAGCGGAAGTATGCGCTATCTGGTATGCTGCGAAAACTCTCTTAGAAAATAGAATATCACTAGAGGATATCCGCTTTTTCACCGACAGTCAAGCGGCCGTTCGAGCACTCAGCTCCTCTTATACCCACTCAGATGTGGTTCGATCCTGTCTCTTATCTCTTAACGAGATAAGTGTTCAGAATTCTGTCCAAGTTATCTGGATACCGGGTCACAGTGGATTCGAAGGTAACTGCAAAGCTGATGAGCTCGCAAGAGCTGGAGCTGCGCAATCAAATGTTAGTGACTTACCCACAATCCACATTCCGCTCTCAACATGTAAAATGCTCATCGATCGAGAATTTCACAGCATTGCTGATCGGAGGTGGCGAGTGGAAACTACTTGCGTTACGACCAGACAAATCTGGCCATCCTACAATCTGAAACAGACAAAAACCCTTATAAGTCTTTCGAAACACGAACTAAGGCACATAACATCTCTTATCACCGGCCACTGCCTTTTGGGCACTCACGCACGTCGGCTCGGGGTTCCTCAGAACGACCTGTGCAGATACTGCGAGGACGAAGATGAGGAAGTATCGAGCAGACATTTGCTGTGCAGTTGTCCGGGTCTAGCCAGAAGTCGACTCGCTCTTCTAGGCTCTCCAACAATTGACAATCTTTCAGTACTCTCGGACCTGAAAATCGAATCTCTCATCAAATTTTCGAAACGAATTAATATCTTTGATCAAAATCTACAATAAAAATCTCGGTTAGGTGGGGAAATCATTCAAAATAATGAGCTCTAGGGCAACACAACGGACCCAACTTGCGGTCTATGTGGTACTCCGATGCGGGGTCACCCTTAAACCAACCAACCAACCATGGCTTTGATTATTCCCTTCAGATGAAAAATAAGAAAACCACAAAGGCGGACAAAGAAAGAGGGAGAGCCCCGAGAGAGAATGAGAGAGAGAGAGAAAGAGAGAAAGAATATATATCTAAATAAATTCACAACATTTGCAGAGAGTACAAATATACAAAATTTACGAAAAAGGGAGAAGAGTCAACCGGTGTAGGTAAACGCCGGACACAAACCGTGGCAACAAGGCGCACTACTCCGAGCATTTATCACCCGCACAAACGCAGCGACCAGGACCGCAGCAACGGCACAAATTATCGCAAGGTGATACCAATAAATCCGAAGCCGGAATGAATAGCACTTTATAGTACGGACAAGCACCAGCCAGGAAAGGGAAATAAGCGCCGAAAAGGAGGCACCAAAAAAAAAAGCGCCAAAAAACTTGGGACCAAAAACCCCGCAAACAGTAAGCACCAAGGAAATATAGCGCCAAAAAGTAGACACCAAAAATATATTTCCTACAAGTTTGCACCAACAAACAGGCGCCAAAAAGTAGGCATTGCTATTTCTCACTAGAAATTAACAACCACAAGGAAAAACTCAGGAAAAATAGCCTCCTAAAGTGTATCTAAGATATATAGAAGGTATAGCACTCTCTCTCCCTTCTTTTCCTCTACGTTATATCTTTTTTCTCTTTCGCGGAACGAAAATGCTCAAAACGTTTCATGGCCGTGAAATTTTATTCCCCATTCTCGCTCGCCCATCGACGTCTAAAAAGTTTCACTTCAAAAAATATTTAAGCTGTTTTTTAAATTAAATTAAGTTTGACAAACAAAACTTTTTTAAGTTTAAAAAATAGTATTATTAAACTCTAATTGATTCCCTAAAATCATAATTATCATCAAAAATATGTATTTTGAAGTCAAAGATTTCGAGACAAACATTTTTGAAAGGGGGATCACTCAAAACTTTGATGAGCAATAGCTTTAAAACCATTTAACGCACTTCAAATACCCCTAAAAACAACCAAATTTTTAAATAGCTACCAAATCAGAAATTCAAAAATTCATGGAGGTACGAAATACTCGTATTCCTATATGAATGACAGTTGTGGCTATACTGATATGCTGATAAAATTAAGTGGTATTCTTTTACTTTTTACTTTGAATAGCTGAGCCAATTGAGGGAGAGCCCCACTTAACTTGCTTGCCAGAAGTAATCAACCTTTGTTAGGGCTGGGTTAGAAATATTTGTTAAATGATAGAGAGATGAATAAGCTACGAGAATTTAATATGATTTATTCTTTAGTAGTTTTGAGACATACCAACAGAAACTTGAGAATAGTGCAATGCTTTTGGTGGAAAGAGTTAAACATATGGAAATGGGTTAAGTACGACTCTGGCACTTTGGCACAAGTAGTACTAAAGCGCCATTTTGATAGGGGTTAGACATATACAACTCACAAAAATTTTAGTATTCTCTATGAATGGAGAAACTAAAATTTCAAGTCATGTTGGGACACCCTTTTTAAATGGTGTACTTAAAGCATAAACGATAGATTCACTTTATTCAATCACTTTATTAAACGTGCTAAAATCTACGTATGCGTGCGTATCCCAAATTCAGGTTTTCCACTACACTCATATATTTTCGTATGTAGCGTTCACTTTGCCTCATTGGCTATGTGTTAACGGTGCTGACGTAGCATGTACAATGCATTCTCCGGCTATTCCATGGCGGCCCATCGATAAACAGCTTAGTCGATATTTTATAAACTGTGCGTAGGTTTTATAGGTGTATTAGTCATATTGGCTGCTGACATAAACACACACTCGTATACCAACTACTTACAAACACAATATATCCAAAAATATGAAAAGAGCGCAAAGTACTTTTGATTTTATGCACACACAAGTAAATCCTAACAGCCGTACACAGCTACATACCTACACATAAATATTGGTTGATAAGTCGGCTCACGTACAGGCGAAACCTGTGTGTGAGTACGTTTATATTCAGTTAACTGGCCGTATTAAACGTACATGTGATTTAAACTCGTGCATATTTTCGCTATGAAGAGATATTGCAATAATACAGAGTTTTTCATGTTTTGAGTTTTTTCTAAATATTTTGGTTTGATGGCATCTTCTTTGAAGGATGTGTAAATATAAAGCCAACAATTTAATGAAAAAAGTTCCATTTCGCTGTAGAGTTGATGTAAAATCAATTGAAGAAGGATAAAATTTATGAAAATGGAAACTTTTTTGTGATCACTGCCATCACCAATGGTGGATTGAATAACATTTTAGAGCCAAAGTAGATTCGGATAAACAGTTTTTTTCTTTATGCGGTACAGAATCATTTTACTCCTAGATAAATTATTTTTAAATTTAAAATAATACAAAGCCAAACATTCGTCAGCTGCTTAAATGGCTGTAGAGTATAAAATATTTCTAAACAATCGATTTTTTGAAAATTCTAAGCCACCAAGTAAGGAGACCCTAATAGAAGAGGTATGAGAAACCCTCTTCTCTTTTGCCGATTTCGTTGCGAAAGTAACGAACTTGCTTGGGCAGCATTTGTTTGAAATGTTAAAACTAGCAACAGTAATTCTAATCTGTTTTGACGTGATAACTTCTTATAATTCGATTTAGCCGGCTGCATGCACGAAAATATGCGTCGTTATCTTGCTCATGCGTCGTTACCTTGCTTGAACTGTAAGCGAGAGCGCGGAACGAACGACAAAGAGGCACAATCGGCCCTCGCGCTCGGCAGCGTTCGACATCTGGATCTCTCCTACTTGAGTGAGCATATATATGTATGTATATGCGCATATGTATATAAATTCACATACTTGTATTTGCATATGCTTTCTTCCTGAGTGCATGGTAATGAACCATTTCTCTGTTGAGAATAGGACGATGATAGAAAAAGTAGGAAATGAAAGGGAGTGTTTCGAGTGTAAAGTGTCTTGAAAAAGGCAAATCGATGATGGTGCCTCTTCGTGTTGTTGACTTATTAACGTCTCATGCACAATCGAAATTGAAGATATCTTTCATGAATTTAATAAATGTTTCGTCATTTTTCACGTTTGTGTAAATGTAACTTGACCTATTCCATTGCAATTCCATTTACCTCCTCCTCTATATCCATACAAAATATCGATCAAACAAATAAAATTTAAATTTTCTTTTGAAAAATGCAATCATTCCATCAGTATTTTCTTATGACGTTGTCACGTTTACCTATTGTCAGTAACCCGACTTTACAGAAAACCCTTTTTTTAATTTTGTACATATCTAGAAATATTTAAGCAGTATTTTTGACATAAAAGATTACAAAATAAGTTCCGTTTTGATAATACAGGCCGTTAAGATTTTGGTACGCATATTTTGGCCACAATATTTCTGGGAAATTTTAATAGATTTACTTAATATTTATAAGGTTATAAAAAGATGTATGACCATTTGCGAAAAAGAACGAAAAAAAATGTTCTTAAATTTAAATAGGACGGAAGCTCTTTTAGTGTCCCCCATATATTAACTTTTAGATTTTTCATTAAAAAATCTGTCAGTTGAACAAAAATTGGAAATCAGTTTTCAAACTCATTAAGTTTCAGTTAAAAAAATTTTGGAAATTAACTTCACGATCCAAAAATTTTGAGTTCAAAAACCTTTCGAAATTAATTTTCAATTTCGAAATTTTCTTTAAATTCAAGAAAATTTCAATTCAAAAATTGTTAAAAAAATTGAACTGCAAAGTTTTTTTAATTTTAAAACCTTTACAAATTAGTTTTCAAGTTCAAACATATTTCAATATAAAAAAAATTTCGAATTTATTTTGAAACGCAAAAGCCTTTAAATTCAAATAGATAAAATTGAAATTGATATTCAAATTCAGAAATTTTTAGTTAAACAAATTTTTTTAAATTAGCTTTCAAATTCAACACACTTTTATTCTAAGACATTTTCAAATTCGTTTTCAAATTCAAAAAGTTTTCAGTTAAAAAAAATTTAATCCAAAAATTTTCAATTTAAAACCTAGTTTTCAAATACAATTCAAAAAGTTTTCAGTTAATTAAAAAAATTTTAATCCAAAAATTTTCAATTTAAAACCTAGTTTTCAAATACAAAATTGTTTGAATATCAAAAAAAATTTCCATTTAGTTTTGAAACTCAAACGCCTTTAAATTCAGAAAGATAAAATTGAAATTGATATTCAAATTCAGAAATTTTTAGTTAAAAAATTTTTTTGAAATTAGCTTTCAAATTCAACACACTTTTATTCTAAGATATTTTCAAATTAGTTTTCAAATTCAAAAAATTTTTCAATTTAAAAAATTTTAACCCAAAAATTTTTCAATTTAAAACCTTTTTTAACTAGTTTTCAAATCCAAAAATGTTTGAATATAAAAAGAAATTTGCATTTAGTTTTGAAACTCAAAAACCTTTAAATTCAGATAGATGAAATTGAAATTAGTATTCAAATTCAAAAACTAGCTTGAAATTAACTTTCGAATTCAACACCTTTTTATTCTAATTCAGATTAGTTTTCACATTCAAAAAATTTGAAATTAAAAAAAGTTGAACTAAACAATTTTTCAATTTTAAAACCTTTTTAAATTAGTTTTTAAATTCAATAATATTTCAATAAAAAAAAATTTCCTATTAGTTTTGAAACTCAGAAATTGAAATAGATATTCAAATTCAAAAAGGTTTTAGTTCAGAAAATGGTTTGAAAATAGCTTTGAAGTATGAGCATTTTTTAAGGGGAAAGATACCTGTAAGCGGCTATATTTTCTCAGATTTTTATTAAAATTATTTAAAATGAAGAAGTCAAAACATTTTTTTCAAAATTGGCATACAGTTTATTTATACATTAAAATAATATATTTTTTTTTTTATTTTAATCATTTAGAAAGGCGGATGTGCACTCAATTCTTCCAGGAAGGTCGCAACGGGGCTTCTCAATCGGCGGGCATTGTAAGTAGCATCGGCGTCACAAAAACTACAATTTTTTTTGTTTATTAATGCCATAATTTCTATATGAATTAAAAATATGTGGGAAAAAAGAAATTCGTGGAATATGATAAAATGCTTAAAAAAAGAAATGAATTTTGGGGCAAATTTTCCTACTATTTTTGCTTTGAAAAAATTAATTTTTCGAAAATTATTCGAAAACTTGTATTCACATAGAAAGGAATATCATAAAAAGTAATCCAAAACTTTTTGAAATTAGCTTTCAAATTCGAAAAATTTATAGTTCAAAAATTTGTTTTCATATTAAAAAATGTTCAATTGAAAAAATTTTTATATTACTTTACATACTCAAAAATTTTTCAATTCTAAAGTCGCTTTAAATTAGTCTTTAACCTAACCAAGCTTTCAGTTCAAAAAAGTTTTTATAATTATTTATCGAACTACAAAAAAAAATATGAAATTAGTTTGTCAACTCAAAAAATTTATAACTAAAAAATTTTTTTCAAGTTAGTTTTCAAATTCGAAAACTTTTCAATTTAACAAATTTATAAAATAAAGTTTTTAACTGACAAAATTTTCAATTCAAAAAGCATTTCAATTAGAAGCATTTTACCAATTGGCAAGTATCTACTTTTATCTGCATCTGGTCTTCTTGTTTCTTTTACCTTAACTCTTTCGTTCTTACCATCTAACTTTTTCCCTGTCATATTTTAAATGTATTTTATTTAGAAATAAGCTTTAGATGTAAAATTTAAGTAAATAGTTATCTTATGCATATCCAATGCTGAAATGTAGCCAAAAGCTGTTGCATCGGATATTAATAAATAATTTAATAAATCCATCCAAACTGTTTCAATTCAGTTCCAAGTGTGAACTTCAATATTCAAATTTTGAGTCCTGAAGAAGAAATTTAAGAAAAACTTTTAAAATAAGTTTACAATTTTAAACCAATTTATTAAATAAATTTTCAATTGCGAACGTTTTTTAATTAAACTTTTTTGGAAATGATGGATAATTTTCTTCGTTTAAAAAAAAAAAGCAAAACAAAAAAAAACTAGGGTCTGTCAGACTCACGCACGGTAGAAGTGAAACTTCTAAGTTGGTTGTTCCATACATGGGAGCCCCGGTTTAGATCTCTCCCCCCTCTCTCGTGTTAAATTCAGGTTTTCATATTTTTTTTTCTATATCACTCCACATAAATTTGTACTATTTATTTTTGTCCTTATTAGCTTCAAATTTGACACTTGGGTGCAGTGTTGCACTTGCCGCTGACATTTCTTTGCACTTCCAATGGTATTTTTTGCCTACTTTTGGCGGGTTAATCAATTTGCTTTGATCACCGAAACGGTTGAAATGTCATTTTACAACCTTCTACTTCAACTATCGCCACTCGTTTGGCAAACGCACTCATTGTATCGCTTCGTCTCCTCCATACCTACCATATATTTACTTCACAGCAGTTTCTTATTGCTTTCCCGCTTACACACATTCAATCGGCGCTTTATCTGATACTCACACACAGCACTCATTTGCACGGGCTATGGCTATCTATAATACCCGTTGTCGGTTGTCGATTGTCGGTTGCCTGCATGTCGCCAGTCTACTTCAATGCTTACTTGTGTGCTATATACATTTCGGCGTGTCTCGGTGGCTCCCTCACATCGTTCAGCGCTTGCGATGCGAGAGAGCGACAGACAGAGCGAATAGGCGAGAGTGGGAAGGAGCAGCTGCTCCTTGGCCCCGCCCATTTGACGGATTTCGGTAACGCTCCGAACTTACCGTATCACTCGCCTATTTTCAATCTGCCTTGGGGCCCCCGACGCGCCTAAAGAAGTTTCACTTCAAAAAACGAAAACTGTTAACGACTATTGCAGAAGCTGTAACGACATCGAAGAAGAAGAGACTATAGAACACTTGCTATGCGTGTGGTTGGCTCGGATAGAAGAAGGTTCAATATTTTAGGAAAAAGTTCCCTGAATAACTTGGCAGAAGTAGCCAATATAAAAATAACAAGTCTTGTTAGATATTTTAAAGCAACAGGTTGCTTCAATGAGGACAATGCAGAGTGAGGAGAGGTGACAGCACCGGTGGTATCACAATGGTCCTACAGCTGGCCTAGGTGTGTCAATCGACAACCACTATACCTATCTACCTTCTAGTAAAAGTGCCGTAACTCGCTCAGCTGATTGGCTTGAATTTCGACACTTATTAAAAAATATTCTTAATAAAACATAATTTGTTTTCTTTCAACTTTATGTCTACATAAACTCAGTCCAAAATTGTGCACTTAAACTCTATTTCCGATGCTTTACAAATATTTTCACTCGCTTTATGTATTTTTCTGCATTTTACTAAGCAAATGCCACAAAAAGCTGTTTAAGCATTAGAATTGCCAACCAAATGGCACCGTTAAAAAGCGAATGCGGCATTTAATTAGAAATAGCATCGTGTAACCCATCTAATGGATTTTTAAGCCATACAAAATGACCAACTAACCAACTAAGCAATCCTTGTTGTGGCACCCAAAGCAATTGACCTTTTTCGCCGGAAGGATGAACGCTTGAAAGCGTTCAAAAACACCAGCAGCTTGACAATTTAAAGGACCAACAAAACACATCATAAAAACTTAAATATTAAATTTTACGATTTTCAACCTTACTTGCTTGACCCCACCTTAAGATATTGAGGGCAGTGAGCTGTGAGCTGTGAATAGTGGCGTCCGGTGAAATGGGTCATATATTTATCTCAGCATATCTTGTGAGCCCCTGAATTACAAAATGTTCTCTACAAGTATGTGTGTAAATGTTAGGGGACGCACGCATTTGTAGAAGCGTAAGGATATAATCGCCCAAACATGCATAGACAGTGAGTGAATTGCATTTCAAATCTTCAGTACTATTGATTTTAATTTCTTATTGCGATATGCAGCAATTTTTCCTAGTTTCGTACACACACACACAGCGCGTGGACCACTTTGTATGAAAACGAAAAAATCAAAGTGAAGCATCTCACATAAACGATGTGCAAGCAACAACAAAATAAGAATACAAATAGAAATAAAATGAACATTTGCACATTTGAAACAAATTGAATATTCATTTCACGTTTGCATTTTGGGAGCAATCGGTTAGCCAACGAGCAGTGTGGTTTACGCTAACATAATAAACATCCGTGTGGACTACTGACTCAATAACTTGAGTCCGAATTCACAATTTTACTATTGCAGAGTAAAAATTCGGCAGCCATCCGGGTCTGCAGAAGGATTTTTAGTAGGGATGCCGCATTCAGTCTGTGCTCGAATTTGATGTGTATTGTTTGGCTTTACAGTGCAACCATTTGTTCAATGGCAAGTTCAGGCTCCTTAGTATGTTCCGAAAAGTTTATTTTCATAATAGAGGAATTTGCGCTTAAAAAATTGGAAACAAAGGTAAAAAATTGTAGCAACGTAAGAAAAAAAAAGATATTTTCGAAAACAAAAAAGAAAGAACTGTAAGACGACTGTAATTTTCGCAGAAATGAAACATTAGAAAAACATCCTTCCATTGAAACCTTAAAAGTTTAAATCTAAAAAATAGTAACAAAATCTCCTTATTCTGATTCGGTTGACACAATTATTAAATTGTTTTATGCAAACTACTTAAGCTTAAATTTTTCTTTTATCTCAAGTTATTTTTTCGGAAAAAATTATTTAAAACAATTTTTATATATAAAAAACTCGAGGATTGTGGTTAATTTTAAAGCCATCCAGCGCACGCAAAACTTAATATTTTTGCAAAATAGTTTAGCGAATGACTTAAAATAAAGGGTTTTCGAATAAAAAGTGTAATTTTGATACTCAAAAAAAATGCAATTTTTTCATAAAGAGTGGTTAAATTTCAAGGGCCGAAGTTGCTTTTTTTTACATTTGATTCGACATTTTTCAATTACAGATTAACTCAATTTGAACTGTGGAAAGACACACATTCGAGCAACGCGCTAAAGTTATTCAGGCTTATTATGAAAACGGGCGTTCAAATCAAAATGTATATCGCGCACTTCGTGATTTTTTCGGTCAATTTAATCTCCAAATGTGCGTACAATCGGAAAAATTGTGCAAAAGTTTGAGCAAGCCGGGTCTGTAGGAGATGTGAACACACCAGTGCATGGTCGTACAGCTCGTACAGCAGAAACTATTGCTGCTGTTCGCGATGTTCGCCGCGCACCTCAACTCGTTGTCGTGCCCAACAACTGCAACTCTCACGCTCGTCCTTGGTGAACATTATGCATAAATACTTACATTTACACGCTTACAAGGTGCAATTGACTCAAGAACTAAAGCCTCTTGACCATTTCAAGCGTCGTCAATGGTCAAAATGGTGGCAGGAAATGGCAACAGTGAATAGTGTTCGCTATCGTGAGATGATAACGAACTTTTTATGGCCCGAATTGGAAGATATGGATGCGGACGATATGTGGTTTCAACAGGACGGTGCCACTTGTCACACAGTTAACGAAACATGGGCTCTTTTGCGCGAAAAATTTGATGGCCAAATAATCTCACGTCGCGGCGGTGTCAATTGGTCGCCGAGATCATGTGATTTGACACCGTTGGACTTCTTTCTTTGGGGTTATTTGACAAAAAAAAGGTATCCGTCGATAAGCCAGCAACAACTCAAGAGCGAAAGGATGAGATAATTCGGCATATTAACGGCATAGAACCTCAATTATGCCTTAGCATCATCGAAAATTTGGACCATCGGATGGAGGGGTGCCGCCGAAGCCGCGGCGTCCATTTGGCCAATATTTTATTTATACGTAATGGAGCTATACCAATATTATCATAATAAAGAGAAAAGAGAATAATGTTTAAAAAAAATTCTATTTGATTCAAAATCAACATCGGCCCTTAAAATTTAACCACCCTTTATAAATGATCGGATGTTTATTTCTTTATACAGAGGAAGATATGCCAATAATAGTGAAAACTATTGTATCATCAGGCAAATGAGCACCACAACCACGCTTACGGGACAATATCGTTTTCATGAAATTTTCCATAACCCAATTGCAAAGTGCCTGCCCTTTCTCCTTGATAGTCTCACGAACTCCATTTTTAAGGTTTTGATTCGATCCTGGGCTGTTGGCGTAGCCCTTCTCTTTCACATAGCCCAAAAGAAAAAAAGTCACAAGATCCCCGTGGCCAATTGTGATCACCTTTTCAAGAGGTAACACGACCCGGAAACGTTTCCCGTAAAAGATCAATGTTTTCGTTGCTTGTGTGGCACATAGCGCCGTCTTGTTGAAGATAAGCGTTGTTCAGATCAATATCATCCAATTCCGGCCATAAAAAATCGTTAATCATCTCTCGAAAGCGCAATCCATACATTCACAACACCTGTTATTGGAAGACCCTTTACTTCTTCTATAATTCCGGCGAGAAAATCTCAACTTTTTTATGGGGCACCCTAATGTGCATACATATGTACATACTACGTAGTGCTGTCTAGTCTTTGCAAAAGCGTTTATTTGTGGGTGAGTAATTGCAATAGTGTGCGTGCTATTCATTACGCATTTTCCTAGTATTTTCTATGTTGCTTTGTTGTTGCTAAAATATACATTTTTTCTGCTGTCTTGTTGCAAATAGCGGGGGAAAAAACACCAAACGTATAGCAACTTAATGAAATTTCCGTTGGGTCTCCAAATTAGTGAAAATCGTATCCTTTATTTTAAGCGCGTGACTAAAAATAATTTTTAATGCGTTTATATTGCTCGCAAATCTAATAACTCCGAAAATTTAATAAATATAACAACGGAGGCAGAGGTATAATATACAGTTTTAATTAGTAATGAAAAAGTTTTCGCATATTCAAATAGCCGATTAATTGAGAAAAGCATCTCTGCAACGCGGAAGGACTTGAATTCACTTTTTAATTGTAACTGCTTTTAATTAGCCTCAGTTAGTACGAGAAAGAGTTAATGACTGCCGCACTTTGTTCCTATCGGCCAGAAATGCTTGGGTGGCTACTTCAACAAACCAGAAGGAAAATACGGATATAAAGAGCGATATTAGATGATCGCTTTTGAAAATCTACTACTGAATATATCCATACGCTGTTTTCTCATTGTTTCGTACATTTTTAATGGTTACACACAGCCGTTAACATTTAACGCTAAATTTTATACGCAAAAGTGTTCGTTGAAATTTCGTTCTCTCTCAAGGGCAACAGAAGAAGTCCATTTTTAAATTTAATTTTATTTTATTGGTTTTTACTTTAAACTATTCAAAATCACAAATTACAACACTTTATACTTCTTTATGTGAATTTTATTGCTTATGGTTGGTATTGTGTGATACGGTACGGTAAGGGTTGAAGCATTTTTTCTGGCAGACATACCCTCCGAGTTTCGCATTGCCTGTCAAGGAGTCATTGCTTTCAGACTAACCTTTTTTTATAATTTCAGTTTTCATGTCCTCAATATGCCTCAAACAATCAGTCATCGAATGATAGTCACGCACACACACATATCTAGTTAAGCTTTGTTAGTAGGTACAGAGGGCGAACCGGTAATGGTTGCAATGGGTTATGCTAAGAATAAATTAAAGGTCGAGATTTGATTAGATTTGTGGGGGTTGGACAATTCCAAGCACTCAATCACGAGACCATTGTGCTACCAAATTAAAGGTAAGTGAACAAAATATAAAACATCTGAAGAATTATTTACCAGCTAGAGGCGCCGGGGTGTTAAAATTTTTTCAAATGGCACTTGTGGTCAGATGAACCACTGAATAATTGTTAAATATGAGCGATTTCACGTCGAGTGGTTCAAGTATTTGGGAAAGTACCATTAATTAATTCTCTAAACATTTTTTTTTTGTAGGTTTGAGTATAAAAATAGGTACGTTGAAGAAATGTAGAAAACATATTACAGTTTCGAGATTTTTTCTATGCTATAAGCTTTGGTATGGAGTTTGTTATAGTTGAATATTCTTTTAAGGGCTTACATACGCCCAGATTTTTTGTTTTACAGATTATAATTGTTTATAGTTTTAGGTGTATTTCTGTGCAAGTCGATCGCAAAATTCCCCATAGATGCAAAGTTATGGCAGAAAATTTAACTGACCGACGAGAATTTGATGCGCACAGGTAGCTGTCCTTCGTTTGAGACAATTGAAAGTTTAAACTCGTTTTTCGCAACTATTTTTCTCGGCGCGGTCTGCATGATAACTCTTAGAATTTTTCATATTTTTTGAAACAGTGTTTTTTAAATATTCGGAAGTGTTTTCTTTATAGTCTGTCGAGCCGTGAGTTTGATATTTTTATTAAAAAATTTTATAAACTTAATTAAAATGTGACATTCATGACCTAAAACGCATACCGTAAATTGCAAAATTTTTCGAAATTCAAAAATCCGGCTGAAAGACTATAACTACAACTTTATTATAATATAGGTACAAGAATTTTTCTACCATTTACAGACTCATCAACATGTGAAGGAGAAAGGACGCAGACGGTGGAGCAACTTTTTTCATTGTACTTTCACGTAATTTTTTATCTACTAATTTTTGTAAAGAAAACTTAAAATAATTTTTTTTATAAAATTTAAGTACTAATAAACAACGTGTACAATTTTTTATGTTTATTTCTATTGTTGTCCCTTCTAAAAACAGTTTTTCTTTTAGCGCATTTTTGGCGCTGCTGAACGTACTACTATGGGCAAAAAGTAAGGTGAATTTATTTGTCAAACTTCGCGGGATTAAAATTTCGCTCTAGTTATTTTTTCATGAGTTGTCATTATCAGTAATATATTTACGCTTGTGTTTACCAAACGACCAAGAGTGCATTTTTCGATTTTTACAATGCCTGATTTGATTGAGCAGAGAAGTGCCATCAAATTTTGTTTGCGGAATGAAACTTCGGCTGCGGAAACGTTTTGAATGTTGCAGAAGGCATTTGGTGATTCGACCATGTTGCAGAAAAATGTTTATAAGTGGTACAAAGACTTCAACGAGGGTTGAGAACGTGTTGATGACTTGGAGCGCTCCGGACGACCATCGACGTCAACAGATGACCAACACGTCAATAAAGTGAAGGAGTTAGTGCTCAAAAATCGTCGGCTGACTGTTAAAGACCTTACTGATATGATCGGAATATCAGAAGGATCTGTGAAAACCATTTTGAAAGACCATTTGGGCCTACGAAAGTCAAATCTCGTTTGCTACCGAAAACTCTTAATTTCTTGGAAAAAAGTCGTCGCGTTGATGTGTGTGAAACAATGCTTTCAGACTATCAGGACAAGCTCAAATGCATCATTACGGGAGATGAGACTTGGATTTATGCTTACGACCCTGAAACAACCGACCAATCAAGCGAATATCGTGCTAAAGGCGAGGCCAGACCGAAAAGAGCACGTCAAAGTCGTTCAAAAGTAAAGGTCATGATGACATTTTTTTTCGATTTTCGTGGTGTGGTGCACTATGAATTCCTTCCACCTGGCCAAACTGTTAATAAGGACTATTATTTTAAAAAACTAAACATTTTTAATAAAATATGAAAAAACACTTTTTTTAATTTTTTACAATAAAAAGAGGTTGTCTGTAAAGTCGGTTTACTGACGATAGCTTAACGTGATAACGTCATAAGAAAATACTGATTGAATGGTTGCATTTTTCAAAAGAAAATTTTAATTTTATTTGTTTGATAGATATTTTGTATGGATATAGAGAATTAACATAACATAATATAACATAACATAACATAACATAACATAACAAAACATAACATAACATAACATAACATAACATAACAGAACATAACATAACATAACATAACATAACATAACATAACATAACATAACATAACATAACATAACATAACATAACATAACAAAACATAACATAACATAACGTAACATAACAGAACATAACATAACATAGCATAACATAACATAACATAACATAACATAACATAACATAACATAACATAACATAACATAACATAACATAACATAACATAACATAACATAACATAACATAACATAACATAACATAACATAACATAACATAACATAACATAACATAACATAACATAACATAACATAACATAACATAACATAACATAACATAACATAACATAACATAACATAACATAACATAACATAACATAACATAACATAACATAACATAACATAACATAACATAACATAACATAACATAACATAACATAACATAACATAACATAACACAACATAACACAACATAACATAACACAACATAACACAACATAACATAACATAACATAACATAACATAACATAACATAACATAACATAACATAACATAACATAACATAACATAACATAACATAACATAACATAACATAACATAACATAACATAACATAACATAACATAACATAACATAACATAACATAACATAACATAACATAACATAACATAACATAACACAACATAACACAACATAACATAACACAACATAACACAACATTACATAGCACTTATCAACACCTTTCATTTCATACCCATATTGTACATACACAACCAAAGGTTACCCTGGTCCACGTTTTGACCTATATCTCGAGACCCCAGTCACGGAGCGGCATGAAAAATACTCTGTACTAAAGCATTCACCAACAGCTTCAATTTGATATCGATATTGTACAAACACATTCTAGGGTCTACGTTTTGGTCTCTATCTCGAGACCCTAGTCACGGAGCGGCATGAAAAATACTCTGGACTAAAGCATTCACCAACAGCTTCCATTTGATACCCATATTGTACATACAAATCCGAAGGTTACCCGGGTCCACGTTTTGACCTATATCTCGAGCCCTATTTCCAAAATAAAATATAATCCATGTTACTCGTGGAGGATGTAGCTTTCGAATGGTGAAAGAATTTTTAAAATCGGCCCAGTAGTTTTGAGCCTATTCATTACAAACAAACAAACAAAGTTTTCCTCTTTATAATATTAGTAGGTATAGATATGGTAAATATTACCATACATTTTTTCCTTCATATATAATGAAAAAATAATAATAATAACATTAAAACAACAGGTATTATTAACAAACTTGGTTTTATTTTAAATTCTTCAAGTAAATCAAATTAATAATAATCAATAAGAAGGCATATGCCAATACAAATACGTGAATTTATATATGTACATATGCGCATATACATACATATATATGCTCACTTAAGTAGGGGAGAGCAAGATGTCGAACGTTGCCGTTCGTTTGCTTTGTTTGCTTTGTCGTTCCTTCCGCGCTTTCGCTTGCAGTTCATTCAATGCAATGAGCAAGGTAACTACATATGAGCAAGGTAACACTAATGAGCAAGGTAACGACACATTTTTTCGTGCGTGCAGCCTGTTAAATCGAATTATAAGACGTTATCACGTCAAAAATAAAATACATAAATTTTTTTTTAATTACAATAAAAATATATATATATATATAGATATGTAATATACCAGTTCGAACAAAGGGCGTCAAAACATGTTTTTAAAAAAATTTTATGGAAAATACGTATAAAAAATAAAAACAAAAAATTAATAAATATTATATCATAAAATTGGTTTTAAGATAAAAATGAAATACATAAATTTTATTTTTTAATTTATTATTATAAGAAAAATTTAATTTTTTGTTTTATTTAAGGTTTTTTTTTTTGTTTAAGAGAATTATATAGTTTTCTCAAAATTTGTAGGAGTCATTTGATTTTTTAATAATCTTTCAAAACACTCTCCTTAAAATTTGTGTTTTACTAAAATTTTTTTTCTTAATGACTTCTTTTTTCTACGCAGCATTTTGGATTAAGAAACAATTAGAAATTCTCACACGAATTCTTATTTCTGAGTATTTATTTCCGGTCTACGATTATATGTAATTTATTGAAACTTTCATTACACCTTCACTTTTATATGAACTAATCTTATGGCAGCCGGCGTAGCCAACTGGATTGGTACGTGACTGCCATTCGGAATTCAGAAACTTAGGTTCGAATCTCGGTGAAAGACCAAAAGGAAGAAAACGTTTTTTCTAATAGCGGTCGCCCATCGGCAGGTAAGTGTGTATTCTGCCATGAAAAAGCTCTTCATGAAAAATATCTGCCGCTCAGAGTTGGCTTGAAACTGTAGCTCCCTCCATTTGGGGAACAACATCAAGACGCACACCACAAATAGGAGGAGGAGCTCGGCCAAACACCCAAAAAGGGTGCGCGCACCAGTTATATATACTATATATATGTATATATAATCTTATGTACAGTAAGTCAAAAAAGTTTTGGCATAGTGAATTTGTTTTTTTAAATATTCACAAAGATTTCCTGCCAATTCTTGTTTGTTAGTATCGTACAAAAATACAGTGCATACTACATATTTATTACATGCCCTAATATGCCGTTTCGTAAGATTTATAGTTTTTACAAATGGCCACGTACGTCAATCATATTTGACACTTGTGAACTAGCCAGCTGCAGTATGCAAAACTGCAAAAAATTGAGGTCAAAATACTAATTTCTATCACTCAAAATTATTTGTTTTATATTTATTAGAAAAACATTTCGAAATTTATTCAACAAAGGCCACATATTTTGAGCTTTCCACAACAGCAAAAAAAATTTTAAAAGTTTGAACGTAACTTTTTTATGATTTCAAAATCACATATACATTTCCTATAATGTACAAAATATAAAATCGTTCAAATGTTCGCCTTGGTTTCCCACCGTGGCAACAGCTATGTTGTGGTTACGCTGACATGAGAACAACGGTCGATTACGGATTACTGACATAGACAAGCAGTTGCAAAAACGCGACAAGAAGCACTCTAGCGGGGTCAAATTGCAAGACCTTAGTGGTCAATTCACATCACTACCAGCAAATCTTTCATGCCGAGTGTGTTTCTGTAAATTCACTCTTTGCCACGTAGTGCCTTTTTGCTGGAATCACAAATCATCCACGTTCACTATGTTCTTATTTGAAGTGAGAAAAAATTTTACCTGTTATCCTTAACAACGTCGCTTTGAAGATGTTCGTAGTAAAAAGTCTCATTTAGCATTACTTCTTTCAATAGCCATAACTACAAAATTGCGCTTCACCCTAAACTACATAGATTCATGTAGATTCAACGCGAGCAATCTTTTCGTCAACTCATTTGGGTAATCAAATTTTTTCAGTATCTGCAATGCTGCTCAACCGTGTAACTTCCCATGATGATTTGGCGTCAATATTTATGCAGCTCTCACTCGCCCAACTCCATAGTTGAATGGTATATTTCCAAACAAATTTCAGCACTTATTCGCACAGGTAAATAGAATCGAGATTTTTGTGGATTGACAGTTTCTGCAAATTGGTTAATTAATTTTTCGCAATTTAACGAAGAACTGGAAACTGAAAAGTGTAAATCAGACAATTTTATGCTCTTAATTTCCTCACTTCAATTGACCTGAACTCATTTGGTAGGCATTATTCGTATTTTGTTCAACAATGCTCACGACACTTTAACTTCGACGAAAAGTAAAAGATCTTATAATTATGAATAGCTCTGAACTCGTAATCAGCCTATCTGTGGGCGCACACAAACCTAAACAATACTGCAATAAATAATTGATTCAAAGCAAAGGGTGTTGAGAGTTAATTAAAGGCAAACAACCAGACGGTATCTTTTCTGCAAGGAAAATTACCCAAATGGAAAATCAAATGATTGGCAGGACAACAGCGATGACGAGTGGTGAGTAAGAATTGGAGAAGGTAACTCAAGATAAAATTAAATACGTGCATACGTATATACATACATACATACATGCATGCACACATATACATATACCTATGTACATAGAATACATAAGAATTCGGCTTGTTAAAAGCTCACACAAACTCAAGTGAAAATAATTTAATTTGACACCGAAAACTTGAGTGTCAAATTCAATGCGAAATGCAAACAAGTTAATTGAGCATAAAAATGTAAAAATAATTTACGCGTTTCGAGTTGTTGGTTATTATTTTGTGAGAAAAAATTGTGGAAAGGAAAAAGAGAAAAGAGCTGCTTACAGCGATGAAAAAATTAATTTAAAAAATTTCAAATAAAAAAAGTGTGAAAGGCAAGTTAGAAATTCAGAGCGAAAATTGTTGTGAATTGAAAAGAATTCGGTGAAATTAGTCTAAGGGGCTATTAATTTAAAAACGAAGTAGAAAGAAATTCTAAGTATGTACGACTTTAACCGGCCAAGTATGTAATTATATACATATACCCATAAACATACATGTAATAATAAGTACATGTATGGTATTGATTCTTACTTACCATTATTACATGAATTTTAAAGGAAAATTGATTCTAACAAGAAATATTTTTTATAGCGTTGCCACTTGCTTTTTTTGCAAAATATCAACTTATCACAAATTTGTCTTGAGTTAATATAAAATGAAAGGTGCTTAAATATGCTTCAATAAAAAATATTTTGTGCCAGTGTTGCCACCTATTTATTGGAAATTGAAAAATGTTTTACAAAAATATATTAATTGCAAAAAAAAATACCATTATTACATGAATTTTAAAGGAAAATTGATTCTAACAAGAAATATTTTTTATAGCGTTGCCACCTGCTTTTTTTTGCAAAATAGCAACTTATCACAAATTTGTCTTGAGTTGATATAAACTCAAAGGTGCTTAAATATGCTTCAATAAAAATATTTTGTGCCAGTGTTGCCACCTATTTGTTGGAAATTGAAAAATTTGTTACAAAAATATATTAAGTTCAAAAATAGATATGGCACAGGTACCTTTATCAACCATTTCCCAATAGTGTTCCAAAATGGCGTTGCCACATGATTAAAAAATATAATAAAAATATTTTACGCTTCTTTGTAAATTAAAAACTGATCACAAAAATACAAATGTTAATTGTAAAACATGTGCATCAACGTAATTCAATAATATTCTTAAATGGCGTTGCCATATAATAAGAAAACTTAATTAAAAATAAAATTGAATTAGTGCTTTTACTATATCAAATAAAATGTATTCCAAAATATAATGAAAGCTTTAACAAGAATTATTTCTTATAGCGTTGCCACCTAACACTTAGCCAAAAAATCGTAAATAAAAATAAAAGGTCAACTAAAGACAGAAATTGTATACCCTTACGTTTCAAAAATTTGATGTTGGTAAGTTTTTGCTCATATAGGGTTATCCAATAACAGGTGTTATTTTGAATAGCCCGCTATTTCGGTACATGTCACTTTTGAAGCTGTCATTTTGTGATATTTGACAAGTAAAAACTACGCCATTAATAAAAATGGTACGATACACGCGTTACTATGCATTGAAATTATTAAAATTCACTTTAAAAATGGTGACAATTTGGCAGAGATGGTTCGTAAAACTCGAACATTTTTTGGTCATTGTAAAGCACCGGACCGAAATACAGAAATTGGTGAAAAAGTTCGAGCAGCTGGGACAAGTTATGGTAGTTTAGTGATAAAACCCGTGCACGTCGCTCAAGAACAGCCGAAAATATAGCTGTTGTAGCCGAAAGTGTTGAAGAAAACCCAGATTTGTCCATTCCTGGTGGTTCTTTGGAATTAGGCATTCCACAAACGTCATTACACTGTATTTTGCATAAAAATTTGGGTCTTAAGGTTTGTAAAGTCCAGTTAACACAAGAACTCAACTGATTGCGTCGTTGAAATGCATGAAAATAATCCGGAATTCCATTGAAAAATCATCTCGAGTGATGAGGCCCATTTCCACTTCGGTGGCTTCGTCAACAAGCAAAATTGTCGTATCTGGGGCTGAGAAAATCCAAGAGTTATTGCTGAAAAGCCTCTCTATCCTCAATGTGTGACTGTTTGGTGCGGTTTATGGTCCGGCGAAGTCATTGGACCTTACTTTTTCGAAAATGAAGCTGGAGCAACAGTTAGGTTGCAAACACAGTGCACGCTGTGACGAAGACGAAGATGAAGACGAAACGCAAGCAATCAGCTTCAAACGCTGCTGTACTGAATTTGAAGACGAATCGCTTGCTAGTTACCGTGGTTTTTGTTTGTTTGTTCTGTCTATGCTTTGGCACGTTAATTAAGTTAAGACAGTCGATAAACAAGTAATTAAATGAGAAGTAAAAATCAATAAAAGGAATAAAGCTAAATATATTTTAAATTATTTTTTACCTTAACGTCACAATTAGCCTTTCAGCACATATAATTGGCGTTTTATTAAAATTAGTCCAATTTTTAATAATAAGTGGCTCAATTTTAATTAGAATATAATCAAATGTGCTAATTGTCATTCTGGTATATTCCACAAATTTCTTTTCATTGTGGCGCAGCTTTTCATACAAATGAGGAAATTCACCAAATGCTTCTCTTCCCAAATTTATAGGGTGTACTTTTTTATTTACTTTTATACGTTTTAATTTAAAATATAAGCTTTGCTCAATCAGCAGGCCATCCATCTGATGAGGAATCCATTGCGACTAACATAACAAAAGCGCAATCAATTCGTCTTGCACTGTGCAACCTATTCGCTTACTCGAAACGCAAGCAATTTCTCTTCAGCTTCGTCTTCAGCTTCGTCTTCATCTTCGTCTACGTCTCAGCATGCACTGTGTTTGGAGCCTTACGGTGAATGGATTGCGCTATCGAGAGATGAGTAACGAATTTTTATGGATAGTATTGACAACGTTTTTTTTTCGACAAGACGGCACTACGTGCCCCATAATCAATGAAACCATTGGTCTTTTATCAAAATAACCCATTATTTCAATTTATACGCAAGCGAAGCCGCGGGCTCCAGCTAGTCATATACTAATATTTTGGTTTAGCTCTTTCCTTGTTTCAAAACACGAACCTATTTTTGGCAAAGTGTCAATAAATTACCAGATAGATGCCAACATTTTTAAACTCTGCTGTGCCATACCTTGAATAATGCACTCATTAGCGTGCAGTTGAAATGAAGCCTAATTTTTCCAAAAAAAGCCTCTCAGTTTCAAGCTTTAGTTCATAACTAGAAACCCTATTGGAGGACCACAATAAGTCCGCCTAGTTGTATATATCTTTTCTATAGTGTGGGAAGCTTGTCAAACTACAAGCCTGAGCAAATACTAATACATATCGAATGTCTTTGAAATGCGCAGCTCATTCTTTTCATAATATTTTAAAATACAATTTTTTTTTTATACTTTTTCCATTTTAATTTTTGAATTATTAGCTGCATTTAGCAATTTTTTTCGTTGCTTTCATTTTTCTTTTGTCCTTATTATTTTGTTTTTAATTTCTTATTTCTCAACTATTTAATTTTTTAGTATTCGTTTCAACTTTAAAGTTTTTTCAATGCATTTTTTACAAATCACTTTGCTGTCAATCAATCGGATAACATGACTTTGATGGCGATGTCATGGTCTCAGTAAATGTCAAATGGCTGGCATTACGACCTTCCAAAATATTTCTAACAAGTTGAAATGTGAGCGAAATCAGAAAATAAAGAATTTAATTTTGATTTCATTACGCAATTCAATTTTTAAATTTAATCATTTATGCCTAGTTACTAAATAAGTATAGGGTTTAATATCGTAAAGCATATATTTTGTAATACTCTGGGGAAATCTGTATGTTGGCTATTAAAAAAATCGTAAAAAATCAATGAAATTCTCTATAAATATTAAATTGAAAAAAACAGAAAAAAAAAACAATAAGGGAATCAGCAGAGCATACAAATATCGTATTGAAATAAAAACTCATGGCAGCTATATAAATATACATCTGTAGGTATATGTGTATGTTTGTATGTATATGCAAAACACGCTTGAATAAAAGAGAGCGCTTTTTTAATTTTTTTTCGTTTGAAAGGAGCAAACAAAATATGCATTAATGAAGGTTATTTTCCGGTCGAAGGGCATTTAAAATGCCCGAAATGGTAAAGACAAAGTGCAAGACGAAAAAGAATAACAATAGAAGATTGGATGTATGATAGATAAGCGCAAAAGCTAGTCGTCAAAATTGATTGGCTACTTTGTTGTTGTTGCTGTTGTTTTTTATAACAAATCAGCAAAACTCAAACATGTACACACATACATACGAGGGTGGTTAAATACGTGCGTGACTCTTTGAATACAGATTTCTTTCAGCTCGAAATTGATTTTTGCCTCAACATGATTTCCATTAGCTTTTAAATGAATTTCTCTAATTTTTTGGTACACTTGAAATAATAAAGGGTGGTTAAGTTTTAAGGCCCGGTGTTGATTTTGAATAAAACACAATTTTTTTTTTTAAATCATTATCATTTCTCCTTATTATGAAAATATTGGTATGGCTTAATTATGTATGAAACAATATATCGGCCAAATGGCCGCCGCGGACTCGGCGGCACACCTCCATCCGATGGTCCAAAATTTCGATGACACTGACGTTCTATGCCGTTAGTGTGCCGAATTATCTCATCCTTTAGCTCTTGAATTATTGCTGGCTTATCGACGTACACCTTTTCTTTCAAATAACCCCAAAGAAAGAAGTCCAACGGTGTCAAATCACATAATATTGGCGGCCAATTGACATCGCCGCGACGTGAGATTATTCGGCCATCAAACTTTTCGCGCAAAAGAGCCATTGTTTCGTTAGCTGTGTGACAAGTGGCACCGTCCTGTTGAAACCACATCCATATCTTCCAATTCGGGCCATAAAAAGTTCGTTATCATCTCACGATAGCGAACACTATTCACAGTAACTGCCTGACCGTCCTCATTTTGGAAAAGATACGGCCCAAAGATGCCGCCGACCCATAAACCGCACCAAACAGTCACTCTTTGTGGGTTCATGGGGTTTTCGGCAATCACTCTTTGATTATCATTCGCCCAAATGCGGCAATTCTGCTTATTGATGAGTCCACTGAGGTGAAAATGTGCCTCATCACTGAAGATGATTTTCTTCGAAAATTGGTCATTCACTGTTGCCATTTCCTGCCACCATTCTGATGATTGGCGACGCTTGAAATGATCAAGAGGTCTTAGCTCTTGAGTCAATTGCACCTTATAAGCGTGTAAATGCAAGTCTTTATGCATAATGTTCATCAACGACGAGAGTGAGAGGTGCAATTGTTGGGCACGACGACAAGTTGAGGTGGACGGCTCTTCAACCACACTATCGCGAACAGCAGCAATATTGCAATATTTTCTGCAGTGCCAGCTTTACGAGCATGCACTGGTGTTTTCACATCTCCTATAGACCCGGTTTGCTCAAACTTTTGCACAAGTTTTCCGATTGCACGCACATTTGGACGATTAAATTGACCGAAAAAATCACGAAGTGTGCTATATGTATTTTGATTTGAACGCTCGTTTTCATAATAAGCCTGAATAACTTTAACGCATTGCTCGATTATGTATCTTTCCATGGTTCAAAATGGTTTAGTCTGAAATTGAAAAATGTTAAATGAAATGCAGAAAAACTTGACGTTTAGTTGTAGTTCACATTTAATATCGGCCCTTAAAAGTTAACCAACCTTTACAACTTCTACTGGCTTTCGAAACAGGCATAAATGGTTTCAGAAGAATTGGGGATTGAGGTTTGTAAGGAAAGTGTAAGAGTGACCTAAGCTGCAAGGTGAGCTCGTTTGTTTTTTAAATTATTTTACAGCTCGTGGGGCCTTAAAGTCTTATTTTTTATTAAAATACTCATAGCCTTGTGGCTTGGGAGACTCCTTTAATCAATTTTGCTTTTCAGAGGAGAGTATGATGCAAAGCAGGGCTGTTTTACGCACGCAATCTATATTAAATTTTTCTTTTTAAAATACATTTGAGAAATGCAATGATTTGCTGTATGGAATATTAAAACAAAAGGGCCACTTGCTGCACAATTACAGGCAAAAAGAAAATTAAGCGCATCTCGCCTAACCCATATCTGCCTACTGGCCCATTTAAGGTGCACTTACATTTTATGTGACAAGGCTAAATGTTAACAAGTGTGGGTACAATAGATGCTACAATTTTTTCCTATACTAGACGTTCATGTATGCCACGCAATCGTTCTGAAGAGCTTCTACGTTTATGCATGCATGTAATACGAGTAACAGTAATCTACCTCCCGATGACAAATTTGGCGAAGTAAGACCTCTGTGGAATATGATGAGGACGATGGCGAAGGTTCTTCCCAGGAAATAAATATTTGTCTTTTGTTGCCTTATTTTGGTAAGCACGGAATCAAACAATATATTCATGGCAGACCTATACGTTTGGGGTACAAGATTAGATCACTTTGTACACAATGTAGGTGGTTCCGTAGCGACTAATTTGATTTCTAAGCTGCCCATCAGTTGGCCATTACAGGTTTGGCATTGATAACTTCTTTACGTATTTACGTATACTTGATGAAGTGAGTCCGATGGTCTGTGATATTACTGGGACTATTCGGGCTAATAAAATTGAAGGTGCGCTTAAAAATGTAAAGGGTATGAAAAAGACTGCGAGAGGCACTTTTCTTCAAATTACGATTGTACCGTCAATTATGGCATTAGTGGGTTATAATGATAACAACATCTTAACTATATATAACCTCAAAAGCAACAGTAAAAGTTTAGCCAATTGGAGAGGTGTAAAGATGTTGCAACCAAAAAATTGTTGACTTAGATCCACATTGTTACTAAGTCCCCAGACTTGACCGAAATGTTGATAAATACAGAATTGGTATACGATTAAAGAGATGATATTGACAAATGATGAGGTTCCCCATAAATGTGTGTGCAAATAACGCATACCAGTTATACCGACTTTCACTAGCAGGTCAGGCTAAAGATGCTCACGTTATTTTATCATTAACAAGGTTCATGGTACAAAGTTACCAAATTTTTGACAAAGCGCCATCGTCTCTTCCAGAACGGGTTGGAACTAAATCCCCTATACCAATCAAGAATAAACTGCCTGATTCGATAAACTCGACGGAAAGAATCTGCATATAATCAGAAACAAAACACAAAGGTGTGAGGTGAATTTGCATCAATATTGTTCGCAATCTTTCCACAAATTTTTTTATTTTTTTTATTTTTTTTTTTTTATTGAAACGTTATAAATATTTAAATACATTTCATTCTATTACACCTAGTTCACAACTATCAAGTAATATTATTTTATTAAATTCAACAGTATTTACAGGAAATACGTATATAACTGGAAGACAGCTGACAGAAATTTACATATATTTGTCAGTCATCAAAATTTCTGGAACAAGATCATTTGGTTTTTTTCGATTAAGTCTCCGGCATTGGTCATCTAAATTGGCAAGTCGCCGAGCCTCCGGGTTAGTATGTTTTTTGAGCCTTTCGGCATGAGCTAAAGTGTAATGTTTGACAACTTCTGATACTAATGGCATCTGTAGGTCACGATGTAAATCAGTGTTCCTCACATACCATGGTGCGTTTACTGCGTTCTTTAGGAACTTGTTTTGAAATCGTTGTATTTTTTCGATATGAGTTTGTTTGGTACAGCCCCATAGCTGTATACCATAAGTCCGCACAGGTTTAAATACTTGTTTATAAATTAAAAGTTTATTTTGTATGGAAAGAGGAGACCTCCTTCCAGTAAGCCAGTTTAATTTTTGCATTTTGAAGTTTAATTCCACGTGTTTTATTTTAACGTGCTCTTTCCAGCATAGTTTGGCATCAAGCGTCATCCCTAAGTACTTCGCCGTATTGGAGTAAGGAATTTTCGTGCCAGAAATATATACAGGATGATCCCGAAGTTTGCGAGAGGACTGTGTCTCATCGTCTCCAATTGCTAAAATGCATTTATGGTCAGCAAAGGTACCTATAGTGCTAGTCTCAGAGACCGGTAGGTCAGATGCGATAAGCACGTAAAGTATAGGGCCAAGGGTACTGCCTTGTGGAACCCCGGCTTTAATTGCTTTAGGCTTGAATAAGAGCTATCGCACTTGATCCTGAAATATCTGTTATTTAGATACGAAATAAATAGGTCCGAAAACTCCCTTGGAAGCAAGATTTTAATTTTATGGAGTAGTCCGTCATGCCATACTTTGTCGAAGGCCTGAGCAACATCGAGAAATATGGAAGAGCACACTTTTTTCTTTTCAATTGCTTCTTCTATCACATTTGTGATCCTATCCATCTTTCCACAAAATAAAATAATATTACAATTTTCTCAGATTAGTTGCTTTTTCATTTGTTTGTTTATTGATTTTATATAATTGGGTTTAATTATTGTTATTTGCCTTCCCTTTTCATAAATAAAGCAGCTCCAACTTAACGCCTTTTTCTATATATGTATAATATATGGGCTGTCCGGAAATTTAGTTTCAAAAATTCATAAAAATATAACGAATATTTTTGTCTAATTTGAGAGTTACCTTTCTGATATTTACAAGTTCACACGCCCCAGTCGCATTTGCTGCGAAACTTCCACTTCTAATTTCATCGTATAGCGTAACGAGGGAGACATTGCTAACTACATTCTATAATGCACCCGTGGGAAGTCAAAGACGAAGGCAGTCTGAGACAAAAGGCTGTAAGCAGGTTATACAAGAACAGCGCCACTGCCGGCGAACGAAGGTGGCAAGCAAGCAACGGCCACAACGATCAGGCAGTCGAGTTCGGGATGGGCAGCTGGAAATCAGCATTATGTTTAAGCCTGAAATTGTTAATAAAGTTTAAGAGTGAATTTGAAATTACTTGTGTTGGTTTTTGGGGAGGCTGGCCCATTAATTTGTTTAAGTGTAGAGGAGTGCAAATCCTTATCTTACATATAATGAAAACAATAATTGTTATAAAACTTCTTGCCTTGAGAAAATATGGGTTAAACAAGAGGTTTCTTAGAGCAATTATTTCATTGTTAAAGTCAAATATTTTACCCTTGAATCCATTCCGAAAGTTTGTAAACAATAAAATCACTGAGGGCTATACGGATGTGTTTGCTAACAATTCATGGCCAAATTTAGTAAATTTCACAATAGTGACCACGCGTTTTTGCTGAGGGACATCTTTTTTTTGGCTGGATATGAAAGTTTTTTCTAATAGCGGTCATCCCTCGGCAGGCAATGGCAAGCCTCCATTTCTGCCACGAAAAAGCTTCTCATAAAAGCCATTTGCCGCCATTCGAAGTCGGGTCTATTTGTAAAAAAACATTAGGAGGCACACCACAAATAGGAGTAGCAGCTCAACCAACTACCTAGCAGAAGTGTACGCGCCAATTCTTTATTTTTATTTATATATTTAACACATATGCCAAAATATTTCGGACAGACACTAAGATTTACGTGAGCAGGATGGAGTCAAAACTATCTGCAAAAATCGAATTTTTTATTAAAAAAACCTAATATAGTTTTTCCAAATATTGTTATTCACTTTACGTGATAGGATTATTTAAACTTCAAAGGCCTGCACTAAATTTGTTTTTAATTTTATCAACGGAATCAAAATAATTGGGATTTGGAGTTACTTTCTATTTGATCGTGCACACGTAAATCATAATATTTTTTCGAAATTATTTTGCAGATGCCTTAAAATATAATAGATTTTATTATTCCGTTGGAAGAACAGTAGGAATTTCTTTGTTTATGGCGTGTGTTGCGCCCTAATATACAATACTTACTTTGTACTATAACTCCAGATAAGCAGTGCGAGTAGTACTCCCTCAAAAATAGTTCATTGCTCAACCACTCAAATGTGTGTTAGAAGTTTTCGAGCTTTTGAACAATTTGAGCAGCTAAATTGACAAATTTACTTATCAACAATTCTTTAGCTTTCCAATGACTTATATTATATTGCTTTATGTATAAATAATTTGTAAAATTTAAAAAAGAGCTGACGAAAAAATCAAAATAATCAAAAATATTGTTCGAATTACTCAAAAAAGCTCGATGTACTCGTTCTCTTGCTTGAAAATTTTCGAGTAATGAACAGCGAACAGCTAATCTCAATCTTCGAGTAATGCTCATCGAACAGGTATGCGAGTACTCGTTGCCTATTTACCCATCCTGTTCGAAAGTGTGCGCATTAAATCGAGTGCTCTGGCTTTTGTACCAATATGCAAGTAAAGATAATTATTTCCACCTAAATTTCCAAAAGATTTATTTTTAAGTACAATTTTCCGGATTTACCTTAGCGACCCTGTATCTTAAGCTGCGTTTTGTTAGTTCATTTGCTTAGCTCTCCACTACTCGCTTTCCCAGTGTAATTGAATTTGTTGGTTGACCAGTCAAGAACTGCTGCCACCAACGTAGGGGTAGCTCAAGCGAATAGCCAACGCAAAAAATTACTAAAAAAAGACAGCTAACCGATAACCTTAATAAAGTAAATGCATCTTTTATTTATTTACGCCTATGTATTATTTAAATTAAATACTTTATAACAAGTCGCAAGCCTCTTTATCTCCATTTTCATCTTTTACCTCACTTAACGCAACGCATTTAGAAGATCGATACGGCTGGCCTGTAAGTCAAAGTTGTCTTCCTTAACGTTTTCAATTGAAGAGAAGATTTACTTTTCCACTCAATGTCTTGTAGCTTGCCAGGATTTTCATAAACGTTTACTTGCTACTGCTTTTCTTTTGAATTTCCGCCGCTTCTGTATCTTTTATTTTGTAAAGCTGATGTATTTATGTGCCATTGTCAAAGCTTTTGTTGCGTTAACTCCCCATCCACCCAACCTCTAGGCTGCCTGCGGCCATATTAAAATGTAATTTTTTAGGCTTTGCAGTTTTTTCTTTCTTTTCTGCTGCTATCAGTGCGTCACAATTCATACAATAAGTACTGCTCAGTGTTGGTGTTAGGGCAATACCCCAAAACTCCCGCTGTGCAGCTGGGCGCTGCTGTGGCTCGGGCTGTGTTATGAGTAACTTACAATGCCTGTTGCCGATAATACCATCTAAGTGAATACTGGGGGGAAACCAGTCGCTTGCTTGGACGCCGTCTTAAGCGCTCTTCAGTTTTTGCTGGTGCTGCGCTTTTTCACTCTGATTTTCCTTTGAGATTACAGCATTATTGACATGAAATTTATTGTATATTTTATCGTGCGTATGTATGTATGTGTATACATATTTCTGATGGGCATATTATCCTTGTAAGTTCAAGTGTTGGCATAAGTTGAAATAAATTCATTTATTTGTTGTTATTGGCACATTGATATTATATATACACACGCGTCAGTGGTTAGGGAAGGTAGATGAACAGCGAATTTGCATAAATGCTTCGACTGCTTTTGTGTGGTGAAATCTAAGAAAAAGTAGACAATATGCACGAAATCATTTATTTGAAGCACATAAAATGAGTATTTAAATATTATGACTATGCAATTGGGCGAAAAATATAATTTTTTTTTTTCAGTATTCAAAAGAATTTGCATATGAATATTAAATCTTTAATAGGGGATATAAAAATTCAGATAGTTAAGCACTTGCAGGTTTTGCTGCTCCACTTTTGATGAAAGTCATTCAGCGTAGCTCATTAAGGGACTTGAGGTAGTCTGAATTAAGAAAAAAAAAGATTTTTTACATTTTCTTAAATCATTTCGAAAATATGGAGTGAAGTAAAAAGTTCCGTATGTTTACGCTAGATGTGTGGCATATCTCATGACAAACGGACCATATCGCGTCATGCTATTTCTGTGTAAAATCATGCGCATATTCTGGTCGAATAGCATGCAAAACACTTTGTATCGGCAAGCCACAAAGCAAAAACGTTTTGTAAAGGAAATTACCAAACGGAAATGAAACTGGCTGAGCCACACACTACGCCTACGACCGTCTAATACATGGAGAAGAGTGATTGAGGCGGAGATGGAAAAGGCGAACAAAGCTAAAATAGTGGCGCAAAAACGTGACCAGTGGCAACAATTTTATGATGTACTATGTTTCATATACGAATGAAAGGAGCAATTACATACCTACATACGTCAGGGAATGATATGGAATTACGGATGTGCGGAATTTTCCAAGCACTCAGTCAAATTGCACGCTGCACTTAAGGCAAAGAGATGGGACTTAGAGATACGGAGAGTCAGTGGACGTGGATATTCAGTATTCCTTTGCGAAATTCCTAAATAATTTTATGAATCGTAGCAGTTTCTCGAAACCTATTTGCCCCATAAATCCTGCAGCACTTGGTCCTTCCAACGGAGACGGGGTCTTCCTCGTCTTCCCTTTTGAGGTAGAGTGTCGTAGATTCGCATTGCTGAAGCGTCCTTGACCATGGCTAAGCAAGCGTAGTCGCTGTATTTTTGCACGTTTAACTAAATGGTGGTTAAATTTCAAGGGCCTATGTTGAATGTGAACCACACCTAAACGTCAAGCGTTTTTCTGCATTTCATTTGATATTTTTCAATTCAAGGCTAACTCAATTTGAACCATGTAAAGAGAGACAATCGACCAACGCGTCAAAGTTATTCAGGTTTATTATGAAAACGGGCGTTCAAATCAAAATGCATATCGTACACTTCATCTTCAGTGTTGAGGCACATTTTCACCTCAGTGGATTTGTCAATAAGCATTTGGGCGAATGATAATCCAACAGTGATTGCCGAAAAACCAATGCACTCACAAAGAGTGACTGTTTGGTGCGGTTTATGGGTCGGCGGCATCATTGGGCCGTATTTTTTCCGAAATGAGGCCGGTCAGACAGTTACTGTGAAAAGTGATCGCTATCGTGAGATGATAACGAACTTTTTATGGCCCGAATTGGAAGATATGGATGTGGACGATATGTGGTTTCAATAGGACGGTGCCACTTGTCACGCAGCTAACGAAACAATGGCTCTTTTGCGCGAAAAATTTGATGGCCGAATAATCTCACGTCGCGGCGATGTCAATTGGATGCCAAGATCATGTGATTTGACACCGTTGGACTTCTTTCTTTGGGGTTATTTCAAAGAAAGGGTGTACGTCGATAAGCCAGCAACAATTCAAGAGCTAAAGGATGAGATATTTTGCCACATTAACGGCATAGAACTTCAATTATGCTTTAGCGTCATCGAAAATTTGGACCATCGGATGGAGGTGTGCCGCCGAGACCGCGGCGGCCATTAGTGCGATATTTTGTTTCATACGTAATTGAGCCATACCAGTGTTATCATAATAAAGAAAAATGACAATAATTTCACAAAAAAATTGTATTTTATTCAAAATCAACACCGGCCCTTGAAACTTATATATATATATGTATAATTGGCGCGTACACCCTTTTTGGGTGCGCCTTGATGCTGTTCCACAAATGGAGAGACATACCTACACTTTCATGCCGACTCCGAACGGCATATTTTTTATGAGGAGTTTTTTCATGGCAGAAATACACTTGGAGGTTTGCCATTGCCTGCCGTGGGGCAACCGCTATTAGAAAAATGTTTTTCTTAATTTTGGTGTTTTCACCGAGATTCTAACCGACGTGGTCTCTGTGATTTCCGAATGGTAGTCGCGTACCAATCTATTCGGCTACGGTGGCCGCCCCCTTAAAACTTAACCTCCCTTTATTTCCATGTCCCTGTGCAGCTCATACAGCTCGCTGTTCCATCGTAGACGCTACTCCTCACCAACGCGGAGGGGATCACAGATCTTACGTACAATTTTTCTCTCGACGGTTCCCAAATTTGTCTCATCTGTTGTTGACATCGTATATGTTTCCACGCTTTCTAACGGGGTGATGAGCGTTTTGTTGAGTGTCAGTTTAGACTTCCAAAAGAGAGCCCATTTCGATTTATTCGAGTTGTGTGCCCAACAAGATTTCGCTACATACCCTATAAGTGATCTAACGTGCGAAGTTGCGAAAGAGAAATTTGATGATTGAGTCATCTCGCGACGAACGTTCATCAATGGGCCTTAACACTTCACGTTTATTTGCTCTGCGGCTGCATTAAGGCAACCACTTTGGATGAGATTAAAGCCAACATTTCAGTCGCTGCTGCCGGAATAATGTCGCCCGTCTTCCTCATATGTGATTCACGAGGTTGCTGCATCTATAAACTTAAGGTTATGCGATGAGTTTGATGTACAGGCATTTAACTTTTAAAATATAATAAGTCAAAAGCTGGAATTTATGAAGCTTCACAAAAGATAAGAGATGGTTATGCAGCATTTGCTATTAAAATTGAAAATTGGAGAACTTGAGTTAAATGGTTGAATCAAAAACCAGCAGATACATAAGAAGCTGTCAAGACATAAAAGCTCATACGGCGTAAAACTCATACGAGTATGACCTTAAACTCCGACAAATTTATTACGAATCTTAGCAGTTAAATCAAGAAGCTGAAAACTTTAATGGAACGCAGGTATAAATAACTCAGGCTCATAAAATGGCGGCGCAGCAATACGTATTTAGTTGTGATTATGGCGCGCCAGCACTAAAATGGCTTATAGCCAACTATAAAGCAAGCACTTAAATTTGTCACTAATACATACAAAAAAAAAGAAATGAGCAACATGGAAATATAAACGCCTGTTCAAGCAAGCAGGCAAGCCTCAACAGTCTGTGGCTGTGGCAAAGTTTGTGGTATGCCAACAATGGTGGTAGTAACAGTTGTTTAAAAACAAAATAAAATAGGACCGATGAAAAGATGAAAACAAAGCAACTACAACAACATCAAGTCAAAGTCGCGAAATGTGCTGTAATGCAAGCGCTGTTGCTGTTGGAGTCAAGTGGTCGCAGCAGGCAAAGAGCTGAGCGAGTGGGGGCGATGTATGGTTTATTGTGGCCGAGGGGAGAAGGTAAAGTTTGTTTAACAAAATGAAAACAATTACCCCACGTGCCATATGCCAACGTGGCATGTAAAAACGTTGTGCCGCAGCATGCCACACACAGAAACAGCAAAACATCCATGCATACCTACATACAAACAAGCAGTGTGTGGTAGATAGGGACAAAGAGGAAGTCAGAGGAAATAAGAGGCAAGGAGAGTAGTAAGAGATGGACGGGATGCCTTTTGTTGTTTTTCGCTTCCTTTGAAGTCTACTCATGCTGCTCTGCTTACTGATCGTTGTCGCTGTCGTTCAGGTTGCCATTGCCATTGCCGGCTCCTGTTGTCGTTGTCAACAATTGCTGCGACTGTCAGAGCTGCGTTTGTTGGTTTTATTTGTTATTGTTGTTGTCATTTTCGTAGTTATATCTGTTGTCTTTGCCTCATAGTGGTACGTTGTTATGTGCCGTTACTGCAACATTACCGTTGGCAATTTCAGAAACAGTTACCAACAGCTGTTGCTTGTTGCAAGAATTTTAACCCACAACGAAATCGTTCTTGTTGTCTGTCACTAGAACCGTCAACAGCGCTTCTATGGCTGAAGCTGATACGAATATCGCTTATGTTGATGTATTGTCATTCCATTTTGCTCTCTTTTCTTTACTTGTTGAACCCAGCGCTTTGCTGGTTTACTAAGAAGCCGAAACGGACTAGGAATGTACATTTGGATGGTGTACATTTTGTTCTTGATCATTAAACCTAAATTTGTTGCATGGCAAAGAAAAGTAAGCATTTATATTTTTTATTCCATACTTAGCAGCGCCGATGGGGCTTTAACAATTATCTTTAAATTGGAATGCGCAAAATATACTTTCAGGGTAAATTTGGTTTGAAATTTTTAGTAATCGGTATTATTTCATTTCCCTCTTTTCCCTTCACAAACGTCAAAGAAATGATACTTAAATAAAAACTTTTTTGTTCCAAAATTTCTTTTTGCCCCAAATTTTTTCTGATTTTAAAAGAAATGATACTTAGAAAGAAAGTTCCAAAATTGTGTGTCCCAAAATTGTATGTTCCAAAATTGTATGTTCCAACATTGTATGTCCCGAAATTGTATGTCCCAAAATCGTTTGTCCCAAAATTGTGTGTCCCAAAATGTTTTGTCCCAAATTTTTTGTTTTGAATTTCGAAATTTTTGTAAAATTTGGTGGCTTTCATAGCTCATATTAAAAAAATAGTTACATATTTCTCATTTTAAATATTAACTAATATTCACACCAGCGTGCATTTTTCCGGTTAAATAGTATCATAGGTAATTAAAAAGGCGAAAAAATTATAAATAAATGCCTAACCGTTTTGGTCATTAAAAAAATTTAGAAGTCTGCATTCTGAAATTTTTTTTTCTGTACCATCCTAATATACACAGATGTATTATCTCAAATTGTTAAACATGGCAGAGCAGTAAATTTAACCATTTCTGTCTGCACATTTCTTCGTTCACGCAAAGTACACATAACTTTGGTAAATGTGGATTTTGAGTACCGTAAGGCGAAAGGTAAGTATTTAACTCTTATACTCGAAAGGTAAGTATTTAACTCGAATAATATTCACCACTTTTGGCCACTATTGATGACTTCAAGCAGTGGCTTCCCATACAAAACCTGCAAGAAAAGATTTCCCATTACAAGTTTTACATAACTAATTAATTTTTGACAGAGCTACGAAAGAAAAAAATATTTTTATAATATTTTTGGGACATTACAAAATTAGTGGTTTCTACTTACTATAGAGAGCATAGATCTGGCCAATTCCAAATTTTTATTATTGTCAGATGCACTGATTCGATTTTAGTGCTCGTCTTGTCAGCCTCTTTTTCCTAGAAAATTCTTAAATTTCGCTCAAAATATTTTTGGTTGATTTGCTGGTCGATCAAAAAGTTCAACACCCATTTTTAGCTTTGGTTGGTGTATGAAACTTTAATAGCAAATCTCTTGTAATCGATTTATTTTCTGTGCCGCCAAAGAGCTTATAAAAATTTCAAAGATCTTACCTATCTGCCAAGCTGATACAATAGCCTTGAGCAGCACCGCCCAGAATTAGAAGAGACATCTTAGAACCGTTTGACGGCATACGAGATTTCAGAGAGTGTGACTTCCTATTTTGCAATTTTTTTAGCCTCATGATTGATTCATGCCCTGATTGATTTTACTGATTTTTCTTGCACATGAATATTCATAGGAAATAGTACTATGAAGAAAAAAACATTCTTTATCCAATGATAAATACTGGTGTACTGCTGCCAGAGGTTACCACTGTTCAAAATCGGTTGGCATGATATCTCAAGTTTGGAAGATCTGAAAATAAAAGGTTCTACTGTTATTGAAAAATAGACTCTTCCCTTTGATATGCACTGCGATGGTAGAAATCTGATATTAAAATGGCACACTTGGAAATTTTTAGTCTTTCTTTTATTCGTTAATTGTGAAAAAAATGATTAGATATTATTTAATATTTGTGATCGTAGTTTATGCTGTATAGAGCAGATGCCATTCACTCGCGAAAATGTTTTTGTGCTGCTTTATCACGATTGTGGACGTAGATTATCGAGACGGGAGTGCATTGATGAACTTACCTCGATTTTTGGTGTTGAAGCACCACCCTTAGCCACTGTCAATAGCTGGTACACGATTTCCAACGTGGCCATCGATCCTTGCAGGATGCATTTCCTAACGGCCGTCCAAATACAGTTATTGTGCCGGAAATAATCGGTGCTATGCGTGAATTCGTAACGCAAGCTCGTCCTGTAATAAATCGCGAGATATAGACATCCCTGGTAATTAGTGGAACAATCATACAATCAATATTGCATGAACATTTGGTATTAAACATTTTTTTCACTGGATACCGCAGAAGCTGACAGTTGCCCAAAAAAAATACCGAGACTTGCGTCGGTTGGTGCAAAGAAACGTTAGATAAATTCAGCCACAGCGTTTCAAAGCACATCGCGAACGAATTTTGCATCTATGCACGAGAGAAGGAAAAAAAAAGTAATCAAAAGGTGTCCCAAAATCAACTTAATCCAACGAAAGTTGTTCGCTATAGAACTAAAGAAACTTCAAATAAACAATTTTGTGTTGTACACACCCATTTTTTTGACAGCAGTTTTCGAAGAATTAAGGAAAACCAACTGTCGTGCGAGCTCTCACGTATCGGCACACAAAAAAAACAACAAAGTACCAATAATTAACGAGAACACTTCTGTTAGGTAGTTGGCCGAGGTCCTCCCTCTATTGGTATGAGGGACCTATAGTTTTAAGTTGAACGGCCGATATATTTTATGAAGACCTTATTTATGGCAGAAATACCATTGGAGATTTGCCATTGCCTGCTAAGGGGCAACTGCTATTAGAAAAAACATTTTCTATCATTTTGCTGTTTCGCGAACGGATATTCCAACCTACGCACTCCCGAATGGTAGTCACGCACCAATCGATTCAGCGTCGTACGGAAAGACGTTCGGTTGATGGTCGGTATTATTACAGGACACAACCCATGGGGTCAGCATAAGACCACCATTGGAATCATTGAGGACCCAATGTGTCTGTCTCGCTTGGAGCAGGCGGATAGTACTGAGCACTTTCTCTGTGAGTGTCCTGCCTTTGCTAGAGCAAGACTACTAGTTTTGGGTTCCGATGTCATGAGAATGAGTAAAATTCAAATTTACCAAAGTATCTGGAAAGTTCTCACAAAATTAACTACCTCTGCCTCTGTATCAATTCTTTCCTATTTATTTCTCTGCTACTTTCCCTATTGAATATCTACCCTCTTTCCAGAGCTGCTGAGTGTTTTAGGAGCCACCAAATCTCTTGGTGTCCCTTGGCTCGACCAATTCATATTTCAATTTCATTCGATAGGGCTGCGGCGGCAGTACATGAGAGAGTTTTTAAGCACTCAAAGGATCGGCGTACAGCATCTAAAATAAAATGGGAGTGGAATGTTTTCCAACGCTTCAAGAAGCTGTTGAAATCTTAAAACAACTCGAGTAGGAGGTATCCTCTTTTGCGTCATAAAAGTGATTTCAAAATTAATTCAAGCGAGTTCAGAAGTATATTGATTTACGAGGAGAATATCTTGAAAAACAATAAGGCCTTTTACATTATTATTTTACCTTTGTTTCATTATTGAACGCAAAATAAAAAGGCAACGGTCGTATAGGCAGAATAAGTTGTGAAAATTTTAGACCGCTCGTATAGTTTTGAGCATGCCAACTAGAGCGTAAACCGTTGTTTCAAGAAAAAGGCGCTTAACCCTTTGGGGACGGAGCCGCTCGACAGGCGAGCGTCGCTGAGGACGAGCGGTATTCGAGTGCGCAGTTAAGAAAATAAATCGTTGAACGTTATAAAAACTAAAGTTTTATTTAACACAAACAAACTTTTTCATAAAATCAAAATATAATTATAAACACACTGCTATCACGGGATTGTAAAGTACACGGATTTCACTTCCACTTGACGAGGTAATGCCATCATCTTCCATTTAATCAGATTCAAAGTAATATTCACCGAAACTGTCCCTATCGTGCGTCGGATGAAATTTAAAATATATAAAAAGCCTGCTGGTTCCGCTGGCAGTGACACTGAGAGACTAAATCGAAGAACTGAAATTCATTCTTACTCTACCGTCGTCTCACATCGTAAGTTTATGTTATAAGGAAGATAAGACTTCATCGCTAATGTCCCCTAAAGTCTTTGAATGAAAACGTGACTTTTTTACTAGTATACCCATGCGCTTCTTATGTCTCGGAACGACAGACAAGCGCGCAACAGCCTCGCAGCTGTGAACTAATTTGGGCGGCTATATGCCGACACGTGTCCGGAACGGTAAATCGGCTTGGGCGGCTATATGCCGACGCACGTCCCCAAAGGGTTAAAGTGGCTAAATACGCCAAGTGCTCGTTCTGAGCGTTTGAGACGGCTACGTTATTTTGCATTATTTTTTTATGAAAGCCCCGTTTTGCCATCAATTTTACAACTGTTTACTATAAGAAATTGCACTTTTTAATATATCGATAGTTTTAAATTTTTTTTGGCCCTAACCCTAAATGCAATTTTTAAAAGTCTTGCCCTTGAATCCGCCCGTCCTGGATCTATATACATGGTATGACTTGTTAAACCAAATTACTTTTAGGTTTTATATACAGTGGTCAAAAAAAAAAATTCGACATAGGTAAGTAATAAAGTTTATTATTTTGACAATAAAAAACTGTTAAATGTTAAACTTAACGAAAGGAAGGAACAGAAAGTTTTATTAAGGAACCAAAATGTAATATTCAATACAAAAAATGAGACCTCAAAACAAAAATGTAAAAAAAATTCATGACTTAAAAAATAAATAACAAGAAGCAAGCAAAAAAAGTATTCGACATTGGTAATGTTTTTAAAATGTATTAATGACACTACAACTTTAGTAGCGAGTTGCTTTTCTTTGTCGGCGTATGACCTCTCTCAAACGATCTGGTTCTTGTTGGAGGATTTTTTTTTCCAAATGACTCCAAAGGTGTTCAATTGGGTTAAGATCTGCGGACTGTGGCGGCGTTTTTATTATTTTTGGACAATTATAGAGCAGCCAAAGCTTTGTATTAATCGCGCTATGTTTGGGCTCATTGTCCTGATAGAATTTAAATCTATTTGACAGACCCAATTTTTCTGCGCTTGGCTGTAAATTTTGCTTTAGGAGATCAATATATTTTCGTGGGTCCAGGATCCCATCAATAAATGCCAACACCTGATGCCGCCATGCATCCCCATACCATAACACCACCTCCACCATGTTTCACCGTTGTGACCATATTTTTTTCTTCCAATTCTTTGTTAGGCTTACGATACACCAGACCTTTGCCATCACATCCAAAAAGGTTATATTTATTTTCGTCGGCTAAAATTACATCCATCCAAAACTCAATGGGCTTATTTACGTGTTCCTTCGCAAAGTCTAATCTTATCTTCCTATTTTTCTTCGAAATGTGTGATTTCTTTCTGGCGGATTGTGCATGGAAGTCAAGTTTTCTTAGCATATTTTCAGTGAATTTTGCCAAAATCGTATCATTACTCTTCGGATCTTTTCTCACTTCCCGCACGATTCGCCGTTCATCTATTTCCGTAAGCTTGCGAGGTCGACCAGTCCTTTCCTTGTTTATCACAGTGTTTTCTGTCTTGCATTTTTTTATGATACTCGTATAATGAACAGTAGTTCATGGTTTCTGAACAATTTCTGCTATGCTTTTTTCGGTCTTTCCTAATTTGTAATGATGTATTATTAAATTTCTGACATCTAGAAAAGTTTCTTTGCTTTTACGCCCCATTTTCGTGACCACTTTCACAAAAATGCTTGTAAATAATAAACATGAATTCTAACGGTATTTTTACCAACAACAAATAATACAAAATACATATTCACTATAAAAGAAAAACAACGGTTGTCGAATACTTTTTTTGCTTTGGAATTTGTGCGGTCCAAAAAGATGACTGAGTGTTAAAATGTGAAATATTGGTTAATTTTATAACGATATATTTGAAATACTTACTACACAACGTTATCTTAATCAGAAACTTAAACATTTTTAAAGTATACTAGCATTTTGAATCCAGATTTAAAAAATTACTCTAATGTCGAATAGTTTTTTTGACGCAGTAGATATTGGTTGAATTTGAAAATTTGAATTTGAAAAGGTCGAGCCAAGGAGCACCAGGAGATTTGGTGTCTCCTAAAACACTCAGGCTAAAAAGCCCATTGTATTTAAAGCTCTGGAAAGGGGGTAGATAGTCAAGGAGGGAGGGAGAAAAGTATCATAGAAAGAGATAGGAAAGAATAGGGACAGAGATAGAGATAGTTAGTCCTGTGAGAATTTTCCAGATTCTTTGACAAATCTGTAAATATCCTCCAGCTTTAGAGAGCGAATATTACTCATTCTCATGACATCGGAACCCAATACTCGTAGTCGTGCTCTAGCAAAGGCAGGACACTCACAGAGAAAGTGCTCAGTGCTATCCGCCTCCTCCAAGTATGACAGGCATACCGGGTCCTCGATGATTCCAATGGTGTTCATATGCTGACCCCATGGGTTGTGTCCTGTAATGATGCCGACCATCAACCGAATGTCTTTCCTTCTAAGTTTTAGTAGAAAGTTTGACAGTTTTCTGTTCGGACTTGTCACAAAACACTTTGCAGTTCTGCAGCGTTCTAGACCGGACCATCGCTCTTTATGTAGATTGCCTACATAATCGTTGATCCAGTTCTTGATTCCTGCGGGACTGATTCCGATTATTGGCTCTGGCCCCTGTGAGGGCACCGCTGATCCACGGTTGGCCAAGTCGTCGGCAATTTCGTTTCCTTGAACACCGGAGTGTCCCGGAACCCATATAAGTACAAGCCTGTTTTGTCTTGCGACAAAATTAAGCTTCTTCTTACATTCTTGAACAATCTTTGAGGTTTGCTTCGCGTTCTCCAGGGCCTTCAATGCAGCCTGACTGTCACTGAAGACTCCAATCTGTTTCCCGCTCCATCTCCTCTCGATTATCCATTCAGCTACTTTTAGGATGGCAAAAACTTCTGTTTGGAAAACAGTTGCCATTCCCCCCATAGCGTAGTGATAATTATTACTATCGTTTAAGTACCATCCGGCTCCAGACCCTATTTCAGTCTTGGACCCATCGGTAAAGAAAATATCCGTCAAACCTCCCCGCATGCCTCCTGGATTGCTCCATTGCTCACGCAATGGAAATCTGACATCAAATTTCCTTCCGAATGAAACTGTGGGTATCAGGTCATCTTTAGGTGCCAAAAACAGTGGATACTACTCCGACAGCAACTTAAAGATTTCTCTGTGTCCCGAAGTTCCATCTTCGTGCCAGAAACCATATTTATGGAGTCTACACATTGCGTTAATTGCTTCCTGTTGTATCTTAAGATCCAGGGGGAGCAAATCAAGCATAGCATTTAGGGCATTTCCAGAGGTTGTACTCATGGCACCCGTGATGCATAAACATACACTTCTTTGCAGCCTGTATAGTTCCCGGATTGTGGACTTAACCATCCTCCGTCGCCACCAGACCACAGAAGCGTAAGTGATGATTGGTCTGATAAGTGCCGTGTATATCCATAGGACCACAGCAGGTTTCAGACCCCAAGTTTTGCCAAAGGCTCTACGGCATTGCTGAAAAATCTTCAATGCACGATTCACCTTCAGTGAAACGTGTGTCTCCCAAGTCAGCTTCTTATCCAGGATTACTCCTAGATATTTAACTTCGTTGGAAAGACCAAGTGTCACACCTTTCAGTGTTGGAAGACTGAGTCCATCCAATTTCCGTTTTCTCGTAAACAAGACTATGGTTGTTTTGTTCGGATTAACGGAAAGACCTTGTCTCATGCACCAATCATCGATTTTGTCAAGAATCCTCTGCACTTTCGTGCAAAGCCTCCTTAAGGATTTATCCGATGTTAGCGCACAGACGTCGTCCGCATATGCTTGGACGTGAAAGCCGAGTTCCTGCATCTCCGCTAATAGGGAGTCTACGACGAATCACCACAGCAGCGGAGAAAGAACACCCCCTTGGGGACATCCTTGTTTGGCCCTGACTGTGATTTGCTCGTCGTCGCTCCCACCAGCGGTTAACAGCCTCTCAGAGAGCATGGAATGTATCCACTTTATAATGGTTTTGTTAACTCTGTGTCGTTCGGCAGAAAAAGAACATAGAGAGCCGAAAGTGGCATTATCAAAAGTCCCCTCAATGTCCACGAACACGCCCATTGTGTATTCGTCAGCTTCCAGCCCGGCTTCAATCTTGCTAACAAGATCGTGTAAGGCTGATTCACATGATTTTCCACTCTGGTAAGCGTGTTGATTTCTACTAAGTGGGCTTCTCGGCAATACCCCCACTCGAATATGTTTCTCCACCACTCGTTCCAGACTTTTCAACATGAACGATGTCAAACTGATTGGTCTAAAACTTTTTGTTAGGGAATAGTCATCTTTTCCTGGTTTTGGAATAAATACTACTCTTACGCGTCGCCATTGGGATGGTATATAACCAAATGCAAGACAGGCTGTGAAGATCCTTTTCAGGGCCTCAATCAGCCTGTCTCCTCCTTTTTTAAGCATTACTGGATATATTCCGTCAGGTCCAGGGGACTTAAAGTTCTCAAAGGAAGATAAGGAAAACCTTATCGATTCCCTTGTCACTATCCGACTAGCAATATACCAGCTGTACCTAGAGGTTCCACCGATGCCACCGTCATTGTTCATGCCACTCTCAGCTTCAGAGAGAGTTCTACTTCGAGTAGAGCATTAAACGTTTCCGATTTGGAAATGGTGTATGAACCATCAGGTTTTCGAATTGGTTAGTTTATATCTCTAGTCTGCAAGGTTTTGTAACCATAGGCCTAATAAAGGACATAGAATGAACTGTAAATGAAATAAGCATAACCGAACAAATTCTAGGCAGATGTAGATTTAATTCCTCACTTACATACACAAGGTGACACAAAATTAATCACCCTATCGGATGATTTACAATTTTTGCGAAGACAAAAGCAAGGATGAAGAAGAAGAAGAAGAAATTTCTTTATTTTTATTTAAAAAAATATATTGGCTGATTGATTTTGCGCCTCCTTGTAGAATAATTTTTGAATTGCTAAAAGCTGCAATATTTCTACAGCGTACACTGGGTTTACTTTCCAGGTTCTTATGCAAATTTTCGTTAGTCCTTCTATGTTGGAGGCGCATTCAAGGTGTTTTCAAAGCAGTTTCGTTTTGTTTGTGTTTCTCCAGTCCATTCTGCATACGAGCATATATTGCATATGCCACTATATGTGCGCATGTAGGGAAATGTGTGTGTGTGTGTCTGTGATTGTACATTTTTATTTGTGCATTCGCTTCGTGTACTGCTCGAAGACATACTTCCAAATTGAATATGAAATTTCCAAAGGAAAGTATATTCGGTTCATTCCCATTTTATGGTACTTTTATGAACCAACAACAACAACAAAAACAAGCTAACAACTTTTCACGCACAAAGCACCGTATTAAATTTATATGAGTGTGTATGTGTGCACAGGAATATCAACACAAGTGTTGTTTGGATTGGCTTTACTGTACTCACAACAAAAATTCTACCTGCGTGGAAACCTGTTAGGCAAAATAAGAAGAAATTAAAATTGTTAATTAAAAGTGTTGGCAATTAATTGTTCATAAGCTTGCTGAGCCAAATATGGTTGAAAATATTCAATCACTCTGCGGTCGATTTAGTCAGCATTTAAGTGGGAGCAGAGTTTCAAAAGCACTTATACACACACATATAAGCAAATGTTAAAATAAGAGCTCAAGTTTTTGCAGGCACTTCGCATTAAATGTAAGTTTGTAATTATGGATTATCATTTATACTCGTATTCGTACACAAGTCTAGCCAGCCGTAGTTATGCTGATAACATAGAAATATGAGGCAGACAAAAGTTTGATGTTACCATAAGCAACAAAATTCAATTATATTCGAAAAAATCAAAAAACAAAAAAAAAAAAACAAAAAAATACATAAATGGTGCAACAAATGATGGTTGACCCCAAAACCAGCAAAAAACCCAATTCTATCGTTAACAAGTACGACAAGTATTTAACCCTAGAAAACTAAACCTTTTTTTTTAACGCTTAGAACTAAAGCTATTGAAAAACATTTAATTTTTAGAGAGTTCGAGTATTTAACTATAATATAAAAAAATATTGTATTTCATCAAATTGTTTTTATAAGCCAATTATGTACTTACTAAATTAACACTTAATTTTTTTTTTTGCAAGGATATCATTTAGAAAAAATTGTATAATGTTTTTTTCTTTAAAACAAAAACATAAAATTCATATTTTTCTTATAGCTATTTGTACTAAGTTTCATAAAAATAAAGAATTTCAAATATATTATTAACATTTTGTTTTGTACATAAAAATTAATTCAGACCTTTTTTCTTATATCACATGTATAGCAATTTGGGGATCTATGTCCCAGGCAGTATGTTCTATTGCATTTTGCACAATAATAAACACTCATACGTTTCTTGCTTGATGGACAGTAATTGCACATTGATCTTTTCCCTTTATTTATTTGTGGTTCAGAGTTTTCTTGCTGCTCCTCGGAGCTATGAATGGAGTCGGTTATTGCTTCACGAACTCGTTTTTGCATAATTGGTCTTTCTTGAAGTCTCATTGAGAGCCAGTCACAGCACAAATCCTTACTAAGATCCTTCAAGAAATCCCTTCTGCTCATTGGCTTTATTTGTTTTTGGTCACAGTTTGAAACATAGAGAATATAACTATTCAATACTGCTATATTTATCATACCGTAAAACATACCCAATGGCCAACGCCTGGTTTTGCGGCTGCAGCTGGAATGACAACACATCTGTCAACAGCACCTTTTGTTGCATTATAGGATTCAATAATTACAGGTTTTTTTGATAGTGAGTTAAGTGTGGGTTCGTCGTGCATAGTTGATATTAAAAAAACAGTTTTATGAGGCTTTGCTTTATAGCTAACAAGACTTAACTTATCATGGAAACCGAACATGGATGTTCCAATACGACGGGATGTATTATGCTTGAATTCATCTGGAATTTCTTTTTTGTTAGTTTTGATTGTTCCAATTAAAGTTAACTTATAAGGATCCGCTAATAGCTGTTCTGCTAATGGTATGGAAGTGAACCAATTGTCTACAGTTATGTTTCTATTTGTTTCATGTATAGTTCTAGTGAGAAGCTTACAATAATAAGAACCTAGCGTTCGCTAGCTACTGTATTAAAATTTTTACCCAAATATGGTGAAGCATCAAACATATATTTAGTTTTGACATCGCAGACTAGCACAATTTTTATTCCGTATTTAGCTGGTTTGTTTGGTATGGTTCTAATGGGAGCAAATTCATCGGTCTTTCTTCTATTTTCTCGTGTGTTCCGATCATCAAAATGAAGGCAATTTATAAAAAATCTGAAACGTTCCATACTCATTGTAGCAACATTTTTAGATCCGCAGAGCAAAAGATCAAAAAGCTCTTTAGTTGACAAATGGTTGTTCTTTAGCGCACCACTTAAACACCAAATTCCAAGGAGAGCGCGAAGTTTTTCTGATTTAGTTAATGATGTGGTTGTGGTTTGTTTTTTGTAATTATTGGATTTAACTTTAATGTCTTCGTTGGTATAAAGAAGAATTTCTTCAATTATATTTGGTGTGAAAATTTTTTCAAAACAATCTAAAGGCTTTGTAACGTCCCTAAATTCTCTCTTTGACCCCGGTAAAATATGAACAATATTCCTCGCTGGAGTTCTACTTGAGCTTCGTTTTGTAGAAGACGGTTCAGTCGACCAAATGAAATTGTTCTTACCTCTTACAATAGCTTCGGAAGGCTTGATTATTAAAGAGTCATTAGGTTGTTCATTACTTTGTGGTACGTCTATAGGTGAAACTGCAACAGGAGTCAATTCTTGCTTGCCTACAATTATATTTCAAACTTCATCTTCAGATTCAATTTGAAAGTTGGGCTCAATTAGACTATCGTCTGAATCGAAATCCTTTTCTAAATTGTCCTCTATTTCGCTTCCATTTAGCGACAGCTCCTCCAGCCATTTTTCTATTTGGGAGTCAGAAGAACACATCTCTAAGCGAAAAAGCCATTAACATTATAGCTACTGTCGCAAAAAAAGGGAAATATTTACAAATAATATGTAGTCAGAAAAATACCTTTAATACTAAACCTCGCCTCTCAGGCAACACGAATTAATATATCTCCATTACAAAAAAACTTTGCGCAATGAACGTTCGCCCACAAACTCACACAAGAGACTACCATAATGGTTTGAAAGCTCGTGCTGCCACTTGCATTCAATACGTAAAATACGCATTGAAATACGTAAAAATGACAATCTTTGCGCCTCAGAGGCGGGGTTTAGTTTTCTAGGGTTAATAATCGATAATTACAGTTCGAGTAGTTGGCAAAAATATTGAATATCAAAAAGAAGCCAAATTTCAAGGCTTTAGATTTCATCAAGGATTACTTGAGCCATATTTGTACTTTAGACAATAAAACGATTCTATGCCAAGTGATAAAATAATTTGAAAAATCTTTTAAAGTTTTTTGCTTGAGTGCACTAAGAAATAAATTTAAAAAATTTTGCAGAAATAATAACTTGAGATCTCTATAAAACACATGGGCTGAAAAGTCCCGAACCTAACAAAGAAAGCACATTTTGTTTTGTTAAAAATTAGCTTTATGCACCAACATAATTTCCATCAACAACAACGCAATCATTCTAGCGCCGCTCTCGCATTTCAATAGCACTTTTGTAGAACAATTTACCTTTTGCCTCAAAATAGGCCTCCGTTTCAGCGATAATCTCTTCATTCGAGCGAAATTTCTTACTGGCAAGCATTTTTTTACGTCTGTAAACAGCCAGTGGTCACTGGGAGCTGTAATATTACACCACGCACATCCCAAAATACCAAAGCCATCAACTTTCCCCCCGATTGTTATGCTTTCGGGCGCTTTGGACGACGTTCACCAGTTCTTGTCCGCTCATATGATGATGGCTTTGATTTCGGAGCAAAGTGATGGATCCATGTATCATCCATTATCACATATGAACGCAAAAATTTCGGCTTATTACGTTTACACATGGCCAAAAACTGCTCAGAATCATCAATACTTTCTTGTTTTTGATCAACAGTGAACAAATGCAGCACCCACTTTAAGCTTTCGGGTAGTCAAATGTTCATGCAATATAAAGCCAACACGTTCCTTTGATATCTTTACGATGTCAGCTAACTCACGCCACTTCACTTTTCGGTCATTCTAAACGATTTTGCGGTTTATTTTAATTGTTTCTGCCTCATTAGGCCGTCCACTGCGTTGTGCATCATCGGTGTCTCTACGACCACGTTTGAAGTAACCAAACCGTCACCGAACCATTATTTAATTGTTATTTCTGATGCTTCCATTACTTCACTTGATTGGTATTTTTTCCATCAAGAAGCAGTGTAAAATTCAACACACAAATTTTTTTTGATGCATTGTTTTGAAAGTAACAAAAGTGGCGTCACTGTTAGCACAATAACTCACGAATTAATGCGTAGAATATCATGAAGCAGCTCTTTGTTAAGGTTAGTGCTGACTGAAAAGCAGGTGAAGGCAGTAAAACTAGCGCCACCTATGTATGTATTAGGCCCGCCCGGGACTTTTCAGCCCTTGTGTTATGTTTTCATGTATATAACAGAGTTCAAAAGGTGTCTATCTTTTACTGATCAATTTTGTTTATTCCGAAGTTTGTTTATTCCAATTTGAAAATTTCCGTATGGAGTTTTTTAAAGTCAAACACCTCCGATAAATTAAGATAAAATATTTTTTTTTCCTTATTCACTCCTCTCGGGGGCATAGGGTCTCAACAAGACTTGTCTTGCGTTGGTTGTTTTAACCTATTTGATTTCTGACAGGGTAGGTGATTAGTCTGCCACTATAAGTCCTAAGTACTGGGAATGTCCAACTGCCGTTGCTTAGAAATAGCGCCTTTTTACTGCTTGGAGCGCCATCTGTGTGCTACATTTTTCTTCCAGAAGAATTACACAGATGGTTGAGGACTTCGCTAAAGTGGTGTGTCTGCGCATTACCACGGCTGCCCGCTTCCTCTTGCTGGCGCCACTGATGCAATTGTGTAACTGCGTGTTTTTCTTTGATTTTTTTTTTTTGCTTGCTTCAGCAGCCACAATTCAAAAATTGCGCTGACTATTGTGCGGGAGTAAGGATGAAGAGGATAAGTTTTCGGGTTTGAGGAATGCATTATTGTTATTTTTTTATTTTTAGAAACAGGGAAAGTAGGTAAATTTGGAAAAGTGGGAGGGTCGTGCTTTACGTGGGATTCGAATCTACAACCTCTGGGATGGTAGGCTAGAGCACTTACGCTAGACTACCGAGGCTGCATAATACTAAAAAATAGAAATATAAAATATACTTAGTAAAAAAATGTATTCTTTGCTGAAAAATTTTGAGAATTTTTTTTTTTGTCATATGTGGAAAAAGGGAACCTTCGAGTTTTTTCGGGGAGTCTCCACAAGATTTTGCTCACTAACTTCCAAGGTAGTCATTAAATGTCCCGCAACCCTAAATGAGATGACTGAGTAATTTCGCCCGAATGTAATTATAATTCCTGGTCATTGCAATATCGCGCGGTATTTTAGAGCAGGTGAGCTAATTATTTTTGGGAAATTTGTAAGAGCAGCAATCGACAGATGGCGTAACAAACCAACTTGCAAAATTGCCCGAAAATTGCGCAGAATCTGTGCTGAGTCGAAATAACCAAAGTCTAACGGGACACTATGCTGTTGGTTTAAGGAGCGAACGGAACAAAATCCCCATGCGGCGGCACTTTGGCTATGAAGCTGTTTTGGCCAACTGCTACAACCTAGCGCACCCTAATCTAACTATCTGATCAAGCTAAAAATGAGTATTATCAGTAGCCCTGTATCTTATGTTAACGTAAGCTAATATATTTTCTGAAAATATTTCACTTGGACAATCAGAAACCGAGCTCTTCATAATGATTTTGAATCGCAAGCTGTAAGTATTGGGTCACAATCCCTTTTATTACTCTCTACAAGAAAGAGCGCAACCACGAATCAGTTGATCGTTTTGACCACAAAACTGCTAGACGATCCGAATGCGGGTGAAGTCATCTATAAATTTAACGTACGTAAGCCGAATGGGTTGGTGCGCGACTACCATTCGGAATTCACAGAGGGAACGTCGGTTCGAATCTCGGTGAAAACACCAAAATGAAGAAAAATATTTTTACAATAGCAGTCGCTCCTCGGCAGGCAATGGCAAACCTCCGAGTGTATTTCTGCCATGAAAAAGCTCCTCATAAAAATATCTGCCGTTCAGAATCGGCTTGAAACTGTAGGTCCCTCCATTTGTGGAACAACATCAAGACGCACACCACAAATAGGAGAAGGAGCTCGGCCAAACACCCAAAAAGGGTGTACGCGCTAATTATATATATCTATATATATAAAAAGAAGTTACATTTCCTTGGTAATCTTATAATTCAAGAACGGGCTCACCTATCCAAACCAAATTTTTAGGCTTTGTTTGGACTATTCAGTAGATGGTTTGTGTTTTAAAATTTTAAGAATCGGATACCAGGGTCTCAAGAAATACGCCAAAACGTGAACCCGGGTAACCCTAGGATGTGTTTGTACAATATGGGTAGCAAATGGGAGCTGTTGATGATTTCTATAGTATAGAGTATTTTTCATACCGTTCGGTGACTAGGGTCTCGAGATATAATCCAAAACGTGGACCTGGGTAACCCTAGGATGTGTTTGTGCAATATGGGTAGCAAATTGAAGCTGCTGATGATTCTATAGTATAGAGTATTTTTGATGCTGCTCCGTGACTAGGGTCTCGAGATATCGCCCAAAATGTGGACCCCGATAATTAAGGATGTGTTCGTACAATATGGGTAGCAAATGGGAGCTGTTGATGATTTCTATAGTATAGAGTATTTTTGATGCCGCTCCGTGGCTAGGGTCTCGAGATATCGCCCAAAGTGTGGACCCCGATAACTTAAGGATGTGTTCGTACAATATGGGTAGCAAATTGAAGCTGTTGATGATTTCTATAGTATAGAGTATTTTTCATACCGTTCCGTGACTAGGGTCTCGAGATATAATCCAAAACGTGGACCCGGGTAACCCTAGGATGTGTTTGTACAATATGGGTAGCAAATGGAAGCTGCTGATGATTCTATAGTATAGAGTATTTTTAATGCCCCTCCGTAACTAGGGTCTCGAGATATCGCCCAAAATGTGGACCCCGATAACTTAAGGATGTGTTCGTACAATATGGGTAGCAAATGGGAGCTGTTGATGATTTCTATAGTATAGAGTATTTTTGATGCCGCTCCGTGGCTAGGGTCTCGAGATATCGCCCAAAGTGTGGACCCCGATAACTTAAGGATGTGTTCGTACAATATGGGTAGCAAATTGAAGCTGCTGATGATTTCTATAGTATAGAGTATTTTTCATACCGTTCCGTGACTAGGGTCTCGAGAAATAGGCCACACCGTGAACCCGGGTAACCCTAGGATGTGTTTGTACAATATGGGTAGCAAATGGAAGCTGTTGATGATTTCTATAGTATAGAGTATTTTTCATACCGTTCCGTGACTAGGGTCTCGAGATATAATCCAGAACGTGGACCCGGGTAACCCTAGGATGTGTTTGTACAATATGGGTAGCAAATGGAAGCTGCTGATGATTCTATGGTATAGAGTTTTTTTCATACCGTTCCGTGACTAGGGTCTCGAGATATAATCCAAAACGTGGACCCGGGTAACCCTAGGATGTGTTCGTACAATATGGGTAGCAATTGGAAGCTGTTGAGGATTTCTATAGTATAGAGTATTTTTCATACCGTTCCGTGACTAGAGTCTCGAAATATAGACCAAAACGTGGACCTGGATAACCCTAGGATGTGTTTGAACCACATGAGTATCCATTTCGGCAAAAATGTAAAGCAATTATGGATTTAATTATGAAATTATATGTATTTGGGGAGGTGCGTTGCCATATGTACTCCATCGAATGGCAGAAAAGGGGATTGCCGCACGCACTTATACTAATTTGGCTGGTACATAAAATAACTCCGGATCAAATCGATAGCCTTATATCAGCTGAAATTCCTAACCACACTGCTGATCCTGGGTTATTTCAAGTTGTCGTTATATATTACATTTCCTTGGTAATCTTATAACTCAAGAACCGCCGAACCGATTGACACAAAAATTTTAGAGTTTTTTTTTATTTTTAAGGAGGAGGTTTGTGTGAAGTTTGATTGAAATCGGTGGAGCCGTTCCTGAGTTATGATATTTTATGTGAGTAATGGTTTCCTCTCATACGAAATGTCTGTATGGGAAAAACAATAACAAATACACAGCCGCTTATGAGCGTTTCTGTTGTGGTTGTAAGTGTATTATGTTAATATTAATTTTGGGCGAAAATATAATAAAAACTGGAGCATTCAAGGAACTGGAAAAACATTTTTAACTTTATTTATTTTAGCATAATTTATTTAGCGTAAAAAATTGAAATGGAAATTAAAGAATCAAAGTTTAATTACAAGTTTTTATCGGCTCTTTCACCTTACCTGTATATAGGTGACCACCACAATCAAATTTTAAAAAAGTACAGAAAAATCAACTAATTCAACTGTTTAAACATTTTACGAGTTCTATAAAGAAAACTTAATATGAAAAATTTCTTGCGATATAAAAAAAACATTTTATGTATGGTGGTGCGAAGCCCACTGGGTGATGCTAGTTTATATATATAAATTTGAGTAAAAAAAATGTCAAACCTTTACTTGTTCTCCTCAATCCGAACCAAAAACGCTGCCTCTATAGCATCTGATACAATAAGAAACAAGTTAAAAGTATATTTTAAGTTAATCTAAAATTTCCTGGAAGGAACATAAAAACCATCTAATGTGTCAACGCTACCTTTTGAGAGTGTATGTGCTCGTTATACCATAGAGTACAGGCTTTAGAGGGCAAATTGAAGTACTGCAGACTTTTGGCTTTAACATTTACCATATGGGCGAATAAATGCAAATGAAATGCCGACAGTCTCACTTAGTCTCATTTAAATGGCAAATTCTTACAAGTGACTTTCGAAGGTAATGCGTCATCTTCCTCGGCTGGCTAACAAGCAGATGGTCTAATTGCTCGACTGCAACATGTTCCATTTACAGTTGGCGGAAAGTTGAACGCAGAGACTTCGCTGCCCAAGTGTGCGTAATTTTCTAATGCCAAAGCTCACGTGTGACACAAGTAACGCTACCGACTAGGACTACAAGCTTACATATTTTTATTTAGAAATCTTCGTATTAGTTTTTTAATCTTTCTTAGTACTTCTCATGCTCATTTGGATTTTATTTTACATCGCAGACGTTGCGTTTTTCACCGATGGCTGCACATTCGAAAGCAATTTTCGCTGCATTCGCAGTACTTATAATGGCGTATTTATCGGTGTGCTCACTCAAAAGGGGCATTAAAGCTTCTACTTCGCATACACACCCGCAATGGGAAAAACACATTTTTATACACTTATGTATATATCATACACAATGTATGCAGATGTATGGAAACGTATGCACTAGGGTGGCCGATAATTCGGTTTTTGATAGAATCGAATTGATGGAAAAATATACTGAATACATCGAGTCACATCCAGTGTGATGAAAACCTTAATTTGTTAGCTGAGCATTGAGACATACCCAGAAGGGAGGGTTGATTGCTAACCTCAAACAATGATTGGACATATTAGGCGTACGGCGCCAATTTGTAGAATTAACTAACTTCTTCTTTTCTTGATTGGTGACACCCGGCGTTAGTTGGTCACTCCAAGTGAAACCAAGTCCTTCTCCACCTGATCTTTTCAACGCAGATGATGCCTTCCTATTCATTTTCAACAGACCAGTGTATACCCTCGTTTAGTCCAACCGGAACATTCTCCACTCTCATCCCACCAAGGGAAGAGTGGACGGAGGGCTACACTTGGGGGCATGGCCTGGTGAACTTGTTCACGGATGGATCGAAGTTGGAAGGAAAAGTTGGCGGAGAAGTCTTTTGCGAGGGGCTCGCCATCAGACTCAAATTCAGGTTACCGGACCACTGCAGTATGTTCCAGGCGGAGGTAACCGCAATCAAGGAGGCAGTTGATTGGCTGCTCAAATGAGTACTAACAGTCAAGAAAGTAAATATTTACTCCGACAGTCAAGCGGCAATAAAGGCCCTCAGGTCTATGACGGTACATTCGGAATCGGTAAAGGAATGATTGACCTCACTTTCGACTGCGTCCGAATTCTTTGACATCAGCCTCATCTGGGTTCCCGGTCACAGCGACATTGTGGGAAACTGTGAGGTGGATGAGTTGGCCAAACAAGGGACATGTGAGGCGATTTCCCCGCGAAGGGAGAAAATTGGGATCCCCCTAATTACCTGCGGTCTGCATCTGGAAAGATGGGCATCGCACCAACTCAGCGAGCGTTGGGCAAGTACACCAACGGGTAAGGTTGCGAAATCCTTCTGGCCAAGTGTGGACCGGAGGCGCTCGGGTGAGCTTCTGAGGCTGACAAAATATCAGCTCTCCAATCTAGTGGGTTCTCTCACAGGACACAATGCGCGAGGAATGCATGCTGTGAGACTTGGAATCACCTCGAGTGCTTTTTGCGCTGGATGTATGGAGGATGAGGTGGAATCATCTCAGCACCTTCTCCTTAGCTGCCCTGCTCTGGCGGGGCTAAGATCCAGGCATCTTGGCTCTTACTTCTTTGCCACGCCTGCTGATATAGCTGGTGCTGACATTAAAAATTTGATGAATTTCATCAGCAGCACAAAGCGGTTGACGCAAACATAGTCATCGTTCGTAATTCGCACGCTCCTAACCATCCCATCACCACCTCTCCCCGCCCTCTCCCTGCATCCCATCGGTCTTTCCCTTTCACCTCACCTCACAATGGTATTACAAAGGACGAATCTCTCTTCGTCCAAGTGCACTCACTCCCTGGGCAACCATACCAATCTAACCTAACCTAACCTAAGCTTCTGTGCCATACGATAGGACGAGCATGATGAGAACCCTATAAAGTATAAATTTTGTTCGTCTGATTAGGTCCAATCAGTTGGTTGATGGTGAGCTTCAGCTTTCACACAATAAGTTCGCTGGAACCTTTTGCACGATATTTATATGACTGATTCCGCAGTAATTGGCACAGATTGCAGATTCCCACTACTAATGGACCCTTTGTGGTTCTTAAAATGCTTTGATTCATTATCACCTACGCCAGAAGATTATGTACAGCCTACAATGGCTACTGCAGAATCCATAAAGGCGAAAATCAGCGCCTTGCATATAAAGGGTTGTCTTTATAAACTGAATTCTTTTTTAAAATTAAAAAAAGGAAAGTTAACTATTATCAGTTTTTTTCGATACTAGTAAATCCCGGTTTTGTTCGACAACCTCGGGTAAGTTCGGAGTAGCGACGGTTTCTGGCTCAATCTCACCAAAGACTTGCTCCTTTCGTCTTAAGGGCGTTAATCGTTAATAAATTCTTCGTATAACCTCGGCGTCAAATTATAGTTCCGGTGGGGCCAATTAGCACCGCTAAGACGACTGATAACAGTATAGTAGAACTTGGCACGCGAAAGATCAATGGTGACATGGGCTGTGTGAAATGGCGTGCCAGCCTTTTAAAACTGAACATCGTTTAAGTCCAAGTATTCAATTTCTGGCGACAAAAAATTGTGCACTGTGCCTCTGTATGGCAACACCAAAATGATGTTTCGAGTAATAATTTCAAAGAAAAATTAACCGATGACGCAACTGCTCGAACATCCACTTAAAGTCTCACTTTCAAGGTTTGGGATTTACGAAATGGGACGCTATACGCTTGAACAAAATTGGGAAATATTGAAGACCTATTTCCAAAGTGGTGAGTCTTCTTCTTCTTCCGCGGTTACTGTAAATGGCGAGCGTTACCGTGACATGCTCAACGAGTTTTTGTTTCCAAAAATTGAAGAGGATGACGTGGCACTCGAACTTTTGGCTACCGTTTTTGAAAACCGATATCAATTGGCCGCCTCGGAGCTGTGATTTAAGCCCGTTGGACTATTTTTTGTGGGGAGCCGTTAAGGACAAATGCTATGCGAACCATCCAGAGACGATTGATGCTTCAAAACACGAAATCGAAGTTACCATTCATGAAATTGGAGCCCGAACAATCGAAAATGTGCTTAGAAATTGGGTTGATCGAATGGCCTACTGTAAAACCAGTCGTGGCAGTTATTTGAATGATATTGTATTATTTTTCATTCATAAATGACAATGTTTAATCTTCAAAATAAAAAAAAGTTTGGAAAAATATTGATTAGTTTTTTTTTTATAGCCGATTCAAAAAGAAAAATTTGCCTGGTCCACCCTGTATAATTGGTCTCATTGTAAAATATTCTAATATAAAAATTGAAAGTTTTAAGACTAAATATGCACGTGAAAAGGATTCCAAATCAACAGATGAAATTCAAATCAAAGGATGTTTAGGAATTTTACTAATGGCTGGTGTGTTAAAGGTAAGCCGTTCAAGGTAAAGGCAAATATTTGAGAAGGAACAACACACTCGAATAGGTTCAGTATATTTGGCCATGTCTGAACAACGATTTAAGTTCCTTATAAGAGTAATACGCTTTGATGATATTACTGACCACTGAACACAAGATCGTGCAAGCATCGATAAACTAGCGCCTATTCGCGAAATATTTGATTTGGTTCTTGGAAATTTTCAAAAGTATTATACACCAAATGCTGAAATGACTTTCGACGAACAACTCTCGTCCTTCAGAGGGCGTTGTTCTTTTCGGCAGTATATTCCAAGTAAACTTGCTAAGTATGGACTGATAGTTTTTGCACTTGTAGATGTTCATTACCCATACACCTATAACTTAGAAATTTACGCCGGCCAACAACCCGAAGGTCCATTTCGGTTAAGTAACGAGAGATTTGATATCGTGATGAGAATTTTGCAACCAATTTTGAATAGCCATATCAATAATATTATGCACAATTGGTTTTCCTCTCTGAAAATTGCAAAGCAATTATTTGATAACGGAATTACAATGGTTGCTACCGTTCGAAAAGATAAAAGAGAAGTTCCCCGGTAATTTAGAATAGCTAGAGGCAATCCAATATGCTCCTCAAAATTTGGATTTCACTCTCCATATACTCTGGTTTCTTATGTGCCAAAAGCCAATAAAGTGGTAATAGCCATGTCTACAATGCACAACGATACAACGATTGATTCTGACACCGGACCTCAACGAGAGCCGGAAATAATAACATACTACAATATAATCGCACTAAAAATGGCGTTGATGTGGTTGACAAGATGTGTTCTCTTTATCACGTATCTAGGAATTCGAGGAGGTGGCCGCTGACTAAGTTCTATAATCTTGTAAACCTCAGTGCTCTCAACGCATTATGCATTTACACTGCAAACAGTAACTATGATTCTGTCAAAAGGCGTGATTTTCTCATAGACTTAGCCTTGTCTTGGATGAAACAACTGACTCACCAGAGATTAACACTTACCACGCTACCTAGAACACTGACATTTAAAATAAAAGACATCCTGGATTTTCCAAAAGTTTTAACTCATCAAGGTCCAACGCACAATAACTATAAATTTTCCTTTGGTGAGAGTGTGAGCTTTCCGATTGAGTTTAGAGTCCACATGAATGCCTAAATACTTAGATTCGTTGGATTGTGGGATCTCGATGTCATTGAGCTTGGCCGATTTATTCTCATTCGCTTTAATTCGTCAATTTTTTAGCCATTGGGTAATGTCATCGAGGCTTGTTTGCAATTTTAGAGACGCTTTGTTCGTGACTTTATCTACAGGTAGGGCAGCTGTATCATTGGCAAATGTCCAGATTAGGGCACCTGATGAGGCAGGCAGATCATGCGAGAGTAACAGGTCTTGAGGCACAAAAGCATTTATTTTGTGGAGATTGGTTACTCATCGCCTTGTTTGAAAAAACAAAATGTCTATCCGCAAGATAAATGCTTATAAAATTATGGAAATTTTTGGGAGATATTTTTTTGCTTTGTATATTACGCCACTATGCCACACTCTGTCAAAAGCTTGAGAGATGTAGAGAAAAGCTGGTGTGTAAAGTTTTCTACGTTCAAAAGCGTTATTTATATGTTCGACGAGATGGCGCACTTGCTCAATGGTGCTAGGCTGCTTACGGAAACCAAATCGATGTTTGGGAATCAAGTAACGTTTATCAATTGCGGGGGATAATCTTTTAAGAGATAAGATTTCCTTTAGTTTGCGTGTTACCGGGAGTACTATTATTGCGTGGTTTGATATGGGATTATTTGATATACTGTTCACTAGGTAGTGCTAGTTTACTGGGGCGGCAGCCCTTGGTCGGGAAAACCCGAGTTGTACCGGTAACGTAGAACCGGCTGCCATGGCAATGTGGAATTCTTTGAGTTCTCCTCTGGTTTCCACCAAATTGACTTTGGAAATAAGTTTGCAATATTTTTAAAATTTGTTCAAGCATAAAGCGACTCATTTCGTTCCCAGCTACTCTGCGGGAAAGAAAAACCACTCTACGTGCATTTATATAGGATTCCTTCCAATTCTTAATGAAATTTGCCACGTTCAGATACCTTAAATTGAGGTTAAACAGCAATCCTCTTCAAACAAAAAACAGTAAAAATAATTAAATTTAAAACTTTAATGCAAGTTTTCACGCTCTGGGCAACATAAGCGTTGTCAAAAGCTTGAATGAATATACTTTATTGAAAAACAAAAATAAAGAATAAATTTCCATGCATTCCGAAAATTCGGTAGCCCTAATACTTAAAATGCATTTATTGCTACCACTGCAGCCGGAGCACTTTAACGAAGGGCATTGCATCTTCGTACTGTTGCTGCTGATGTATTTCTGGTACAGAAAAATTGTTTTCAATAAAAGTTTTGGTCTTTATCGAATGAATAAACTTTAACGACGCTTCATGGACTTGTCGCATAGCAGCATGCCGAGGTGCTGAGGTGCCGTAAAAAAGTATAAAATATATAAAAAAATTGTTGTGCAGAGGTCAGCAGTTGTGTTAACCTAGTTTAGTTGGTTGTGCATGATTCCATTGTAATTTTTATTGTAGTTGTGGTTTTTTTTTGCTGATTTCTCATTACCAGTTGTTTGCTTGTTGTTTACTGTTCCCATTGTTATTGCTGCTGTTGCTGCTTGTAACTCGGTTGTTCTACAAACAAATACACAACTTTCTCACACAGTGCACAAAAAGCGGCAGCGACAATTGTAACCAAATATTTATAAAAAGAGCAACAACAACAGAGGCAATAACAAAGGAAGCAGACAAGCTGGAAGGCAAGCAATAAACCCAAAAAATAGTTGAGCGGGCATTTAACTGACCGCCTCGTTTGTTGCTCTTACAGCTGCCAATTCCTGAAAGGCGCCGCATGGGCGGGCATTTATAATGATTCGAGGAGAGAGTGAGAGAGAGAGAAAGAGAGTGTGTGTGTGTGTAAGAGAAGGAGTGAAAATGTCGTGGCAATTTTGCGTTGCTTAACTAATTATTTTAATTCGTTAACGTAGCGACTTTTGCAGCCACCCAAATGAGGCTAGTTGCTGCCGTCGCCACAATTACCAGTATCAGCATTGCCATCATCACCACCAGCATTACCAGCACCATCAGCAGTGCTCAATCGCAGCTGTTACCACCACTTTTTGCGGATAACAAAATTTAAAGCTAATTTGAAATAGTTGCTTCCTCCTCACTTATCGCAAGCATCGCAAGCAGCAAGGCAAGCCTCGTTATTCCTGGAATTTTAAATGGTTATTTCATTGTTGCTTTTGTTTGTACTTATACTATTATTTGGTAGGAATAGTATTTTATTGGATGGCCATTCACTGCCAGTCACAAGCAATAAAAACAAAAGTTAGCCAAATGTTGTCGTGCGACCAACCAAGTTCTCAATTGCATTAGTATTAGTGGTGACTGAACCCACATTTTCATGCGGCTACTTTTATTTTCTCTCTTGCCCGTTTTATATACAGTGGCGGACGAAACCTATTGGACTAATTATGCAATTTTTTAATAGTCAACCGGATCTTCTTAGAATAATAGGTTTTTCTGCTTTCTGGAGGAATACCAAGCTCGTTCCGCAGATTCATTTCACTTGTTTTTGTCCGTATTGACACTTTCTTTGCCCATCCTGCTCATTATTTCACAAAGCTGTTTTTTGTAAAAAAAAGGTCCGGAGTGTTGTAGCTGAACGGGTTAATGGTCGACTTCCACACGGTAGTATCCAGGTTCAAAACTTCGAGCGTGAAACACCAAGTGATAGACAAGGTTTTTTCTATTAGCGATAGCCCCTCGGCACACAATTGCAAACATCCGAGTGTATTTCTGCTATGAAAAAATTCTGCCGTTCGGAGGCGAAATAAATATTATATGTACGTAGGTCCTTCCATTTGTGAAAAAAACATAAAGATAGGAGAAGCTTGACCAAAGACCCAGAAAGAGTGGTATAAGGTTCGACAGTTGAGCCGGTCATTAGGAGGTATTGAGTTTTTCAGTTGCGATTAAATTTCTTACCAGTTTCGAGGTCTGCATTGGGTAATTATTATATAAGGACCACCATTAACAACCATATTTCACTCCTCATGATGAAGCATTACACTTTCGAGAACATTTTTGAACATAAATGAATTTATTCGATGTAGGAGTTCAATACTAAACAAAAAATTATAAAAAATGAAATAGGAAAATAAAAATAAAAATAAAAAAAAACAGCTCCACACCATTATAGATCTCCGCTTTGCCTAACTGTATCTTAACAATTTGATGGATTGAATCGCTTATTTCGTGGCTGGCGAAGTTTTTTTCTTTCCGCTTGAATATTTCAAATTAAATTTAGATCCATAAGAAAAGAGTGCATTTGTCTACCACCTCAAACCAACTGTTTGCTGTGTTTGCTTCAAAATTCAAAATGTGTAATGGATTTTTTTGCGAAACAAATGACTTTTTAGGTGCCTTAGTCCACCTGTTGCTCTTCTTTGCCCAATTTTGCAGCTCACTTCGAATCTTAGGGCTCTAACTATGCTTGGTGCCGGCTTATCTGGATGCTTCTTAAATTCTTTAAGTAACTGAGAGTCTTCTGGTCGTGCCTAAGCTTAAGGATGTCCTCCTTGATGAGATGTCATGGCTCCATTTACCCTGGGGGTAAGGAATTAAGAAATTTGGGGCGTATGGGCGTTTTAGAAATCTGAAAATGCAGCTATCAGCATTCTATAGGGTGGGCCATGTAAAATTTGCTTTTTGAATTGGCTAAAAAAAAACTAATGAATATTTTTTCGAACTTTTTTTTTTATTTTGAAGATTGGACATAGTCATTTATGAATGAAAAATAATATCGTTCAAATGACTGGCACGACTGGCTTTACAGTAGGTCATTCGATCGACCCAATTTTTAAGCACATTTTCGATTGTTTGGGCTCCAATTTCATGAATGGCAACTTCGATTTCGTGTTTTAAAGCATCAATCGTCTCTGGATGGTTCGCATAGCATTTGCCCTTAACGGCTCCCCACAAAAAATAGTCCAACGGGCTTAAATCACAGCTCCGAGGAGGCCAATTGATATTGGAATTTCGGCTGATTTTTCGGTTTTCAAAAACGGTAGCCAAAAGTTCGAGTGTAACTTTGGCAGTGTGACAAGTTGCACCGCCCTGTTGAAACCAAATGTCATCCATGTCATCCTCTTCAATTTTTGGAAACAACTCATTGAGCATGTCACGGTAATGCTCGCCATTTACTGTAACCGCGGCTCCTTGCTCATTTTCGAAAAAAATGGCCCGATGATGCCGCCAGACCAAAAACCGCACCAAACAGTGACTCGTTGTGGATGCATTTGCTTCTCTACAGTAACGTGTGGATTTTCTGAGCCCCAAATCCGACAATCTTGCTTATTGACGTAGCCACCGATGTGAAAATCAGAAAAGAAGAAGAAGACTCACCACTTTAGAAATAGGTTTTCAATATTTCCCAATTTTGTTCAAGCGTATAGCGTCCAATTTCGTAAATGTCAAACCTTTAAGTAAATTATGAACACATTTGACATGTCATTTGTGTTACCGTTCTCAAAAAAATAGGTGGTTAAAAAAGCAAACGCTATATGGCCCAACCTCAATTCCTACTCCCATCTCCACGTCGTTCACCCTGGTCACCTTAGCAATCATAGCTAAAGTCGAGGTATCCAATCAGTGCCGGAGGCATAGTCAGGGCTACCGAGAAGGGAAGCTTTAGGGGGCTACTACTTCGCAGCGTTTGTTTCGGACTGAGCGGCTGCAAACGCCGTCTGTTATTCAGGTTAGAAGCGACCCCCCGCTACTGGGTATCTGGTCATGTTACCCATGGAGCTCACCAGATCTTTCTTAGGCTTGTAATTTATGGACATATTGTACGGTTTTTGAGCTACAAACATAAAAATATAAATTTAAACCCGCGAGGAATACAGTTCCAAAGTGGGACTCACAGAAATGTGGAAAATCCGCCTGCTACCACAGCATACACGTCGGATTTGGAGGTGAAGAATTTGCGTTTATATGGAAATTGTTCCACAAGTGAAACTTCAAAAGCCCTATGTGCCATTCGATGATGATGACGGTTTTCTCGAACTTGGTTATTATGAAACCTGTTGTTAATTTTTTTAATGAAAACTTTTTGCCAATGCCCTTCTGAGATATGTCTTCCTAATTTTTTCAATATAAAATCTATTTCACATAAAATCTTACTACGAATGCTTAAGATATGCATTACACACAGAATCATTTATAAATAACGGTACTTTCGTCTTCGTTACTACCCTAAATTGCGATGAGTCCAAGACGAATTCATTAAAGGTAGTAGCGCTAGGCCAAAAGCAACGTTTTGTACGTAGAAATGTAACGACAGAAGAAAGTAGAAAAGAAAAGGAAAGGGACGAACTATGTTGTACAGCCGACATGAAGTTTGAGCTAGAAGCATACGACGATAGTGCGAATGGAACGGCTTTTCGTCATATCATTTTATGCTGACATCCGGATGAACCCAGCGAAAGAAAAAAGCAAATCAGCTGGTCTAACGATACCACCTTTAGTAGACTTGCCTTCGATGAGTTCAATATATTTTGTCGCCCAAATTCCCTCATTTCTGTTTGCTTGTTTGAAATTAATTTTTTATTTTTTTGATAATAATTCAAATCGCTTTCGTTTAAGGAGAATGATTATTAGGCTTACTATTTTTACTTTTTTTTTTTAAATTTATATAGCAATAAGTTTGCACTAGTACTGCGTTCAATATGTTTCGTACGACACTGTACATGTGTACGTATATGTGTACCTTTGCTTGAACGAGCAATTTGCTCGTAAATTTTATTACCATCTGGCCGCGAAACTTGCTGATGTGGCCATGTAAACACGTGGAAATGCCCATTTTATGAATCGTGTTGGTGATAAACTCTGCTTCCAAATGTCGGTTTGCCAGATTCTTAGGTTTTACAACGCGAAAATATTTAAAATTTATAGATTTTTGCAGAAGTGAGTGCTGCAGGCTGGCGGTGGTCTACGTGCAACAAAATATTTTAAAGAGCGCTGGGCTTTTTGGTAAGTTTATGAAAAGGATTACTATCGGGCAAACTTCGATTGAGGTGAAAGAAAGAAACGTTTGTTATGCGTGAAGCGATATTTCATGAAAGTTATGTAATGTACCCGAATGGATTGGGAGTGCGTAGGTTCAAATCTCTCTTGCACAGGAAACAGCAAAATCATAGAAAAAAGTTGTTTCTAATAGCGGTCCCCCAAGGCAGGAAATGGCAAACCTCCGAGTGTATGTCTGCCATGAAAAAGTTCCTCATAAAAAATCATTTGCCGTTCGGAGTCGGCTTGAAACTGTAGGTTCCTCCATTTGAAGAACAACATCAAGTCACCCACCACGAATAGGAGGAGGACCTCTGCCAAACACCTCACAGAAGTGTACGCGCCAATTATAATTTAATTTAATTTTTTGTGTGACGTATAAAGTTTCCATCTAAGAGACTTCTTCTTTTGGGAGAATTAGGAAAATCGCTTAAGCGGTTATCGCGCCACTTAAGAAGCAGAAGAATTAGGAAAAAATGGAAGAAATCCAAAAATCTCATTTTTTTTTAAGTTTGAAAACAGAACTGTGAATCTTCAGAAAAAAACTTCTCTTCGGTTTGGTATAAGCAGTTTTTCAACATATTTTTGAGTTCATATGCGACGAGACTCAATAAAATGGGAAATTTTTTATCTATAACACAGAATGAAATTTTTCGAAAAAAAAAATTGTATAATTTTCTTCTTAGTCAATGGCATTTAAGTATGTATGAAATACAATATCAATTAAAGGCTTACTATGACTCCTCTGGCAACACAGAATGCGCATATAAAAATTTTCCATCAATTTGTCGTATAGTTTGTGCGGTATTTATACGAGAAAGGCGTATGATTTTTATACTCAGCTCCTGTGAGACTTTTTCCGTAAGCCCTGAGAAAGAAGTTGAATGGTGTCAAATCGCAAAACCTCGGCTTCGCTCTTAGGCGAAAAACTTGACCTTGTTATTTCGTGAGGTAATTCATCCAGAGAACTTTGTTCGCGATAAGTCCATTGTTTCATGCGCTGTGTGGCTAATCTCAACTAATTCAAGCCATAAAAAGTTGATTATAATGTCACGATAAGGTTCAACGTTCACCGTAACAGTGATGCCACCATTTTTTTCGAAGAAATACGGTTCGACGACTGTGTCAGCTCAAAAATCACACATAAGCAGTGACTTTTTGTGGATGCTTAGCTTTTTCTGTCATTAAAGATTTTCACTGGATTTTCAGTGCTCCAAATGGGGTAGCTTTGCTGATTTGTTGACTCAGATGGTCGTTAATGTCCTTCAATTCCTAAAATGCATCTCTCGCAGAATGACTGTTTTAATAAAACATTTTGATCACTCTTACGCCTTCTTCAACTGAATATCGTTCCATAATTAATCTTGCAAAGTCTGTGGCCGTCTGAAAAAAAAAAATTTTTTTAATAATAGGACTATGAATAAGTTCGTTTCGGTTTTACAACAGATGGCGTAACTTGATTATTATTCCATCGATCCACATTTCCAAACATTCATTGGAGAGCTACTGTCGTAAGGCACAAACGTCAGTATAAGTTTTTTATTTGAAGCGTAAACAACAATATTTTTACCACACTTGAAAATGTCGAATTTCGTGCCAAATAATGTGTTTTTGCGGGGAATTCTTCTTCATTATTTTAATATGAAGAAAAAAGCAGCCGAAAGTCATCGTATCTTGGTGGAAGTTTATGGTGAGCATGCTCTATCTGAGCGAACGTGCCAGAAGTGGTTTGCACGCTTTAAAAGTGGTGATTTTGGCTTGGAAGACGAAGAACGCGAGGGTGCGCCGCCAAAGTTCATGGATACCGAATTGGAGGAATTGCTCGATCAAGATCCGGCTCAAACGCAAGAAGAGGTTGCAAAAACTTTGGGAGTTGATCAATCAACCATTTCCAAACGTTTAAAAGCCATGGGAATGATCCGAAAGGTAGGCCATTGGGTGCCGTATGAATTGAAGCCAAGAGACGTTGAACGCCGTTTTATGGCATGCGAACAACTGCTTCAACGGCACAAAAGAAAGGGTTTTTTGCATCGAATTGTGACTGGCGATGAAAAGTGGGTCCATTACGACAATCCAAAACGTCGGGCAACGTATGGATACCCTGGCCATGCTTCAACATCGACGTCGGCGCAGAATATTCATGGCCTGAAGGTTATGCTGTGTATCTGGTGGGACCAGCTGGGTGTTGTGTATTATGAGCTACTGAAACCGAATGAAACGATTACGGGGGATGTCTACCGACGACAATTGATGCGTTTGAGCCGAGCACTGCGAGAAAAACGGCCGCAATACGCCGATAGACACGACAAAGTTATTTTGCAACATGACAATGCTCGGCCACATGTTGCACAAGTGGTCAAAACATACTTAGAAACGCTCAAATGGGATGTCCTACCCCACCCGCCGTATAGTCCAGACCTTGCGCCATCCGATTACTATCTCTTCCGATCGATGCAACATGGCCTGGCTGACCAGCACTTCCGTAATTACGATGAAGTCAAAAAATGGATCGATTCGTGGATTGCGGCAAAACCGACCGAATTTTTCACAAAGGGAATCCGTGAATTGCCAGAAAGATGGGAAAAAGTAGTAGTAAGCGATGGACAATATTTTGAATATTAAATTTGTAACCATTTTACGTCAATAAAGTTTCAAATTTCGAAAAAAACCGCACGAACTTATTCATAGTCCTATTAGAAATAAAAAAAATCCATATCAGAATTAACTGCTATCAAAGAGCTGCAGCCACCTTGAATCAACCCATACAAGAGAAATAATATAGAAACTTTAGACATCTGAGAGAGCTCATATCGTCTAACTCATTCAAATATTTTTCTACCAAAAATGATAAATTTGCGTCAGAGACACAGAAGGTGCCAATTCGTCTCCTCCTATTTCTCATAAGTCATGTGCCTGCACGCCTTGCCTAGCGTAACTGCCTTCGTATCTGCATATAACAGTGCCCCGCTGTAATATAAATCAGTGTGCTAAGGCTATTCTCATTTTGACTTATCAGAGATTCTGTGTGCCTTAATTGTAGGACGTTTATACAGATGGACTCAATACGCCATCTTTCTTTCGCTGCTCTTACAATTTTCACAAATTTAGTAGGCTTACCCGAAGTCTGTAAGAGTATGCCTATGTCAGTGGCTGTGTTCTCCTCAGTCAACTTGGCCCCCAGTCTCGCTAGTTCATCGGCCCTAACGTTCCCCGCAATGTCGCAATGGCTAGAAATTCACGTTATCTTTGGGGTGAAATGACTAACTCTCTCGTTAAGAGATGGGTGGCATCGCTTGGCTACCTTAGAGGTTGTCGACTGCTTTGTGAGTGACTTTATCGCCACCTAGCTATGAGTGAAAATATTGATATTATCTCCTGGTCACAGCTTTTATTATTGCCATCAGTTTAGCCTAAAAAACTCTGCAGTAGTCAGGGAACCGAAAATTGAAGGACATCCCTAGATGTTCGCAATATACACCTCCCCCCACCTTACTCTCGAGCTTCAGTCGATCTGTGTATATGTCTTACATCGTCCCGTTTCCACTCTACCCTTGAGGATAAAAGAGTTGGGAGGGTTCTGATGGCAGTTGTCAGTTAGAGTTTGTGGTCAATCAGTACGGTAGTCTCTGAACTACCAGTTAGGAGTTTAGCGTGGCCGTAGCTCGTGCTTTACTTGCTTAAGGTGTTCAATCTTATTGCCGCACTGCTAGCGATATATTTTGTCTGCAGATCTACTGGAAGGAGGTTTCGATGGCTTGGTTAACATTGCGCTGGTTCTGAGAACAGAACTCTTTGAAGCTTGTCCTTCTTTTTAATATTCTTACCCTTCTCCAGGGCATACCACCGCATTACAATAACATAGTAGAGAATAGTCTTAACTACCACTATGTAGAAACAGTATTCTAATAGAGAGCTTTATTCTGGGTTCTATCCCCTATGTTTTTCCAATTAACCTGGTTCAGGTCCAATTAACCCGCTCTGGGAAGCTAGTGATGACGTGTTTCTTCTTTGAGTTCCACGCATCCATTCGTTCCCGGACCATGAAGTCTATGGATATCTGACCGCTGATCACGAAAATTGCTGAGCGGTAGGCTGAAGTAACTGTGAGTGCCGCTGTTCGTTGCACAGCCTCCTGTGCTTTGCGCTTGGCTTAGTAGTTTAGCACAATTCCCCATACTTCGCTGCCGTACCGGAGAATAGAGCTCGTGGTCGCCATAATTAACTTTATTTTGCTCTGTGTTGGCCCACCGATGTTTGCCATTAATCTACTTAGCGTACCCGTGACCTTTGCTGCTTTGGTAGCCGCATGCCATATCTGGGTCCAGAAAGTAAGCCTGCAGTCAAGTTGAATACCTAAGTATTTTATTACTTTTTAGGTCACTAAGGACGTGCCGCCTATTTGTATGTTAACCTCGAGTAGCATGTGACCTCGACCTTATCATGATTTGGATCACCTTCCTTCTAGCGTCCTCAGTGTCCCGAGCTGGTATGACCGCCACTATATCCTCTTGTTTTTTCTGGCATTTATATGCTCAATATCTTATCGTAACTCAGATTCCAGAGATCGGGACCGAGAATAGATCCCTGAGCTGCACCAGACGTTATCGCTTTTGTTTTCTGACCATCTGATGTGTCGTACAGCAGTTTGCGCTCGCTCAGGTAGCTCTGGAGAATCCTTAACAGGTATGCAGGTATTCGAAACCTTTCTCATAGTGACTTTATAATGTCTCTCCATCGTAGGCTATGAAAGGCGTTTTGTACATCAATCGTTGCCAGGACGGTGATACGGCTAGGGTAGTGGCGTCTGCGTTGAGCGCTGCTTACTATCTCCTCTATTGTGCCAAGCTGACGGTTGCGCTGGATCACCCTTACCCTTACTGATCAGCATCAGCTTCTGTATTTTCCACAGCTTAGGGAAGATGTTTTGAGCAATGCATGCATTGTAAAGTGTGCTTCAGCTGGGATGCCTTCTGGGTCTGGAGCTTTGTTTCTTTTGAGGCTTCTTGCTGCGGTTTTAAGCTCTTCCTCGGTGAAGGGTGGGAGCATCTCGTTACCTTGGGGGTCTCGGTCCCCGCACAGCATAGGGTGCATGGGGAATAGTCTTTCCACTATTAAAAATAACGCATTGATTAGTTATTCACCGTAGGGTTGGTATTCGGCACACAATTATTTGTTTTTACTCTTCTTCTCGCTGAAGGGTGGTTAAATTTCAAGGGCCGATGTTGAATGTGAACCACACCTAAACCGTTGGACTTCTTTCTTTTGGGTTATTTCAAAGAAAAGGTGTACGTCGATAAGCCAGCAACAATTCAAGAGCTAAAGGATAAGATAATTCGGCACATTAACGACATAGAACCTCAATTATGCCTCAGCGTAATCGAAAATTTGGACCATAGGTTGGAGGTGTGCCGCCGAGGCCGCGGCAGCCATTTGGCCGATATTTTGTTCCATACATTTTTTTTAATTTGAATGATCCAAACAATAGGTTTTTGAAACCGTAACCGTTGAACCATGTTGTGGACACACAGATTTTTTGCAAACCGAGCAGCTTTCGTACGTTTTGCGACGAAATGAGCTAGGGCAAATTGCACAGGTGGCTCGCTGACTAGGTTTTCTTTTTTTCGGAACAGTTTCTGCCGAAATTCTTGGTTGCTCTGCGTCCGCTCTCATATTGCGTACAACATCTGCTGACGGTTGAGATCATTGTAGCGTTTTTCTGCGTTCAATTTCCCCATGAACAAGGTCTAAGCCAAGATTTTCGAGGAAAAGTCTACGTTTATATGTTTTTGCAGCATTCCACGAAGGATAAATTTCTGTCCATAATACAAAGGCATTCAACGCTGAGATATCTACCATGTTTGCAAAAATTGATACAGGCCAACGATTAGTTTGTCTCTTGCATGTACCTATATGTTTCTACAAGTTGATCAATAGTATCCACTCCAGATTTTGTAGAGTTGTAGAAATTGATGATATCTTTGGATGGTTTTCCATAACGCTTTTATCATGGTGCAAGGTACTTAAAACAGTCACCATCTTATAGTTTTTGGGTATGTATTGCACAAGGGTAACTGATCCATTAAAGAAATGTCGACTGCTTAGCACTGGTAGACTCCTTAACTCCACTTTAGTACCACAAACCGGTAAAAATCGTTTATTACTCCTCACGGTGCCTAAGAAAGTAATTCTTTTCTTCAATAACTCCAGTGCCAAATCCCGAGTAGTAAAAAAGTTGTCGGTTGTAATATTCCGCCCTTCATACCCACTAACGAGATCCAACACAACGCGCTGGCCTTGGTTCCGTTCCGGTGGAGCGGAAGCTGACTCCTTCCCTAAATACATTTGGAAATTAAGGCAAAATTTTGTAAGCACATCCGCAGCTACCCATGCTTTCATTCCATATTTGCTTGGTTTACTTGGCATGTAAACTAAAAAGGGGCATCTGCCCCTAAAAGTAATTAAACGCTCGTCTACTGTAATATTTTCGTATGGAACAAAAAGTAGCGGTAAATTAGCCACCCATTTCTCATACAAATCACGAATCGGAGCAAGTTTGTCGTTCATTCTTTGAGCCCTTCGATTGTCTCTGTCATCGAACCTCAAAACACGATTAATTTTAAGAAACCTGCCAAGTGACATTGTTGCACGGAATAATGGTCGGCCGTGCACTTCATCCCAGAGGCTTTGAATACTTTCTCCGTGTGAACTATATATTCCAGTAAAAAAATACATTTATGTCTTCATTTTAGCTATAAATACGGAAAATTATATTGATTTAACTATCTGCTAAAATTAAAATACCCAAATATGCATCGAGTTCTATCTCACGTATTTTTTTATATTCAGCTCCAATTTTTTTTCGCCCTCTATGTTGCTGAATTGTATTATAATTTGCTTTAGTTGGTACGTAAAGCATTGATCGAATGATTCCTTGATAGTAGAAATAGGATGTACTGCATATGCAGTAACTCCCTGTCTTCCGTGGATTATATTTTCTATTCTGGCCCTGCCCCTATTGTGCCCAACTGGTTCCATTGACCACTCAATAGCTCTATCCTTGCAATAATATTATACATAGGAGCACTGCTTTCATTTTCCAGTGCAGGTACTATATTTTCATCGTTATCAGAATCTAAATATTCGTCAGAAGATCCTTCTAATTCAAATTGTTCCACTATATAATCTTCATCCCCACTTTCACTACACTCATCAAAATCCTCATCATTGTCAATAATATGCTCTATTTGGCTTTGAGTCAGAGGATTTGGCCTCTAAACCAAGTTTTCATAAATAAACACACCAATAATAATTAAATATAATAATAAAAATACTTACAGAAACTTGGAAGAATTTAACAAATACAAGCTTTTGCAGCAAAAACCTAACCACAAAAAAGGCGCAAAATATACACTTTATATGTAAAACAGCTGATGGTCACCGAATGACCCGAAGGTGCGCGCACGTAAATTTTGATGTTACCACCTGTTTATTAAATCAAAATCATTTTTTTTTATGCTTTTTCTATTGGATTTATGTCAATATACAAAGTCATGAAATGAAATTGTGAAATGTTGTTAATATTAGCAGATATGATGAAATTCAACAAAAAAAGGTCATGAAATGACCAGAATGTAACAGAAGGGTTAGAAAAATTAAAGATATAAATTATTTTTTCTATTTTCATTGAAAAATATTAAAATATAAAATTTATAAAATATTATAATATAAAATAAAATTTTTTTTAAAGAAAATTGTGTGATAGGATTAATGCACTCTCGTTGGTTTCCTCTGGTTGAGTCGCATGCAGAAATCACTGAATCCATTGCAAAACTCAGCCATAGCAATAAAAATAAATTTCAAGGAATGGTTGCTACAAACCTGTTAAAACATGCACGCTACTACGTGTGCAAGTGCTTATAAATATGTACATACGTTGGTACAAAAAATCACGAATCCACGAAAATGCTACAGCGAACAAGTCAGCAAAGCAATAAGCTGTCAAAGTATAAATCGGAACAGCGGACCAGTAAATGCTTTACGCATACGTGAGCTTTACGCACACTTACAGACATAAATGTCAGATATACATACATATGCACAGGTCGAATGTATTAAAGCTTCGATTTGATATTTGCCACTTAATAATAAGTGCACTGCAAGGCTTGCACCCATTGGCTTGCGCGCTACAAAGGACGGGTTGCGTGCCATCGATTTCTGGCTCAGTGGCTGAGTGAATAAGCAAGTGTGAATTGCAAGAATGTGTGAAAAATCCACAGGTGATGCATAAACCACTGCTGCACACAGAAATATGCACAGCTTGGAGTGGTTTGCTTGCTGGAGGGCACCGCTGGTAAAATTGAAGATTGTGCCCAGTGGGCAATTGTAATAATGGTGAGTACAACAGACAAGTGGCACGCAAATTTTTGGTTTCCCAAGGCGTTACCAATCGTCTCAGAGTAAAATTGTTCAAGAGCGAAATGGTGCATGGGGCAACATGTCATACAGCGTATAGAAATGCATCTTTATGGGGATGCAATTTTTTATGGGCGATTCCTCCTAAGAAATGTGTCTGTTAGGTGATCGCATGCGCTATTTAGATGAACTGATTTGGATTGCTTTTTATAGCTGTGTGTTAGATTACTGGTCTGTGCTGAAAAACAATTTGCGATTGACCAGTTCAACTGCCCACCCATCGGTTGGCTGTTGTTCAAGAGGAATTGCACTACTTATTTCTCAGAAAAGCCCAGTAGAGATGGAGCCCGATTTCTTTGTGTGCTATTTGGAATGTCCTTTGTTCTCATTACAATAGGTGTGGGACGCAGAAAGTACTGGTGACTCTACGACGTTCACTTTCCAAGCTCGTAGCTGTGTTTAAAAAACCACGTCATTTTCAGTCAAAAAAAAAAACACGATGCTTATGGTTTTTAGACCACAATTTTTTCCTAAAAAGTCAGACAGTTAATACAGACTATTGTGGGGCTTATGATATGTTGACTACGATTATTGGAGGAGGATAGGTAGAGAGAGAGAGAAATATAGGGAGAGATTGAGTGAAAGAGAGAGAGAGAGAAAGAGAGAGAGAGAGTGAAAGAGAGAGATACAGAGACTTTTACGTAAAGCAATTCACCAAAAAAGAAAGGATTTGTGGGAAAACAACTCACCGTGATATTGCATTGTCCCACAGTGCCATAATTATTCGTGAATTTTTGACCAAGATCGAAGCGAATACCTTCCAACAGCCATCGCATTCTTTTGATATGGCTCCCTGCGATTGTTTTTGTTTCTTTTTTTCGGTTGGAACGAGTCAAAAAATCACTACGGAGAACGCCTTTTAACAGCCGATAGGAAGTTATGGAAAAATTGAAGACAGCTCTGATGGCTATATGGAAAATAAGGTCCATTTTTTTCATTTATTAACTATACGTGTCGTACGTGACTATTATTCGGATGTGCACGGGTTCGTATCTCAGGGCATGAACAATCAAATTCCAGAAAAGTATTTTCTAATATTGGTTTCTTAACGGCAAACAATGGCGAACCTCCTAGAGTATTTTTGCCATGAAAAAACTCTACACAAATAATCATCTGCTGTTCGGAGGTATCATAAAAGGTCTCTCAGCAAAATACCAAAATAAAGGGTGTAAGCACAAAGTAATTAAATATGTATATAACTACACATGTCGACGTGGAGATGTGTGTATCCGGAAAGGATCTGCAAAAAACTCGAGATCTGAGGGTTATTTAGCCTTAGACGCTCTCTTGAGTGGCTTCGATTCATCGGTGGTCAGAAGAAGCTCGCGACTTTACAAGTAGGTGTTCTCGCTTAGCGCTCGCTTAGTCGATGTGAAGCTCAACTTTCTAAGTGCAGATCACGCGTAGGTTGTCCAGATAACCCCAAATTTCTCATTTCACTGTAAACTGACCTCTTGAACTCAACTGACCATCTCAGAATAGAACATAGAAGAATTATTGATATGTGAGGAGATCTTTAAGCGCTATTATCTTCTGTTTCAAGTCAGTGCGGCTGGCTTGTTTCAATTTTTTTACGCTTCTTTAAAAAATATTGGTGTTTTTATTTAATATAGTTAATTTATCATTAATAATTAACGGACGAATATTTACATAGTACGGCAAAATAAGAAAACAATTTCTTAATAATTTTACACAAAAAAATCACCTTTCTACATTTCTATTTATTTATTTCCTGCATGCTGCCATTTTCATATTACTAAAGCAACATCTCTCGGAATATTTGACATTGCCATTGCTTTTTAATGAGTTGGAACCCCTACGTGTTGCAAGCAACAAATCAATTCAGCAAAGCAACTCTGTCGTACAAAAATAGCAAGATCGAAAACTTATTCGTGCGCAAATCTCTAGCTTTTGTGCTGATTTCATGTAATGGCATAAGTATGTATGTATGAACATTAGAGCGGACCAATTTTTACGGAACCACTTTTTTCGACCTATTGCCCAGCAATTTCGGATTCTACATAAAATTATAATAAAAAAGTGTACTAGACCGTAGTTCTAAAATCAATTTCGAGCTCCCCAAATCATAAAAAAAGCTACACTGGTGCTCACATAAATAAGCCACTTAATATTTTTACGATATTCGGAATATTTTTCATACTAAAATATTTCCGTCAATTTTTAAACAAAATATAGCTCATTGCATAATAAAAGTCTAACAAATAAGACCTATGAAGTTTTTATAAAATGCACAAAAATTAGAAAAAATTTAAAAAATAAACATGCAAATTTTTAACTTTTCAATCAGAACCTTTGGAAAACTTGTAGGTATGCAGTTTTATACGTAGAGTTTTTAACTTTAGTATAACAAAGTGTAAATTTGAAGTCGCTCAAAAGTCACGTTGATTTTTAACATTTTTATGACAATAATAGTAAGCGAGTGAGGTACTAAAACAAAAGCATTAATTCGCCCTGACATTCATCTGAGAGAGAACTTACCAGGAGACACGAGCTGCCAGATCTAGAAATCTCGAAAGTTATTAAACATATAAATATGTATAAGCAGACGTGCATGGGTATAGAATATTCAGTCTTAAGTTAAACTTGTTAGGGAGTAAACGGAAAGTAATTCAGTCATAAGGTGAACCTGTTGTACCTGTGCAACGGAAAGCAAAACAGTTAAGTGCTGGAAATAAAACAAAACAAGTTGTGTGGACACTAATTTGAGGCTTTTATTTGACAAACATGTCATCGAATTCAGAGAAAATATTGTGAGAGATTTATTCGGATTTTAGCGTAACGAAATTCCTGGCAATACGATTTTCAGAATTTTCTTCCATATCTTCGGAAGTCCTTTATATGGAACAAAAACCCTCAATATTGTGTGCAAGAAAAATGTATTTTTGATAGATTTCTGTTCTATTTAAAGCATGGCAAAATGGTGTTACAAACAAATTCTATGTAATTTTTAAATATCAAAAAAAAAAGTGAATGCATGCAATCCTTTTTATAACTAAATTAAAAAAAAAATCAATGTAGCAAAGATTATTTGAATCACTTATCGCCATCTAAAAAATGTCTACTAAAAATTAGTTCTTCGTGCCAAGAAGTTTCCAAGTATAAGATTGTATTAAAAAAAATATATAGATATTGGGTTGGCAATTAAGTAATTGCGAATTTCACTCATGGATGGATTCAGTTGAATTTTTAGGTTTGCAGGCGTAGTACAAATGTAAATCATACAGCGCACGCTCGATAACGTGAACGCTCTAAAACGTGAACAAACCCAAAAAGCCCTATAACATGAACAATAAACGTTACAATTATTTGAATAAAGTTAACATTGGTCACAAGTATTTCTGAAATTGGGGAATCTCCTAATTATAAAATAGGCATTTTATTCGTAATTGCGTGAAAGGAGTAAAATATTTCAGTCGCGGTTTTGGTTTTGCAAAGAGTGTTTCGTCTTATGTTTTCTGGTGAAAATTAGTCCTAAAAATGCCGTGTGCTTGACATTAAAACAAAAAACTAAAGTTCTCGGCTTTTTAAAAAGGGCTCGTCTGTCACGATTTAGCAAAGAAATATAATGTTGCTAAATCAACAATTTGTAACATTAAAGCGAAAAAGCAAGTGATTTTAAAATGTGTAAGGAACACGTATTGTGGACCCGGAAATAGAAAACCACTGCGTTCTTCAGAGTTGCCTAAAATGGAGAGAGCTCTATATCGTTGGTTTATCCGAATGCGAGACAAAAACTGGCCAGTAAGTGCTCTAATGTTGAAAGAAAAGGCAAAAACACTGCATGCAAAATTTAAAGAAAATGAAGCAAACTTCTTCGCTAGCGATAGATGGCTCCAAGGATTCTAGAAGAGATACGGTATTCGTCTTCTTAAAATATCAGGCGAAAAACTGTCTTCGTAACCTCAGCTAGTGGATCCGTTAAAAGAAAACCTTAAAGCTAAAATGACCGAATTGGAGTCGTGCAATGATCAGTTATATGATGCTGATGAGTCGGATTTACTCTGGAGACTTGTGTCAGAGGAAACGTACGCGTCAAGTTTGGAGAAGAGAGCCCCAGGGGTAAAGTCCGAGAAGCAGCGAATCACATTTGTATGCTGTTCAAACGCCACTGGATCCCGCAAGCTTACGCTTTTTGTAATTGGAAAGGCGAATAATCCACGTTGCTTTAAAAACTTTCAGTGTCCCACCGACTATAAGAGCTCGAAATCCACCTGGATGACATCGGCTATTTTCAAGCAATGGTTTCATGAGTCATTTGTTCCACAGGTGAATATTCCTTTTAAGTTTTGTCCGATTTTTAAGGTTAACTGGTTGTTTTTAAGGTTACATCGTTTTTGAAGCCGAAAGCCTTACCAATTAAAGCTCTCCTCCTAATCGACAACGCTCCTTCTCACCCAAATGAAGCGAAGCTGACCACGGAGAATGGACAAATTTCGGCCCGATGGATCAGAATGCAATAAAAGTCACTAAGTTGCATTACAGAAACAGCCTTCTAGCTTCAATAGCAGCGACAAAGTCTGATTTTCTTGAGTCGTTGAAAAATATTAACTTAAAACCAGCTATACATTTTTTGGATGCGGCTTGGTTTCGTGTTGGTGAAGCTGAACTTCGCCCCTTGAGGAGCAACACCGTCGATCTCCTTAGTAGTTTAAATCCTGAGGTTCGGTCTTGTTCGCAGATATGCTCAAAGATATGTACCTATGTGGGTTATTGGAAAAACTTTTCTTTATTAAACATTTCAGATTGAATTCACGTTACCAGCCATTAATGAATGGAACGAATATATCGAGGAGGGCAATGCAGATGACGATCATCAACAAGGGGACGGATCCGATGATGACAGCGTATCAGAGCAACTGGAGAAACTTAAGCCGACTGAAGCAGTTGAAATTTTCAACAAGGCGTTAATATGGGCTGGTCATGAAGACGTCGATCAAAATGATATGAGTGTGCTAAGACGGTTAAGGGAGAAATCTGTGCTTCAAGTTTTAGAAAAACAGAAGGTACAAAAAAAGATGACTGATTTTTTTTAATAGAACCATCGCATGACTTAATTTTCAATTAATATGTAACGAAAACAAGAATAAAATGTGAATTTAAATGTGAAAAAATATATTTACTTAGTCTTTTTGGGCATCCCAAAACGTGAACAATTTTGTTAAAGTGAACTGCCTTAGTTTGAATTGGTTCACTTTATCGAGCGTGTGCTGTATTTTGGTATTTGATAATTGGCAATTCAGCTGTCAATCAGCAAAAAAGGTTTTTTGATCGGTTGCGTAGTTTTCGTTTGGCGTTCGTTGAAAATTTGCCAAATTTCGTTCTGGTGATTTTTCACTCAAAGATAAAAGACGCTCTGGTCGTCCAGTTGAAGTTGATAACGCCCTAATCAAATCAATAGTCGTTTGGGAACGTTACAGTATAAAACGTCAGATTGCAGAGAAGCTTCATGTGCCACATACATACATGCATTGAAAATCACTTAAAACAACTTGGCTATGTTCAAAAACTCGATACATGGGTTCCTCACGAACTGAAAGAAACGCGCTTAACGCAATAGTGGAAAAGATCGTGGAGCAGGCCAGGCGAACCAACTCAAACAACATCAAAAGCTGATATTCACCAAAAGAAGGTTTTGTTATCAGTTTCGTGGGATTACAAAGGAATTGTCTGCTCTGAACTCTTACCACCCAACCCCACGATCAATTCTGATGTCCACATTGAACAACTAACGAAATAAAACAATGCAGTTGAAGAAAAGCGGCCCGAATTGACAAATCGAAAAAGTATTGTATTCCATCATGCCAATGAAAGGCCACACTCATCTTTGGCCACTCGGCAATAATTATTTTGAATAAGGTTGATTGGGATGTTTTGCCACATCCTCCATACCGTCCTGACCTTTCACCATCTGATTACTTTTTGTTTCGATCTTTACAAAACTTCTTTAATGGTTAAAATTTCTATAATGATGATGATGTCAAATCGTACCTGATTCAGTTTTTTGCTAATAAAAACCAGAAGTTTTATGGACGGGGGATTATGATGCTGCCTGAAAGATGGCAAAATGTCATTGATCAAAATGGGTAATGCATAACAGAATAAAGTCATTTAGTTCCATGAAAAAATTGTGTTTGAGTTTCTAAAAAAAAATTCGCAATTACTTAGTTGCCAACCCAATATATATCATTCATAGCACTTAAGTAAATACTAATCCCCATATTAGCTCCATATTAATTAAAAATAGCTTCTTTCAAAGTTTGGTGGCTCGAAATTGGCTTTAGAGCTGCGCTCTAGTGGACTAATTTTCTTATTATTTTATGCATAATTCACATCTGCTACGAAAGATGTGCAAAAAAAGATTTACCGCCTTAATGCCCATGCACAACATACCAATGTATACCAATGCAACTACATATGTGTGTACTGACTCACAAAAAGAGACCCAACACACTCTGAGAAATACTTCCCCCAATCTTTGCGGAGTTTTTTCTGCAGAAATTAACTCGCACGTGAATTATAGTTATTTACTTTTGTTTTTAATGAAGTGCATACATACTTGTGCTTGTATGCTTTACATGGCAACTCTGTATTTTTTGTGACTAATTGGCGAATAATATTTGATTTTATATTCAGAGCTACATATTCCCTTGATCAAAAAATTCCCGGAATATGTTCAGAAACTTCAAAATACAAATTTGTTCCTCGCCTTCAAAGTACCTCCCATCAGCTGTAACGCACTTATGCCAGCGTTTGATCCAGCTCTCGAAAGCTTAAAAAGTGCCTACTCAGAAGTATTATATACATAAGAACATTATAGTTACATTGTTTTTGCGTGACATTGAAAGATTTACTTAGCAGTACGGTTACCGTTGATTATTCATGGATAAAGAACCTGTTAGGTTGTAGAATAATAAGAGCAGAATGGAATGTAGCTAAACTCACTAAGGTTGCATGCGAGGGTACGCCACAGGGCGGTGTTCTATCGCCACTTCTCTGGCTACTCGCTGTTAATGAGTTACTAAAGAAATTTGAAGGCACGGCATCGAAATTACTAGCATATGCAGATGACATAGCCATAGTAGTGGCAGACAAATACCTAAACACCAGTGACATAATGAATAATACACTCGCAGCAGTGCACCAATGGACAATGCTGATAAAACGGATATGATACTTTTTACTAGAAGGTGCACGATCCCCTATTGGCAACCCCCGAAGCTAAACGACGTGGAACTAACTCTTAAAAACCACACAAAGTACCTTGGAGTAATTCTGGATAGTAAACCATCATGGAAGCACAATATATTGGAGAGGAAGAAAAAGGCCAGTGACGCACTATACGCATGCAAAAAGATGCTGGGAGTTACATGGGGTCTGTCTCCTGCTATAACGTATTGGTGCTACTCAGCTATAGTAAAGCCAATATTATTATACCGCGCTCTGGTGTGGTGAACTGCACTAAGAGGACCGACATATAAAAAGCCTATGGAAAGTATTCAACGTCTAGGTGCACTCTGCATAACAGGTGCATTGAGAACTACTCCAACGGCAACGCTTGAAAGAATACTCAACTTGTCACCGATTGATATTGCGGCTGAATGCCTAGCAGCTACATCCGCCGTAAGACTCAGCGCGACAGGCGAATTTACCTGTAAAACATTTGGACATAGCTCAATAGGCATTAGTTATAGGGTCCAAACGGACGTATGACTCCGAAACGCAATTGGGTGAAGAAATTCCGAAGAACAATAGAAGAAGAGGGGTGGAAAAAAGGAATGAAAGCTAACCCAAATACTCTTAATATATATACTGATGGAACGAAAATGTTAGACGGACTAGGGGCAGGGATCTACTGCGCAGATCTAGGCATCAGCAGCCGTTTAAGGTTCCTAACCACTGCTGTATCTTTCAAGCAGAAGTCTTTGCTGTAGGTAAGGCTGCGGAAATAGCATTCGCAAAGACATCAAGCAACTCCAAAATAAATTTATATGTTCGTTGACAGCCAAGCTGCGATAAAAGCAATAAACTCATATGAAATTTCATCTAAAAACGTTCTAAGAAGCAGGGAAGCCATAGAAAGATTAACCGCAGACTGGCGGTCGCATATCTATTGGGTACCCGGATGTAAGGGCATTACAGAAAACGAAATTGTAGATGAGATTACCAAAAACCCTGTTTACAGACAATTCGTACAAGAAAACGACACACTGAAACCTTTAAATATGGTATACAAAGACATCGCTGCGGATATGAAAATACGGATAGATAGGAGGTGGAATAATCTAGCCACTTGCAAAACCGCGAAAATCATGTGTACACAGAGTGCAGATAAATATGTCCGATTCGTACTAGCTCTGTCTAGAAAAGAAAACAGAACTATTGTTGGTACGAGTATGCTGACAGGCCACAACTTGCTAGCGGCGCACGTATACAAGATAGGAAATACAAACAACGATAGCTGCAGATTTTGCAATGAACCAGAAAAGAGGGAAACACTAGAACACCTTCTATGTTCCTGCCCTGCATTAGCTAGGAGCTTAGGAGCTTTACAATATGAGAAGTTAGAGTACCGCTCGGGGATAGAGCTCCAAAGTTTACTTAGATTCGTAAAAGACGCAGACGTATTAAAAGATGTCTACTACAAAGAAACGTAAGGGTCTAGCTCCATCTAATAACACTAAGGATCAATAGGTCTATGTGAGGGCTTTCAGAGAGCCAGGTCAACCTAGCCTGAAGACTTTGTTAAAGACTTATAGCTATTGAGAAAGCAGTTCCATTATGCCTTTTTCATATAGAAACCGACTTTTAGGTCAGCTACTCTGAGGGCGAATTTTTCATCAGAAAAATTATTTGCCATTGACAAAAACAAATGGTACGAGGTTCGGAATATAAGAAGTCTACATAAAAATTTGCAACTAAGCTCACCGAATTGCTGATCAATTTTGGTGCTCCTAATAGAAGACAATTTCTCTACTAATTGCCAAAGTTGCCCATTGCTTTCTTTAGTCGAACCAATTATTTGACACTATAAGTCCGAATGAAGAGTCGCAGTAAGTAAGCAGCTAATATGATAACCAACCAATCTTGCCAAAAACATACCAAGCCCTCTCTCACTGTCAATGCTGGTTTTCGTTCGCAATTCGGCGGCCTTTTTTTTTCTATCGCTTATTTTGTCTTGATTTTTCCTCAGAAAAAGCTACTCATAAAAAACCATCTGCCATTTGAAGGTGCAGCATAAAACTGTGGACACATGCCTCAAATTGGTGGAGACCTTGATTTTTGAGACCTTGACCTAAATGCTTTTTATTACTGCGAGGGTGGGATGAAAAGTATGCGGTTTGAAAAAACAGAAATTTGTTTTGTAATTTTTAAAATTTTGTTATTCAATATAATACATACAAAAATTAGTAGGTTTTTCCTAACTTTTTTTTCTAGTAAACTCATTTGGAAATATACATTTAAAATGTTATTGCGTTCCACTTTGACACCACATTTATTTATTACATGCGAATAATTGTTTGAGGTTAGGAAACAAATGATAGTCGCTTGGGACTAAATATATAGTGACCTCATTGAATGGGCAGCAATTCAAGCTTTTTTAATTGATTTTAACTATCGCATCGCCAAAGTGTAGGGAGAGCTTCTCAGTGTAGTTTTTATTGAGCTTTAGTAAACGTGGCGCCTGCCTAACGTAGAATTCGTATGAGCGCAACCTTACTTTGAATTTATCGTACGCGTTCAGTAAGCATACCACTGGCCTCAGCTATCTCACCCACGTCCAATCTCTTACTTTCTACCACGTTTTTTATCCATTTTTTCGAGCATTTCTGTAGTTGCTTATTCAATGTATACCAATAAAGAAATCGACTTGAAAGTTGATTTGCAAGCTAGTCAAGAATAAGCTAGTGAAGCAGTCAACAGTAAATCTATGAGTGAATTTCTGTCACTTCCTAGCTGATCTCAAACTGGGGAAGTTCAGATTTTTTACTGATATTTTCTAAATCAAACAATTTTACCTTTGACTGCTGACGAACCAACGCTGGTAGAAAAACCATTTCTTTTTTTTTGTATTTTATGGCCAACGTGGGCATCGAACTCAGTACCCAATGTCTGCATGTCACGCTAAAACAAACTTAACTACGACAAACCAATTTTAAATATTTATTCAATAGCCATGAATTGTTATGTTATGGTACATGGCATGTTAGTGAAAAATGTATACCTTAAGCAAGGGTAAGGGAAAGAATGCTTTCGAAAGCTACTGGCATCGGGTTTTTTGTTTGGTTTTTAATTAATTAAACCAGTTGAAGTTATGCGTATAGGTGTGGTTGAAAGTTGTAAACTCCCTGCAGTAAATCATACCAATTCATTGGATACAAGACTTACGCAGAACTAGACCGTTTCGGTGTAGTACTGGTTTGTTGGTTGGTTGGCGGCAGTGCTTTCCCATTGACTACTTATGAAGCTTGTGAAGGTGGCATTTTTGCAAATCGCAGGGATTGTACCTTGATTGTATCGTGGCCCATTTAGTCAAACTATTTTCATTCTTTTAAATTTAAGGGCTTACGACTCTCTATTTTTTACAGCTTCGCATTTGTGCCCAAGGGTGTCCTTATTTTGCTCACATAATCTTTGTATGTAATAGTATAAAGAAAACGTGATAGATGAAGGCATATATACATACTATACATACTAAAATGCACACAAAGATAGGGCAAGGCGTTATTGGAATTGCCTGCCCGTCCGTTCCTGCGTTCACATATTGCTCCCCACCTCTTTTATAGTCGGCGTGATAGAAGCGTGACTGATAAAATTCAAACTCAAAGTTCCGTTATAAAAAAATTTAAAAAAGTCTACTAAATAGGCTATATTTTTTGCAATACGTGTTGCGCAAATTTGTTAGTTTTATGAGAAATTTATTTTAAATAAATTGACAACTTCCCCCGACGAGCCTAACAAAAATACCTCACCAAAGCAAGATCAGAAGCAATTTTAAAGAAAAGTGGTGTTAATACGAGGTTTGTTATAAAAATATCGCAAATTTTGAATTTTCGCAGGTTACACAAACTCGAATTTCGATATTTTTCTGTGTGAAAAACGAGACTAAGAGGCTACTTTGGACCAAAGCAACGTTTATCGCTGTACCATAAATGTTCTCAGAAGACCGAGAAGATGTGAACGACGAAAAGCGTGCCGGACGTCCGAGCATTTCAACAACAGACGAAAAAATTGTTGAAAAGTTGCTGAGGACCTAGACATATCGATTGGCTTCTGCCATTCGATTTTTTTCAATGATTTGGGCATGAGACGGCACGACGCAAAATTCGTACCAAAACTGCTCAATTTCGACCAAAAGCAGCATCGCATGAACATTGCTAATGAGATGTTGGATTCTGTCCGCGACGAACCGAAATTTGCTCCAGAGGGTCATAACTGGTGACGAATCGTGGGTTTATGTTATGACGTGGAAACCAAAGCTCAATCATCTCAGTGGAAGGTGCTGCCCGAACCAAGACCGAATGTAAAAGTTTTGCTTACCGGTTTCTTCTATTGCAGGGGCGTTGTGCACCATGAGTTCTTGCCACAGAGTAAAATGGTCAATAAAGAATATTACCTGCAAGTTATGCGCAATTTGCGCGAAGCATTCCGCCAGAAACGCCCGGATTTGTGGAAGAACTAAAATTGGCTCTTGCATCGCGACTTTTTGGCCAAAAACAACACACACCGTATTCCCCAGATCTGGCCCCCTGTGACTTTTTCTTGTTTCTGAAACTGAAGAGGTCCTTGAAAGGACGACGCTACGCTATGATTGACGAGATAAAGACGGCATCGAAGGAGGAGCTGAACAAGATAAAAAAAAATGATTTTTTGAAGAGCTTCGAAGATTGGGAAAAACGTTGGCACTAGTGCATAACATCTCATGGGGATTACTTTGAAGGGGACAAAATAGATATTAGTGAATAAATAAATAATTTTTGAAAAAAAACACAAAATTTGCGATATTTTCTGAACAAACCTCGTATATCCAAAGGCACGATCCGAAGATATTTACGTGCCTCAAATTCCGGAGCACCGCTGCTCTCATTCGGCAGCAAAGACTAAGGAAAATTTTGAATGGAATTGAGCAAACGTAATGTTCACGGATGAAACTTCCTTTTGTGCAAATAATTACATACATCGATCCCGGCGTACTGCTGATAATAGACAACTTCAACAAACTATTAAACAGCCAGTTGAGGTTCTTGTTTAGAGCTGCTTCTCCGAAGGAAGAGTTGCCGTTCATTTATGTTTACCGCCGATTTGAGTGCAATTTTGATGACTAAAATTTACAGATAAATATTACTATGGTTAACTGAGAAGATGTTTGCAAGAACTATCCAACTTTGAGTTTTATAAGAGAACAACGATCCCAAGCATTAAAGCAGAAGTTCAGTAGATGGAAATGGCGTAATGGCATTGAAATGTTGGATTAGCCTTCACAGTCGCCTGATGCCAAATGAAGTCGCCTGATCAAAATGTTTAGGGAATAGTTAAGCAAAAACTCAAAGGAAAACAAATCTGGACGGTCAAACAGTTACCAAGGCAAATTCGACTAATTTGGAGCCGATTACCGCCACAACTTATGCTTTGTAAATATAACCTAAATTATTGAGATCGGTTAGAAATCAGTTAGATGTACGTGCTATAGATCTGATTTTAAAAATTTTACTAAAATATGTGTGGGTACATAAAGTTCGGTTCGGACCAAATTTAGGCTGCCATACTTGTCTTTTTTGTATTTTAAATAGTCCCTTATGACCTCAAAATCTGTTGTGTCCAGAACAATTTTCTAACCACTTTTTTGGTTTGCTATTTTTTTTTTTCAATTCAATCAAGAGTCGGGCTCTGAAGAATCCTTCCCTGGGAAATTTTTCTCTTCCCCCCTTCATTTTATCACAATTGTACTTCGAAAGAGGGGAATTTCGGGGGGAAAACAAGTAAGTAGATATATCGAATGCCAAAAAGGGGAGATGTGATGGCATTTTTAATTGAATTTTCCATCAGAAATGTGTCCGAAAGCAGTAAACAAAAATGTCAGAATTGGCACTTTTCAACAGAAAGCAATGCTAAACGATTTTGTTCAGTCGAAAACTCCCAAAAAGCGTTAATTAGAGTTACTAGTAGGGTTACTTGCGTAATGAAAGGATGAATGGTCTTGTAATAATATATTTTTGTTTGTGAAACAATTTTAGTTGCTTATCATTTATTATTAAAAACAGTAAAATATTAAAAAGTAGTTTTTGTTAAATAGTTTTTTTTTTTCATTTTTATTAGATTTATCTGAAATTTTTGAAAATTGCATATTACAATTTGTAGTTGATTCTATAGAGTGCTTTCTACTCTTTACTTTGGGCCGCTGCTAAATTTTGGGATCAGGCCAATGTAGCCACCTCTGCACTTTCGTTAGATTGAGTGACAACTTCTTCTGTTGCTAATTCTTCGCTAAAGCTGTGGAGTAAGCTGCAAAACTTTTTAGTCTTCTACAATATATCGCTGTTGGAAGTTACAAAAGTTATGTAGTGCTGAGTACATATTTCTTCTTCCTTCTATTATAAGTAAAGGGTGCGCAAGCTTTTATGTCGGTATGTAAATGCTGAATAACTCTGTCACTTACCAACCGATCGACTTCAACATACACGTTTTCGATACGTCAATTCAGTACAATTTTAACCATGGATCGCTTTACACTGAAACAAAGTGCTGAAATAGTGACGCTATACATAGAAAATAGTAGTTCTATTGTTCGCGGCAAACAGGCACCGTCTGAGAATACTATTCGTCGTTTGGTGTCGAATTGTTTTGAGCATGGGACAGTTGGAGATCGTTAACATGCCGTTAATCAACGACCAAAACGTTCCAATGAACTTGTTGAAGTAGTGGGAACAAGCGTTAACCAGGAGCCAACATTGACGTAGCGTCGTCGCGCTCAGCATTTTGGCGTCAGTGAAACCACAATACGGCGCATTTGAAAGAATGATTTAAATTTGTTTTCGTATAAAGTGCAATTGACACAAGGAATATTGCCGGCAAACCATTCACGTCGCTTGGAATGCGGCCAAACAGTCACTCGAATGGTTGACACTGAACCCAATTTTCGGAAGCAAATTTTAGTGACTGACGAGGCACATTTTAACCTCTCTGGCAGCGTAAATAAATAAAATTGACGCATTTGGAGAACTGAGAATCCAGACAAGATCCATGAAACGCCATTGCATGACCGGAAAGTAACTGTGTGGGCCGGAATTTGCGCCAAAACCATCATTGGGCCATATTTTTACCGAAAAAATGAAACGTTCGATGGAAACCGATATCGATGGATGTGGGCTCATTATGTCTGCCCGCGAATGCATGAGAAAGGTTTAGACGGCCACTGGTGTCAACAAGACGGTGCGCCAAGCCACACTGCGAATGCATCAATTGAATTTCTACAACGAAAATTCCCGGGACGTCTAGTGTCAAAAAGAAGCGACATCGACTTTCCCCCAGATCTCCTGACTTAACCCTCCGGACTTCTTTTTGTGGGGTTATCTGAAAATTAAGGCTTACGTCTACAAGCAGCAGACTATTGACCAGCAGAAAAAATATCGCAGTTTGTGATTGCTAATAAAGGTGGCCACTTAATTGATATTGTATTCAAAAAATAGTTTTAATAAATTTGTAAATAACCAAACCAAATAAAAAATACCTCACTTATACAAATCAATTGTGTTTTTTTCCCAAAGTTATGCAATGTTTTCATACCGACATAAAAGATGGCGCACCCTGTACAAGTGCATGACATTTTTTAATATGGAGGAAATGCGCAACATTGTCGAGGAAAAAACTTAAAAAAAAAAACAAAAGAATGTTTAGGGAACTTCTTCCTTGCACTTTCTATAAGAAAATTTCATGAGCTATACAACTGCGCATCAAAAATCTTTCTATATAGAGATTTTAGTTAAAAGCCGGGTTGTAAAGGATGTGGAATTTTTATAACTTTTTTTATAAAATTATAAAATTGGACTTATATAATTTGGATTATATACATGTATTGGACTTAGATAATGAGCTTTGCTTTTATACAAAAAAAAAAAAAAAAAATACCAGTCTAACGGTTAGACGCGATAGAAGTGAAACCTTCCGTAAAACAAACTGAGAGAGAATGAGACGAAAGCAGCATTAGGAGCGGGATAATTATAGGTTCATTGTAATATTGCTATAAAGTTCATATTTTATTTTCTTCATTTTATTATTATTCACCCTCAATGTTTTCAATTTCAACAAATGATACGAGTGGCTTATGATAGGTAAAATATGATACAAATGCTTTGGTTTCGATGTTGTCAACATATCTTTGAAATACCGCGTCAATTGTTGTTTTTGATCGTTGCGGTAAATATTTAAAAATGAAAGTATTTACGAATATAAAAATACAGGCGCAATACAGTACACGCGGTTGCTATTATGAGCGTCGTAACGCGTATATTACACAGACGTACTAACATACACACAAACATTCGTAGGACGTTTGGTCAAAGCAAGTATTAGGTAGTGTAGTATAGGTATACATAATGCCTTCTCGCTCACCGTGGCTCCGTAATACGCAGGCGCGCACTCATACGTACTAGCATACATACAAACATACATACGTATGACGCTTGAACTAAACACCAAAGCAAGTAATAGGCAGTGTAGTATACATACTACAATACTCACTATACTAGCGTGGCTCAGCAGTACGCAGCCACACACGCACAAAGAGGAGACGGACAATAGGGAACGCTGTATAACTGTGTTCTATCTCATTCTCTCGCAGGCTATATACTATAAGATCTATATGTATGTCTCTTTTTAGTGTCGCTTTTTCGTTTCATCGAGTCTCAAATCACTCCCAACAATTCTAAAGAAATTTTCACTTCAATAATGAGTATTTAAAAATAAGACAGAAAAATTGTGCCATCATTTTGTTGCGTGGTGTACTTTATATGCTTCTTATCCACCTTGGAAAAAATTCAAGAATTTCAACCAGCTTATCTAGAACTTCACTGAGGGTGAATCGGACAAAGAAATACCCGCATCTTTTCCTATACCCATTTGATAACCGTCTGCAGCAAAAAAGGCTAAGTTGCAGTAAATTTTATAATGGACGAAACGCCAAATTCATTTTCACTTATGTTAGCGATCCAGCACTTCAAAAAAAATGCTACAAAGGTACTCTATTTAGTTTGCAGTACTTCTTAAACCAATAAAGATACAAAGCCCGTGGAAATTTTAATAAAATATTAAATATTTTTAGTACCCACAATAACTGCGTTCCTCATAAAACGTTATGTATTTGTGTGTGACGCTCTGGCCCTTATTATGAGTTGCATTCGATCTTCGATATTCGCTGGTTGTCGAAGATCGAAAATCGAATGTCAATTTAGTATTAAGAGCGGTGCAACCCTGTCCAAATTTTCGTTGTAAACCGAATTTAGAGTCGAATGCAATTTTGCTTTCGATTGTGTAGCGTATTATGGGAAAATTTATTAAAATGTAAGTAGTTTGCGATTATTTATTGTTTTATAGTAACCAAATAATAAACATATACTAATTTTGTTAATTTTATGCAGGTTGAAAGTCATGAGTACCAAACAGCCATTAGAAAAGCTGGTTGCATTAATGGAAGATAATCCACAATTCGCAAAAGGGGTTTGAACCAAAGTTCAAGCAGCAAAAAAATGGGAGGACCACCAGTTAGAACGGCAGCAAAATGGATTAAGGTTAATAATGGTTTTCCTCCCTCAGAGTTTCTGAACGGCGTCATTAAATATGGTTTTAGAGCGTATCTAGCATCACCTGAGACAGACAAAAAAAACTAAAAAGCGAATTTTGCAACGGCCATTGAGATGTTGTTCCTCTAAATGCGCTTTTAATGGCGACATGTTAAAAACCATAGAACCATGAGTAGCTCCTGGATTTTTCGCATTTATATACATAAGTTATTTTCATTGCATGATCACAAACCTAAAATTTACATTATTCGCATTTACAATTTATGACTCATATTTACATACATATGTACACGCAAATATCTACTTAAAATCATAGCATTAATGCTGTAGAATCTCTTCCTGTTGTAATACAAATGTTGAACTTCTTTCCTGGGACCGACAATTTTAATGTGCGTGCCATCAACACTGCCAATTATTCCTGGAATCTGGTATTTGCTATAAAAATGTGCTTTTGTTTATTGCAGATCAGCCTTTGTACTACTAAATTGTATCCATCTTTGGCAAATAAAATTTTCCAGGACATCTATTAATTCCGATATCACAGCAGACACTGTGGTTTGAGCAAGTCCTAGCATACCTTCATTACCAATGCTCAATTGGTTCGATCCCTGAGCACAAAATCGCAGAACTGTTGCTAGCTTTAAAATATTTGGAATAGATATAGTTCCACCAATCTTTCATCGTCCGATGAATCGTCGAGCCACAACTCCGTTGTAGGGTATATTAGAAGGGGGCACATTCGCCGCTGGGGTACATTCGCCACCCCCCGTTTTCTCTAAATTTATCAATGATATCGAACATTCATGGTCGACATATTGTACTTCAGTTGACCACCTCTAGTTTAACGTACCTTGACATTTAAAGTTTGCAAGTGATCGTACACAGTCGCGTCTATTCAATTTCTTGCATTGCTGTAGAAACTTTTGGATGTAAGTATATTTTGCAATAACTTTGTCAATTTTGATAAATGGCAAAAACTTTTCATAAGTGTGATACCGGCTATATTTCCTTAAATAAAGTTTAAAACTAGTTTTGCAAAAGTGCTGTAGAGCGCAAAAAAAAAATAACTTTTGTAAGAGTGGTTGCACATGGGGCACATTCGCCAGGCTACAGGTGGGGCAGTTTCGCCGTCGGTTGTGCCCCATGGGGTCAATGCACCAGTGACGTATGTGCCCCATGGGGTAAATGCGCCACTGGAAAATGCAACCTACCCATGAGTTAGACTCAGATAAATTTATATAAAATTTTACGCTTAGGTTGTTGGTAGCAACATGGTTCGGAACTATAAGAGAAAAACTAACCGTAGCAATTTGGATGAGGAAAAAATTAAACTTGCTATTAAGGATGTTCTTGCAAAAAAATTTAACGTAAGCGAATCCGCGTGAACATATGGCTTACATTAAGAGACAGAATAGCAAAAATGAACAAAGAAAAAACCCAAGCACTTGATGACTCTGGAAATTCTTCAGACGACGAAACATTTCTATTCTCTTCAAAGTACAGCTCCAACCAAGTATTTACAAAGAAACAGGAAAATGAAATAGCAGAATACTTCAAGATGTGTTCTAACTTTCAACATGGATTCACGTACAGCGCTGCGCGGAAGTTCGTTTACGACTATGCCGATGTGAACGACATAAAAGTTCCTGTAATTTGGACAAGTACCAAAACAGCAGGAATTGATTGGATGCAAGGCTTCATGAAGCGAAACAAAGATTTAAGTTTGAGAAAACCTGAAAACACGAGCCTTGTGCGTTTTACGTCATTTACAAAAGCAGCTGTAATGGCATTTTTTGACAATGTACAAATTTTGTAGAGTAAATATTCGTTCGATCCTGGTGACATATATAATCTTGATGAAACTGGTATAACCACAGTACTTCCCCCCCCGAAGGTATATAGATTAGAATTTTCTTGTGCCCCCATATGTAAATATATATTTTAAATACTATATTTTTATATTGAATTTATGGTTAGGTGATTTCCACAAACGGGAAGCGCACAGTTTCCCAGGTGGCCTCCGCGGATGAAATGATGCAGGAAATGCAATTCCACCGGTATACGTTTTTCCTCGAGTGAACTATAAAGACCACTTTGTTAACGGTGGTCCCAATGGCTGCATAGGAATCGCTGCTAAAAGTGGATGGATGCCTGTGGAAGGCTTCTGTAACGTTTTGAAGCATATTCAGAAAAATACCCGATGCTCGAGAGAAAGGCCGATTTTACTATTTTTGGACAATCATGTGTCACACTGTAGCCTGGCTGCAATATTGTACTGCAGAGATAATGGTATCTACATGATAAGATTTTCCCCCCCATTCTTCGCATAAGTTGCAGCCATTAGACATATCCGTATTTTCTTTTATCTAATCCTGGACGAACTATAACTATATACGATATACCTCACCTTTCTAAAATGCCTTTTCAAAAGGCATTTGTATCTGAGAACATATGCAAGGGTTTTACAACAGCCGGGATAAACCCATTTAACAGGCAAGTATTTCAAGACACAGACTTTGTAGACATAACTGTAGAACATGCCACTGCTGATGATGTTGAACCGGTCACTCCTTGTGAATGTTCACCCATACCAGCTCCTAAAACAACTCCAGAACAAGTTCGCCCTCTTCCTAAAATTGGCAAGTCTCGTAATTCTTCAAATCTAAAAAAAGGTTCATCTAAAATTCTTACATCTGCGCCATCTAAGGAAGAAAAAGAAAATACTGAATTGAAAAAAGTACCACCACGCAAAGTAATCAAAAGGAACTTGAATTCAAAAAAACGGATATCATCGGCTGAAACATCAGACGACTCATTACTTATAAGTTTTGCAGATACAGATAAATCAACTGGATTGTTCGTTGACACCGAGGGCTTGGACTTAAATGATTATGTTCTTGTGCGCTTTGAAGGTCAAATAGATCAATTTTATGTTGGTCAAATAATAGGCGATTATTAAAGACGTGTCATATGTGCCAAAAATAGATATTGTTCCGAAGCTTCCTGAACCCATTCATCCCCCTGGTACTTCTCGAGCTGCTGCAACATATGTATTTGAATCAGATTTAACACAATTTAATGTGAAGTAAAGTATATACTTTATCCCGAACTTGGAATTTTATAGATTTAACAATTTCTCTTACTTCCCCCTTTCCCTTCCTCTCATTCTCTTTCTATTCTCTGCTCTCCACTCTTATCATTCTTCCTCAGCCTCTCCCTTACCTCTCTCCCCTCTCCTCATCTTTCTCATTCTTGTTCTCATCCTTTGGTGTTTAAATAAAAAAGTTTATTAAAAACTATAAGTAGCTATACTTTTTTAAAAAACATTTTGTTCATCGTGGCGGTTTTACCCCATCTCCCTGGCGTATGTGCCCCATGGGCGGGGCAGCTTCACCAATTTGGGTAACTTCAAATAATCTTTAAAAAAAATTTATAGAAACATTAAAAAACTACAAAGGAGAAAAAAACAAAGAAGATAAGAAATGAAGGTTTCCAGGTAAGCAAATATCAAACCAAAAAAAAATATTTTTTAGTTTCCACAGCAGTTAAAAAAAAAATGGCGTATGTGCCCCCTTCTACCCTATACTTAAAAAAAAATCACATAAAAAACCCCACAGTGACTTTGAGAGTAGCCAAATCGCAATTCAAAGCTTTCGCGTTTTTGTGATGCGCAAAAATGTTACGTTTCATTTGCAACTAAACATCAAAAAGGCAAATTAAACGGCATGAAAAAAAATATATATATATAAGTATATACAAAAAATACTTTTTTTAACTTTTAAAAATGTTGTTAACAAAGAATTTCAATACTGATTGTATTTTCTTTTTCTTTTATTTTGATTTGCTGTATCAGCTGAGAAAAAATTGTCTATTGAAAATGCGTCGAGCGATCGAAATTCACAGTAGTCCTATTCTTCAGTGAATGAACACCAAAATACCAAATGAAAATTCGTTCGATCAGCACTTTCGACTACAGTCGAAGATCGAATGCTGCTCATAATAAGGGCCTCTAACTCAGCAGTTTCTTCCTACGCCACTACTTGGGGAGCTCTATTATGCGCCGTTTACTAATTTTATTTAGTATTTCCCTCTTTTTTCAAAATTGATTTGAAACCATTTAAATTTCCAATAACTCAAACCCATTAGAACTGTCAAAGGTACAGAATCAGCTGTTCCAAAGTTCTAGTTGCCAATATTTAGAGGAAAAATCTTTCCATCGGGAGTTAAGAGGTTGGAGGTCTTTTCTTGAGTTGAATATACAGGGTGACCAGGAAAGTCGAGCAAGATACGTAATTATTTTGTAAAATAGATTCATTTCCGCTTAATTTGGTTATATGAGATGATGTACAAAACTAACCCACCGTTTCTCATCGCTTTCGATATTTTTATTTAAAAATAATACTAAAAAAATTTTTTTTAATATTTGTTTCTGCTTGTCCAGCCTTTGATTCTTATCGCTTTCGATATTTTCGATTTTGAAGATTATTTAAAAACGATTTTTTTTATTTCCTTGCACGGCCGCTCTTTTTTATAATTTTTAAGCTTTTTATTTTAAAAAAGTTTTTTGGGTTTTTATATTTTTTTTAATAACTATTATTTTTTTAATATTTTTTTTATTTACACGGCTACTGTTTCCTATCGTTTTAGAGAGTTTTATTTAAAAATAACATTTAATTTTTTTTATATAGGACTATGAATAAGTTCGTGCGGTTTTTTTCGAAATTTGAAACTTTATTGACGTAAAATGGTTACAAATTTAATATTCAAAATATTGTCCATCGCTTACTACTACTTTTTCCCATCTTTCTGGCAATTCACGGATTCCCTTTGTGAAAAATTCGGTCGGTTTTGCCGCAATCCACGAATCGATCCATTTTTTGACTTCATCGTAATTATGGAAGTGCTGGTCAGCCAGGCCATGTTGCATCGATCGGAAGAGATAGTAATCGGATGGCGCAAGGTCTGGACTATACGGCGGGTGGGGTAGGACATCCCATTTGAGCGTTTCTAAGTATGTTTTGACCACTTGTGCAACATGTGGCCGAGCATTGTCATGTTGCAAAATAACTTTGTCGTGTCTATCGGCGTATTGCGGCCGTTTTTCTCGCAGTGCTCGGCTCAAACGCATCAATTGTCGTCGGTAGACATCCCCCGTAATCGTTTCATTCGGTTTCAGTAGCTCATAATACACAACACCCAGCTGGTCCCACCAGATACACAGCATAACCTTCAGGCCATGAATATTCTGCGCCGACGTCGATGTTGAAGCATGGCCAGGGTATCCATACGTTGCCCGACGTTTTGGATTGTCGTAATGGACCCACTTTTCATCGCCAGTCACAATTCGATGCAAAAAACCCTTTCTTTTGTGCCGTTGAAGCAGTTGTTCGCATGCCATAAAACGGCGTTCAACGTCTCTTGGCTTCAATTCATACGGCACCCAATGGCCTACCTTTCGGATCATTCCCATGGCTTTTAAACGTTTGGAAATGGTTGATTGATCAACTCCCAAAGTTTTTGCAACCTCTTCTTGCGTTTGAGCCGGATCTTGATCGAGCAATTCCTCCAATTCGGTATCCATGAACTTTGGCGGCGCACCCTCGCGTTCTTCGTCTTCCAAGCCAAAATCACCACTTTTAAAGCGTGCAAACCACTTCTGGCACGTTCGCTCAGATAGAGCATGCTCACCATAAACTTCCACCAAGATACGATGACTTTCGGCTGCTTTTTTCTTCATATTAAAATAATGAAGAAGAATTCCCCGCAAAAACACATTATTTGGCACGAAATTCGACATTTTCAAGTGTGGTAAAAATATTGTTGTTTACGCTTCAAATAAAAAACTTATACTGACGTTTGTGCCTTACGACAGTAGCTCTCCAATGAATGTTTGGAAATGTGGATCGATGGAATAATAATCAAGTTACGCCATCTGTTGTAAAACCGTAACGAACTTATTCATAGTCCATTAATATATTTGGTTTTATTTGCACGGCCTCTGTTTCCTCTCGTTTCCGAAATTTTCAATTTTGCAGACTTTTAAAAACAATTTTTTTTTTGCTTCCTTACACGCCCACTGTTTCTTATAATTTTTAAGCCTTTTATTGAAAAAAAATGTTTTCTTATATTTTTTTAATAATATTATGTTTTTTTTTTTTAATATTTTTACCGGCACGGCTACTGTTTCTTATAATTTTTATTTTTTATTTTAAAAAAGGTTTTTTGCTTTTATTTTATTAGTATTATATATTTTTTTTAATATCATATATTTTTACCGGCACAGTGGCCATTTCTTATCGTTTTTTACTTAAAAGAGGTTTTTTGATTTTTATATTGTTTTTAATAATTAACACTTATCCTGTATAAGTGGGTCAAAATTGCCCAAACGACTTTAAAAGTTGCATATCTTTTTTTATGCTTCATATAATCTGGTGAAGCTTCTCGACTTTTATTATTTAATAAAATTAAACTTGAAAAAAGTTTTCGATTAATTGTGTCATCTACAGGATAGGCTGGGCAGAAATAGTTACATATATTGTATAAGTGGGTCAAAATTGCCCAATAGTAAAAGCAGTATGTGTACTCATATGTTTTTTTCTCAAGGAATAAAGTAAGTGTAAAAAGTGAAATCAATATTATTTTGTGAATTAGTAAGAAGTGTTTTTAGTGCGGTTGTGTTTTATTTATGTTTCAGTATGAATAGAGAATAAATTGAAGCCCTTCTAGAGAGCTCCGATTTGGGTGATGAAGCACCAAACGATACCGAAAGTGATGATGAAAAAGACCAGATATCAGAAGTGGAATCCCTTTACGATCCCAATTTATCAGATGAAACAGACGAAGAGGACAATTCTGTATTTCAGCATAACGTTTCAGGAGCTTTTCCGTCTAAGGATGGAAAATATATGTGGTTGCAAGCGAAGCTGACAGGCGGGCTGCAGAAAATATTGTTACCACGTATGCCATTGCTCGGACCAATGGTATAAAATCTTCATTTTTGTTATTTATGCCGCCCGATGTGGTGAAAATAATCATTGAGATTACTAATATAGCAGGTAGGCACTTGCAATTGAAAGACATAATTATATAAGTAGAAGTATGTACCTGCTTGTAAAGTAATACCTGGGGATTTGTTTCAGGTCAATCAGTGTTTGAAAATAATTGGGTCGAAATAGATAGTATTAGTTTGGAAGCATATTTTGGACTTTTGCTCCTTGCAGGTGTATTTCGATCACATGGAGAAGCACTCGAAAGTTTGTGGGATGATTCTAAGGGCCGTCCGATTTTCAGATCAACAATAACTTTTCGCAGATTTCAGAATATCTCCAGAGTTCTGAGGTTCGACAAGAAATCTGACCGGAATGAGAGGCGAGCGCGAGATAAACTGCCACCAATCAGGGATGTTTGGAATCTCTGGGAATGTAACATACAAAAGATGTATAATCCTGGAGAATTCACCACAGTCGATGAACAATTGGCTACATTTCACGGTCGTTGACCTTTCAAACAATATATCCCATCGAAGCCTGGAAAATACGGAATTAAAATTTGGGCCTTGTGTGATAGCCAAACAAGTTTTGCATGGTCGCTGCAGGTGTATAGAGGTAAAGATCGAAATTGTAAGCCTGAGAAAGAGCAGGGGCGTCGTGTTGTACTCGATCTAGTAAAGGATATACAAGGTCGTAATATCACCTGCGATAATTTTTTTAGATCTTCCGAGTTGGGGATTGAACTTTTGAAACGTAAGATAACCCTAGTTGGTACGGTTCGAAAGAATAAAACGTTTTTGCCTGTGGAAATAACAAAGTTAAAAAATAAACCAGAAAATTATTCACACTTCTTTTTTGATAACAAGAATAAAACCACAATAGTTGGATATGTGCCTAAAAAGAATCGAGCTGTATATCTACTAAGTACTCTCCACAATAATGTTGAAATCAATCCCAACACTGAAAAGCCAGAAATAATAGATTTTTAAAACAAAACTAAGTCCGGGGTCGATATACTAGACCAAGTTATTAGGACATACACCTGCAAGCGAAGGACAAATAGATGGCCACAGTCCTTGTTTTACAATATGTTGGATATTAGTGTATAAAATGCTTTGTAATTTTTAGAGAAATAAACACTGAATGGAACAAGAATAAAAAAATTAAGCGTGGTTTGTTCCTAGAAGAGCTCGGAAATGAACTTATTTTACAGGAAATTTCGCGCAGATCTGCACTCCCTGGAAGCAGTGCAGCAAAAATGATCGTAATAAACACTCGAAAAACAGCAGAAACTACCGAAAATACTCCGAAACCTACAAATCTAAAATGTGGTCGTTGCTTTATTTGTCCAAGTCGATCAAATAGTACGAAATATAGCAGTAAATGCGGAAGCTGCGAAAACTTTATTTGTAAGACTCATTCTGAAACATCTATCTAATGTACTAGTTGCTTAAAATCGCCATAAGAACACCTTTTTGTACTTACTTAAGAGGGGGGGGGGGGGGGGGGTAGGGTCACAAAATCGAAATTTTTTTTCTTCACTCATCTTATAGTAAATCATTTCAAGAATGTTGTGTCAAAATTTTAAGTGGATTGGAGCAGAACTCTCAAAGTTATAGCCTTTATAGGCACTCTACCTCGAATGCGGAGCATCGATAATTTCTCAGAGTCATTTTTTCAAACGCGTTTTTCCCGAAACGACTTCTTAAAAGTCGGTGCCAATCACAATTCCGAAACTATTCAACCGATTCTTTTCAAATTTGGCACACGTTTTCTAAATCAAAAATACCTCCCCACACTGTTTTTTTTTATTTTTATTTTATTTTATTTTTTTTAAGGTTGTTTTTCACTTACAAATATGGCGAAATTTTTCGCCAAAAATGCTCGTTGTACGTTTTTTTGCCACCAAAACTACAAAAATGAAAAAAAAAAATTTTATTAATGTGGGGGGGAGCATTACGTCATACTTTAACTGAAAAATTCGACTTTTTTAGTTTCAGATGATTCTACGACGAATGCCGATTGGCACCGCGAGCACCTCTCGAAAAACATATCTCCAAAAAAACTCTGTCATGGGCTTATTTGTCAATATTTTATTATTAATATTTTTTAAAAACTTATTGAAAAGATGTACAATAACATGCAATTGATTTTATTAAAGTATCTTAAGCCATATTTCTGTAAAAAATTCAAAAATAAAGTGTTTTTTTTAGCGCTAAGCCCTACCACCCCCTTAACTGTATTTTTATTGTATTAAATAAAAAAATACTTTAAGCCTTGAAATAAAATCAAAATCTATTCATTCGTCCATTGGGCAAAATTGACCCACTTAAGTGTTAATATTTTTTTTAATATTTTTTTTTTACTTACACGGCTACAGTTTCTTATCGTTTTCGAGAGTTTTATTTAAAAATAACATTTTTTAATTTGTGTTTGCTTTCATGGCCTCTGTTTTTTATAATTTTTCAGATTATTAAAAAAAAAAAATATATTCTCTTTTTTATGTTTTTGTTTCTTTAATTTAATATTTTTTTATATTGTTTCTAATATATAAATTTTTTTTTTAAATATTTTTTTTACTTGCACGGCAAATGTTCCTATATTTTTGCTACTTGTACAACCATGTTTTTTAAGTGTTAGTTCAAGGGTTCGATTTTTTCTGTTTTTTTAATAAAATCTGCACCAATCTCCGACAGTTAAAAAAGGCTGCCTTATAAAGTTTTGACTTGACCTTTTCCACTAAGTGTTTCCTACTTTACATCATTAAAAAAATGGCGTCATGCCGAAAACGCTGCACAGCCACAACTCTGAAATCATATTCCTTCCCTCTTTGTAATAACCATTTTTTAACCTAAAATCAAAACAAAATAAATTTTATCTTATTTCAGCCTCTAGAATGCTTTCCAAATGTATTTAAACTGACTCAAATCGCTTATTATGAAGTCCGCTAAGTCTCTTATTAATTGCGCCATACTCCTCTTGAGCACTATATCGGTGTGAAGCCTGGGCACTCACACAGCCAATGTTGAATATTTGCTTGCTATCATCTGCGTAGCAGCTGACAGAGGTAATTTTATTTCGCCATAGTTGCTTCAATACTACATAAGTACTTCAGTTCACGGTACTAGTCCACTTTTAGTCCCCAACGAATGCTCTCGGTGACTTAATTTTATGTAGCAGTTAATACACTCTGCAGCAACTCTCCAAATTATTACCATGAAACTACTACTTATTTTAGATTGCCTCCTTATTTTCGGCTGGGCTTATTTTCATTCACATTCATATAAAATTACTGTTATCCGCCATCGGTTTGCTACGTTCACATTACACAACGCTGCTCGGACTGCACAAATGAAAGCAATTTGAGTAATACATGCATTTGCTTCGAATGAGAGTATAATTATTGTCTTTGCATTGCATTGAAAACACTGACCGACACCGTTCCGATAATGATGTCAAGATATACCAGCTCATTCGAATGTACGCCTTATAAAGGGTCCTTCAAAAGACGTGGCAAAGTGTTGCTTCAAAATAATACATCTAAAAATTTGGATTCTTTCAGGTTTCACTATTTTTATTAAAAATACGTTCCTTAAAAATTATATGTGAAAAATTACATCATTTAAATGCCCACATAGGCACGTCCACAGGCTGCCATACAAGAATTAAAATTTTCGAGGACTCGCTCATATATAATATTATCGTTTTGATTTCAGCAAAATGGATCCGAATGTTGTATTTCAACTCTGGAATCGTTGTTGGTTTATTCGCATAGACAGTCCTTTTTCTATCCTCGACAGAAATTGAAATTTGAAATTTGTTCACCAACCTTTGAATTGTTGACTTATTCGGACGATTGTTTCGACCAAAAAATTATGAATTTTGCAGTATGTTGTTCTTAAGATGAACCATTTTCATCGACCATAAAAATATCGGTAATATTGACGCGTTGTGTTTTGAGTAAAATTGTACATCTGCCTACTTGACAAATATCAAATATAACCTTAAAAAAGTACCGTCAAGCAATTACTCACTACTGACATCTAGGACACCACTTCTGGAAGACCCTTTACATGTATAAGTATAGTAGCTATAAATGCAATCGTCAGAGCTTTGTGTAGCCAAGTAGCAACATTTATGCAAATTTTATGTATGGAAAGTAACTGATTTTCGACATTTTCATTTGCTGATGGAAGGAATTGCAAATGTTTATGCCCTTGCGTATTTTTAAAGGCATGCAAGGTGTTTCATATGCATGCATTCTGAGAAGAATAAAAAATTAAATAAATGACATTTTGAGTAAATGCGATTGCGGAAAAAATGTTAAAAATTACGTTTGGTTTTCGCATTGGTATCTCTACATGAAATATGCGTATGAATTAAAATTTAAAGCGTAGCTAAGTGTGTGGAGTACGGAGCGTCGTAAATCGATTTAATTTGTTCAAGTTTCATACACACACGAATTAAACGAAAATTGTGAGTTATTGTGAAACAAAGATCAAGAAAGAGATTTTTTCATTATAAAGAATTATTTTATTTATTTCTTAACCTTATTCTTAATGCAGTAGTCGCGCGGTCTACATATGTATGTAATCCACCATTGTTAAATTTTAAAATTTCTTGAAAATCGTACATCGATTTCATCGGAGATTTTTGCTACTTGTAACTAACAAATAGAGAGTCACTCTCAGTGTTCCGCTGTAAATTGTCGCGTGCAGTTGTGTCGCTAGAGGTTCGTGAAATTCATGGTCTACGTGTGTATGCCGCGCGACCGATTACGTAGGTATTTTAAATTAGGTTTTATGCTAATAGCTAGTTATACTTTGTAAAGAAAAGTGGACTTTTGGCATACTTTTTCATTTTAAAATTTTGTGCAACTTTTCGGATAATATTTACATATGTATGCTACTCGTACATATAAATTTCTTTGGGTTTGAAGATCATGGCAAATAGAAGAGAAAATCAGATTGCAGCGTGGTTGGACGAAATTGAAAGTGATGAATTTGATGACGATTTATCATGTTCAGAAGACGAAGAGGACTTTATTGGAGAGGAGTGGTCTGATACAGAATCTGAGCAAGAGCAAGACGTTTGTAATCAAGTATCTGACTACGACAATGAGCCCCCTCAGCGAGACAGACGTGGAGAAATATATCTAGGTGTTGATAATACTTTGTGGACAAAGAATGCCCCCGCTAATAGTGGTAGAATAAGAAGGCATAATATTGTGTTCGTGCCCCCCGGTCCTAAAGGAATCGCTCGACAAAAAACCAAACCCGAGGACTGCGTGTCACTTTTTTTAGACGGTGATATAATTGGCCTCATTATAAAATATACTAATATAAAAATTGAAAATATTAAGACTAAATATGCACGTGAAAGAGATGCCAAATTAACAGATGCAATTGAAATCAAAGGATTTTTAGGAATTTTACTAATGGCTGGTGTGTTAAAGGTAAGCCGTTCAAGGTAAAGGCAAATATTTGATAAGGAACAACACACTCGAATAGGTTCAATATATTTGGCCATGTCTGAACAACGATTTAAGTTCCTTCTTAGAGTAATACGCTTTGATGATATTACTGACCACTGAACAGAAGATCGTGCAAGCATCGATAAACTAGCACCTATTCGCGAAATATTTGATTTGGTTCTTGGAAATTTTCAAAAGTATTATACACCAACTGCTGAAATGACTTTGGACGAACAACTCTCGTCCTTCAGAGGGCGTTGTTCTTTTCGGCAGTATATTCCAAGTAAACTTGCTAAGTATGGACTGAAAGTTTTTGCACTTGTAGATGTTCATTGCCCATACACCTATAACTTAGAAATTTACGCCGGCCAACAACCCGAAGGTCCATTTCGGTGAAGCAACTAGAGATTTGATATCGTGATGAGAATTTTGCAACCAATTTTGAATAGACATATCAATAATATTATGCACAATTGGTTTTCCTCTCTGAAAATTGCAAAGCAATTATTTGATAACAGAATTACAATGGTTGCTACCGTTCGAAAAGATAAAAGAGAAGTTCCCCGGGAATTTAGAATAGCTAGAACCAATCTGCTCCTCAAAATTTGGGTTCCACTCTCCATATACTTTGGTTTCTTATGTACTAAAAGCCAACAAAGTGGTAATAGCCATGTCTACAATGCACAACGATACAGCGATTGATTCTGACACCGGCGATCAACGAAAGCCGGAAATAATAACATACTATAATCGCACTAAAAATGGCGTTGATCTGGTTGACAAGATGTGTTCTCTTTATCACGTATCTAAGAATTCGAGAAGGTGACCGCTGACTAAGTTCTATAATCTTGTAAGCCTCAATGCTCTCAACGCATTATGCATTTACACTGCAAACAGTAACTATGATTCTGTCAAAAGGCGTGATTTTCTCATAGACTTAGCCTTGTCTTGGATGAAACCACTGGCTCACCAAAGATTAACACTTACCACGCTACCTAGAACACTGACATTTAAAATAAAAGACTCCCTGGATCTTCCACTAGTTGTAACTCATCAAGGTCCAACGCAAAATAACTATGTCGGTCGTTGCTACGATTGTGGAAGGGCCCGTAATAAAAACACCCGTAACGTGTGTATCGCTTGCAATAAACGCATTTGTCCTGATCATTCCAAGACTGTATGTTTTTCATGTTTCGAAAACAATTAAAACATCTCAATTATCTTCTGGTTATTTTATATATATTTTATACTTTTGTGAAGTACCTTAATTTTTTGTTAAAAAATGAAGTTTTGGTTTTTATTTATTTTATGTAAGAACAGAAAGTGTATTTATGTTATTTTTCATTAATATTAATAAATTAAACAGCAACAAGAATATTTGAAACAAAAGCAATGGAAGAATTAAATATTTACCTTTGGTTTTTTTAATTTTAAAATGGATTACATATGTAGACCGCGCGACCAATTACGTCAGTTTCAGGGGCGCGACTACTGTAGGGTTAAAGCAAATATGAGACAGGGTGCAAAACAATTAGAACTGAATGCGGATGTCTAAAACGAAATACCACTCTATTCTCCACTGAGGTATTTTTGGTATATCATCTTCACCATAGTCCCTCGAGCTCCGTTCTGTTTTCTGCATTTGGCTTTACTTTGCCACGTTAGGTTTTTTTCACACCTTTTATTTCACTTTTGAGGCAACGACGCCATGAGCCTCTAGATCTGTCCCGGTTCCGCAGACCTTGGAGATTTCAATTTGTGCTTACCTGCTGATCTCCATGCCTCCGTTGCGTAGTGTATGCCATAGCCACCTCCGCTTGCGCTCTCTGATATCGTGCGCCAGTGGTTTTTGTTGGTATCGTCAGTGTAAGTCGGCGTTCGATATCCAATTGTCTGGCCACCAAATGCGCAGAATGTACCTCAGGTTGTAGTTTACAAACACTTACAGCTTTTGAACAGTTTCGGCTAATAAACATCATGTTTCACAAGCATAGAGAAGGAAACTTTACATTTGAATTAAAGATTCGGGATCCGTGTGGACGCGTCTCCAGGTGGCAGATAGAGGAAAGCTCTGCAAATATGCAGGGTAAGTTGGAAATAAAATACCCTCACAGACCAAAACCAGAAAATTAAGCAACTTCTGTCTCATATTCAGCGGTTAAGCAAGTTGCTATTCGCGCCAGCTTTAAGATGGCAATCCCACCACGAGGATAGGAACCTAATGGCAAGAACCCATTGTCTCCGAATTTGACTTGTTAAAGAAACCAAAAGCAAAATTTTTGGGATATACTAAAAGAAATCTTTTTTTCCCGATGCTTTCCATTTCAATTCAACCGGGCTATTCGGGTCATGTTCTTCGATTTCGATGTAACTCAAATATGTTGCTCTCTGGTCAAAATAATCATACACGTATTTTTTGTTCGCCCGAAAAAATTTTTTTTCGAGAGTTATCGGCAATTTTGTTTTTCGGCTCAAAATCGATTTTTTTTAATTATGTAAGAAACAAATTTTTTTAAATGCCCATAACTTAGTCAAAAATGAACCGATTTTAATACTTCTGGGTTCAAAATGATCGTCATTACTTACACGAGCGACTTCATGTACAAACAATTGCAAAAGGTAATTGAAAATTGTTTATTTAGCAAAAAAGAAAGAAAATTCAAATTTTTTCGAAATTCAATATTTCAAAAAATGTATTTTTTTTGTTTTTATAACTTTTTCCAAATCAAGAGGACACCTCAAACTTCAATTAACCCTGAATGCCCAGTAGCTAAAATGAGTTGTTTTTGAGTAATAAGTTTTTAAGTAAAAAACCTGTTTCGTACTTTTTCTTTTGCAAAATAAAAAAATTTCAACTACTTTTTTGCAATTGTTTCTGCATGAAGTCGTTCGTGTAAGTAATGACGATCATTTTGAACCCAGAATCATTAAAATCGGTTTATTTTTGACTAAGTAATGAGCATTTAAGAAAAAAAAATTCTTATACTATGAAAAAAATATCGATTTTGAGCCGAAGAACAAAATTGCCGATTACTCTTGAAAAAAATTTTTTCGGGCGAACAAAAAAATACGTGTCTCATTATTTTGACCAGAGAGCAACATATTTGAGTTACTTCGAAATCGAAGAACATGACCCGAATAGCCCGGTTGAATTGAAATGGAAAGTATCTCCCGCCAAATATTTCTTCAAAAAGGAGAACAGACAGTAGTCCAAGGTATCCGAGGGAGCCAATTCTCGATAATAGGGGAGATGTGAAACGAGTTGAAACCCTATTTCGATTAATTTTACTACCACAACTGTTGAGACGTGCGCCATTGCGTTGTGATGACGGAAAAATACATTCCTTCGACTTCCTCGATTCAAGAGAATGCCAAACAGAATGGAATATACCGATCTACTGAAACTTGGTGTGTGCTCTTTCAAGACTAATAATTAAACACAGCCCCGCGCCAGTAGTGCCATCGCTCTGTTGCTGCAGAAATAAACACTGTTCACGGAGAGGGTACCGTAAGTGCAAGGACTGCGCAAAAGTGGTTTTCAAAATTCCGAAGTGGTAACTGCGACGTGGAGGATACCCCGCGCACTGGTCGTCCTGAGGTCTTTAACTCCGACGCCTTGCTCGAACTCGTGGAAGCTGAGCCAAATTTTACAGTCGATATGATAGTTCAGAGGTTAAATTCATCGCACGGAACAGTTCACAGGCACCTTGTTCAGTTGGGAAAGGTTTCAAAACTGACTTTACGTCGCCAACCTTCAGCAGAGAGTGAATGTGTGCTCTCAGCTGCTGCAACGGCTTGAAAATGAAAGTTTTTTTAACCGCATCGTTACTGATGATGAAAAATGGGTCCTTTACGATAATTCTGTTCGCAAATGCCAATGGTTAGATAAAGATGAAACACCTGAACCGACCCCTGGAGAAGGCCTTCACCCCAAGAAGATTCTCCTTATCCCAGCCGGTATTGTTTATTATGAACTTTTGTAACCAAACCAGATGATAACTGCTGATTATTATTCCCATCAGCTATCAAACCTGAATGAGGCACTTAACAAAAATCGACCGTCTTTAGTGAATAGACGCAAAGTTTTGTTTCACCACTACAACGCAAGACCTCATACCGCAAGGCAAACATTAAGCAAGCTGAACGAGCTCGGATGGTAGCTAATGCCGCGTCCACCGTACTCTCCGGATATTACACTTTGTGATTATCACCTTTTCCGTGGACTTCAATCCCATATGAGTAATAAGAACTACTCCTCAAAAGAAGCTATAAAAAGGGATATTGAAGCGTGTTCTGGTTTCAAGGACAAACAAGTTTTTGAGCAGGGAACTAAAAATTTGCCTAAACGTTGGGAAGGCATTGTAAATATTGAAGGATAATATAATATATTATTGATTAATAAAATTATTGAAAAAAAACCACCTTTAAAAAACACGCGAACTTATGGACTGACCTGATAGTTCCTTCGAAAATACTCCATAGCTTACCCTATCGTTTGGCTTCGAACCATCTGTATAGAAATTTAGTTCTCCCTTTCTCCATGATCTTCGTGTTTGTCACTCTCTGCTTAACCGTATGCCCGCCTTGACGAGTCTACCGAAGATGAGTCTGGGAGTAGAATAATCTATTTTTTTGTTTTTGACTATTCAGAGTGGTCTTTCTTTTGAGCAGATGGCCACCATTCAAGTATTCCATATATTAAGATTAGCCTAACTACAGAAGTATAGAGCGAATGTGTAACACGAGGTGTTAAACCATATTTAAAACTGACGGCTTTTTTGCTAGAACTTAATGCAAGGTTGGCCGTCTTTACTCTTTCCTCAGTATTAAGTTTCCACGTGAGCTTCCTATCTTATATGGTTCTGAATACCTTTTACCTTCTTTCTGACGAGTATAACTTCTATCAAAGCAACAACATCATCTAACTAACACCAAAGATCTTTCTTTGATATCCTCTGCATTTTTTTAATTTTAAAAACATTTGTCATAATACTACTCATACACGGTCGAAATTATTTCTAGGAAAATAGACTAGCCGCCTTTTTTCAATGACTGCCATTTAATGTTCCTTGTAGTAATATTTTCTTTAGTATTATTTTTTTTATTAACAGATGTCATCAAAATTACGAATTAATATCATCGCTCTAGCTGCCAGGCCTATTGGCTAAGCTCATTTTGTTTAGGTATTTTTGTATTTATATATTTTGCTTTGACTCAAAGAAGTCGAATAGCTGACCACCCTAGTGGTTACAATTGCGTTAAGAAACACACAACAGCTGGTGATACTCCGGCCGCTGCTCATTTTTAATTAAAAACCATTTACAATTTGAAACTAAGCTCCTTTCAAAGTTTGGAGTATGTGCCATTTTTGAGTTTGTCTACTTGTTTATTTTGACCCTCATCCGTATGTGTGCACAACACAGGCACATATGCACTTTTGTGTACATGTTTTCTACTTTTGTGGACAGGCATTAAAATTTTAAGCTTTGTAAACAAAACTAACCTTATTAAAAATATTAGTGTGCCATTAGAATGGGTGCGCTATTCATTTATTGTATGTATGTACGAGTTTGTGGAAGCAGCACCAACCCAGCTACCGAAAAGAGCATCCCTGCAGGGAAAGGCCATACTGGTATGCAAAATTTCAAGTTCAGTTACGGTATGATTTCTTCTATTGAATACCAGAACAGAAGAAATCAAACATTGAACACCAGAATAGAAATTTATGTTTCTGCAAATTAGTTTTTTTTTAAGCTCAAACTTAAGGCTCGTCCGTGGATGCACCAATGCATTGTGCTTATTAGAGGCTATTGATTGGTAGAATTATATGACTGGATCGAACAAAACTTCATTAAGATGCATACCAAGTTGGCACCGGAAAAATGTACTATGATGTTATGTACTATTTTCGATCATAAAAGAAAAAGTAAAAAGTGTAAAATATTAAGTTTACCTTTGACAGATTTCGGGAATAAGCAGTCTTTTCAGCATCCCATTAGCAAAAATATTAAAATTGTGTTTAAAACCCATGCCAATATGGAAGAATCCTCGCAGCAACCGGGGACATAAAATATTAATTCGAAATTTCGCTGGCATTTATTTTCGATTCGGATTTAAGAGAGAGAGAACGTTGGTTCGAATCTCGGTGAAGGATTAAAAAGCTGGAAAAGTTTTTTTTAATGGCGGTCGCTCCTCGACAGGCAATGGCCAACCTCTGAGTGTATTTCAGCCATGAAAAAGCTCCTCAGAAAAATATCTGCCGTTCGGAATCGGCTTGAAACTGTAGGTCCCTTCATTTGTGGAACAACATCAAGACGTTCACAAGAAGGAGGAGGAGCTCGGCCAAACACCCAAAACAAGGTGTACGCGCCAATTATGTATATATATTATTTTTATTTATTTATTCCTAAAGTAAATATCTTAAATTTTTTTTTTAGTTTTTTTAAAGAATTTGTTTTAATTTTTTTAGGATTTATTTATGTGTAAGTTTCAACCAATTCTTCAATGTTTACTGCAACTCAAAGGAGTTTTATTTAATTTTAAGAAAAAAAGAATTCTGTGAACACTTTTAATGGAATAAAATATGTGGAAATGTTGCATGTTTTTTCCTTTTTTTAACTAGTCTAAAACTGGTTACATATTGGTGTAAATTTTTTTTTTTTTGCTAGTGAAAATGAGATTTTTTTAATCTTATTTAATTTTTTTCGGCTAGCGAATATTTAATTAAATATTTTTTTTTTTTAATTTAACTAGTCTAAAACTGGTTATTTTAGAAACACATTGGTATAGAATTTTTTTTGGCTAGTGAAAACGAAATAAATTAATTTATCTTATTTAATTTATTTTTGGCTAGTGAATATTTTTTTTTATATATTTTAACTAGTCTAAAACTGGTTACTTTAGAAACATATTGCTGTAGAATTTTGTTTTTTTTTTTGCTAGTGAAAATGATATAAAATATTTAATCTTATTTAATTTTTTTTTTTGGCTAGCGAATATTTTATTTTATATTTTTTTTTTTCAAATCTTAACTAGTATAAAACTGGTTATTTTGGAAACACATTGGTATAGAATTTTGTTTGGCTAGTGAAAACGAAATAATATAATTTATTTTTTTTTTGCTAGTGAAAATGATATAAAATATTTTATCTTATTTAATTTTTTTTTTGGCTAGCGAATACTTTATTTTATATATTTTTTTTTTCAAATCTTAACTAGTATAAAACTGGTTATTTTGGAAACACATTGGTATAGAATTTTTTTTGGCTAGTGAAAACGAAATAATATAATTTATTTTATTTAATTTTTTTTGGCTAGTGTATATTTTTTTCAAATTTTAACTAGTCTAAAACTGGTTACTTACACATTGGTGTAGAATTTTTTTTGGCTTGTGAAAACGAAATAAAATAATTTATCTTATTTAATTTTTTTTTTGGCTAGTGAATATTTTATTTTCTTTTTTTTTCATATTGTAACTAGTCTAAGACTGGTTACTTTAAAAACATATTGGAGTATAATGTTTTTGGCTAGTGAAAACGAAATAAAATATTTTATTTAATTTTGTTTTTCGGCTAGTGAATATTTTTTTTTTCATATTGTAACTAGTCTAAAACTGGTTACTTTAGAAACATATTGGTGTAGAAGTTTGTTTTTGGCTGGTGAATATTTTTTTACGATTTGCTAATGTGTGAAAAAGCTAAAACATGAACAGATTGAACTGAAAAGTGAACTAGCAGTATTCTGCTCCACAACCGACACTTTTTCCCGCAGGCATGCTGCTACAGCTGCTGTGTGTGCGTGTGTGAGAAGGCAGGGACGGATTCACATTACGGCTTTTAAATTTCTCTAGAGTCATCGTCCATTATTATTATTATTATTATTATTATTATTATTATTAAGCCAAAATGCATTTTAATCCTTTTCAGAACTGTGTCGACGCAAGCCAATGAAATCGTAATGGTAATGGCCCATTCCGTATATCTAAACTAACTTAGAAATGGTAATGGGAGGATGAGAGAAAATTGTAATGGGTTATGCTATTGAATTTGATATTTGTTGTTATTACTTTTCTAAATGTAGTGGGACCGTAAAGTTTGTTGAATGTGCGATTAGTGTGACGATTATAAAGGGGAGCAATTTGAAAGTAAACAAACAAATAAACAAACATATTCACATACATACGTAAGTATTACTGTGATTAGGTCATAAACCAGAAGAACCCATGATTGATCCCGACTGTGTTCCTTTTCATTCAGGTCGATGTATATTAGTTATGTACGCCTTCTTAATTTGGTTAGTTGAAGTGATCTAATCTGTGGGGGTTCCAATGGAATTATTTTTATGAAAGGCACTTTGCTGTTAAACTTTATAGTTCTGTGCAACCTTGTTACCAGTTTGTTTTGCAACTCAAGTATCGGCAGCTCAACTGCAACAATTCATATCCAGCTAGAAGAGCAGACCGACCTCTTTCCAATATTGAAAATAGTTGTGCATAGGTTTCAAACACAACTAATAATCTCCGACAGTAAAACTGTTCAAACGGAAACTTATAAAAAATTAAAAATCTACGTAAGCAGTAGTGATACATATTAATTTAGATTTCATGGCAGATACTTTTAGGCGACACGCAAAGTTCGGTAATGTAGGAATATACTGCGAACTCTCAAGTTATATGTACGATACAACAAAGATTAGCTTTAACTTATAAGTATTCTTGGAACGACGACCGTCGTAGCCGAATGGATTGGTGCATGACTACCATTCGGAGAACGCAGGTTCGAATCTCCGTGAAACACCAAAATGAAGAAAAAGTTTTTCCCTAATAGCGGTCGCCCCTCGACAGGCAATGGCAAACCTCCGAGTGTATTTCTGCCATGAAAAAGCTCCTCATAAAAATATCTGCCGTTCGGAGTCGGCTTAAAACTGTAGGTCCCTCCATTTGTGGAACAACATCAAGACGCAAACCACAAATAGGAGGAGGAGCTCGACCAAACACCCAAAAAGGGTGTACGCGCCAATTATATATATATATCTATATATATAAAAATGAAATGATGTTCGTTTGTACGCATTTTTTTTGGGCCGATACGAGGCCAATTTTATTCGTTCTTTTTTCATATTATAGGGATCCACTAGGGGAAGGTTTTTAGCAAAAAAAAATTTTTTTTTTGAATATTTTCTTCATATTATATAAAAAAAGAAAAAAATCAAAATTTTGTACAAATTGTGTTTTTAGTGAAAATTGCCGCTGATTAAGATTCGAATTAACGTTCATTTTATATGTACAACGTTTTTTGAATAAATATGCGAAATTTTCGTTATTGTGCAACGATTTGTGTCGTGTTTCTAAGTTGCAAATTTTTTTCGACGGAGAGTAAACATAAACAACAACATGTTTATGATACAATCATGAATAATGTTAGCCATGGAACTGGTGGATTGTTTTTCTTGGATGCTCCTGGGGGAACACGAAAGACCTTTTTGATTTCATTGATATTAGTAACAATTCGATCAGATAATAATGTTGCATTGGCACTCGCTTATTCCGGAATTGCGGATATATTACTGGAAGGCGGACGCACAGCACATTTTGCATTAAAGTTGCCTTTGAATACGCAGGTAAATGAAACACCAACATGTAATATTTCGAAAACATCTGGAATGGCAAAAGTTCTTAAAGTATGTAAGCTCATCGTATGGGACGAGTGTACTATGGCACACAAGAAACCATTGGAAGCACTTGATAGAACTTTGAAAGATCTACGAGGACGCCAAACAGTCTTTGGAGCTGCCATGATTTTATTGGCTGGAGATTTCAGGCAAACATTACCTGTGATCCCAAAATCTACGGCTGCAGATGAAATCAATGCATGTTTAAAATCATCATATTTATGGAGACATGTAAACACGCTTACACTTGCTACAAACGTATGTGTTCAACTACAGAACGATCCGTCAGCAGCTGAATTTTCACACCAATTACTGAAAATCGGAAATGTCCAAATGTCTGTCGATCCAACAGGAATGATTACATTGCCTAACAATTTCTGCCATTTTGCACAGTCTAAAGAGGCACTGATACAGAGTGTATTTCCAAACATAGTTCAACATTACAAAAACCATGATTGGCACAGCGAAAGAGCAATTTTAGCTGGGAAAAATAAGGACGTCAATGATATAAATGCAGCTATTTTGGATCAAATACCTGGTGACATAGTTGCATATAAGTAAGTCAAGTGGGTTTTTAAGAGCTTGCAAAGCTAATATGAGAATACAAAACAGAAATATTTTTGGAATGAATTTTTTTATTGTATTGTAATTTGTTAGATAATTTCATGGCATTTATTTTTTAGCTATGATACAATATTTTTATAATTTGGAAACAATAATTCACTCAGTATAGCTCGATAGCGCTCGCCATTCATTGTAAATAACAGCTTCTACCTCATTTCGAAAAAAATTAGGAACGATGATACCGCCAGTAAGTAAACCGGTGATTGTGACTCGTTAACGGCTTGGGGATGTATTCACTCCATATAATCAGAAATGAGCTTCATCACTACATTCTTCAATAAAAAAAGCCCATCCTTGACCATTCTCAAATGAGCCCCATCAGGAAAAATGCGGCACAAACGATGGTCACTTGACTTCAATTCATGCACAAGCTGTATTTTATATTTACGAAAGCCAAGATTCTTAAATAAAATTTTCCACGCAGTCGAAGAAAAAAGGCGAATAAGTTGAGAATGACGACCACTCGACATTTCGGCGGCTTCATCAGCAATATTATCTTCGGTACGCACTATTCTTTGCTTGTTGCTGGTTTTGAATCGAGAAGAGTACAATTAGTGCAATAGCGATCAATAACTGCACGAATTGCTCGCTCATGAGGCCTATTATATTGACCGTAAAATGGACTAAGTGCTCTCTGAACTTCGCGAGTAGATTTATTTTTTTATAAGTAAATTTCCACAATTTAGAAATGTTGTTCTGGAGTTAAATGATTCATGATGATTCGAATAGAAATACCAACATAGTTTGCCATTCTCAGCTGTCAAACTATGGTTATCGATATCGATACTGCTCATGCAGCTAAAAAAAATAGCCAACAGGTTGTCTCCTGCAATAGTAAAGTGAATGTTGCAGTATACGGACGTATTTTGGCTCGCTCCTCAGTCTGTGTTTATTTCCTAGTGAATTCGCCAATATTAATTAAATTCGTGCCTATATCACACTTTGGGACAGTGACTCTATTTTGGAAATTAATCCTAGCAAACTTCTCTTATGAATAAAAACTGAGTATACAAAATAATATTCAGAATGCAGCGTGCTTGCCGTGAAAAAGTTGATCGTAATCAACGAAAGGAGTTGTGTGCAAGTGCAATGACATATTTCAATTGCAATAAGTATGTTAATATGTCATGGACTGATCTGGATTTGCAGCTCACATCAAATAAACGATATTATTGTAATTCGTAATCACTTGAGCGGCGGGCATGTATTCATTCTCCGTCCCCTATTGCCGTCTCTGTTGCTAATAAAAACTCGGAGAATAGTGACAATTCACGTGATAAATCCTATATTCAACATATAACAATGCTCATTAATGCAAAAATTTGAATGCTCTGCGCTCTAACGCAATGTTGTTGCTAACTATGCAAATACAACCAATCATAGTGCAGCTAATATAATAGCAAATGTTTGACTGTAAAAATTAAACATCTAATCTCTTAAAGCAAAGACAGCAACAAAGGCAACACTGGGTTAATGTGTCTCTTTCTTCGCCTATCATCGTATCACCCAATGAAAATCCGACTGTACTCTCAGTGTTGAGCTCTAATGCTGATGACTGCAATAATGTAGTGTGAGCGTAGACGACGTCAATGTGGAGAAGGCACAACCACTTCTGTTTTCCTCAGTTATTTCAATTTAGGGAAAAAACACAAACAAACTTTTACAGAAAACAAAATGTGGGATTGCTTGCATTTTCCCCAAGGCATATTTTTCTCATAGCTGACATTGAACAACTAACTGCAATAATTTCAACCAAATAAATTAATGACAAACAAATTTTAACTTAAAAATTTAATTCTTAGAGTTATTTCGCAATTATTTTCCGTTTTCTGTGAATAAAGTAAGTTCCATTGGGAGTGCGATTATATATAGATTTTGAAGGGAAAAAGGCAACAAAATTTCCAGAGCAGTTCAAATGCGGCGTAAAATATTGAAATAGAGCTTTAATTGTTTGGAAATGGTTGACACTGTAAGGAAGATTTGTAGTAGCTGGAATACATAATTTTACTAGTTCTACTTTACAGATTTATCAAAAATTTTCAATTGAAAAACTCACTATTTATTTATTTTGAGGTGCCAAAGGAGGCTCAAGTATGGCTGGGTCGTCGTTAATGAAATAGATTTATAAACTGAGATACTTTGTCAACACTTACAAGCGAATTTCTTAAAAAAAAAAAACATTTTTTCATTCCATTTAATATTCAAACTTCTACTAAATTTTGCCAACAATACTCAATACTTTTATAGTAAATATCTAACAGAATCTCAATATGATATTTAATTTAAAAAAATAGATCTACGTTTGCTCTATTTTTTTAGTAGAATTGCTGAAAGCGTAAATACCTATTAGATAGGGACCGGCTACGAAACCTATAGTGGGCACGATAGCACCTATTCATAAAACATTCTTTTTTAAATAGCGTTCGTCCCTCGGCAGGCAATGACAAACCTGCGGGTTTATTTCTCCCATGAAAGTTTTCTTATAAAAAACCATCTGCCGTTCGGCATAAAACCATCTGAAGATAGCTTCATTAGTGGAAAAACATCATGACGCATACCACAAATAGCTGGGGAGGGCTCCGCTAAATACCTAACAAGGGATGTAAGCGCCAAATTTATATATTTATATACAAATATATGTAGAGGAAATATGTAGCTGAAATATATAGATATGTTTGTAGATGAGCTTGAGAACATCATTTAATTACTGCTGCTGTAAAATCGAAATGTTTGGATAGGTATTACGAGAGCAAATATAATTTAATTATCTTTGATAATTAACTTTGCATAATTAGCGCGAATATGAACGTCTTTGCTCTGTCAGCTTGAACAAAATTACAACCACAGCCGCATTGGCTTAACCTAAACTTTGTTTACGCATAGCCGCCTATGTAAATTTATTAAACCTTTAACTCACTTCTCTTCTCATAAAATCGATTGGGGTGCTTTAGGGGATAATGAACGACGCTTCTATGGAGCAATGTATTTGGCGGAGGATGGTGAGTTGTAGTTATTGTGAGGCATGGCTGCACAGTGTCTTATCAAAGCCTAATCAAGGGTAGAATAAAAGTAATTTTCAGATATGAAAAGTGAAAGCAAAAAACTTAATTTTTAAATAGAGGAATTTAATGGAATGATTTCTTTAGTTTTTGAACTAGGCCCATTAGGAGAAAATTCATTTTAAAAAAATACTTCCTGAAGTAGCTTTAAAATACTAAAATCACATTTTTTTAAGTTAAAAATATCTCGTTTTGTGCTTCAAAGCTGACGCTTACATTATTTTAATTTGTCGAAAAATAAATAAATCATTTTTTTTAGTTGGCTTAGCGATCGATATCACGTAAAGTATAGATCAAATTATTTAAAGTGTTTGTATCCTGCTAAGACCCAATTTATGAGCGGATGCGGATTGAGGTGATGCCTCTGTAGTTTTTATAGAGAGAAAAGTCGCCTTTTTTAGTTAATTGCATTAGTTTGCTCCTCATCCAATCATCTGGGTAATTTCTCGTTATGTCAAATTGTTCGAATAGCGCACCGTTGAAGCTGGGTCAGATTTAAAGATTTCAGCGGAAATCATATCGCTTGTTTTGCCTGATGCTTTTCCGCGCTTTAACTCTTTGATAGCATTCAGTTTCTTCGAGAGTAGGTGGGATCGTTGATGGCGATAACGATAGAGTGATGAATAAATAGTATCTTTATGCAGAACAATCATTTTGATAGCCAATCTAATTGACTGCTTGAAGTAGGGCTACAAAATTTCTTTATCAGAGACAGCATTAGATATAAGGCATACCTAAATATTGCCTTAAACTTGTTTTAATATTTATATCTGGCATCAGATGATTACGGGTTACATACCTATATGATATTTCTGTAAAACAGAATCCTTTTCTAGCAGTTGCGGAGCGTTTAATGTAAAATAACTCTCGTGATTCAAATTGAACGATTTTTCTGTGCAACTTTTGCGCATTCCACGATACTGAATTTCAATTGCTCGATTCTGTTTCTCTGCATAAATTGGATATCGCTGTTCTTTTTACACTTTAAAGTTGGGTGATTTCAATGTTTCTCAAAAATATATATACTTTTTTTTTTTTTAATGGAAATACTTTATTTGCAATTTATCTTAGAATACAGATATTCAGCAAAAGAGATCTTATTACCTAATGACAGCACAGTATTCACACTGGTGCAAAACTACATAGAAAACTATAGAATTTTTTCTTTTTACAATTCTCATGCATATTTTATGTTATTAGATTTAATTTTTACTCGAAAATTGTATAACTTACTTCATGTATAACTTATATTAGAAATTTAAAATTTATTGGAGGATTTTAACAATTTCATATTTAGCCCTGTTTTTCTGTTTTTTTTTTTTGTTTTTTGTTTTTTTTTGTTTTTTTATTATTATTATTAAATTGACAAATTTAAAGGAATGGCAAGTCTAAGACATGATTGCGCCTTAATCGTCTAATTTCATTGGTTGTGTCCAACAAGCAAATAGCATTTGTGTTTACATGATTTGACAATCTTTCAATGTATCTCTTAGAATATACTGAGATTTCTCTCTTAACAAATGGAATACCTAGATCCATGTGTATGGCTTCGTTTGTGATAAACCAAGGTGCATTAACAAGTGTTCGTAAGGTTTTCGACTGGTAGCGTTGCAAAATCTCCACATTGGACTTACTAGCCGTTCCCCAAAGCTGTATACCGTAGGTCCATTAGGCTTCAATATAGCTTTATACAATCTAACCTTGTTTTGTAGACTAAGTTGAGATTTGCCACCAAGTAGCCAGTACATTCTTTTGGTTTTATTTTTAAGCTGTTGATGCTTAGCTTTAATATGATTTTTCCAAGTGAGGCGTCGATCAAGATGGAGAACATTGTTCTCTTCTTAGTGTAAATGTAACATGAATAGACTTTTCATGATTAATATTAATTTTCATTTATTGAGCCAAGTTTCCAAACTGTGTAAGTGTTTTGACTGTGCAAATTTCTATTTGCCAATGGCTGCATATTTCTTTGTCAGGGGGTTGCGCTAAAGGAAAAACTGTTTTTAGAAGATATAGCAATAGAAATAAATATAAAAAAAATTGTATACATTGTTTATTAGTACTTAAACTATATAAAGACAATTATTTAAATTTTTTTTTTACAATTGATCCGTGGATAGCCTCAAAAGATGAACAGTTTTACCGCTACGGTATACGAGATCCACCAGAAAGATGGAAAAAAATAGTAGCCAGCGATGGGCAATACTTTCAATGATTCAGTTGTAACCTTTTTTTTTAAAATGAAGTTGTATTTTCATCTAAAAAACATGGGGAACTTAGTTGCGCACCTAAAAGTATATAAAAGTCACGTGATCCAAAGTACAATGAAAAAAAGTTGCTTCACGGTCTCCATCATTTCTCCTTGAAATGTTGATAGATCTGTAAAAAGTAAAAAAATCTTGTAAAATAAAGTTGTAGTTATAGTCTGTCAAGCCGGTTTTTTGATCCGGATCAAAAAATATTAAAAACTGTATAGATTATCATGCAGACCGTGCCGGAAAAAGTATTTTTGAGAAAAACGAATGGAAAGTTTCAAGTGCCCCAAACAAAGGACACCTGCGCGCATCAAACTCTCGTCTGGCAGTTACATTTTCTACCATAACCTTGTATCTATGGGAAATTTTTACAATCGACTTCCACAGAAATACGCCTAAAACTATAAAGGATAACAATCTGTAAAAAAAATCGATTTTTTGAAAATTCTGGACATATGTAGCCCCTTAAAGGAAGCCTTCTGCTTTTTGACGTTGTTTTTAGTAATAGGAATAGAGTTTCTGAGAAAACTGGGCTCTTTTTCTATTTTTAGAGTACTTAGAATTTCTAAAGTTACTCTTTTTGACTCTCTCTTTTTATCAAAATATAAATTTTTTATTTTTCTAAATTCTGTGTATACATAGAAGAGAACAATACGGCGCAAGGGATGTGGCTACTTTGAAGCCATTTTCGAAATACTCATAGCCACATCCATGATTCAATTATACAAGGTTAAGTAAAGTTTGACAACTGATTTCGGATGCTACTTAATCCATTGATGCAATTTGGAAGCAAGGGAAAAAAGGGAATAAGTTTATCCCCTTTCTGAAAATGTAGTAAAAAATTGAAAAAGGTCGTTGTAAGCCATAGAATAATTTTATGTTATTTTATAAGTGGTACTTAATTATTTATATTTTTAACTCAACTATTCCCATGGATTTGTGTCATATATATATGTATTTTGAGCATGCATCGGATTGGAATCTATATGTGCCACTTGTAAACCTACACTGAAGTAATAAATAAAACAACTTGAGAATAGTGGAAACTCTTAACGAGGAAAAACCACTTTTATTTCGTCACGTCCGCTAATCATACATTTGATTTTTTAATGAGATTACCTGCAAAGTTACAAGTATAAAATCTGTGTTAAAAAAAGATAAATTTATATATACGCAGAAACACAAGTAGACGCCCAAAGCATTGCATACTTTACTTACAATTACCTTATCGAATGCTCATTGTTCTCTTCTTTTGTTTATTGCACCGGTTAAGATGCTTTATTCGAAAGTGCATCCGGCGTTTAAAAAAAATCGTTTAACATCATCGCGTAAACTCACGTTTTCACTTAATGTGAACCATTTTTGGAAAAAAAGATATCCCACCGTAAAGCTCCCTGCCGTTGAACTGGTTAAACGCTGATTCCAACATTTTAATTTTGTCCAAGAACTCGGTGCTTGGTTTAACTAATCCGCCCTTAGATTTATTGTCAACCCAAGTAAATGTAGGCTCATTGCATGAACAATCGGTCAACTTTAATTTGCGTATTATGTAACCGGCAATATATTCAAGGGCATCTTCATGTATGCTATCAAAGTCAGCGTCCTCATTTAATGAATCGTTGGCGAAGAGAGAGTCGTCGGAAACTATCTCATCTTCTGTTAGCAAACTTTGTAAAGTTTCTAAAGAAGTATCATTGAGACGGAGCCAGTTAGTTTCGTCGGCCTCAACATTGCCACGATCAACTAATATTGAAGTATTTCGTGCTGTTAATAGAAAGCGTTAAGTTATTCAGAAATAAGTAATATATGCATTAATCCACCTAATAAATATCTTCATAATCTATATTTAAATTCCATAGGACTAAGATTGTCATACAACCCCCCTTTGGCACGCATCGCCCCGAAAAAATGCTCCAGTACATCCTGATTTAATCGATAAGTCAGAATGTACTGAAAGCAGTACTTTTCCTGAACATAACTATATAAGTCCCAAAACTTCAAATGCAATTAATGCAATGTAATTTTCACAATGATTTTCACAGAACTTTCAATAGAATTGAAAGATGCGAAAGTCTAAGCAAAATGGAATAGGCAAACCAGTATTGCCTGCTAACTTTTTCAGCAAAAGTTTTAATTTCTACGTTTTTGAGTACTTTTTCTTTAGAATTTGCTCTGAAATAAAAAGTAGCTTTTCCAAGAGGACAACACGGATTTATTAAGTAGCTTCAAGATGGCTAACACAGGATGAAAATTAGGCTACTTACATCACCTTTAATTATTGCTTCAGGGCCACATCTCTGGCGCCGTATTGTTCGCTTTGAAGCCATTTTCGAAAACATTATAACGTGTATGTTATTACGATTCATGTGACAAAAAAATATAATGCGGTAAAGAAGTAGTAATATAGTTTGAGGTACAGCCCGCTTTTGTTATCCCTTCAACAGCTCAAAGATTGTTTTTAATCCTATTTCTGAGTGAAACTTTATTATCGCGCCCGAACCGCAGTAATTCCACGTGTAATCCGTTATTACATAGTTAGTCATGATTCTTTTGCATTTATGCACCATTTTAGGGTTTTGCTCAAGTATGTGCCCTGCAGATTAATTTACTACTGTGCACGATCTGCTCAGCCCCGCCAAAAAAAAAAAAAAAAAATCAGCACTAATTTGCCGCCAGTTGAAGATTGTACTCTGAAATATATTAAATGAGCTATCAAATTGCATACCCAGAAAAATTTTAAAATTATAGTTAAAAAGTGGAAAGTTTTGGCGGAATTTTGAAAATTTTCGCAAAACATTTTAAACTTAGCTTTATATGGGTTCTTTATAATTTGAACTATATGTATTTTCATTAGAAAAATAGTAATGTGTTTCTAATTTTGACACGGGGTGTGTATGAGTACATATCATAATGGATCTAATTAAATATGTATACCTCTTTTAAAGTTGTTTTTCTATCCTCCTGAAAATGAATAAAATTATTTATATATAAAAGGGTAGGGGTTTAATACCTAAAGAGCACACAAAATTGTTGACCACCTATGTTCTCTACCACAGATGTAAGAATCTTTCTATTGCATCTTAAGAAGGAATATACTTTGAACCCTCTCTATTTCTTAGCCTTATTCACCATATTCCTTCAAAAGCAATATTAATTTATCCACACATTTAAATATTGAAAACAAAAAACACACACAAATACATGCAGCGGTTCATACAGTCAAAGATGCGTCCATGTAGATGAGCTTCTACATCTGCATTTATGCAGGATCTAGTAGGCCATATTAATTTTGGGCGTAAAGCAAAAATAAATTGATGCATGGCAGAGACCATAACATGAAAATCCCACACACCCCGAGGCTCACATGCATATGAGCAAGTGAGCCCCGTACATTGTGACAAGCTCATAAATATCGTATTGGGCAAACGTATGCGTGCATAAATTTAGAATTGTGACAAAATTCCAGAAAAGCGAACAACACAAACCATTCAAAATGTGTAAATGGAAAATTATGGAGAAAGGGGATGAGTTGCAGTAAATGCAAAGTGGCCGAAGCATGAATTGTTAGGGTGAATGTTTAGAGAAGAAGAATCTGAGATTAGAAGCAATATATCATTAGAACACATAACTTCAACACCAACACAGTTGTAAAGGTCACACGAGTAGCGTTGGTTGCTTACCCGTAATTTTATCGCTCATACGCCATGTAGAACAAATTGAAATGACCCATATACCCGGATATAGCCTAAAAACTGAGTTTCGTATGTATAATATTGCTATGATTCTACGAAAAAAGAGAAAAAATACAAAAATCAGTTATGCAATCAATGACCATAAATCAAATGTGCTATGCAAAAGCATCAGCAAGAAATATCTGTAATGACATTAAAAACTTTGAAATTTTTTTCGTGTTACATTCACAAAAGCTTGAAATCGCTTTTGAAAAAATATATAATAGCCGAGTGAATTTTTTGCTTTGAAACCCCGAAATTTTTTACCTATCTTCACATTCAACGGTAATCGGAAATTGTAAGCATACCAGTGCGTTGCCGTAGCCTGACGTCTTTTTTCGTTTGTTTGTTGTTTCTACTGTGGTTTATTTCAGTGAATTAAGTTTTGCTTTAGTATTTTAAATTTATGTCAAGTCAAAAGAATAGCGAATTGGAGGAAGTTTATCGGACGGTTCACCAAAGTACACTTTAATGTACTTCCTCGATTTGACGGCCGTTGATTTTGCAGCCACTTTCGGATTATTTACGGGATATGGAAATATGCGAAATCGCTAACCTACGCGAAATTTAAATTTAATCATAATAAATATTGAAAGAAAAACCAAAATCAAAATTCAAACTGAAAGTAAAATTAATACAAAAATTAAATGAAATAAAATAAATTTAAAAAAAAAATTCAAAATAATGAAAATTAAAGTTAGTGCAAAACTGAAATTAAAATTAAAATTAAAGCCAACAAATTGTATAAAAATTGATGTTACAACTAAATTAAAGTTATAATTAAATTAAAGCATAAAATTAAAATTGAAATAAAACAAAATAAATTTTATTACAATACAATTTAGTAAATAATTTAATACAAAAAAAAATTCATTACGTAATTAAAATTAAAGTGAAAATTCAAATTCAAATTTGTGAGAAAGTAAATAGAAGTTAGTATTAGAATTAAATTAAAATTTAAATTAAAGGGAAAATTAGTTACATTTTGAACTAAAAATTATAGTTAAAACTAAACTTAAAATAAAAACTGAAGTAGAATTTTAATTGAAAATATATAACTAAGGAAATTTAAGTTTAAAATCAAAATTTTAATTAAATTGTTTCTTATTAACCCATTTTCTACCGCCGTTGTGTTTTCGCAACAGCAACTTTGAACCTTTGTGGCTACAGTAAAAAAAAAGATATCTCTAAAATGTTATATTTTATATCGGAATTTGGACTTTTGGCTTTATAATTATGCTCTAAGATTTTTTGTGTGCGGATTTGTTCCACATCAGGACAAGTGTAGAAAAAAGTGTGCAAAATAATAACTTTTTCATAAAACTGTTTGAGAACTAAGAATAGTTTTTTTTTACGTTTTCTACTATTTTCTTAAAAATAAGATATGAAATAATAACATTATCATACCAGCTGCTAATGCAGCTGAAGTTTTCTTGCAAAAATAAACTCTTAAAAACAGGTGTTGCGAAAGCGCAACGCTGGTTGAAACGACACATATGACTTCAACGTTTTGATGACATTATTTTTGGCGGGAAAATTGATGTTTATGTCATTTTCATATGGCAATTTGTACTATAAGTGCTATAATTTTTATTTGTGCAAGTAAAAATATATTTAGAAGTATTTCGTTGAAAGCTTTTATCGTTTTGGTAAGACTAATGTGCTCTTGATATTTTTTGTCAAAATTTTGTACCCTTACTTAATTCTTTATTGAAGAGTAATGGATCGTCGACGTTTTTTAACCATTGGGGAAATAGAATCCTACATAAATACTTCGAGCAGTGAGGATGAAGGCGAAGTAGTTTCAGCTAAACGAATGAAAATTGTTAAGCCTATTTCGAAAAACATAACTTCTGTCGTATATATTCCACCAGCAGAGGTTGATGCTGTAAGTGACGAAGAACTTATTGACGATAATGAGATGATAACAGAGATACCAGCTATGACGGATGTTTGTGGAGAGTTGGAGGTCGAACATGAATCAGATGTGGAAGATTTTGCGTCGCCGCCGTCATGCTTAGTTGGAATACCTGATGATGGACCATCCTGTTCTGCAGAAACAACTAGGTACACAGCAGAAAAAGATTTCGGTACACCAAACTGGAAAAAAACCAAACGAATTGATTTTAAATTTGGACCCCCTGACGAATCAGGTGTGGAATCTTTAAAAAGCAATATTGTTGATTCAATGAGTGAATATGAATATTTTATTCCTATGATAATTTTTGGCTCACAAAATTTTTCTTTCAGGTGGCAAAACACCATTTGAATTGTTTCTGCAGTTCTTCGACGAAGAAATAATGGAAATGCTGGTCGTGAATACAAATATGTATGCTCACCAAAATAATATCGTAGTGGATATTAGCAAACAACAGATATATCGTTTCATTGGAGTTTTGAAACTAAGTCGTTATCATAAAGTACCTCACGTTGATTATTGGAGTTCACAGCAAACACTTGGTATACCTATAGTAAAGCAAGCTTTATCACGTAATAACTTCCAGTTGATCAAGAGAATATTTCATCTAATGGACAATTATGGCATTGATGCCACAGACAGGTTTGCTAAAGTTCGTCCACTTATTGATGCACTGAATCGTAAGTACATGCAGTTTGGAGTTTTTGAAACGTTTCTGTCAATTGATGAACAAATGATACCATATTTTGGTCGACATTCGTGCAAAATGTTTATTCGTAACAAACCAATTCGATTTGGTTTCAAGTATTGGGCTCTTTGTCCAGACAGCGGTTATTTATATGCAGTAGCACCATATGGAGGATCGAGTGTACCTTATGACAAGAATGTGGGCTTAGGCGCTTCTGTTGTTCTATCATTGTTACAAAACGTTCGAAATGCAGATAACCATGCCATATATTTTGATAATTTTTTTTCGTCATACTATTTGTTTTGTTTGTTGAGTGAAAAACGTTTCAGAGCAACAGGAACTGTAAGATGAAATCGTCCTAGAGGTGCAAAGAAATTGCTAAGCACTGGAAAAAACTGAAAAAACACTAATACGACTACTGCTCCGAGATAAATAATAAATTATTTGTTGCTCGTTGGCAAGATAATGCAGAAGTGACAGTCATTTCTAATTTCAAGTCGGTCGACCCACTAGCTGTCTCACAACGTTGGTGCAAAGCCGAGAAGAAAAAAGTATCTGTTGAACAACCTGGACTTCTTCATGAGTACAATCAACACATGGGAGGGGTAGACCTACATGATAATGCCGTAGCTAACTATCGCGTTGGTATTCGTGGAAAAAAATGGTGGTAGCCGTTATGGACTAATTCAATCAATAATACCACTGTTAACGCATCGAAAATTCATTGCCTGATTTATAAGGCAGAAGGAACTCGCCATATGTCTCAAATTTCTTTTAAAACTGAAATTGCAGAATCTTTACTTTTATATTGTGAAGAAGTTTCTGATGAAATAAGTGATTCATCAGTCATCGAAGAGCAAGGAGGGACCAGTCCATTTACCTCGCATAAATGTTCGTGATCATGTCGTATGGAAACCTCCAGGCAACAAACGTAAAAGAGGTGCTATGTGTCACTCACAAACTGTTTATGAATGTAAAAAATGTAATTTGAGATTACATGCAAAATGTTTTGATGAATACCATACATAATGTTTTTTTTTAAATATTGCAAAACTATTACATTGTAAACTTAACAAAATACAACTATATTAATAAAGAAAATTCAAAAAAATACCCAACTACAACTCTGCGTAAGTTATATTATTTCTATGAATAAGATCACAGCGTTTCAACCAGCGTTGCGTTTTCGCAACAGTCTGTCCTGGTGCATCCGGAAGACCTATCGGTCTAAAAATTTGTAAAGGTGATCAGGAGTCATTTAATACCAACCAGACAAAATTTCACGCAATTATCTACACGGAATCTATTACCGGTAGAAGATGGGTTAATAAAAAATAAGATTATTCAATTATTTAAATTATTTATAAACAAAAATGTTTTTAAATTTTGAAGTAAATTTAAATTTAGAAATTATTTGTAATAATATAATTGAAATTGAAATTTGAATAGGTCGAGCCAAGAGGCACCAAGAGATTTGGTTCTCAGGCTAAAAAGCCTGTTGTATTTAAAGCTCTGGAAAGGGGATAGATAGTCAAGGAGGGAAGGAGAAAAATATCAGAGAAAGAGATAGGAAAAACTAGAGTCAGAGATAAAGGTAGTTAGTCTTATTAGATTTTTCCAGATTATTTGGCAAATCTGTAAATATCCTACAGTTTTAGAGAAAGAATATTACTCATTCTCACGATATCGGAACCCAAAACTCTTGCTTGCTCTAGCAAATGCAGGACACTCACAGAGAAAGTGCTCAGTGCTATCCGCCTCTCCAAGCAGGACAGGCACATTGGGTCCTCAATGATTCCAATGGTGGTCATATGCTGACCCCACAGGTTGCGTCCTGTAATAATTCTGACCATCAACCGAACGTCTTTTCTTCTAAGTTTTAGTAGAAAGTTTGACAGTTTTCTGTGCGGACTTGTCACAAAACACTTTGCAGTTCTGCAGCGTTCTGGACCGGACCATCGCTCTTTATGTAAATTGCATATATATTCGCTGATCCAATTCATGATTCCAGCGGAACGGATTCCGATTGTTGGCTCTGGCCCTTGTGAGGGAACCGCTGATCCCCGGTTGGTCAATTCACCGGCAATTTCATTTCATTGAACACCGGAGTGTCCTGGAACCCATATAAGTACTAGCCTGTTTTGTCTTGCGACACAATTAAGCTTCTTCTTACATTCTTGAACAATCTTTGAGGTTTGCTTCGCGTTCTCCAGAGACTTCAGTGCAGCCTGAATATCACTGAAAACTCCAATCTGTTTCCCGCTCCACGTTTGGAAAACAGTTGCCATTTTCCCCATAGCATAGTGATACTTATTACCATCGTTTAAGTACCATCCGGCTCTAGACCCTATTTCATTCTTGGATCCATAGCTAAAGAAAATATCCGTCAAACCTCCAAATAAAATTAATAAAAAAAAACATTTTTGCTTCAAAACCTTATATCTACAAACGAAAACACACTTTAAAGTACACGCACATTGAACAATGTTTGCCCACAGTGAATTAGTTCCACATTTGCTGCCTTACTGATAATAAAAGGTCATCAAAGTCAAGTTTTTATGTTTGTTTTTCTTGCTGCTTTTTTTTAAATATGCGCTTCTTCTACGTTCTTCTTCTTGCTTTTGCGTTTTCGTCGTTGTTTTCGTTGGTGTTTTTTTTTTGTTTTTTGGTGTTTTCTGGACTTTTATCCCATCGGAGACATTGAATTCGGCATTTCAAATTCATTGATTTCATATGAAATTTAAAGCAAACATCCCATTATGTGACACACATGCAAAGCAGTAAAGCTTCGAATTCGCATACTCGTACCCCCATCTATTCATGCATACATACATACTTGCACAAACATACATACACTTGTATAAGTACATGCATATTCCTACTTCTAACCAAATTCGTTACATCTTCTAGCCTGCGGCTGGCTTGAAGTTTCTTCGGATAAGCCCCATAGGCGCCTACAAGCTTGTGTGCGAATTTTGTTGTTGCAATTGGTAGCAATAAAACGCAAATCGTAAATATACTACAGGGTGTTGTCTACTTGTTCATTCGCCCACGGTGCTTTGTGTAACACAATCACGGTGTTTTGTTATTTTTCTCTCACCACAGGCGCAACACAAATAATAACTGCTTACTTTCGTACGTTAAAATACAATAGTTTTGCTCTTAGCATTTTTTCTGTGCAGAGCGGTAACGAAATTGTATAGTTACTGCATTGGAGATTCGCATAAATTGTTGCAACTCTGTGCCTGCTGCGGGACGCACATCAACTCATATCTAACTACAACGTACAAAAGTGTGTATATGTATATATTAGACCGGGTCGAGTTGTGGGGAGGCAAAAAAATCGCACATTCTCTATGAAAATCATATTCTAGGGATCAAAATAAGAAACTTTGCCGAAGGAATCATACCCCTAAAACGAATTCTGATGTCCCCCAATTTGGGTCGAACTTTTTAGTTTCTTTTCTCATGTAAAGGCCAAAAATGGTGATATTTTGAAATGATTGTATGGGGAACCCCCCGGGGGAGTTCCAGGGGGTGTGCTACTGGCATGGGTCTATCGGCCGTCCAAAGTTAGTGGGGGTTGGTCATACATTTGGACTCGATTGGAGCACTCTAAATGGGTCAAAGTGGGATTTCTCGTTCGACCCGAATTTGGGGACATCAGAATTCGTTTTAGGGGTATGGTTTCTTCGGCAAAGTTTCTTATTTTGATCCCTAGAATACGATTTTCGCAGAGCAAAGAGCGATTTTTAAATCGACCCGCCCTAGTATATATACATACCTATATTCACGAACATTTTGCGTTTACTATTTTATTTGTATGTATTTATATGCAGGCATGCTTCAGCAGCGATTTTTGTGTGTGTGAGAATTCGTGTAGGGGATTTTTAAAAATATTGTCACGTCGTAATACAGAAATCGGAATCCATTGAAATGGAAATAAATATAGCTATAAGTAATGTAACTGTAAATGCAAGCGGGCGTAAATTGCCATACATACGTACGCATGTTTGTATGTATGTATGCATGTAGTTGTGTTTATTTTCTGGTTTGCTTCCGACGTCCGGAAGTCGTGCGACGTGTGTAGGCGGCATATCTGGGTTAATATTTAATGGAAAGTCAAATATCATAAGCATTTTATGTCGACAATTCCACCTTACAGCTGCTGAAGGCGATACGCTGCCTCAGCTTATACGTTTAACTGGTTGTGCGTGTGTGTATTATGACTTTATTTTATGCTCTCTAGTAGGTGGATGAAATTATATTTTCACACCGGACTTCATTGCGGCTAAATGATTCTAGTATCTAAATCTGACAGCCACATACACACAAACACACATATGCATGTATGGGACTACGAGATAATTGGGAAATATATTCATTGACAAAAGATGGTTACAAGTGTTAAACAAACCGGAAGAGGTCAGGAAATCACAACATTCTTATTTATTTAGTTGCGTGTTTGGGAGTCGGAGAGGTAAGACATTATCTATTATAAGAACCTCAGCAACGCCGCTGTTAGGTTTGCATTTTCTAAGCTGTTCAGGCAAATCGAATGGGTCTGGTGGTGAATAAGGACAAGAGAAAGTACCTTCTGCCATCAAACAAACAGTCGGCCGTTATGATTTTGAAGTTGTAAGATAAAGGGTTTACCAGTAAGAGGTGTTATTTTGATATTCAAAGAAAAATGCTATTTTTTAACATAAATGATCGGATGTTTATTTCATTATAAAGAGGAAGGTATGCGGTTAATAGGGGAAACTAACATTAGGCAAATGACCACCACGACCACGCTTACAGGACAATATCCTTTTCATGAAATTTTCCATAACCGAATTGGAAAGTGGCTGCCCTGTGTCCTCGATACCCTCACGAATTCGATCTTTGAGGTCTTGAATCGACCCTTGGCTGTTGGCGTAGATCTTCTCTCTCACGTGGCACCAAAGAAAAAAGTCACAAGGTGTTAAATCACAAGATCTCGGTGGCCAATTGTGATAACACGGTCCGGAAACTTTTCCCGTAAAAGATCAATGGATTTGTGGCTTATGTAGCACGTAGCGCCGTCTTGTTGAAAATAAACGTTGTCCAGATCAATACTGTCCAATTCCGGCCAAAAAAATCGTTAATAATCTCTCGATAGCACAATCTATTCACCAATGACACCTGTTATGGGAAAACCCTTTAGTTTGAGGTCACTCTTCCACAAATCTCTTGGATTCATGATGAAGGAGGAATATGAACTTTAGCCATACTCAGTATATCGCAACCCAATATCCTAAATCTGATTCTGGAAAACGCCGAACAGCTACAGAGAAAATGTTCTGCAGTGTCGTCATTCTCAAGACAGGATAGGCATCTCGACCGCCATGGCAGCCATATGCTGCCCCATAGACGTAACCATCTGCCATATGCTGCCCACAGACGGTGTGCCCTGTGATTACACCCACCAGTACTCTCAGGTCCTTTCTGCTGAGTTATAGGAGAAAAGTCACTATTTTCCTGTTTGGTTCTTTCACAAAGCACTTGGCTCCTCGACACCAGCTCAACGCAGACCAACGTCCTCTATGGGTAGAACTCATAAAGTCCTCAAGCCATAGTTGAATCGATGCTGAACTGACATCATTAACCAGTTTATCAGCTAACTCGTTCCCTGCAATACCACAATGTCCAGGCACCCAAATAAGACTAACTTTGTTGTGTTTTGCAACACTGTTCAGTTTTGTCTTACATTCGCCGACTAACTTCGTAGAGCAGCGTGGGTTAGCAGGGGCTTTCAGTGCAGCTTGACTGTCATTACAAATTCCGATACTACTACTTTTTCTCAATTAGCCAGTACGTCACCTTCAAGATGGCACAGACTTCTTTTAAGAATACCGTAGCCATTGGTCCTGTAGCGTTAGAGTACTGAGTGCCTTCGTGTAAGTACCATCCAGTTCCGCTACCATCACTTGTCTTGGATGAGTCGGCGTAAAAAGTGTGCTGATAGCCCGTTAATAGGTTCTCTGGACTTAATAATTGATCTCTATCTGGGATCAGAACATCATACTTCCTACCGAAGCTAACGACATGCACCCAATTGTCCACTGGCATCGAAAACAGTGTGCACCACTTAGACAACTGGTGGTATATCTGACAGTGGCCAGTGCTTTCTTCATTTCCCCAGACTCCGTTTAACTTGAGCCTGTACGCCACCCTAATTGCTTCCTTTCGAATTTGAAGATCTGGAGGTTGCAAGTTCAGAATGCCATTCTGGGCATCACCAGATGTGGTAGTCATGGCACCTGTGATACCTAAGCACACAATTCGCTGTAGCCTGTTTAGGGGTTTTACTCTGGAATTAACCATTGTAGCCTTTCACTATACTACAGAGGCGTATGTTATAATGGGTATAATCAGGGGGATGTACAACCAGTGTACTATCGCCGGTTTTAGACCCCATGTCTTGCCAAAAATTATAAATCTTCCGATAGGGTGATTAATTTTGCTCCTCCTAGTACGTCGGGTAACGTCAGTACAATGCTTTCTCAAGCGATCTACCAGTGCAGTACCTCCAAACAGATAGCTCTATGTGCATTTATTGACATATCAGGGTTTTTGATAACATTTCCTATGAGGCAATCTATAATGCCCTATATCTAAAGGAGGTACCTGAACCCATTGGATAATATTCATGCTGAAATTTAGGACGATCAGCACCGAACTAGGAGGAACAATCAAATCTATCAAAGCCACAAGAGGTTGCCCTCAAGGAGGCGTACTCTCTCCTCTTTTGTGGACTCTAGTTATAGATGAACTTCTCCACAAACTGAACAACCTAGGTTTTCACACTCAGGGCTACGCTGATGGCCTAGTAGTTTATGTATTAGGCTGGTATGAGGAAACCATTTCGGATCGCATGCAGCAAACCCTTACAATAATAAACAAATGGTGCACGGGAAAAAGGCTTTCCATTAACCCATCCAAAACAACACTCGTACCGTTTACTAGGAGAAGGAACATAAATCTCAAATGTCCAACCCTTAATGGAATAACACTTCAACTCTCGACAGAAGCGAACTATCTTGGCGTCAGTCTTGACAAAACGCTTACGTGGAATTGCCATATTGAGAGAGTTACTTCAAAAGCCACAAGGGCATTCTTTGCCTGTACAAGGCTTTTTGGTAAGACATGGGGGCTAAATCCTAGAACGACCTTCTGGACATTCACCACAGTTGTGAAACCCATAGTCACTTATGCATCCTTAGCATGGTGGCCCAAGGTCAAGCAAAGAAAAGCAGTAAACGAATTAAACAAACTGCATCGCCTGATATGTGTTGGTATTACAGGGGCTATGAAAACATCTCCCATGGATGCATTCGGTGTGCTCCTGAACATACCACTGCTTCCAATTCTAAATGAAAGGGAAGCTCGCTCGAATGCCTTAAGATTAAAAGGTATATCTGAACTTGAAAGTGGGGATATGAAAGGACATTTAAAGATCTTAGAAGACTTCCTACATAGTCCCATTCTTTATAGGGATGATATACTATCACCAAAACCAATACTCTTCAGGAACTTCCAAGTTATAATTAATGAACGCACAGACTGGAGAACTAATTCTATCATTTTCAAACCTGGCTCTCTGCTATGGTTTACTGATGGGTCCAAATTGGAAAATGGTAGAACAGGGGCAGGAATCAATGGGCCTAAATTCAAAAACTCGATTCCAATGGGACTCTACCCAACAATATTGCAGGCAGAAATACATGCCATTGAAATATGTGTGAGAGAATGCCTTAGCAGGAAAATGAGAGGTACTCACATCTACATACTTTCGGATAGCCAGCGGCTCTAAAAGCCCTTCTATCAACAACCATCACCTCTAAATTGGTAAACGATTGCCTAAACCTTCTCAACACGTTAGGAAACCACAACATGGTAACACTAGGCGGGATTCCGGGACATGCAGGACATGAGGGAAATGAAATGGCAGATGAGCTTGCAAAACAAGGAGCAAATATGCAACTTACTGGTCCTGAGCCTCTCTGTTGACTCAAAAAAGGCCACATTAATGAATTCCTTAGGAAATGTAAAGAAAGAAAATTTGCTGCACACTGGCTAAACTATGCCGGTCAGCGTCAAGCCAAACTATTTCTAATATAAGTCCCAAAAAAGGAATATCAGACAAGTTTCTCTCACTAAACAGAGTAGATCTGCGTCTTTTAACACGATATCTTACAGGTCACTGCAGCCTGAGGTACCATCTAAACAATATTGGTCTATCTGAGACCAATGACTGCCGCTTTTGCGAAATGGACATAGAAAGCTCAGAACATGTGCTTTGTGATTGTACTGCGTTGGGCAGACAGAGACTTCATCACCTTGGTGGTATCGTAGTATCTCCATGCAATCTTTGGAACAACAAACTCAAAATTGTGCCAAAATTTTTGAAAAGCCTAAAAGTCTAGGGTTACAAAAATAGGCCTTTCACAATAGATCAGCTCTGGTCGCAATGCGTAATGGCCTTCTAATAATAAATAAACTCACGCAGCTCCTCAGGCATTCTCTAAAAGTTGCTTTTGAAATAAAACCAAGGTCGCTTACTTACATTTTCCATATAACATTAAAATTTTTATTTTATTTCCTTTTTTTAATATTAATTTTCTCACGCGCTTACATGCTTTTTAATCTCATATTTATGTCTATATGTGTGTATATGTGTAATGTAATTTTATATTTGGTATGCAATTCAACTTCGATTTTCATTAATTGTTGCCTCAGTTTGTTTTTTGCACATTTTTGTTTTGCTTAATTGTAGTTTCGAGAATACATTTCTGCTTTTTTTATTTCATTTTATTTTTTATGCAGTAGCAAATTTCAACGTTACTTTGACATAATTAAATTTACTTAGTTAGTAATTTTTTTTTAGTTTTGTTGCAATTTTCATTGGTATATTTTTTATCGCTACTAGTAATTCGTGTGCTTGGTTTTGGTTTTGTTGTTTTTGCTGCCTGCACTTAAGTATAAATTTGTTAGATTGTTTATGCTTATTTCTATTTTTATATTTAGTTTTAATTTTATTTAATTTAATTTTTTTTCTTTTAATTTTTATTTTTCTTTTAATTTTTTGTTCTCATTTTTCTTTTGTTTTTTCTTCTTCTTCTTCGCAGTTTTAAGTATTCACTATTGCTCTATTTTAATTTGATTTTATTCGTTTCATCATCATATTCTGTTTTTCTATGCTTTTCTATGTACTTCACTATTTAGATATCTTAAAAAGTTAACATGGTCAGCTTTATAGGCCTTATTTCCTTACCCAAATTTGAAGTTTTTCATCTTTGTGTAGGTTTTGTGTTTTTTTTTTATACTTTTGTAGGTCTAGTTTTTAATCTGTTTTTAAAGTTTCATTGTAAAAAATGTTCATACATAATAAAAGTTCTCAAAACGTTTGCAGTTATATTTATATGTAAGTAGGTATAAGTGTATTCTAGTTGTGAAGGGTATAAATAGTCACTTAAGTGGGTTTGTTGTTTTTTGTGTTGCGTTGATGTGCTTGACTAAGTTGAATATAATGTGAATATAGGTATATGTATATGTGTATGTATATATGAGTTGAAGTAGAAGTGAAAAATTAAATAATGTACAAATGAGCATTAGGGTGGTCAAAAAAAATTGAAGTGCTAAATATTTATTGTGACACCCATAGGGAATACACACCTTCACAATTGTTCTACTGTGTTGAAAAAAAAAAAATTTTAATTTGAAATTGTTCGATATACTCGTATAATGATAGTCTATGCAATTTCTTATGTATTTTATATGAGAAAAGGGCTTTGGGGGCGTCCATAAATTACGTGAGGTGTTTTCTTCAATTTTCTGACCCTCCCTCCGCCCCTGGTGAGATGTCGTGAGATTTTATTCAACCCCCTCCCCATCCCCCAATCTCACGTGAGATTTTTCAAAATGTGGGTTTCATATGTAAACGCGTTGGATTGTTATTGTAAAAGGAAAAAAAAGTTGCTTCCTGCTTTTATTTACAATTAGTTAAGACTAGTAATCAATATTGCTGAGAGTTATAAGTGTAATAAAAATTTAACAATAGAAAACTTAAATCGAACTACTGCGATTAAAAAAAGAATATCTACTCTAATTCAGTCCATGGAGAATCATGCGCGGTTTCAAGAGAGACTATTGGGACCAACATGTCCATATGATTTTCAGTAAAATCACGTACTCCTTCAACTTCGTTCTAATCTAGCCACTCTAAGCCGTTGATGCTTGCGCACAGTAACTCATTAGCTCGTCTTGTGACAATCCGTGAGGGTCGAACTTTGCGGAACATACACGGTTGCTTAGCTGGTGCAATGTGAGTCGCTCTTCTGTGCTCTGCAGCTCTTGTGATAGATGCGAAGTAAATACCGCATGCACTGCAGCATATTTTCTCTAAATCATCACGTATACTTGGGCAATAGAGATCAATAGGCGTGCTGATGAAGGCATTCAGCGGTTCAATCGGTACGCGTATTAGAAATGGAGCAAATGATTTTCCGTCATGTTCTTTAAAGTCCGGAATTGTCAAACGTCAACCTGAGTGATAGGGCGTTCGGCTCATAGTGGCGCGAAAACAACCGACGGGCTACACTGTACCGCAAATTCAGATTAAATTGAGCTATTTGGTATAAAAGAAATATGGTGGTTTGACAGTAGTAATGTATAACGTCGAAGTATGAATGAAATTATTTTCTTTCGAACGAATTAGTGAATGATCTTAATCATACTACGATTACGCTTGAGATTAAATCTTAAGCATGTAAAATTTTTTTGTTTCAATCAGAAAAAAATTGCGTGATATTTGCCGAGACCACCCCTCTCTCCAACGTAAGATTAGATGAGATTTGACTCGACCCCCTCCCCCCCTTAAACATCTCACGTAATTTATGGACGCCCCCTTTTCTGCAAATTCCGTATTTTAACTTAAACAATGCATGCCGTTCATTTTCATTACAGAACAACAGTGCTGCGACACACTTATTTAGTATTCCTTTTTTTTTTTTTTTGACCACCCTAATGTTCAAGCATGATTTTTGATGCTAGTTTGCGTTTATTCTAAATTTAATTTCACTATTTGATCATAACTTCTGAGCAATTGAAGTGTAATAAATACAGGGTGATGCAAGCACAAGTTTCTTTTTGAACTAAAAGTTATTTTAATAGTGGCTCAACGCCTGCCACGTAATCCGTATCGCAAGTTTGCGGTTGCTTGAAAAGCGTTAAGACAAATTTTAAACTTAATTTCAAGTAATAGAATTTCTAAATAATTTTCTGTGAAAACTAAGCCATTAAGGTTTTGCAAATAGTTGATGAGACTAATTTGCTAGCAACCCCAGCTCGTCGCCAAACTCATTATACGAAGCATATCGGCGAAAATGTGATTGCCGTGTTTGAGATTGTGCAGCTCCACACAGAAATATCTACCGGCCATCAATTTCAACCTTCAGTAATACAAAATTTCATTTACTAACTGAATGAGAATTCCAAAAATCTCATTTTATTTCATCTTTGTGGCCGCTTATAATCAGTGATTGAAGACGAAGAGCCATCATCCACTTCTTAAAGTTTGTCCGGGTTTCAGGACACTCCGGAGTCAGGATCAGCAGTTCCACCACAGGGGCCAGATAGTACTGAGCACTTTTTCTGTGAGTGTCCTGCCTTTGCTAGACGAGTTTTGGGTTCCGATGTCGTGAGAATGAGTAATATTCGTTCTCTAAAACTGGGGAATATTTACAGATTTTCCAAAGAAACTACTTTTATCTCTGTCTCTTTTCTTTCCTATCTCTTTTTTTAATACTTTTCTCCTTCCCTCCATGACTATCTATCCTCTTTTAAGAGCTCTAAATGCAATGGGCTTTTTAGCCTGAGTGTTTTAGGAGCCACCAAATCTCGTGGTGCTCCATGGCTCGACATATTCAAATTTCAATTTCAAACTAAAGTGGGTAGAAAAATTTGTCTGAAAATCTTCTTTTCTTATGAAGCGCGTTTTCATCGCTGCGATGCAAAAAATTATACTTTGGTGCATAGTCCAAACTACTGCCATTATTGGTCTTTTCGATGGTGCTACTGGCGGGATCGACCAATGCTGATCGCTACCTTGCCACAGTCAATAAGATTTTTTTGTTCTTGAAATTTAAGTTGTATGAACTGAAACAATTATGCGTTTCGCCAATAGGAGACTTCCTGCATACAGCCTAACACAAACGTGATATAATATTTGGCTTCATTGTACTTGAAGTTGTGACATCAATGCGCTGAACTTTTTATAAGCGAAGTGGGGGCGTTTTTTGCTTTATTTTGAGAATGAGAGCACTTCATTTTTGCAAGCGCTTAAACGCTTTTCACTTGTACCCCTACAAAGTCCCTCGCTCCTTTCAAAAATGGAGTCCAGATTGCCGCATAAATCGGAGTACTAACCAGCCGCTTAACTTAAGGCTACCAAAGTCTCTCAAAGTAGCTCAAGTAGGTAGAGAATTGCTTTTGTAAAACAAAAAAGGCTTATTAAAGTGTATTTCATTTAACAGTACATGCAACTTATCTGACCAAAGACTAAGCATTCGCATATTTAATGGATTGTAATCTCATCATCCTGCGTGCACGTTTCATATAAAGTCTAAACTCTTATTTCATTTTTGTTGCAGTATTCGTTCAAGGCAGCACATCTTGAGATTAGACCAACAATAAGTACGCAAATCATGTTTGTCTAACATCAATTGAAGTGTAGTCTTGCTGCTGTGTGGAGAGTCAAAGAATATTTTACACTGCCAGCAGGTGTTTAGGCTAAGTCAGTAGTCATATGTAGCATGTTAACGGCATGCGAGGAAGGTAATTAAAACACGACTCAGTCGACTGAGATCCTGCTAATATGCGATAGAGATTCAATAACCGTCAATAAGATTTGCAGTATTGGCTTGTCGAGGCCGCGAAGTCAGCCGAATTCACGCTAAGCTGGGTAATGACTGAAACTGTTTCACATAAATAATGCGCTTATTTACGCTTGCCAACTTTTTTAGTGAGCTGCATGCATTCTTCATAATTCCATTCACTCAGCGAACCTGTGCGTGCACTTCTTAACCGGCTTATTAAATAACAAATTGACAGCGCATGCCACTTCATATTATAATCGAATACTTAACGCACTTTCCTTAACGAAGCTTGTCGATAAAGTCAACATTCTGGTCATTAAAACCGCCACTGAGTTACTGAGTTGAATTTTCTTTCATTTTTGAATTAATATTCTAAGCTAAGCTAATTTGAATGTAAAAAAGAAACGTGTGCTTGAGTTTTAAGGCACCCTGTGGCTATTCAATCCAGCTCTTTTTTTTGTATCTGCATGTCAGACACAAACCAGTTGGGGACTATGGAAGCCACCACTACTATTTATTGTGTTATAAATACACAGTTTGCTCAGCTAATTAATTTTTTTTTCTGAAAAATATATCTAAGCTTGAATTTTCCACTTTAAATTTTCCAAAAAACAAAAAAAAATTTCATATGCGTCAAGCCTTAAAGTAATATATATGTGCAAAAAAGTAAAAAAGTTTGTTGCAAATAATTTCCAAATGTCTTATTTTATTCTAATTGTATTTTTTTTTTTAATTTTTTAGAAAATACCAAAATCGAAAGGAAACTAGAAGTAGAGAAAATGTGTAAGTCTAAAATTCGCACCTATAAGTTGTTTACATAAATATGTATAGGTATATGTGCAAAGTATGCAATGTACAAATGAAATTAAAAAATTTACCACAAAAAATTTTACCAAGAAAAAAATTCACTTAAATGCCTGTAGGTATTTGAAAAAAATCCATTTTTATGTAAAAAAGTTTTTCAGGACTTACTTGCCAAATTATCACTCTGGCGAAAAGGCATAATTATACAAATTCCATAAAAATTCTACAATTCTGTGTATTAAAATATTCAAAATAAAATTCCGATAATCAAATCTTCCTAAAGCACAAAAAAAAAAAAAAAAAAGAAATGCGAGTAATAAAATTTCGCGCGTTGGATGTATGCATGGCAGTGCTTTGTTGTATTAGTTGTTGCTATGTAACTACTAGAAGCTTAACGATTTATGCAAATGCACTTGCAGCTTAATTTTTACTTAAATGGTTTTGCCCGAAGTATTAGATTTAATTTATTATATTAATATATAATTTCTGTTTTTTTGTGTTTAGCTTCCTTTGATCTCCCTTTAATTATTAAAATATATTTATTAGTATGGCATTTTGTTTAAATCTAAAAATTATAGCTAATGCGTTGTTGTTGTTGCTGCTGATGTTTACCAGTTTGCTATTTAAATGCAAGTGGACATTTTCATTTGCGCTCAAGCGAGAGTCGCCGTTGATACTAAAATATGTATGTGTATGTGCCAATTTTTCTTCATCCTTTCGTAGTTTCTTTTCTGCTTCGAATTGATGAAAGTCAAACAACCAAAAAAATAAGAAATAAAACAAATAAATAAATTACAACAGTCCAATATTCCATGCGCCACTTAGTTTGCTCGCAATAAAATTTTAAATTGACCCACTCTAGCCAACGGCCGGCCATTGCGGTAAGTGAATCACAATTGCTTGCAGAGTTTTTATTTTCATGGATTTGGTGCTTGCTTTGGCTTAAATATTTATGTAGTGTTTTTTTTCGCCCTCATTTTTGTCTCAATGTCGAAATTGGATGCTAAACTCTCTCGTAATAATAATAATAATAATGTTCTGGCTTTTGCTAAAAGGTTTGCTCACTATTGAAACTGTAGAAAACACATTTTCTTGTTGACTAAGAGGATGTCCTTACTTAGTCACTGTGTTTTTTTTTAATTTTTGTCTGGACAGACTAGCAAGTACAGCACTAAGACACAATTAAGTCCATTGTAATGCAGTTTTTAATTTTCTTTAAACCTATCCGACATCCGCAGAAATCTTGGTAGAACTTGTGGTGGCAAAGAGCCAAGGTGATCGCTTCTTAACACATCAGTGCCAAAGACCTCAAACCTGATTCGAGCGAAAGTTGGGCAGACGCACAGGTAATGGTCGGCCATTTCATTCTTCTCTCCACATGCTTAGCAGAGTGCTCTGGCTGAGATTACTACCTTTTCGATATGCTTCGCCCACAGAAAGTGGCCCGTCATCAGTCCAACCAGCTGCCTACAGTCCCTTCTGCTGGATGATAGGAGGATCTGCGACAGTCGGTTGGACATGATAGGTAACATCAGTTTAGTCCATCCGCATCCGCGGTCAACTAGCCAAGCTCGTCTGTGGGTTGCCATAAGCCATTTACTAACCGTGACTTTGATGGCTAAAGAAGGGAGTGGCAAAACGGAGTCCGGGCCAAGGAAGTTGACCTCAGAGCCCATTCTAGTTAGATATCTCGTTACCCGCTATACCCACGTGTCCCGGGGCTCATGTTAGCATCAGGCTATTATGTCTGCTGACATAGTTCAACCTCGATTTACAGTATTCCACTACCCTTGAAGTGGTCGGGCGGCGCAACTTTGCTGTCGCTGGAGACACATACAGATCTGCCTCTCCATCTGTTTTCCATGACAAAGTTCATAGATTCTTGAACAGCATACACCTCCGTTTGAAACACGGTGTAAACATCAGAGCCGGAGTCGTGCTCGGTCCTGGAGTCATCCGTGAAAATGGAGAACATTGTTTCACCGGCTCATTTTCAGAGTTTGACCACAACTGAGCACCATACTGCATCTCTTTTTAAGTACGACTCTGGTTGGCATGAAGTCAAGGGACATGGCGAGGGTCGTTAGATCGAAGTTCATGCCTACTCTGTTGTCCAATGCCGGACAGGCGCCGTAGCAATTTCCATTGTGTTTCAGTCTACATATGGCCTTCAAGGCCACTCCTTGGATGAAAACATCAAGTGATGGTAGACTAACCAGAGCATCCAATGCTGAGCATGAAGGAATCGGAAAAGCTCTAGCGCAACAGATGACCTCAGTGCGTTGTAGTCTCGATAAGGTCCTTTTGACTCCCACGAGAGTGAGTCTGCTCATTCAGACCACTGATGCATAGGTGATAATAAGTCTTATCATAGCCGTCTAGATCCATAGGATCTTACCAGCATAAGGACTCCATGTTTTCAAACGTTGTCGAATCCATTTCCTCCATTCACCCATCACAAAAATAGCTTCAGTTAACTCTGCTGTGCACACTTTGCTAAAAGCAAGGTACAAAATAAATATTATGATATAAGACAAGATCAGTTAGATTTAAGGCGCTAGAAGTAATTAGGTTCGACAGTGATATACAAACTATTTCATATTTCAAAAAGTAGCAATTACACTTTGTGAAGGCGTAAATTTGCACATGTTTAGGGCATCGGACACATTTAGCTATTAAACGCCAAGACTTCGTATAAATATTATATATATAGGCGTTCAAGGACAATGAGCGGATTGTCAAAAGGACATAGCGGAGATGAAGAAACTAAATGAAGAAAGTATTTTATTAGAATTAAATGACTAGAGCATCCTACGCGGAACTTTGCGACACATTGCTAGTAAATGGTATTTAAATTATTAACGAGTAGCGAAGTGGTAGAAAGCAATCCTCTGTATGTAATAAGCCTGAAAAAAGTACTGAAATGTATGAGCGATGACACGCCAAGTTATTCAGGTATTGCAGTGATTAGTGCGCACAGACTTAGCTATTAATAAAAATAGGAAAAACATTTGATTTCGGAGTTTTTCAAAAAGCACAAATAATTTTTGAATAAAAAACATTACTTTTTTCAAAAGAATTTTTTTTTGCTTTAAAAAAAAAATTAAAAATTTTTTTTGGGTGGTTTTCTAAAATGACAACCAAATTCTTTCCCAATTTTTTTTTTAAACAACATATTACTTCTTTACAAAACAACTTTTTTTGAGAGTTATATATATATATAAAAGTATATATATGGCCATATAAAGGGTGGTGAAATTCAAGGGCCGATGTTGAATGTGAACCACACCCAAACGTCAGCGGCATCGTTGGACTTCTTTCTTTGGAGTTATTTGAAAGAAAAGGTGTACGTTGATAAGCCAGCAACAATTTAAGAGCTAAAGGATGAGATAATTCGGCACATTAACGGCATAGAACCTCAATTATGCCTCAGCGTCATCGAAAATTTGGACCATCGGATGATCGTGTGCCGCCGAAGCCACGGCGGCCATTTGGCCAATGTTTTGTTTTATACGTAATTGAGTCACGCCAGTATTATCGTAATATAGAGAAATGACAATAATTAAAAAAAAATTGTATTTTATTTAAAATCAATACCGGCCCTTAAACCTTAACCACCATAAAAAATAAGAAAAAATTTGGTTTTGGGTGTTTTTCAAAAAGAACAACCAAAACTGCTTACCAAAAATAGAACAAAAATTTTTTTTTAAAGTGCGTGTACTCTAAAAAATAAAAAAAAAATATAATTTGTAAAAATATTAAAAATATGTAATCGAAATATTTCACTCTAAAACACTCTTGACCAAAATTTTCAACTTTCAATAAATTTCAAAACTCTTAAATTTTTTATAAAAATTCATCAAAACTAAGTCAAATAAACCAATTTTTAGAAGGATTAACGACAAGTTTCACAATACTTGGATCTCTCAACATGGAATTGCTTGTGCGTAAAAACCCGAGTAGCAACCATTTCAAATCCCTTAAAATCAGATGCTATAAAAAGTATCCAAACCTGAATTAAGGGGGGAAACCGGTTTAGATCGATCAAACAATCGATTTTTTTTATTGCATAAATCGTTAGGATAACTACTCAAGAATATGTGGTAAAAATTTTATAGCGAAATTCGCACTATTCCCGAATCTATTAGCACTTAAGTGACTGCCCGTCGGTTCCGCACCGTAGCGCGCGCTAGTTAGAACGACGTTTTTCGCGAAACTAATTTTTTCAACTGGTGGGCATTCTAGCTTAAAAAGTTATCGACCAATCGTTCTAAAATTTTTTGGAATTTTTCCTTAATTCAATTCTAATCTATATGTTGGAAATATATATTATAAATGTGGTAACACTTCCCATCACTATTATCCTCATCTCTTTTTCTCTTCCTGTATTCATTCCTGAATTCATATACGCGCTTGCTTATGTTTTCAGTCTATTTCAATAAATCAAACCAACACTATATGAACCTAATTCTGGGATTATATTATTATTTAAAATATGGTTTTTAAGCAAAATAGATGAAAAATATGGTATATAAAACTACTTTGTGTTCAAGCGCCTCAAAAGCATGCAATTTTCAATTTTTTTTCACAATTAGGTTCATATTCTTAGAAAATATGTTTTGTAAAAACAAAAAGATTGCTATTGGTTTCAGAGAGAAATTGCAACTTCAGGAATTCCCACCAGCAAGATATTCGGATGGCGATCGGCCATGGACAGCACGCTCTGACGCCACTATCTCCCGCGGAAATAGCTTCAAAAAAATTTAAAAGTGTACCTAAAAATGGAAGTAAAATATGCTTTAAATATAAACAATTTCTGATTATTCTTTGTTGAAAAAATTCTCGAAAAACACCAACATTTTGGTCTTCTAAGCCGGTTTCCCCCCTTGAACAAATTATTATTTGTAAAAAATGTTAAAAATAATCACTTAAAAACACTGTGTACCAAAATTTTTAACCTTCAATAAAATTCAAAATTTAAGTTTCAAAACTATTAAATTTTTTATAAAAATTCTTCAAAACTAAGTCAAATAAACCAATTTTTAGAAGAACTAGAGACAATTTCCAAAATAGTTCAATCTCTTAAAATTAAACAAAAAAAAAAAAATTATAAAATAATTTCATCACTTGTTGTGAATTGCTTGTATGTAAAAGTTGAAGTACCAACCATTTGAAATATCTTAAAGTCAGATGTTAAAAAATGTAACTTTTTTCCAAAAAATTTTGTTTTGTAATATATTTATCCGAAAAATTTTAATTAATATATATAATAATTTGTTAAAAATTGTTAAAAATAATCAGAACATTCCACTTTAAAACACTCTGTACCAAAATTTTGAACCTTCAATAAATTTCAGTACTATTTTTTTTACAAAATTCATCAAAACTAAAGCAAATAAACCAATTTTTAGAAGGATTAACGACAATTTCCAGAATACTTGGATCTCTTGACATGGAATTGCTGGTGAGGAAGAATCTGAGTAGCAACCATTTGAAATCCCTTCAAGCCAGCCGCTCAAAAATATAACTTTTTTCTAAAAAAATCTTTCTTAAAGCATATTTACGCTAAAAATTAAAAAAAAATAATAATTTATAAAATAATTTCATTACTTGTTATGGAATTGCTTGTATGTAAAAGTTGAAGTATCAACCGTTCGAAATATCTTAAAATCAGATGCTAAAAAATGTAACTTTTTTCCAAAAAAAAATTTTTTTAACATATTTATCTGAAATATTTAATTATTTAATAATTTGTAAAAATGTTAAAAATAATCGAAATATTTCACTCTAAAACACTCTTTATAAAAATTTTTAACCTTTATTAGATTCGAGTATTTGTTTTTTTTTTCAAAATGCATCAAAAATAAATCAAATTAACCAATCCTTAGAAGAACTAACGACAATTTACCAATTAGTTGAATCTTTTCACATGGAATCACTTGCATGTAAAATTTCGAGTAGCAACCATTTGAAATCTCTCGAAAGCAGATGCTATAAAAAATATCCCAACTTGATTGCGGGATGTAGTAGTGGGTTAGCGAATCTCCTGGTGAATGCCCTACGATTCAGCGACACTGCCTTCGATGCAAAAAATTATACGAGCAATTGATTTCCGGTATAATTAAATTTTATTTCAAAAAGTCATACAGCGTAAATTAAATAATTGAGATCAAATATATGTATGTTAGACATATGTGTATTAGACAGTATTTGCATGTACACGTACGTGTGTGTGTGTGTGTGCCTTAGTATAGTAAGTAACAAGTACTCCTTTCATAACTCTCCACCGACACAAATATAACAACTTGGCTGACTTAATTACATTGGCTATGGCACGCACGGTGCGTGCGTGGTATGAATGTATGTATGTATGTAGGCATGTATTTGAAAACTGAATAAACAAGTACATTACAGTTATTTATGCAAATGGCTTTATGATTAATTATATGCAGTGTTAGTGAAAAAATAACAATAAAACAATTGTTTATTTATTATTAATAACTGCCTTTCGATTGCTGCGTAACACACATATGTACATATATAAGTATGTAGGAGCTTGGAGCTTAGGGTTAAATATGGTATTTTTTATTCTAATTCTACGATCAATTGTATGTAGGTATATGGAGCATATGTATGTATGTATGGTATGTCTTGCCTACGTTTAAGTATGTAAAATGTTTGTGTATAAGTATTTGTATGTATGTATGTATAATATTTATATAAATGTTAAATTGCACTGGGTGTGGTTTAGCTCAAGCTAATTTTAGTTTTTCCTATATATTTTCTTTATAAAAAATTAACTGAAATCATATATTATATAAACATATATATATATTTATACGCCTAAATATTTTAAACTAGAAGTACTCATTAAAAATTGCAAGAAGCTCGCAAGTTTACACAGCGTAGTTGGCGAAAAATGCTTAAAGAACAATAGCCAAAAGGCCGGTGGCCGTCCACTCGAAATCGAGTCCGAGTAAAAAAAAGTAACTGGTTATTCTCTATTACCGAGTATATTTAAAAAGGTTTTCGAAATTCAAAAAAACAAAAAAAAAGTCTGACGGTGATGAAAAGATGTTGTCTGTGCACTGTGCAGTATTTAAGAGAACCAATTCGTTGAAAAATATCAGATTTTTGGGAAAAGACTCATGAATTTTGCACCACCCTGACAACACACCATCTCCCAAGGCTTGTACAGTGAACGCACTTCTGGCCAAGCACCCAACAAATATCATTGCATATTCACCTTCCCCTTATTTACTTGATACGGCCCAAGATACTTTTTTCTCGCAGGCATGTTCAAATTACTTCCTCGAATCACCAGTATTCAATTAATAGGTTAGGTTGTAATGGTTGCCCAGAAAGTGGACCCACTTGTACGAAAGAATTTTGGTTCATCTTTTGTGATACCATTGTAAGGTGGAAAAAAGAGGTGAAAGAAAACAATTGGACGAAGGGTGGGGGGATTAAGTATTTGTGGACTATGAACGGTGACTTATTTGCGGCTGTGTTAGCCTCTTTATGCTGCTGATGAAGTTCATCAGATTTTTGATATCAAGACCTGCTATGTCAGCAAGCGCAGAAAAGAAGTGAGAACCAAGATGCTTAAATCTTAGTCTCGCGAGAGCAGGGCAGCTAAGCCGCAGAGGCTGAGATGATTCTACCTCATCATCCATACAGCTAACGCAAAAAAGACTCGAAGTAATTCCAAGTCTCATGTCATGTATGCCTCACGAATAGTGCCCCGTGAGAATGCCCACAAAATTTGAGAGCTGAGATCTTATTATCCTCAGAATATCCCTCCTACGCTTTCGTTCCAAACATGGCCAGAAGGATTTCGCGACCTTACAGGGTCGTGTACTTGCCCAGCGTTCACTGAGTTGGTGCAAAGTCCAACCTTCCAGGAGTAGAGCGCGGGATGTCAAGGGGATCACGATTCTCTCCTTCGCGGGCACACTACCTCACAGGTCCCTTATCTGGGCAGCTTGTCGGCTTCGCAGTTATCTAATAGAATACTGTAAAGATATGTCTCATAAGATCTCCACTTGGCAGACACATTGATATAAGCATATGTTCTCGGATCGCTGGCCATTGCGCTAATGCAAGCAGTAGTGCGCTCGGATAATAACTAGGTTTGCTAAGCTATACCCCACTTAGCTCCTTTTTTCTACTTTCTATCGCACTCCACACACTGGAAGGATCAAAGTGTAAAGCTACTTATGCTGAGGACAATCAAGAAAAGGCAGGATATTAGCTCTATATATATGGACTAAGTACTCTGCTCTGGTGAACCTTTTCGCACAACTTATGGTAATATGAACGAGCAACTATAACCATTTATTTCATTACAAAGAGAGCAAGGCATTACGCAGATTGCTTCAGAAAAGGTGGTTTTTAGCCATACCCTAGTTTCTATTAGGCAGCAAGCAGTTGAAAAGTTAGTAACGAAAGGTTTTAAGGGTGCAAAAGGTGCAAACGGGTAAGAGAACTGAAGCGACTAGCATCAATCATAGTCCGGTAAAGGCTTCGTAGGATGGAAAGACAAAATCACTTATGAAATCAGATAATTTATGAAATGCAGTCAACTGAATTGAAATACTTTGTTTGTCAATTACTTACTTACTTCCTTCACTTCCATGGGATTCGCTTAGGAAGTTTTTCATAAATTACATCCTATTTTCGATCTAGTAGCGCACACCTAACTGTGTGTAGTGTGTTAGTAGTCCGGATTAGCAATTAAAAAAGGACAATTGCAAAGGACTATGTAGATTGATTAGTTTGAAAACTCCTATGAGTGGTCAGGTATCGATAGAGGAATCCAATGAATGCATCAAAGAGGTACAATAAGCGGAAGCATTTCTGTCGATTCTGCATAACCAGAAGAGGAACCATTTCTTAAAAGGTTGGAGTTGATAGAATACGGACGCCAAAGAGGCTGAGATTTTATTAATCGTGGTAACGAAAACGGTTAAATGCTGCACAATCCATGCCTCAGCTCTACGTTACACCAGAAAAGGTCGAGTTCTAACACCTCCCGCCTTATATAATCATAGATGGTATATTATAAAAGTTGAATAATGAAATGGGAAAAGTTAGTCCTCGTTATTTCTCTCCACAACCTTGAACTAAAATCCGGATGTCTTTGTATCTCTCACCCCAAAGGTGTCATTGAATTAGTGCTCAAGGTTCCAATGATAGGAGTCTAATGGAGTGAGTTAAGGTGCGATTTTTTACAACCATGACGGCAAATTCAACGAGAACTGCATCAAACTTCGTTCGCATTATATTATCTGCAGCCTTTAGAATATTTTTACCTAGAATTATATCATCCCCTTATGCTGGGACTTGGTTTCTTTACATAAAATGTTATAAGCAAGTTGCAAGGAAGCCGTCTCTTCCTTGCCAATACCAATGCCATAACGAAACGCGAAAGACATTCACTATACTGGGGCCAAAGGAACTATGTATATTTGAATCAATCGTTTTTTAGCAAGGTCAGTACCGTTCATTAAACTTAGTACAGTATCTCGGTTTTTAAACACCCTAATTGAGCAAACTTTTGGTTCAGAATTCGCTCATGAGTACTCTCAAGGTAGATAAGTCTTCACTGCGAAATTTCCACTCTATTCCAGCTAAACTAATTAAATTCATAATTTTCTAATGATTTATTCAAAGGGCATACAAAGATAAGCAGCGTTTGCTCACTCACAAAATTCAAGTTTCCATTTGGTTTTTGGGTAGTCAATTTCCTTTACGAATTAGTTTAGTAGAACGGGTCAGGAACTGCACTTTCTTGCCTTTATGCGCCCTTTTCTCTTGTTTTTAAGCATTTTTGGCTTAGCTCGCACCGAAAAACTGTTCTTTAAATAATTTAGTTGAAATTAGTTAAGTGAATTTTTTATGGATTTATTCAGGCAATTTTAGTTTTTTTATTTCGAGTGATTACTGATCAATTGAATTTTGTTATAGTACTTTTTTATACTTAAGTTTTATTTTTGATAATTTTGAGTTAATTTTTCTTTTGCTTTATTTATTTTATTATTACTTAATTTTATAATTTTTTAATTACTGATTTATTTGGGTTGTTGATATTGGTTGTGGTTGTTATGTTTCATTTAAGATTTGTGTTATTATTACGTTTTTTTTTTTTTATTTTTGTAATATTTCTTTGTTGTTGTTATATTTCGCTTTGTCTTACAAAGGGTCTCCCATTAAGAGGTGTTATTTTGATATTCAAAGAAAACTGCTATTTTTTAATATAAAGTATCGGATGTCTATTTCATTATAAAGAGGAAGGTATGCCGATAATATTGGAAAATAACATCAGGAAAATGACCACCTCAACCACGCTTACAGGACAATATCATTTTCATGAAATTTTCCATAACCGAATTGCAAAGTGACTGCCCTATGTCCTCGATACCCTCACGAATTCCATCTTTGAGGTCTTGAATCGACCCTGAGCTGTTGGCGTAGACCTTCCCTTTCACGTGGCACCAAAGAAAAAAGTCACAAGGTGTTTATTCACAAGATCTCGGTGGTAATTTGAGATCATCTCTTCGAGAGATAACACGGTCCGGAAACTTTTTCCGTTAAAGATCATTGGTGTCGTTGCTTGTGTGGCACGTAGCGCCATCTTGTTGAAAATAAACGTTGGCCAGATGAATACCATCTGATGTCGGTCATATAAAATTGTTAATCATCTCTCGATGGCGCAATCCATCCACCTGTAACACATGTTAGTGGAAAACTCTTAATATAATCTTTTGATTTTGTTATTCTGTTACATTTCGCTTTCGCTTTATTTTTTATAATTCTTTTATTTTTTTATAAATTTTTTGTTGTTGCTCTTTTTCTTTCTATTACTTTTCGCATGCGTTGATATTATTCTTTAAATTTTTTGTTGCTGTTAATTATTGTTTCTGTTATTTGTTGTTGTTGTTATGTATAATTTTTATTTGTGCTACTTCTTGTTTTCATTTATGACTTCATATTGCTTTTGTTGCTGTTGTTGTTATCTTCCATTTATGATTTATGTTACTTTTCGCTTTCGTTTATATTTTTGTATGATTTTGTTCCGATTTTTGTTATTTCTTATTTCGTTATTTCTCGCTTTCTGTATAATTTTGTTTTTAATTATTTTTTGTTGTTTTTATGCTTTATTTGTGTTACTTCTTGTTTTCATTTATGCTTTTATATTGTCTTTGTTGTTGTTGTTAATATTTTTAATTTCTCTTATATATCGTTTTCGTTTATATTTTTTGTTTATTATTTTTGGTTGTTGTTATTTTTAATTTCTGTCACTCCTCGCTTTCGTTCATATTTTTTAAAAATTTTTGTTGTTGTTATTTTTAATTTCTGTTATTTTTTGCTTTCGATTATATTTTTCTTATTATGTTCTTGTTGTTATTTTTCATTTCTGTTATATTTTGCTTTCGTTTATATTTTTCTTATATATTTGGTTGTTGTTATTTTTCATTTCTGTTACTTTTTGCTTTCGTTTACATTTTTCTTTTTATTTTTTGTTGTTGTTATTTTAAATTTCTGTCACTCCTCGCTCTCGTTCATATTTTTTATCACTTTTTGTTGTTGTTATTTTTCATTTCTGTTACTTTTTGCTTTCGTTTACATTTTATTTTTTTTTGTTGTTATTTGTTATTTCTGTTGCTCCTCGCTTTCGTTCATATTTTTTATAATTTTGTTGTTGTCATTTTTCATTTCTGTTACGTTTTGCTTTGGCTTAAATATTTTTTATAATTTTTTGTTGTTATTTGTAATTTCTGTTACTCCTCGCTTTCGTTCATATTTTTATACTTTTTTGTTGTTGTTATTTTTCATTTCTGTTACTCCTCGCTTTCGTTCATATTTTTATTATTTTTTGTTGTTGTTATTTGTCATTTCTGTTACTTTTTGCTTTCGTTAACATATTTCTTTTTATTTTTTGTTGTTGTTATTTGTAATTTCTGTTACTCCTCGCTTTCGTTCATATTTTTATACTTTTTTGTTGTTGTTATTTTTCATTTCTGTTACTCCTCGCTTTCGTTCATATTTTTATTATTTTTTGTTGTTGTTATTTTTCATGTCTGTTACTTTTTGCTTTCGTTTACATTTTTCTTTTTATTTTTTGTTGTTGTTATTTGTTATTTCTGTTACTCCTCGCTTTCGTTCATATTTTTTATAATTTTGTTGTTGTCATTTTTCATTTCTGTTACGTTTTGCTTTGGCTTAAATATTTTTTATAATTTTTTGTTGTTATTTGTAATTTCTGTTACTCCTCGCTTTCGTTCATATTTTTATACTTTTTTGTTGTTGTTATTTTTCATTTCTGTTACTCCTCGCTTTCGTTCATATTTTTATTATTTTTTGTTGTTGTTATTTGTCATTTCTGTTACTTTTTGCTTTCGTTAACATATTTCTTTTTATTTTTTGTTGTTGTTATTTGTAATTTCTGTTACTCCTCGCTTTCGTTCATATTTTTTATACTTTTTTGTTGTTGTTATTTTTCATTTCTGTTACTTTTTGCTTTCGTTTACATTTTTCTTTTTATTTTTGTTCTTGTTATTTGTAATTTCTGTTACTCCTCGCTTTCGTTCATATTTTTTATACTTCTTTGTTGTTGTTATTTGTCATTTCTGTTACTTTTTGCTTTCGTTTGAATTTTTTTTTTTTGTTTTTTGTTGTTATTTGTTATTTCTGTTACTCCTCGCTTTCGTTCATATTTTTTATAATTTTGTTGTTGTCATTTTTCAATTCTGTTACTTTTTGCTTTGGCTTAAATATTTTTTATAATTTTTTGTTGTTGTTATTTTTCATTTCTGTTACTTTTTGCTTTGGCTTATATATTTTTTTTTAACTTATTTGTTTTTGTTATTTTTAATTTCTTGTTTGTGTTATTTCCTTATCTGAATTAGATTTTCTTATTTTCTTATTGCCTTTGTTCTTGTTGGTATCTTTTACTTTATTCGTTTAACTTTTCTTTTTATTTTTTGTTGTGTTTGTTATTAATTTCTGTTACTTTTCGCTTTCGTTCATATTTTGCCTATTATTATTTTTTTTTGTTATTTCCTTATCTTATATATTTTCAATTTACTTTCACTTTGCTATTTTTGTTATTATCAAGTAATGTTTTAATTTTTAAAAACTAAAATTACTGCCTAAAAATGTTCGCTGGAAATGCATCTGCCGCATGGAGTTGTAGTAGTCTCTTAGTTGTACATACATATATGGGTTTTTGTTGTTGTTGTCTTGTTTTATAATATATAGTTTTTTAGGTTCTAATTTTTGTCCCCTCATTTTTTTCTAAAAACTATTTAGTTTGTTGCCGTTAAACATATAAATACTGCTTAATTTTTTATTTGCTGCTCATTTTAAACTAATTGTTTTTATTTTATTTTTATTATTTTTTTTTTCATTCCCTCGCCGCGCTGCGTGTGACTTAATTAAAACCATTAGAGTTTGTCTATTTCTTATTTATAAATATTTTTGTATTTCTTTTTTTTTAGTTGCTACTTTTTTTATTATTTAATTCATGACACTCTAGCGGTAAATTCGGTCGCACAGTCCAAAGGTATGTCTGTCCATTTTTGGTCCTTTACATATGCGAAAACTATTTACATTGCATTCAAATTGTTTTGTCGTTTTTTCATGTTTATTCTATTTATAATAAATTGCCTTAATTTTTTCGAGTGAATTTTTGCTTTTACTTTTTTTGTCAAATTCATACATTTATTTTACTTCAATTGCGCTAAGTTCACCTGAAGGTAATTTTTACGTTTGCATTTTCATTGTTTTGTATTAGTTTTTTTAATTTCTTGTTTGCTTGTTGTTGTTGTAATTAATTCAAGTTTTCTTAATTAAATTGCTGCTCGCCCGCGCCTTTTTCCTTACTTACTTATTTATGTATGTATGTTTGTATTAGTGATTTGTTAATATGTATGAAGGAGACCTTCGATCTGAAGCTTGCTTGTACAGTTATTTTTCTGTGCTACTCAATTTGTTCATATTTAAAATATTTTGCTAGAATTCAACATGTTTTGCTAGTTGGTTGTGCCGTTACGCTTGTGTGGGGCGGTTCAAATTCAACACTTGCAGGTGTTTTTGTGTGTTTTTTTTCTATTTTTTACCTTAGTTGTCGCATGAAATTCTAAAACAAAAATATTACACCACAAAATAATTGAAATTCTGAGTTTTAAATATCTCATAATAACTCACCGCCACCCCGCATATCGGCAACTCAATATTCAGGTTTTGCCACTTACTAATTTCTAAGTTTTGTGTAAAAAAGAATGTCAGTTTTGGTTTTTGTTTTCAATTTCCACAATTTCATTTATTCTTTAATTTATTTTCTTATTATATTTTGCTTTTATATAATTACTTAAACAATTAGTACAACTTCTTGCTCATTCGTGTTTTTATAACTAATTAAATTTAAGTTTATATGTATGGTTGCATGTGTGTATGTTGTTCACTTTCACATTCTTGATGGAACGAAAACAGTCTTTGGGTATTCATTACTTTTGAATTTATTTACTTTTCATACTTTATTTTTATTTTATTTTTTATTTTTACTTTCTTAAGTTCTTAGTTAATTTTAATTAATCATACGCATTACGTTTTACAATTACGACTACATAAAAATTGAAAATAATTCATAATTATTCAATTAGGTATAATGCATACACACACATTTTCACTTACTCGCGGACTTGAACTCATTTGACCTAATTAAGTAAAATACGCTACAAATTCATCCTCTTGTTGCTTTTTTCTTATTAAAAAGATACAATAATGCACAATACATAGAAATTATGCATGCATGTACGCGTGTGTGTGTGGATGGATGTTGGGTGTTTTGGACTAAGAGTGCCTCAAGCAAACCAAAAGAAGCGCAAAATGTGCCTAAATATGATTTATGGTATTGGGAATGTCAGTAAGTTGGTCAGGTCGGTAAGTCTGTATGTCAAAATGTCAAAAAAATTTGATTCAAAGGAAAACGCGTAAAATTTATGGAAATTCTTATAAAAAGATGTGGCATTTTCCGCATGAGCGCTGGCGTTTATAAACTATGTAGCCAAATTGTGCAAAGCGAAAAATTCGTGGCGAGAAATTAATTTGCCCTGCATACAAATTAGTTACACTTTTTTTTAAATTTTTTGGGAAGCAGATGACTATGGCGAACACAGCTGTAAGTTGGCAGTTTTTATTAGTAATTCTTCTGCAGGAAAAGGGAAGTAATGGAAACCCCGAGTATAAAATGAGCTAATTGAAAATTCATACCGCCAAACCAGTAGAAATGGCAAGGTAGAGTGCGCCTACTCTTTGATCGGCTGAAAATCGCTACTAATAGCTATGGGGCCTGCGTTAACCAGGATCGAACTGAATTAAAGTCATTTAAAATTGGTTTTCAAGATTTTTGAAATTTTGAAATATTTAAAACTACTATCACCAACACTTTTGCAGCAAAATAATCAAACCTTGACCTTGCTGTAAGTTGGAGTTCAATGAGAAAACTGGCAGTGGGCAGGTCCAAAGAAAGTCAGCAGTAGTTTTGAATAAGTTATGGGAGGCAAAGATCATGCTAGTGAAGTATTTGTGTAGTAAAACTCACAAAGTATGGCTCTGCTAGACAGAGAGAAGGGATTGTTAGAAAATCACTTACAAACGCTAGCCAATTAGAAGATTTTGTCAGAGTTGGTCACTTAGAATACTTTATGTGCTAAAGTAGAAAAAATATTGCCTTTTAGAACAGAGGTTCATTCCTCGGAGATATTGTGTGGTGTAACCGACGGATGAGGATTTCTAGAAAACTTTATATAGTAACAAGGGTAAAAGAAGCCACTTAGAAGACTTTTTCTTCACAGATATTAATTATTATAAAATTTTTATGGAAAAACGGATAAAGATTGGCCACTTAGAAAACTTTTTCTAGATAGAGAAGAATTACGAGAAAAATTTTTTAGGGAAAACTGACAGAAATTAGTCACCTAGAAGAATTTTTCTTCACGGAGATGAGGTAGTAGAAAAATTTCTGTGGTATAATTGACAAAGGGTGGCCTTCTAGAATACTTTTTCTTCACGGAGATGAATTACTAAAAGATTTTGTGTGCTATAACAGACAAAGTGTGACCACCTAAATGACTTTTCTTAGACACAGATGGATTACTACAAAAATATATGTGGAAAAATTGCCAAAGAGTGGCCAACTAGAAGACTTTTTCTAAGCAAAAATGGATTACTACAAAAATTCATATAGAAAAACTGACAAAGGGTGGCCACCTAGTAGACTTTTTTTTAGTCAAAGGTCGTTGCTGGAACATTTTTTGTGGTAAAACTGATAAAGAGTGGCTACCGAAATACTTTTTCTACACAGAGGTGGATTGCTAGAAGATTTTGTGTGATATAACTGACAAAAGGTGGTCGTTCGAAAGGTTTCTATTAGACAGATTTGCTCTTTTTTAGCTCTGGAAAGTAAAAAAGGAGGCAAAAGTTGACCTCTCAAACGCTTTTTTCGGACAAAGTTGGCCTCTTAAAAGACGTTGTGAACAAACTGTGCCTGCTTAGAAGACTTTACCTTACCGAAGTTGACCGCTTAAAAGGCTCTTTCTAAAAAAGCAGACTACAGATGGTCTTCTTTTTTTGGGTTTTCTATTTTTTAGATCTTAAGCAAAATTTGAATATGCAAAAATATTCTATTGGTGTGAGAACATGATTTTAACCTTCCGTTAGGCGCAGCTGATCAAAGTTGATAAAAACTACGATTTTTTTTGGTGACACATAATTCTACGCTACCGGTATCTCCCAGATTTATGTGGCCGCCAGGGGTTGCTACTACAGCAGTATTCCCGAAAAATGTATGGGAAATGTTTAATGCTCTTACAACAACAAAAACGATTGTTTTGTTTTTTTTTTGCTGTAAAGTTCCATCAATTCGTAATCTTTCATTGGTATTTAAATTTTTTCTGAATATTTTTTTTAAATATACTTGGAACTCCATAGGGTTTTCCATTGTTTTCAAAATAATAATTTTGTATTTATACCTTCTGCTCAAATATGAACGAGACGTTATCAATAAAACGGTCCGCGGATGACATATGGCAAAAATAAATTTTTTGTTTTTTGGTAAGACTGTTATAAGCTTACATGGCAAATTTCAGCGTGATATGTCACATAGTTTGTTTTCTGTGCTACTGTAAGCAAGTCAAGCTCGAGTGTGTTCTTCGAATTCTCTTTTATGACTTCAATTGTCTCAAAATGTTTTCTACGGAGCGGCAACTTGAGCTTGGGAAACAGGAAAAAGTCACATGGAGCCATACCAGGCGAATACGGTGCTTGCGGAACGATATTAACATCATTTTTGTTCAAATAATCGCGAACAAGGCGTGATGTGTGAGCTGGTGCAGTATCGTGATGCAAGAACCATGACTTGTTGCCCCACAATTCCTTCCTTTTAAGACGAATGTTCTCGCGCAAACGCTTTAAAACGTCTAAATAATATTCAGCGTTAACCGATTTTGCAATTTGTGCGATTTTCAAGCAGAATTTTCTCTACTTTTCCGATGTTTTCGTCATTTACTGATGTTGCTGGATGACATTCATGAGGCAAGTTTTCAACCGATGAAAAAATTCTTTGTTCAACTTAAATTTCCATCGTTAAATTCGAAGAACACACTCGAGCTTGACTTGTTTACAGTAGCACAGAAAACAAACTATGTGACATATCACGCTGAAATTTGCCATATAAGCTTATAACAGTTCTACCAAAAAACAAAAAATTTATTTTTGCCATATGTCATCCGCGGACCGTTTTATTGATAACGTCTCGTTCATATTTGAGCAAAAGTATAATACAATTTTTTTTAACTTAACATTGTTTTTATTTCTTTTCGTCTGTGTCTACTGCAAAAGAGACTGCACCTAATAGAAAGTTAATTGAGCTATATAAATTTGTAAATGCCTCCGAAAATGTTAAAAGTCAATTTTTTTCTCTAAAAAAAATATAAAAAATATTTAAATAATAATGATATAAAAATAATAAAAGGAGTTAAAAAAAACTAATTAAATTTGTAAGCGCCTGCAAAACTGTTACAAGTCCATTTTCTTTTTTAAGAAAAAAAGATAAAAAAATTAAAAAAATAAAAATAAAAAAATTAGAAAAATATAAAAGTTACATATATTTTTAAGAAGAATTTCTTTGCTTAGAAAAAAATATATAAAAAAATTAGAGAAAAATTTCAATAAAGGAAAATATAAAAAAACCAAATAAATTTGTTAGCGCCTGCAAAAATGTTAAGAAACCATTTTCGTTTCTTAGGTAAAACAAAATTAAAAAAACAAAATAAAAAATATGAAATATGAAAAAAAATTAATAAATTTGTAAGCGCCTGCAAAAATGTGAAAAGTCTATTTCCTTTACTTAGAACTGTTCTGCTCCCTTTATGCCACTAATTTGTAATCAAATTTAAAAATTTGTCTAGCGAGGCTTATAATTCACTGCCGGGTCTCCCAAGTGCACAGAGCCCACCACTATGATATTAGATAAATAAAGATCTTAGTGCATATTTTAGGGCTTAAGGACTTTCGAAATGCTGTTTTTCCCTAAAAAAAGTTTATTTTTCAGCATTTTTCTTTTTAAATACTTTTTTTCGAATATTTTTTTAAATGCTTGCACTTACACCTATGTATTTTTGTGTTTTTTATTGTTAGCATTAACTTTATTAGAATTAACTCAATTCCTGCCCGTATTTGTTTGTCGTTGCCGTTGAATTTTTCGCCTTTTTTGTTTTTGTTTTACTAATCCAAAGCTTATTACATAAGTAGCTTTGAATGCGTGCAACGTCAAAGTGCAAATTATTATTTTTTATTCGGTGTGCAAGGCTTTCAGAAATACCTGTCAGCAGCCTATAGTAGCGTTCACATAAATATTTAACTACGCGCACTAGGCTCCTTATCTTGCCACCCGTTATTTCTTGCCCTTGCGCTTACTTGCTAGGCACCCATCCACCCTTTGTAACGTTTAACTAAATCTAAATTTTAAGTATGTTTACACCTTAAATATTTATATTTGTAATAAATAATATCAAAAAGGAAATGTACAGCACTTATAAAACTAGTGATGAGTATAATATGTACGCATACTTTTAACGTCTACTGTTTTTTGTTTTTTTCTGCGTGTGTATTTGTTTTTCTCTTTCTCTCTTCTTAGCCGTAAATACTTTGGTTTCATTAACATTTATTCGCCCAGCACAACAATCGCAGCAACTTTTTCAATATTTGCGTCAACTGGTCTTGTCAGCTTTTACGCATCTTCGTATGTATGTAGGTGTGGTTGTAGTGACACATTTCTGAAGTTTTGCTTTTGTTTTCCTTACTTTCCTTAATTTCTGTCTTTCTGCCTAAATTTAACGTACAGTCGTCTTATATAAAATTGGTATGGGGATGAGTATTTTTTTACATATGTATGTATGTTTGTCATTTTTGTCGCCGTAAATTAAATTTTCCATAGTTTGCAGGCTTTTATTACGCGAGCTCCTTTCAATCATTCGGCTGCCTCTTCTTCTTCTCACTTCGTTTACATTCTTTTGTCTTTGGTTGCACTACACTATTTGAATAATTTAGTTACTGCTCATAACTTCATACGCCTTTTTGTAAGTGTGTCTGTTTAGTTGGTTGTCTTTGTTTTTTTTTTCTTTTTTTTTGTTGTTTGTGTTTCGTTTTATTTACTTCGCTGCTTTTATTTAATAAATATTTCCCTCTTTGTTTTTTTGTTTTTGTTGTTGTTCTTTGTGGTCTTACAATCCTAACTCGGGGTGTGCAGCTATGGCGTTCGCTTCATCGCCATACATATTGGCGAGCTTGCCAAATCGTGGCCCCCACGAACCCAAATAATCGTACTCGTGCGCCTCATCGTCAGTGCCTGGAAAAAGTAGGGGAATAAAATGCAAATGTATTAATGTGACCAGCAAAGGGAAGATGGAGAAATTTTGGAGCGGGTTGAAATATGTTAAAATAAAATTTAAAATGAATTAAAATACAACTTAATAATAAAAGGTATATAGTACACCATATGGGCTCAAAAATACATACATATAAATATGTATGTGTATGAGTGGGTATTTTTTACACCAACTAGAAAGACACACAATTACTACTCATTTACAGTACATTAAATTACACATCCATTATTTGTTTGAAGATTTTTTCTTAACACAACAAAAAAAATGGACTATGTTGTAATTTTTTTAATTTTAATTTAAAATATTTTTGTATAAAAAAATAGTTCAATGTGTAACAAAAACTTTATCAGTCCAAGTTTCAAATTTTGTTCAAGATTTAGGTCAGGTTCATAGTCAAACAGCGGACAAGGCGTTGGACTAAGCGGGCATCAATTGAAGATGTGCTAAAGAATGCAGGTCACTCTCGCTTATCCAGCAACACAACACCACACTCTGTTGGGTTCCCGGCCACTCTGGAGTGGAGCAAAATGATATAGTGGATGACTGTGTAAGGAAAGTCTCTAAGCTTGCCCTTCAGTGAGTGGTAGAGGACACAAGCATTTCTCCGAACGAACTGTACTCTGCAATTGACTTGAGCGTAATCGCGAAAAGCAATAAAAGGTAGATACCACTAACTAGTAACTGCATGGTCTCCAAAGTGCTCTGACCAAAACTGAATCTTAAAAAAAAAAATATCTGCTTCGTTCCAACAGATCAGAGGAGGGAAGGCATCACAGCTGTTATAATGGGTTATTGCACTAGTGGCACCCTAGCGAATAGAATGGCAGTAGCTGTGGATATGTGGATATGAAGAAGAATCTGAGTCAATACAACACCTCCTCTAGATTGTGTTGCACTTCAAAAAAGTCGTGCTAAATATCTTGGCGACTATTTCTGTGAAGACCTCAGAAATTTTCAAAATGTCCCACTGGAGGGACTAAATACTTATAGTTACATTCTTAAAAATATGTAAGTGCTGTAAGCAACTTAGTTAGGCAATGGAAATCGAATCTGAACTAGCTCATATTGGGAGAAATTGTTTCCACAGGCGATGGCCCACTTGGGAAAAGAACCAAATTCGGTAATTGTGATGCTATACAGAGGACAGGGGGCGAGAAAAGAAACGATGGGGAAGATGATGGGATTGGATTGGAGGATGATGACCAACCAAACGGTGCCTAATTACAAGATTTATAAAAGATCTAAACGTATTAAATAAAATTTCAGACCTTTTTAATCACAATTCAAATACAATTTTAGTACCCGGTTTTATGTAAAGTGTGGTTAAATTTTAAAGGCCGATGTTGAATGTAAACCACACCTAAACGTCAAGCTTTTTTTTGCATTTCATTTGACATTTTTTAATTTCAGACTAATTCAATTTGAAACATGGAAAGATACATACTCGACCAAAGCGTTGAAGTTATTCAGGCTTATTATGAAAACGGGCGTTCGAATCAAAATGCATATCGCGTACTTCGTGACTTTTTCGGTCAATTTAATCTCAAACTGTGCGTACAATCGGAGAACTTGTGCAAAAGTTTGAGCAAACCGGGTCTGTAGGAGATGTGAAAACACTAGTGCATGCGCGTACCGCTCGTACTGCACAAAATATTGCTGCTGTTCGCGATAGTGTGGTTGAAGAGCCGTCCACCTCAACTCGTCGTCGTGCCCAACAATTGCAATTCTCACGCTCGTCGTTGATGAATATTATGCATAAAGACTTGCATTTACACGCTTACAAGGTGCAATTGACGCAAGAACTAAAGCTTATTGACCATTTCAAGGGTCGTCAATGGTCAGAATGGTGGCAGGAAATGGCAACCGTGAATGACCAATTTTCGAAAAAATCATTTTCAGTGATGAGGCACATTTTCATCTCAGTGGATTCGTCAATAAGCAGAATTGCCACATTTGAGCGAATGATAATCCAAGAGTGATTGCCGAAAACCCAATGCACCCACAAAGAGTGACTATTTGGTGCGGTTTATGGGCCGGCGGCATCATTGGTCCGTATTTTTTTTCAAAATGAGCCCGATCAGGCAATTACTGTGAATAGTGTTCGCTATCGTGAGATGATAACGAATTTTTTATGGCCCAAATTGGAAGATATGGATGTGGTTTCAACAGGACGGTGCCACTTGTCACACAGCTAACGCAACATGGGCTCTTTTGCGCGAAAAATTTGATGGCCGAATAATCTCACGTCGCGGCGATGTCAATTGGCCGCCAAGATCATGTGATTTGACACCTTCGGACTTCTTTCTTTGGTGTTATTTGAAAGAAAAGGTGTACGTCGATAAGCCAGCAACAATGCAAGAGCTAAAGCATGAGATAATTCGGCACATTAACGCCATAGAATCTCAATAATGCCTCAGCGTCATCGAAAATTTAGACCATCGGATGGAGGTGTGCCGCCGAGGCCGCGGCGGCCATTTGGCCGATATTTTGTTCTATATGTAATTCGGCTATACCAGTATTATCATAATAAAGAGGAATGAAAATAATTTCCTTAAAGAATTATATTTTATTCAAAATCAACACCGGCCCTTGAAACTTAACCACCCTTTATATGGTAGCTCATTAAAATTTATTTGAATAAAGTGCAAATTTGAAGCGGTTGAAAACTTTTGTTGATTTTTCGTAATTTGTTTTCTGACCATATTTCCCATTTGATCTGTATAAAAAAATATGAAAAATCAGCAGGAACTTCAAGCCACTTAGACTTACACTCTTTTACACTGAAATTATATGAACCGCATAACCTAAAATTGTTTTCGAATTTTGAAAAAAAAAAAATTAATTTTATGGATATCGCATTAATGTTCAAAAATTTGCATAAAGTTTGAAACTTGAAATCACGTGGTTTTTGTTATGCAATGATGCATTTTTTTATAAAAAAATAACATTAATTTGACACAAAAAAAATATGGAGGAAACGTAAGCATACGATCCTTCTCATTACGTCATTCACTTTTTATATATCAACATAAGGGGTCATTCAATTTTTTTGTAAACAGAAATGTACATACAGCGTTTTTCAATAGGTGCGCTTCAACTTTTCTCCGATAGGGAGGGCGAACGACGCAATATTTTTTATTTTTCGCTTGTCAATTGTAAACTTCATTAGTATACATTTCATCATGGAACGCTACACACTTGAGCAACGATTGCAAATCGAGCAAATTTTTTATGAAAATAATCGTGCAAATTTTTTATGAAAATTTATAAATTTTCCAAAAAATCATCTTCAGTGATGAAGCTCACTTTTGGCTCAATGGCTTTGTCAACAAGCAAAATATGCGTTACTTGGCAGAAAGCAATCCACACGTGATTCATGAGGCACCGTTGCATCCCCAAAAAATCACTGTTTGGTGCGGTTTATGGGCCGGCGGCGTAATCGGCCCATATTTTTTCGTTGACGAGAACGATCGCCGCGTTACTGTGAATGGAAATCGATACCGCGACATGATAAACGATTATTTTTGGCCGCAATTGAATGGTATGGACTTAGACGACATGTGGTTTCAACAGGACGGGGCCACAAGCCACACAGCACACGCTACAATTGATTTGTTGAAGAGTAAGTTCGATGAGCGCATTATTTCCAGAAATGGACCGGTCGAATGGCCGCCGCGCTCGTGTGATTTCACGCCTCTAGACTATTTTCTTTGGGGTTATGTGAAGTCATTGGTCTACAGTTACAAGCCGGCGACGATTTGTGAGCTCAGAGACAATCTTGAACGCGAAATTTGCTGGAATTTCGGCCGATTTATGCAAAAGAGTGGTCGAAAATTGGGTTCAACGATTGGACTTCGTAAAACGTGCACGCGGTGGTCATGCAAAAGAAATCGTATTTCATACTTAAATGTATATGTTCAAACTCGATAAAAAAAAAAATAAGTTAAAAAAGTCAAACCGTTTGTGTTTTATTCAAAACAGTTCAAACGTTGAAGCGCTCTTACTGAAAAACGCTATACGTATGTACGTATGTACAAATATAAAATATTATGATACCACACAAAATGAACTCGAGCACAATAAATCACTTTGACAAATTTCATCAATTACTGAAAAACATTTTCTTTAAACTTTTTCTCGAAAAAATTTTAGAAATTCTCAATACAAACTACTTTTTCCCATCAAAAAGCCATACTATCTTCTTCCAATAAATGATTGACTGCGGGACGTACAGATATAAAATCTCCAGCTTTGTATTTAGCTGATGAATTTTTTTCAGTAGGTCCCGTGGACGGCAGGAAAGCAACTGTTGGGTTTAATAACGCAGTGCAACAAAATTTTGAAGCACCACATTTAGCTGCTGTGAGACGTAGGTACAACGATGAGTTCCAAGGCAAGATCATCATGTGACATAGGCACGAGATGAAGGCATCCTTGGACATTAGTGAGGCCAGCATACATTCATTATTAGATAAGTATTTTGTTGTCAAAAAAAGGACACGTTTCGATTGGTGTTTAGAAATGTTAAAGAAATTAAGCAGCGGTGGTTCAAAGTACATCTATGTATTTGAGGAAGAAACAAATTAGAAATTCATAGACTGAGAGCTCCAAATGAGGTAAATCCAACGAGTTGTTCGCGGAAAGGAAGGGCCATCTCACATGTATATAATTGGCGCGTGTTTGGTCGAGCTCCTCCTCCTATTTGTGGTGTGCGTCTTGGTGTTGTTCCACAAATGGAGGGACCTACAGTTTCAAGCCGACTCCGAACGGCAGAAATTTTTATGAGGAGTTTTTTCATGGCAGAAATACACTCGGAGGTTTGCCATTGCCTGCCGAGGGGCGACCGTTATTAGAAAAAACTTTTCCTTCATTTTGGTGTTTCACCGAGATTCGAACCTACGTTCTCTCTGTGAATTCCGAATGGTAGTCACGCACCAACCCATTCGGCTACGGCGGCCGCCTCATCTCAAAGCATATGGTCGCCTGTTTTTTTCGGAAAATGTAGTAATTCCGTAGATAAACTTAAAACGGTCAATTCTGAGTTATACACAACCATTTGTTTGTGTTTAGAAGAATTGGGAAAAACCAAAAGACAAATCATCCTTCGCTAACACAATGTGAGCTCTCACATATCGGTTCACACAAGAGAGTTTTTGAGCACTCAAAAGATCAGCATTTTGTCATCTACTGATTTCTTTCTGTTCCCGAATATCAAAAATAAAATTCGAGGTGAGCGCTTTTCAAAAGCGCCTGCAAAAGCTGTTTAAGCCGTTAAACGAAAAGCAAAGGGAAAATTAAAAAAAATCTTTTTTAGTCAAACGAATAGCAGCTTGATAGTTGGGAAAATTAAATTTTATCAAGTTCTCAAGAAGTTGCTTGCTTTCCAAGTGGGGAAAAAGTAGTTTTAAAAGGACTTGGAGCGTAAGGACTTAATTCCAAATTATGTGTTAATTCCCAACATTCGTTAAATCAGTTATAGAGGTCGGTTGGGATAATTTACGGGGCGTATAGGGAAGCATATGTCGAGAAAACTCACACTGCAGTGTGATATTTCAAGTGATGTAATCAGATTTAAGGTAGATTTGGTGAGCAGTTCATGGTAAGGGGGTTCGAGTAACATCAAACTTGAAAAGGGTTGAAAGATTTTCTGCAAGTACAGCGTTTTTGGCAATTTTTGAAAAATATTAGAGCCAAGGGTGGCAGGTTTGATTTTTTAAAAAATTTTGGAAAAATATTTTCTATTAAAAATTTTGTGGGTTACATGCGACTTTTAATTTTAAAAAACCCTAAACAAGACTGTGAACTTTTGTTAAAACCGCATATCCCATTTTAGTCGGTTTTGATTGCAATTCCACAAGTCATGACTTTTTACGAAAAAATTAAATATTTTATTAAAAATCTCTTTAAAATGGATTTTAAAATTAAGGCTACATGAGACTGAAAGTTCATATATTGATTGAAGATTAACGAAACCAACGCAAGACTGAGTCTTGTCGAGACAATATGATCCCGAGAGGAGTGAACAACCAAAAAATAAAACTTTTTTTGTTTGAAAAAATCAGCAATTTAATGTTTCACTGCTAGAACGGTGTAAATCGGCATAACTTGCTTTGTTAGTAGCGAAAAGTTTATAAATAAAAATTATTTTCATACAATTTTTTTTGATGTTATAAAGATGTGCAATTTTTTGTAGCGCCAAATATCATCGCTTTAAGCCAAATTTACCCAAGTGAAGTGATAAAGTTCATTTTGCATATTTATTTCACATTTTTTCTCTATAACGTATGGCTGTACTTATATACACACATATGGATATACACAAATAAGGTGGGGATTTATCTTATAACTAAAACATTTTGCTCACTTTTACACCCAATATTCAGCGGTATTGGAGCGCAGTCCTGCAAATTTAAATGGAAAAACACATTTTGAACATGAATTACGTGTATGATTCACCAAATAGAAAGGAACTAAATACAAGTACGTAAGTAGAGGAAGCTAACTAGCGGCTTATTGCAGGTATAGGGGTATATTTTTTATACTCTTTATATAATGCGTATTTTACTTATAAACTATAGGGTGTCAGAAAGCCGTACTTTATCCTGTGGATTATATGCTAAAACTCGCGTCTAGAGGGCATGAAGAGCATTTAAGACCAATTAAGGATGGTCGTATGGTAAGGCAAAAAAGTCGTAGTTTGTTATGCTTATATTCATTACTATAGTCCCTAGTAATTAATCAAGGAAATGTTTCAACTATTATCACGTGACAGCAAAATATGTAACAAGAAATCAATTTCCTCATATAAAAATATCACGGAAGTGCTCTAAGCTGATTTATTTTTTCCAAGATTCTCTGTTAGATCTAATATTGCAAGTGAAAGCTCCTGACAGATTTTAGAAAAAAAAAAAACTATTGATACGAAACAACACCGAAATTTGTTCATATTTGATTCCCGAAAGTACTCGCGCCATCTCCACCCTACAGGTTTTATGAATAATAACGGGTGATTTTTTAGCTATTATCGTTTTAAACAGTTGGTTTAAATAGCTGACGCACGTTTCAAACATCTTCAGTTTGCTTTATAATTTAACCATGAATCGTCTTACAAACGAACAACGCTTGCAAATCATTGAATTTTATTATAAAAATGCGTGTTCTGTTAAGAAAGTTTAAGAACCACTTTTTTATCGAAAAATTGTGTTCAGCGGCGAAGCTCATTTTTGGATCAATGGTTACGTAAATAAGCAGAATTGTCGATATTGGAGTGAAGATCAGCGAGAAGAATTACAAGAGCTACCAATGTATCCAGAAAAGGTCACAGTTTGGTGCGGTTTATGGGCTGGAGGTATCATTGGACCGTACTTCTTCAAAGATGCTGCGAATCGTAACGTAACTGTGAATGGTGAGCGCTACCGTGAAATGATACCCAACTTTTTTTTGCAAGAGCTTTACTTGCATGTCATGTGGTTTCAGCAAGACTGTGCCACATGCCACACAGCACGGGTAACAATGGCCTTATTGAGAGGCGAGTTCGGTGAACATTTTATTTCACGTTCGGGACCTGTCAATTGGCCACCCAGATCGTGCGGTATAACGTCTTTAGACTATTTTTTGTGGAGCTATGTTAAAGCTCGTTTCTATTCAGACAAGTCTGCTTCAATTAACGCATTGGAAGACAACATTAAAGCATTTATATGTGAGATACCGGCCGAAACATTGGAAAGAGTATGCCAAAACTGGACTAAGCGGATGGACCATTTGAAGCGCAGTGGCGGTCAACATTTGCATGAAATAATCTTCAAACATTAAATTATATGGACTGTAGTATCGATTTAAATAAAAATTGCATGAAGTTTTCTGAATTTTACTTGTGTTTTTTTGAAAAACTTTAGACTTTAACTATAGGTCTTAAAAAATCACCCTTTACAAGGTGAAGTCCAAAATAAACAAGACTAGCGTGATAAAAATATTTTTGTTGGCGCCATCTTTTTAATGAGTTAGTGTGTTGGAAATAACATCCCTAGCTGACTTCTAGTGAAAGCTTGGTGACATTCGGTTCAGTGGAAGCGAAGTTCTTGCACCTAAAGTGTCAGTATGTTTCTGTCATCGGTACAAAAATGAGTTTCGAAAAAAGAGCTAACATCAAATTTTGTTTTAAAATCGGTAAAACGTTTACCGAAACATTTGAATTGATGAAAAAAGCTTATGTCTATCTCGTACCAAAGTTCATGAGTGATTTACACATTTCAGGGCCACCCATAATCAGTAATCACCGAAAACTCGAAAACTCCATCGAAAGTGTTCGTAAATTTTCAAAAATGAACGGAAATCATCGTTGAAATTCATGGAGTCGGAGTTGAATATCTCTAAAACATCGATTTATCACATTCTAACTGATCGTTCGGGCTTACGAAAGGTCTTAGCACATTGAATTTCACAAAAGTTAACTGAGGGCCAAAAATTGCTCAGAATTCAAGGAAAACACAAGAACTTCCTTTACAACATTGTAACTGGTGATGAAACGTGGTGTTCCCTACATGAACCTGAAACTAAGCGTCAAAGTGCCGAATTGAAGGCCACAGACGAGCCACCACACAGAAAATCGTATTTGGAAAAGTCAAACATAAAGTCAGTGTTCATTTGTTTTTACGATTCCAAGGAAATTGTCCAAAAGGCGTTCGTGCCAACGGGCCAAACCGTCAATGCAATTTTCTATCTTAACGTTTTAAAGCGTTTGTTGCATCGCATTTGCCTTGAACACGCGAAGGAGGCGTTTATTGCATCATAATGCACCATCTCATAGATCCACTACTGTGACTGATTTTTGGACTAGAAATCGCATTTTAACCAACAATCACTCATCGTATTCGCTTAATGTGGCTCCGTGTGACTTCTACCTATTGGGAAAATTGCATCTGAGCATGAAAGGAAAACGTTTTGCGTCCGTAGAGGCCATCCAAATCGGCCCTTCAGGATGTCCCCACAATGACCTGAAACACTCTTTCGAAAAGCTTTTAGATCGCGGAAAACAGAATATTGAGGACAGAGGGAACTATTTTGAATAAATGAACTTCAAAGTTATCAGAATAAAGCGTTTCTGTTTTAGCTCAGTCTCGTTTATTTTGGACTTCACCTTGTACTTGGAAAATGGCATATTTTAAATGTCCAGCATGAGAACGTCTACAGGAAAAATCTGTCAAACTGTCGATTCATGAATATCTAAATCGTGAGAACGTCGAAATATCGATGTTGAAGTTTGTTCAGCAATGCTTTGCCCTACAGCAGCAATATTCTCAATATAACGTCCAGTTTTTGGTCTGCCTGTCCCTTCTCCATACTCGGCAGAACTAGTTTCTTGAAACTTTGAATTATCGACTAATTCGGAAGATTATTTCGACCAAAAAAACTACGAACTTTCCGATATGTTGCTTTTGAATTTCTACCACCTTCATATTAAGTTTCAATAATTTTAATGCGTTGTTCTATTGCGATAAATATAAAAGAAGACACATAAGAGTTACCGTTTAGAAATCATTCACTACATACATCTAGACATCACTTTTGTAAGACCCCTTAGATACGTTTATAAATACTATGTGCGTAGAGTAGGACAGATAATGAAGTGGGTCAAGTGATTATTGCGCATTAGTACAATTTTTGTATAAGTTGCCAGAATACGAGGCATAGCTGTGTAAATACAGTAAAACTAATTCGAACCCCGTCCTTATACAACTTCATACATATAAACATATCGAAAACTTGTCAGAAACTGCGTTGAGTACAGATTTGAGTTCAGCAAGTCAAACATCTAACCAGCGAGGTATAGTCTAGCTCTTAGTGCAAATGGTCAATATAATTTTTGCTCGTGTTGAGTAACCAGTGCTAGAAAGTGTAGTCACTCGCTTTTCGGCAGACATTTTAAACCTCCAAGTGTATTTTTGCCATGAAAGGCTTCCTGTAAATCCACTTGCCGCACGGGGGCTGTGTAAAAATGAAGGCGCATAATATAATACCAAATTATTATGTATGAAAAAAGTCGCACTTTAGGAAGAATATCGTCATTGTTAAGTCATTTTATTGGGTTGGCAACTAAGTAATTGCGTATTTCACTCATAGATGGCTTCAGTTGAATTTTTAGGTTTGAAGACGTAGTACAAATGTAAAACACATTTTGTTATTTGTTAGTTGCTAATTCAGTTGCCAATCAGTAAAAAAAAGCTTTTTGATCGGTTGCGTAGTTTTCGTTTGGCATATTTTTTTTTCGTCATATTTTGCTTTTTTATTTCCGCAAATTGAAAACCGCATCGCAAGCTCATAAAAACGTATGTACTGTTTATGGTGACGAAGCCTTAAAAGAACGGAAGTGTCAAAATTGATTTGCCAAATTTCGTTCTGGTGATTTTTCACTCAAAGATGAAAACCGCTCTGGTCATCCAGTTGAACTTGATGATGCCCTAATCAAAGTAATAATCGATTCGGATCGTCACAGTACAAGACCTGAGATTGCGTAGAAGCTTCATGTATCACATACATGCATTGAAAATCACTTAAGACATCTTTTCAGTGTTCAAAAACTCGATACATGAACTCCTCACGAACTGAAAGAATCGCATTTAACGCAAAAGTGGAAAAGATCGTGGAGCAGGCCAGGTGAACCAACTCAAACAACATCAAAAGCTGATATTCATCAAAAGAAGGTTTTGTTATCAGTTTGGTGAGATTACAAAAGAATTGTCTACTTTGAACTCTTACCACCCAACCGAACGATCAATCCTGATATCTACATTGAACAACTAACGAAATTAAACAATGCAGTTGAAGAAAAGCAACCCGAATTGACAAATCGAAAAATATTGTATTCCATTATGACAATGCAAGGCCACACACATTTTTGGCCACTCGGCAATAATTATTGGAGGTTGAGTGGGATGTTTTACCACATCCACCATATAGTCCTGACATTGCACCATCTGATTATTTTTTTGTTTCGATCTTTGCAAAACTTCTTTAATGGTAAAAATTTCTATAATGATGATGATGACAAATCGTACTTGATTCAGTTTTTTGCTAATAAAAACCAGAAGTTTTATGAACGTGGCCTTATGGTGCTGCCTGAAAGATAGCAAAATGTCATTGACCAAAATGGGCAATACAGTTTAAAGTTATTTAGTTGCATGAAAAAATTTTCCATAATTTTTTAATTTCCATTTTCCACAATTACTTAGTTGCCAACCCATTTCATTGAATTTTTTCGCCACCATTTGCTCTCGTGAACTTAATTTTGAAGTCGTCTAAAAAACGGCTTTTTTCAGTAGAACCAAAGCAATATTTTCGTTTTTTAGAGTACATTTTTGTAGTGAGCAAGGCTATACGTTAGTCGGCATGATTCTTACGACAGATCTGTACATAGCTGACTAGCAGTGTTGGCTCAAGCATGTGCTTCAAGATGTTCACAGCTATGCGACTCTCTGCGACCTACACTTTTGTGGAAGGCATTAATGCTTCATTTGAGCTTCACTTGGGCTTTTTTTTTCATAGGCATAATTTTTTCTTTCTTGGTCATTCAAAAACGCTCACGATTTGCAATTTTTATATACCATCATCCTTATACAACATCTATGGACCTTCCATAAAACAACGTTTTCTAATATATGTATAAACACCAAATGTGTACACATTAGCTTGGACAAAGCTTTCTTGCGCGCTCACCTTAACCCGCATGGATTTTTTATCTTCGGTGACACCCAGTGAAATTGTCTGCTTAAAATTTTTGTGGAACAACGTGACCCTGTTAACGTCTTTTTTACTGTACTTTCGTTATACTTATTTGCAGATGGGATCAAAAATGTCCATTTAAGTAGGAGGTAGAGGGTTAAAATGTACTACAATAAAATTGTTGTTAAATTCTCTTATACAAGTCTGGGGACAGGAATTATATTTGAAGTCGTTTTGTACTTAACATTTTCAATCAATTATTCGCACTTTCGCAAAAAATTATTAAACTTTAACTCTTCCTAAAAACAAACTCGTGCTCTCTGGACTAGTACTGTCTTCGGCCACGTTGACTCTGGGGTATCCTCTTTCGTAATAGTTAGTGTTTGCTTGTGTTTATTAACTTTTTATAGAATTGTTTCACTGTGCTATTAGACACTATCGCAACTAGTTACTGCTAAGTGGGGCACTGTGTAAATATATTGAACTATAAATATTTTTGACTAGAATTAGTGAATATTTCTAAGTTAAAAAGTGTAAAATATTAGCTGTAGGGTAAAGCATAAAGGTGTTTACGGTAGTGGTATTTATATTTGCCTCTTAACATATAAGTAATTTAATGTTCTTCGCATATAACAAATTTCTTTTAAGAATTAAATTTTTTTGGCTATGAAATATTTCTCTAGTGTTTGCGCAAGTACTAATGTTAAAGAATATTTGTCACAGATATCAAATAGCAGTTGATTTGATACTTTGTAGTCACTAATAGTGGCTACTGACTATTATCTGCACTCTAACCTAAAAGAAAATACGACCTTTTAACTATATTTCTGTATCATTTAATGAGTAAATTTGCCAAAACCTAAGCGTTTGAAATCTATTCAGTTGATTGTAACTACGTAAGCAGAAATGTATTTTTTTCTCCGCTCACTTATTTTTCAATTCACTAGCATTACTTGCTATCCGATCTATTAGCTAATGTACGAGATGACTCTCATTACTAATGGAGCGAATATTGGGTGCAAAAGCTTCAAAGTGCGGCACGATATTATAGAAAACGTAAAAGTAAATAAAAATATAAATAAATACATTTGAAAATAGTAAAAACAAAACTAACTAACACATTTTTGCTATTTGTATTTCCTTTCCTATTCTTGCTTTTATTTATTTTTGCTTTAAGTACTCACCAGAGGCAAGCGAACTCAGCGAGCCGGCTGTGCTGCCACCACCCTCGTAGGCATAGTTGCGTAAGTCATCAAAAGGCGGTGCATTTGGGTCACCATCGGCACGCTTTTTGTGCTCCTCAATGAACATGCCCACGTTTGGCTCCTGGCCGGGCATTAGCGTCATCACTGGATCTGCAGCATTACATTAGAAGAGAAAGTAGAAGAAATGGAAATAAAATTAGTATGAATTTGAGATGAGTAAGTGAAATTTGTAAGTGTATAAGCAGCTATAAGTAGAAGAAGGAGAAGAAGTAGAACTCAGCGCTCAGTGGCGAATGACTGCCTAAGCGACAACAAAATTTCAACATATTTTTGTGCCTTGCAAGAAAAAATACCCATCTCATAGCATTTTTAAAGTTGCCCTTGGTGTAGGGAGGTGAAAAAGTCAGTGGAACAGTTTTGAGGCAGGACAACAACGCATAGCTGAAGTGCAAATTCATGTTTCCTACAATTTTAATGCTGTCGCAGGCGAACTTGTGTGCGTACATCGATTCTGAGAAGGGACGGTACACAAGGGAATAAAAAATACGATCTACTTTTTTTGTATGTACAGAAAAGTTTGTGTTACTATTTAGAGGCGCGCATTGGCCTCGACAAAGTTAAGAGCCTTAAGTAGCCTCAAGATAAAGGAAAATTATTAGTTAAAAAGTTAACTATAAAAATCTATTTGAAATATTTATAAATTTTCAAAGTATACAGACAGCAGATACACAATAATTTCTATTTTAATTTAAGAAATGTTGGAATAATGGATTTTTAAAACTTGTTGTTTTTGTACTCAGGCATAAATTTGAAGGCGCAGAGTTGATTATATAATTTCAACAATTCAATAATTACAGCCTTTCTTAGGTAGTATATTCTGTCAAAAATAGTATCTGCATAAATTAAATGACCAATTATAAAATCCGACCACCGCAGCCGAATTGATTTGTGCATGACTAACATTCTTTAGTGCCCGATTTTCAGACGTACTATACAGGGTAGCCAATATTCGACGGACCCATCTGACAACCCTGTATCTTTTGACAAAGGCGTCAGATCGCTTAACGACAAAGTCCAAGCAGATTTTTACCATGGAACAGTACACGCCACGTGAGCGCTCTCAAATTGTTAAAATTTACATTCACCAAAAGAAGTCAATTATGACATCTAAACGTGCGTATAAAAAGTTAAATAATGTGAAAAGTGCGCCTTCTAAAAACACCATTAAACGTTTGTACGAAAGGTTTTCGACTGGTGCTGTGACCAAGGCGATCGGATGAGAATATTACTCTTGTACGGGCCAGTGCTGAGACGTCGCCAAGGACATCCCAAAATCGCCGTTCTCAGCAGTTGGGTATTGCTCGGACCACTTTACAACAAATTATCCGCATTGATTTGCATTTATTCCCGTATAAGATTCAATTGACGCAAAGATTGTTGCCTGCGGACAAGCCTTGTCGATTGGAATGGGCCCAAAAAACACACGGGACCGTCGAATATGGGCAACCCATGAAATAACTCATCATTAGAAATCATCGACCTTTCGGGGATGGCAAAAGACTGTAGGTCTCTTTGTGGAAAACATCCAGACGCGCAAATCAAATTGAGAGAGAAGCTTTGAAAACTGAAAGCGCCAATCATATATTATATATGCAGGGTGGCACAAATTTAATCATCCTATCGAAAGATTTATAATTTTTTCAAATGGCTTCGTACGTCAATCATTTTTGATACTTGAGAAAAAGACAGCTGCGTTACATAAAAAGGCAAGCAATGGAGCGCGTAAAGGACAAAATAAAGACTTCCGTCACTCAAAATCCTGTTTTTTTTTATTAATAGAAAAGTTATTCAAAAAAAGTCAGGGGGTGAACAACAAATATTATTTGGGCCTTATGTGGCTCTTGAGTGAGCACATTCGTTGAAAAACCGCTAGAGTTGTGTGCAAGCAAACCCTTGAACTCTTCAGCACGCAAACTCACAACACCTTCATTGTGAAGGAATTTTTGCCCAAGCAGTCAAAAAATATAATCGAAATGTATTCAGTTGATTTATTTACAGCTGATTTTTGTCTCCTATAATTTTCTGTGACTTTTTTCTTTTTTCTGGGGCACTCATTTTCTGTCGATAGCAGCCATAAAAGAGATTTCGCGGTGGGAATTGAAATCAATTGGAAAAAATTAGTTTGAAAATTGAATTTATAGATTTTTTAGAGTAATGCTGCATGCTCGGATTTTTTTTTCTGATCAATTTAATTTTTGAAAGCGCGTTAAAATTTCAGTGGACTAAGTCTTCAAATAAGTGTTTCAAAAACTTGTGCTCCCTTCATTCTATTAATGTGAATATGAAACGAAGGAGGATATATTCAGTTATCAAAAAAAAAATATTTATCTTTACTTTTCGCCAGGTCAAATGTAGTACAATAATGTCCTTTGAAAAATTGATTTTTAATTATCCAGAAATTTCTCAAAGAATATTCAATATTAATATGTGTACATGTGTATGTATATATATATATATAATTGGCGCGTACACCCTTTTCGGGTGTTTGGCCGAGCTCCTCCTCCTATTAGTGGTGTGCGTCTTGACGTTGTTCCACAAATGGAGGGGCCTGCAGTTTCAAGCCGACTCCGAACGGCAGATATTTTTTATGAGGAGCTTTTTCATGGCTGAAATACACTCGGAGGTTTGCCATTGTCTACCGAGGGGCGACCGCTATTAGAAAAATGTTTTTCTTAATTTTGGTGTTTCACCAAGATTCGAACCTACGTTCTCCCTGTAAATTCCTAATGGTAGTCACGCACCAACCCATTCAGCTACGGCGGTCGTCTGTGTATGTAGCAGTAAATAACTCAACTCCGCTTTTCCTGCTGTTTTATAAATACATAACGAAAAGTTGAGCTTTCCTCCTATGAAGTAAATCATACGCAGTGGCTTCCTCTGTTTACGCTTTGCCTTCTGACTTAAACTTTAAAACCCTTCAAGCAATAAATTGCTGAGCGTATGAAACACTGAGTATGCAGCATTACTACATTAAACGCGTTTAGTAACTAAGACACTAGGATTTCTTTACAGTTTTTGCAAATTTTATTTCTTTCCCATTTAATTTTAACAATTTTTTTTATCAAAACAGAGTCCACTCTAAAAAAAAAATTATATAATTGTGAGTGCCAAGATTTGCGCAAATTAAAAAAATCGACAAATTTTCATCAAAATTTCATACTTTTCTCATAACTTTTACAGAAATTTCGAGTACTTATTTTTAGAGCACATGGACTTTTTTTATAATAAAATGAAATTTTGAATTGGCTCACATAGAGCTTTCATTTTTCTCATTTTTTTCTATTATAGAATATTAATAATATATTTAAAACGCATTATTTATTTTCAATTTTGTATTTTAAACAAATAGAAAATTTTCCGCTATGTTGCGCTTTATAAATTTTCGAATTTTCAATTAAAGTCTGCCCATTAGTTTGTTGGTTTACCAACTGTATTTGCATCAAATACCGAAAATAATCAATATTTCCTTTTTAAATGCCTCTGTACTATGGCTAACAAAAATTTTCACGGATAAGCAATTAATTTCCACTCTTAGCAAAGCTATTTAAATGCCACTCCATTATTGTTAAATAAAATTTTTCATTTGCCATTTTCGGATTAGTAATAACACTTTACTAAAATACTGCATATATGTGTTTGTATACTGGAATACATTCATACACAAACATTAGGGTGGGTTAATTTATTTTGCGACATCCTTCTTAGGTGATTCGGACTCTAGAATAATTCTCAGAAAAACGAATACAAATGGAGCATCCAAAGTCAATTTTGAGCCCCTAATTTTAATATGAGCTGTTTTCGAAGCTAAATGAATATCGATATTTATTAAAGTACAATAAGTGCTACTTTTTCGAACATAAATTTAGGGGAATTGCTATTACGAATTGATTATTTTTGATTTATATTTTTGCAAACTGCGTCGTACGCCAATCATATTTGACACTTGCGAGTTAGACAGCTGCAGTATACAAACAGACAAGCAATGGGGCGCATAAAAGCTAAGCACTAAAGATTCCCAGACTCCAAATCACAATTTTTATTTAGTAAAAAAATAAAATATTTTTTTTATTTAGTAAAAAAAAATAATTTTTTTTATTTAGTAAAAAAATAAAATATTTAAAAAAAAAATTAAATAAAAAAAAAAAATTTTTGTTTAGTAAAAAAATTAACTTTAATTTATATTCAGTAAAAAAATTAACTTTAATATTTTTAATTAGTAAACAAATTATTTAAAAACAAAATTGGATAATTAATTTTGCACAACTTTCTGTAAGGATCGCCGCTATTATGGCAGCAAATGAGCTGTTCAAGAAATTTTACGGAGTGGCTCCAAAACTAGTGGCATATGCAGATGACATAGCTATAGCAGTTACGGGACACCATCAGTAATGTGATGAATAACACACTTAAAACGATACACAATGGTTGGTGCGTGATTACCATTCGGAACTCACAGAGAGAACGTAGGTTCGAATCTCGGTGAAACACCAAAATTAAAAAAAACATTTTTCTAATAGCGGTAGCCCCTCGGCAGGCAATGGCAAACCTCCGAGTGTATTTCTGCCATGAAAAAGCTCCTCATAAAAATATCTGCCGTTCGGAGTCGGCTGGAAACTGTAGGTCCCTCCATTTGTGGAACAACATCAAGACGCACACCACAAATAGGAGGAGGAGCTCGGCTAAACATCCAAAAAGGGTGTACGCGCCAATTATATTTAATGGACATCTCCCGCAGGGCTAGAGATAAACGCTGAGAAACGGACATGGTACTTTTTACCAGGAAATATAAAGTCCCGACGTGGAAACTCCCGAAGCTAGGCAACAACGAACTATTTCTCAAAGATCATGCAAGGTACCTCGGAGTAATACTAGACAGTAAATTGGCGTGGAAGCACAATGTTGAGGAAAGGGTGAAAAAGGCCAGTAACGCGTTATACGCATGTAAAAGAATGCTGGGCGTTACTTGGAGTCTATCACCCTCACTGATGCATTGGTGCTACACGGCAGTAGTTAGACCGATATTGCTGTATGGGCCTTAGTATGGTGGTTAGTTAGTTTGGTGGTGGACTGCGACAAGAAAACTGGCATACTTAATGCCCCTGGAAAGGATTCAAAGACTCGCTGCAGTGTGCATAACAGGAGCGATAAAAACCACTCCAACGGCGGCACTGAAAAGGATACTCAGCATGCCACCTATTGACCTTATGGCGGAAAACCTGGCAGCGAAATCTGCGAGGAGGTTAATGGCTGCTGGGGTATTCACCTGTAGAACCTTCGGGCACAGCTCAATAGGAAAGTGGAGGTCAGGTTGCACAGCCTGCATGACCCCGTACCTTAATTGGGAGAGAAGGTTGCGCACTACAATTGGAGAGGAGGGATGGCACAAAGGCATTAAGCCTCGCTATAGAACTTTTCACATCTATACAGACGCCTCTAAAACTTCAGATGGAGTGGGAGCGGGCATTTACTGCTCAAAACTAGGAATAAGGCAGCATATCAAGCTCCCAGGCCACAGCAGTATTTTCCAAGTGGAAGTTTTTGCTGTGGGGAAAGCCGCGGAGCTAGCCTACACAAGAACAGGAAAGAACTCAACAATTAATATATACGTGGACAGTCAAGCAGCAATAAAAGCAATAAGCTCATATTGTATTAAGTCTAAAAATGTTGGACGAAACAGGGAGGCCATAGAAAGGCTAGCCGCAAACAGTAGGCTGCATATCTATTGGGTACCTGGTAACAAAGGCATTATGGGGAACGAAATAGTAGATGAGATAGCAAAAAGTGCCGTTAAAAAAGTGCTAAATACAATGTATGTACAATGAAATGGACGACTACATGAAAAGACGAGTGGAAGCTACGTGGACTAATCTGACCACATGCAAAACAGCATAAGTAAGGTGTAGAACTAAAAACAAAAAACTAACTCAATTCGGAGTTACGCTCTCGCGAAAGGACTGCAGAACTATCATGGGTATGCTAAGAGGTTATAATCTATTGGCTGCACATGCGTACAAGATAGGGATTGCTACCACGGACAAATGCAGGAAATGCAGAGAGGATGTTGAGGAAACTTTCTGTGCGTCCATCCGGCATTGTTAAAAACGCGTTTAAAATGCGTGGGAGCCCTATTGTTTGAGGGTCTGGAGGACGTCTCAAAAGCGGATCTCCCACCCCTGCTTAGATTCGCCAAAAGCGTTGGCAGCCTACATGATGTCTACTTTCAATATTCATAGAGGTTGGGCTCCATCTGTTATCGCTAGGGATTAAAAGGTCTATTGCCAACCAGGCTAACCTAACCTCATCTTCTCTAAGGATTTTTTTAAGATTGGGTTAAGTAATTTTGTGTATAGTCTATTCAAGTTCAAAGTTGTAAGTAAACCAAAATTTATCAAGTTTTAAAATATTTGAAAAAAATTTTATTTAATTTTAGTTAAAATTTTTCTTTTTTTTTCAAATCATTGAGACGTATTCTATAAATCGTATGATTTGAATTCAAAACGATTTGCTAAGCCGCTTGCGGAAATTATTCCTCAAAACGCCATAAATTCGATTACGATCCAGTAGATTCAAAATATTCCAGCAGAAGTTGAAATTCAACAAAAAACGCAACGAGCTAACAAAAGAGTAACTTGTCATAGCTCCAAAATCGTTAGCTAGAAATTACCAATACCATTAATCTTGTGGGACAGCCAAGCGACAATTATGACACTCAGTTCCCATCAGGTAACCTCTAAACTGGTAGTGGCGAACCTTGGCAAGCTCAACACACTTCACATGACCAATCAGATTTGGATGCTCTACATGCCGGCTCGGATTAGCTTTTATGAAGGAAATAGAATTGCTGGAAAAGTCGCTAAAAATTGAGCATAAATGCTCCTCAAATCACTTTTGGAGCTTGGGTAGAATAAGAAGAAGCTCACAGCGAAATATATTGGAACAGGCGCTTAGATTTGATTCACAACAGAGCACTTTTCTGCCTATTAAATTAAATTTTACCTACATACAATCATTTTTTTCGGACTTAGACATAGTAGAGCAAGCAATTTCATATACTTTGCTTTGTAGCGCCATCTTGCGCTTCATTTAGTATTTTCGCATTATTTAAAGATAGTTTCCATTTAAATTTGTGGCACATGAAATTGAGTTTAGAGTTATGCTTTAATGTAGGTCTCTTAGGAATTTTATGTAGAGTCCAAATTTGTAAGGTAGATTAAAAAAAAAAAATTCCATAGAAATTCACCCACCCTAATATGCACATAGAATATTAGCACTATTTGTACTTACACATTATTGGCATTTTCATGGCCGCCAGCTCGGGTGGCATTGGCCCGCCAATTGGTATTTGCAGCGGTGTAATATCGAATGCAGTCATATCATCCTCGCCGCCACCTTCATCATCGTAGTTGATAATATTCTCTCGCACATCATCATCCGGGCCAGGATATTTAATATGCGCCTCACGACGGCGATTATAAACGACGAATACGAGCACCAGAACTATAAATAGTGGAAGAAAAAGTAAAAGTAGGAGGGTGGGGAGAGGGGAAGTGAAAAAGCGTTATTAGTATTTACATGTAAAAATGGTTTTAATGCGTATTTATATGTATATGCGTATATATGTATAGACATCTGTAGTTGTGGAATTAATAAATTTCAAATGCAGGATTCAACGTTTTGCTGCAACGAACTGCGGCGGCGGCGACCGCGACGGCCTCGGCTGTGGTACTTATTGCGCCGCAAAGCCTATTCATTCAGCTACTTGTTATTGCTGGTAGTTGTAAAATATTATATATGTATTTGTAATATGCGTGCATATGTTGACAACAACACTACCGGCAGGCGTATGGCTATGTAAGTGGGTGTACTTGATAAATAAAAATGTAAAATTTTATATACGAAAAACCACTTTTTAGTACTAACTACCACTTTCACATATACAAAAATGCATGCAAATATATTCTTCATATTCATATAAGTACACATGCACGCACGCATAAGTGCATAAGTGCAGTTTAATGGTTTATGAATTTATGCGTAAATAGTAAATACACTTAGATATTAAGTTATGTAGCCAAAGTATGAGCTGAAAAGCGTTTGCGTTAACGCTCGATGCAAGCAAATATTTTACTCAGCAAAAATATTAAAATAATAAAACCCACAAATATGCACACATACGCACATACATACATGTATATGTAGAAACAAACCCAAGTGCGCAATTTGTACGTGCTTTAAAGCGCTCTTGCAACACATACCCATACACACACAGTACTCCTGTATTCACAAATATGTATGTATGTGTGCACATAAATATTATGCAACATGCAGCGCGCGTTTGTAAACTAACCAAATACAGCTCCTATACTCGTAACTAACCAAATACCACAAACAAATGCAAGATAACCAACAAACGAATTTGTATGCACGTAAATATGTATATTTATTTTTAAATAAGTGCATGTGTGTGTGCATAAATTACAAATTTGTTCACCCTTTTGTGTATGCACAAATGAACTGCAATGGTTTGTGGTAGTGGTGTTGGCTACACGCTGCCAGTTCCACGCGTTACATTAATTACTTGCAACAAGTAAAAACATATCTGAAAATTGTATACACACAGCGTAACGAACTTACTTGATCCTGCTGGTGTTCTCTTATCTTGTTTTGCATCGTTACGCACTGAGAGTATGCAATATGCAATGCATTAAATTAACAATGTTGCAACATCATGGCAGCGGGCAGCGCGTTAGAATGAAAGTTGCCATTATTGCAATTTCGCAACTTGTGGTGCAGTAATCCATTTATAAATTCGCATAACTCTTAAGCCCTTTACTACTTTGAAATTCTAATATTCCACCACCGCTAACACACGGTGCTTTTCGGACGCATTTGAAGTAAGATGGACAGACTGATAATAAATAGCTCACTTTTTTGCACTAAACTTGTGGCTCAAATGCAATGGCTGTGCGTTTTTTGTTGTTTTCTTTGTTGTTTGTTTTTGTTTACTACCCAAAATTAATTAATATTAATTTGGTTTGAATTTCATTCCTTCAATTCAATGCAATTTGCTACTCATTTTACTAATTTCCTTGGTATGGGGTGGTGTGAGCTGAGGTTACGTATACGCCACAGCAAATTGTATTTCATTAATGGAGAAACAACGAACATTGCTTTTTTTAAGGGGAAGCAAAACGAAAACGAACTTTAGTAAATTTTTTCATTGTTCAGCCGAAACTGAACCGAAGTGAATTGAACTTTTTAAGGGCATAAAAAAAAAAGAATTATTTAAAAAAAATTAACATATTACAAAACAAAAGTAAAACAATTTAAATCATATTAAAATGGTATTATATTGGCAACTAAAAGCAGGAACCTGCCACGTATTTCGATTAATAATTAAACTTCATATGAAACGTATTTAGTACGTCCAGAAACTCGCGTGTACAGGTTAAGATAATTTTAAACCGTGAGAAGAGAAGTGCCTTTTATTCAGGCAGAAGTAGCTAGACCCAATTTTGCCGACTTCAATATCAGGCGCATTTATCGATATCGTTACACTTTTAAAACAGCCACGCGACTATTAAGGTTATTAGTTTGCACCAAGTAATCTCGATATTGGAACTGAAGTACCTTAACAGGCTTAACACTTCGACATGACCAATCAGGCTTGGATTTTCTGAGTACCGGGTCGCATTGTCTTTGGAAATAAGATTGCAAGCAAAGTCGCGAGAAAGCGGGTATCGACTCTCCATGAAGATTGAGCGCACCTTTGCGGCTTGGGTTGAGTAATAATTTCATAGCGTTTCTATATTTTCTTTTATTTTACAACGACTTGTTTGTTGTATGGGAAAGTTTAAGTAATCATTCGATAGAAATCTTTCTGCTCCACAAAACTATATTAATTTTGCAATATTTCTGAGTTTTCTAATTTATTTAACTTTTGAGGCTTAGAAATGGAATACTCAGGAGGCAGAAAACAACACATTCGATACCTGCGCTTTTTTGCTTTTCATCGAGGTTAAAAAGCAGCTCGGGACGTTTGGGACGTGTATGGAGAAGGTGTCATAGGCGAGTCTAAGCACGTAAATGATTTGCAAAGTTTAAAAATGGTGACTTTAACGTCAATGACGCATCCCGCAGCGGAAGACCTTCTAAATTCGATGAAAAAGGTCTCAGTTCACTTTTGAAGGAGAAATGACCTGCGATCATAAAACGATTCTCAACACGCGGTCATAAACAGAGCTTCTAGTACCGAATTGTCACGGGAGATAAGAAAAATCAATATGAAGGAAAGGAAGGAGTCGGTGGCTCCAGGAGATACGCCAAAGCCATGTGTCGAACCCGACCTTCATCCAAAAAAGATCTTAATATGTGCTGGGAGGGCATGGTGTACTGGGAAATTCTCGAAAAGAATGCCACAGTCAACAAGGAGCTCTACTTAGCCCAGCTACATTGCGCGAAAGACCTGATCGACATGGTCAAACCGTACTGCTTTACAACAACACCAGGCCCCATGTTGCACAAGTTGTGAAAGCCGTACTCCACGAGCTCGAATGGGAGGTCCTTCAGCATCCGCCATATTCTTCGGACTTTCCCAGAACGCTTACCATATTTTCTGTTCCCTGTCAAATCGTATAATAACGCCCTTCGATAACAAAGAGGTCCTTAAAAACTGGCCCAACAACTTCTCATCGGCATCAACAAATTGGCCGAGAGGTGAGAAGAGGTTGTATACAGCAACGGCGAATATTTATTTGATTAAATCACTGATATAGTTATTGTTTTTTGCTTAAATAAAAGTCTTCGGTGGAAACGCTACGAACTTATTCCCCCAGCTAATAGTAAGAAGCAGAATTAAAAAAAAATTAAGAATAAATTTTAGTTTTGAGATTTACTCAGATTCGGTTAATTTAAAAATATTGTTAAGCGTCCTAATGTTTAAGTCTCTTACCGTTTATTGTATTAACTTATTCTCCTATTCTCTGTCGATTAGCGTTTTCACAGTTTTTTTCATACTTTCCAAGAAAGTTTCTCTGTAATAGGTAAGAAGTATTGAAGCACCTAAATATTTACATATGTATATAATTTGCCGTTACTTATGAGTAAGCAAACTTTTCAATAAACTCACTTTCTAATTTACTCCATCGAGACCGGCTGATCTTTTTATTCGTATTTCTATTTGGAAAAGAAGTTTAATTCTTGGAAAAAAATTTTAAAAAATTTTATTTTTGAAAAAAAAAACTTTAATTTTTGGAATAACAAAATAAAATTTTTGGAAAAAAAAATTAAAAAATTTTATTTTTGAAAAAAAAACTTTAATTTTTGGAATAACAAAATTAAATTTTTGGAAAAAAAAATTAAATTTTTGGAAAAAAAAAATTAAATTTTGGAAGAAAGATTAGTTTGTCATATTTCATAGGGGAGTGTGACATTTTCTTATCTTTTTTATTTTAAAACTGACCAAAATCGAGTTACGCCCCAACTTAAATCATTAGTAAGTGTTCTTATTATGTTATGTCCATAAGCAAGCAGTCATCTATTCGATTCAATTTACTCAGCCAAGCTAGTAGTATTTCTCAAGAATTTACAGCGACTGTTTAATGTTATTAGAATACACAGAGGCATCTTATTTGCGTTTCTCCTGCTCTGCATAATGCACATTTACTTCAATAGTGTCGTAGTAGAAATATGGTTTGGAAAAGTAAGCAGAAATCACCACAAGATTTGCATTTATTTACCTTTATTACAGAAAAACTGTAAAATGTACCGAACTTTCTCATTGTTAACTTCCATTGGTAACACCTCGTATCTCATAACTGAATGAAAAAAAACAAAAAACAAAAAACGAATTTTTTTAGTGTGAAATATCGCCTTAAGAACGAGCATAAACTTTAAATTGTTTGATCGATACTTTGCGAGATATCGATTACCACAGCCATCTACCGAGGAAATAATGGATTTCATTTACCCCAAACTAATAGTATCCCATGGAGGATGGTTCCATGTGTAGAAGTCCACGCAAGTGGGGAAAGTTACTGATCGCCATTCACTTGGGAGTGGCCAGGACGATTCTTCTACATATGGTTCAAGCAGCTCACAACGGCCGGGATTAGCCCACGTATCCTCTGGGTAGCTCCCGAACACCCGTTCGGGAGTGAGCTAACGTGAGAAGGCGAAGCAATCCAGAATAGCTGGTTGTGCGCTGGGTTTGGGACCCGCCACTTAAAAATCCCCCCCAATGAAAACAGCAACAAAGCCTCGGATGAGAACTGCCTTTACTGATGACGACCCCTGCAAACGAACTAAGGACTATGATTTGAGGGCATGCACCTGGAATGTCCGGTCCCTTAATGGGGAGGGTGCCTCTGCCCGGCTGGTTGATGTCCTCGTGAGAGTAAAGGCTGACATCACTGCCATCCAAGAGATGCGATGGACGGGGCAAGGTAAGAAAACCATAGGACCTTGCGACGTCTACTACAGCTGTCATGTAAAGGAGCGCAAATTCGGTGTCGGATTTGTTGTGGGAGAGAGACTTCGTCGCCAAGTACTGTCGTTCACTCCGGTGGACGAGCGTCTCGCAATAATCCGCATCAAAGCGCGATTTTTTAACATCTCGCTAATTTGCGCCCACGCCCCGACGGAAGAGAAGGACGATGCGACCAAAGATTCCTTCTATGAGCGCTTGGAACGTTCCTATGAGCGCTGCCCCCGCCACGACATAAAAATCGTGCTTGGCGACTTCAACGCCAGGGTGGGCAAGGAGGGAATTTTTGGTCCCACAGTCGGAAAATTCAGCCTGCACAACGAAACATCCGGTAACGGACAGAGGCTGATCGACTTCGCCGGGGCCCGAAACATGGTAGTCTGCAGCACCAGATTCCAGCATAAAAAGATACACCTGGCTGTCTCCTGATCGAAAAACACGAAACCAGATCGATCATGTTGTGATAGATGGAAGACACGCTTCTAGTGTATTAGATGTACGTACGATCCGAGGGCCCAACATCGACTCGGATCATTACCTTGTTGCAGCCAAGCTGCGCACCCGCCTCTGTGCAGCAAAAAACGTACATCTACCTACGCAAAGAATGTTCGACATCGAAAAGCTGCAATCACAACAGACAGCCAGAAGATTCGCCACTCGACTCTCACTCCTGCTCTCGGAGAGCACTGCCCAACAAACCGGCATGCGCGAGCAATGGAGCAACATTTCTCGTTCACTACGTACCGCCGCCGAAGAAGAAATCGGATTCCGGCGAGCCCGAAAAAACAATTGGTACGACGAGGAATGTCATGCTGCCGCAGAAAGAAAGGATGCCGCCTATAGAGCCACGCTGCGATCGGGCGCAACGCGAGCCATGTGGGATCGCTACAGAGAGCTGAAAAAGGAAGAGAGACGTATTATCCGACAGAAGAAACGAGAGGCCGAAATACGTGAGTGCGAGGAGCTTGAGATGCTGGCCAACAGGAACAACGCCCGAAAATTTTACCAGAAAGTTCGGCGGCTTACAGAAGGTTTTAAGACCGGGGCGTTTTCCTGTAAGAACAAAGACGGCGATCTGGTGACTGACGTACAGAGCAATCTTAAATTATGGAGGGAACACTTCTCGAACCTGTTAAACAGTGACAGCTGCGCATGTCATAGAGAATGTGAAGATCCCGATACCCCAATCGTTGACGACGGAATTGTCGTTCCGTTACCCGACCATGACGAGGTGAGAATAGCAATATCACGGCTAAAAAACAACAAAGCCGCGGGCGCCGACGGACTGCCGGCTGAGCTATTCAAACATGGCGGCGAGGAGCTGGTAAGGTGCATGCATCAGCTCCTATGCAAAATATGGTCGGATGAAAGCATGCCTGCCGATTGGAATTTAAGTGTGCTCTGCCCAATCCATAAGAAGGGCGATCCTGCAATTTGTGCCAATTACCGCGGGATTAGTCTTCTAAATATCGCCTATAAGGTTCTAGCGGGCGTATTGTGTGAAAGGCTGAAGCCCACCGTCAACCAACTGATTGGACCTTATCAGTGTGGCTTCAGACCTGGAAAGTCCACCATTGACCAAATATTCTCAATACGCCAAATCCTGGAAAAGACCCATGAAAGGAGAATCGACACACACCATCTTTTCGTCGACTTCAAAGCTGCATTCGACAGTACGGAAAGGAGTTACCTGTATGCCGCGATGTCTGAATTTGGTATCCCCGTAAAACTAATACGGCTATGTAAGATGACGTTGCACAACACCAGCAGCGCCGTCAGAATTGGGAAGGACCTCTCTGAGCCGTTTGATACCAAACGAGGTTTCAGACAGGGTGACTCGCTGTCGTGTGACTTCTTTAACCTGATGTTGGAGAGCATCGTACGAGCCGCAGAACTTAATCGCTCAGGCACAATTTTTTATAAGAGCGTACAATTGCTGGCGTATGCCGATGATATTGATATCATCGGCCTTAACAACCGCGCTGTTAGTTCTGCCTTCTCCAAACTGGATAAAGAGGCAAAGCGAATGGGTTTGGTGGTGAACGAGGACAAAACGAAGTACCTCCTGTCTTCAAACAAACAGTCGGCGCACTCGCGTATCGGCACCCACGTCACTGTAGACAGTTATAATTTTGAGGTTGTAAAAGACTTCGTGTATTTAGGAACCAGCATTAACACCGATAACAATGTCAGCCTTGAAATCCAACGTAGAATCTCTCTTGCCAACAAGTGCTACTTTGGACTAAGTAGGCAATTGAGCAGTAAAGTCCTCTCTCGACGAACAAAACTAACACTCTACAAGACTCTCATCATGCCCGTCCTAACGTATGGCGCAGAAGCGTGGACGATGACAACATCCGATGAAGCGACGCTTGGAGTGTTCGAGAGAAAGATTCTGCGTAAGATTTTTGGACCTTTGCACGTTGGCAATGGCGAATATCGTAGACGATGGAACGATGAGCTGTATGAGCTTTACGACGACATAGACATAGCGCAGCGAATAAAGATCCAGCGGCTTCGTTGGCTGGGTCATGTCGTCCGAATGGATACAAACGCTCCTGCTTTGAAAGTATTCGATGCGGTACCAGCTGGTGGTAGCAGAGGAAGAGGGCGGCCTCCTCTGCGTTGGAAAGATCAGGTGGAGAAGGACTTGGCTTCACTTGGTGTGTCCAATTGGCGCCGGTTAGCACGAGAGAGAAACGACTGGCGCGCTTTGTTAATCTCGGCCAAAATCGCGTAAGCGGTTATCGCGCCAATTAAGAAGAAGAAGGATAGTATCCCATGACATAAAAATATGGCTTTACTTTTACTTAAGAAGGCATACGAGTAGTAAATTGGAACCTTTGAAGCCGTTTTTCTCAAAATGTTGCTTTTCTGAATAATGACACTTTTCCAGTAAATGAGCAATGTGAAGAAACGGACAATCATTTTAGAGCAGTGATGGGCTTAAAAGTGAGTTCAGTGCCTATGTTCATGGATTCCAACGAGGTACTTAAAGAAAAAAGAAGGACTTGTACTCTTTGTGGCATCACAAACAACCCAAGTCGCACATTTGTACCCTACTCGAGTAACTACCTCAGCTTAATCTAACCTAACCTAATTATAGTATGTTGGCCAATGTACTGATCGCCCTTACGTCAAGGCGCTTTTAGTTGATTTGTTCATGAGTACCAACTTTTCACAGTCTAAAAGCTCTATAAGTGTTAGTACTCTTCTACTTAAATAGGGCTTATTCTACAAAGTAGCAGTCAGCTATGCACTCATATACCCATTTAAGTTGAATTAAATGCACATATTTGCCTACTACAAGCCTTACAACTCGAACTCCATTGATGCGCGAACTAGCCCAAGTCCACACACTTTGTGCTTCGAGTATCTACAATTATGCTGAATTGGCACTTTCAATGCTTGGCCTCTTTAACCATGAATACAGTTACAGTATATCAGTTTGCATGTATATCGAGTGCCATCGAAACACTCCTCTGCAGTGGGAAATCAACAACTCAGCCATCATTACAGTTCATGTGCTGATATTTAATGATAGAAGTCGTACTGATCCGAGAGTGACTAGAACTGTACCAATTGGGGAATGACCGATTGGAGGTGTATGCGAGAGAAATATTCTTCTATTATTACAAATGTGAATGCTTTAAATTGTAAGGATGCACGAAATCAGTATAAGAGCAATATAAATTCTGATGGGTGCAATTAACTATTTTTTTATCCATTATGAACTAGTTCGTTAAGTGATATGATACCGGTGTTTGGAGTTTTTGGTTAACTAACAGATAGAATGCTGATATAGAGGCGGAAAATTAGCATTTCCTAGAACATTCTCGTGTTAAAAATACCATTTGCTGATATCGAAAAAAGATAGCAGAAAGCTACCGAAAGCTGCAAAGCAAACTGGTATTCAATCAATTCAGAACTAGTAATTTGGACTACAGGGTCTCATGCATTTACTAGTGAAGTGTAAATGTTATGAAAAATCATTACCATAAAAATTAATTAATATCAATTGGAAATGCAATGCAAGAGCAGAAACAAGTTGGATGTTTTCATTTTTCTGCTTTGCGATGCCTATCTCTGCCTACACGAATGGCCATAAATGTGTGTAGGTAGCTGCATACATCTATATGTACATCTATAGGTACTTATACACATACATATTAATGAGACTATGCGTATTGATGAGCACTTTTGCACAATTGAGAGCATAACACCCATGCAGTTCAATAAAAGTGATCATGATGGCTCGCATGCAGTGCGTGAAATTTTAACTTTCAATTCACAAGGAAGCGCGATTACTTTGCTTGGTACTTATGTTCATGTGCTGTGTGAATACTCAAAAAAATTAAAATAATTGATTTCAATATTTTTATTTTCAATTTTTTAATTTTTCACTTTTTACTTCAATTAAACATTCCCGAACCTCTTCCTTTTTGTTCTTACTTTTCTCTCTCTCTCTCGACATTTCGTCGCCATTGAGCCTTTGTGCGTTGCTTTTTAATCAAAGTGAATTTTTTTCGTGCGTGTATTCGCTTGTGCGGATGTAAAAAATTATGGTGTTGCGGTTGTATGGCCAAGAGCGTTTATTTTAATGTACATTGTGGCTTGTGGACGTGGTTAGCAATTGTAAATATGATATGAAAATCTTAAAAAAAAAATTTCAACTAAATAGCGAATGTTTGGCATTTGTGGTGCAAGAATAATTTAGCTTGAATTTGATGAGCATAAAAAACAATTAATTTTATGCTCATAAAAGAGTAGTTTGGATATGTTATATTGGGTCATCCGAGATGTTCGGTAACAAATTACTGATAAATAATCTTGAACTACATCAATCTCGTATGCAATATATTTGATATCTGGCAGAGCTGTATGTCAGAGCTGTCACATCTTTTAATTGAACGATTCATGCGAATTAATCCAAGTATTATGGCAACCACTAAATTCTTTCAACATTTTTTCACATCTTTTAGGTATAATACCTATATGTTTATATGCATATACCTATAAAAACAAAAATCCTTGGAAAAAAATTTAATACTTCCTAAATTTATTAATTTTTCAAATATTGGTACAATCTTGGGCTTTTTTTCATATTTTTACACATTTTTTTGGTATGCAATTTTTTGGGAAAAAATTATTTTTTTATCGCCATTTTAGAAAAATTTTCGAAAAACGTAAGGTTTTCTTCATATTTTTCTTAATACATTTTTTGGAATAAAATTATTGACTTTTGGTAGAAAATTTTGGGAATTTTTCGGAATTTGTTGGAATTTTAGAAATTGATTTCTTTTATAATTATTTCGAAATAAAGTTATGGATCTTTTGGTAAACGTTTTTGAGATTCTTTGTTTTGGAACTTTTAAAAGCAGTGGTTTTTCCTGTTTGTTTATTTGGGGAAAATTTGTTTGGGAAAAATATTTACTTTTGGTAATTTTTGTAAGACGTAGGTGTTTTTCCTATTTTTTTAATAACTATTTTGGAATAAAATTATTGATTTCTGGTAATAAAATTTTGGGTATTTTTTATATATTTTTTTGAAAAACGGGTTGTTTTAATTTTTTTATAAATTTCTTGAAATAAAATAGATTTTTGGTAAAAATTTTTCCGAATTTTTTATGGAACTTTTGAAAAGCAGGGCAGCAGGGCAGCAAGCAAATTTAAAAAAAAAATAGGAAGGGATTTATCCTTTTTTTTGCTATTTTTTTTTGGGAAAAAACTTTTTTTTTATCGCTATTTTAGGGAAATTTTCGAAAAACGTAAGGTTTTCTTCATATTTTTCTTAATAAATGTTTTGGAAAAAAATTATTGACTTTTGATAATTTTGGGAATTTTTCGGAATTAGTTGGAATTTTTGAAAACGATTTCTTATATAATTATTTCGAAATAAAATTATGGATTTTTTGGTAAACGTTTTTGAGGTTCTTTGCTTTGGAACTTTTGAAAAGCAGTGGTTTTTCCTATTTGTTTATTAATTGTTTAGGAAGAAATATTGATTTCTGGTAATTTTTGTAAGACGTAGGAGTTTTTCCTATTTTTTTAATAACTATTTTGGAATAAAATTATTGATTTCTGGTCAAAAAATGTTGGGTATTTTTTATATATTTTTGAAAAACGGGGTTTGTTAATTTCTTTTATAAATTTTTCGAAATAAAATTGATTTTTGGTAAACATTTTTCGGAATTTTTAATGGAACTTTTGAAAAGCAGGGCAGCAAGCAAATTATGAAAAAATGGGAAGGGTTTTTCCAAACTTTTTTTTGCTATTTTTTTGGGGGCAAAATATAGATTTTCGGTAATTTTCATCAAACGTAAGGTTTTTTTCAATATTTTTTATCAATTTTTTGAAAAAAATGTATTAATTGGTGGACATTTTTTGGATTTTTTTATTTGAGATTTTTAAAAAGCGACCGCCAGAGGTTTTTCCTTTTTTTATTAATTTTTTGGGGTAAAAATACTAATCTTTTTACACGTTTTTGGGATTTTGTACTTTATTTTGGAATTTTTGAAAACCGCGCCTCTTTACATTTTTTTTATTTCTCTTAATAATAGCTGATACTATACTTTCGAAAATTTGTCAGATATATACATATATATATATAATTGGCGCGTACACCCTTTTCGGGTGTTTGGCCGAGCTCCTCCTCCTATTTGTGGTGTGCGTCTTGATGTAGTTCCACAAATGGAAGGCCTCCAGTTTCAAGCCGACTCCGAACGGCAAATATTTTTATGAGGAGCTTTTTCATGGCAGAAATACACTCGGAGGCTTTTCATTGCCTGCCGAGGGGCGACCGCTATTAGAAAAATGTTTTCCCTAATTTTGGTGTTTCACCGAGTTTCGAACCAACGTTCTCTCTGTGAATTCCGAATGATAGTTACACACCATTCGGCTACGGCGGCCGCCGCCTAGATACTACGTCGCGTCTATATACTTCTGGAATAAATCCAACGTGATTAGAAGCGAAAATGGAAACCAAGTCAAAGCAACAAAAAGAACTCTGGTTCGACAAGGTTAAAGACCAACTATAGTAAAGAGGAAGGCCTACTGTTTTGGTGATTAGCGAAAGTACTGTAGAAGGCAATAAGGTATTGCGAAAGTAGTTAGAAACTTGATACCGTATGAAAATTAAACATTCACTAGCAATTACCAGGTTTGTTATCATACGAACCTTATGAGAAGGTGTGTATAGTAGAATAAGCGCTTTGTGTGGTTGATCGATGAGATAAAGGAGAGAGAAATTCAATCAATCAATTTGCAGCTGCGAAAGAAACTGAAATGAAACCATGCGGTCAAAATTATTACTAAGTAGAAAAATGCTCGCATATGAAGTAAGCCGAGGCTTTTCAAATGGTCACCAAAAAAGTCTTGGCTATGTATTTGATGGGATTTGAAAAGTTGACTGCCTTTCCAAATGATTTATCAAATCTGTACTGTCAGCATTTTATAAAATAGTGGACAAGATTTTATTTTAAATAGTTATTGTTATAACCAGAAAAGCGCAAAACTTCCCTCATAGCCATGATGGTCCAGATATAGTACATAGGCTGCTACTATGCGAACTGGCTTTTAACGACCTCGGTACTCAGAACTTTTGTTTCGTTCCCCTTGTAATTCCGTTAGAAGCACAAAATGGCGTTCAATATAGCAAATGGCTGGTTCTTATGACTGCTTTCTGATAATACGAACCTCGAATGTAAAACACGCAACAAAATCTTAGAAAACGTTTAGTCCGACCTATAAAATAAAATACATGCTCGAACTTTATTTAAGGGGTTACATGGGTTTCGTCGGGTAAAAAAAGACCTATTTCCATATTTTTTTTTTTCTATGTAAAAAATTTAAAGGAAAAGGCCTGTACGTCGACAAAAAAACACCAAAAAGTAACTGTAATGACATAAAAATGGCACTTTGTGATATTAAAATTCAAAGGGCTATAAGGGGATATAAAACTGCATACCCAGAAAAATTTTAACATATTCTGGTTAAAAAGTTGAGGATTTTGATTGAATTTAGAAAATTTTACTAATTTTTGTACGAAGTTTGAAACTTTTATTGAATAAAGTACTGCGTAGAATTGTTTTTAAATTTTAATTTAGTTTTTTTGTTTTTAATTCTTATTGAAAAATGTTTATTAAAACAAAAAAACTAATGTAAAAGAAATAATTTTTATTGTGCCATGTTTTTCTGCGAAACTTTATAATTGTAAGATGGTTCTTTTAGTTTAAGAATTTCATCCTCAGAGGCGATTTTGGTTTTTATAGGAACGGGCTTCTAAGATATTCAAAATTGATTTCCTCTTGCTAGTTCTCTTGCGTTGTCATATCCCATTAACACCCGCTTTGCGATGTACCGAAAATGAAGTTCGCTTTTTTGGCATACTATAAGCGCTTGTCAGAATTTCGTTGGCTTGGATTTTCAACTCATACTCGTATATGGCTTCATATTTAAAAAAATATATTTTATTTCATCATATATGCATACAAAGCGTGCTTATATATATGCACACAAATATGCAGTAAAGAAAAACAAACATGAAATTTGTAAAATGTTAACATGCAAAAAACTAATGAGAATCTGCAGGTGCTTAAAACCTGGCTAACAACTATTTAAAAAGTATCTACAAGCAATTCAAACTGTGCTAAAGAGTTATAAAAACTATTAAATACATATAATAATCTATAATTAATAATTTCAATTTATGGTAATTATTTTTTATTAAATTATTTTAGTATTTTAATTATTTCACCAACGTTTTCATCACTTCCGCGCCATTCGCTTAATCCACACCTTCACCAAAAAAAAAATCTATTATCCCCATTTTCTCATATAATTTTTTTTCTTTTAATTTTATTGTTATTGTAATTCGTGTACTTACGTATCAGCGTACTGGTGCATAAAACTAGCACTATTATGAAATCACGTGATGGTGTTAATACACCCGATGCCAACAGTTCCAGTTCACAATTCATGCCGGTGAAGCCCATCGGGCAGTGGCACTCATATTTCTTTGGCGGATTGTGATCACGACAACGTCCACCATTACGACACGGAAATTGCAAACATTCATTATCGTTGACACATTGACTGCCCGAAATTTTGTAACCAGCAGGACACCTAAATATATTGTTGTTGTTGTTGTTGTTGATTTTGTTGGGAAGGATAATATGGAGGAGAAAAATTTTGTAATTTCTTCTGGTGTAAATATGTAAGTGTTTAAAAAAAAAAATGTGCTTATATGTAGAAGTATGCGTGTATGTTGTGTATAAAATATATATTTCTTTGAGTGTGTGTATGAATGTATGAATGCATTTACAAGTGTAGTTATGTTTGGCAGCATATGTACATATGTGTAGTAAAAATAAACGAACTTGGAGAAATTATGTTCGTGAGGAAATGAGCGTGCTACACAGCTATTGATGAAGCAGTTTTTTTTATTTTTTTTTTGCTTTTTTATTTTAATATATCCTGAAAAATTAGAATGCGATTACTGGAAATTTATTTAACGAATAGCAACTTTTTTCGTATTCGCAAGAATTTGGCAATGGTTACAGCTATGAATTGAGCTGAGTGAACTTCGTAACTCGAAAGGCTTCTTATGCGAATGCATAAGTACATAAATACATGAGCATTTAAGTACTTAAGTACATAAGTATAAAAGTATATAATTACTTAAGTACATAAGTACATAGGTACATATTTTAGTACATATGTATAAGTACATTAGTGTATAAGTATTTAAGTTTATAAGTACAGAAGCATATAAATATATAAGCACATAAGTTCGTTAGTACACAAGTATGAAAGTTCACAAATATGTAAGCACATTAACTCATAATCACTTAAGTACATATGTAAGTACATAAGTACATACGTAAGTATATAAGGACAAAATTACATAAGTTCACAAGTACGTTAATACGAACATAAGTACGTAAGTACGTAAGTACATAAGTACTTAAGTTCATAAGTACGTTAGTACAAACACGAAAGTTCATAAATATATGAGCACATAATCACTTAAATACGTAAGTACATAAGTACATAAGGAGATAAGTACAGAAGTACATAAGTACAGAAGTACATAAGTATACAAGTACATAAGTACATAAGTACATAAGTGCATAAGTACATAAGTACACAAGTGCACAAGCAGATACATACGTATCTCAGTTTGTTAAGGAGTTTATAAGAAAGAGAAAAAATATTTACAGAGACTTTTCTATCATTAAACTAGACACAATGATATTCCTCTGATAATCCAAAGACCAATAATGAACCGACAATTGTTTGGCAAGGTGCCTTTCCCATGTCCAAAAAATGTTTTTCAAGGTAAGTCTTTTGCAAGATAAGTTCTAAAGGAAGTCGTGCTTTTGAAGTAGATCCTTCTTTAGTGGTGGCACTCATGGTTCCGCAATTGAAACCTTTCGCTGCAAGTTTGCTTTTGAATAAATATGTTTTGTTGTTTGCTTAGCTTAAACCTATATTTAAGGTATTGAAGAATATGTGTCCATAGTGATAGAGACTCATTTGATATTTCAGTAAATATAACCCGGAAGAGAGCGAGACATCAAAGATGCGTTTTCAAGTTTTTTATACTTTTATTTCTTAATATTTTTATAAAGCGACGAGGAGGATTGAAATAAAACTACAAATTTATACAAATAATAGTCGACATTTTTGTACGAAATTAGTATTCAATAAAAGAAAAATTCACAAAGTTGTTTACCTATTTTAGGTTCTTTACTTTTGAGACTAAATCCAGGTCTAGTGCCTATTTGAGTAATAAAAATATTACAGGTGACTCATCAGCAACAGATGCACCACACAAAATTCACTATTTGGTGCTGTTTATTGGCTATTGGCAAAAACAAGCCAAACTTCTTCACCGCAAGTGGCCACTGTTATGTTATATTCATTTATTTGTTAATACATTGGGCATTGAATCCGGACCAATAGCGTAGTAAGCATACCAAAATTCGCTCAGCTACGCATGCTACAGATGAAATACTACTGAAAAATTATCCATCCATTGAGGGTGGTATTCAGTGTTAAGAATGTTGCCAGACACAAGGCTGGCAGACTACTTCAAATTTGTGAATTACTATTTTTTCCAACAGGCCTAGAGCTATTAAAAATCCTCGAAAGAGTAGTCGAAAATGTATGCTCTCTGAGGACATATCTATACTCCGGCATTCCAGCGGTGCATATGACTACCGAAATCATTATTCACCAGTAAACCCATAGAACTGATACTAATAATCGACTGAAGAATTGTTATCGGGTTTGTTTAAGGCATGATTCCACAAGTTAATGTAGATTTTTATTCCCGTTCTTCTTTTCTTGAGTCCTCTATCAACTTTTGCTCAACCGCAGAAGAAAAGGAGGCGGAGAAGATGGTCGACTCAAGAAACAAGATACAACTGGATTCCTGGTAGGCCTCAGCATTTAATCATTTATGCATGCAACTATGGGTGGTGCAGATATCTTACAGCTAAGTTGGGATTTACAGCAGATATGCAAGTAACAGGTGGCGCTAAAGTAATCCTCCTATCAGAAAATGCTATACATTTTGCGATTGGCCCCTACTGTCAGTTCTGTTTTGACATTTGTGTAGTAAACACATGCGAAATACACGTTGATAAACAATGTTAGGCTACACTACTCCAGAACGCGGAATATTGCTGACTATTTATTTGACCAATAATCGGTCGGTGACTTTGGCACAACGTGAATTTCGTCGCAGATTTCCTCGCCGTCCAACGCCTACTGGTGAAACACTGCGACGTTTAGCCGCTCGCCTCGAAGAGACTGGCACGACACGAGATGCTGCCAGGCGTGGCAGACCTCGGAGTAGCCGTTCTGCAGAGAATATTGCTGCTGTAGCCGAGGATGTCATGGAAGCGCCGTCGACATCGACCAGACGACGTGCTACGCAAATGGGTATCAGTCGACGGTCTTTACAGCGAATTTTGGTACAAGATTTGAAGATGTTTCCGTACAAAGTCCAGACGGTGCATCAGCTGTTGTTGCTGACCGCCAATCGCGTCTAACATACGCTCAAGCCATCCTTAATCACCACCAAGAGGAAGATGATTTTTCATCAAAAATAATGTTGAGTGATGAGGCCCATTTCCATCTTAGCAGGTACGTAAATAAGCAAAATTTACGCTTCTGGGGCACTGAAAATCCGCGTGTAACCCACGAAGAGCTATTACACCCGCTCAAAGTCACTGTATGGTGTGCTGTTTTCGCTGGAGGAGTCATCGGACCCTTTTTCTTCGAAGACGTCGCGGGCCAAACGGTTACTGTGAATGGTGAGCGCTACAGAGCAATGATCAACGAGTTCTTTTTGCCGCAACTTGATGAATTGGGATTGGAAAACATGTGGTTCCAACAGGACGGTGCAACGGCACACACTGCACGTGCCACAACCGATATGCTGAAGGATGCATTTCCCGGGCGCCTAATCTCCCGTTTTGGCGATTTGCACTGGCCAGCAAGATCGCCTGATTTTACCGCTCCAGACTTCTTTTTGTGGGGCTTTTTAAAGTCGCGGGTTTATGTCAACAAGCCTCAGACTCTTGCAGCTCTTAAAGACAATATCCGTCAAGAATGTGAGGACCTATCGCCGGAAGTTTTGGCCAAAGTGATGGAAAATGCCATAAAAAGGGGTCAAATGGCAATCAACTGTGGCGGCGGCCATTTACATGATATCATATTCTCGACTTTATGTAAAAAAAATTAAAAGACCAAATAAAAATAATCCACAAAAAGAATCAAAGTTTTTCATTTTTTTTTTTTTTAATTAGAGCCAAAAAACATCGCAAGGTTACTTTTGCGCCACCTGTTATATCCTTGATCGAGCTTTTCTTCTTCAAAATTTTGTCTTCTTTAGTATTGCCCCGCAAGTTTCTATATACATTCAGTCTAATGCCATAAAAAGGGGTCAAATGGCAATCAACTGTGGCGGCGGCCATTTACATGATATCATATTCTCGACTTTATGTAAAAAAAATAGAAAGACCAAATAAAAATAATCCACAAGAAGAATCAAAGTTTTTGATTTTTTTTTAAATTACAGCCAAAAAACATCGCAAGGTTACTTTTGGGCCACCTGTTATATCCTTGATCGAGCTTTTCTTCTTCAAAATTTTGTCCTCTTTAGTATTGCCCCGCAAGTTTCTATATACATTCAGTCTAATGATAACTATAAGCGGCACAAACTATTTTTTTCTGCACAGAAATACACCCGCAGACTCTCCATTTGCTATTTCAAAAAACGCGTCTTGTAAAAAAAATATTTTTCAGGTTTTACTATTCCCTTCCAAAAACCGACTCTTAGCAATCATATTGTGGAAAAATTACATCATTTAAATGACCTACACGCGCGCACCCATCTGCAGCTAAACTGCGCTAAATAGTCAATGCATGAACGCCAAATTTTAGAGAACCTCGAGATATCGATATTGAAGGTTCTTCAGCAACACTTTGCGCTGCAGCAGCAATACTCTTAACACAACAATTAGTTTCTGGTCTTCCAGTCCTTTTTCTATGCTCAACTGAAGCAGTTGCTTTAAATTTTTCACCAATTTTTCAATTGTCGACTCATTCGGATGACTATTTTCACCAAAAGATCATTAAATTTGCGATAGGTTGTTCTTAAGGATGGACTATTTTCTTAATAGGTTTCCATAATTGTAACGAGTTGTTCTATCGCTTAAAACTGCATGTCTGTCAACTTGACCAGTCAGAAAGATGGCATAAAAAATTTACCAAATACATACCATAAAACATTACCGAATTTTTCACTACTGTCACCTAGCCATTACTCCTTTGAAAGATCCCTACGGTTAGTAAGTGACGCAAAAGCGCACTCAATTATGACATAAGAATTGTAAAAAGAAAAAATTCTATAGTTTTCTATGTAGTTTTGCACCAGTGTAAATACTATGCTGTCATTAGGTAATAAGATCACTTTTGCTGAATATCTGTATTCTAAGATAGATTGCAAATAAAGTATTTCCATTAAAAAAATAAACAAAAAAAAAAAAAATTATGACAGCCACTAATGCCATGAAAATAGTTAACCTTTAAAGAAAGGCAAAGCAAATACTTTTAACTACATTGGATTAATGATAATTCCTCTGTTGAAAGCTTTATATTAAATTTAATCTGGCTCCTTGAAATTTAATATTAATGCGACAAGCGCTTCATCGCCATTGCGTTAGGGATGAGACATTCTTTTTGGGTTAAAAACTAATTTTTTTTATACCCTATGATTAAAAAGCATCGGTGTATATATGTTTAATTTAAACGAACCCAGCACGTGGGAACCGGTCCATACTTTCCGGCCGGAAATGTGGGCAAAGAATTGTTGGATTTTGCACGATACAATAATATTGTACACAAAAGATCGTGTGTAGATCATATTAACACGCTGCGTATAATTATAGAGCAGTCAGCAGAATGGCGGTCGCCACTGTACCTACTCTTTGTGGATTTTGAGCGCGCTTTTGTCACCTTGAACAGGCGCGCAATTTGGTCTTCCTTGAGGACTAATGGAGTACCGGAAAAAATCGTCACCATCATTCAAGAACTTTATGAGGGAGCTGTGTGCAGTGTACTCTTCAAAGGTAAAAAGAGCGAGTTGTTCAGTATTCACAATGGTGTGCCTCAAGGTTGTGTGTTGTCGCCGCTGCTGTTTGTCACTGTACTTGATGACATTATAAGAAAAACAAATATCGATATTCCATCGGGCATTCATTTGCGCCCATATCAGAAGCTCTGCGATCTGGATTATGCCGATGATTTATGCTTTTTGACACACAAATTATCTGAAGCACATGCTAAACTTACTGCCTTAATACGATATGCAAGCCAAGTTGGATTGCGAGTCAACTCCAAAAAAACGAAGCTTACACGTATCGAAACTCCAAACCAGGACGCACTGACGCTTGAAGTGGGTGTCATGCCGGTTACAATTGAGAGCTTACTTCTGCTACCTTGGCAGCATAGTGTCAAAAAATGGTGGAGCGGAAGCTGATGTTAGTTCCTGCATAAACAAAGCTCGCCACGCTTTCCACAGAATGAATCGAATCTGGTCATCAAGGCATATCAGCACAAAAACAAGACAAGCATCAAACCAGTGTTACTTTATGCGTGCGAAACAAGGAAAGTCGCAGATACCATATGCAATAGCCGACAAACATTTAACAACAGATATTCTCCGCATATTTTGGCCAAGAGTTATCACCAACGAAAATCTTTTAAGTATTTCAATGTGCAAGCCCATCGCAACTGATATCAAAGAAAGAAAATGGCGTTGGATTGTGCACACCTTGCGCAAAGAAGATAACGACATCGCAAATATGGCCCTAGAATGGAATCCACAAGGCTCCCGAAGAAGAGGACGACCACGGACAACTTGGATGCGATCATCACACGCGGAATACCAATCAAGATGTTCCTGGCATAAAATTCGAAAAATTGCACAAGATCGCTCACGTTGGTCTGAGTTTGTTTCCGCCCTATGCTCTCATTAAGAGCGGTATTTCCTCATATAACTATATAAATCATTTCATGTACAAACTATTTATTGTTAGTTTGATAAGAGATATCAAGGAATAAAAAAATTGTGCTGGATTATTTGACCAAGCATCAAGTAAATACCATCGTGCAAGCACCGTATTCACCTGATATGGCTCCGTGCGCCTTCTTTTTGTTTCTCAAGCTGAAGATACCACTTCATGGAAGGAGATTTCAGTTGATAGACGAGATCAAAGAGAATGCGACGAAGTAGCTGAAGGCCATCCCTTCGTCGGCCTACCAGGAGTGCATGGAGGACTGGGTTAAACGTTGGTACATGTGTGTTGCTTCTGACGGGTCATATTTTGAAGGAGATAAAATAAATTTGCCTGAAATTTAACTCTGTTTTGTTTTATTTAATGTTTAATTCCTGGTAATTTCTGATTTACATTTGTTGTTGTTTATTAACTACGACCAGTACCCTCTACTGCCATTATTCGCATTCAGTTGCAACTCTACTTGCATGACCAACAGTGGCTTAGAAACTCAAAGTGTCTGTAACATTTCCTAACCAACTGGATAACAATATTTAACACAAATTTCAGAGCAAACTCACGCATCTGTATTTACATATACCTCTTCATTTATGTGTGTATGTATTTTAGGGTGGGCTAATTTAAATGAAACGAGTTTTCTAGACATCCTTCCCTGTAGAGTGAAGGTACCTCCTTTTCAAATTCAGAGAGCTCGCAATTGAGTTTACAGCTACGTTTTGATAGACTTTGTATCTTAGAATTTTATGTAGCATCCGAATTTAGAAAGGATTCTGAAAAAAATTTACCGCCCTAATGCATATATTTATGTTTATTTACACAACTCCATACAAACATGTGGGAAAAACCTAAAACTCCAGCGTCATATCTGAGCTCCCTAGTGTGCACTTATATTGTAGTTTACGACAACAATTTGCAACAACAATGTGTATATATTGAGCCGAAATAAAGTCAGTAGAAAGTTGGTTTGTAGAAAAAAAAAGATAAATAAAAACTAAACTTTTCTTCGTATCCCCTATCACGCATAACTGACCAAAACTATGCGCGATATTCAGTGCCGGATTTACACAAAATGCCGCCCTGTGCACCATGAAGAATGCCGCCTTAATTTTTTAAATTTGTGTGTGCGTGTTTGTATTATAGTAGAGAAAATAGTCGTTACACAATAAACAGAAAATGAACGTTCTGCACTGCAGTTTGTAACTTGGTAACTTATTTTGAAAATTTCGAATTTCGGTTTTTTACATATTTTGAAAGTGCGATATATTGGTAATATACTGTACAAATCTTAGACCGAAATTCGAAATATTGACGAAATTATAGCACATACATGAGAGCGGCTCGTACTTGCGCGCGCTAAGCCGCTAAAACTTTAAACGCGTTTTTCTCAAAACAACGTTTTTCCGGATGGCCGTCGTGAAAACACATTTTCTATCTAACGGATTGAGCTGAAATTTAGATATGTTGTTCTACACATCAATAGTTCTGGCGGGTAGTAGATTTAATTTATTTCGTCCCTAACTTTCCATTTTTTAGTCCGATTTCCACTTAAAAAAAAAGGCCATTTTCTTACGAAGTAAGAATTGTTATTATGTTATTGTTAATATGTTATTTTTTGTCAAAGTCATTTGATCTTACTACCCGCCAGAACGACAAGCACACTGATTAATAAGCAAAAATCACGCCGGCCAGCCACTATACCTCTTTTTTTCAAAAAAAAAAGCCGCTTGCTGCAGTGTACAAAAATGGTATCAAAACATAAAAAAAAAAAAAAAAAATTTTTTTGTACACCTTCTGATACCTTTAATAACATATCAGAAAATCAAGCCGATTGAATTTTATTTTCCCTTCCAAAAAATTTCCCAAACATGCCCTTAAAAAACGTGTAAGTTACCAGACTACTATTCGATATGCTATCTCCACATTTGGAAACTCAGTGTATAACTCGTTCGTCCGCAGAAGTTTCAGAAGGTCGGATGGCGAGTTACGTTCTATTTTTCGTTCAGAACAGTACGCGTGAAAATGAATCATTTCGTCAGTGAATGAAATCTCAAGGTCTGAAGTATAAGCTTTCCTCAAATATTCCGATCTTTCACGAAGCTCTTTGAAATTCAAACCTCAAAAATCAGTAATCACTGAAAATTTCTCGTATAACCTTTCATATGCTTGGCTTCTCTTTCTTAATTCTGAATCAACGTTGTCTAGTATGATATTGAAGGTATTTACTCGAAAATTATCGCTTCCTGTCAACCGGTCAGCTTGTAACTTTCTTCTTCTTTTTCTCGAAACAGTCGTCTGATATTCTTGACTCTCTGACATGTTCAACGCTTCTTTTCCATAAACTTCAAATTGCATTCGTGTATCTGCTACTACTTTTATTAGTCCACGATAGTCATTAACTACATCAGTAATGTTGATTTCAACTTTCTGTAATCTTTTACTAACCGCGAGGAATCGTGAAAGTAAAAAATGCCAAAGAAAGTGCATGAATGTTATCTCAAGTCTCTCTAGTTAAATCCTCAGTACTCTAGCTTCTTGTCGTGTTATAGCATTCTCACTTACATCTTCCTTGAATAAGATCGGAGTTTGAATGATTTTGCCATAGTAGGCAAAGATAGTAGACAAAATATTTTGTTACATCAATACGGTTATCTATGTATTATTAAGAACATATGTTAATAAAAAAGCTTTTGAATGCTTTTACTGTATGCACCTGCTTTCTAACCTTGTTTTAGAAGGACTGTCGGTTTTTAACAATTTAATATACAAAATCGAATGAGTGATCAATTTTTTCCTGCGCCACATTTGCGCTAACCGGACTCTCTCCAACTTCGAAATATTGTTTTTATTGAGAATAAAATCCATTTTTATGCCCTAGAGAAGTCAATGAATAAAATCGCTCTGGTGGGTATTGTGGGCCACGTATTATATAACCATAGATAACGATTATTTCTGCGTGCACGAAGGTTTCTGAAGATGGAATTGCAAACAAACTACTAATTACAACAATTGCCATGAATCAACATTGTTTGATAAGTAATTCTCAAAATAACAGTTTTTGTCACTCGAATTATATATATTTATAATATATGAAAAGAAGTACTTCATTTTTTCATACACACTAATGCATTCGAGAGATTTTACGTAATTTAAGTAAAAATGTTATTTTATACATTAAAACCATGACGTTTTTCAATAAAAGGTTTGGTTTCTCACAATTTCCGACACGGTCGGGTAATGTGGGCCAAAACACTTTTTTTAGGAACGTATAATTAACCTTCAGAAATTAACTTTGCTATTCTTACAATTATTTCTCGCATAGATGAATGATTAAACTTTCACTAACTGTTAGAAACTAATTCGAGATGAGCTTCTTATTTTCTCCATAAGCGTTTTCCCTAAGGTGGCCCCTAATACCCGCCGCTCCTCGAGTATACATTTTTTTTTTTCAATTTTCTTCTCCAAGTTTTGCCGCCCTTCTAGAATCTGCCGCCCTGTGCGCAGGCACCGTTGGCACTTAGTGTAAATCCGCCACTGGCGATATTCGAATTTTCTTAAGGCAGGCGCATTACGCTGCCACGCCTGACCCACCTCCGTTCGCACGCTCGCCTCTTTTTTCAACGTACAAGGGTACGGTTGCGGCGCCATATTTCATGCCATCCATACTTTGCGCTTTTTACACTTTTCTCGTCGCTTCTTTCGCACCAAAGTTATCAAATTTTTTTCTCTGAGTTACATATATTAGAATTTGCGGGCGAAATTTCGAAATTTTCTATGTAGTCACATAGAAAGAAGTAGAGCAACAAATTCTTCTTCAAGTAGTAGTTGCTGCTTGCTACTTTATTTACTGCTGCCTGTTAAACGACTCGCATATATTTTGTTTAAAGTAGAACTGACAGTTTCCGAGGCAATGAGCAAAAAAAAAAAGAAACTTTAATATAGAAAAAATAACTCTGAAAAGTACTGCAAAGAAATTCCACTCCCAACGTTCCAACATTAGGCAATGAAGTGTGGCAATGCGAAGAATTTAAAGATATGCAGCACAAGCAACAAAAAACCAAAAAAAAAACCACTCGACTTGAAGCTGAACCAGCGCAAAAGCATTTGATAGCGGGGAATCACAGCGTGAGTTCGTAATACCTTTGGCAACGCATCCTTTGCTTGCAACTGACAGGCCTTTTGCAGTTCTATTCCGTGTCGTATTCAGTGGATTTGTTAACTTTTAGGTGGAATTTCATGGCGCTTAAAGCCAACTTCTATGCTTGACAGACATATTCAGCTACCTGAAGTATTGCAGGGATGTGCACATACATACATATTTGTCTAAACTACGTACAAATGTAAGTACGTATCGCACAAGCTGTCTAAAACTATATTTGTTTACATTTAGGTGCGATAACAGCGCTCAAATGCAGCTGCTCACTAGTATCCGATTGAATAGAGGTGTGTACATAGATATTTATATGTACATGAATATATTTGTCGAGCATTTGGCTGCGTGCATGTGACGCCAAGCTACTACCATAAATTATTCAAAATGCTGCAACATTATGTGAGATACGGGTATTTGCAACAAAAAAGTGAAAGAAAAATATTTCCGTATAAGCATTTTGAAAATGATACTCTATAAATACATAAATACCTACATAAACCGTGTAATATACATATAAATAGAAAAGAGTAAATCTCTGATGGCAAAAAATAAAAACAATAAAAAAAAATTGGCGAAGGCGATGGGTGGCATTGTGGCTGTACTGTCAAGTGTAAGAAAATTAAAGCGCTCAGCTGGGAATTCGCCGTAAATCTAATAGATAGAAAATTTACTTGCTACTTTAGCCATTTGATTGGTGAATTTGAAAAGTTGAATGCTTTATTTTCATTTTATTTTCTATCTCGCTTCAAGAGCGGCATTTGTGGAAAAGTACTTAAGTATGCCGTAATGTGGTTGAAGACATTTTGATAAAAGTCAAAATGATGACAGATTCTGACAGGTTATACACGTACGCTGTAATAAATCAAGAAACGAGACTGGAATACTACGGAAATGGGCGCACATTTATGCAAGGCAAGCTTTAATTTGAATACACGAATATTCCTGATTTTTCCTTCAACTTATTAAATTAAGAAACTCACAAGAGCAAAATTTCACAAAAATACAACTAACGAAATGAAATTTTATCAGAATTCGAAATATTGGGCTTGAAGCACCAAATGATAGAAAAAATATTCCCTCCTCAGCAGGCAGTGGCAAACCTCTGAGTGTATTTCTGCCATGAAAAAGCTCCTTATAAAAAAACCAACTGGCGTTCGGGAGAAGTTTATAAATGTAGGTCTCTGCATTTGAGAACTGAGAAACAGGTAATGAGGTATAGAAGATATTTGAACGTCGACCAACTACAAGAGCTGGAGTAATGCAACACGCTAATTACAAAAATTTCACTTCTAACTAAAATCTAAAAACAAAAAGAAATCCTCATAGCTCTTCAAAATAAAGGGTGATTAAATTTCAAGGGCCGATATTGAATGTGAACCACACCTAAATGTCAAGCTTTTTTCTGCATTTCGTTTAACATTTTTCAATTTCAGACTAACTCATTTTGAATCATGGAAAGATACATAATCGAAAAACGCGTTAAAGTTATTCAGGCTTATTATAAAAACGGACGTTCAAATCGAAATGCATATCTAAGAAAACCATCTTCAGTGATGAGGCACATTTTTACCTCAGTGGATTCGTCAATAACCAGAATATCCGCATTTGGGCGAATGATAATCCAATAGTCATTGCCGAAAAACCAATGTACCCACAAAGAGTTACTGTTTGGTGCGGTTTATGGGCCAGCGGCATCATTGGGCCGAATTTTTTTTGTGTGATAATGTTCGCTATCGTGAGATGATAACGAACTTTTTATGGCCCGAATTGAAAGATATGGATGTGGACGATATGTAGTTTCAACAGGACAGTGCCACTTGTCACACAGCTAACGAAACAATGGCTCTTTTGCGCGAAAAATTTGATGGCCGCCAAGATCATGCGATTTGACACCGTTGGACTTCTTTCTTTGGTGTTATTTGAAAGAAAATGTGTACGTCGATAAGACAGCTAAAATTCGAGAGCTAAAGGATGAGATAATTCGGCACATTAACGGCATAGAACCTCAATTACGCCTCAGCGTCATCGAAAATTTGGACCATCGGATGGAGATGTGCTGCCGAGGCCGGGGTGGCCATTTGGCCGATATTTCTTTGCACGCGTAATTGAGCCGTACTAATATTATCATAATAAAGATAAATGACAATAACTTTCTCAAAAAGTTGTATTTTATTCAAAATCAACACCGGCCCTTAAAACTTAACCACCCTTCAGTTGAAAAATTAGCGCCAAATTGCTTGAATCACAAAAGCACAAAAAGCGGAGAAGGCGCTCATCTTCCATGCACCAAGAGTTTTAAGTTATGTTGAAACTCACTGCATGCATTCCATATATTTCCACCACTAACGAGTGTTACCAGTGGTTTCTTCGACTACCTCCAATGGATGTGGAGTTTTAGACTTTTTATTTAATCCTCTCGTCCAGCGTTCACAGAACTAACCCAACCAAGAGTTGATTACCCATAGGAAGGTATTCACTTTGCGTTTAAAAGTGAATGTTGTGAAAAATAAAACACTTGAAATTAGACTTTCTGTCACCTAAGACTCACTGTGGTCATGAGGACACGAACTCGTCTGAAGAGGCTCACATGGATACAAGCGGCTCGACTTTGAAATTCGATGGTATCAGTGGTGGTAGCAGAGGAAGACTAATGCATCCTCTGCGTTGGAAAGATCAGGTGGAGATGCACTTGGCTTCACTTGATATGTCTAACTGGCGCGGGTTAGTACGAGAAAAAAATGACTGGGTTTGTTAAACTAGGCCCTAATCACCTAAGGGTTCTCACGTTAATCACTCAGAAGAGTGATAAGCAAGTCTAATATATTATATTATCTAGTCGGATATGATACGAGGGTGCCAGTCAACTCTACATCTAAGTACATCTCTATGACTTTGAATATGCAAAATTGTACCATTTGGAGCTATTCCTGTTCACAATTGCCAACTACCGATGCTTCGCCATGCTGTGGTATGATCCACTGATGGCATTTACTTAGATGCGTAATTTCTACCTGCATTCCATAAATATTGTTAAAAGCAATGGTTTTGCAATATATTTCGAGCAAGGGGACAAGCGTGACGTAACGTTAAAGTAAAGGCTAATCCTTTCTGTTTGAAAAATAATCAAAATCCAACTGCCCTTGAATTGAAATGAAACTGCAGTTAGTTGTTACTGGAAAAAAAACTTAAGTGCCTATTAGTAGCCATCAGGCAGTCAGGCAGTCGCTCAGTTTGGACCTTTAACTTAGTATAAATAGCAAAGGTCAATACGGGAGATTTTCCTTGAATTTGATCCGAAGACCCTTAATAAAGCCAGAGAGGGTTGAAAAGTGGTCGTCAGTGGCAAAAGGTAGCCGGGATGTCCAAGTCGGAAATGAAAACAGCATTGATAGTTTTTCCGATTCCCGCGGCAGTATTCATGGCAAACATGTTTCGGACGGACATATAGTGACTGGACAGTTACTACTATTCTGGCTCACTGAACTCGGCGAAAACGTACCAGCACATTTCTTATTCTTTCTGCAGTAGTTTTTTTTAGCTAAAGAGGTATTCCAGGGTAGCCCATCCTGCCCATTTTTCCTTTTGCTAGACTCAGTCGCATCTCAAGGAAACTCATCATGGTGGCGTGAAATAAGTCACAGAAGCTGTAACGCAGTGCCGAATGGGTTAACTTGGAAAAATATAGAAACATAAGAAGAGGTACTAACAATCGCGTGGCAGCATTCGAAAGGAAGGCTATTAAGAATGTCGGTAATACAATTCAAGGGTTCAAAAAGACGCGCCTAGATGTTATTATAAAAATTGTAAACTTCAGGTTTCAGTATTTTTGTTCAAAATACTGCTCTTACCAAATATATGTCAACCCTGAGCACGTATACAGGCTGTCTATGAGACTTAAAATTTTCAAGAACTCGCTCACACAATATCGCATTGAGTTCAGTGAATAAGCCAAGAACCTTCACCTCTGTTTCATTAAGAGATTAGGGCTAGTCAGAATTTTCTGCTAGTAGATTTTTTGCAATTTCTTTAAGTATAATATCTTAGAAATACTGTGTGAAAATTTGAAGTGCATACTACAAATACTTTTCGAGTTATTCAACAATCAACAAAGGGCACTCGGGCACTCCGGAGCGTTCGAAAAACTTGAAATGCGTTTTTCCCAAAACTATGTTTTTTGAACCGGTGATCACTGTAACTTAAAAATGGCCTGGTGGATTTCAATAAAATGTATACTGCTTTTGAAAAACATCAAAAAATCGAGTCTGATTGAAGAATTTTTTTTTTTCAAAAATTTCGACTTTCTTTTAAACAATTTCTTGTCGGTTTTTTTCTCGAAAGTCTAAAAAATATTTAATGAGGCCGCCATATTGCTAATTTTGAAAAAAAAGCTTCGTTCAGGCACAAGATTATCTATTAATAAATCTTATTTCTCTTGTGCAATTGATTTTAGATGAATCTCCAAGAACTTGTGATGATCACTGCAGGGGACTTCTGGAGAAACGGGCTCCAATCAAACAGCGATAACTTTTACAATAATAAATTTATTTTTTTTTTTGAAATTTTGCTAAAGTCAATTTGAATCATGAAGCATTATTGGTGTGTTTTTATTTTTGTAAAATAAAGCAACTGACTAGCAAAAAAAAGTTGTTGAAAAGCATTATTTTTTCGAGCCTCTGACTACCCCTAACACCTTAACAAATTCCAGGAACTTAACTCCACATCTTGTAGCGCTAATTAGCCCGCCAAAGTTGTAGTTTAAGTAAAAGGATATGGGGCCACAAAAAGTGAATTTCGTAGTACTACGTTTATGCATTCTCATATTGCATTGACTCTCTTTTATTTTCTTTTTTTTAATGACTGACCTAATGATAAAACGCTTCCTGCAACCTTCAACTCTCTCTCGTTAAAAACAAACGGAGACGCCAAATGACGCATTTTCGGACTGTTCCATGTAGGTGAATTTGCTCAAATAGCCCATTTAAATATCAAATAACGACGCTGTTTAAATACCTATGTATAAAACCACTAGCCTATTTAAATTTCATACTTTGTTTTCTGTTTGCGTTTTAAACAAAAATTCTGCGAACCAATATTGACAAATGAAGTAAAGACCAGTTGGCGTTGTTATCACACACTTTGATATTACTGAACTAAAAACAAAAATATATCATGATATAAATATTTATATATGATAATATTTATATTTTATAAACAACGCCCAAGCAAAACCACACAATGAGTAGATAGTCAAAAAAACTAAAGGTCGACACATTGTTTTTGTATTTGTTTTTTTTTTTTGTTTTTTAGATACGGAATGTAAATACGCCATGTGTTAAACATACATTTAATGGGGCGATCTTTTTTCTGGTATGTAAATATATTTACGAATATAAAAACATCAAAGAAAAATGAACAAAATTAGAGATTTTTTAAGATATTTTTTTAGGTGCAAGAATGCTACCATACGTTGAGGGAAATGAGTGAGGCGAAAAAAGATACTTACACTTTGGGAAAAAATGTTATGTTAAATATGCAGATACATACGCATATGTAGTGCACACATATACATATTAATGCTTATTTTATGAATATAATATGGCTAATGGAAAATGGATATATGTATGTATTTATAAAGGCTGAAAAAAAAACATTATTACCCATGTGATGGCAAGAATTTGTGGCATGTAAACAAGATAAAGTGCAAATGCGACAATTTCGTGACTACACATACACACACACCCAATTAAAACAAATGAACTCAGCACAAATATTTGAATGGAACGTGAGGATAAAAAATTATGCATATATGTATGCATGTATATACATAGAAATGATTGTACGTATAGGTTTGTTTGGCTATGAATGGCTATGAATGGAAAAAAATTCAGCGCTAAGCGCTTCACAAAATCGCATGCAAGTTGCTAAGTGGCTAAGTGAGTATGAATTAGAGATGAATGAAAGGCGTATGAGACAAGGTATGTATGTATGTATGCATTTATGTATGGATGTTTGAATGCGTACAGAAGTGGTCATAATACTGGCACAGAGACATTTGGGCAAGTTGCAACTATTTATTATTTTTTTTTTTATTATTTTATGGATATATTGGTTATACTGGAATGAAAATCATAAACTCAGAGTTTTTCACATTTTGTGCAAAATCAAAAAAAAAAATTTTAAATTTTTTAAAGTTTGAACAAAATTTTAATCTTATTGATCAGAATTTTGGTGAAATTTATTTTTATAATTAGATCGTTTTTTAGTTCGCGGCATTACCATGTAACAAATGAAAATCAAACTCAAAGTTTCACATTTTGTATAAAATTAAAAAACTAAAATTTTACATTTTGAAATAAACTTAAATTTGAATAAAATTTGAATTTTCTTAGTCAGCATTTTGGTGAAACTGAATTTTATAATTAGTTACTGTGTTTTGGTTCACGGCATTTCTATCCAACAAATGAACAGCAAACTCAAAGTTTCACATTTTGTACAAAATTTAAAACAAAATTTAAGAAATTAAAATAAAAAAAATATTCCAATTAATTTTATTAAAATATTTTTTTTAATTCTTGGGAAGTTTTAATTTTATAAGTCCATAATTTTTTTTGAAAAATTAAAATACAAATTTTTGATTTTACAAATTTTTATTGAAATTTCAATTTTCTTAGTCAGCATTTTGAGGGAATTTAAATTTATAATTCCATAATTTTTTTTGAAAAATTTAAATACAAATTTTTAATTTTGATTTAATTTTACAAATTTTTAACGAAATTTCAATTTTCTTAATCAGCATTTTGAGGAAATTTAATTTTATAATTCCGTAATTTTTTTGAAAAATTAAAATACAAGTTTTTAATTCTGATTTAATTTTACAATTTTTTATTTTTTTTATTGAAATTCTAATTTTGTTAGTCAGCATTTTGAGGAAATTAAATTCAAAATTCCATAATTTTTTTTGAAAAATTAAAATAAAAATTTTTAATTTTGATTTAATTTTACAAATTTTTAACGAAATTTCAATTTTCTTAAGCAGCATTTTGGGGAAATTTAATTTTATAATTCCGTAATTTTTTTGAAAAATTAAAATAAAAATTTTTAATTTTGATTTAATTTTACAAATTTTTAACGAAATTTCAATTTTCTTAAGCAGCATTTTGGGGAAATTTAATTTTATAATTTCATGATTCTTTTTGCCGACAGACTTTTCTTCCATTCAACAAATGAAAAACATATGCCTCACAGTTTGTACAAAATAAAAAAAAAAATTCAAGCTTTTCAAAAATAAAAAAAAAATATATCTATTTAATTTTAATTTAATTAAAAAAAAAATTTAATTTAATTTAATTTTTTTTAATTTTCAGGAAAATTTAATTTTATAATTACATATTGTTTTTCTTGTTGACGATATTTTCTTCCATGCAACAAATGCTCGTAATTTTTTTAAATGGAAAAACAAATTCGTGCCACCGTCAACAAAAAAATATATGTTCAAAAAGCAACGCGAATATCAAGCGATGTGAAATTATTGTATTATTATATATATTGACATACAGTCAACGTCAAAAAAAGTGTACACCACATATTGATAAGATTTTACTATTTATTGATTTATTTTGAACTATTTTTTTTTTTTAATTTTAATTATGTTGTTTTAAATATACTTCACACCACATCAACAAAAATATATGAATCAAAGTTTCGAACTTTGTATAAAATTTGTAAAACTTCGGCAAATTTTCATCATTATTTAAAATTTTTTACTCAGAATTTTTAGAAAAATTTCGGGTATGCAATTGGCATCACAAAAGTGGTTATCATATCGCGATAACGCTCCTGATTGACGGTAACAGCTTGACCATCTTCACTTTCGAAGAAAAAACGGCCCATTAATCGTTTTCGCACTAACTCCGCACCAAACAGTGACTTTTGTTCTTCTTCTTTTGACTGCTTTTGTTGAATGTAAATTTCAGCAATTTGAGAGCGCTCACGTGGCGTGTACTGTTCCATGGTAAAAATCTGCTTAGACTGACGCTTCCAACGCGGTATGTCATTAAGCGATCTGACGTCTCTGTCAAAAGATACAGGGTTGCCAAATGGGTCCGTCGAATATGGGCAACCCTGTATATGGAAGAAAAAACCCAACACCGTCAGCAAAAAAAATTGTAAAAAATCAGCGATATTTTTGAACCACTCGAAGCTTGCACCTTATTGTATCAAAATTCAATGGTCTTTAAAACTGGGTACCCGAAATTTAAATTTTGCTAAAAATTCTGACTGAAAAGTTTGAAACTTTAGTGGAATTAAATTTTTTTTTATGTTTTTTTATTTTTTATTTTTAATTTTTTTACTTTGTCAGAAAAAAAAAATAAATAGTCACAACGTGCCAAGAGTGTTGCTATGCTATTATGATCACGTATGTACACGTAACTTAAGGGCATAATAGGCAGTGATGAGGCGTAAGATGAATGGAAACGCTATGAATATACGCATATGAATACATTTAGGAATATTTAAATGAAATATATATAAATGCATGAGTGCGAGTAGGTAAATGTTTATAGATAAATATACATTGATGTTTGGCACCGATTTTTTGTTACTTCTTTTTTAAACTAATGATAGCACCAACACCAACAGAGCATTACCACCAACGCTACGAATCGAGTAACTAACGAAATAAATGGAAAATAATTTGCCAAAAACATAAATGGAGCTAAATTTGTATGCGCTTAGCGCCAAAAGGACAAAGCAAAAAGAAAAACTAGTATTCAATTACATTTTTGTTCCAAAGAGCTTATTTAAAACTAAATATATAGCTCAAACTATACAAAAAAAAAAACCATGTGAGCAATAAATTTACGATACTATTTATCCGAATTGAAAATCAACGTTCGATATGAACAGAATTCTTGAATAGGCAAAAACATAACATAACAAAACAAAAAAAAACACACAAAAAATGTAGTTTGCGCATTTACCACAGCCGCGCAGTAGCGTTGTTGCAAGTAGCCTAAGCAGTAACAGATAGGCAGACACGCAAATAGCCTGCAGCATTGCATAATTACTGTTAGTAGTCTTTGCATAGCTGCAGCACTGGTATTTTGCATTTTCTCTACGTGTCTGCTGTCATTCTAAATTTTGAAGCCGTCGCTCTTCGTACGCTTTTTGCAATACTTTTTTTGAAGCATTTCCTGCATTTTTTTATAATTCGCTTTTTTTGTTGTTTTTTTGCTTCTCATATTCATTGGATGCTCACTCAGTATGACCAGCAGGCAAACCAATATGGCCGCCAAGGCGCCCATGCTCAATTTCAGCGTTTGTCCCTCCTGCACCAATTCACAATTCTCGCCCCAAAAGCCATCCGGACAGATGCAACGGTAACGCAAACGTGGCTCTAAATTGATGCAAGTGGCGCCATTGAGACATGGCAAGTCCAGGCACTCATTCCGATCCATACAGCCTTTGGCGTCCGGTGACATGACACGTCCTTCGCCGCAACTACAAGACGTTGTTGGTTGGTCAGTGAATGAATGAGTTGTAAATGTTTTGATGTCGATTTTTTTTTTGTTCAAATTTAATTTTTATTTTTGTTTGGATTCGTTGTTGTTTATTAATTTATTTGTATGCAGCAATGATGCGGTGACACGACGATGGTGGCAGTTGTGGTGGTGGTGGAAAAGATATACATACATACAATTTTTATTTTTATTTATGTATAATATATATATGAGATATATACATATATATATATATGTATATATGTTTGTGATATATGCTTATGAAATATGCTTATATTCAATATTTAATTTTTGCTTTTAGAAATTTTGCCATAAAACGAATACAAAAGCATGAATATGATGATTTTGAGATTTGGGAATTTTCACATACACTTCTATGCATATGTGTGTATGTATGTAGTATGTGGTAAGCGTGTGTTTGAAAAATATGCGGGTATATGTTCTGCTTAATGCTCGCCAATGGTTGCACGAATGAGCGGTGTGTGTGGTGGTGAGGAATATAGAAAAGAAATTTGTATACAACACAAAATATTGAGCACTTGCATAGAAAATAAAAGTAAAAAGGAAAAAAATGTTTGTAAGGGTTTTGTGGCTGCCAATAAATAATTCAGTTTTCAAGTAGAGTTTTTTAATTTTTCTTTACTTTATGAATTTTTTCTTTTTTAATTTAGCCACTTTCCTTTTCCCATGAAAAAGTTGCTTTATTTCCTTCTCTTTGTGTTTCTTTTTTTTTTGTTTTTTTGTGCATCACAAGTATTGGTACTCCCAAAGGATGCTTACAAAACTTGGCTGACTGCAAAAACTTCCAGAAATCTACATACAAAAAAAATGCCCGTATGGCAGCAGATTTCGTTGGATACATATGGGCGCTCATATTCATAGTAATGTACAACAATGCATGTGACAGCATCCGCACTCGTATAAGGAAACTGAATTGTGTTGTGAAACTTTTCGAAAGGCTTCTCTTGTCAAATTCAATGCCAGTGAAGTTGCAGTAATTTTTCTCGCAAATTATTTGAAATTGCATGTTTACATAAAATTGCACTAGTAAAAGTCCATTCGTGGTTCTTATGCCGACATGTTACGCTTATATTATACACCCAGAGACACCCAGCAAGGAAATTCACTAGTAGCAGTGAGATGTGATTATATTGAATTTAGAGCAGCTATGCGCAATGTCAATGTATGCAATTTTTGCGCATGTATTGGATACGTGTAAGGGCTTATGTATTGATACGAGTATTTCGTGGTATGTCGTTCCTAAAGTAATTTTCTACATTTAAGAATAAATATATTTTATAAAATGCTTCCATAGCAAAAGTTTAATGATTTTTGGTGTGCTTTCATTTACTAGCATTCAAGTGATAAATTAAGGTGGTAGAAACTGAGATCTGGTGAGTAAGTCCTAGAACCGCGTACTTAAAGTCAATAAGATTTCGAACTAAAGTATGCTTTTCTCGAAACTAAAACATGGATATATTAGACTTCAATATCCCACGGAAAATGTTGAAGATGAAAAATGAGGCAAGGCGATTCCTATATATGGCCAAAACAAAAAACCTTTTTTTCTTTTTCGAAATTGTCTCGCAAAATTGGCAGGGTGTGCGACGCACTTTTGTTTTCGCTACTTTACATGCGCGTAATTAATTTAAGGTCATATCGGCTTTTTATTCCAACTAACTTTTAGAGCAAAATTCCATGAAAGATCATTTTCCCCTAACTGCATCCTTTTTTCGTTAGTTCGGAACAAGTGATAAGTTTGACAGACGAAAATTAGTTGACTTTGGATACTTTTTTCCATAGCTCTCAAAATTTGTACATGTAAAAATTAAAAAACAAAATTTGTTTAGTTCGGAACTAGTACTAAATTTGACAGATGAGAACTAGTCCGCTTTGCATCCCATTTTCCATAGCTCCCAACAATTTTAATTGAAAAAATTAAAAAAAAAAATGTGTTTAGTTCGGAACTAGAACGAAATTTGACAGATGGAAACTAATGCGCTTTGCATCCCTTTTTCCATAGTTCCCAATAATTTTAATTGTAAAAATTAAAAAAAAAAGAAAAATTGTTTAGTTAGGAACTAGTACTAAATTTGACATATGAGAACTAGTCCGTTTTGCATTCCTTTTCCCATAGTTCCCAACAATTTTAATTGTAAAAATTAAAAAAAAAAAAAATTTGTTTAGTTCGGAACTAGAACGAAATTTGACAGATGGAAACTAGACCGCTTGCATCCCTTTTTCCAAAATTAAAAGTTGTTGAAAATTCCCTTCGATTTAATTTTCTTTGCGGGGGGCTTATCTATATTCTTCCACTCCACGCTTGAAAACTTGAAGAGAAGCAAATGCAGAGACCGTCAGATGAAATACTATTAAAAATTAACGGGTGCTTGCAGCAGTTTCAAACTCGCACTTTGTACTTTTTCTTCACCAAGTGAAGCCCAGTCCTTCTCCACCTGATCTGTCCAACGTAGAGACCTTTCCACTTTGTTACTTTTGCATTAAATGGGCTATAAAATTGCAATTAAGAAAAAAAAAATGTATATTCTGAGTAAAAATTTCGAAGATTCGAAATTTGATGAATTTTTTTGAGTTTGGGACAAAGGTTGAGACTGCGATTTATGCGGATTTTATTATACTGAGCAACTAATTTTCAATATTCTAAGAAAAAACATTAGGGCGCACACAACAAATACAAAGTGGCGTAAAATTAATCACCCAATTTTATTCTTTATTAATTTTTAATAAATAAAACAAAAAAATAAATTTTAGTGATGGAAATTTTTATCTTGACTTTTATGGACGTCATTGTTTGTATATTTCTATACTGCAGCTGTCTACTTTACAAGTGTCGAATATGACGTACGACACCATTTCCAAAAATAGTAAATCTTCCAATAAGGTGATTCATTTTGCGCCACTTTTTAGAAGTCGAAGCTTAGTCAAATACCCAACAAAGTGTGTGAGCGCCTTATTATTGTAAAAAAAATCACTCAAAACTTTTTTAACTGACTGTATGATCGAGAAATTTTCTTTGTTCGCGTCAAATAAAAATGTCCAATTGGTCAAAAACAAAATATTCAAACAAAAGTTTCGACGAGAGAAAGTGGCGCTGTCGCTATTTTCTTTCATACTAAAAAACTCTTTTTAAATCTTAGGCTTTTTAAGCGATAAGTATTTATTGATTCGAAATATTTAAACAAAGTCGTGATTTATGATATTTCACCTGACGCATACGAAATGATTCTCTGTAAAAATCCTATTTTTTATTTACTTTGAAACGCGTCACGCCTCAGTTTCTTTTCATGAATATTCATTATTTTTTATACAGCTTGGTTATAAAGAAATTATAAGTGAGAAAAAATAAATTACTGAAAAAAGTTATACCAAAGACTATTCCTCTCAAAAAAAAAATTATAAGTTATATCTCTGTGCGTCAGTTTTAATGTGGCGGAGTGATTGTTTGCGCGCCAGCAAATCCCAATTTTCCTTTACGCAATTTCCTTACCTATTTTTATGTAAGTCTCCCACCCACGATTTTATCTTCATGAACTTCAGTTGAATCTGCTTCAACTGTGGTTTATTGCTTTCACTTCACTACAAGAGATTTTGCTTTTGTTGTCATTATGTAGTTGTTCGGTTCAAATATTTAGTTCAGTTTGAAGTCTTCGTACATTTGTTTGAGTTAGTTGGAAAGTTTTTGAATGCATCTCAAATGCTTTGCATGTTTTCCCTAATTATTTAGGAAGCAAAAGTTTGCTTGAATAGTGGCAGGTGCATGTTACTATGTACTTACAAGTAACAACAACAGTAAAATGAGATTCTATGGAAAATGCAGTAAATGAAATCTGTGAAGCAAATTTAAACCGACAATAAACCGAAGATGTGACATTGATAGAAAAAGTTTTGTGGTTTTGTGGTTTAGTTAAGATTTTTACTTTTATTACTTTAAAAAAGGAATTTATCAAATAATTTTTTAAATTTTACTAATAAATTTTATTTGATTGTTTTCAGAAAGAAGTTAGTAGCTGTATATTACATATAGGGTGTTGGCAATGCATAAAGATTCACCCTAAATGTTCAAGGAATGCTGCTGGAGTGAAACTATTTTGGGTGGATACAAATATGCGTTGTTTCGGTAATGTAGTTTGTTAAGAGGACTCCGCAGCTGCTCTTATTGCTCTATTCAAATTGCTTTCTTTAGAATTAAAGATTAAAGTGCTTGCATTCTTATGGACGAATACATTTTTGGGTTCGCGGACAGTTTTCGCAATAGTCTCTGCAGATAATAGATAATAAGAGGAAATGGCTGCCAGTAGAAGGTGCAAGTAAGAGGCAGCAACTAAGAGGCTGCAGATAAGAGGCTGCAGTGAAAACTAGGTAGGCCTAGAGAGATGGAAAAATGAGATGCAATCCTATCGTGAAGCGAATCAAGCTAGAACTTGCATTGGTACCAGCACCCTGTGGTATTCAGCGTAACAAATTGGGTAATGGTGTGGCAACAGTGGATCTGTAGCTAAGATACCAGCAGGTTTGGGCATAGTTCACTAAATAATTAGTGCCATAAGCGGACAATTAAAACACGAAAAACTGAAAACTTAGTGTTAACGAAACTCTTAATTCAACTACCACTAAACCATTAGTGATAGTGCAATTCAGTGGTAGTGCAAAATGCCCAACTCTGGGTACCCGACTGGCGCTCCCCAAATAGCACTAAAGCGCCATTTTTAAACTATCATGAGACCTCCAGCGGACAGATATCTACAGGCAACCAGAGCTGTTGATATAATGGAGAAGACTGATGGGATTTAGGTTGGAACACTTCCTCAGGCTATCGAAGAAAGAAGCACCCAGACAACTTAATTGTCCAGCTGCCAAACCTGAACATTTCAGAGAAAGTAGTCAACAGTTTCCCCCAACACCACAACAGCTTCTGCAATAGGCATTAAATGGTAAACCAAGATTTTCTGCTTGAGCTCCAATCATCTAATGACCGGCAAGCACAGCTACAGGTTTGGATATTTAATGGCGTAATGTCGCCATGATTATCCGCGTTCTGCGTCGATGCTACTAGGGCCATGGGGTTTTCGATATAGCACACAAAAAACTGAATCGCCATCTGAGCTGTGCTTTCCTGAGAAATAAGTTATGCAATTCTTCTTTAACAACATTCAGAGGGATGCCAATGCATGGGTGAGAGACCTCTGAAACCAATCCAGTCGACTCCTTCTTGACAAGCTCATCAGCAATTTCAATTCACTCTATGCTTATTTGTCCTGAAGCCCAGATCAGAGAAATGTTACTAGCACACCCAAGAGATTTTATCTCCTACCATCAGAGCCTTGATCGCGGCTTGACTATGGGAAAAAATGTTAATATCTCTTTCACTCTCATATTCCCTAAGCATTCTGCATTCCTACAGGGTAGCAAAAGACGCCTGTGAGTATTCGGTAGATTTAAGCAATAGATTGGCTGATTTAGTGAAAACTCCTGCTCCGACTGCCGGTTCTATCTTGGAGTCATCCACGAAGACAAAGGTAACAGTCTCGGTACAGGTTTTCCCCTCGTTCCCATCTTGCGCCTACTTGGAAAGATTGTCCTGGCACGACTCTCAAACTCCAGTTTGCGGTTAGAGAGATCTGTACGACGTTCAGAGAAATGCGGTATTATTTGTCCAAAAAATGCTGTCATGTCCCTTGAACCGCTGTTAACCTGATTGAACTTTGAGCAGCGATGGGAATAAAGTGACAGTCGATGAGAAGTAAATGCCAGTCGTTATTAAGGGCCGCACTGGGACAAGTTCTACATGCTGCGGTTATGCCAATTTAAACAGTCCTTTGCACCCTCCCTGGTTTAGTGATATTATAGCACATCCGAAGAGCTTCCCATCAAACTAGCAATTCGTACATTAAAATTCGTTTCTTACCCGACAGTTTACCTACTGTGGCCGAAACCAATTACATTGTGTAAGTTCAAAATTTGGGCAAAGGTTTTGATAGTTAGCCTTACTTATTTGGAGCCTACTAAATTCAACGACGTTTCCTGTTTTTGAGTTCAGTTTTCGAGATAACGGCACATGGAAATTTTCTTTGGAGCCTCCGAAAGCTGATAGAAACAAACTTATGTCGCAAATTTTATATTTTAACGTGTAAATTACCTTCCATGCTAAATCTAATTTACCATACACTTTTATCACGATTTTTTTTAGTTTTTTTAATTTTCTTAAAACTCACTTTTGAACAAGCAGTTCTGAAGAAGCTATATGTCAAAGTGACCCACATTGATGATGATAACTGAGTACAAACGTGATCGCCGAATTTTTCATTACACTCAGAAGGTAACTACAATTTATGGTTGTCTTGATAGCGGCACAAAACCCATGGGCTTAATATTTATATAGCTAACGTAGCCAGCTCCATTCTCTGTCCCTCGAAAAACTTTTCAGATTTATCAGAGAGTGAGAGAAATTACAAGATAATTTGATTGTATGAGAGATGACACATTTTTGGCTGCGAATGCGAGGTGAAAAAATTTGGAAGGTGTGACCAATAACAGACCGTTATCTGGCTCTCAGCGAATTTGACAAAATCAGTTGATAGGCTGACGAGGTCACGAAGAGATTTTTTTACGAAAAAACTAAGATTATGTTGTGATGCATGAAAAAAATTAACACAATGTCACTTCATTGCCGTCTGAACAACGACTGATTGGGTGAGGGTGTGAGTAGATGTGACGTGATCGTGCAGAGTTCGGCTGTCGAATCCCCCGTGAAGTGGCATCCGAGATTCCCCTCACAAATTTATTTTTCACCATAGTTATGTTAGTTAAAGCACTCGAATTCTTGACGCGCTATCGTAATTTCATGTGCAAAATTTGCATAAGACTAGCTGCCCTGCGATTTTTGAAAGTTATTAAAAAAAATTGTATTTTTCGGCAGCTATTCTAGATTTACCTACATACAAGCGAAAAGATGGTGAACTTCTCAGAGTCACTGAAATGTATCATCAGGTATTTATGTATGGAAAGTTTTAAGCACGAGTGAGTGTATGCGTCATTGGCGTGAGTGCATCATAAAATTTGGTTTGACATAAAAAAGCGAACAATTTTGATGATAAAAAAGAAGAGCAGACATGGTTTGCAAGTGTACAAGCCTTTACACACACGGATGTACACAGAACTACTGCGTCGAAAGTCGAGCTCACACTTCGAGCTGTTTTGTGAATTCTATATTAGTTCGAAAGTGAATGAATTTACGAGAAGCGCGATGTAAGGCGATGAAATTGGTAAAATTCAAGTAAGCACAAGATACTCGTAGTTGAAAAATTTTGTAAATTTGCTGGGTTTTTAATTTCAAATAAATTTTATTTTTAATTTCTTAAAAATGTAATTTCCCCATTCGCCAAGATTTTTATTATTTATTTGCTAAAATATGTTTAACACCGAACTTTTTTTATATTTTTATATTATGGGTATACAAGTTAATGATTATTTGATCCACCAACACCGAGTGAGTAGTGAATAAAACATAAAAATCCCTTGAACGCAACGTCGGATGTGATTTAGCAGCTCTGCATTATTTTTGTTTTGACAAAATGTTATATGCAGGCATTACTTTTGAAAGCACCCAACTTGAAAGAGCGCAAAATTGGTTACTCGTATCTTAGAGCGGTTAAAAGACAAACGTCCAGCTTCTCATCACATGTCTCTCAAACTGTTATGCAGTTCCATTGCCTTTCAAAGAATTGCGCCAAAAGGATGCAAAATATAATGAAAAAATATACCTTCTTATACATGGAAGCACTGACCTAAGCTTGTGAGCTAAGCGGCAATAAACAAAGTCGATTGATTATCACTAAATTCTTTCTAAATTCACATATACAATTTTTTGCTTGGCGAGCAGCGGAATGCTCCAGCGAGTAGAGAAGTGAATGATGACCGAACGATGGCTGAACTACATCTGCATTAACCGCTTCAAGTTATTGTTGAAATTCATCGGATGTGTGATATGTAAACCTGCTACCTTCGCCCGTGTAGAAAAAGAATTGAGAGCCAAGATGTCTGAATCTCAGCCACGCGAGAGCAGGACTGCTGAGGAGAAGGTGATGAGATAATTCTGCCTCACCTTTCAGGCATTTACTGCAGAAAGGTCTCGAAGCATTACCAAGTCACACCACTTAGATACCTAACGGACAATTTACCAGACATTCAGGGACGGAAATGGACAAAATTCGACAGCTGCGGCTTTATTATAGTTATAAGTTCACTCAAGCGGGGGTGCAATTAAGAATGCAATCTCCTCAAAATATCTACGAATCGCGGATTGTAGGTGAAACAATATGTAAAATTAACATAATATAATATTATGGCCCATCTACAACCCCAAGCAAACGTAAAAATTGACAAATATTAGACGAAGAGATATCTGCAAACTCACGGCAGTGATAATTGGCTGCTGGTTCATAGGGGAGCAGGCAACCAAAATGGATATCTCTTACAATATATCCTGGCATAGTTGTAATCAACCGGCGAAAAAAGAAACTATCTTCCATTTCCCCTGCAAATGCTCTGCCCTATGGAAGGCGAGGATGTTAACCCTTGGCTAGCCTTGGAAACCTCGAAGAGGCGCCGTAAATAACCTTATAAGGTTTCTCAATCGCACAGACTGGATATAGTAATGAAAGAATAAACGTATAACTTGTTGGTAACGAGGTTGTGGCAACAAAATGGTGTGAAAGCACTTATTGGATTATTGGTGAATCACCACTTCATTGAATCAACCAACCATCCCCCGAGCGCCTTCGATCTATCCGTGGCCATAATGATCTCGAAACTTTCTATGTTTGTTCATTAACTCAGTGCTCACTTAGTTGATGCGAAGCCGACTATGAGCGGGGTAGATATTTTTAAGGCAACCCTCATCCTTTCATTTTTCGGAGAAACCGCCTCGAGTATCCTCGGTGTAGCTACCTCAGCTAAATAACAGATTACGCTAAATCCCTGTGACCATGAACCCAAATGAGTTTGATATAAAAGTATTCGGATGAAGTCGTGAGAGTGTTTGACATTTACCGACTAATTTCGGGTGCACCAACAAAGAGCCTAGACACCTTATTACCGCTTGGAGACAGAGTAAGACTTATTTACCTCATCGTAGTTACACAAGTAAGCGACCGATCAACTGCTTCTTTGATTGCAACTACCACCTTCAAATGCTCTTCATTACCAGGCGAGGAACCCCATTCAACAGAATTTACTTTATAATTACGCTATACGAGTATAGCCAGAATGTAACTCTAGGTGAGAAGCATCCATCATCCCTGTACGATGGCGTCCCTACATCCATACAAAGCGACTGTTAGACTGTTTCCTTCCTGGTCCTCTCTTCAATGTTGAGAGTTCATATTAACCCTCTGTCAAGGATCGTCAATATATTCTACAATAGTTTACATTTAGTGGAATCTGTCTTTAAAGTAAGAAACGAGAAACCCTGAGGAATTTCACACTTTAAATAAAAAATAAAAAAATAATAAATAATTGGCGCGTACACTTCTGTTAGGTGTTTGGCCGAGCTCCTCCTCCTATTTGTGGTGTGCGTCTTGATGTTGTTCCACAAATGGAGGGACCTACAGTTTCAAGCCGACTCCGAACGGCAGATATTTTTATGAGGAGCTTTTTCGTGGCAGAAATACACTCGGAGGTTTGCCATTGCCTGCCGATAGGCGACCGCAATTTCACACTTTACTTACAGATTAATCAGCCTCTGCAAGACCTGCAGCAGGAACGATAAAAGAGTGATCGGTCTGACATACTTAGGGGAGACAAGCTTACTCTTTCCCGCTTTTACGGGCACTTGCACAGTATTTTTCTGTTAATCGACTTTGGCTGCCAGGACATAGTAATTTTAAAGGGCAGATGAGTTAGCTAGACTGGGCTCCTCGCTCCAAATTAGTCAGAACAAGAGTAGCATACCCAAGCTTTTGACAACATGTAAACGTTTAATAAACATACAGACCATTACTGTTGCAAATTCCAATTGGAAACAGTTAAATACCTGCGCTATCAGTAGACAAACGTGGCACGAACGGAACATTGGTCGCACTAAGTGTCTACTTAAAGTAAGAAGGAGGGATCCGAGAATCGTGGTAAGTGTCCTATGTGGGCACTGTGTAATAGGAGGTTATGCCAGAAGATTAGGAACGCCATCCAATGACTATTGTAGAAGCTGCTAGGATACAAAAGAAGAAGAGACAGTCGAACATGGCTCCGTGTACAAGACGAGTGGGATTGCTCGGTCTCGCTCTTCTGGACAACATTCCGGGTGCTGCGAGTCTCAACAGTTAGGATTGCCAGCTAGGATAGCCAGCTTTTTAAAGGCCATACAATGGTTTAAAGAGGACCAACTCGAGTAAGGATAGGATAGTTCCGGTGGTATCACAAGGGATCACTAACTGACATATGTGCGTCGAAAGGCAGCCATTTCACTCAACCTAACCTAACTTATCGTTCGAAACACGAATATTTTTCAGCCTTTAAAAAAAAAATATACCGTTATAGTCTTAGAAATTTTGAGGTCGCATTTGAACCTATTGAAACAAATTTTCAATAAACTCCATTTAAAATTTTTTTTTGACAGTCAATTTATTTTGAAATATGTACGAGTACAGGCCAAAATTAATACTCATTCACGTAATTAAAAAAAAAAAGGTTTGTGTGCATACTGGAAAAAAATTTAATTTTTTACTCAAATTGTGTGTCATACCCTGTAAGTGTTTCAATTTTATGATGAATAGTGTGAGAGTCAAAAATATTCAAAGAAAAATAAAACAAAGTCAGTTTTCTCTTGAACTTCATCTTATCAAATTTGGCTTTTAAATCGTGTTTGTTTTCCCTTCAAGTATTTAGGATGAGTGCACAATTATGAGTGAACAACAAAATGAAAAGATGTATGAAAAAAGTTAAATAAAATAAAATAAACCAAAATTGATGTGCTTGCGTACCAATTGAATAGTAAATAAAATTTATTCAACTCACGTGCACTCGTATTCGTTCCACAGGTCCACACACTCGAATGGCTCAGGGCAAATGACATTCGAGCAGGGCTTGTTGGATGGACAGTTCTTTTCCAGATTGCGCGCCATAGTCGCTTGACCCCATTGCGTGCCATTCATAGCCGGTGGTAAGGGTAAATGCTTACCCTCAAGCCTGCAAAGAGACACACACAGACATATGTACATATGTAGGCACAAATCAAAATGGAATTTGACCTAAGTTAGAAAGCGATGTTGTTGGATATGTAGATGGTAAACCGCATAAATGCAACTAAGGCTTAGCGCACTTCTTAACATGTACGAGTGTGTGTATAAATTTTACACACATTCACCACCATTCATCCTTTTGCCCTCACCCCCGCACTCACCTGATGTCGTCCAGGCAGCTTTTTTGGTAGTCGGCATACACTTCGAATGTTCGCACGCCCGTATATTCCGCCTTACCGCCGGCATATACCCCCTCCTGCTTGTCCACCAATAGCCACTGGTGACCTACAAATTCAAATGTTTCATTGTAACGTCGTCCTTCGCCGCCATCTAACTCCAACGTCGCCGCAGAACCATAACGATTAATGCGCACAACATGCCATTGACCATCGTCCACCGCGACGGCATTCAACCATAAATCTTTCTCCTCGGTACGCAACGAATTGAGATTGTAGCGGAAGTGCAGACGCGCATCCTTAATTTCTAAAATTCCATATTCACGGTTGTGTTGATCTGAAACGCGAAACAGTTCGCCATGTTGTTCGCGTGTACGGAAACGCAATTGTATTTGTGTACTAAAGCGATCCGGTTCAAAGCTAAGCGCATACTTAACGTAACTTTGTTGCTTGAACGTGGTCGGTATGGTGGGTATGTTGCAAGCGGGTCCCGTCCACCCAGGGCGACATTGGCAACGCGCCTCCGAAAGCGAGCCAACACAGTTGCCATGCTCCCAGCAGCGTGCCGTCTGCTCTGATTGTGAGCAAACTTCCTCCGTTTGTTGGCAACCCGTAACGCTGTTGCGCGATAGTCCTGGATGCGCTAAGTCATAGAGTTTTGAATTGAAAACCAAATTGCGTATGCAGCCATCAAAGGCTTTAGCATTTGGCGCATAGTGCCAGAAGTATAGTGAGGGATCGAAGAGGTCGCGGTATATGCCGCCCACCTGCAGTGGTCCATTTACATTTAGGTATTCGTTGAAAGGTGGTATTTGTCCGCGCGCCTGGCAAGACATGTCATCAAACTCGGGCGGTGTGCCATCTTCCATTTCGCTAATGTCCGCAGACTTGCAGAAATCTACAACCATGCGCACATTTTCCGTATCCCAGAAGACATCGATGCGATGCCATTCACCATCGTCCAGTGACTTTTTCGTTTTCACGCGCAACTCCAGCGTGCCAGAGCCGAAATCGATAAGCAAACGTGGATAGCCACGCTCTAGCTCCAGCGCAATATAATCGGTAATGATCATTTCCTCGCGCTCTGGCGGCACAATGGGACCGTTGTAGATGAAAAGACCATCGGGCTTACGCGTGATAAACTCCAAACTCAAATGCGATTCATCGCACATCTCCAATGGTGGATACCAAGCCCAACCATTGCCGCGGAAGCTGCGTGTCGTCTGCTGGCAACGTGGCCCATTGTAACCCGCCGGACAAGAACAGTGTGGACCAAAACGTGTATCCACACATCGTCCACCATTGTAGCAAGGTGTATTGCGGCACGATTCGGGTTTCGAAAAATTGCGCGCGCCACAAGTGCACTCAGCAAGCGTATCGACACGCACACCCACCAAAGCGGTCTTATTCGCATTAACCATGTACGGCAACGAGCTGATATCCAAGGTATTCGTGCAAGAGCCCTCGCACATCTGATTCTCATACAAGCACTCATCTATGCCAACCATGGTAATATTAAAGCCCACATCCTTCTCGATCTCTTCGCGATTCATCAGTACAATGCCATTGAGACGCACCGGTTTGTAATAGGGTGAACCATGCGCCGAGAAGCGTATATCGGTGAGTGGTGGATGACGCCTCTTGAGTTGCACACTGAAAATATCAACATTCTCGCGATCCGCATTCAGCAAGTCGGCGAGCTTATCACGAAAACGATCCAATTTCGAGCGACTCAAACTCTGTGTGCGATAATTCCAGACGCGTATAAAGTCTTCATCGGTGATACCGGCCACACGTATCGAGCCTGAATTGATTACCGCTTCGTGTGAGATTTCACGCACTGTCACCGTTATATTGGCTGGCACATCAGTTTGCGTATGCTTGCGATCGTAAACCTTGAAGCGCAAATGATAGCGTCCTTCGCGTGTACCTGCACGCATCGTCACCATTCCTGTATCCTCGTCTAACTTGAAGCGTGGATGTTCTTGGGACTCCCAGTAAAACTTCTTATCGGGCAAATCCCAATCGTCCAAATCGTAAACATATACCCGTCCGATTTGTGTATCCGGCGATTGGCCCTGATAGTTGTAAACGAATATATCCTTGGATCCTGGCTGCATTTTATTGTCGTTCACATCGCCGATGATGACAGTGAGTGTGCTGGTACCGGTCATGGCAGGTGAGCCGTGATCCTTGATCACAATAGGGATCATGTACTCTTTCTGTTGCTCGCGATCGAAAGAGCGGAGAGACGAAATAACAGCCATACCGTCGCCGTTGGCGCCCTCTGTTGGGAAGATAAAAGGAAAGAAAAGATTGGAAGAGAAAATTAGGTAATTTGTAAAACATTAAGGAGCACTTGAAAGTGTTATCTAATGATCGGTAAGACAAATTTTAAATTGAAGTTATAATATAGCAGTTGTGGCCCAAAATAACTCAATAGAGAAAGTGATGGTTCCAATGATTCCATTATAGTATTATAATACAATATAAATCTCAGATATGAGACACGCTCTGGTAAGGCAATCGACGAAAATATTGATGAAACCTTGGAAATTGTGATGTCACTTATCGTTCGAGCCCTTGTCCAATGCCCAGAAACTGACGATTAGTCAGAAAGCTATTTGAAAGCATTTGCCTTAACTCATTTACCCGAGGTACCCTATAGATTCATACTTAGAACTCTTTCGGACCGAAATGATGCCTGCGATTCTTTGTTTAAACATAAAAAAACTGACGCATTCCGAAGCAAATGGCAGCTGGTGATGGAACATGGTTTACCCACGAGAACAAAACTCGAATAAAATCATGCCCAAGCAGCAGTGAGCCGCTCCAAATGATCTGCAGGCTCGAAATAACGGCCAGAAAGGTTTTACGCGGCATTTGGTAAGGTTAGAAGGTAACTACCCATAATAAGCTGCTCCTATCGAGACAAAAACTCATTTTGGAAATCTGCAGTAAATAAGTGAATTCCGTTGGGCACCCGGGACTGGCCAGACAGGCGTTTTCGATTTTGGACGTGAATTTAACATATATCTCTTACAGCTAACGACTTGAGCTTCCAGGTGGCTTCCTAAAATTTAATTTTGGATCGTTTTATGGCTATAACCTTTTATAAAGGCCCCTCGAACAGGACGGATGCCCAACCGAACGTTTTAAAAAAGTGTCCCACGGAGGGTTAAGTACGTAAAAGGCCGCATAGATCTTTAGCGTCGCACTAGAAGCTTCGAGAGGTAGAATGGAAGATTCTATCACACCCGACGTACAGTCAAGTTCAAGGAATTTTCAACTTTTCAAGCAATTGTATTCTCTTTATGGTACAAATTTGGTCTCAGGATAGACTTTTCCAAATGGGCTAGGAGAACCAGAGCTCTTCAATTATTTGGTTACCGGATCGAGCCAGATTTTTATGGGACCAAAAACTCCACTCAAGTAGCATCTCCTAAATATTTATGGCGAATATTTATGCTGTTACAGCAACAACAACAATGGGAGTTCTTGAATCGCAGAATTATGAAAACTGCCGTCAAAATTTATAAACTCATCGAGCAATGCGGTGAATATCACACAATCCTAACTCTGTTAATTTACTCTTCGAAAGGAAACGAAAAATTACTAAAAGCCTTTTAACTTTACCAAGAGACAGATAGAATACAAAAAACAAAAAAAAGTTAACTAAAATAATTACCTCTCTTTTAAGTTATTTATTAAGTTATTTAAATTTTCTCTATGCTTATGAATAATTTCCACATGAATCTCCAGTTTATGCCAAATATAAAGCCCACAAATGAAACTAAAAAGTTGTAACTCGCAATTCATTTAAATGCATTAACTATTTAGCACTTACACTTGAATACAAAAGCTAACTTCATTGTGTGTTCATATGTAGTAAAAAGAATAGCAGAGAAATGGTCAGCAACTATGCGAATTGCATGCAAGCATACGAATTTACATACCAAATGTAGCTGTACCTGCCCAACTCGAATACTAAATATTTCAAATATGCACAGCGAGTGATTTTTAGAAGAACCGAAAACTTTGCAAGTAGGAAAATCTGCAAAAATTACTTTTAGACTCATTAAGAGATTAGGTGTACTGTGGCTCTCATATTTAAGTTACTTCATGCTTTTAAAATATTCGGAATATTTTTGAAACTAAAATTTTTTAGTAAATTCTTTACAAAAGGTTAGGATGGTATAATAAAAACCGTATTAATCAAAGTTTGGATCTTTGTATTGTACAAAATTTACAAAAATTGAATTAATTGATTTAATAAAATTAGCAACAACATTTTTACGTTTGTAAATAGAATTTGTACAAAATTTCTGAGAATACAATTTTATTATCCATTAAAATCTAGTAAAGGGTGGCTAAGTTTCAAGGGCCGGTGTTGATTTTGAATTAAATACAATTTTTTTACAAAATTATTGTCATTTCTCTTTATAATAATAACAATAAATGGCGAAAATATTGGTATGGCTCAATTACGTATAAAATAAAATACCGCGGTCTCGGCGGCACACCTCCATCCGATGGTCCATATTTCGTTGACGCTGAGGCATAATTGAGGTTCTATGCCGTTAATGTCCCGAATTATCTCATCCTTTATCTCTTGACTTGCTGCTGACTTATCGACGTACACATTTTCTTTCAAATAACCAAAGAAAGAAGTCCAACGGTGTCAAATCACATGATCTTGGCGGCCAATTGACATCGCCGCGACGTCAGATTATTCGGCCATCAAATTTTTCGCGCAAAAGAGTCATTGTTTCGTTAGCTGTGTGACAAGTGGCACCGGCCTGTTGAAACCACATATCGTCCACATCCACATCTTGCAATTCGGCCCATTAAAAGTTCGTTATCATCTCACGATAGCGAACACTATTCACAGGAACTACCTATCCGGCCTCATTTTGGAATTGGGTGATTAATTTTGCGCCATTGTGTATTTTACTAAACTGGCACTGAAGGACTCATATACATAAAACTACAATTTTCCCTGGAATTAGGATATCAAAAAAGCAATTTTTTTTGTGTTACTACCCAAAAATTTGTTGTCTCGCAAAAAATGAGGAAACTACTTCATATTTTTTTGATGAAATATTTAGACGTGCCGTCAATGCTTTGAAAATTACTGAATGCAAGGCGCATTTATTGAAAGTTGTGGCACTAGACCAACAACAATGTTTTGTACATTTGATTGTCACGGAAAGGTGTTGGCGAAGTAATATAGAATACAAAAAAATTAATTCGCCTTGTTTTATTCTGTGCTGACACCTACATGGTCACAGCGAAAGAAAAAAAAACAAATCAGCTGATTTACTAACACCACCGTTCATATATTCGCCTTGACTGAATGTGAATGTAATCAACAATTTTGTATGGCAACATTGAGAAAAGCGTGGAAACCAAAGGGTGTATATAGAAATAGTAGTGATAAATAATTTGTGTTGTGCTAAATATGGGGAGACGTTTGTTACGACAATATTTCTTTCAATTTGATTACAGAAGTGCTTTCAATCGAGCATTCATACTGTTCCATTTCATTCATATGGCATTCCAGTTAACTACCAAGGATGTATTTTTCTTTGAAAGACACCAACAAGTGAGAGTGACCGCTTTGCGACATCAAATCGACTATTTGAGTTGAGAACTTAACCGAGAACAGCTACAGAAACGGGCTACTAGACGCCATTGCCAATTTGCAAAAACATTATTTCTTAGGTTCCCAAACATAAATTCAGTATTTAATCAGATATATAGGCACGATTTTTAGCAATATCTCGAACTTCAAAGTCACCTAGTGGGCTTAAATAACTCACCAGAAATTTGACGCTATCGCAAATGAGTACTTGAGGGTCAGAGTGCTTGCTCTGTAGTCATCAGGTACGTATTGGGGAAACCTGTACGAGTACATATTCAGAGCCCTCAGAATTCATGCGTCCGAAAAGATTTCTACTAAGTGATAAATATGAGTAAAATGATGTAGAACTCATGTGGGACACACATACGATCCAAATTATGAGCTGACACTTTGCGGAAATACCGAAACGTTACAACTTCACAATTCGAATTGGAAATTTGCTTATTGATTTTTGGTCTACATAGGCACATAAAGTGAGCGTTTAATGGATTCGCAGAGAATTTTTCTATGTGATAAAAGTTTTCATCGGTTTTAATATAATTTTACACAGCCTTACAGTCATTTCTAATACACCGAACCACTGGCTGTTGCTTCGATGGAGACTAAGAAATTTTGAAGGCCATTGGGTATCGAAAATGAATCTGAAAAGTGCCTAAAAAGAGTCGATTATGTGACCAATAAGAGTCCGAAATAAGCGGCACATGATGACAATTAGAGTTGCATATAACTCATATTGCAATGCAGGGATTTTAGCTCATATTTGTTACATATTTAGGCGGACCTTTGCAGGATGGTAATCACTTCTATTTTAGACTTTTCAACGAGCTCACTTTGAGTGCATTGGCTCCAAAATAGGACACTTTAATTACCCTTTTTTATGACTCCAAATGTTTGCTGGGTAAAAATATATCTGTGTGTATAGCATTTCGCTTAGCAATGGAGCCGTAAACGCACGTACTGCCATCCCAGGTACACCGCTGCATTGCCTGAAAAGCAACCTTTTGTGTTTTAATTACTTTTTAATCTAACAAATGCATTTAAAGTTGCAAAAATAAACACATCATGACGAGGCAAGGATAAATGTGAGGTGTGCTCCAACTACAAAAATGTTAACAAATTTACATATATGCACATATATGCAATTTGCTGTAGTTAGAGGAAATGCGAGTTCTGCTCGAGCCATACCCATACAATCACAATTACTTTACAATAGCAGCAACCAAACGGAAATCGTATAAGGCGTAAACTTTACAGCAACATGATGTGTGTTTTTGTTATTGTTTTTTTGTTGTTTTTATGATTTGTTCAAATTTATTTATTCATACTATTACATGCTTTCGCACATTGTCACAATCAATTTCTGATCTGTTTTTGATTCTGTTCCCAGATGTTTCTACTTTTGGATGCCTGCAAACCTATGGGCAAACCGGTTTTTCCAAAAAGTTTCACACAACTATGTCTAAATTGCTGCATTGTACTTTGTTTCTGTCACGAAAGAAAATGCATTGAGAGATGTCTATGCGCATATGTCTGTAAGTACGTATGCATGTATGAGTGCAATGAATTGTAAGTTAGGTAAATTTTCAATTTATTCCACAAGCGTAACTCAGCATTTACATTATTCATGCAAGATTTAATTGTGAATTTTTGTGCGTTACTATTTTGGTTTCACCGAAAGTTTGCACAGGTGGTCTAGTGGGATGTATACTTACAAGTATACTTATACATACACACAAAGTTGATACCATTCGACAACATGAATTTTCATACTGAAATGCCGATTTTCCTTTCTTATACTGTTCGAATTCCAAACCACGAAAATAAAAAAAAAAATACTTGAATAACAAAAACTGTAAGTTGCAAATACGTGCAAAGGAATTTCGATTCAAATGGAATAAATTCAGTAAACTGCTTACAATTTTCTGATATGTATGTAAACAGCCGGATGGGGTTTCCTTAGCCACATCTGTAGTTTAGGTTTTACACAACTATTTACTCTGTATGAGGAAAGCGTAAATATGTACATTGTAAGACTTCTTCGATTAGATTTTTTTGTTTTTTTTTACATACATATTTCTTCAAAATTTGATATATTATTATATTTCAGAAAATTTCTTAGATTTACTTTTTGAGGCGGATGAATTAAGAGGTGCAATTAGTAGAAGCTGAGCCACTGTATATATAGGGATATATTATATATATTTTTTTTAAATATTATTTTGGATTCAAAAATATTATTTTGGATTCAAAAATATTATTTTGAATTCAAAAGGATTAGAAAAACAATTTAAAAAAATTAGAGAACCAAAATTTTTTAAAACGCTAAATTTCTGTCTAGTACACGCACGGTGTTGATATGAAGAACGAGTTCCCAAAGTATGAAATGAAAGCTGTTATTCCTGTCGATTTAAGTACGAACCTTTATAATCAGTTAAGGTAAGCACATATCTTATATCTCCAGTAGTGAGACATAAACAAAGCTGATATAATTCGACAACATGAATTTACATACTGAATTTATTTTCTGCATTTCATTCGACATTTTTCCATTTCAGACTAATTCAATTTGAACCATACAAATACATAATCGAGCCACGCGTTAAAGTTATTCAGGCTTATTATGAAAACGGGCGTTCAAATCGAAATGCATATCGAAGAAAACCATCTTCAGTGATGAGACACATTTTCACCTCAGTGGATTCGTCAATAAGCAGAATTGCCGCGTTTGGGCGAATGATAATCCAAGAGTGTTTGCCGAAAAACCAATGCACCCACAAAGAGTGACTTTTTGGTGCGGTTTATGGCCCAGCGGCATCATTGGGTCGTATTTTTCCAAAATGAGGCCGGTCAGGCAGTTACTGTGAATAGTGTTCGCTATCGTGAGATGATAACGAACTTTTTATGACCCAAATTGGAAGATATGGATGTGAACGATATGTGGTTTCAACAGGACGGTGCCACTTGTCACACAACTAACGAAACAATGACTCTTTTGCGCGAAAAATTTGATGGCCGAATAATCTCACGTCGCGGCGATGCCAATTGGCCGCCAAGATCATGTGATTTGACACCGGTGGACTTCTTGCTTTGAGGTTATTTGAAAGAAAATGTGTACGCCGATAAGCCAGCAACAATTGAAGAGCTAAAGGATGAGATAATTCGACACATTAACGGCATAGAACCTCTATTATGCCTCAGCGTCATCGAAAATTTGGAGCATCGGATGGAGGTGTGCCGCCGAGGCCGCGGCGGCCATTTGGCCGATATTTTGTTTCATATGTAATTGAGCCATACTAATATTATCATAATAAAGAGAAACGACAATAATTTCCTCAAAAAATTGTATTTTATTTAAAATCAACACCGGCCCTTAAAACTAAACCACCCTTCAGTTGAAAAATTGTTTGAATCACAAAAGCACAAAAAGCGGAGAAGGCGCTCATCTTCCATGCACCATGAGTTTTAAGTTATGTTGAAACTCACTGCATGCATTCCATATATTTCCACCACTAACGAGTGTTACCAGTGGTTCCTTCGATTACCTCCAATGGATGTGGAGTTTTAGACTTTTTATTTAATCCTCTAGTCCAGCGTTCACAGAACTAACCCATCCAAGAGTTGATTACCCATGGGTATTCACTTTGCGTAATTGACCAATATTATCATAAGAAGGAGAAATAGCAATAATTTCTTTAAAAAAATTTATTTTATTCAAAATCAACACCGGCCCTTGAAACTTAACCACGTTTTACTGCTCGAATTTCAAAATACGAGTATAAATAATATCTTTATCTTTATATCTTTGAAGTATCTACTGAAAATATCCTAAAGAAATTTCACAAAAAAATTCTATCATGGAAAAATTTTTTTTTGGTTCGAAGATCGAACTATATAAAAGAGATAGTAGTAGTTCAGTATGGAATAGATTTTATGATTTGGTTGCCTAGGTCAATTGGTGTGTGCGCCCATACACCGATACAAAGCAAATGTCCAGAAAATGGCTTCCGAGCGAAAGATGTTCATACAGAATTAGCATGGGTAGGTATGTACTACTATATAAGAGTCCCACACTGATTCTGTAGGCACTATTAAAAATTTGTATGCAGATTTTTAAAACTTAATCTCTTCCACCTTCTGAGCTGCTTTTTGAAGAGAATACAAAACAAAAACTAATTTTACTTATAAAAAAAGAACTTGATTTTTGAAGATGCTTTCAAATCGATCCGGCTCAAGTAAACTTTAATATGTTCGCGAATTATTGTTATATCGTTGCAAAATTTGTCGAAACTTTAAATTTTACAATATATTACAATCTTCTAATTGATATGGAAAGACACTACCGGAGATTTTTTTTTTTGTATCTAGAGTGTTGCATACTAATGCACAAGTAATATATGGGGCGCTGAAAATTAAATGTGGCATTTGTGACATATTCGCGTTAAAATTGTTTCAGGTATTTTTTTACTATTGATGCCATAGGTTTGTAGGTTTACAAATCATTGACAATTTTTTTGCTCACAAACCAGACCGTACTCTATGTTCTTGAACACATTTTGCTATTAAAGTAAGAAAGTACAGTGAAAAAAAAATTTAGTTTATTAATTTTATATTTATATTTATAAATTAATTAAATGAAATAATAAAAAGAAGTAATTAAAGTTAAAACAATATTAAGTTCAGTTCACATAAAATTTATTAAATTAAATAAAAAAAAATGGTAATGTTAAAAAAAATTAAGTTAATTTTACATAAAAATGTTGAATAAAATATAAGAAAAAAATTATTAAAGTTAAAACAAAAATTAGGTTGATTTCACATAAAATTAATTAAACGGAATTATAAAAAAAATGAAAGTTGACTTCATATAAAATTAATTAAATGAAATTATCAAGAAATAATAGTTAAAGTTAAAACATAATTTAAGTTAATTTCGCAAAAAATTAATTAAACGAAATTATAAAAAAAAATAGTTAAAGTTAAAAAAAAAATTGAGTTAATTTCACATAAAAAAAAAAAAAAAATTAGGAGAAAAACAAAAATTTAAGTTATTTCACAAAAAAATAATTTAATTTAATTATACAAAAATAAGTAAAATAAAAAAAAACAAGTCACACCAAATCAATATGCGGTGGTAACTTTTTCATTATGTCACTCAATATACTTATAAAATCCACTCGAAAGGAATATTAACTGAAGGTTTCTTCAACAAAGTAACTAATTCTCAGAATGGTGTCATGGGACAACAAGCAACGTAATATCCTCACTTTTGAAACTTAAAAGTATTGGCAGAAAGTGCCATAAGTCTAACTGTTCGTAATGTATTTATGCCAAAAGTGTAAATATTAGCCTGAACTAAGCCTTGCGGCCGCCGTAGCCCAATGAGTTGGTGCGTGACTACCATTCGGAATTCACAGAGCGAACATAGGTTCGAATCTTGGTGAAAAACCAAACTGAAGAAAAAGTTTTTTCTAATAGCCGTCGTTCTCGGCACGCAGCGGCAAACCTCCGAGGGTATTTCTGCCATGAAAAAGCTCCTCGTAAAAAACCGTACGCACCTATCTGAGCGCTTATGAGTTTTTCGTCTTCCGTAACTCTCCGTAAAATAGTTTGCCTAAAATTTCCATAGAACATATTAACCCTCTAATTACCTTGTGATCGATTTTTCATCACAACTGTTTAGATAATGGGTCAAAAAAGCCCACTTAGGTAAGAGTTAGAGGGTGAAAATCTACTACAAAAATTTTTCACTGAATTTTACCGTAGAAGTCTGAAGGCAGACACTTTATTTAACATGATTTTATGCTAGATATTTTCGATAAATCAATTTCATTATCAGTAAAAATGTTAATGTTAATGTTAGTGTTAAAAGAGTAGTCTCCTGTTATAAAAAAGTCTACCATCTGGACTAGTAGTGTCTTCGGCAGAATTGGTCTCGAAGACATCTTCGTTTATAGTTATTAGTGCTTGCCCATATTGAAAAATAAAATCTAGTAATAAAATTTCATACGAAATATCCACTTACTTTGATCTTGCTCCACTTTAAAGGAAGCCCTTATGATATCATCGGCACTGGGGTCCAATCTAAATTGGAATGGTGGTCCATTACTCTTCGAGCGATCATCATCATCTGTGGCCAATATTTCCACCACCTTCCTGGGCGGTACGTGCTCTGGCAGTACAGGTCGGTAGTCTTTTAAGAATTTCGGCGCATTATCATTGATATCTTGCACAATCACCGTCAGCGTAGCCGTTGCCGTTTTAGGTGGTGAACCATCATCGATGGCCAATATTTTCACTTGATGGCGTGGCACTACTTCGCGATCCAGCGAGCGTTGTATTGTCACAGAGCCATTCTGATTGATTGCAAATTGTCGCTGTCTATCCGAGGAACGATCGATTGAGTACGACACTTTACTCTTGCCACCCTGATCGGGATCGGTGGCCTTGAATTTCTCCAACTCTGTGCCAACTTTGGTATCTTCAAATACGGACACCTCAACATTGGCGCGTTCAAAATGCGGTTTATTATCGTTAATGTCACGCAATTTAACCACAACCCATGAATAGGCCACATGGTATTTATCATTGTCATTGTCTTCACCTTTATCATTGACTTGTATGCGAAAACGAAAGCCATTACTTTGTAGCTGATCCTCATAATCCAGCGGTTGCACGATTTTCAGCGAACCAGTGCCATCATTATTGCGCACCATTGTGAACTTATCAGCACCATAACCACTATTATCGATGACTTTGTATTGGAACTTGTTCGTTTCGTCCTCATCGTGCACCGTCACCGTTAGTATAGGCATCTCGGGCAACGTTGTGCCATCCGTTTCATCCACCTCGGTGAACCACTCGTCTTTAGTGAATTGTGGCGGCATATCATTGATATCCTTTACACGTATCGAAGCCGTCCCCGTACCCTTTAGCCCCCCGCCATCCATCGCTACCACTTGTATGGAATAATCTGGTGTGCGTTCACGATCCAAACAACAAACTGCCGTTTTAATGACTCCCGTATCGGGTTCAATTTCAAATATCGGTGAACCAGTTTCCTCTTCAATTACATTTTTCTCAATTGAGTACACGAGTTTTGCATTAGATCCCTCATTGGGATCATCATAATCCACAGCTGTCATTGTCATCACCACCATGCCCGCGGTGCCATTTTCGGTGACATTGCCAAAGTAGACGCCTTGCGGAAAGATGGGCGCATTGTCGTTGATGTCCTTCAAGTTCACCTGCACATCAGCATAGCCCACAAGTCCCTCACCACCTTCATCTTGTGCGAACACTGTGAAACGCCATTGCGGACGACCATTCGGCTGATCTCGATCCAAAGGCTGTGTGAGGAGAGGAATGAAAGAGAGGAAGGTAAATTGATGAGTAGAAATGTGCTTACAAATATATAATACTAATATATAAACAAACGTACATAGATATGTGTAAAATATGTACTTAACGAGTTTTTGAGCTTTTCACACATTTCGTGAAAATGCATTATTTATGTAAGATTTGTGTGAGCCATAAATTTGTGTGGTGGGGAAAGTATAACAATAATGCGCATATTAATGTACTCGCAAATGTGCCATGTAACTATGGTATTCACACATATGTGTGTTCTGTGGTCCATGAATTCATGTATGTAAATATGCATTTCATGCGATATTTCATAGAATTCTGCATTTGACATTAAAATCATTACTACTCTCCACCTATTTTTTGCCAGCTACACACAGCTCAAAATTATTTGTCAAAACAGATGAGGGCTCAACCATAACACATATGTATGTATGTATGGTTCACTAATATACACACACATGAAAACATACGAACATGCTGGTGGATCTAATAATTCTTCCCAGGCAAACACACAAATATGGCGCTATGGAAAAAATTTAAAGCAGCGTAGAGCGTTTTGAGTACTTCGGACAATTTTTTTTTCAGCGTCAATCTGGTATTGGTAATCCCAGTAATGCACAAAATGATGGAAAGTGCATTTTGTCAAATTTAAAATCTACAAATATCAGTATTTTATTATTTATTCGCTTTTATTGAAGCAACTGCTGCTTGCTAATATATTTACCGCGCCTTAAAGTATGCTATTATTAATAGTAAATTGCTGTTCTTGCTTAACCCATCTTCGGCCGCTACAAGAATTCGACATAATTTTTCCATTTCCTTTTTAGTCAGTGCTTATAGGACCATAATCAAGAAAAATAAAAAAAAATAAAAATTCTGACCATCGGTGTTTTAGATATGGACTGGTCGAAAAATCGACCGCTGGCCAAAAACCGTCAAATATATTAAAAAAGAAATACAACATTTATGAAAAAAATTTAGCACACGAAGTCAATTTATTTCATTTTATTTCAAATACAAATTTTTTGTTGTTGTTTTATTGATAGAAAAGTCAGCTTACAAATTTTTATGATAATCATCAAAACATTTGGTATGTAAATGAATATTGCATTTTTTGCAAGTAAAAATAGTATGTTTCTTGCAAAATTTACACCGCCGAAATTTGTTTTAATGCTTCTCATGACGGCGTGTACCCTTTCATTGATCCAAGGAAGGTTCGATGGACCTTCATCTCCATGTTCGTTTTCATACTCGTCCTCGTCCTTGTCGTAATTCAATAATTCTGTTGTGACTTTGGAACGAAAATCAAATTGTGAGAGTGGTTTTATCTTTTCAATTTTTGCTATGACACAATGAAGTTTCCATGCATTGACCATTGCGTTACCAAGAGCATTTGTCCATATTGACAACCACCATTTTTTTCCTCTCATACATATTCTATAATTTGCCACCGCATTATCATGGAGATCCACACCACCCATGCCATGATTATACTATTGAATAACTTTTGGCTGCGGGATAGTGATAGTTTGTTTTTTCTTCCGGGAATATCTTTTAGTGCTAATAATTGGATTGACTGTGGAATTATTAGTTATAACATTGACTACAGCATTATTATTCCACCGAACAGTCAATATTTCTTGCTGATGATCAAGTAGTTGGTAAAATGTTCCTCATATTTCTTTTTTTAAATTTCTCAAAGGAGAATCGCCCATTCTATTTTCGCGTATAGTACCAGTTGCAAAAAATCGACGTTCGTTCAGAAGGCACATTAGATGGTATGAAGAGAAAAAATTATCAAAGAAAATGATGTGGCACTCAGGGTCAGATTCGTTGGCAACTAAGTCTAAGACTGTTTGTGCGCCTAGACCAATAGTTTTACCGTGAGAGGTTGCTGCTCCCCCGTACAATGAACTAGAAAATAAGTACACACTTTCACAGCACAAACACCATGTTTTAAACCCAAACCGGATTGGCTTTCCCTTGATAAACATTTTGCAGGAGTGGTGTCCAAAGTATGGAATCATCTGTTCGTCTATAGAGAGATTATGGCTAAAGACTACAAACTGCATAAACTTTTTGTTGAGAGCGTCAGTAATAGGACGAACCTTCGCAAAACGGTCTGTTGCGTTTAAATTCGTGTTGTCAGCGAGATGGAAAAACTGCCGAATTTTTTTAAACCGATTACGACTCATAGCCTGCTTCACAATTGGAACCCCCATGTCCGGTCGAACAGACCAGTAGTGGTCAATGTGTGGCAAAGTATGGTCCCCCATTAGGAACAATATTCCAATAAACCTACGTATTTCGATTGGCGTGATGTTAATTGGAGCATTGTGTTGGTGTGCATACTCATTTGTGAAAGTGGTAATATTTGTGATAATATTATTATCAAAAAACAATGTAAAGAGATCATAGGGGGATTTTGAGCCTACAAAATGGTGCAATTATATATAGGTACGTATACAAAAAGGATTGATTGCTTACCAATTTCAGAAAACATTTCTTCCAATTTCAGAAAACATTTCTTCCACAAAGATACTCACTTCCATCTCTTTCAATAAGAAAAACATATTGCTAGATTTTGTTCTATCCTACATGACAGTTCCTGGCCAGCGGTCGATTTCTCGACCACTAAAGTTTACGTCCATGAAACAGTAAAAATTATTGCAATATCGATATGTTACTTTTTTGATTATCTTAATTTCATCTTTTCTCTTCACAATAAATTAGTAACAATTACTTGTTTTTTTTTTGTTTTTCATGATTTTTCCATCTGCACAAAAAACACGTAAAAATAGTGATCATTTTATTCTTTTACAAAAATCTGCCCTGAACCTTTTTTTCTTAAAAAATTATGCTCTAGAAATTAACTAAATTCCAAATTTAAAACTTCTGAAAATTGATCAATAAATTTACATTTAGTTTATGAGATATTGGAGTCCGAAGTTGGTAGTCGAAAAATCGACCAACTGCCGAAAATGGGTTAACCATTCATTCGCCTAGTACCCATTTGCACCTCTAAACCGACTTATGGAATGGTGTACTAAAAGCATACAGAACCTGCATACCAGAATTGCAGAGGCCAGCGGGTAACGGGCTGTAACCATTTTCCATTTAAAGGTGGAGTAGAAGATTTTTTGATAAAGTCAGATTTAGAAGATTGAGGAGTTAACCTGGGAGAGGACTGATTACATCGGTAAATTTCAACAGGAATTTTGCCACGCTCTTTCCATCTAAGGAGGAATGGAATAAGGAATTCTCACTTAACAACTTCGACACTACAGTCTATACAGTTGGCAGTACAATGGATTGTGGTGTTGGAGCTGGTAAATATTCTCATGGACTTGGCAAGCTTGTAGGCTACTAATCACAGATTTCTCTCTTAACGACAATATCGCTATCCTTCGGCTATCCGAGCTGCAATCCAGACACTGGATTCGGCTACAATAACCTCTAAAGTGGTGGAGTAAGGGAGAAATAGCCTTACCACCTTGAGTGAAAACCATAAAGTATCCTTAATCTGGGTCCCGGAACACCAGAACATTGAAGGTAATGAAAAGGCAAATGAACTGGCAAGAGGGGGATCTGCCATGAATAACGTTCTTTCAGTACCGGTATTCGCACCATTAGGTACAGTCAAGAATGCAATTTCCCTAAATTACTTTCGAATGGCAGATTGTTGATGGAGAGACCAGACGAAATGCAAAATCAGCAGGACATTAGGGTCACCTGCAACTTCAAACAATCGTCGACATTGATAAACATGAAACGACGGGATGCGTAGAGACTAATGAAAGTCATAACTAGCTTTTGGTCTATCGGAGAGCAAGCCCCCCAAATGGGCATCTCTCAAAACTCATACTGTCATAGTTGTAAAGGGAACAATCTTCCATTTCTTCTGTGCATACCATGCCCCATGGAAGGACAGAATGTTAACCCTGGGCAAACCGCTGTTCGAGAGTCTCAAGCAACTGTCTGGCTTGGGCGTGAACAGCCTAATAAGGTTCCTAAACTGCACATACTGGATATAGTCTTGCTGTAAATAACTGTTAAACAAGTTGGTAACGAGGATGTGTCAACAAAATGGTGCGGAAGCGCTAGCTGGATTCTGGATGAATCACCACTCTTACCAACCAACCAACCAATAAATTTTAATCGCATGAAATTACACAGAATTGCTTTGGTGCTTCTTGCCATCTGCTATATTTACGGCAGGAAAATATTTAGATATTAACAACCCAGCCGTGTTGAAGACTAAGGGTTTCTTTTCATATAATTTGATGATAATTTGTAATTTGTGTAAACTAGCAACAGCTGGCAAATATTAAGCAAATAATATAGTAAATAATATACGTTTTGCACAAGAAAACCCACAAAATATCGAAAAATTTAAAGAGAATCTGTTTTTTGTTTGTTACAATGAGCTTTAATGAGTTGCTTCACAAATATAAAAAACGAAAAAAATTCCTCTACAAAATTGACTTCAAACAAAATATTAGCTAAAAACTGTTCCATCGCAATTATATTTAACCAATCAAATTTTCCGACAGGCGTAGATCAAACTGTCTCCCTCTGTCCGCTGCTATTTTGTTTCGGGCATTATATAGCATTCAACGGTAACTGGAGCTTATCTTTACCGATAGGAGCGAAAATTCTTCCATTCGACTTCTACGTTACACCGCTGGAGCAATAAATTAATTAGAAAAGTGTTTCATTAGTGCGCTTTCATGCATCAAATTCTCACCAGGCTTACGAAATGCATTGCTGACTTGGTATGTGTCTACAATAGCATGAACTCCTCTCTGAGTGCGGTAAATAAATGAGTAACTGTGGTGTAATCAACTCAAAGACTGCTATCTTCCTCTCTCCATCTTTCCCCTTCCCTATCACAAGACAAGGCGTAACAGAAATCCGTAAGAGAGAATACAAAAAGTTCCCGCTCTCAATGAGTTTACTGACGTAATAATTGAATATTTGCATTTTTTTTATTATTATTATTCATAGGTAAATTTCCTCTAAAACGCCGTTCTCTTTCTCGTTTATTAAATTTTTACGTCATAGCGAAAAATACTCACGCGGATATCGTTATCTTGTAATCTATCATTCAGACCTCCAAGCAACGATGTTCAGAATAAAAACGTTCCACCCATCTCGTACCGCCATCAGGCTCTCACACACACACTCGCGAAATTTATTCGTGGGTTGTTTGTGTAGTTTCCTCTTATTCTTGCATTTTCACATTTCTCTCACGCAACTGCATCAGTATAATGCCACGCCTTTCTGATGACTGCAATCTTGTAGACAAGAATGAGTCTACAGAACAGATGCACTCATCTCGGAGTCAACGAATAAACTCACAACTAGAGGGAATCAACGTAAGTACTGCTTTCTCTTTCCCTTTCTCTTTTGCACTCGAAAAAGCCAATTTTTTTTTTGGTTCAATTTCTTAATTTAATAGTTGAAATACCATTACATTTTTCCCCTGTTTCTCTCTCTCTCTCTCTCTCTCTCTCTCTCTTTCTCCTTTCCTTCTTAACCTCCATTCTCACTAAGCTAATCAAATTTCTTGAGTGTTGCTAAATTTTTTTTTGAAAGGTAATCAATTCAAACGCCATTCCCTTTCTCTCTCATCATTTCCAGCTCTATACCTTTCTCTATCTCTTTCTAACTCTATTTCTCTCACTTTCTATCTCCCTCATCCTTTATCTCTCTCCATCTCTCTCTTTCCTTATCTCTCTACCTTGGCGACCACTCTCAGAAAAGTTAATCAAACTCCATAGTAGATGTAAATTTCTCTTTCTCTCTCCTCTCCACCCCTTCCCCTTTCTCCTTAAGCTATTTTGGGTAACTTTTGCATCTTCGAAACTCTCTTTTTCTCAACTCTATACCTTTGCCTGTATATTCGAAATTTCTCTTCCTCTTTCCTCTCCACCTCTGCCTCTTTCTCCATAAGCTATTTTGGGTAATTCCTCTTTTCTTCAAATTTAAATCTTACCAAAAGTACAGTGTATTCTAACTGATACTATCCACTGTACTGGACTAACTTGTCAGCTTACTAGCCATGGCATGATGGAAAGTGCTTCTGAATGTAGTTCATTCAGTATCTAGATTTTGAGTTGTTTATAATCTGCTTGTTGGCATTGCTAAGATTTGCTAATAAATTTTCAACAAAATATCACTCTAATGTTAACCAACAGAAATGTATGTTGCTCACTTCCGACAAATAGATATGAACAAAGTATGGAAGTGTACGAGGAATTACATATTCGTTTTCATACATGACCACTTAGATACAGGGTGTGCCACCTCAATTCGGTTAGTGGAATAATTTAATTACATTGACAGCTCTGAACCGATCGGTGTCATGAATTACTCATAGCAAATGATATTTCAGTACAATTTCAACCATTTATAGACATACATACATCGGAATAATTCATCGAAATAATATTCTTTTTTCGAGAAATTTATCAGTCAGTTTATCGAGAAGAGGTCTACTACAGATCTTCAACAATATGGTAATGCCCTCTTTATTCCAATGAATATATTGAAGCTGCTAGGAAAAATCCAAGTATCTTATATCGCCGCCGTGTTCAGCAGGTATACCTCAGTAGAACCGCTCTAAGAAATATTCTGAAGCAAAGTCATCAGGTGTTCCGCCAATGCGAAGTGCAATTAACCCTAAGATTATTGACAATAGACAAGCCGCATAGCCTGATTTTTCAATAAAAAATCAAACTGTGATAGATGTATATGGATATTATCATATCTCGTTTACCGTAAATGTGTGAAAAGCTTATGGAAAACTGATGGTGCAAACTAGATGTTGTGATGCTCTGCACCGTAGGATAACATGGACCCTTTGCGACGGAAGTTCTCGAGACGTGTGTAACAAAAGCAAAGCAATATCTACTGGCCACCAAGGCCTCCGAATTAGACACCATCAGACTTTTTTACTTAATGAATAAAGTTTAAGCTAATCAGCTGAAGATCAAAGGCATAAGTGATGGAAAGCGCCAAAAAAAAAAAGAACTCGGCGTTCACTTAATCAATATTCTTCTTAGAAACTTGTTGAGAATATATAAATAGTAACAGCATTTTATATGGTTGCCACCAAGGTTGCGAGACCTAATTTGGACCATAATTTTATTCACCGCTGAGATGTCTTTACAATGTGACAGAGGAATAGATAAGAAGGTGAAATAATGAACGATTATTATTTGCAGCTGTGTTAACCGATACGCGATGCGTATGAAACTCTGATGATGATATTCAAACCTGCAATTTTGACAGGCATAGGAATACCCTGAGAGACAAGATGTAAAAATCTTAGTCTCACGAGAGCAGGATGGCTGAAAAAATGTGCTGTCCAATTTCAATTTCCAGATAGTTACCACGAAAGGAACTTCAAATAATGGCTGATTAACGGACAATGCTTGGATAGAATTCCGACAACAATCGGGAGCTGTGACTGGCTTTTTTAGCCCTAGAAGTCTTCTCGAACGAACTTCGATTCGCTGGAATAGAGGTAAATAGAGGCCAAGAGAACCTCAATCCTCTTCGCGCGTAAACCACCTCATAGGTAAAATAGTATATTTAAACCATGAATTCCCAGTGTCACGCACAGTTGACGAGTGTCTAAGTAACTTTTTTCAATACAAAGTAATTGTAGCCTATAAAATGCGTTGACATACCTTTTATGCCCCTTTCCTTACATCTATTTTTTTAATAGAAAAATATTTATTAAACTCACTTTCAACTCCCTACATCAAGGCGAATCTTTAATGGTGACATCAGTAAACCAGCTGATCTGTATTTTCTTTCGCCAGGTATATGCAGATGTCTGCTCAAAATTAAATAACGAAACGTATTATTTACATTTGTAATTTGACAATTGAAATTTGTTAATAAATTTAAATTTAAAAAACTTTTCATATACATATAAGAAAAGCGAACTTCTACTTTTCAGTTGGAGGTCGCCGCCTTAGAGGGTGTCAGAGAATATCTTTGCAGAGGTATTGCCAAATATCAATATTCTCTCTGATAGTCAGGAAGCTCTAAAATTGCTAGGTAGCTTCTTATTCCAATCAAGGCCTGGGAATGTTTAGTTCGATACACTAGCATCAAGGAAATGTATTACTCTGATGCGGGTGTACCGGCACACAAGGGGCATGAAGGTAGTGAAATTGCGGACACTTTAGCAAAAAAGGGTGCAAACACGCCCTTCATATGTTCTGAACCTTTCTGCGAGGTAACTAACAGTTTCAAAATTGCTTTTCTACGTGAGCGGGAGCAACGAGGCTTTATCGAGTTTTGAAGAGCTCTAACGGGCATACGGCAATCAAAAAGACACATTGATCCAGAACGTATAAAGGTAAAGGCAAACCTAAACCTCAGCGGAAAGTACATGTAACTGGACAATGAACTAGTAACAAATAGGTGAAATAGTTGAAGTGCCAGTACCTTCAAATAGCACTAAAGCGCCGTTTTGATAAATAATAATAATAACAGGACATTGTCAACATAATTACCACATGAAAAAAGTTTGTGTGATAGAAAATAATTCTGTAGACTCTGTAGAGAAGCACGAGGAACAACAGACCATGTTCTATAGCACTACCCAGCAGTGATACGAGGCAGACTAAATTACCTCCGTAGCGGCGTTATAGATCCAAACCTCGTGGCAGAAATTAAGCTTAACGCAATTTTCTTCTTCTTCTTCTTAACCGCTTATGCGATTTTGGGCGAGTTTAACAAAGCGCGCCAGTCGTTTATTTCTCATGCTAAACGGCGCCAGTTGGACCCACCAAGTGAAACCCTCCACCTGATCTTTCCAACGTAGAGAAGGCTAACCTCTTCCTCTGCTACCACCAGCTGGTACCGCATCGAATACTTGTAGAGCCGGAGCGTTTGTTTGTATTCGGACGACATGACCCAGCTAACGTAGTCGCTGGATCTTTATTCGCTGCGCTATGTCTATGTCGTCGTAAAGCTCATATAGCTCATCGTTCCATCGCCTGCGATAGTCGCCCTGGCCAACGTGCAAAGGTCCAAAAATCTTACGCAGAATTTTTCTCTCAAACACTCCGAGCGTCGCTTCAACGGATATTGCCATTGTCCACGCTTCTGCGCCACCGCAGTTTTACGATATATTATTAGCCTAGGCTACATGGCTGCACGATACATCTTTTTAGGTCGCAGTGCACAAAGAGCCATTTATAATAATATTAATAAGACATAAATAACAAGAAAGTGCGCAATTTGTTTTAAATAAATAATTCACTTCTTTCTTGTCATAGTGCCACGACCTTTAACGACCTTTCGCCTACAACTTCGTTCAACGAATTGGTACCTGAATTTTTTTTTTGCCACCATACGAAAATAATTCGTTTCGGTTAAGAAATGTAGAAGTTGTCAATAATTCGACACTGGTGTAATTATTGAACAAAAATGGCGAATACGTTGAAAATCATTGCCTTTTTTTATTGTTAAAAAAGAAAAAAACAGTCTTAACAGTGTTGGTAAAAATTCATATGCCATAAAAGACATTTGATACAATAATTTTTTTAATTTTCGTAAAAAAGCGAAATTTCTCTTCTATTTGTTTTACATTTTTACTATTTTGCAACAAAATTTAAAAAAAAATGTGTTAAATAAAGTAAATTTTTATTCCTTTACTTTTTGATATCAAACTAAGATATCTGCACATTAGGCCGGGTTTATTTGTTGGGAGGCAAAAAAATCGCCAATTGCTCTGTGAAAATCATATTCTAGGGATCAAAATAAGAAACTTTGCCGAAGGAACCATACCTCTAAATCGAATTCTGAGGTCCCCCAATTTGGGTCGAACTTTTTAATTTCTTTTCTCATGTAAAGGCCAAAAATGGTGATATTTTGAAATGATTGTATGGGGAGCCTCCCAGGGGAGTTCCAGGGGGTGTACCACTGGCATGGGTGGATCGGCCGTCCAAAGTTAGTGGGGGTCGGTCATACATTTGGACTCGATTGGAGCACTCTAAATGGGTCAAAGTGGGATTTTTCGTTCGACCCAAATTGGGGGACATCAGAATTCGTTTTAGAGGTATGGTTCCTTCGGCAAAGTTTCTTATTTTGATCCTTAGAATACGATTTTCACAGAAAAATGAGCGATTTTTAAATCGACCCGCCCTACTGCACATAGAACTTAATTTAAAAAAAATTTGCGTTTTTCGACTTACTTCCGCTTGAACCTGGAAGAGTTAATAAAAAACTGCCAAGTTTCTAAATCTATTGAGCATTTAACTGACCAGATGAATTTGTCGCACTCTGTATGCACTGTTACATTTATTATACATGCCCATAAGCTGGAGCTTTTGCGACCTGTAAAGCTCATTTGGAGAATAAGCAGACCAATGCTTTGATTTCGATATACATATGCACATACCTATATACACATCTACATATGCGAGTAAGTGCATAAGCAAGTAAATTAGTGGCACTGTGCTGTACGAGTAGTACCCAGTATGACAGTCAATGGCAGTTGATGAAAGAGGATATGCGCCGGTAAAACATAAAGGATTACCGCTTTGCTGACTGTTGCTGACGTGATAATTTACTTGACAAATCTCTGCTAACACATATGCACGTATTTATGGGTGTTCATATGTGTGCAGATACAAACATTTGCATTGCTCATATTACTCAAAAGCAATTTGAAATGTAGGTGGAAGAGAATTTTTTTTCTGTGATTGTGTTTTTTTTTTCTATTTTTTCTTGTTGTACCAATTTTTGCTTTATTTGTTGACTAACTGCAATGTCGGCAAAGGAACTGCCGTTTGATAAATTTCAGGCTCTTACTACAACAAGATTTCAAGCAGTGCCTCGTCTCATTGCCTTGGTAGCTGAATTTAATTTTATGCGAGTTTTAGTGTGGCACGCACACACATACAAACAGGCACATACAAACTTTGTGCTAACACACACATAAATAAGACACAGCGCAGAATGTCTGTGCAACGTTTGGAACGCATAAATTTGCCAACCGCAATCTACACGACTGAATTGACAACAGCGCTGCAGCTGTGGCAAGCGAGCACTGGGTTACGCCAAATACACTTATGCACATTGTAAGTATTATATAGCAGTTGGATATGTATACCGCGTATGTATGTACCTGGTATACATCACGCTGACTTGCCGACGGAGAAGGCGTTCATAAATAGAGGGTATGCGGACAGCAGCAGAGGCATGCCAGCTGCGGATTTTCGGGCTCAATTTATTAGATGCACGAAAATATTCCCTTTGGTATATTTAGTGCAAACTTAAGGACGTTCATAAATGTGGTATGCAGGTATTAATGTTGCAGTCCTGTTAATTTATGAAATTCTTGGCATACAGTTTAAACCGAAATATGATATGGGTTGTTGCATGCCGGTTGCGTCAGCCGATTAAATTTAATGAACATTTTTCACCGATGCCAACTGAATGGTGGCAGGCTGCACTTCCTTGCTGGTCTTGCTCTGTCTTATAGATAACAAGCGGTAAGTTGTGTTTTTTTACCAATATTTACGCTTTTCACCTGAGAAGAGAAGGCATACTTTTAATTATTCTTCTCCGTTTACAACGGTAATATATTACTGCAATTCACACGCAAATCTCGCGTATTGCGGCATATTCAATATTCATACATACGTGCGTACATACATACATATACCTATGTTCAAAATAACAGCAGCACGACGTTCTGGAAGGGTTTAGCTATTTATTTATTTTTGTTTAATTTTTCATAAAAATTTAGTTCATACGGTAACAAAAACAATATACCTATAATTATTCAAAGCTTAAAATTTTATAAAAAAATTAGAAAAAATAAAAAAAAAATCTCGAAAATTTCAAATCCTTTAATTAGGATTTCTAGCAGAATTCTGTGTAAAAACATATTTTATAAAACGAAAAGAATATAACTCAAAGTTTCAAATTTTATAAAAGAATCAAAAAAAAAAAAAATCATTAAAACTTCACACCTTCTAATCGGAGCTTCTAAAATATATTCCAGATATGCAGTTTTTAACCCACTGAATTTTGGTAAAATATTGTGTAAGTTTGAAGTAGCTCAAAAATCGTGTTGATTTTTGAAAATTTTATTTTTGCATTCGGTTTCACGCAAGAATGATAGAAAGAAGATTGCGCCCATCAGAGAGTGCGTGACGTCACGTTTTTCCAAGTTGTGCAGTATTGCCAAACATTTGCTCTTCGCAATAAATTTAGCGCTTTTATATACCGAAAATGCGAAAATTTTGAAGTTTTGTGTTTGTTTCTTTTCTTTTTTTAATTTGAAGCTATCGAAACTTTAAGGGGTTACATGGGTTTCGTTGGTTAACCGTCCGTTGTGTGAAAGTTTTATATTCTTTCGTTGTTTAAAATGGCCTGGCCAGGCCACCTATGAGAACACGTGCTTTATTTATAGGCTGGTACGAAAATTATGTCTGTAATAAATTTAAGTGTAATACCGATTAATAAAAAAAACAGATTGATTTGTGTTAAAAGAAATTTATCATGCGGTTCATCATAGCCCAAATGTCGTCGATTGGTGCAGATAATCTCAACAGCATACGTTCAGAACGATTATTAGCTCCATCAAAACGAACAAATCGAAGCAACATTTTGAATCGATCTAACGACATTGTTGCACTATAAATATCAAAATGCCGAGAATGCCATAGATCCTTTGCTTGCATATTATTACAGTAACACACCGGAAAATAATAGCAATCCAAACCAAGCATACATTTCCATTTCGTCTGTGGGCTTCCACTCTTTTGGTTTACATGCTGGATTAGCCTCGTTCCAGGCCTTTATCATTTCTCCTGCTTTCCTGCTGACGAACAATTATATCGACTATTTCAGGTGACATTATGTCACGAAAAATAGACACTGGATTTGGCAGAAATCGATGAGCAGGTCCCACTGGTCTGGTGCTGTTACTGGTAAATCGGTTCCAATGGTGCTGGCGGTTTCGTTTTCCAAAACATATTGTCAATCTTGCACTCGTAACATTGCTCTTTTTCACCTAGTAATCGATTCACTCCACTTGCAAGATTTGAGACACTAGACTCTGGTTCGATTACTTCATCCCATTCAACTTCATAAATTTCTTCGTTTTCAGGCAATTCTTCTTCAACCTCAAGCTCATTCTCAATATCGGACACCTCTCCGTCATCAACACGAACATAATCCTCATCATTATCGTCGTCGGTGACAAACGGATCATCTTCCTCATCCTCCGCTGCAATAAATTTGCTCAACACTTCCTCGTGATGGCGCATTTGCTCACTTGATAGACGATTACTTCTTCTACCGATAGCTAACAGAGCCCTATCTACTTCGTTTGAAAGTGACATTTCTGTTCCGGCACAAAACACCTTATGAATAATACAGATCACTATTTCAATTGTTAATAAATACTTACTTTTCTCCACTCAAACAAAAATGATTGGAAAAAGCAAAATCAATCATACACAATAAAATGTGCACCTGTAATAAATAGAACCAAATTCAATTCGAACGGCATATATCTGGCGCCTGTTCTCGTGTTTTTTTTTTACTAAAACTAGTAAAACTGTCGAAAATGCGGTGAGAGCAAAAGAGCGACTAAAGTTTCAACTTCTAAGTGAGAGAGAACCGTATTCACTCTGTCTTGTACTCTAATTAGTCAGAAGACCAAGTACGGTGCATGACTATACTAAAATTGCAGTGGTGGCCTGTGCAGGCCATTTACCCTAACATATGAAGTTTTCGTGTAAAATGTATTTTTTTTTCATAATCACTTCGCTGGAAATGGTTATAAAATTTTCAGAAGATTCATCTAACAGACCGGTATGGTATATTTTCGCCGTGTTTTGAAAACTTAACGAAACAAAAAAAATATACCCCTATAAAATTCGGAATTTCCTGCGTAGGCCATATCACACAACGGACGGTTAAAAAAATCGATTTATTTTTTTTTTTTTGCTTATTAATTTTTACAACTTTTCAGGAATATTATCCAAAATTTTCAAGTCGATTCCAATTAATAATAAATTCGGAGATACAGCCTTTGGAATGTGTGCGCTCCATGCCACTTTTATTGTTACTCAAAACTTTAAACGCGTTTGTTCTCGCAAACTAATATACTAAACCGATCTTGATGAAATTTTACACAGGTGTTCGAAATACAATTTACTCGTGCTTGAACGAAGGATTTTGTTTTTTTTTTCAATTACAACTATTTAAAAAAAAACAAGATGTCTAGCAAATTTCACCGAAATTTTCATTTTTGTGCAAAAATGTCTGCCAAAATTCCAATTTTTACTTTTTTTTTCTTTCCTTCGTTCAATCACGAGTTTATGGTCTTAACTAAAGCACTTATTTTTGTTTTTTCATTTTTGATGAGCCTGCCAGGAGTTATGCTGACAACGAGGACGCACCTTTTTTTCGGGAGGTCACCGGAAATGACGTCACAAGGGAGGAGTTTAAATTTTTTTTTTTGAAAATTTCAGAAATTATTTTTTAAATACATATGTTTCTATATTATAAGACAGAAAAAAGTTAGAATTAAATAAATAATTTTTTACATAGACAAAAAAATATTGAAAATAGGCCTTTTTTTACCCGACGAAACCCATGTAACCCCTTAAGTTAAAAAAAACTGTATTATTGTACAAAAGAAGGTTAAAAAAGGCCACTCTGAGAAGGTTTTAGTGCTAATGAAAATTAGTTGGTTCTTATAAAATTTGATATTTTGAAAGTGTGAATTTTATTTTTTGCTCCTTTTAAGGTTATGCAAGAATATTAGATGCCCTTCTCTCAACTCTTCTTAAGATTGAAAACCTTTCTACACAATTTAAAAGGCGTTTGAATTTATTGAATGTGGATTAAAACCATAGAGGTGTAATCGTTTCCTCCGGCCATCAATCCTTAGTGGGACATAGGGCTTCAAGAGGTGTATTCATTGTAAAAATAAGCCACAAAATACCAGAAAATACTAAAGAAACCATACTGACATTTTTACAAAAAGAGTACCTTATCTAGTTACACAACCTCAAATATAGCAAATAAGTCGTTCCCTTAACTCATAAATTAAATTACATAACACATTTTTTAAAAAAAAAACTCACATTCTAAAAACAATTTGTCACGCATACAAAGTTCTTTAAGTGATTCAATAAAAACTTGGTGTTTTATTTTCTTTAAATGGGCATTTTAGTGCGTTTTTATATCCAAAGCTAGGCAACACTGCAGTAGCAAGAGAGAGATTTGACTGCCGAAAGCAGTAGAACACCAACAACACCTGCAATCGCGGGCGATGCCACCAGATGTTAAGAAAAAAGTAAAGCTTAATAAAACTGAGTGAACTATTTAACTAATTATTAAAAAATATGTATTTTACAAAATTATAAACATTATATTTTAATTAGAAGAGGCTGGAAAAATGTGGTGAAGAAAGAACTAAAACTACGAGACTATATAACAAAAACAAAAAAGCTAAATCAAGTTACGAAAATGGTAATCTGGCCATACTGGTGCTAAAATCACGTAACTCGTTGTCAAATTCGCTGAGAGCAAAGTAACGGGACCACGATAGGCGCCATTTCATTATCTATTTCTTTCTACCATGGGTTTCACGCATTCGTTTTATGAAAGAAAATGCATGTCAAGGTCAAGAAAAAAAATCTCAAAAATCAACCCGAATTTTGTGCCACTTTAAACAGGCAGCCAGAAACTTAATGGGCTACAAAACTGTTGGCCTAGAACTTTTCTAGAAACTCTGATTAAAAGATTGGAAATTTTTATGAACATTTTTTAAATTTTGTATAAAATTTGAAACTTTCAATTACATGTTTGTTTTTGTTTAAACTATATTTCTATTCCGAATACTGGTAGTGTTTTTCAAGCAGATACTGGTAGTGTTTTGCAAGCATGCAAAATGCGTAGGGAACGCGCTGGCGAGATATTAACATTTTCCCCGATAGTCATGCCGCGATCAAAGCTCTGACGACGCCATGGTGCAGAATGAAATTAGTGAACTCCTGTAAGGAGAAGATCAAATCTCTTGGGTGTGCCGGTAACATTCTCTGATCTGGATTCCAGGACATAGGAACATAGCGGGAAATGAAATTGCTGATGAGCTTGCCAGGAAGGGGACTGAATTGGCCTCAGAGACCTCCTACCCGGTCATCGGCATCCCCTGGCAGCAATTAAAGGGGAACTGCACAAATTATTTCTCAGGAAAGCGCAGAAAAGATAGAACTCTTTTCCTTAATATGCTATTTCGAAAATCCTTTGGCCCCAGTACAATAGACGAAGGACTCAGAGGGTATTTTGGACTCCTCGCCATTCAATTTCCAAACTTGTAGCTGTGTTTACCGGTCATTGTCGATCGGCACACACGCGGAAAAGCTAAGGTTACCATTTGACCGCATTGCAGAAGCTGTGGGGACCTTTCAGAGAAGGAGATTGTAAAGCACTTTCTCTGTAAATGTCCGGGTTTGGCAGCTAGACGACTAAGGTCACTTTTTTCGATAGCCTGCGCCAAACTAAATCCCATCAATCTTCTTCATTATGTCAACAGCTCTGGTTGCCTGTAGATATCTGTCCGCTGGAGGTCTCATGATAATAAAGGGTGGTTAAGTTTTAAGGGCCGGTGTTGATTTTAAATAAAATACAATTTTTTTAGAAAACTATTATCATTTCTCTTTATTATGATAATATTGGTATGGCTCAATTACGTATGGAACAAAATATTGGCCAAATGGCCACCGCTGCACTCCTCCATCCAAATTTTCGATGACGCTGAGGCATAATTGAGGTTCTATGCCGTTAATGTGCTGAATTATCTCATATTTTAGCTCTTGAATTGTTACTGGCTTATGGACGTACGTTCAAATAGCCCCAATGAAAGAAGTCCAACGGTGTCGTTGACGTTTAGGTGTGGTTCACATCAACATCGGCCCTTAAAATTTAACCACTTTAAAAACTGGCCTTCACTACTGATTAAAAGTTTTGAAATTTTAAAATTTTTTTTTTAACTTTTGTATATAATTATAAACTTTGAATGGAATCGTTTTTCGTTGTAGTGTAACTATATTTTTACACAAAATTTTTTAGAATTGTTAATTACAAGGTTTTGGAATTTTTAAGAAAATTTTTAAAAATCATTTCAAAATTTTTATATTGTAGAATTTATTTGTTTTAAAAATTTCATTTATTTATTTTAAAATATTAAAAAAAAATAAGCGAAGCTTTCCAATATGCCTAGCTGCTATTATTGTAAACACAGGTGTACGTACACACGCCTCCATACATGCTCTTGCTTGCCCAATACTTCTTTATATTTCATTGCATTTTAAGCGCTCATCCTTCTTGAAAGACAAACTGCAGTACAATTTTCACAATTTATTTTTGCGTTCTTCCATTACCGCCTGCAATTATTTTATTGTAGGCCTTTATAGCCCTGGATAATCGGGCAATCATCTGCTGTGGCTTGCTTACTGCACGCGCACACTCCATTGCATTCTCCTTTTCTACTTAATTATCTGTAAGAGTGAATGGTTTTCGTGTATTGCAAGCATTCAAGGCATTTGACTTGCCCACACACAAAAATCACCCCACACACACACGTGCATACATATATACATGCGTGTGTACAATTTTATAGTCTACTTTCGTGCGCGCTTAATCTTGCTTTTAATGAGATTTTCACTTATTTTAAGCAGTTGGCAAAACCCACGATTCTACAGCGCTTCTCGTAGGCATGCACGCTCATTTCTTATAATTGCATTCATGAATCAATCAATCACAGTGCAGGAAGGAGCGCGATTAAAATGATACGAAAGAAAAACGTTTATTTTCAAAAGTAATGAATGCCTGATTAAGAAGAGTACATAAGTGCATGTATATGTACTTATCGTAAATCTTTAGGTGAATGATGCGCGCATAAATGAAGGCTGGTCGGAAATTGAAGCTCAGTAGCGGGGCAGGGAAGTTTGAGAACAACATTACCACGATTAATGGCAAAGAAAAATGTATCAAATTAGTCTGAGTTATGAGTGTTCAAACTTAACCGATAGAATTTATATAATTCATGAGCCGAATAAGAGGTCAAGTAAAAGAGGTCAAACTAAAAATTTCATGAAAAACTAATTCAGGTAAGTGCGAGAAGTTGCTGATAATTTTGCGAGCTAGAAAGCTAGAACTTCATATCAAGCGTACAGGTGATGTGGGTTCAGTGCCTCATACAGCTTTAAGATTTGCCAACTGAATGAAGTGTTGAAGGCCATAGCGGCTGGAACGTTTGGTATGGAGTTATATTTTCAGGTGCTTAGTGCTTTCTGATTCTCTTGCTGTGGAAAACAGCAAACAATTCCTGTACTAATAGGTATAAATAGCACTACCATTTTTATTTGGTTGAGTTATCCAAGGAACAAGCAAAAACACTATGCTATATCCGACTGACTGTAGCAGATCCTCTTTTCATTAAGCAGAAGGTACTGTAGACACCCACTTGGTCTAATGACGGGCCATTTTTGTATGGGCGGAGCAGAGGGAAAAGGTAGGCAACTCAGACTATGCACTCTGCCAAGCATGTGGAGAGGTGGTTGATGCAGCGGAGCTCTCTCTGTGCATCTGCCTGGCCATCGCTCGAATCAGGTTTGAGGTCCTTGGCACTGATAAGTAAGGAAGCGACCAACTTAGTTCCTTGGCACCAAAAGATTTACTCAGATTTCTTCGGAAGTCGGTTAGATTTAAAGAAAATTCAAAAGGGAACCAGTGTGCAGTGCAAAGGACTTAATGTTGTCTGAGTGCTGTACTTGCTAGTCTGTCCGGACAAAAAATAATAAAAAAATGCTAACGAAGGCTGGAAATTTTAGCACACAAATTTATTTCCACGGAAATTAATTTTCTAGTTAAAAATAGATATATGACGTTTATTTTCTTTTTAAATGTCATCCTTTCTAGAGAATTCAACATTGCCACACGCAACGGTAAAATTAAAAAAAAAAAACATGTGTTGGGCTATGAAGGGCTTGAAGGCAACAGTCAGTAGCGACTGAAGCAAATACCCGATAAAAGAAATGTTCCAAAAATTGGTGCTGGTCGATTGAAAAATTCAATTGTGTTTAATAGCAGAAGAACAACACATTAACCAGGACTGGAGAAGAATTGCAGATGTTTTACTTAAAAACGCTTTTAAATTAATGAATTAGCTTGAAAGTTGTTTGCATCACAGTTCAGTTTTGCGCTAAAATGTAAAGTCAATCGAATCAAAATATACCAAGTTAAGATTAGGCCAGGCCAGATTTCTAAACCTGCAGGATTTTAAAGCGTTTTTCTGAAACTTGTTATTTTTGAAGCCCGTGCACGTCATAATTCGTAATCGATTGTACCAAATTTTTAAATTTTGCCCAGACAATAATACCCCACATAATACCCTATGATCAGGAAGTAACGGAAATGTTTAAATAAAACAAAATGGAGTTAAATTTCAGGCAAATTCATTTTATCTCATGTGTCAATGATTAAACCAGTCCGCCATGCACCCCTGGTAGGTCGCACGCGGATGGTCTTCAGCTCCTTCATCGCATTCTCTTTGTACTCCTGGCTGTAATGCGTCTCATACCCAAAACATCAACCGCAATGTGTTGCGCCGTGATATGACGATTTTCGAGCACGATTTCTTTCATTTTCTTCACGTTTTCATCGGTGTTCGACGTCGAGGGGCGTCCGGAACGAGGCAAATCTTCTACCACTGTATGACCACTTTTAAAGTCTATATACTGCTCGGGTGCTCTTCCTCTTGATAGAGCGACGTTAAATGCTTTTTGCACACGAAATTTCGTTTGAAATACAAAATTTCAAAACAACTCTTTGTTCAACAAAATTATCCATGGTAAAAGGCGACAAATTGAAAAAAGTTGACTGATATAAACAAACGCCTGGCAGACACTAAGGATCCGATGGCGCTAAAAGTGATATATTTGTGTCTTACAGTCCTACCAACATAAGAAAAAAATATGGACCGGTTCCCATGTGCGCGGTTCGTTTAAATTAAACATTCCCGGTACTTTTTGATCATAGGGTACATCAGGAATACTTTATTGTTTTTTTTGTTTAATTAAAACTAAACTTGTAATAACAAATTTGCCGATTTTTCTTTGCGAAAATCGGGTTTTGAGTACCAAGTATTACGAGATATTTAAAAATCGAAGGTTTTATTTAAATTAAATTTTTTTATTTTTTCCCCCATTATTTGTACTATTGAAGTAAATTAGAGAAATAAGAGTATAAAAAAGCTCATGAGGAAATTATATTCAGAGAATTGTTTAAAAATCATTAACGTTTAAAGTTTTTAAATTTACAAGACATGCGAATTTTTGAAAACTATTGCATTGAGACTTCTTGACATCTACAGTCCCGGTGTGAAATGCCAACGATGTCTTTAGTTGCCCCGGTCAGATAATATGCAAAAGCCAAAATATTTTTTTTGTTTTTGTTAGCTCCATTATACATCACTCATGCCTCACCATTCATCAATATTACCATATTTTTATCGACACAATATTTCTCTGTCAAAAGCCATCAATTGCAATTTACTATCAATCATTTATTCATAATTCACATTGACATTATAATTGATAGAGAATTCATTGCTCTAAACTTCCTTACATTTCATTTGCCACAAACAAGAATCTTTATCCAAAGCAGAGAATTCAATCATGCAGGTTTCATTGCTCATTATTCACTCATTATCCATTACCCACATCAGAGAATAAATTAATACCAGCCGTTCCACTCTGCTTAATCATCCACTCTTCACGCTCGGTAGTCTATTCATTATCATTATTGTAGCAAAATTCACTTTATTAACTCTAAATTCAATGCAACATGAAATAAATATCTGCATAAATGGCCTTTCATTGACACTTAAAATATTAATTAAATTTTCCTGTACTCACCTTCAGTACAAATATTTCGCCTGTGGTACGATTTATATCGAATTTGCTATTGGCAGGATTATCTGGATCAATGCCTTGACCTGTCAAAAAGTAAACAATATTCTGCGGACGATCCTTATCGCCATCGGTGGCGGTCACCTGTTATGCAGTCCGAATCAAAGGCAGTTCACGGCGGTGAGAAAAATAAAAAAAAATGATTTTTTATTAATATAGAAATTCTTATGAAGATAATTTAATAAATATATTTTATTATATTAAAAGGGCAAAGTGCATCAATCATTTATGAAGCTCAATTGTATATGAAACAAAATTATATTTATGTTGACACATATGTAACATAGCTACTTGCATGCAGTGAACATATTAATTAATACTTGTTATGCTTCTGACATTATTATTGTATATTCATTACAATCACTATAAAAGGAAATGCATTTAATTTAATTTATTTTAGTAAGCAGAGAACATGCACATTTGTATATTTATTTTTCTAGAGTCTACTAAAAATCGTGGTATTGATTTATTTACACAAGAAATGCATACAAATGTAAGTGATTATGAAAGTTTAATATATTTGTGAATATAATATTTTGCTAAATAATTAAATTAATTAAAATAGTTGTAGCTAGTTAAGGTCACTGTTAATATTTCAGTACTGAGCAATTAGGAGTTGCAGAGAAATGAAAAAATTAAATTTTAAATTTACAATCTAAATCTCTCTATGTGAGTAGCAGCATAATACCCATGAGCTACCTTTCTCATGTTAACAGGCAACTTAATTACTGTTATATTGATTTGTAAAAATAATTTCTTGAACCAGAGCAATGATCTCGCCAATCAATGCATTCAAATATTTCTTTCTCGCTTGCTCTTTGGTCATACACTACTTTCAATGATCTTCGCCTCTCCGAATCAAATATATGTAGGTGAATGAAAGAGCGCTAAGAGAGCCAAGCAATGCCTATCACTCGTCTCTACAACAGTGCTGGATAAACTCATGCAATCACGTTTTGTGCATGTGACGAAAATACCGGAGTAATAGTCAAATGGCTAAATAAATAGTTACATATGTATGTTACATGTATACAAAATTACAAAAAAATAAAAAATGTTGCTTTTTATTTTAAATTAAACATTTCTGAGATATAAAAAATGTAAAACGAACGCAATTGCAAGATACCGACCACGCACATCATTCAATGAAAGTTAAGGCGAAGTACAATACGATAGTACAGAGTGCAATAATGTGGCGCTCATTAAATCGGTAATCGGCTCTCAGCGAATTGGAAGGAATCAGCGGATTGGTTGTCTTACAAAGGTAGGCGAAAACTGAATTTATAATTCGTCATGTGCGAAATAATCAATGCAGCCACTGCCTATGTTACTTCGTTGTAGTCTAAACAACTACTGATTGGAAGAGTGTAAGAATGCGTGTGAAATTAAAGGGCATTATTGTGCTGACAAGTCTCCCATGACATAGCATTCAAAGTTACTCTCACAGTTTGGCTTCGGATGACCAAACCTAATTCATGTATAGGCACTTTAAAAAGTGAGCAAAACGTATTACCGCTAAAAATTGTCTATCCTATTTGTGGTATGCGTCTTGATGTGGTTCCACAAATGGAGGGACCTACAGTTTCAAGCCGACTCCGAACGGCAGGTATTTTTATGAGGAGCTTTTTCAAGGCAGAAATACACTCGGAGGTTTGCCATTGCCTGCCGAGGGGCGACCGCTATTAGAAAAATGTTTTAAAATAGTAACCTCAATTTTGACGTGGCAGCTATTAATTGTTTTGTTGGGTTTGCTGTCAACAGAAGGTACATGGAGTTTAAAAAGTGACTGAAAGTCATTTGCTGGAACTGTGTGTGAAAAAATAGTTTTCATAGAGTTGAAAGGATACAATTTTGAGGATATGAAAGCATGAAACGCTCTTGATACGAGCCTTCAGATAAGCCCTGATTTCCTCTGTTACAGGGTAGAGAGTATGCCAAAGATTAGCATAACATAGTACCGCCACTCAGTTCTTAATAGACGTGGCAGAATCAGCTGTTGAGCTGACAAAATTGCAGATATTTATTACCATTTTTTCTGTTACAAACAACTTTGTTCTTTCTCTTTCTATTATTTTCGATTAATTTAATAATAATTATTTAGTTAACAAAATATGAATATTTCGATATTCTCGTCTTAGTGATATTAAAAACAAAATCTACAATTACGCTATATCAAAGTTAATTTGATTTTTTCAGTACAATTTGCGCAATCTTTTATTCTCAAACTTGCGGTAATACAACATACTTTTACTCATAAATATCTACATTTGTTCCCTCTTAGGCAGGATTATATTGATTCAACTAAACCATCAGCATGGGATTACATTTCCTCAACCTTTAGATATCTAACTTTCATTGCAGTAACCCTGACTCCATTGTTAGCTCACTGCCCACTGTAATTATTTACATTGTTGTCTATTTTCATTAAAATATTTCTGTACTCAACTCAAAAGTTCGAGTGAGCAGGATTTGAGAATTTTCCGTTGAGCCTGAGGCGTAAAGGTGCGCTTTTTTTAACGATTTAATCAAGCTTAAATTTTCTCATAGCACAAATTCTAGGGAACTCAATTAAAAAACAAACCATATGTATATATTTATTACAGGTTCTCCCAGGTATATATGCCAGGTGATCCCAATATCGGTATCAATTGTAATTTTGACTATAGCAGCTATTTCACGTTCGAAATATTGACTGTCAGGTATCATCATAACTAATAACTAACTTAAGGTTGGTAATTTGTTTTGCTCAAACTTTGTATTTTTGCTAAAAGTTCGTGGGACTAGAAAGCTGGTGAGCAGCTCTCATAGGAACATTGATACGAATTTTGCACAAGAACCTCTACTTATTATCTTTGAAGGTATAGTTGACTCAAAAGTTTAAGACAAACGATTAGCAGCTTCGTTATCGCTTGTTAGTCTGGACCTTTCAACAACACCAATTCGATCCCGAATTTTTCTAAATATAACAATGAAAAAAAGCCCAATATGGGGATCGGAAAGTCTGCATGTGATTGTGGGGAAACTAATACTTCGAGTAACCACCTTTGGAGCGGAATATATTTGGGGTATTTATTAAAGAAATGAATTTGGAATATTTTTGATCTCCACTCGAAGTCGCGCTTTGTCATATACCCTATAATCCTCAGCAGTTCTCTTTTAGACCCCGTTAGATGTTTTTGTGGAAGTGCTGTTAAGCAACTATGTTGTGTGCATTATTCACAAACGATTCAATGTTTGGTCTACCCTGTGGAAGCTTGTTTAAATCAATGTTGCTAAATATTGGGCGTTTATATAGTTTTATTTAATAAATATCTGTCTTTCAGCTGTTAATAAAATTTATATTTAATTCGATTCATAATTGACCGAATGACTATTTTGCTTTCGCACCAATTTACATCAATTACCTAGTAATTTATCGAATTACGCTTTAACTATTTTATATTTGCACTAGTACATGTATATAGTACACCAACTATTTTACAGTTCTGATTATGCATTGTGGTCTGAAGAAAATCGTACTACTTCTATAGTAGTTACTTGTTGACCATCTTGTAACTGGTCCCACAAGGGATGCAGGATGAGATAATTGGAAGACACTGGCATCACTGTGGAATGGTATACGGACATCGAGATTTTTCTTAAAATAATTTGTATGTTTTTATTCTCGAAAAGCTTCGTTAAAACCCTATTAAGTTCACCACAACAGGGTGAGTAGTTCTTTGATATAAACCTAAATATTATAGAACGTTTCCTTACGCAGACTGAATTGAAAAAATTAGCGTAACTTTGCTATTACGTAATTTTAGATGAGATGTGTGGAAGAACTAAGAAGAAGGTATCAAATAGGCAAAAATTCTAGGCAAGAATGAAAATCTAGATCAGCTTAGTATTAGCAAGGAAAATAGTGGAAGAGAGAATAAAAAGAATGAAGTTGTTTTTTGAAACAAAAAATTCTAAACTAGAACTACGTCAGCTCAAAAGCAAAGCCTGCCAAATACATTGAGAGCCTCAGAGCTATAAACCTCACCTTCTACAATATATTCTCTCAACAATGCTATATGACAACTGTTCTACTTCCTCTTCTACTTGTGAAAAAAGGAAAAAGGGACTTTTGACGTGGGGTGCGATACAAGAGTAGAAGAGTAAATGAACGATGAATATCTGTTAACCATAAATATCTTTGATCGTTTGCTGTACATATTTGAATATAACTCGTGAAGTTATAGGAGTCCCAATATGAAACTTGCAGTTATTACAGAGCATATTCTAAGCAAATATTAAAAAATAAATAAGACAAATCTGAAGAATTTTTTTTTTTCAAAAAATGACAAGCAAACATTTTTTAACAGAAAATTTTCAAAAGTATATTTTATTCTAAAAATCAAAAATAAAATCAATAAAAATATTAAAATGATATTTCGCTTTAACTATGTATCAAAATTTTCAACACGGAATAAATTTCAAAATTATTAAACTTTTTCAAAACATTTGCAATTTACTTTTTATTTTACTCAGGATTGCGAATATAAAATTTTTTAAAAGCAGGACAGCAAGACAATGCCCAAATAACTTGTATCACTTGATATGAAGCCGTCCAATTGCTAAATCGTCGCTTGGTCAAGCAATTTGTTAATATGAAAATTTTGAATAAAAACACTCTTGGGGATAGCAAACGTACCACTGTCATGGCGCAAAGCAAAAGCCAGATCGGCCGTTTTACTAAACCAAACATGCCATACTAACCAGACATATAATATACATTTTTGTTTTGTTTGAAATCCTTTAAATGAAGGCTAACTTTATTCTATTTTTGTGAATTTTCATAGCTGCTTTTATTAATGTGTCTCTGCTCTCAGGTGTGATGATTTCGGCTTTTGTAAAAATACCAGCTGTAATTACAATCTCAACTCTGGTCACAGTGAAGTTTGTGACTTTGTAAAAATTGGCAGCCTTATTGTTAGAATTTTATTCTAAATCGAAATTGGAAGTCGGAGCTGCTTGGAAATGGTATATTAGGTATTGAAACAATTTAATATACCTTATCAGAGCTTACTTTACTTTACAAATTCTTAAAATTGTATAAAAAGGTAAAAAAGCAGTGATCCATTTGAAGGAAGATGTGAGCCTACGACCTATGTACCTTCTGCTCAAATATGAACGAGACGTTATCAATAAAACGGTGCGCGGATGACATATGGCAAAAATAATTTTTTTGTTTTTTGGTAGGACTGTTATAAGCTTACATGGCAAATTTCAGCGTGATATGTCACATAGTTTGTTTTTTGTGCTACTGTAAACAAGTCAAGCTCGAGTGTATTCTTCGAATTCTCTTTTATGACTTCAATTGTCTCAAAATGTTTTCCACAGAGCGGCAACTTGAGCTTGGGAAACAGGAAAAAGTCACATGGAGCCATATCAGGCGAGTACGGTGCTTACGGAACGATATTAACATTATTTTTCTTCAAATAATCGCGAACAAGACGTGATTTGTGAGCTGGTGCATTATCGTGATGCAAGAACCATGACTTGTTGTCCCACAATTCCTTTCTTTTAAGACGAATGTTCTAGCGCAAACGCTTTAAAACGTCTAAATAATATTCAGCGTTAACTGATTTTGCGATTTGTACAATTTTCAAGCACAATTTCCTTTACTTTTCCGATGTTGCTGGACGACGTTCATGAAGCAAGTTTTCAACCGATGTACGGCCCTCTTTGAACGATTTGTACCACTGGAAAACACATGCACGCGATAGAGCAGAGTCCCCATAGGTTGTCTGCAACATTTTTAAGGCGTCTGAAGCCTACATTTTGTTGGAATAACAAAATTTCAAACAAATTCTTTGTTCAACTTGAATTTCCATCGTTAAATTCGAAGAACACACTCGAGCTTGACTTGTTTACAGTAGCACAGAAAACAAACTATGTGACATATCACGCTGAAATTTGCCATGTAAGCTTATAACAGTCCTACCAAAAAACAAAAAATTTATTTTTGCCATATGTCATCCGCGGACCGTTTTATTGATAACGTCTCGTTCATATTTGAGCAGAAGGTATAAGCATGAAAAGGTCGAGTTTGGAGCTACTTCAAAGGCTTTTAGTACGAGGGCGGGTTGAAAAGTTCCTTTTGTGTTATGAACTTTTAGATAATATCAAAGTAAGTGGATTTTCTAAAAAAATAGTATTCGCTGAATTATCTTCCCAGCAACCGAATATAAAAGAATTAACCCAAAATTATGCTGGAATTAGTTTTATTTATGTTCTTAAAGTAAATACCTGAAATTTTATTACTTTTTTTAAAGAATCCTTTTTTTAGTACTTGTTTACAATGAAGGTTTGAACCATTTTTGAATTTTTTATCAGATACTGTACCTGAAAGAGGTTTCATTTAATTACAAAAATAAATAAGTTCTGCATACGCTTCTTAATATGAAATAACTAAAATATTTTAACACGGTGGAATGAATAGAGTGGAATATATATTTTTCATGTTTCAAGTGGTCTAAAACTAGTTACATTAGAAACATATTGGAGTAGAATTTTTTTTTGAAATTTTGGAAGTTTTGTCATATTTTAACTAGTCTAAAACTCGTTTCTTCAGAACCATATTGGAGTAGAATTTTTTTTTTGGCAAATAAAAAGGAAATGAAATATTTTAATTTATTGGAAGATTTGTCATATTTTAACTAGTCAAAAACTAGTTACTTTGGAAACATGTTGGAGTAGTTTTTTTTTTTTTGGCAAATAAAAATGAAATAAAATATTTTAATTTATTGGAAGTTTTGTCACATTTTAACTAGTCGAAAACTAGTTACTTCAGAACCATATTCGAGTAGAGTTTGTTTTTTTCGGCAAATAAAAATGAAATAAAATATTTTAAAACATTCGAAGTTTTTTCATATTTTAACTAGGCTAAAACTAGTTACTTTAGATACATTTTGGAGTAGAATTTGTTTTTAGCTAATCAAAATGAAATAGAATATTTTAATTTATTGGAAGTTTTGTCATATTTTAACTAGTCAAAAACTAGTTACTTTGGAAACATGTTGGAGTAGTTTTTTTTTTTTTTTGGCAAACAAAAATGAAATAAAATATTTTAAAACATTGGAATTTTTTCATATTTTAACTAGTCGAAAACTAGTTACTTAAGAAACATATTGGAGTAGAATTTGTTTTTGGCTAATCAAAATGAAATAGAATATTTTAAAAGATTGGTATTTAATCACGTTTCAACTAGTCTAAAACTAGTTACTTTAGAACCATATTGGAGTAGAATTTGTTTTTTTGGCAAATAAAAATGAAACAAAATATTTTAAAACATTGGAGGTTTTTTCATATTTTAACTAGTCTAAAACTAGTTACTTTAGAAACATATTGGAGTAAAATTTTTTGTTTTGGTTTATGAAAATAAAGTAGAATATTTTAAAAGATTGGTATTTTTTCATATTCTAACTAGGCTAAAACTGGTTACTTTAGAAACCCATTGGAGTATACTTCTTTTTGGCTAGTAAGAACTGATATTTTGCCAATGCATGGCCAGACAATTTCCATTCCCTAGGATATCGCCGTGTTAAAAATATCACTTCCTAATATGGGAAAAAAGATAGGACATGAACTGGTTGAGCTGAAAAATCAACTGGCATTATTCTACTTCACAATTACCTACTATTTTTTTCCTGCAGGGAGAACGCAAAAGAGTGTTAGTGTTAGTGAAGTATGCAACTTCCGTGACAATATAATACAAAAGAGCAAAAGTCAAGCATTGATATCAAGTAAAATGGAATTATGAAGTAAAGTACATTTATTGGAATTACATGTATGGAAGTGGTTGATATAAATGTAACAACGCAACAACCACTTAATTAAATGTTATCAAGTTAGAATTAAATACAATAGAAAAGCAACAGGATTACAATTTGCGATATTAACAGAGTGTGGCTACCGTGCCAATAAATCCATAACCAAAAGTTCGTGTAAAGAGTTCAGATTTAATCGTATACCTAAGCATTTCATGGTGTCACTTCCTATTTAAAACTATCCATACATAGATGTATATGTGGGATTGTGTGAGCTGAAGTGTACTATGTTCCATGATAATAAATTAATTAAAATTTAGCACACAATTTAAAGTCATTTAGTTAATGAGATTGTCGACGTGCAAAGGGCATGAATATTTTGGACTTTGCATGCAAATTTTCGCAAGCCTAAACAGTAAACCACAACTCTAAAAACAATAAAGTATTTGACGAAAATTCAATTTTCACACCAATATAAACGATTTAATTAATTAAAAATTAATGTAACATAACTCATATTGTACATAGATGGAATGTTATGAGAGCAAGTATTGCTCATATGGCCGAAGCAATTGTTAAACAGCGACCTACGCCACCAACTACTTTTATTATACTTATTTACATAAAGTGTTTAGCTGATTAAAATGTTTAAAATAATTGCGATGAAATATTGTTTAAATAGAAATTAGCAGAGACCGCAAATAATGATTATTTTTCAAATTTCAATTGAAAAAATTATGCTGAATTATGCCTGTAGCGGCATTTATTTTTTAATTAGCTAAGTTATACTAAAAAAAGTCAACGCTGCAAATTAGTTTTTCAGTTTTGTTTTTTGATTAAAAAAACAAAAAAAAAAACGAGAAAAAAAACAGTCACCAATTTTATTTTGCGTTCAGAAAATAACTTTTTTTTCTAGTTTTATTTCTTGATCACGATTTCTTTTTTTTAATTTACATGCAGACGTTTCCTGCATCGTGGTGGAGGAGCGCTTTTCAGATAAAATTTCTGTCATGAAATTTTGTTCTTCATAAAAAGTTATAATAGATATTATTGAAAGGAAAAATTCCGAGTCACAATTTGGGTCTATGTGTATTCAACAAGTAGTAGCGAAAATGGCTTTTATTTTATTATTTTTACTCAGAGATTTAAAGTTTTTTATATTTGTTTTACTTAGGAAATAAAAGTTATTATTTGAACTTGATTTTTGCCCGAAAAATATTTTTTCTTTTACTCTAAGCAAAAATAACAAAATCTATGCACTTTGTTTTTATTTTTGGGCCTTTGAACCTCTAAATCAATAAACCAAAATGGCCAATTGAGAACAATTTGAACAAAATTTGACAACTTTTATACCAAATAAAACGAAAAAAAACCAAAGAGTAGCTAATTCTACTGATGCTCCCTGTTCAATGAGCTTTGAGTTGAGCTTAATTGGCAAAGTCGGAATTAAAAAAAAGAGTTTCAAGACTTGTTCGATTTTTTTTTACTTTATTTATTGAAGAGTACAGAAAAAATGTATGTTATTTATTGGATCCACAGTTCAAAGGAAAAAGACTTGCAGAAGAAATATCAAAATTTTCATCTCTATATCTCGGCAACCACTCATTATTTCCTCCCACATTCCCACAATTTTTGCCACTATGTGGTAGAGCACCTTCACCAAATTTCAATAAAAGAAGGAATAAACATTTTTGGCAGGCACATTTGCGTGTTTTGTCTTTAAGTAAGAATTTTTAGGAAAGTTGCATTATTAAAGCTGTACTTGAACTATATTTTGTGCTTAAGAAATACAAACTATTTTCTCACTCTCTCTCGGTCGCTTCGAAAATTAAAGTTTTTCTTTGGTTATTTTTTATCAATTTTTGGTTAAGGAAAATTTTCTTTTATACTCGTATTTTTCTTCTGAGGAAATTAAAGCTATTTCTCTAGTTTTATTGTCCGATCAGTAAATAAAATTAATTTTTTGAATTAAGTTTTTTTCAGGCAGTTATGGTTAATTTTTGCATTTTATTATTCGACCAGAAAATGAGAATTACTTTTTTAGTTTTATGGAACAGAAATTAAAAGTAATTTTTTATTTATTTTTGTTTGTTTGTTCCGAAGATAAAACATCCTTTTTCAAAAAAAATTGCTTACTCATAAATCAAAACTTATTTCTTAACCTTTATTTTTTATTATTTATATTTTTTTTATAAAATGCTTTTATTTATATTTTTTGTTATAAATAAAGTTTGGAATTTTAATTGTGGCTTAACACGTTTTTTTATTTGATTGAATGCTTAGAAAATAAAATTTATGTTCTGAATTTTATTATTGGATCTTTGTTGAGTATTTACTTCGAAGCTATTTCCTGATTTTTTTACTAACGAAATGAGTTATTTTTCATTTTTTTTTTTTGGCATGGAAAATAGATTTTTTTTTAATTTATTATTTACTCCAAACATAAAAGATAGTTTTTCAATTTAATTTTCGCCTGGCAAATGAAAATTACATGTGGATTTTATTTTTTGTTCCGAAAATAAATGACATTTTTTACCAAATTTCTGCTCACAAATTAATTAAAAATTCTTGAGCTATTTTTATTTATGAAATAAAAGTTAAGTTTTGAATTAAAAATTTTGCCTGCATAGAGATGTAAACTTATTTTGTTTTTAATTTACTAAGGTAATAAAAGTAATTTTTTGAATTTATTTTTGCCCGGAAAATAAAATTTTTTTACTTTTATTTACTTTTATTTTTGCTTCGAAACTAAAGGCGACTGTTTGGCTGTATTTTTACATCAAAAAACGAAAGATATGTTTTTTGTTAATTTTATTAGTTTGTCGCCCTTGGTTATCACAGGTGCCATGAGTACGATATCTGGTGATGCCCTTAATGTCATTCTGAACTTGCAACCTCTAGATCTTCAAATTCGAAAGGAAGCAATGAAGGTGGTGTACAGGCTCAATTTAAACGGAGTCTGGGGAAATAAAGTAAGCACTGACCACTGTCAGACATACCACCAATGGTTGGAGTGGTGCACACTGTTCTCGATGCCGGTGAAAAATCGGGTGCCTGTCGTTGGCTTCGGTAGGAAGTATAATGTTTTGATCCCAGATAAATGGTTAAGTCATGAGAACCTATTAATGGGATACCAGCACACTTTCTACACCGACGGATCCAAAACCAGTGATGGAAGCGGATCTGGATGGTACTTAGACGAAGACACTAAGTATTCCTACGCCACAGGACAGATGGCCACGGTATTCCTTACGGAAGTCTATGCCATCTTGAATGTGGCGTACTGGCTAATTGAAAAAAGTGGCGGGGCAACAGTATTGGAATTTGTAGTGAAAGCCCTTGCTAACCCACGGTGCTCTTCGATGTTAGTCGGTGAATGTAAGACAAAACTGAACAGTGTGGCAAAACACAACAAAGTTAGTCTTATTTGGGTGCCTGGACATTGTCGTATTGCAAGGAACGAGTTAGCTGATAAATTGGCAAATGGAGGCTCTGCAAGTATGCCACTAGGCGCTGAACCCTTTCTAGGTGTTAATTCGGCATCGATTCAACTACGAATTGACGACTTCATGAGGTCTACCCACAGAGGTTCTACCCATATAGGTCGTTGGTCTGAGTTGAACTCGTGCAGAGTAGCCAAGTGCTTTGTGAAATAACCAAACAGGAAAACAGCGACCTTTCTCCTAAAACTCAGCAGGAAGGACCTGAGAGTACTGGTGGGTGTAATCACTGGGCACAACGTCTGTGGTCAGCATATGGCTACCATGGGGGTCGTAGACAGCCCGATATGTTTATCCCGTCTTGAAGATGACGACACTACAGAACAGTTTCTCTGTAGCTGCCCGGCATTTGCCAGAATCAGACTTAGGATATTGTGTTGCGATACACTGAGTGTGGACAAAGTGCTTAAAATTCTTAAAATTCATCAATGAATCCAAGACATTTTTGGAATAATGACCTCAAACTAATTTATCCGTTTTACCATCCACTTTTTATCTTTCCTATTTCTATTCTTTCTACTGATATCTATCCGCGTGTAGTTTAATGGTCTACTGACTGAGTGCTTGGACTTGTCCAACCCCACGCAAATCTAATCTAATCTAATCGTGGTCGAGAAATAAAACTTGTTTAGAATTTGGTTTTTGCATTAAAGTTAAAATAAAGTTTATAAATTTCTAAATTTTTGCTTCGAAAATATAAGTTACTTTTTGGTTGTATTTTTTAATCGGAAAGTGAATTTCGAATTTTATTATTTGGTGGAGAAATAAAAAAATTTTTTCATTTTACTTTTTGCTACAAAAATAAAATAAAGTTTATAAGTTTTTAAATTTTTGCTCGAAAGTAAATATTACATTTTACCTTCATTTTTTAGTGAGATAACAAAAATTATATTTTTAAATAAAATTTTTCCTGCAGAAACAAAATTTTTGTTTTGAATTTTATTTGGAGTTCAGAAAATTAAAATTGTTTCTCAATTTATTTTGTTACTCAGAAAATAAGTTACATTCACTTATTTAATTTTTTGCTAGTAAAATAAGTTATTTCCATTTATTTAATTTTTTGAAAATAAGCTTTATTTATGAATTTTGTTGCAAAAGTTATTTTTTGAGTTGTTTTTTTGTTTGTGCTTGCTGAGTAAATGTTATTTATCAATATTAAATAGTATTAATTTTCGAAATAAAACTTATAGGCTCGTGGTCATGGTCCAATGTTAAAACACATTTTAGTTAAAACTCAATTCTAATTTAAAATCAGTTTTTTTTAACTTATTCGATTTCATTGTTATGCTAAAACTATTTTCTAGCTAAAATGAGAGAGATTAAAGAGAGTACCAAATAAAAATGAGATCCATATGAACAGGAAAAATTGGCTCGGTAGTATCAAAAGAAATATGACTACATTCGTGCACTTGTGTCAGTTGATTTGTATTTAAATTTAAAAACGGAGAAGCCAAAAGCTACTAAGAAAGAACTTAGAACCTTACTTTAACATTTCAAATCACGTCCTCCCCCTTTTAAAGTTAAAATTTCGTTTTGCGGTCGAATGCACTTTAATCTGACTATGACAGAGATTAAACTATGTTTTATAAATTTGAGTTCTAAACATCTTTTTTGAACTAATCTAAAACTACAGCTTGTAAGTTCTACGGTCTCTGAAAATTAGTTATTTACAAAATGCGTTTGTACAGCAAGAAAGTTTTTGGAGAAAAAATAGAAATTATGTTAAAAAAGTAAACTAAAACTATAAATGAATTTTGTACATCATTTTAATTAAAATTAAATTCTTAAACCATTTTTTTTTTTTTATTTTTTGCAAAAATTTAGAGACCTGCATTATCGTAAATGGCGCTTTCAGCTCCTCGTCCAGCGTGCGCTCATACAGAGTTTGCGGAAAAACGGGCGGCAGATCATTAACGTCGCGTACATAAATCACAATTGTGGTTGAATTCTCATTCAAACTATCGGAGGCAACCAATTTTAAATCGTACTTTAAAAAAGCGGGAAAAAGTAAGAAAAACAAAACCAAACAAAAGGAAGCAAAATAAAAACTCGTACGTAAAATATGAAAGTGTACATAAGAGTAAATAAATCATAAATCATATCAAAAATGGTATACACGTATGAACTTCATTAAAGTAGAAATAATCAATAAATAAGCTAAAGATAAAAGGTGTATTGTATAAAAAATTGTATTCTATTATAAAAAATTGCATATAATATACAATAAAAAATTGTATTATAAAAAATTGCATTATAAAAAATTGTTTATATAATAAATGCGTCAACGTTAATAGGCTACGGCAATTAGCTCTTTACGCAGTCAAGCCTGCCTTGTAAAGCCAGCGGTGTAATTGCAGATTTACGATAAGTTTTAATTAATCCTTTTCGGAAGCTATTAAATGTATGCTAGTGGCGCACAAATTTGTTTCTCGAGAACTTTTTTACTACATAAAACAAAAAAAGATTTTGAGTGATGGAAATTTGTATGTTGACCTTTATTTCTCGAGAACTTTTTTACTACATAAAACAAAAAAAGATTTTGAGTGATGGAAATTTTTATTTTGACCTTTGCGCGCTCACTTACTGGGGCTGTCCAGTTGACATTTATCGAATATCATTGACATACGGCGAGATTCGCAAAAATCATAAATCTTGCGATTGATTAATTTTGCGCCAGCTTATTTTAATTTCTGGCGTACTTTGAAAAAAAATAAATATGCAAAAATGTAGCCACTAAACATATTAAGGCTGTGTTACTAGGTACTAAGTTTAAAATTTATATTTATTTTGAGAATTCTTCAAAGATTTTTTAAGACTTTATTTGGCTATTGAATAGAAGTCAGCGTACTGGAAATAAATATAACTTTAAGGTGATTATAAACAGATCATTGCCTAAGTAAGCTTTAAGGCAACTTAAATACTATTTTTCTTATTAGGAAAAGGTTCTCCTACTGAATGGTTCATAGCTCTTATTTTAACTGCTCCAGATATACTAAAGTTATTCTATGCAATATTCTCATAAATGTAAAAATCGCGCCCATTATATGTAACTTAAACTGCAAATGTCTGTAAATTAATTCATGCAATAAATTTTAGTCCTTAATGGAAATCAAATTATAAAAAAAAAAAACAACAATAGAGCAAAGTATTTGAGGAGCAAGGTCAGTAAGTGACAGGAAAACGATGTCAAACGTGCAAACGAGTGGAGCAAAAACTAACGAAAGTTACATTAACAACAAGTGGAACAGGAACAAAAACAACAAGAACAAGAACTAAAATGATGCTTACTAAACGAAGCACGAAAGCTTCAACTAAACTGAACTATTAAATTCTACTTTTTTTTTTCTTTGCGAAAGGAGCAGAGTTCAAAAACAAGCATTGCATATTGATTACTAATATTTAGCTGCACATCTATAAGTGTGCGTGTGTGTTTGTGTGCATATACATATACATCTGAATTTCGGTTAAGTGGACAATAACCTGAAGCACACGTTTCGGCAAATTGCGGTCATCCTCTTCGGTGATTTGCGTGCGATAGGTGGGACGCTCAAAAACCGGTGGATTATCGTTGACATCCTTGACGTGAATTATAACGGTCGTATAGTTTTCCTTCAAGTTATCAGAGGCGGCTAAACGTAGCTCATACTAAATGTGTGTGTACATGGATGTGGAGGTATTTTTATTTTGGGTAGAGGATCATTGGGCGAAAGAGATTTGAATTTTATATTTTCTTATTTTACATATTAGAAGAGGGCAGTACAATTTTTACATAAAAAATTTAAATTATTATAAACTTATTTATTTGATAACACTCACAAATAAAGTGCATAAAATTATGTAGTTAGAAGTAAAATATATTTATTTGAGCGTATCGCATGGTATGTATGTATATAAATATATGCAGAAATCTCTTCGAGTCACACTTATGTATTTGTCTATGAAAAAATAAATACAATAAATTGGGGTGCTAAGCGAATAGGGGCTTATAAAAGTATGTACAGTCTTGCGCATAAGTTTAAGAACACCAGAGTTGAAGTGAAAAATATTTAATTTAATATACCAAAATATTTTTTTTTTATACTTTTTCAATAAGCATTCAATCCAATCAATTAAAAACAAAAAACCTTTTATATCTTATTCGTAGACACTCTATTCTGTCAACAAACAAGAAACTACTGTTATATAATCAAATTCGTAAACCGGTCTGGACGTATGGCATTCAGCTATGGGGATGCTCAAGCGAATCTTGCTTGACTATAATCCAACGGTTCCAAAATAAAGTGTTGCGCAACATCGTCAATTCCCCGTACTATGTGAGAAATCTCGACCTTCATCGTGATCTTGGTATGCGACTCGTCACTGACGTGGCGAAAAAGTATGCCATGGCTCACAGACAACGTTTAAGTACACATTTCAAAGCTGAAGCATTGGCCAAATACTCGTCGTCGGCGGCTCAAGCGTAAAACAGTTTTAGACCAGATGGGCACCCAGTAGCAGCTGTACCTCATATACTCGTATTTTTACATTCATAATGAATTTATGAATATTGAGGCATCTTAGTTTTTCCTTTTTTAATATACTATATATGTTCAATAAAAATTGCTCGTTAGTATTTTTATTTAGTTGTACTAGTTGTAATTTCTAAACGTTATTCTGTTTATACTTTAAGATGCGTAGGTAGGTAGGTAGGTGAAATGGTTGAAGTGCACCTGGCACTCCTCAAGTAGCACTAAAGCGCTGTTTTGATACCATTATGAGACCTCCAACAGGCAGATATCTACAGCCAACCAGAGCTGTTGATATAATGGAGAAGATTGATTGGATTTAGGTTGGCGCACTGCCCCAGGCTGTCGAAGAAAGGAGCTCCCAGTGACCTTAGTCTTCGAGCTGCCAAACCTGGACATTTACAGAGAAAATGCTCAACGGTCTCCTTAAGAGCAGGAGTAGTGGGCCCAGAATCCACAAATCATTCACTCTCACCAGGGACACCACCATCTTCCAAGCGCAACTATACGTAATAATAGAAGCAGCAAACAGCCTGCAACGTAGAAACCACAAGAGAGTAAAGCTCAAAATACTCTCGGACAGCCAATAAGTTCTAAAAGCTGTAGATAGCTATACCAACAACTCAAAAACTCTCTTAGAATGCCACAAGGCACTCAATAACCTGGCACCCAAAAACAATGTCTCATTAATTTGGGTATCAGGACATGAGGGATATGACGGCAACGAAAAGGCAGACTTTCAAGCCAAAAAAAGGGGCAGATGTACACTTCATCGGACCTAGTCCTATGTTTGGATTCAATAAAAACAGCCTAAAACAAAAAGTAAAATACTGGGCCAAAACTCCATTAAATAAGCATTGGAACAACGTAGAGGGTCTTAGATACTCCAAAAAGTTCCTAAGTTTCAACGCTAAAAGAGCTAACATGGCCCTCACGTTAAACAAAAAGAGCATCCGCACTCTCAAAGGCGCCCTCACGGGTCACTTCACCTGCAACAAACACCTACATAAATTAGGCATAACTAACACCAGCACCTGCAGATTTTGCTGCGAAGATGAGGAGTCTATAGAACATCTCCTCATCGAATGTGCGGGGTTGACGCATAGAAGGAAAAGGTTTTTAAACAAGTTCGTGCTTACAGATGAAGACCTTCAATCACTCCCTCAGAAGGAGCTGGTACAATTCATAAGCATACTTAATAGTCAATAGACAGCATAGGGTGCACAATAGATCAATATGGTCGCAGTGCTAAAGGGCCATACCTTAACCCTTTACTAGCATTAACCATTAACCAAGATGCATTAATAAACAAAAAAAAAAACAATAACAAATTCAATACTGGTACGAAAGAATACAACTGTAGAAACCAGCATCCATCAATTATTTATTGCTTTATTTCTCTCTTTACTTTACTATGCAGAATTACAAAAAGTTTTATTAATCTGTAAGCGTTTATTCAAATTAACTTTCGGCCCATATATTTTTATCAGTTGGAAAGCAAGTACCCACAAGCAGGAGCTAGTTTTATCAAAAGTTGTGGAGCTGTGGTTCGTAGATCAATAGACATACTGGGTAGAACACCGTAACACTTCCACATAATTTTGATGAATTTGATGAGGATGCTTTACTACAGATTAGCATAAATTTTGCAAGCGGAGAGGAAGAAAATAATGAGTGGTTGCTGAGTTGTAGAGGTTAAAAATTTTGTGCATGTATTTTTCATTGAATTAGAAGTCGAGTAGCCATATATCTATTGTAAGAAAAACCAAAACAAATGTAATCTGTAGGAGTCTTCTAAAATTCTTGAAAAACCAGAATTTTTTTTTTTAATTACCTTTAATTTTTTCTTTTAATTATCTTGTATATTTTATTTTATTTAATTTTTTTTTTGTTATTTAAAAGACTTTTCCAATTTTTAATTAAAAAAAAGAAAAAGAAAAATTAAAAAACATTTTCCTTTTAAATTTTCTAATAAATCAGCATATTTGATATTTTTTAATTAAGCTCAGATGAAGACTTAAATTTTTACAATAATTTTTTATTTATTTACAATATTGAAAAGAGAAAGAATTATAAATAATTATTCCCCTTATAAGAGAAAACAAAATAACAGGCGCTGACTGCTAAGGCCTTCAAGAAATTTCTTCTTTAAAATGAAGGAATGAAGTGAAACATTTTTATGACTGGATTTTGGTATCAAGCGCACACTTCCGCCACGGCACCGTGCAATCAACCAACGTCTAGTCATTAAAAACAAAAAAAAAACAAAAACAAATAAAAAAATTTATAAGAAACTATTGGACACTTTCTTGATTTTCTTAATTTTTTCCAAACACTCTTCGCCAATCGTTTACACCGCACTGTGGCGGAAGAGTTTGTTTAAGATCAAAACTCAATCGTGAAACCGTTTCTCTCCATAAAAAAATAAATACCATTTTTATGGAAACATTCCAGTCCAATATACGCGCATAATCACCAAAAATAACAAAACAAAATAAACTAATAAAACAAAACATTAAACAAATTTAATTTTAATTTTTAATTGAAAAACATCAAATAGGTTGAAATTAAAGAAATAAAAACTAAAAGGGAAATGTTTTAACCAAAAAAAAATTTTTTTAATTTTTTCCTAATTTAATAGGAAAACTGAGAGAAAATCCTATAAAAAAAATATATTTTGTTCTCCCTTAGACCGACAATGATTTGACTTACAATTCAAAGAAAAAAGACAGAAGCAGGAAAATTTTTAAATTCTACATCTCGACAACTACTCATTATTTCCTCTCCCTCCTTTGCACAATTTATTCGCTACATAGTAAAGCATAACATTTTTGGGCAACTCTATCTGTAGTCTTTTGCCACAGAGGCATTCTTTAGCAGGCAAGCAATTTCGGGTATGTTTTTTTTATTGTTGTAATGATATTTATCGATATTTGTCGTTGAAGAATTGGATTCTGGTGCTGCACAAAAAAACCTGTATGCAATATTATATTTCCCAAAGAATATTCTCAAATAACTTGAAGTACGTAAGTAGTCCATGGAATCACTGCATTAAAACTCGCGTTCAGGATGATAGACAACACTTAGAGAACAGTATAGGTGCTGAATTTTGCGAGTTGAGGAGAAATATGTAATGACATGTAATCAAATACAAATGGTGCTTTCACTTTCTCATTCTCTCAAAAATCAATTTTCGTTGTTCACCTTCAAAAACTGCCATTCTGCCGTTCTGCTGCAAAAAAGTGACAAATTTTTTTTTAATAAAAATAAAACGATCATAGATCCTAGACAGCAGCGCCACTCGCAACTTAATCAATAGAACTTCTTTGATCAGACGAAATCACATTTTTGGGCCTACCCCTAATGAAAGAAAGTGCGCTGTTCGCAGGTTGATTGATTCCATCCGAAGTGCGCCGGATGAAATGAGACTTTCCGCTATTAGTCTATATGTGTCGCTAGGAGTATTTTTAAACCTTCTCAAATGTCTTGTTTTTTTCGTCTGTCATCTTTCAACAACATTCAGTTTATTGTTTGTTACGTTTCATACAACAATGTATTTTTGTCGCTCTTAAAAATGTTGAATTTCGTGCCTTCAAACTACGATTTGTGGACATCGTTGATTTTCTGTTATCAATTGAAGAAAAACGCTTCTCAAGCTCATCAAATGCTTATAGAAGCTTATGGTGGACATGCTCTAAGTAGAGTACAGTGCTTCAAGTGGTTTGATTCTCCGAAGTGGTGATTTTAGCGTAGAGAACGAGGACCGTGGCCGGTCACCGAAAAAGTTTGAGGACACCGAATTGCAAGCATTGTTGGATGCAGATGATGGTCAAACGCAAGAAATAATGGCAGAGCAGTTGGGAGTGACCCAAAAACCATTTCCAAACGTGTGAAAGACATGGGCATCATTTTAAAGGTCGGAAGTTGGGTGCCGCATGAACTGACTGAAAGGCAGCAAGAGAACCAAAAAACCATATGTGAAATGCTGCTCTCCCGATTCAAAAGAAAGTATTTTTTGCATCGAGTCGTTACGAGTGATGAAAAATGGGAGTATTTCTCCAATCCAAAGCGTAAACGATCGTATGGTCCGCCCGGCCACAAGCCAAAAACAACGGCCAAACCAAATCGCTTCGGCCGCAAGGCAATGCTGTGTGTTTTCTGGGATCAGCGTGGTATGATTTGGTACGAGCTATTAAAACCAGGTGAAACAGTTGACGGTGCACGCTAACAACGATAATTGGCCGATTTGAACAGCGCTATACACCGAAAACGCCCAGAATATGTCGATCGGCGTCACAAAGTAATTTTTCTTCATGACAATGCACCGCCACATCGAACAAGAGCGACCCAGGAATTGGTGGAGACGTACGATTGGGAACCGCTGCTGCATGCGGCTTACTCACCAGACTTGGCGCCTTCCGATTATCATTTGTTTGCATCGATGGGCCACGCACTTTCCGAGCAGCGCTTCAATTCTCACGAAGAAGCCAAAAAATGGCTCGATGATTGGTTTGCGGCCAAAAAGGCCAATTTTTTTGGCGCGACATCCACAAATTGCCTGAGAGATGGGAAAAATGTGTCGCTAGCGATGGCTATTATTTTGAAGATTAAATTTGTAACCATTTTTTGTTAATAAACGTTTGAAATTGAAAGAAATAGTCTCATTTCCTAGGTATCTACCGTAAATCGGAAGATGTAGAAAGGAAGTTTACTGTTTGGGTAGTTAAAATCTTTTTATTGGTTTCTTCGACCTACGCATTAATCACCGGACGCTTAGCTACGAAACATCTGCCGAAAATCCCCATAATTTCCCACAGCCGTTTGTTAAAGAGGAAATGCCTTGAGCAGCACAAGGCAAAACCACATAATTCCCTGTGTACTAAAGCTAAATATTTATTATTGCAAAATGCGGGAAAGATTTTGGTGATTGCGATGCTGAACCTCATGAATATTTTTCAATTGAAACAATTTTTAGTTAAATAGAGGAAAAGAGTGACTCAAAGAGGAACCGAAATTTTGGTCTATCCCATTCCCCAAAACGTTAAATCGTGTTTTTCTGCATAAAGGCCATATTTTAAATAGTAAATTCACGAAGTTATTTTTAATTAAAATAGGGCCGAACACTTTTGCGCAGGGCTAAAAATATCAAATATGTATTTTGTTGGTGAATCCAAGTACGTGTGAATTCAGAAAAACAAGAAAAAAAATTCTTTGAATGCTTTTTTATTTATTCATTTTTTTATTTATATAAAATGTGCAGCAGGGGTTATCGGCTTCAAGTCTAATGTACTTTACTTTTAAGAATTACAATAGTATTACATTTTGAATATGATAAAAATTTTCTGAGTTGTTGCATGCATGCAGTTATATAAACTACTGTGGCCTTAAAATTTTGCGCAAGACTGTATGTCGGTACACAGAAACAGTACAAGGAACACACCTCAGCTGTAAAGTTCTATATTTGTTATTCAGATTTATTAAAATTTATTTTAAATTACTAAAATTATAAGAATATTCGCTTTTTTAATACCCAACGGAATTTAATATTTTCTAGCTTATACTACAATAAATATATGTTCAAATTTAATATAGAATAATTATAATCTAACATTCAATGAATTTCATAGTAGTGAAATACATAACAACAATTCATCAAATCATTTTCGCCGCATCGCCCGCCGTATAGCCAATAAAAAATTAAAAAAAATGTACTGAAAAAAACAAAAAATTATAGCCATTGGTTTCCTATGCCACGGCCAACGCAGGGCAACAGTAATTGAAATAAATTTCTCTGCTTAATATGCAAATATTTACTGAAACATCCAACACACACGCGCTAATATTTTCAGCTAACTTCCACATGGAAGCCATTTGTTGTACGAGTACATTCACAATATAACATTTCACGCCGCAGTCACTGTACACTAATACGAACGCAGCTCTTTATTGCCTGGCATATAATAAACTACTACTAACTGTCATGCACTCTGCGCCAGTCTCACTCGCCTTTCATTTCCAACGGAGTGTGACGTTTAAAAAATGGTGCGAAAACATGTGCGTCACTATAGTTTGCGTTGCCACTCGCCCTTACTTATGTACGAGTAGAACACTATTATACGTGACAGCGGATGTTTGATGGCTGATGTCGATCCCATGACGTCCATTGACATTTTCCCTTTGTTAGCACATTGTTTGTGAAAGGCAAGCAAATTGATGTCCAACAGTCTCACATTGCACTGTTTTCGAATTACAGTGTGCTTTTGGAAGCAAATCAAAAAAAAAAAGGAGAGTAAACATTAGAATGGAGGATGGTATCGTGGGTAAAAGTTCGCACTAGTGAGGATAATGGCATGCAGTTTTGGAGTAGCCAAAAACGATGATTAAACAGCTCACAACTGAAGACATCGATCAGTTATGAGCTAAAAGAACTTTGGTGTGTCCAATCTAACGTATTCGGCTTACGCGCTCACCACCCATCAAGTAAAAATAAAAGATTTCACAAAGCCTTGAATAAAACACCACTCTCTATGTGATGATGAAAGCGGTAAATACTTTACGGACTATCATTTGAATACATGGAAATAGAGCATCATAATGAGGCAGCTAGCTGCCTCCTTCTAGATTAAATATCCTCGTAAAAATAAATGCTGTCAGATGCCATAAGAGTCCGTGGTCATTCACGGGTCAAACGATCTTAGAGCATATTTGAATCAATAAGGTTTCAATATGGTTTTTAAACACTCGCTTGTCCAATTGCTTATGCTGGCCCAGTCATCTAAAGTTCGAGTACAATTTATACTTTCCAAAAGTGTGTCTTTAGTATTTCTTTGCTATATTTAATCCATTCACCGCTCACTTTTTGAATGAGTTAAAAGATCGTGGAGGACTTATCAAAAATCTTTCGCGGTATGGATGCTGAAGAAGTCTTGTCAATGCACAGAAGGCCTACAAATATCTTCCCTTGGCTCCCCTATTTCTCAGATTGAGATGGCAGGGTTTTGTACTCATACTAGCATTCATCAGAATCATTCAATTCCTTGAGTTTAATTAAATCATTTCTCATTATTCTTGGTTTATCGGTAGGCTTGTTCCAGCATATATTCATAGTTTTTCATTCTGGCCATTATGGTAAACTTGAATTGCCGTAGAATTCTATTCATATTTCGGCATTAGATCACTGTAAGGGATCCGTAAGCCTTTACCCAGATTTTTCTGCAAGAGTTTCTCATAGAGATCCCAGGTTGTATCCCTTGGATTTCTGAAAGTTTAGTTTTGTGCAGAAACTAGAAAGTTTTCGTAAAACTATTACCACCCAAGCGATTATATATAAGAAAGGTAAGAAGATCATCCGAACTTATCACTTGTAGTGCAGCTGCAATGTAAAGCAGCACAAATCTGTTTCTAGATTAGTGATGCAAGAGAGTTTTTGGCGCCATGTACCTCGGTTCATGAGTATAGAGAAGCATCTGGCCGCAATCTCCATTAAAACGAGACTCTTCTCCGTCTCACTTATTTGTATTCACTACGCGCCTTGAAAGAAGGATGAATCACAAGGAAGTGGGACATGCAGCCTACCGATAAAACCCTTTTTAATGGGCTTAGTTCGATAAACTAAGACCCAAACAAAATAGGGCTCTATGCAACAGGTAGGCAAGGAAGTGGACAGGAAGGACATGTAGCCTACCGATAAAACCTTCTTTAACGGGCTTAGATCGATAAACAAAGACCCAAAAAAAATAATGTTCTCTGCAACAGGTGCAGGCATTAAAAGTTTTGTCAATCTACATTGGATATCCTCTGATTGAGAAATATGAATCCAGACGTTCACGTAGCTATAAGCAGAAGGCGCGCTTGTAGCAGTTAAGATACATAGACGTCTTGAAGAGCAAATAACCTCTAGAATGACTAGTTTGTTACAATCATAATCTGCTCACACCTTTGGACTGCAAAGTATTACTTTTAGCATCACATGGAAAGCTCGATGGCATCGCAGCAGTCATTAGCAGATTCGTCACTGCGGCTGATGTGCTCAGATAGTACTGCTGCACGAACTGTCTCACGTAAGCAATATTTCACAATTCTCCACGCGAGGAAAAAGTTCAATATATGCGAACCTGAGAAACGCCCGAACTGCTACCAGACAATTTAGTGAAAAGTCTACAATTAATGAGAGCTGTTACTATATAGGGAAACTTTTTAATTAAGTGGTAGTTTTTTGAAATATTCGTTGCACATTTAGCTTTGTTGTACCACTGTGCCTCCTTACTGATGGTCATGACAATAGCGAGAACTTACTGGTGGTTCACTTTTGGTTGTTGCATAAAATATCATCAGCTTTATATTGGAACTGTACAAGTTACTATTTTGCAGGCAGATACTTGGGCACGTACACATACATGCGCACAAACACATGTATGCAAATCATTCGAAATAGACTGGTAAACGAAATTGTGAATAAATAAAACTAAAAAGTAACTGAAATGCAATTTGCTGGAACAAATATCCAGTACTAAAATGGGAGAAGAAACGCGCAGCATTGAATTTGTGGGGTGTTACAAAACCGACAAATTTATTTGTATTCATGTGTCGCCAAATACAGTACTAGCCAAAATTAAACGCTCATAAATTGGTTACTTTGTATCGTATAATACCATTTTTTTCAAAGTTTGAACAATTTTTATTTTTGTTTATGTTTTTTAATTTGATTTTACGTTTTATCTTTATTTTTTTACTTTGTTAGTTTTAAGCTAAATTAAAAAAAAAAAAATCAGCAAAAATTTCATTTTATTTTTATTTTTTTACTTTGTTAGTTTTAATTCAAATTAAAAAAAAAAAAAATTTTCAACAAAGCGGTTTTGTTAAAAAAATATAGCACAGGGACTTATCAACAAGTTTTTACGATAAATTTGTTTGACATTTAATTTAAATTTGTTTTATAAAAATATAGTTCATTCTACAATAAATATCAAATAACTCAAAGTTTAAAGCCTTGTACAAGATTTACAAAAATTCATCAACGTTTTAAGTTTTTAATCAGAATTTAAAAAAATATTATTAATTAAAAATTAAAATTGAAACAAAAATCCTAGTAAACAGAGTCTAACTTTGACTTGTCTCGAAATACTAGTTAATTTTTAACAAATTTTCTCTGGTGTTGTTTGCGCGTTTTCTCGTTTTCTTATCTAAACAAACATTTTTTTACAAGACAATATTACAGAAAATACGAACCACCGTCAAGGAATAATTATAAAAAATTAACGGAATTTTTTAACAACTTAAAACTCGCACCTTAGTAAATAAAAATTTAATAGAATTTAGAACTGCATATGGCATGAAGATCAATATCCAGAGTACCAAAGTCATGTGTATAAACATAGGAAATATGCAAAATTTTTCAATTGATGGTCGCGATCTCGAAGATGTTCAGTCTTTCTGCTATTTGGGCTGCGTTATATCAGTCTCTGGCCTCGGTATTCTAGCGAAAATTCACTACGCTGCCATCTCAGAGATTGTGGGTTCGCATCCCATGTAAGGCACGGACCTCGCACTTTTCCAAATTTACCTACTTTCCCTGTTTCTAAAAAAAAATCTCATTCCTCAAACCCAAAAACTTATCCTTCCTTTCCATCCTCAGTCCCGCACAAAATAGTCAGCGCATTACTTGCATTGTGGCTGCTAAAACAAACAACAACAAAGATAAACACACAGTTACACATTGCGTCAGTGGCGCCAGCAAGAAGCGGGCAATCGCGGCAACAGGGCTGACAAACGAAATTTAGCGAAGTCCTCAAACATCTGCGTGATCCTTCTGCCAGAAAAAGTGAAACACAGATGGCGCTCGAAGCAGTAGGAAAGTGTTGTTCCTAAGCAACGCCAGGTGGGCATTCCCATTACTTACGACTGGTAGCGGCAGGCTTATCACCTATCTTGTCAGAAATCAAATAGATTTACTAAACCAACGCAAGATAAGTCTTGCCGAGGCCCTATGCTCCCTAGAGGAGTGAACAAGGAAAAGAAAATATCAGTCTCTCGAGGTTCGAGCGATGATATCAATAGCCGAATAAAGAAAGCTGTGACAACATTTGGCTATCTGTAAGCAATTTGGAACGCATCACACACTACACGGCGCACAAAACTGCGAATTTTGAACTCCAATGTACGGTCGACTTAATTTTTTGGTTGTGAAACGTGGAATGCGACGTCAGCTGACACAAGTTTTTGTAAACAGATGGCTTCGAAAAACTCTCAAAATATTCTGGTCAAATATTATCTCGAATGTTGACTTATGGATCAGAACCCAGCGATAAGCCCATATTATTAAAGATCCGAAAAAGAGAATGGGGCTGGATCAGCCATGGTGACCTAACAAGGGTCGTCATTGACTGAAACCTATAAGGAAGACGCAGCCGGCAAACACCAGCGAATACCAGGAGACGACGGCTGGAGTCAGAAAACCGCGCCATGCAGCTTAGATTAGGTTGTCCTGTGGGACATATTTTTATTTATTTAAAAATTGTCTGCCTAGAATAGCAAATCTCCGTCTGGATACAGCAGAACAATCGCACAAAAGGTTCAAGATTGTCTCTTCCTCTTCCTCATCAAGACAACTTCTACAGTAGTCATGTTCTTGCACCCCATCCTTTAGGCGTACCTAGCCATGCAGCTTAGCTGGAATGAAGTTAAGAGATTTCTGCAAAACAGACCCAAATAGAAGGAATTCGTTGTGGTCCTATGTTGCACACTAGAACTTTAGGAATTTATGATGATGAAAACTGCATACAAATAAAATTTTTGAAATTTTAATTAAAAGTCAAGGAATTGGCATGCAAATTTTGAGGAAATTTTCCAAATTGTGTGTAAAATTTTAAATTTCGGTTTACGAGGTTTTTATTAGATAATGAACTATACTTTTATATATAAATAAGGCACATTAAAAAAAAATAAAATAAAAATAGTCAAAACTGGTGGAAGTGTTGACGTGCGTATTAATTATCGCAGGCTGCTCCCTAACCATTTTAACGAAAATGTTTCTGAAGAAAGTGTACCCGATAGGTGGGGCTGCAGTGAAGAAATTAAGAAAAGCCCTTGTTACGGTCTAATCTTACTCATTCATTTGGTGAAAATATACCCATAGAGGCGATAGGAGGTGATGGTTCGATTTATCAAATTGCAGAGTTTTTTGTTTTGTGTGCTCTCAATAGGCTTCCCAAGTACTGCAACTACTTTCCATTTTAGTTCTCACTTGAATGCGATAGATGATATGGGAAGAGAACAGTTTAGGATATATAACAGGATGGCTGCGTAAAAGGGTGTGATGTCTCTTCTACCAGAGCCAAACAACTGCATGATATGACTTTTTCCCCAATCTGAACTATAACGCCCAGAAGCACAAGATTACGAATTATATTTGAATCTTTATGAAAGAGCAAAAGATGCGGCCGGTCGAAAGGCACTTAAGCTCAGCCTAATTAATTGGGAGTATTGAGTTTGCATAAACTTATATTTTATAAGTGGCACATCAACATTTCACTGCCAATAACAGCACACATATTTTAATATTTTTTTTTTTTTAATTTACACGAGCTTTGCTATTCAATAATTAAACGAACAGAATCCTAACGAAAATATACACATTCTGTTTTTTTTTTCTTGTATTTGTATGCAGTTTTGACTTTTATTGAGCTCCACATTATTTCAGCAACATTTTGAAGCCAATTAAAAGTTAGTCGCACATAAAACTCCTGGCAGCGGCAGTCACCTCAAAATTTGGAACAACATTTTAGGCGTTGCCTCAGCTTTTTTGCGTTTAATAACGAATTTTCAAATATTTATCCAAATGCAATTTTGTGTTTATAAAACCCAGTATAAAAAGTGTTTGTTTGTCAACAACTATTGTAATATTTCAGATAAAACAGTAGCTTTGAATATAATTGAAAAACATAAATTTCATAAAAATTGTGTTTTTCGAAAAAAGTGCTAAGGTGTTGCTTGCATTTTCGCCATCACTGTATGTCCACCTCAAATGTCACTGTTTAGAAATATTAGAAAAATGTGTGTCACGTACTGGCTTCAATTGTTTTATATTCCGCTTTGTTGGAGTGGGTCACGTTTGTGAAATTTTTATATAAACAATTACGGGCGTTCTATGTGCTATTGTACTTGTGTATGTGGCTAGGTGCATGCGTAGGTGTGCGCACAAGCCACAACTAACGTGAATGACTACAATTCAATTATCGAATAGGTCGAGAAAACTTGGAGCAATCAACTGGTATATGTAATCAATAGACCTGCACATATCCATGCATACCTATATACACTCATACCTATAAGCAGGGGATGAGGCATATCCCGCTGGGAAAATGTGGGAATGCCTCCACTTGGAAATGAGTGGAATGGAAATTTTTTTTTATAATTTTTTTGCGGAAACTCCTATTCGAAAAGTTACTCGCCCATACCAAGAAGTACTGATATCTATCTGTTTGTACTTCATTTACTATCTGCTATTTATTTAGTAAATTTACTTCAAATTCATTTTTAATTCACTCTATACGGTGAAGAAAATGTAAAAATTGCATGTCATTAGAAATCGATTCGCTCTAATGCTCGTAAGTATAAGTGTCCGCAATGCATCTATGCCGGATAGTTGAGCATTTGCTGGGACTAAGTTTTTATGCATTTATCTTAATCCGCATGAGATTTAAATCTTCGGCAAACCCCCCATAAATGCGCCTGCTTACAGTTTTCTTCATCACTATTGTAAGAATGGGTCAAAAAAGCACACTTAAGTAGGATTTAGAGAGTAGGTAGGTAGGTAGGTAGTGATGGTTGCCCAGAGAGTGGGCCCACTTGGACGAAAGAAGTTTGGTTCATCCTTTGTGATACCATTGCAAGAGGGGGAAAAGAGGTGAAGGAAAAGGACGCTAGGACGAAAGGAGAAAGGGATGGGGAGGGTTGAGTGTTTGTGGACTATGAACGGTGACTGGTCTGCGGTTGTGTTAACCTCTTTATGCTGCTGATGAAGTTCATCAGATTTTTGTTATCAAGACCTGCTATGTCAGCAAGTCTCATGGCATGTGTACCCCACGGGCAGTGTCCCGTGAGGATGCCCACGAAATTAGAGAGATGAGATTTTGTCATCCTCAGAATATTCCTCGACCGCCTCCTATCCAAACGTGGCCAGAAAGACTTCGCAACCCTATACGTTCATGAACTTACCCAGCGCTCGCTGAGTTGGTATAAAGCCCATCCTTCCAGGAGTAGAGCCTAGGTTGTTAAGGGGATCCCGTTCCTCTCCTTTCGCGGGCACACCGCCTCACAGGTCCCTTGTCTAGCCAGCTCGTTGGCTTCGCAGTTTCCAGCAATGTCATTGTGACCAGGTACCCAAATTATCTTTATATCGAAGAATTCTGATGCAATCGAGAGAGAGATCAGGCCAGATCCCTGACTAGTTTCGAATGCACCATAATAGAGCTTAGGGCCCTAATAGCCGCTTGGCTATCGGAGTAATTATTTACCTTCTTAACAGTTATTAGACAAGTAAGTGGCCAGTCAGCTGCTTCTTTAATTGCGATTTAGAGGGTTAAATGTACAATAGATCTATAGGCATTTTATTTGAAGTCGTTTAGATTTGTTACCTCTGTGGAAAAAAAATTCGACCCTCGAGGTTAATACTATCTTCGGCAAAGTTGGTGTGGGAGGCGTCATCTTTCATAATTATTGAATAAATGAACAATGAAAAAAATGTATCCACCTAAAATAACACATGGGCTGAAAGGAGCCGGACGTAGCACCTAGTTTTATTACATTCACCTCTTTTTATTCAGTAAAAGCCTTAAAATGCAGTTGAAAAAATTCCATGATATTCTATTTATTAGTTCGTGAGTTATTGTGCTAATAGTGAGGTTGCTTTTGTTAATTTCAAAACTACGGATCAAAAAGAATTTCGTTTTTTATTTTTACACTGCTTCTTAATGGGAAAATGGAAAAAAATACCGTTGAAGCAAAGCAATGACTTGAAAAGTAAAGGGTTGAAAAGTAAAGGGTTTTTCAATAACGGCGGGTAGATGTTGAAATGGAATAAAATGGCGTTTGCTGTGTGGCACGTAGCGCCGTCCTGCTGGAACCAAATGTCGTCTAGGTCCATATGGTTCAATATGGACCATAAGAAATTGGAAGGGCCACCACGTCTACCGAAAAATGGGCGCAATGCACGCAACGTTTGCGTTAATGAACACTCATTTTGAAATAAAGTTGTATCATTTGAACGTGCTGTTCAATCGTGTAACTTACCACGATGATTTGGTATAAACAACTGAATAATAAACAAAAGATTTGACAGATGCCACCAAAACAAAATGGCTGCCACCCTTTATTATGGGTACTCCGCTCCATCAGAAACAATAATAAAACGATGCTTTGCTGACTTCAAAGGTAGTCGCGGAAAGAATCAAAAGAACGGGTTGGTTTTGTATTGCATGAGCATTTGAAGAAGCACTGTTCAAAGTGGGTGCCGCGTTTGTTCACTGTTGACCTAGAACGAGAACGTGTTTATGATGGCAAAATAATGGAAAACCCCCAATGAAATGAGCTTCTAATTGCTCTGTCTTCCACCGTATTCGTAGGATTTGGCTCCCTTGACTGCTCGCAGATCTAAAAAAATTCTCACCGCTAAGAAATTTCGCTCAAATGAAGATACAAAAATGGTATTTAAATGTTAGAGCGGCGTTCGAGTAATTGCGTTGTTCTTGATGGATATTCCATTGATGAATAAAGCTAGTTTCTTACAAAAAAAAAAAACAACAACGTTTACTTTGTTAAACCCGGGGCTTTTCAGCCTATGTGTTACAATATTATTTAACTAAATTCTAACTAGAATGCTTTCGTATACACTCCATTAGAAGGTTTCGGAAATGTTTCCATATTCATTCTGAAAGAAACTGTGTGGAAGAATTAAGCACTAATTGTGAGTTGCTTTTCGGAATGCTTCCGTATACTTCCTGTATTTAGCGAGTGGGAATACTTTCTTCCAAAGGTATCGTGTGTTAAAAAGAAATGGATTGGCCAACAAAGAAGAACGCGAACGATTTCATGGCATGTAATCAAGTATTATGATTTTATGATTTCTAAGTCTAGGTCTATGCCTGGCTTCCTAAAAAGGAATTCAAATGAATGCTGGTACATTTCCACACTCAGGAGTTTATAGTTTTCTTTTGTAAGCTCAAATCTTGAGTATTACAGCATCATTTGGAATCCTATCTATGCTGGCTCCACCTTAAGTGTACAAAAGATTCTGAAATGTCTTAATGTCTTTTACTTTACGTTAATGTCATATCTTCACTCTCTTCTTTGTAATTGTGGTATGACTGATTATAAAGGTAGGTAATTTCAGTTGGCATTGCTGACATTAGAAATGCGTAGAAAAATTTTTTTGGTTGTGTGTTTGAGGTACCCCGATATGAGTCGTATCAATTCTCACTTCTTAGTTGAGCTAATTCTTTTCTATTGTCCTACGCGGGATCTTAGATTCTGCGACATGTTTCAGGTACCTTGTCACAAGAGCAATTTCATGATCATTAGGCAGACTAACCAAGTTTGTAAAAATTTAGATTTATTCGCAAATTCTGGTAAGAGTTCTTTTTCAAATTTTTTTTCCAAATTTTTTTTTTTTTCAAAACTATTATTATTTATATTTAATTATTTTGCGGATTTTTATTTCTCCCAAAATTTTTTTTGACATTTTTTTTTCAAGTTTTTTTTCTAATTTTTTTTCCAAATTTGTTTTCAACATTTCTTTTTCTAAAATTTTTTTTCCCAAATTTTTTTTTTCCAAAACTTTGTTTGGTTAAATATTTTTGAGAATTTTGTGAAAACTACTCGCTTTTAAATTTGTTTCTTATTTCTTTTGTTATCAGCTGAAACTATGCTCATTAAGCCCAGAAAGTTGCATAGTGGGGTTCTATGTGAAAAAATCTGTGCAAAATTCTGCTCTGTTGAAGTGCTGGCATGTACACTTACTCATTACATCCCTCTGCAAATCGATCGAAGCCTCGCTAACAAACAACGTTTCAGCTAATAGGACTATGAATAAGTTCGTGCGGTTTTTTTTCGAAATTTGAAACTTTATTGACGTAAAATGGTTACAAATTTAATATTCAAAATATTGTCCATCGCTTACTACTACTTTTTCCCATCTTTCTGGCAATTCACGGATTCCCTTTGTGAAAAATTCGGTCGGTTTTGCCGCAATCCACGAATCGATCCATTTTTTGACTTCATCGTAATTACGGAAGTGCTGGTCAGCCAGGCCATGTTGCATCGATCGGAAGAGATAGTAATCGGATGGCGCAAGGTCTGGACTATACGGCGGGTGGGGTAGGACATCCCATTTGAGCGTTTCTAAGTATGTTTTGACCACTTGTGCAACATGTGGCCGAGCATTGTCATGTTGCAAAATAACTTTGTCGTGTCTATCGGCGTATTGCGGCCGTTTTTCTCGCAGTGCTCGGCTCAAACGCATCAATTGTCGTCGGTAGACATCCCCCGTAATCGTTTCATTCGGTTTCAGTAGCTCATAATACACAACACCCAGCTGGTCCCACCAGATACACAGCATAACCTTCAGGCCATGAATATTCTGCGCCGACGTCGATGTTGAAGCATGGCCAGGGTATCCATACGTTGCCCGACGTTTTGGATTGTCGTAATGGACCCACTTTTCATCGCCAGTCACAATTCGATGCAAAAAACCCTTTCTTTTGTGCCGTTGAAGCAGTTGTTCGCATGCCATAAAACGGCGTTCAACGTCTCTTGGCTTCAATTCATACGGCACCCAATGGCCTACCTTTCGGATCATTCCCATGGCTTTTAAACGTTTGGAAATGGTTGATTGATCAACTCCCAAAGTTTTTGCAACCTCTTCTTGCGTTTGAGCCGGATCTTGATCGAGCAATTCCTCCAATTCGGTATCCATGAACTTTGGCGGCGCACCCTCGCGTTCTTCGTCTTCCAAGCCAAAATCACCACTTTTAAAGCGTGCAAACCACTTCTGGCACGTTCGCTCAGATAGAGCATGCTCACCATAAACTTCCACCAAGATACGATGACTTTCGGCTGCTTTTTTCTTCATATTAAAATAATGAAGAAGAATTCCCCGCAAAAACACATTATTTGGCACGAAATTCGACATTTTCAAGTGTGGTAAAAATATTGTTGTTTACGCTTCAAATAAAAAACTTATACTGACGTTTGTGCCTTACGACAGTAGCTCTCCAATGAATGTTTGGAAATGTGGATCGATGGAATAATAATCAAGTTACGCCATCTGTTGTAAAACCGCACGAACTTATAAATAGACCTATTATTAATGAAAAAAAAATTAAAGAAAATCTGAGGGGGAGTGTTTTTCACAAATGTCAAAAAAATGTTCCCAAAAACTTTAAACAAAAAAAATAAAAAATGTTTTACAAAGTTAATTTTATCTTTGAAAATAAAAAAAAAAAACAAATAAAATGTTTAAAGCTATTTGAATTGGGAAAACTATGGAATTATAACATTAATTTTTTTTCCAAATTTCAATTTACTTCTTATTATACTCAAGCCTTAAATTTAAGATTGGTTCAAGATAATTGGATCTCTTAACATGGAACCGCTCATGTTTCTTTCATTCCGTGAATTGTTTTCGTTATACGCTGCTTACATTTCCTAAAGGTATGCTCTACTATGATTGTGAGTGTGTGCAAGTGATATGAGTGGTGTTGTGGTACATACATGTGTTGAATATGTTGCCGCTTTTATATTTCTGAAAATTTAATTTGAACCAAACGTGAATATTTCTTTGAATAGCCAAAAATTTCAATTCTTTTGAACAAATTTCTCATTCCGTTGTTGTCTAGCCAACACTCCGCAGAAATAAAGCGCTTTCAATTTGCGCAGACTTTTGTATTAAATTCTCATTTTGTAACCCTGGTGATATGACATGTCGCTTATAAATTGGTAGTAATTAAATTTCACACAGTTTTTGTTGGTGTTATAATGCACGCTTTGGACGCGCTTTGGCTTGCGGTTTAATATAAAAAGTTTTCTGATAGGTAATTTAAAGTTTTGAAATTGTCGAACTGATCGATTGATGGGTTGTGTGAGGTTATTGTTTAAATTTAAAAAAAAAAAAAAAAAAAAAAATATACATACACATCAAATATCTAAAAGTGCACATTTAAAATAGCATTTAGTTTGATTTGAGAGAGCTTGATTTTTATTGCACTTTTGGTTCGAGTGTTCATGGCATGTATTCAATTAAAGGTGGGAGTTGCTTTAGAACTAAAATTGTAAGGAAATTTTGGAAGAACTTAACCTTGATCTGTTCAACTCTCTGTAGCCCATTGAGAGGCGAAATAGGAAAACCGAATTTATATAGAATTTTTTAAATTTTTATATGTATACCATATTTTACGAAAGGAAAGTAAACCTAAAGTTTGTTAATTCGTATATTTATATTATTTGTTTAAGCTACATTTATTGGGACAAATCCGCATTTTGTTTTCAAAAATTACTTAACTTTTCCACTGGTGATTGCGTATTGTTAGAAAAATAATTAATAAAATTTGTCGGAAGATATTATTCCTTTATTATTTTATTGTCTTTTGAAGACGAGTGCGGCGTAGATACCGCCAATAACGATGGGGTTTAGAACCTCATTAAGCCCCCTATAGATACTAAATTTTTATTCATAACCATAGGGGTTTTGATTTCGATTTTGTTTTGGGAGAAGGATTTAATCATTATTCTGTGTAGTTTAAGCCACCAATTGTTTTATTTCAATTGTTATTGTTGATGCGGGAAATATTTCATCTAAAGGGTTTTTTAATTGGCGCGTGTCGATTTTGGCGCCCTGTGGCAGCCATTTTGTTTTGGTGACATCTGTCATATCTTTTGTTTATTATTCAGTTTTTTATGCCAAATCATCATGTCAAGTTACACGATTGAACAGCACGTTCAAATGATACAACTTTTTTATCAAAATGAGTGTTCATTAACGCAAACGTTGCGCGCATTGCGCCCATTTTTCAGTAGACGTGGTGGCCCTTCAAAGTCAACTCTTCAACGTTTGGTGGCCAAATTTGAGACGACCGGGTCAGTAAACAATCAGCCAACACCCGTACGTTCAAGGAACGCAAGATCAGCCGAGAACATTGCCGCAGTCCGTGAAAGTGTACAGCAGAACCCGAGGCAGTCTTTTCCTCGCCGTGCACAAGAACTTGGCCTTTCGCAGACTTCAACGTGCGGAATTTTGCGTCGGTACTTGGGCCTATACCCGTACAAGATCCAACTGACCCAGGAGCTCAAAGTTGATGACCATAGACAACGCCGTTTGTTCGCTGACTGGGCTTCGAATCGTTTGGAAGAGAACCCCAGTTTTGGGCGAAAAATCATCTTTAGTGACGAGGCGCATTTTTGGATGAATGGCTGGGTTAACAAACAAAATTGCCGTATATGGGACGACACCAATCCACACGAGGTTCACCAAGTGATAATGCATCCTCAAAAAGTTACCGTTTGGTGTGGATTTCGGGCCGACGTTTTTTGAAAACGACGTTGGTGAGGCGGTCACCGTCAACAGCGAGCGCTACACAACGATGATAACCAATTTCTTATGGCCCATATTGAACCATATGGACCTAGACGACATGTGGTTCCAGCAGGACCGCGCTACGTGCCACACAGCAAACGCCACGTTATTCCATTTCAACATCTACCCACCCTTACTGAAAAACCCTTTACTTCATCTACTATGACACAACGCAAGTTTTGAATTTACAGGAAAGGCGTTGGCCCAGAAGCGCCATTTCAGCTTCATAAAATTTTCGAACAAGCTTTTCGGTGCCAGCGAAACTTGGATACCAAGCAAGGTTTTAGACAAGTACATTCTCTGTCATGCATTTTTTTCATTTGAAGTTTGAAAGCGTTATATTAATAGCCCAAATTTTTTTCTGTTATGTTGTTACACCTTCCCAAATGAACTTATGCGAAGTTTCACTTCAATCTGCCAATTCATTCTTTGTTTACAAGCCAATTAGTATCGACATATCACAGTATTTTCTTCAATAGAAAAACCCAGTGATTGAATTTTTATTTTTGGAAGGGAAGTTCCTGAATATAAACTTGGTCGTATAAGCCTTGAAGACGATCTACTTCAAGAACTTCCAAAAACAGCAACAACACCATAAATCGTAGAAAAAATACAGGATTGACTGCAAAATCGTCGAGTGACTGACAAAGATTTAGTAGGAGCCCCAGCCTTCTCACTGGGCAGTGTAAGTAATATGTTCACCGAAGTATTGGGTTTCGAAAGCTGTGTGAAAGCATATTTGATGCCTTATTCGCACACAGTGGAACAAAAACAAATTCAAAGGCAACTTTCCCAGCAACATTTAGAGCATTTTCGAAAGGATAAAGTAGATTTTGTGCATCGATTGGTCACTGTGGATGAGACTTGCATACATTACCATGATTATAAATCAAAACAAGTGGCTAAAGGGTGATCCTGGTTCTTCGGCACCGAAACGAGTTCGTGTCCAGAAATCGGCCAAGAAGGAGTTAGAATCAGTTTTTTAGAAGCGAAAGAAATTTTGTGTGTGGATTATTTGTATGCTGGTAAGACAATAAATTCTGAACCTTTTAGACCAGCTGAAGGAAAAAATCGTGAAAAAGATCCAATAGCAAAAGAAAATAATATTTTTCATTAGGAAAACGCACCGTATCACAAGAGCATTTTGACAATGGCTAAAGTCCACGAGTTAAAGTTTGAATTGTTGGCGCATACGCCGTATCCATCAGATTTGGTCCCTAGCACCTTGCAATTTGTTTCCAAATCTAAAAAAATTCATGCATGGAAAGCGCTTTTCATCAAATGATGAGGTCATAACAGCTGTGGAAACGTATTTTGCAGCCCTTCCAGATTCTCACTTCAGGGATGGTATTCATAAATTGGGATCTCGTTGGAACAAATGTATTGATGCTCAGGCAGACTATGTTGAATAGTAAAGTGCATTTCAAATCATGAAATTGTGACTTTCTTATCGAACCGCAAAACTCATAGAAAAACTTAGCATATTTTTTTCTATAGAAAGAACCGAATATGATGTTGTGACATATTTCCTTGACTAGAAGTCATTGAGATCAATAATTGAAATCAAGTATATGATATTATTTGTGAAGATCCAGGTATGGCTAGTTGTGAAGTTTTTGGTACCATTGCGAACTCAAATGAACAGGTATTCCGTATTTTACATGAAAAGATTCATACGCTAGAACTGCTCGGAAAATTAGTGCCGCATTCGTAAACAATTCAGCAAAAAGCGAATCGAGAGTGGAAGCAAATTTCTTAGTATATTTTTGCCATGGAGTGTTCATTTATATTGTATATATTTATTTAATATTGAATGCGTTACATAGAGCACGAATTTTCCCAGCAGATTTGGCTCACACCGATCACTGCCTCTTCAGAAAGTTGAAGCAATTTCTTCGTGTAAAGCATTTTCTGTAGAACAAACGCGCTTATATACAGAGATGGTATACAATTAACTGAAGATTGGTGGGGTTATATTAAATAAAAAACTTATTTCATTTACAACTTTTTATTCTTTTAATTTTGGTTGCTTACTTTTCAACCAACCCGCACAATGCTGTTGGTGTACACGGACGATATCTCATCTATCTGATATTACTTTCATCATCAATATAATAAGCGCACATTTTTCCAATTTAGCGGGTTCTGGCACATCAAAAGGCGGAAATTCTATATCTTGGATAAATTTGAATTTTTTTACAATACAATTTTACTGCAAATATGCCCTACACTTTGTGTGGAAAGTATGCGCGTTGTTACTGCATTGAAATTATCCTTCAATTCAGCCCTATTTGGTGGGTGGTCATAAGAAGAAGATATTCTAGTTTTATGGGGACATAAGAGGTGTCATTAATGGAATTCTTAAAAACGTAGTTTAGCAATCAGTAAAATGAAGTTTAATGCGAATTATACTGGAGTTTGTGAGATTAGCTGCTCTGATGGCAAGCTTCAGTTGTTCTTTGTATGCTTTCATTTCACAACCCGACATTAAATCGTAATAAAAACATTGCATAAAAAATGTGAATAAACCTTTTAGTGCTCACCCATAAGATAACTTATAAAGTAGTACATAACTAGAGATAATAACAATAATAATAGATCAGTAAACTTTTTGTGGCTTTCTGACTAGAGTTAAGTAGCCATTCCGAGTACTCGTAAATTGCAACATATTGGCAAGGCGGGCGAGTTTTGGCGATGATTATGATGATTATGCTATTATTTTTTAACCTAAAGCTATTTTTATAAAGTAAGTGCGTAGGTATATATTTTTTTAAATAATATAAAAATACAGCCTCCAATGTATGAAAATAAAGTGAGTGGAATAATGATGGAGTCAGAGTATATTTGACCGTATTTTTTTCAAATTAATTTTAATTACTTTTTTTATAAAAATATAAATATTTCTTCCACTACAAAAACACACATACACGCCTGTATCTCACGTTGTGGAGAATTTATAAAAATTCAAAAAAATTTCATCCAAATTTCAAAATTTTTGAAGAAAAAAATAATAAAACTTATATCAAAAAACTTAATTTTGGACATGCAGTTTTTCTCGTCGGAAGTCAAGTATCTCAGTGTACTACTTGACCGAAAGCTCCACTGGAAGCTGCACATAGAATATCGAGTTAAGCAGGCCAGTATAGTTTTCTACCCCTGTAAATCTATGTTCGGCTAAAAATGGGGTCTCAAGCCACATGTCGTACTCTGGATGTACAACTTAGTGGTTCTGCCTATGGGTTTGACATATGGTTGCCTAGTTTTTAGGGTAGCTCTTCAGAAGGTCTACAACACCACTAAATTGGAGAGAGTGTAGCGAACTGCCTGTGGAGGCATAACTGGGACATGTAGAACTTTTCCCACCGCTGCCTTCAACGTCATACTGCACTTATTTCGCGTAGATCTTCAAGTTAAATCCAATGCTGCTCAGAACGCTTTTAGGTTGAAGGAGATTGGCCTCTGGAAGGAACTTCCTTTACAATATGGAAGCTTCTTGAAGCAGATCTTCCCTTCCTTCTCTGTACTTCGTATAGATCTCTCCATGCGCAAACTGGATTTGAGGGTTGCGCTAAGGCTATCTTTCAGAGTAGGCTAGATTGAAAGGAGGGGAGAGTAGGCACGGATATAGGTACCTCTCTTTTCACTGACGGATCCAAGATTGAACCTACGAAGCGGGCGTTTTCTCTAAATCCGCCAATATTTCAGTCTTCTTTAAGCTGCTGGGAAGCGTCTTCAAGCAGAGGTCTTCGCAATCCTGCAAGCATGCAAAATGGTTAGGGATCGCTGTTGGAAGGGCGACATTAGTATATTTTCCGATATTCAAGCTGCGATTGAGGTTCTGTCGCCGCCGTATTGCAGTTCTCTTCTGGTCAACTCCTTCAAGGAGGATCTCAAACGTCTTGAACGTGGAAGAAACATTCCCTTATCTGGGTTCCTGGGCTCAGGAATATAAAGGGAAAAGAAATTGCCGATTAGCCTGCCAGGAAGGGGTCGACAGAACCGGTCTCAGTTGTCCCCATCCCAGACTTCGGTGTCCCCTTGACCGTTGTTAGAGGGAAACTCCACAATTTTTTCCTCAAAAAAGTGCAAGACAGATGGAGGTCTGTCTCATCGTGTGCTATCTCAATAGCACTATGGCCTCAAAACGACAAAAAGAGGACGCTTAAGGTGATGGGAATCTGCCACCATTCAATATCCAAGCTCAATACGGTGTTCTCTGGTCATTGGGTGATCGGAATTCATGTGGAGAAGCTTGGACTTCCGTTGCTGAAGCTGTGGGGATCCTGCAGAGAAAGAAACTGTTGAGCGCTTTCTTTGCAAACGTCCGACTCTGGCGGCTAGGCGCTTGAGATTCCTTAGCGTGCCCTTGGGGGATGGCCTGAGAAAATTCTCCAGCCCAGATCCCTTTTCTCTCCTCTATTACATCAACAGCACTGGATGGCTGTAGATGGTTTCCCTTCTCTAAATTTTTCGCAGGTATGGTATCAAAACGGCACGTAAATGTTACATGTAGTGTACCTGGCGTACTCTTGCCATCTAACGTACCTCCTACCTATGCAGTTTTATAGCTTATTTAATTCTCATATAATAAAGTGCTATTTCCAAATTCTGGTTGATTTTCTATAATTTTTTCCTGACGCTGTTGCGGATTTTCTCCATATAAAAAATGTATTCCTGCAGTCGTTGGCCCATCATTTTTTTTTAATTCTGTTAAAAAATCTTGAAATTTCGATGAAATGAAGTGAAATTAATTTAAGCTATTTTTTTACACTTCTAGAATGAACTATATTTTTATAAAAAATAATTTAGTACAAAAATCAAAAAAGGACTAGTGGAAAATCGGTCAATATCTGGTGACTTTACCATTACTTCACTCACTTTGTATGTCATAATTCATAAAATCACTTTTATAGCTTCTAAATAGTATCTTAAAAAATCAAAAATCATATAAAATTCCAAAAAAATTCTATGCATAAATAATTGGAAGTTGTCAACTTACCCTGCGTCGCGTTTCGTAATCAAGCGCACCCGCCACATAAATGGCACCAGTCATATTTTTAACCGCAAAAGCGCCACCAATGTTGCCACTCGTAATTTCGTAACGTATACGTGATGCTATACACAAACAAAGCCAAAGTCAACAGCAGCAGCAGGAGCGTAAACAACAGTGGCAGTAATGTAAAAAATTGTAGTTGTTGGTGTTTGATGTTGACATTTTTAATTTCATGTGATATTTTAATACGCATGTGACAGTCCACGCGTGAGCGCGCCAGTAAGCCACGCACAAACACATTAACACATATTTCAAGGGGCAGCAAGCAGCAGCAGCAGTTGAAGTTCCATTATATTCAGCGCCAACAAGACGCAAACCAGCGAATCATTCATGTGTTTTTTTGTTGTTATTGTACATGTGTACGAGTAAAGGAGTGTAAGAGATAATTCGTGGAAAGAAATAATAATTTTTATAGTAATTTTACTTTTCATCTTCTTATCATTTTCTTATGCGCTCACATACAATGTGCGCTAGTGAGCGTATAAATACAAATGTACCATATGTATGTATGTATGTGTATATGCATAACCTCTTAAGTGTGTACTTACATTCATCGTGATCCTTCGCTGTAACGGTTAATACAGTATGTTGGATATCTTCGTTTTCGTCCACTTCCGCCTCATAGAGTGACTTGTCGAAGTAGGGCGGATTGTCGTTCTTATCGGCGATGCCAATGCGTATGAATTTTGTCACTGTAAATAAAGTCGAATGAAGAGCAAAAGGTAGAAGAAGATAAGTTTGTGCAGTAATAAGATAAATGGCGGGAAATCAAACTGTTTAGAGTGCACCAACGCGCGCTGCACTCATCTAAGAAAATAATACTTGGCAGCTATGAACGCTTCTGGATCTAGTTAACAAATGTGTAATAATAGACAGCTGCCTTAATATAAAGAGTCTTCCAATAACTGGTGTTATTTTGAATAGCCCGCTATTTCGGTTGATGTCACCTTTGAAGCTGCCATTTTTTGATATCTGACAAGTAGAAACTACACCATTAATAAAAATGGAACGATATACTTCGCTTAAACAATGCATTGAAATTATTACAATTCAGAGACGGCAGAGAGGGTTCGTAAAACTCGAACAGTTTTGGGTCATCGTGAAGCACCTTGTCGGACCGCAATACAGAAATTGCTGAGCTGCTGGGACAAGTTAGTGATGTGAAGAATAAAACCCGTGCACGTCGCTCAAGAGCAGCAAGAAATATTGCTGTTGTAGCCGCAAGTGTTGAAGAGAACCCAGGTTTGTCCATTCTTCGTCGTTCTTTGGAATTAGGCATTCCACAAACGTCATTACACCGTATTTTGCATAAAGATTTGGGTGTTAAGGCTTATAAAGTCCAGTTAACACAAGAACTCAAGCCGGCCAATCATCAACATCGTCGTGTCTTTGCTGATTGGGTCGTTGAAATGCATGAGAATGATACGGAATTCCATCGAAAAATCATCTTGAGTGGTGAGGTCCATTTCCACTTCAGTGGCTTCGTCAACAAGCAAAATTGTGGGATCTGAGGCTCAGAAAATCCCAGAGTTATTGTTGCAAATCCTCTCTATACTCAACGTGTGACTGTTTTGTGCAGTTTATGGTCCGGTGGAGTCGTTGGACCTTATGTTTTCGAAAATGAAGCAGGAGCAACAGTTACGGTGAATGCTTTGCGCTATCGAGAGATGATTAACAATTTTTTACGGCTGGAATTGCATGACAGATGGATTAATTTTCAACAAAACGACACTACGTGCCACATAAGCGGTGAAACCATTGATCTTTTATGAAAATAACATCTCTTATTTGAAAACCCATTATATGTACAATCTTTAGCACCTCAACATTTGCAACAATTTTGATTATTTCTCTTTTCTTTTAATATTCATTACTTTTTCATAAGACAACAAACTGTGTCTAATTTCATATTTTTGAGAATGAGAGGATATAAAATGCCTCATGCATCATCAAAGCTGCCGTCGGAGCAATGGTATGTGCGCATTTTTTTCTAATGAAAAAAAATTAATTAAAAGTTCAAAAAATTAATTAATTAAAAAAAAAACGAATCAGAAAATTTGAACAATTGGACGGATTTTCATCAAAAATTTTTAATTTCAGAATTTTAAATCGGTATTAAGAAACAAACAAAAAAATGGGTACGCAGTTCTATGGCCCGTTCATTTATAGTCTATTAAAGTGCATGTTTGAAGTTGCTAGAAAAGCCCGTTGATTTTATTAAATCTTTCTTTCCCGGTGTTGCGTATTTTTTTCATATAACAAATCCAACAAATGTTTTTTTGTTTTTTTTTTTATTTGAAGAAAATAGGCAACGTTGCCAGTAAAAACTTTTATCCAAAATCAACGAGAATTTTAAGCTACTTTAAACTTACACTTTATTATACTATAATTTAATAGCCTATAAAAGTCCATACCAAATTTTTTTTAATTGTGTTAAAAAATTTTAAAATGTTTATCAACTTTTTTTTTCAATTTTTAAAAGTTTGTACAAAGTTTCAAACTTGGCGTAATATGATCTTCATTATATATATATACATCCCATAGTTCCTAGAGGAAACATAGGGCCTCCTTCATTATACAATTGAGTTAGTTATATATTCATAAAAAAAAAAAAATAATTTAAATTAAAAAACATATAAATAAATAAATTGTGAAAACTTGTGAAAATATTCAGATACTAGCTTTTTTTCGCAGGCTGCACATATTCTATGTACCCAAGCTTGTAAGAAGGTATGCTGCACATGCCTATTATTTTATAAACAATAAAATCAAATCCAAAAAAAAATAAATATGTCAATGTAAAAAAAAATAAATCGAATATAATAAAAATATATCGCATTTCACGTGAAATGGCCAAAACATCCATACAAATTGCACTGCTGTATCTCACTGCAAAGTTAGTACTCAGCTCGCGCCGTGAAAACACCGCGCAACATTCTAGCAACATGATGTCAGCAGCATGTTTGGACACTTATTTAATTTGCATAAGACATTTAAATTTGAACGAGAACTGACTAGCGTCTGAGTTCGAAAACTACAAAGTCATGTCATTTTTAAACGAAACGTCTTCGCAATGACTGTAAGTAAAACTTTTTCATATTTTTTGTGTCAATATATATTATGTAGATTTATGCATGTATGTGTGTTAATTTTGTCGAAAAACACTTTTCTTACCAAAATTTGCCTATTACATCTGGGGCGATACTCATAAATTTGACGCTTCTTCTCCATTGACCTTTAATTTTGCTAGCAGCATTTCGCGGTTGTTAAGGTAGTACAAGCGTTTACAAGCAAAAGTAGCTTAAATTGACTTGAGAAAGAACTTAGGCTACATATTCAGAGGTGGTCGCAATAAAAGCACTGCGAAAGTTTGCAAAGTTTCGAAGTTTTTTTTTAAATAAAAAAAAAACCATTTTTTTTTTATAAAAGAATGGGTTATGGGTAATGGGTTACGAGTCTAAAGCTTTGAGAAAAGTCAAATACTTCTTTGCCCTCTTTTCTTTGTTCAGTCTTTAGTCTTTGACTTATTTTCTTCCATGTTTAAAATTCTAATACTCTTAAATAATTTTTGCAGCTAATTTGTATCAGATGGCCTCAATACGTAAAAGCATTTATTTCCAAGTTGTGAAGTTCTAGTTTTAGTGTTGCATAAATTTTTGCAGTTTAGGTACAGGTGAAAAATTGTTGCATAAGACTTTAATAAAAAAATAATAAATAAATAAATAGATAAAAAAAATGTAATGCACTGAAGAGTATTTTAATTAAATGGCAACTAATATATTTTCCTATAAGTTCTTATAATTGTAAGCTTGTAAGCCATTTGCCATCACCAAACTAAGAAATGGAAGGCAGTGGGAAGGAGCTTGCGGAAGGAAAAAAGTTGAAGCTTCGCAAATGTCTCGCTAAAGAGAACAAAAATGAAATATACCTACTGTTTATAAATATTTTTTTTTTTTTTTTTTTGTGTTTTGATGCGCATCGTTTTCTGATTGTCGCTCCAGTCATTGGTTTGAACGGGTGGAAACGAGTCATTGTGCGTTGTAAAGTTTAAAGTTTTCAAATAAGCAGAATTTATAAAATAAAATCTCAGCATTCAGCACTTGCAATAGTTCCAAATTCAATAAAAGCATTTCCATCAAAATTCCAAGCTTTTCAGTTAGAATTTTCAAAAATATTCTGGGTATGCAGTTTTATATCCCATTCAATATTGAGTATGCAGCTCTTTCGTCCACTCAATTTTCATACAGGTATTTAAATAATATAACTCAAGTTTAATGTAATCCTTAGTTTTCTGTATTAAAACTCAACTACAGAACTACTTAGCTACTTTTCAAGTATTCCTATTGTATATTGTCATTGAAAAATATTGCATTTTTTACACAATTAAAATTGTTTAAACGAGACGGTCGTGTGTTTTATTCCTTGGACACTCTATTTCGTGAATAACATTGATGCTTGATGACTTTTTGTTTCATTGGCGGTGTAATGCATTTTCTTCCACAAAAAAAAAAAAAAATCGGGCATTCGTTGTATGATGAAACATCGCAATACCGCCAGCAAAAAAAAAAACAAATTATAAAAAATCAGCCCGAATTTTCAAACACAATATTATACCAAAATTCAATGGTCTGTGAAACTGCATACTCGAAATTTTTCTAAAGATTCTGATTAAAATGTTTGAGGTTTTAGTAAAGTGATTTATATTGAGTGCTATAAGAGAAAGGTGTGGTTCAACTTGGACAAAATTTTCATCGCGGACGGCGCTATTTGTAACCAAAAAAATTGCTATTTTCCCCTCAAATATTCACGAATCCATGCACATCTGCAGTGGCATACAGGCAAACATAAAATCTTGTTTAAAGTAATTGCAATGTTCAAATAAATCATTTGGAAATTATTTCTCTTGCCGCATGTCCCCTTCTTATTAAAAATACCTTCCCTTATGGATTTTCATGAAAAATTATACTACACAACAAACTTTTGCGTTTATTCATATTTCAAATAAATATTTTAGACGCTTTGTGTTGTTTTTTTTCTAAAAACAGAGCAGAAATAAAAGTGAAATCGGTTTCGCTTAAAATCATATTTTTCAAACCCATATTTATTTGTAGGTATGCATACATATACATATAAATATTTTTACATCAATATTAATGGAGATAATAAAATATACATCATTTATGTACAAGTGTACGAAAACATTTGGCATTTAAGGCAAATAAAAAATTGATATCAAATGAAATTGTGGCAATGTACATGCATACACACACACACAACCATTCATATGCACAGTACAAAGTGTACAAAGATGGCAGGGTGTATTGTGAAAAATGACACATAGACAAAAAAAAATGTCACAATCCGCTTGATTTTGATTTTGTGTTTGTAATTTTATTGAATAATTCCGGCAGAATTTGATATGCCATAATTTATATGACAAAGCGAAGCGGCATTTGTATGATAAAAATGTATGGTTAATTAAATTTAACTGCAACATGAAAATAATACAAATACGACACTGAGAAATATTTTCATGTAATAACATAAAATTTCCAAATTAAATTAAATCAAAAATATCAGCCTCAGAAGGCCTTTCAGATTTTAGAGTACTTTAAAAAAACAATGGAAAAAAGTCATTTGCTTTTCATTACAATTGTCTGATACAGAAGCTGCGTAGGCAATACACTTTACATACACTGAAAAAATTGGCTATGCATAAAAGAAATATCAAGTCTAGGTAAGTAAGATTTTTTTTTTTTTTATATATATAGGTATATATATATAAGTAAGTAAGAAGTGCGGGTAGATACTATGAAGTGACCGATATGAAGTGTTACCAACTTTCCACTGCTTGTATCTGTAAAACAGCTGATGACATCAACGTCAAAATTGATCTAATGACAGTTCAATATATTGTTTATAAGCCATCAAAAGCATTTGCGCCTCAGTTTTCAGTTTTGTTGAATTTTTTTTTTTCTGTAATGGAACTCAAACGTAATAGTGTGATTGCGTTATATTTGGCTGGAAAATCACAACCAGCCATTGTTCGTGAGCTCAGTCACCTCAAAGTGAATAAAATGTTGGTGTATCGCATTGTAAAACGTTACAATGATACTGGTAGCATTGCAAAACGCTATGGAGGTGAACCAAAAAAAACCGCAACAACGCCAGAAATGGTTCGGAAAGTAAAGGCTCGACTGGAACGAAATCCACGGCGAAGTGGAAGAAAAATGCCCAAAGAACTGAAAATATTGCAAGACAGCATTCGACGCATATTGAAAAATGAGCTCAAGGTCAAGGCTTACAAGTTCCAAAAAGCACACGATCTTTCACCCCAGCAAAAAAAGTTCGGTGCGAAAGAGCAAAGGAGTTTTTGCGCTTGCACAAAGGCGAATTTCCTAACACTGTGTTTTCTGATGAAAAAAAATGCCAATTCATAAACACTCAAAACGATCGTGTTTACTTGACCGAACGCTCATACGAGAATTTGAGCCTACGTATGGCCTCGAAGCAATTTCCAATCGCAAGTAATGGTTTGGGCCGCAGTGATCGCTGATTGACGCTCTCCAATCGTTTTTATCGAGCCTGGTGTCAAAGTGAATGCGACTTATTATCGGAAAAATAATTTAGAAGCTGGTATAGAGACACGCAAACATTTCGGTCGTAGAGCATGGACGTTCCAACAGGACTCGGCACCGTCTCATAAAGCTCGTGTGAACCAAGTATAGTTAAAATATTATGTTCCACACTTCATTTCGCCCACAAAATGGCTTTCGAATTCGCCAGACGCAAATCCGATGGACTATTCCATCTGGTCCATGTTGGAGAGCAAGGTGAGAACTAAAAATATGCCAGTATGGATGCGCTGAAAAAAACGATTATACGAGAATGGGCCAAAATACCTCAAGATCACATTCGTGCAGCATGCAACTAATTTTTTGACCGTTTGAAGGCTATAGTCAATGCAAAAGGTGAACATATCGAGCTTAAGTGAATATATATATATATATGTATATATACATATATTTTTTTAGCCGCATTTTGCTGCTGAGCCATACATTCTTCAATATAGTCGCTTTTGACAAATCTTAAACAGAAAAATAATTACAATTCACTTTTACATTTACATTTTAGTAAGAGATCCATATAAAATTAATTAAAATCCACAAGGAAAATGGTGCATCTGTGGCAGTTCGCAATTTCGCAAGACATAAAAAAACTTGTATTTGTTCGATCCGGCGGTTCAATTCAAAGTATTTTTGCTGTAATGCATTGAAGAAGGACAACAAACTTCAACTGAATGTCATTGAAAAGTAGTGTGCCCATGCTAATACTTTTTTCGAGGCGATTGAGTCTTGGCGATTGGCGATAAAGACAACGCAATACGCAGCACAGTCAACGAAAAAATCAATATATTGTAAGCGATATTATCTGGAAGTCTAATATCGCTTTTAGCCGTTAAGCTCCATCGATTGCCCGATTAAACGCCCTTGGAGTATTTTGAGAGTGCTCATCTCAAAGATAGATATTATAAGAATGAGGCGCGAAGTATAGAAAGCCAAGGTGTGGCTAACGTCAAACTGTTAATCGACTATCGGAGAATTTAAAGGAATCTACTGATTTGCTGACGTATAATGGGATATGACAGAGGTCGATAAGAACTGAAATTGTGTTGGTCATACACGAATCGTCTAAACAACGACTGCTTGGATAAGCGTAAGAATACGCGCGAGCGCACAGCTGTGCTGTCAAGTTCGGTATGACACAGCAGGAAAAGTTTCTCAAATAATTTTCCTTCGCAAAGCCAAATCTTGTAAATTTCATCCCATATTATAATTCTTATGAATTAACCTGAAGTAATTTCACCTTCGAAACATAGCTTTTATTTAACTGAGTATTTTTGCTGCACTCCTGCTTCGAAACTTGCCCCCTGAAAAAAAATGCCAATTCATAAACACTCAAAACGATCGTGTTTACTTGACCGAACGCTCATACGAGAATTTGAGCCTACGTATGGCCTCGAAGCAATTTCCAATCGCAAGTAATGGTTTGGGCCGCAGTGATCGCTGATTGACGCTCTCCAATCGTTTTTATCGAGCCTGGTGTCAAAGTGAATGCGACTTATTATCGGAAAAATAATTTAGAAGCTGGTATAGAGACACGCAAACATTTCGGTCGTAGAGCATGGACGTTCCAACAGGACTCGGCACCGTCTCATAAAGCTCGTGTGAACCAAGTATAGTTAAAATATTATGTTCCACACTTCATTTCGCCCACAAAATGGCTTTCGAATTCGCCAGACGCAAATCCGATGGACTATTCCATCTGGTCCATGTTGGAGAGCAAGGTGAGAACTAAAAATATGCCAGTATGGATGCGCTGAAAAAAACGATTATACGAGAATGGGCCAAAATACCTCAAGATCACATTCGTGCAGCATGCAACTAATTTTTTGACCGTTTGAAGGCTATAGTCAATGCAAAAGGTGAACATATCGAGCTTAAGTGAATATATATATATATATGTATATATACATATATTTTTTTAGCCGCATTTTGCTGCTGAGCCATACATTCTTCAATATAGTCGCTTTTGACAAATCTTAAACAGAAAAATAATTACAATTCACTTTTACATTTACATTTTAGTAAGAGATCCATATAAAATTAATTAAAATCCACAAGGAAAATGGTGCATCTGTGGCAGTTCGCAATTTCGCAAGACATAAAAAAACTTGTATTTGTTCGATCCGGCGGTTCAATTCAAAGTATTTTTGCTGTAATGCATTGAAGAAGGACAACAAACTTCAACTGAATGTCATTGAAAAGTAGTGTGCCCATGCTAATACTTTTTTCGAGGCGATTGAGTCTTGGCGATTGGCGATAAAGACAACGCAATACGCAGCACAGTCAACGAAAAAATCAATATATTGTAAGCGATATTATCTGGAAGTCTAATATCGCTTTTAGCCGTTAAGCTCCATCGATTGCCCGATTAAACGCCCTTGGAGTATTTTGAGAGTGCTCATCTCAAAGATAGATATTATAAGAATGAGGCGCGAAGTATAGAAAGCCAAGGTGTGGCTAACGTCAAACTGTTAATCGACTATCGGAGAATTTAAAGGAATCTACTGATTTGCTGACGTATAATGGGATATGACAGAGGTCGATAAGAACTGAAATTGTGTTGGTCATACACGAATCGTCTAAACAACGACTGCTTGGATAAGCGTAAGAATACGCGCGAGCGCACAGCTGTGCTGTCAAGTTCGGTATGACACAGCAGGAAAAGTTTCTCAAATAATTTTCCTTCGCAAAGCCAAATCTTGTAAATTTCATCCCATATTATAATTCTTATGAATTAACCTGAAGTAATTTCACCTTCGAAACATAGCTTTTATTTAACTGAGTATTTTTGCTGCACTCCTGCTTCGAAACTTGCCCCCTGAAAAGTTTTCTATTGGATTGAGCCTTAAATCAAAGCTCGGGACACAAAAGTAGTGAAGTCAGTATTGCGTACCTGCCTAAAAAAGAGACCTACAAAGAGAAAATATCCCCACTTTTCCAAGTGAAGAAAGACGGGTCGCCATCCACAACGTCAAGTAAACGCGATTGATTTCGAATTGCGGTGAACCAGCACAAACGGTGGCCAAAAAAGTAATTGACGACAGGTGGCTTTGCTGTTTGTGTAGTGAAATTTGTGGCGAATTATCTGAAGTAAGCTGCCCCATTTGGGTATGGAGCAACGATTGCTTGGTCTGAATTAGTGACAGGAGTAGGCCGATGGAAAAAGATAAGTTGCACTCAACGATAGCGCCTCGCTAGAAGCCCTGGGAGTCTTGATAGGAGTTTTTTATAAGCAACCATTATGATGATTACTTTATGATTTTGTTGATAACAAATTTCCCTTCACAGAAGCTTGTAAATATCGACTGCCATTGTTTTTTTTTTGCCAATAGTGACGAGGGTTTCTAAGAGAGGCATAATGAAAGCGCAAATCTATTTCGATGCCCATTTGTATGTACATATATTTACATGTGAATAAGTAGATAAATTAACCGTAAGAAATGTGCTCGATTTCAGCTTAAGGGTTTCTCCCTACCTCGAACTTGAAAGAGTAAGTATGTACATAAGTGAATACTTTAAGATTATAAAACTTCACTTAATACATTTGCTGGACTCTTCTTTACTTGTTCTCTTTAAGTTTATAAACAGCCTTTAATTTTCTTCATAATCATTCCTAGCAGAAAATTTTTGTAGGGTAATCATAAATTATATGGCCTAAAGTATTTTACCAGAAACCGGTGTATGTTTTGCTGAATCAAAATCTAGGATGCTTTGGTAGCTTCCTAGATATTTTAAACTACAAAGGCAAGAAACGCGATTTTTTTCTCTAAACCATACAAAACATATTAAAAGTACCAATTATCTTCTTTCGATTGACTTCGAGTTAATTTCAGTACATTTTTTGTCGCCGGAAAGAACATTTAGACCTTTTTAAATTTCACAATATTCAAAATCCAGAATTTTCAGGATTTTGTTTGTTTTGTAGTGAGGAGATTCCGGAACTATGCCGAAATTAAGGGCCTTTGTTTTTGTTAAAATATATTGTATTTCATGTAATATATTTAGTAAGACAATAAATTGAACTCATTTATGAATAAGGAAAGCAAACATAAAATTCCACAAACTTAAATCGTCAATATTTTATGGTATAACAAAGTGCAAAAGACCTTAGGGTCAAACTCCAAACCATCCCATTTCCATTCCATTTTATAACAAAGCTTTATACCACAAATATATTTCGAACAGCAGCAGCTACCTATATAAAGCATGACCCGTCTGGGTCGACACTTGAAAGCGAGTTAGTTGATGGAAATAAAAAGTGGTAAAGCATCTATCATCACCAGTAAAATGAATATCAATTTCCCAATGTATTATTGTACATAACATTGAAAGAAAGCATATCTCAGCAGATACGAAATTTAACCACCCTTCAGATAAGGATCTCCTTGCATTTGGTGGTCTTTGGAGGTATGCCGCCCAGGCTTCGGCGGCCATTTGGCTAATATTTTGTTCCATACGTAATTGAACTATACCAATATTATCATAATAAAGAAAAAATGGTAATAATTTCCTAAAAAAAATTTATTTTATTCAAAATCAACACCAGCCATTGAAACTTAACCACCCTTAATTATAAACACACCATTTATTGACAAGTTTTGACTATTTACTTATTTATCATTTATTTTTTTATTAAAATATAGTGCACTCAAGTTTCAAACCCTTGTAAAAGATTTATAAAAATTCGAAAAATTTTCAATAATATTTTTTTATTTTTTCTTAATTCAGGTACGCAGTTTTAGAGCCCATAAAAGCTCAAAACTTTCCCTGGTTTTTGATAAGTTTTTTCCTCACGATATTTCGTATTTTTAGCGCATTAAAAAAAAAAAGAAACAGGTCGTTTATTGAAAATTTTCTCGATATGAACTGATGAGAAATAAATACCCAAAATTTAAGTGCCGCTCTATTCTTCATCGCTTTTGGGGCACGCATATTGGGTGTTTTTTTAGCTGCGTGAGAAAAGTCGATATCGATAACTATGGTTTTACAGCTGAGCAATGGCAAACTGTGTTGACATTTCTGCTCAGTAATATTTGGCAAGTCGTCATGAAACGTTTAACGCCAAAACAACGCTTTGAAATTGTGGAAATTTGATGTTCATAGAGCGAAGTATTGAAGAAGACACCGCAATATCGAATCTTCGCCATTCTCAACTTTCTTGCCTTTGTCCTTCATGTACGTGGACAATTTTAGGTAAAAATATTGATTTACACATCTATAAAACATAGCTCGAATTAAAGCCAAATGGAACTTCGCTTGCGTCGCATTTTTGGTGGTTAGGCTCATTTGATTTCAACAAAATTGATTTCAACAAAATTTCCGTTTTGCAATGTCATTTAATAGTGATAGCTGTGTAAAACAAGGTGATGAATGCCCTTTCAATAACTATCTTTAATCTAGTTTTGCATTTTGCTTTTAAAGACTTTATAGACTTTTAAAGACTATATATTTTCAGGTCCGCTCTGACTATGGCATACGCAGACGATATAGCGATTGTCGGCCGTAGTAGACGCTACCTAGCGATAGAAAAAAAATTCGAGATTGGTAAGATCGGCAATAAACATAAACAAAACTAAATATATGAGGATGTCAAAAGTGAAAAGGAAAGCGCCTGGCGTTATTGACATCGAAGACTTCAGTTTTGCGAGCTTGTCCAAATTTACATGTCTCGGAATATGACACTAATAAGTAACGACAACAGCACCGGCGAATCGTGCATACTTCGCTAACATAAATCTCCTGAAATCAAGATCTCTCACACGTAGGTGAAAACTGGTTATTTATAAATCGCTCATCAGACTCATATTGCCCTACGGCCCAAAAATTTGGAGCATGAATCTTGCAGATGAGGAGCGCCTGAGAATATTTCAGATATTTCAAGATTTATCAAGTCGCTACGCATCAGGTGGACAGGTCACATCATCCGCATGGATGACGGTAGATCACAAAAACTTCTGCTGGACCACAATCCTTTATGCTCAACAGCCCGTAGCAGACTAAAAACAACTTGGCTGCATAACGTCATCGAGGACTTGAAAAAATTAAGCGTCAAAAACTGGAAATCTCCAGCGCTCGATCGGTTTGAAAGGCGGAAGATTGCTGAGACAGCTAAAGCCCTCCCCGAGCTGTAACGCTAATAGATGATGATAATTATCATTTTGAGTTCTTATTCTCTTAAGAAAACACCCTATACCTTACATGTGTGGGAAAATATGCACTTGGGCACGGCTTTATTTTATATAAAAAAAATTTAAGTTTTGCTTTAGTTCCATTCCGTTTACTCTTCGCATGGAGGAGCATCAACTAAAAGGTCACCGATTTAAAGTCAGCAAAGTCAATTGTGCTAAATTTGCTCTGATATGCATATGAAAATATGTGTGTATGTATATTTAAGAAAAAAAAATATAAAAGATGACGTATTTCTATTTTTCATATTTTCAAAAACCAAAAAAAAAAAAAAACAAAAGAGGAATAAATTAAAAAGGTCAGACGCTGGCTTTGCATATCCTCTGGCGTGGATGTTTTTACTGAATTGCAAATACACATAAACAATAAACCACACACCGAGCACACACATACATATAAAAACACATACATACAATATAAATAAGTGCATACTAGCTACTGCTGCTGTGTAAGTAATGTTGCAAGTTGCAAATGGCAGCTACCACAAACAGGCTAGCTGGCTGGCAGGAGTGCAGGCAAGTAAGCAAAGAACGAAAGTGAATTATGAGCTTTGCGATATACGAATATTCTCCGTATTGTCATGATTGCCTCGCCTGAGATAACCGCTCCGAGTGGAAGGATACAGAGCAGTTCAATGGTAATGGCGTGTCGGCCCAGGGGGACTGGTAAATTGGGCATATTTTATTTACACAACTACCAGCCTACGTACAAACACACACACACACACACATGTATGCATACCCAATGTACTGTATACTTTTGTGCAGTTGACTTGTTTATCGTTTTCTTAACTATTAAAATATCACCAAGGCAACTGCTAAAGTCATGCAACATGGTGTTGGTGGAGTTGCATCTGTAAAGTTTCGTGTGCTACAATTGTTGCAACACTCTCCACTCAAATGTAAATAAATTCGAATTACGTATACTTATGCAAGTGAAAGCCAAAGTTGAACGCACATTCGAAGTGTCAATGTTTTTGTTACTGCTACTCGCATTGTTGCATTAGTCTTGTTTTGTGTTTTGTGCTTTGTTTTTGTTCTCTTTTTTGCTTTGTTTGTCTTATTTGTTTCTTGCTCTGTATTACGCCCTTAGCAAATCGTACTTAAGACTTAAATAGTTTACAATTTGTGTTTGCATTGAAGTGAATGGGCATACGGTTGTATGTGTTTGTGTGTAAGTGGTTGCATTTGAGTGTGTGCGTTTGTCAGCTTGTCCGTTTATCCGTGTGCGGTCATTACTTGGTTTTCGTGCAGTAACAAAAAGGTAGAACTCTAATTGAGTAGTGCTTGCATACCCATTTCCTGGCTGACCCTCAACTGGTCCAAATAAATAGAGCTTGATAGTTATAAATGATTATTATAAGTTTTTATTCTAAATCGAGTAGTAGAAGTTTGTATATTGTTGTCAAATAGTATTATATATAATAGTATATTTATTAAAAAGTTCAGTTATTGTTGCTCAACAAAACTTCGAATTTTTACATTAATGAGCCATTTCATCTCATTAGATTCCATTGTTTCGACGTTGTCGCCAAATCTTTTAAAAATAAGTTTATTTGTTAGGTTGAATATATAAAAAAGTTATGTGAAATAATTTTAAAATTTTTTCATAAATAATTTTGACATATCTTGAATGTTGAAAATTGAGGCGTAGATTTTTTCAAAGTAAAATTAAGTTCGGTTTTCTTTATTTTTTTAAATTTTATTTTTATGCTTGAAGATAAAATATACTTTAAAAAAAACTATTATAATTTTTGTCCTTCCCTACAAAATATCAGAACATCCTTTTTCTCAAGCATCAAACCATCGGAACTCCTCAAACAGACAACGGTATACAATTTAAATAAGATTTGTGACTATGTATATTATCTAGATGTAAGTTAAGGTTATAAGACACGCTGTCATCTTTGTTATACTAATAGCCGAAGGCCATAGTAGCCAGTGCTTTAGCTCTCTAAGTGGAATAGTTATTTATAATTGTTACTCTTTTAATAAATAAATAAAAAATCAAATTTTTTCCCAAAAAATATATATTTTTTCCTTGGAATCCACCGCCATTTAATTTCCAAACTCATTGCGGTATTCACTGGTCACTGGGTGATCGCTACTCATGCGGAGAGGCTTGAAATTTCGTACAACCCCTATTGCAGAAGCTGTGGGGATCCTAGATCCTAGAAAGAGACTGTTGAACACTTTCTCTGCAAATGTCCGGCTCTGGCGGCTAGACGCTTGAGATTCCTTAGCGTGCCCTTTGGGGATGACTTGAATTAATTCTTCAGCCCAGATCCCTTTTCTCTCCTCCACTACATCAACAGCACTGGATGGCTGTAAAAGGTTTTCTCTGCCCACATTAAGGCATCAAAACAGCGCGTAAGTGCTACTTGTAGTGTACCTGGCGAACTCTTGCCATCTTACCGACCTACCTACATTCAAAATATTGTTGTTTTTGGATATATTTTAAAACCCCTCCGCCCAAATTTTTTTAAAATTTTTTTATTAAGCGGGCAATCGTGGTAATAGCGCAGACACACCAAAATTTAGCGAAGTTCTCATCCTTTTTGTGTGATCTTTCTGAGAGAAAAATATGAAACACAGATGGCCCTCTAAACAGTTAGAAGGCGTTGTTCCTAAGCAACGACAGGCGGGCATTCCCGCTATTTGGAACTGGTAGCGGCGGGCTAATCAGCTGCCCTGCCAGAAAAAGCAAAATAGATTAACGAAACCAACGCAAGACTGCGTCTTGTTTAGGCCTCCTCATAGCTTGTTTAGGTGCTCCCAAGTAGAGTCAACAAAAAATAATAATTTATTCTCTTCTTCTAATTTCCCTACAAAAATCAAGATTGTTAATTACTTAATTCATTGTAGGGATGCTGAAAACACGCAAACGATAAATATATTTTTTTTAATTAAATTTTTTTTTTTTAAACACAGCTGCAAAGAATTACCTGTCAACTTAAGGTAGATAACCATTCGATTTCTTGAAAAACAGTTGTGAAGAAGCGAAGAACGCTAAGCGTGGGAGGTTAGTGAGTATCAGCACAAGATTGGTGGAGCTTGTGTTACTAATGGCCAAGCCCAGCGAAAACAGACAGTTACTAGCACTAAGCGAGGACTAGTGCTGCCCATAAACAGGCTAGTTCTGTGCTATTATGAACGGAGTTAAATTTACTGCAGAATTGCCTGCACTTGGTCATATGTAAATTTCAAGGAATTACCATGAAAATATCCATAGCATACAAATATATGTTCGTATGTATTATGGGATTGTATGTTTACACTATGTAGTATATGCACGTAGATATATGTGGACCAAATAACACAACTCACACAAAACATCCCATTCACCAATATGTTTGCATTCTTGTGATTATGTTTTAATTTGAATTATATTTGCATTAAGTCCTGTTGTGGCAATTAGATAACCGGATCGCTTGAGTTGTTTGCTCTACTAGTTTAACTTGATTTCCCCTCGGGTAAAATTAGTGTTTGTATTTGCATTCTCCGTGTGTGTGTGTGTGTGTGTGTGTGTGTGTGTGTGTGTGTGTGTGTGTGTGTGTGTGTGTGTGTGTGTGTGTGTGTGAATGTGTGTCGGTGCGCTTTCTAAGGCTTGCAAATGCCTGTTTCATTATGTGTTTGTGCTAATGTTTTTGTTTGTGCTTTACCGTAAATCTAGGTCAAATTGGAAGTAGTCATTTGGAGGACGATCGCTAGCACAAACTCACACATGCACTCATACACTTACGTATAAGCTCGTTTTAATTAAAGTATTAGCACTAAACAAAGAGTAAGCATTTAAGCGTTTTCGGCTTAAGCAAACTAAGCTTCTATTCAACTCTTCAAAGGGATTCGAAACTATTGAGAAATGTATGATATCTTGAACTATTTGAGTGTTGCTTGGGGAAGGATTTCTGCTGTTTGATGATTTGAATACTAACTAAAGCAAATGAAGGAATAATTTACGTGAAAATATTTTAATAAACAAACTAATGTTATTATTAAGTACTCTTTCAAGTACATTTTATGCAACTCTTTCTTTCTTCGTGACGTTAAATCCAGGCGAAATGTAAGATAATCAAACTTTTTGGATATCACTCTGATAGGAATGTCGTAAATCGATTCATTTGTACCAAGGAAAAAAATGTTTAAACTTTTACGGTCGCGGGATTTACGGGATTTAAATATTTATTATTTTGCAACAACTTAATTCCAAAAAATTTTATCAATATTCCCTAAAAATCCCTCCTACCATAAATAGATGGGTTGAAATATAATTTTTTATTTAAAGTGAAAATTATTTCTGTAGTAACAAACCAAAAGATTTAGTTGAATGTATACAAATTTGGTAATAGTTTAGCGCAAACCTATCTGATTTTCTAATCTCGTACAATTCAAGCGAAATAAGCGGAAAGAGGTAGGCTTGAATACGTATAATAATAATCCGCTCTTTTCGCACGTAACTTTATCCATGATATCCAAGGTTACGTGAAGAGAGATGGGAGAATATAGGTAGGAGAGGTAAGAAGAGAACGAGTAAGGAAGTGAGTGTTGCTTGTAGTAGAAGCATTGCTATGTGACTATATTCATTTACGTTAGAATAAAAAATAAAGTGAGTCAGCGTAACTTTTTACAGAAGCATACTTACATAATGAAAAAGAAACAAAATCATTCTAAGTTCTCTATATTTCCTAAACAGTTTAAGTTGTGTTGCCTTTTAAGCTGTAAAATGTCGTACGGCAGCGGTGGCATAGCTTACAGGGTCGTAAGTTATCACCTACATTAGGAGCATCAATGGTATTTTCGACAATTTAATAAGCGGTCAATTTTTCAGCAGCAATTTCCACGGCAATAGATGGCACATCGGTGACAGCAGTCGATACAGCGGTGCTCGTTTTAGTAGAAATTTTATTTCTCGTTGAAAGCATTTTGCACGCATATTATTTAGCAAAGGAGTAGTGGAGTGCACACGTCATACCTGTATATTGTTATTGGACTTTTTTACGATGGGATTTCTGAAATAATACTCGATTTTTTTACTCTCGCTCTACCTAATCGGCTGCCACGCAAGAAACGAAAAGAGCCCGAAAAGATGCCAGTGTACTTTCTACATCTAAACATTTAGTTACTTATGCAAATAATGGATGGTTGAGACAACCTAGAGTTAAATTACAATAATATTTACCAAAAAAAAAACTTTAAATAATTTCGGAATTTTCCAACAATCCAGATATTTTCGGGATATGTAATTTCTTACGAAGCATTTTAAATGGAGATAGAAAAATTGCATTGTTTGATTTAAAAACACTATTACTTTAAAATTTTTTTTAGTGAATATCGAAATCGCGCGATCTCGCGACTGACATCCTGACTTCAGAATGCTCACAGGTTTTCTCGTCGGTTGTAAATTACCACATTTGCATCTGCACAAATCGAATTTGGGTACTGACACTGACACTGGCTCTGCACTGATTGTTGCTGTATGTATTTGAATATAATACGAAAAGTTACGGCCATACCATTATGAGACTTGTAAAAATAGAAAACAAATTTACAACGAGTTTTTTTTTCAGAAAGGATAAAAAGAGGTTTTTTTCCAAAAATTTTGAAATTATCCAAAATTCTAATTTTTTCTCCTAATATAATATTATAGGTAGTTTATGCTAATGGTTAATGGTTAATGGTAGTAAAGGGTTAGGGTATGGCTCTTTAGCACTGCGACCATATTGATCTATTGTGCACTCTATGCTGTCTATTGACTGTTAAGTAGGTATGCTTATGAATTGTACCAGCTCCTTCTGAGGGAGTGATTGAAGGTCTTCATCTGTAAGCATGCACTTGTTTAAAAACCTTTTCCTTCTATGCGTCAACCCCGGACATTCGATAATTCTATAGACTCCTCATCTTCGCAGCAAACTCTGCAGGTGCTGGTGTTAGTTATGCCTAATTTATGTAGGTGTTTATTGCAGGTGAAGTGACCCGTGAGGGCGCCTGTGAGAGTGCGGATGCTCTTTTTGTTTAACGTGAGGGCCATGTTAGCTCTTTTAGCGTTGAATAGTTTATGCTAAAAATTAAAAAAAAGAAATAGTTTCTACCAAAAATTTTGATATTTATTAAAAACTCTAATTTTTTCTCCTAAAATTATATTTTATGCCAAAAATTAAAATAAAAAATGTTTTTCCAAAAATTTTTAATTTATTAAAAACTCTAATTTTTTCTCCTAAAATTATATTTTATGCTAAAAATTCAAAATTTTTTTTATGCAAAAATTTTTATTTTATCAAAAATTCTAATTTTTTCTCTTAAAATTATATTTTATACTGAAAATAAAAAAAGAAATAGTTTTTACCAAAAATTTTAATATTTATCAAAAACTCTAATTTTTTCTGCTAAAATTATATTTCATGCCAAAAATTAAAAAAAAAATTGTTTGCAAAAATTTTGAAATTAGCAAAAAATTCTAATTCTTTTTTCCTAGAATTATATTTTATGCTACAAAATTATAAAAAGAAATAGTTTTTACCAAAAATTTTGATATTTATCAAAAGAATTAAATTTGTTCTCCTAAAACTATATTTTATACCAAAAATTAAAATAAAATATGTTTTTCCCAAAAATTTTTAATGTATTAAAAATTCTAATTTTTTCTCCTAAAATTACATTTTATGCTAAAAAATAAAAAAAATTTTGTTTTGCAAAAATTTTTAATTGGTTAAATTTAAAATTTTTTCTCCTAAAACTATATTTGATGCTAAAAAACTAAAAAAAAAGTTTTGTTTTCCAAAAATTTTTAATTTATCAAAAATTCTTATTTTTTCTCCTAAAATTACATTTTATGCTAAAAGATTAAAAAAGTATTAAAAATCCATTATTTTTATTTTATCAAGAGAATGCCTTAAAACTGGTTTATGATTGACCTTCAGCTCTTGGGCGATCCTACGACTACTAACATGCCGGCCAACTACGATTATTTCGGTGATTTTCGACGACAGGCCTGCCTATGCGAGGTGCATCTTTAACATCAAAAATGCCTGAATGGCATCAACAAAATCAAAATTGAACGCATTTAGCTATTACAGTGTCGCCACCATTCACAATTTCAGCGGTCTGGCTTGCATTTTCGCCTTTATCAAAAAAACTGTAAAATGTACTGAATTTTCTCTTTTTTAACTTCCATTGTTAACACCCTGTAACTCACAACTCAATGGAAGGAACGAAAAACAGCAATCGAATTTTTTTAATGTAAAATGTCAGCTTGACAACGAGCATAAACTTTAAATTTTTTTATCAATACTTTACACGATATCGATCGCTACAGCCACCTAACGAGCAAATTATGGATTTATTTTTCCCCTAACTAATATTTCACTTTAAGAAACTGTATAATAAAATTTGGAACATTGAATCTCAAAATAAGTAAATTTTATTTTCAAAAATTTTCGGTTTACTTCTCATTATACGCAAGCCTACAAATAAATCAATAAGTCCCAAATACTTGCATCACTTTCTTTAGTGCCTTACCTCCAAAGTGAATAGACGGAACAGGCGGTCCGGAAAATATGTGTTTTTTATGGACCTAATGCGATTTCGAGTGCAACAACAAAGCATTAATTCCAAAAATTTCGTCGTAAAGCACTTTCTGGTAAGTCAATCGGCGATAAAATCATGAGAATCGTATTTGCTTTTTTATAGAAATAAAGAAACAATAATTAACGCTTAGAGTTTTTTACTTCACTTTACTTTACTACGTCGTCCGCCGAAGCCGAATGGGTTGGTGCGTGACTACCATTCGGAATTCACAGAGAGAACGTTGGTTCAAATCTCGGTGAAAACACCAAAATAAAGAAAAACATTTTTCTAATAGCGGTCACCCCTCGGCAGGCAATGGCAAACCTCCGAGTGTATTTCTGCCATGAAAAAGCTCCTCATAAAAATATCTGTCTTTTACAGTTGGCTTGAAACTGTAGGTCCCTCCATTTGTGGAAAAACATCAAGACGCACACCACAAATAGGAGGAGGAGCTCGGCCAAACACTCAAAAAGGGCGTACGCGCCAATTATATATATATATATAATATAAAAATAGTTTTCAGCTGAGATTTTGAGCAGAAAAGAGTTATGAACGTGAAAGTATCACATGATTCAAAAAGATACCTGCATCTGAAAGATCCCTTAAGAGGAAATTTTATTTACCCGAACAATTCCGACCATATCCTACATTATTTTCAGATAATTTTTTATATGCAAAATCTTCATCGAATTATTGCTTGCAATAAATTTAAGTTTTATAATGATGCCAGTTTTACTAATGAGATATTAACGAGCATCTTTACTGCCACTAAGTAATTACGTGATTAAGAGCTTGTAGTTATCAGATGCTGTTTATTGAATGTCAAAGAATAACAAAATGAAAAGCTTGACAATTTCTGACTAAACAAATGTTACGATTTTAGAAATCTAATTTGTTCTTCCACTAATTACCACAACTACAACTAACAACATTAACTATGCATGCATCTGCACAATGTACGAGTATTTGCATGCATTAGAGCAGGTCGATTTGTATCGTTTGACAAGAAACAACAAAGCATTCAGCTCAACAATTTCTAAATCACAAAATATACTGATATATATTGGAAGCTGTACGCATTATCTGATTTTCTTTCTCACTAATTACCTTAACTACCGTCGTGAGTAGTAATTGTGTTTATCAGGGTGGTTTGCTTTCCTCGGCAGAAATAGTTACAAAAATTATAAATCAAAAACCACATAATGACGTGTTTTGAGTACTCGTTTATTTAGCTTTTTTAATTTAAATTATTTTCGTATAAAAATAAAGTTCATTCTATAAAAAAAGTCCATATTGAACCAAGTTTCAATATTTACGAAGACTCGAAAAATTTTACTCAACGCTTTAAACTTTTTAATTAGAACTTTTAAGTAAACTTTTGTTGCTCTACTTTGTAGCCAATTCAATTTTAGTGCATTAAAGTGAAACTTTGAAGTATACCAAAATTCTCGCCAAATTTTAGTATTTTCTTCCCTGACGATGTTTAATGATATTTTTCACTTCGCTCGGCTTGGTTATCTACCTTCGGAGCTGCGGTATCTGCAGTTTTGGGACTGTGCGAGTAAATCCTATCTACTGATGCTGCACTTACTACAAGAAATGCTTTGCGTGGCTATTCCGAAGAATTTGTGGGTACAACTTTCGGTGTTGACATATCAAATGTTCTATGGCGCAATACAAGAACAGTGCGTTTGGTATCTTCTTATATTGGTATTAAACAGTTCTTGTCTTGAAATACAGATCCTGTATCACAGCGATCGGTGTTGAAGAAAACCTATTTTCCAACAAACGGTGTTGATTACGACCAGATTGACCACTGGTGTAAAATGTTATATCGATCGGACAAAAAACGCTGCAAAATGAGCGGTTGCATGTCTGGAACTCAGGCATTTTGTTCAAAATGTAATATTCGTTTATGTAATTCAAGTACAAAAAATTTTTGTTTTGAGTACCACAACGAAAAATAAATAATAAAATAAGGATTAATACCCAATACAAAAAAAAAAAATAATTTAAGCGTAAATACCCAGTCCAGTCAAAAGGCGGAGTAGATATTTTTACTTGTTCAAGGTAAAGTAAGAGTCTATAGCCAAAAATAAGTGCAAAAAAGAGCTCAGTGGTTGAAAATACTTGTACACTCTTGCGCTTACACTAGCAGAGAAAATTTTACGGCGACCAAAAGACCAACCACAGAAATAACAGATGCCTATGTCCCAAACCTACAGAGGTTCCTGTTGTCGTGCGTACGAAATTTCGAGTCAGTTTTTAGGTGTTGTGGGCAACAAAGGACATGCCACCACATTTCTTTACTCAAGTATTTTGAGTCAATTCTGCTGCACATATCAGGTTCATGAGACACTAGTGAAGCCCTAGATTGATAGTGTACGTGATGATAGTCCGTACATCTTTCCGCAAGACTCTGCTTCTTCATACAAAGCGTTGGCGACATAAGATTGGATGGCTGAAAATTTCCATGACCACTTAAGGGGGGAGCCTGGTTTATAAGGTCAAAATCAAATTCAATTTTTTTTTTCATTTTAAGCGATTCCTAATATATTTCAGAATATTCACACAAAGTTGCAGATCCTAATTCTCAATATTTCCGTCGATACAAAGCCAAAGGTAGGCGAGCGTTAGGTAGTTACGCTGTGACCGGACAGCTATAGTACAAACTTTATCTTCTTTTCTCGACTTTTCATTTTTATGATTTCTTTGAATTGGCGTACATGAATGAAAAAAAACTAATGAACCTTTTGAAATAAATCATAGCTTGTTCCCTTCAGTATTAAATTCTCTTCTATTTGAACTAACAAAATAGATAAAAAAAATTTTTCAAGATTTTTATACCCAGTTGGAGTGAATTTTTGTTTATTGAAAGGCATTTTTTTCTTTAAAACTTCCAAAAAGTTGAAATTTTGGAATTTCTCTCAGTTTTCTTAGTTCATCTAGAATAAAAAATCTTGATAATTAGAAATCCATTTGAATTTTTTGCTTTAGATAATAATTACGAGCTGTATCTTGTACGCCAGTTGGAAACTCCAGCGTTGCAGCGCTCTACTAATTTCTATGTTAAACATTTTTTTTCAACTTATTTTAACCAGTACAAAAATTTTGTATACTTTTTAAATGTTCATTAAAAGATAGAAAAAACTTTTCAGTGCTAAATTAATTTTTTCCTTAAAAAAAAAAAATCGCAAAGAGATGCAATTTTTAGACCTCATAAACCAGGCTCCCCCCTTAACACCGCACTTATAGCCGCCTGTATTACTACGTATGGGTCGCAGTTTAGCGTGAAATCACAAATTATTCCCATAACACCGGCTATAATTAATACCGCTAGGGTCAATTTGAATAAGTAGCATTTGATTCCAGTATACAATTGTGTCCGGTCTCCGATCGAGAGGTCTATTGCAGTTAATGGAAATTTCATTGAATCATTTTGTAGATATATCATAAGTTAATATTGTCTAGAAAATTTGCGAAGTTTGATTTAATTTTTTTTCAAAATAAAAACTTACTAATTTTATTCTCAAGTTGTCCCCAAATATCGTACGCACCCGTATATAAACAACATCTCATGCATTGAAATGTAAATGTAATCAAAGTTTGATAGTTTAGAGACCAAATGAATTGGAGAAGCTCGTTCAGCCATGTATATTGAATGCATGATTCAATGATAAAAAGTTTCCTCACGTGTGACATTATACTTTTGACACTCCCTTACTAAAGATAGATTGAAAAAGTGGAAAACATTAAATCCCTTTTAGTAAAAATAGTAGCAAAAAAGTAAAAGCTGGTACTGGGCTTTGTTAAGCCACCTTTGAACATTTCACTTACACGTGAGAAGGTAGCCTCATTGGAAACATGTTTTGTCTTCGTGAAGACTACCCAACTCTTCTCCCTGTCGTGGCTTCTTGCGAAATGTGATTTTATTCAAAATCTTCTCACCATCAACATTTTTTTTAAATTCTCCACTGATGCGTCACTTAGGCAAAGTCACTCAGCTTCATCTGTTTGCTTGTTACCACGAAGGTTGCGTGCGAACTGTGTTTAATTACATATTGCCAAGCGAATTCTTGTTCGTAACTCATGCAATTTTAGCCTAGTATTTAAGTGGCTGCCGTAGCCGAATGGGTTGGTGCGTGATTACCATTCGGAATTCACAGAGAGGTCGTTGGTTCGAATCTCGGTGAAAGCAAAATTAATAAAAACATTTCTCTAATAGCGGTCGCCCCTCGGCAGGCAATGGCAAACCTCCGAGTGTATTTCTGCCATGAAAAAGCTCCTCATAAAAATATCTGCCGTTCGGAATCGGCTTGAAACTGTAGGTCCCTCCATTTGTGGAACAACATCAAGACGCATACCACAAATAGGAGGAGGAGCTCGGCCAAACACCTAACAGAAGTGTATGCGCCAATTATTTATTTTTATTTTTTATTTAAGTACTTGCGTAAGCAATATTTGGAATGCATTGGGCTCAGAATAACAAAAAGGCCACCTTTCGCGCGCAATGCACCGAAAAATGCTCGTTATCATCTGATTTAAGTCAGAATGAATATGGCATGTGAAGCCAATTCCTGAAAACGAAATTTGTCCTCCACTTTACTCAAAATTTCTAGAGTTTCTTATTAAAAACCCGATTTGTCAAGAGAAAACGAGAAAGTTGTTAACTAAGAAAAAGTGGTATAAATTTTATGTAGCAATTTATTAACTGAATATTCGTTTCTTCAAAAGTTATGAAAAAAATCAAGAAATTCCAAATTTGAAATTTTTTGTTGTATGTTACAAAATATTGGCGAAAAAGTGTAAGAAAGGTTTGCCACACCAAATAAATCACTGCAGTCGGTTTAACACTATCGGAACTATTTGATATCTCCCAAAAATATAAAGCTAAAGAAAAATGCAATTCTAACAATGAAAACTGAAGATTCTTGTATTAAATGGAAACATTAAATAAGATCGATGGTTTCAAAATTTATTGATGTGAAACATGTATAGGCTCACTTGTAAACCGAATCGTTGGCGTGGCGACGCTTGCCGTGGCGACAGGTCGCCACGCTATACTAAGGTATACATACATATATATATTTTATGTGTAGTAGTATGAGAAGTGCTAAGCCAATTTCAAAGGAACAACTCACAAATGATGTGGGTTAAAGTGTGTTAGTATGTGTGCTATGTTAGAGAGACAAATGTAGAGTTGCTAAAGAGCGGCAAGTTGGATGCTCGTGAGTGCTTAGTAAATGTTGGTGCGTTATGTGTTTTTGAACGTGTTCGGTAATTTGTAAATTTTGTAGATAATAGGAATTCGATTACAGAGAATTCATGGGAAACTGGAAGGCTGGCTAGAGTGGGCACCTTTGAGGCGCGCTCTCTGTGCGAAGAAATGACGAAGGTCAGTGTTTGAGTTGAAAAATATCAAAAGGTCACAGAAAGCAGAGCCACAGCAGAAAGAAGTTTCATTACTCAATTATTTAAACCAAGTCGAACTATTTTGCAATGCCAAATTTATTGCTTTATTAATTCGAAATGAAAAGTGTAAACTTATTTAATAGTAAATTCGAGATATGCCAGCTCGTAATGAGCAAAAGTTGAAATTGAATAAAAAGTTTAAGCCTATGGAGGAAGGTATATTTTAAAGACACATTTTGATTATCATACAAAGTGACACAAAATTAATCATGCTATCGGATTATTTATATTTTTTACAAATAGTGCGGTACGTCAATCATAATTGAAATTTGTGAAGTGTAGAGCTGCTGTATAAAAACAGACAAGCAATGGCGGGCGTAAAGGTCAAAAGTCATCACTCAGTATAATTTCTTTATTTATTATTTTTTTAATTTTTATTTAATAATTTTCAAATGCAAATCTGGATGATTAATTTTGCGCCACCTGAAAATTCAAAAATTCCATCACTCAATATAATTTCTTTATTTATTATTTTTTTAATTTTTATTTAATAATTTTCAAATACAAATCTGGATGATTAATTTTGCGCCACCTGAAAAGTCAAAAATTCCATCACTCAAAATCATTTTTTTATTTAATATTTTTTTAATTTTATTTAATAATTTTCAAATACAAAACTGGATGATTAATTTTGCGCCACCTGAAAATTCAAGAAATTTCAGCTCTCAAAGTCATTTTTTTATTTAATTTTTTTTTTAATTTTATTTAATAATTTTCAAATACAAAACTGGATGATTAATTTTGCGCCACCTGAAAATTCAAAAAATTTCAGCACTCAAAGTCATTTTTTTATTTAATATTTTTTTAATTTTATTTAATAATTTTCAAATACAAAACTGGATGATTAATTTTGCGCCACCTTAAATTTCAGCACTCAAAGCACACTTCAAAAAGAATTTCAATTGCAAATCAACAACAATCCAAGAGAATCTACTACCAAATATGGAACAACAATAGATGCTGTATTTGTGAGATATCTTGATATATTAATATTTCATCCAATAGTTTTGTATCGTACTTTAGTTATCATCGACCAATCGTCACAGTAATACCGGCAGAGGAAACATCGAATATAACTATTACGAAAGTCACAGATGAAAATATTTAAATTGTGGCTTGATATTAATATCGAATTTTGATATCACGTGTAAATAAATGTTTATTAAATAAAGTTACCATTTTCTGTAAGAAATTCGTAATACTTAATTTTTTCATTAGCCTATATTTAATTCCTGTAAAAAATATTATCTTTTATGCATATTACTTGTACACACACGATGTTTCACATCTGCCAGGCGTCCCATGACGGCTCACATTTTTTATTTATATTTTGAATTTAAATTGAATTTTTAATTGAATTTAAAATAATAATTTTTTATTCTAAAAATTTATTTAAAATTTGACAATTGACCATTGACTTAAGTCAGGAGGCTCGCTTGCTCAGAAAAGGTTACATAATTGTTTTATGATCGGACACTCCAAACTGTCAGCCCACCCTAATGTATATATTCGTTTTTTTAAGTGATTTTGTAGCAACAAGCGCACCATATATGTATGTGTGGACATAGAAAAGAACTGCGATTGTAAAAACTTCAAACTTTGTAAGGGTATAACAAAAGCATACAATTAAAGTGAAAGAGTTGTGAAAATTTCAGTGCAATGAAGAGGAAACACGTCAGCACATTGATGCATTGTCATTTGCATGATTTCTACTACAGCACAGCACAAACGTGCCCTACAGTAAAACAAAAAAACAACCAAACACAAAAAGAGCGAAAAATAAAAAGAACAAAAAACAACAAGAAGAGCAAAAAGACAAAAAAAAGCCAGCGCACGCTAATGATCTTCAATTAAGAATAAATAAAAGTGTTGGGCAACGATGCAAAGAACAAAAATAAAAGTAAAAAAAAACACAAAAAAAAATATATGACAGCAAAAGTTGCTGTCAAAGCAAAAATCACGTTTCACCTATCAAATGCTAATGGACAGTCAATAACAAAGTGACAAAGAACAAATGAATGGCAATTTGAAAGATAAGAATACTGTTGCCAAAGCAGAAAAGGTTAAAATCATGAATTTCAATTCATATGACATGTGAAATTGAGCAAATAAATATTTTTTCTTGACTTCTGATAATAAAGTTCAGAATGCATTTTTACGCCTTTGCTTCTCTTTTTAATTGACGACTGCAAATGTGTTGGCAACAACAACAAGTTTTGTTCTCGAACGTTTAAAATTTTTTGGAATCATACCAAGTTTCTGGCAAAAATTACCTACAATTTGCAGCAAACCAAAAAAAAAATAAAACAAAAACAAACGACAAAAAGCAAACAAATGTGTTTGTTTGTGTACAAATTTTATCTAGCTTCGTTTGCAGCAAATCTGTTCAATTAGAAATCAACACTACTCCGGGCCAAATGCCAACTCCACTTATTTATTGTATCCGCACATACAAATGTATGCACAGAACACCGGGCAACAAAACGAAGAAGAAATTTCAACAGGCAATGCCATTATTTGCTCCTTATAAAATTTGCATAAAAAAATCTTGAAAATCAGTAAAAAAAATATCAGATTCAGTGGTAAGATTTTTTGCCAGGAATTTTTTTTTTAATTCTTTTCAAATTATTTCGTTGTTCTAAGGAGTTGACTCATTTTATATGGTCATGGCTTAGGCGGAGCTTAACTGATTGTGATGATTAAAATGTCGTTTGACAGGTATAATAAAAGAATTTAAATCATGCCTGAACCAGTTTTCTCTCCTTGAGAAATTGAAATTTGAAACAGGCGCGCCAAGAAGCATCGAGGCACGCAGTGTATTCGAAGCTTTGTAAAATAAAAGGGTTGATAGTCAAGGAGAAAAGGAGACAAGTGACACAGGAAATGAGATAGGATAGAATAGAGGCAGACACAGTTAGTTCTGTAACAATTTTCCAAATACTTTGGAGAATCTAAAAATGTCCTCCAGTGTGGAAAAACGAATTTTACTCATTCTCATGACATCGGAACCCAAAATTTGTAGTCTCACAAAGAAAATGCTCAGTGCAATCCGGCTGCTTTAAGCAAGGCAGGCAAATCGGGTCCTCAACAATTCCAATGGTGATCATATGCTAACCCCACGGGTTGTGTTCTGCAATAATACCGATCAGCAAGCGAACCTCTTTTCCACCAAGATTCGGGCTTGTCCAAAACACCTTGCAGTTCTGCAGCATTCTTGACTGAATCATCGCTCTTTATGTAAATTCCATACATCCATAATCGCTGATTCAATTCATGATTCCTGTAGAACTGATTCCGATTATTGGCTCTGGTCCCTATGCTGTAACCGCAAATTCATCGCAAAATCTTGTTGTAAAACTTCAAGTGCAATGGGTAAATATTTGTAATTTTTTTTTTATTTTTAATAAATTAAAATAAAACCAACAATTCTTTACCTGTATAGGAAAGTATATTCAACTATAATAAATTAGAATGTGTCTGTCGCAATACAAAAAAAAATGTATTTAAGGCTTAGTTGAAAGGATTTTACTTAGTTGAGAGGATTTTTGGGTCCTCCTAAAAACCGCCGAAATGGTTTTATTTATTATAACTTGATCATTATATATATATATATATAATTGGCGCGTACACTCGTTTTGTGTGTTTGGTCGAGTTCCTTCTCCTTTATGTGACGTGCGCCTTGATGTTTTTTGGAACAATGGAGAGACCTACAGTTTCAAGCCGACTCCGAACGCCAGATATTTTTTATGAGGAGTGTTTTCATGGCAGAAATATACTCGGAGGCTTGCCATTGCCTGTCGAGGGGCGACCGCCATTAGAAAAAACGTTTTCTTAATTTTGATATTTCACCGAGATTCGAACCGAGAACGTCGGTCTGAACGTCTCTCAACTCCGAATGCTAGTCACGCACCAACTCATTCGGCCACAGCGGCCGCCAACTGACTAACTTTATCATTGGTTTCTCTTATTATTTATTCCTGGCGGAGTTCTATTTTTCAGTTTAATGTTCTCTGATTGAAGCTGTTTTCACATAGTTGCGTCAGCTACCCGTCGATTAGAGATTCAATTTGAAGAGTATCAATTTTTAGAAAACGGAACTCGGTTAACAAATAACATTTCGGCGGTTTGTGGAAATCCTAAAAAATGGTGTCGAAATCCTTTCAATGTAAGGGAAGGACTTTTGAACCTTCTTTTCGGCCAAGTGTGATAAATTCATGGAGGGATGTGCTTTAAAAATTTTACTTTTAAATAAAAGTATCCAAATACCCCAATCAGAGCATCTTTTGGTACCAGAAAAATCGGAATTAATCAAAATTGAGTAATAACTCCGCCCATCTTAAATATAAAATTTTTGCTATAGATGAACTTGTTAATGCCTCATGAATTTTTCACCTCCAAGTATGATATGCACGCTGCCTAAGCAAGATGGTTGCTCGATACGCAGTTGTACCCTGAAGACCTTCCAATCTAGACATTTTGATTCATGTTGAAATTAACTCTTATCCAAGTTCATGGATTTCACGCGATATGTTTAAGCATTAAGGAACTACCAACCTTGAATGACTAAGCGCATATTGGTAGTAGACTTCTCGTAAGTCTATGGACACTACAGGTACTCCTTCGTTACCGTGCGTACGACATAAGCCTACCGACTCATGTAGATACTAACTATGCATAAAGACTTATATTATTAGCAGCACTGTTTATGTTTATTAAATGGCACCAAAACGCGTGCCAGGACGTTAGGGGAATCAAGGGCACTCAGGATTTATAAGCAGTTTGGTGCAACTAAAAAACTTCACTGCGACTTTCCCTAGGCTCCAAAGGGTGATAAAGGAAATAGACAAAAACGACGAATACACAAGCCCAAATGTTTCAAAAAATTTTGGGCTATAGGCCGTAGTTCGTCTACCGTTATGCGATCCCACTCTCGATGCAACGCTTGCTTCAGGGACTCCAAAGTTTTGTTTCGTTTTGCACAGGCCCTTGCTTCTAAAATCGACCATACGCTGTACTCGTAATCTAGCGCATTTAGATCCGGTGAGTTGGTGGCCATTCTTGGGAAGTAATGAAAGAGGGGAAATTAGCTTTGCACCACTTTTGGGTTGTTTTTGCTCTGTGGACTGGTGCCGAGTCCTGTTGAAACAATGGACGAAGGTCCAGGGGCTTCTGTATACCAATTTTTGTCCTTTTCATGATTGTGAGCTTGTTCAACGGTAAACAGCTTCTCATCCGTAAAGACGACTTTTTCCCAGCCCATACCTGCGGCCCGACGTTGGAGTGAGCGACATCTTTCGAGTCTTACTTTCTTGTTTTCATCGGTGAGCAGCTGGCATTTTTGTAATTTATAAGGCTTAAGTCCAAGTTCTTTTTTTGCTAGTTATAAGGCGAACTGGTTCACGATTGATGACTGTCTCACGAGCAATTTTCCTCATGAGACCATAGAATTTCGTTGAACTCTTTTTTTGATGATTTTTCGATTGTTGGAAGTGTTAACAGTTCGTTTTCTTCCTCCTTCATTACCAAGCTCCTTAAATCGTTTGATTGCACGAGAAACCAATGAACGTGCAATTCCAAGCTTCCGTGCTATTTCGCAGTTGCGTGCTCTTAGCTGATGCAGGGCTATAATAGCTGAATGACTACTTGACATCGTTGCACAAAGTATTTAAAAAAAGCTGGAACAGAAACGAATACTTTTTTTGTACTTCAGAACACACACAACAATCACAAAATAAGAGCATTCGCTAAAAAAATTTTACATTCATCTAATTGCACAGAGAAGTTTGTATACAGTTATTTTTTGTCACCCTGTATATGTAACGAATATTTTGAAATATTCAAAAAAATTTATTTTGTAATTAAAAAAAAATAATTTGCAATTTAAAAAAACTAATCTTTTTTTTCATTTTATTTGAAGCAAAAAGGTAAAAATTTCGCCAAACTACTTAATATCAGCTATTGCATCTAAATTATTCAGGGCTTATTATTGAAGAAAATTGTTGAAGGCTAATATAAATCCTGTCGGTGGACATATTAGTCATCCGAATCATTAAACTCGGCTTTAGATATGGATAAAAATATTGGGATGCCTACTAAATAATACAAATTTTTTTTATTTGCAATTCACGCAAAAATTCCTTAGATTAAGTTAGCCAGGTTGCTTGTCTAAGAGAATACACTCGGCGGCCCTAAGACCAATTGTAATACCTGCATTTGATTTCCATCCCCAAATTCCTTACTCTGATTAATTTTTGCGACTTGGAGATCGAACTAAGAACTAGAAATAAGAAGGAAGAAAATCGTACAAGTTCGGGTTGAAAATTCATGTTGTCTACTGTATTTGCTTGCTGTGTATGTTTGTGTGGATGTGTAGGCATACCTACATACACGCTTCAACGCTTGCGGCTTGGCGCAAAAATTTTCATTGCAATCCCGTGTGCCGGCGAATACGACGATTACTGCGGTTGACAATAAATTGGCAAACGGCCAATAACTGTTTGGAAAATATTACACCAACCACGACAATGTCAGCGCCACGAAACGCCTTAGCATTGTAAAAGGAAATTGTTAAGCAATAAGCATTGAAATAAAAGAAAGATACCATACTGCCTATAAAAAAACACGACTATTTATTACTTTTGCGATGCATTCGAGTGGAAATTTCAGCGATAAACTTTTGCCACTTACAGACAATTTCCATGAGTGGCAATAGAGATGTAAATAGGTAGGAAGAAGAATGCGAGGAAGGCTAAAATACGAGTAAGAGTACGAGTAATAAATGAAGCGATGAAAATGTTACTTAAGTGTAGCTACTACACACATTCATACATATATGCATGTCTAAGAAGTATTTTTTTACGCAGATGTGGATATTTGTGCAATATATTTGCTTTTGCATATAAAAATTTATAATAACTGGTACATCTCTACTTCCTATAAAATAAAGTTCCAAAATATGTCTGTATGTATGCAAATAACTATGTACAGAATACTTCGATTTGCATTGGGTTTTTTGTATTTTGAAGCGAATACCTTCGAGAAGGTTCGTTTTGACGTGAAATGCGTAAACTTACTAAAGAGGCGTGTTCATGTGACAAAATGTGGTGAAAAATCATAAAATTCATTTTCAAACTGCAATAAAATCAAAATGAGTCAACGGATTGTTTTACTGTCTTCCTGCTGTAAAACTTTTAAAGGTTTGTTATCATTTTGTATTCATTAAATTTATCAATTATTTCCTATTACTATGTAAATTTTGGCGGCCGCCGTGGCCGAATGGGTTGGTGTGTGATTACCATTCGGAATTCACAGAGAGGTCGTTGGTTCGAATCTCGGTGAAAGCAAAATTAATAAAAATATTTTTCTAATAGCGGTCGCCCCTCGACAGGCAATGGCAAACCTCCGAGTGTATTTCTGCCATGAAAAAGCTCCTCATAAAAATATCTGCCGTTCGGAGTCGGCTTGAAACTGTAGGTCCCTCCATTTGTTGAACAACATCAAGACGCACACCACAAATAGGAGGAGGAGCTCGGTCAAACACCTAACAGAAGTGTACGCGCCAATTATTTTTTTTTTGTATGTAAATTTTGAAAACAAAAAACGAAATTAAAAAAATTAAAAATTCTCTTTTTGTGTATGTTTGTGGTGTGTTTAACTCAACTAAGTGGGAAGATAAGAAATGTGTGTGTTTCTATATCTACTTACAAGAGTTCCACGACGCACTAGAACAACATTTTTTGCATTGCCGGTAGGACAGATCGATGGAAAAGTTATACCCACAAAAATATGTATGCGCACATTTGGCTAATGAAGAATTATAAAGTAAGAAAAAGCCAATGCTCACGAGCCATTAATAATGCCACTTTATCGATAATACTGCTGCTTTCGAGCACTTCGAAATTACATTAAAAAAATTCCAGACGCAGGTTAATAACACCCAAAAAGGGTTAACTCCGCATTTACATGGAGATTTTTTCACTGTTCATACATTTCTGTTACATCTGCATACTTAATGAAAAATAGCGATTTCACATCAGTTTACATGACTTACATTTCATAGCGTTAATTAATATTTCAGAATGCGTGGGGTTTTTGGTTATTTAACATTTAATTCTTGCGAACAGCTGTAATCCCAAATTCTGCGTGTATGCATACATACATAGGTACGTACATATACACTTGAGTTCATAATAATAGCAGCGCGGCGCATGGCAAAAGTTTATTTGACTTAAAATTTTTTTTACTGTTTTTATTAGGTGCGTAAATAAGTTCTCGCTGTTTTTTTTTTTGATGGAAATACAACTTTATTCAGATATATAGTTACAAGTGAATCATTGACAGTAGTGCCCATCGCTGGCTTCTACTTTTTCCCATCTTTCTGGTAGATCTCGTATACACTCGCGGTAAAACTGTTCATCTTCTCAGACACTCCACGGATCAAGCCATTTTTTGATGTCTTCATATGAATGGAACTGCTGGTCAGCTAGACCATGTGCCATGTATCGGAGCAGATGATAATCGAACGACTCAATATCTGGAGAACTTGGCGGGTGGGGTAGGATTTCCCATTTCAGTGCTTCCAGGTAGGTTTTAATGGGCTTGGCAACGTGAGGCCGAGAGTTGTCATGCAGTGGAATCACTTTTTCATGCCTCTCGGTGTGCGCAGTACTCGGCTCAATCGCATCAATTGAAGTCGATACCGATCCCCAATGATGGTTTCGCTTGGTTTTGATGAACTGTTAATAAATAATACCAACTTGGTCCCACAAAATACATAGCATAACTTTCGCAGCGTGAATATTCGGCCGATACGACGACGTAGCAGCATGACTGGGCAGTCACCATGACTTTCTTTTCTTTGGATTGCTGTAATTAATCCAATTTCATCATCCACTACGATGCGATGAAGAAAACCCTTTCTTTTTTGCCGTTGGAGTAGTTGTTCACAGGTGAAAAAACGACGTTCAACATCCCTTGGTTTTAACTCATAAGGAACGCAAGCCCCCTGTTTCTGAATCATTCCCAAAGCATGCAATCGCTTGGAAATGGAGTGGGGGGTAACTCCTAGTACTCAAGCAAGCTCTTCTTGCCTTTGACACGGATCCTCATTGAGCAATGTCTCCCATTCAGCGTCTCCCAAGGTTTTTGGTCTTCCTTCACACGGACGTTCGTCAACATTAAAATCACTGTCTTTGAAGCGACGGAACTAATCTCGGTACTTTGTTCATTTGAAGCGGCATCTCCATAAACTTTTTGTAGCTCTCGATGCGCTTCAGCCGCCGTTTTTTGCGAATGTAAGAGGAAAATCAACACTTCCCGCAAGTGACGATTATTCAGCACAAAATCGGACATTTTCACAAAACCAAAAGTGTATGATACCAAAATAAAATCACTAATGTGTCGAAGCAGTTTGTTTACCATATGTCTAAGTTTGGTTTATGATGTTTAAGTTATGTTAATATATATTAGAATCGCCCAGCACACACTGCTGGCGGCATCTATTGGCAAACAGCGGGAACTTAGTTGCGCACCTAATATTTTCATGGTCGTTGACCGCGTGCCACCGAAGAAGCTGCTTATATCTGTCGAGTCTAATTTTCTTCAAGCTCGTTGTCAAAAGATAACCAGTTCGGCGAGGGCAGACTATCATGTGGAGAGCATCCCTAATTAGTCTAGGAGCTGATCTGATCTGATCTGATACATTCATTTCCCTGGACATGATTTTTTGCATTGGTCACCTAATAATAAAATTATAGTTCAGACTCCAGCAAAAGTTTTTAAAGTTTTAAACTTTGTGCAAAATTGAAACCAAATTTAAAAAATTTCAACTTTTAGTCAGAATCTTTGACGAAATTCTATGTATGCAGATTTGAACCCCTTCTTCTTCCTCATCCAGACAGAAGTCATGTGTTTGCACGCTCATCCTCTTGATGTGTCTGTCCAAAAGGTCTTTCAAAAGTCAGTAGTGAATAACTTCTCGATGGTACCTTTTTTATGGCATCGTGGACATTTATGAAGTACAGATATGCACAATTTTACTCGATTGAACAATCCTTTAAAATAAGTGAAACTTATTATGAAAATATTTGACCTTTGAGAACAACATTCCGAAAAATTCGTAATAGAATTCGTCATCCAAATGAGTCAAAAACTCAAAGGTTGGTGAAAAAGTTTCAAGAAACTGTTTCACATTGGATAGAAAAGGGACTGACAGGCAGGACAAGAAAAAAGCTGGACGTTCCGTTGATCGATATCTGGACGTTCTCATCAATTAGGCGTTCATGAATTTACTTTTTGGCGACGGACATATTCATGTGGTGATTTTTTGTATGCTCGTTCACTTCAATCGGGAGCATAGGGCCTCGACAAGACTCAGTATTGCGTTGGTTTCATTAATCTATTTTGCTTTCTTTAATCTATTTAGCCTGCCGCTACCAGTCCTAACTAGTGGGAATGCCCATCTGCCGTTGTTTAGGAAGAACGACTTCTAACTGTTTAGAGCGCCATCTATGTTTCACATTTTTCTGTCAGAAGGGTCACACAAATGGTTGGGGACTTCGCTAAATTTTGGTGGGTCTGTACTATTACCGCGATTGCCCGCTTCCTCTTGCTAGCGCCACTTAGGGTTTGAGGAGTGAAATTTTTTTGCCTTTTTTAGAAGGAAAATTAGGTAAGTTTGGAAAAGTGCGACCGTGCTTTACGTGGGATTCGAACCCACAACCTCTAATATGGCAGGCTAGTGCACTTACACTAGACTTCCGAGGCCGGTGGGAATTTAAATTATGTAATTTTTCACATATTATTTTTAAGAGCCGTATTTTGAAACCTCAAAGAATCTAAATTTTTACATGATTTATTTTAAAACAACATCTAGGAGCGTCTTTTGAAAAACCCCCTATTAGGCAGTGTCTAGTTATATAACAGCTGACATCGGCTGGCAGGTATATCAAAACGTGTTGAGCAAAGCATGAGCATTTGACTATGAGAAAGTTTCATTCGAAGTGCGTGCCGGGTTTGCTCACTCTGGACCAGAAACAAGTCAGTTACAAGTCAATCAACACAATGGTAAAACTACATGAATTAAATTTCTTCCACATCCACCGTATTCACCATATATGGCTCTCAGCGACTGCTAGCTGTGCGCAGACCTAAAAAAATGTTCCCTGCTAAGAAACTTCGTTCAAATGAAGAGGTTACCGCTGAAACTGAGGCCTATTTTGAGGCAAAATCGTTCTTTCTATAAAACTGGTATTGAAATGTTAGAGCGGCGCTGGAATGATTGCGTTCGTTGTTCTTGATGGAAATTACGTTGATAAATAAAGTTAATTTTTATAAAGTTTTGACTGCTATCAAAATTTAAAAACTTTGTTACCAGAATTTCTAAAACAAATTTCTAGTATGCAGTTTTTTACACTATTAAATTTTGGCAAAATAAAGTGCAAGTTTAAAGTGGTTCAAAAATCGCATTGATTTTTGCTAATTTATTTGTATAACTTTTTTTCGTTTATTTGAAGTGTAAAACGTAATTATAGTTTTTGCAGACCTTAGAAAATTATAAAATTGATTCTTTGACAGCGAAAAGTCTATCGGAGCATTACGTGCGTAATTCGTGTCAAGCATTTAAAAATGATTTTGTGAATTTTCTGCATATAAAAAAAGTTTCAGCAGTCCTTGTGTGGAAAAAAGTGCATAACGCAGTCAACAAAAGAAATATCAGAAGCTTACGAGAATATTCAGCTAATTGAAACTAAGACTGTATCATACTAAAATTCAATGGGCTATACAACTGCAAACTCGAAATTTTTCTAAAAATTCTGATTAAAATGGCTGAAATTTTGATGAATTTAGTTTAAAATTTGTTTAAAATTTGAAACTTTGATTTGTATGGTTTTTGTTGTAGTATAAAATTTATACAAAATTTTAATTACATAAACCTAAATAAATACTCGAAATATGCATTATGTCGCACTGCCATTATTGTGAACAAAGCTGTATATGTAAATCCATATGTGCAGACAAACGAGGATATTTGTGAAGCATACATACATACATACATACATTTGTCCATAAATATGCTCACAACAGATGTATGGAGAAATTGAAATTAATATTAAAGCGACACGAAAATAACAGCAACAACAACAAAAGCCCCAACAAAAGCATTAAGTGCCAGTAACAGCTATAACGGTGACAACGTGTCGTATGCGTAACAAACAAGCATTTCAAGAATTCATTATCCGACCACGCTCGAGTGTGCCTCCCGCCATTACCACTCGCAGTTTTGCGCGAGCGTGCTTGTGTGTGCGTGTGGGTGTGTATAAATTAACAAGCATTCCAAAAACAAAACGAGAAAAATAAGGCACAAAATGTGGCATGCCAAAATATATGTACACGCACGCATTTGTATGTATTTGTATCTGCATAATTGCAGCAAACGAACTGTGCATGTGGTAGTAAATAAACGCAAAAGACGAGCTATCAGCGGCTACATCTACTTGCATATATACACCATATGCTCTTTGTAGGTATGTATGCACACACATACACATGCATTCATATATGCATATATTCGTTGTGGCTCTGGGAGCAATCACCAAAGTAACGCCAGCTGCTGAACGGTTCTGGCAGGCAGTCAGGCAATTGCCCGCTGTTCGGTGTGGAGCGCAATTCTACGTATTCGTTTGCGCAATTAATCAGTCATAAATTTTTTTAATTAAAAAAAATTCGAACAACCCAAATGGCGAAACCAATGTAATGATGCGTATTTGTTGCTGCTTGTAAATTATACAACAACACTTTCATTATCTGTTGGAAAATTGTCATTTCCGAGTGCTTAATGCTGGGGTCGAAAAGAAGCAGCAAAAGTTTTTAATTTCTTGAATTCTCAAACTACATTTGGCTCTTTAGCATGCATTTCATTAGCCATTTGCGATAGTCACAAGTAAAAGAAAATAAAATACAATAAAATAATAATAGCCTGCATTTTTCTGCAGTAACGGAAGGAAAGGGTAATTTTTTTACATATTAGGGGCAGTAAAAAGAAAGTTTTGGGTTTTAAAATGTGTGGACTAGTATTAACACAAAATTATACACACAAGTGCACTGCATCAAATAACTTTAGCTGTAGGACTTATTGACAATTTTTGCTGCGAATTTGGCAAAAATCCTAGCGTCCCTCTAGAGTAAAATAAATGGAAAAGGGCTAGAATTTGCATACCAGTCAAACAATTACCAAATGGCGGAAGGAGTAGGAGCGTCTGTCTTTTGTCGAGAATTTGATCTCCAAAAGTCTTTCATACACCCAAAATACTGTAGTATATTTCAAGCTAAGATCTATGCCGCAACAAAAGCAGCTGAATTGGCTCTGTAATTAACTCCCCTTAGTTCTCGGACAAACATTGGCATTGATAGCCAAGCTATTTGGCTCTCTTCACTAACTCGGAATACGCTCAACCCTGCAGATCCAAAATGTATGAACTCTGCGGAAATGGGCAGCCCACTATTTACTGGATACCAAGACACAAATTAAAATAGGGAAATGATAGAGCCGATGCGCTCACTTGTCGAGATTGAACATGTCAGACATAGACCCATCACTCTCTTTTCTGAAAACAGAACTAAATAGGAACTAGCTCTGGAAACGCAGTCGATATGGGCACACTCAACCTCTTACAAAATCGCCAAAATTATGCTAAGGACTTGGAATACGAAAACTGCAAACTTTATTTTATGCTCATCTAGGAAATATTGCAAAATAATTATTTTATCCTTATCTAAGAAAGACTGCACACTATATGTTGGAGTACCTACTCTGTTGTTGCCCTGCACTTTATAGGACTCGACAAATGTGCCTCAGATGTACTATCTTTCATCCTTGTATGATATTGCTGACGAAAGGGTAACCGGGTTGTTAAAACTCGCGAAGACTTGGATTAAGAATTACATAAAATAATATCTTCGACTCCAAATTTATATCACTTGTAACACCATGGACCGTAGGGGTCTAAGTGAGATCTTTTTTTAGATCGCCCAGCACTATTTAACCTAATCATGTTTTTAATTTAATTTTCTCATGTAAAACTATAATTTATGCTCTCACAAAACCCATATAAATCCTAGTTTCATACTTTGTGCAAATTACAAAAAAAAAGTTAAAAAATGTTCTATAATACTTCAAACTTGATTCAGTTCATTTCAAGAATTCCCGATTATAGCCCGTTGAATTTTGATGTAATAAAGTGCTAGTTTCAAGTGGCTAACGAATTGCTTTGATTTTTGAGATTTCTTTTCTTTTTGCTGGCGGTCTTGTGCCGTCTCTCCATCTAACGAATGCGTGGCATTTTTTTATATGGAAGAAAAAACCCAAAACCGTCAAAAAAATCTATCAAAAATCAATGTGGTTTTTAGAAAAATTTCAACTTGAGTTCTAGTACACCAAAATTCATTGGGCTATAATCTTGCGTACTTTAAAAAAAAAAAAATAATTGGCGCGTATACTTCTGTTAGGTGCTTGGCCAAGCTCCCTCTCCTATTTGTGGTGTGCGTGTTGATGTTGTTCCACAAATGGAGGGACCTACAGTTTCAAGCCGACTCCGAACGGCAGATATTTTTATGAGGAGCTTTTTCATGGCAGAAATACACTCGGAGGTTTGCCATTGCCTGCCGTGGGGCGACCGCTATTAGAAAAATGTTTTTATTAATTTTGCTTTCACCGAGGTTCGAACCAACGATCTCTCTGTGAAATCCGAATGGTAATCACGCACCAGCCCTTTCGGCTACGGCGGCCGTACTTTAAATATCTATAATATTGTTTTTTAAAAAAGTTTTAATTTTTGTTGGATGCTTTTTTAATTTTTTTTTAATTTGCACTAAATTTCGAGTTTGTATTTTTGCGGTTTTAGTAGTCATAAAAAATTATTAAAAATAAATTACAACCTAATAAATGGTCGGAGCGTGTCAATAAGACGTGATACTATAATTATTCAACGTAGTGTATATATTCTCCACAAAAGTTAATAGTTAATTGTGAAAAAAAAGTGTTTGGTACACTAAGTAATAAAAATATTTATATTTTGTTGAGGATGAAATTAACACCTGCTGGATTACAAGAGGATGAAAAAAATTAGTGTGAAAAAGAAGCCCGCAAGAGTGTTAATTAATCAATAGGAAAAATAATTGGTGGTGGGTGTGTGCTTTTTATTTGTTTTGGAAAAACCATTCCTCGCTAAAATTGTTAACAAAAGAATTAAACATTTATTTTTTTTTTTAAAGATTAGTACACATGAAAATGTATCTATTTTGTTATAAAGGATAAAAGCTTCAATTAATTAAAAACAAGAAGAAAATGAAAAAAGAGAAATTAATACTGTGCTAATTTCATCCTGGAAATAGAGCGAAAAACCAGTTGAAATTTTTTGCCATATTTTTACGAAACAATTAAAAAAATGTATATTTATATTTATATTTATATTTATATTTATATTTATATTTATATTTATATTTATATTTATATTTATATTTATATTTATATTTATATTTATATTTATATTTATATTTATATTTATATTTATATTTATATTTATATTTATATTTATATTTATATTTATATTTATATTTATATTTATATTTATATTTATATTTATATTTATATTTATATTTATATTTATATTTATATTTATATTTATATTTATATTTATATTTATATTTATATTTATTTATTTATAATTTTAATATAATATTTATTCAATGGTGAAAATCTTGGTACAGAGCTTTTTAAAGTAAAACACTTTCGGCTGTTTATCGCATTTAATCTTTTTTTGTAATTTTTAAGGATAATATTAAATAATTGAAAAAAAATTGTTCGCAAAAAATTTTTGGAATTTTGGTTTTTAGAAAATTTTTTGGAAAAAAATTTTTCGCAATTTATTTTTTTTCCAAAAATTTTTTGAAAAAAATATTTTGTGTCTTTTTGAAAAAAATTTTTTGTAAACAGCCCTCCCTCAGATTTTTTGATTATTGTTTACATTCAGAGCTGAGTTTATGCTCAGTGGTAGTAGTAGTTTTAAGATTAAATATACTTTACAAAAACTTTTTTTTATATTTATTTCTTTGTTAAAAATTAGTATAGAGAATTTTTTTTTTTCAACACAAAAAGAAACTCCCATCCTCCTCCAATTTTTTCCCCTTTTTTTTTTTTAATAAGAGCTAATACTTTGTCAGTAGTTCCGCAATTTTCATCATGGAATTTCCATTTTTCGAGTTATATGCAAATACTTACAAGCGAATTAGTGCACCCCATCGTCCATACTAGTAAATAGTTACTTATGTACCTAGCTACGCTTCGATCGATTTGCGAATATATAACAGTATACGTCATATCATTTCCGAACTTTTAATGCAATTAAATTTGTCAGCACAAACGTTTTTGCAAGCTTTATTTATTTTATTCTCTGAAACGAAGAAACAGCTTTGATGCCAACGAAACCTGTGGTTTTAACGACTTGTTAGCAGAGGTGCTAAACAGCAGTAAGTCGTTGGTATATGCATAGTCAATAGAGCCATTATACATAAAACATTAACAAAACTGTGTAACTACATCAGGTCTACAGCTCATTCTAGATAGATAGATACTTCATAAGGTTGTGTGCCCTCATTCTATCAAATTCACTGAGAGTCATGTAACACTTCCGTAAATGCGTAACCTTTTTATTCTCTCAACCATGGACCACTCTGAAGACCCTCTGTTAAGATGGGCGTATATCTGTCATAAATTATTTCTTGCTAGTGAATCAACTTTCATCTACTTCCCATTGAGCGTAATCTTACCCGCAAGTGAGACAACTTAAAATTTCGTTCACTTTGACAATCCACCGTATTCACAGAATTAAATTTAATTAAAGTTATCTAATTTAGAACAGATAAGTAAGCAAATGCTTTGCCTACAAGCGATTGTAAGTCTATAACTGCAACATGCATTTGTAAAACATATGAAAGCATACAAGTATATGTGCATATACTAGTATATGTTTGCAAATTAATCTACTGCTTATTCAAGCCTATAATCTCAAAAGTCTGGAAACTTTTGCCGCAAGCTAACATGGCTGATAAACAATTTTGCAAGTGACTGGATGGAGTGGATGCCCTGCAGGGAACTCAAATAGTTCAGCTTGCTTCGTTTTTAAATAAGTAGATGCAACTAGGAAATTTATACAATATTGCCTTAGGGTTAGGTTAGGGAGGTTGTTTGTTTAACACAAGACACCCGATGGCCCTAAGGCCCGTTGGGATACCACAATAATGCCTTAGGATGTACAGATTTTCAAATGCGACATGGCTTTTTATATGTGTACATACTTATGTATGATATGTAGCTCGGCACTAGTACTAAATTTGATAATTGTACACTAGTACACTTTGCATCACTTTTTAGATAGATCAGAACCAGGCTTAAAATCGAGCTTTGGTACAGGTGGCGTAAAATTAGTCATCCAATCAGTAGATTTATAATTTTTGCAAATGGCATCGTACGTCAAATAAGCAATAGAGTGCATGAAGACCAAAATGAAGATTTTCATAGCTTAAAATAATTTTTTTATACAATATAATGAAAAATTTATTTAAAAATAAAATGGCGTGATTAATTTTGCCCCTGCAAAACAATCAAGTGTCACAGATTCAATTCTTCAGAAAATAATCAAACACATTTTCGGTTCCTTACACTTCAAACAAATGCCAACTACTGCGATCGAGACTTCACATATACACCAGTGTATTACTAGAGCGAACACCAAAATAGTATCAGCAGCGACACTTCTTGTTTACGAGGGCAGAAACTTATTCCCATGCCACATAAAAATAAGTAAAATTAAAAAAAAATTATATTTATTTTATATTATATACATTTTTTTTTAATATTTCCACAAATGCTTGTACTACATACACTTGATCGAACCCTGTGGGGTTCTTGATTTACGCTACCATTGCCACGCCTCTGCAAAGAAGTTTCACTCCGCGGACTTTGAGTCTCACAATTTAATTATTAAAAAAAATACTGATTTGTCTGCCCAAAATCAAGCTGAGACGTCCTGTATGGTGTAACAGCCTTCTATGCTTTAAATCATAGTTTTGTTCATAGTTCACAGTTGTCATTTTACTCAGCAAAATTCCTGCTCAAGAATTGGTGTTTGATGTAGGAATTCATTCTGGTTCCAAAATTAAAATGATGAATGGAAGTGACTACCAGTTACAGAATAGTCAATTACCCCTTCGTAGGTCAATTAAAGCAGTATGCAAAAGAAAGAAGAATAATTGCTATGAAAAATAGTTATTCTAACATTAAAAATGCCCGACATGAGGATTAGACGAAAAAATATATTGATGGAGTCAATCATGAGTTATATTTATTCAATATGAACTAAAGAGTGGTTAAATTTAAAGGGCCGATGTTGAACGTAAACTACACGTAAATATCAAGCTTTTTTTTGCACTTCATTTAACATTTTTCAATTTCAGACTTACTCAATTTGAACCATGGAAAGATGCGTAATCGAGCAACGCGTTAAAGTTATTAAGGCTTATTATGAAAACGTTCAAATCAATATGCATATCGCGCACTTCGCGATTCGTGATGAGGCACATTTTCACCTCAGTGGATTCGTCAATAAGCAGAATTGCCGCATTTGGGCAAGAGTGATTGCCGAAAAACCAATGCACCCACAAAGAGTGACTGTTTGGTGCGGTTTATGGGCCGGCGGCATTATTGGGCCGTATTCTTTCCAAAATGAGGCCGGTCAGGCAGTTACTGTGAATAGTGTTCGCTATCGTGAGATGATAACGAACTTTTTATGGCCCGACTTGGAAGATATGGATGTGGACGATATGTGGTTTCAACAGGACGGTGCCACTTGTCACACAGCTAACGAAACAATGGCTCTTTTGCGCGAAAAATTTGATGACCGAATAATCTCACGTTGCGGCGATGTCAATTGGCCGCCAAGATCATGTGATTTGACACCGTTGGACTTCTTTCTTTGAGGTTATTTCAGAGAAAAGGTGTACGTTGATAAGCCAGCAACAATTCAAGAGCTAAAGGATGAGATAATTCGGCACATTAACGGCATATAACCTCAATTATGCCTCAGCGTCATCGAAAATTTGGACCATTGGATGGAGGTGTGTCGCCGAGGCCGCGACGTTTATTTGGCCAATATTTTGCTTTCTGCGTAATTGAGTCATACCAATATTATCATAATGAGGAGAAATAACAATAATTTTGTAAAACAATTGTATTTTATTCAAAATCAACACCGCCACTTGAAACTTAACCACCCTTTACTTTGGTAACTGGTATAATGCTTATAAGTATATAGGCTTACTAGTTGGACTAATAACTTCAATGTTAATTACATTTCGTAGAACAACACCATTTCAAAATAAATAACAGCAGTTTAGAGAGGGAATATTGAGGACGAAGCTCTTCAATTTTAAAGCAAACTGGTAGTAAAGTAGTTCAGAAGTAATGGGTTTGGCTGCTAGGCAGTGATATTGACAGTGTAAGACAAATGTTGATTGTGAATTCAGTGACTTATGTTTGTTGCTGGAAGTGAATTGGAGTAATCCTACTAGTTCACGCTTTCCTGCAGGATATGTTCATACATTCAGCTACTTATGCACGCTTATGCTATATACAACACAGTGCAATATAATTGAATTAGTTTTGTTAGCCAGTAGAAATGTCATATGTCTGTGAAACTACAGATTTTATTTGGTAATGTTGTATATTCAGTTTTTGATTTTCTCGTAAATTCAATTTTTTAAAGGAATTTAAAGTTTCGAAAGACTAAATTTTCAAAGAATTATTTTAAGCACTTATGTATACTCGCTCTTTTTATAGATATCAAACGAAAGCGGATATATCCAGCTATTTAACATTTTTTTTACTTTTCGCAGTAACAAATGCAGTTTTTTTTTAGCTCCATTGCATATGTCTTATTTCATAGGATTCAAGCTCAACTACCATATTTTTTGTTTTAAATAGAACTTCAACTTTTTTTGCGCAAGGAGAACTAAGTTGAAAGGTAAACAATATATCGATGGTTTTCGAGAAAAGCGCCACAACTCAAAATTAACTCAAATTCGGAGTTCTGCCGTTAAAAGCAAAAATCAACTACAGAGTTTATATATTTTCATTTGGAAAAGCGAAATAAGCGAATCTTGAAGCAATTCTGAGAGATGGCGTTAGTGTCGTTTTGTCAGGTGATCGGATTGGCGCGTCAATTATCTAGAAAACTGACCTACCTCAGTATTTTGTATTTTTGAATTATGTCACTTTTCTCGAAAATCATCGATATTTTCTTAATAGCTGGATACGTCTTGATTTGTTTGATATCCATATTAATATCATAGAGAGAGAGAACAAATAATTAAAACAATTTTTTGAAAATGTTTATTCTTTAAAATTATAAAGTCGTTTAAAAATGAAACTGATACTAATATTATAAAAAAAACCCAAGTATGCAGCATTACTATATAAAGTTATTATACTCTCACGTGCATATGAACCTTATTCTAAATAACCACAGTGTAATATACGCACAGAATAATATGCCGCCGTATAATGAAATAAACTTGAAATGAACAGAGAAATGTTTGCAAGTGTAAATTATTGAGAAAGCCACTGATGCACATACGAGTAGGTATATGCCCGTATAATATAAATGAATGTGTTAAATTAATAAACATGAATGGCTTATGTTATGCCAGCATATATACACCCATATACCCGTGTTTGAGAATAAACAACAAAAGTGGAGAGCCTTAAATGCATTACCAAAAGTTTGCTGTATTATTGTATTATTATTAGTGCAGGAGACTACAGCTGCGACATTGCGCATATGGCATTGAGACAACTTCGATGCCGTCACTAAGGAATTAGGCAAATAAACAGTAACTTTGACAATGGATTTCATTAGATTTAATCTGCCACTTTTGCCTAAACCAGACATGGATAACATAATGTTCTTAAACAGAGCGCACTAGGCACACGCACACATGCATATTTGTAAAAGATATACATAAAGGCAAAATTGAATAAAATACACATTCGCTTATCGGAAATTTCATAAGTTTCAGCAGATGCTAGAAATTCATGGCTATCAACTTCGAACCACAAGCGTTTGCGGCTTTAAGGCGATGCTTTAGCTACATTGGAGGAGCTGTTTGAGTGCAATGATGAAATGAAATAACGGATCTTAGCAGGTTTTTAGAAATAATAGTAGAGGGGTTTCTAAAAGGAGGTTAAACTAATTTCACTTCTACTTGGAAACTAAGTGGTGTGGCGCCTGTATACTTCAGATTTGTTTGACTAATGTTTTTAATGCAGTTTGAGAGAAATACCGGCACATTTATTTGCCTACACTAATATTATAAAGAGGAAAACTTTGTTTGTTTGGTTGTAATGAATAGGCTCAAAAACTACTGGACCGATTTTAAAAATTCTTTCACCATTCGAAAGCTACATCATCCACGAGTAACATGGATTATATTTTATTTTGGAAATAGGGCTCAAGATATAGGTCAAAACGTGGACCCGGGTAACCTTCGGATGTGTATGTACAATATGGGTATCAAATGGAAGCTGTTGGTGAATGCTTTAGTTCAGAGTATTTCCATCCGCTCCGTGACTAGGGTCTCGAGATAGAGACCAAAACGTGGACCCTAGAATGTGTTTGTACAATATGGGTATCAAATGGAAGCTGTTGGTGAATGCTTTAGTTCAGAGTATTTCCATCCGCTCCGTGACTAGGGTCTCGAGATATAGGTCAAAACGTGGACCCGGGTAACCTTTGGTTGTGTATGTACAATATGGGTATCAAATGAAAGCTGTTGATAAGTGCTTTAATACGGGGTCATTTTCATACCTATTGATGACTAGGGTCTCGAAATATATGCCAAAACGTGGACCCGCCGTGTCTTTGCACTGAATTAAACCAAACTTACGCACATTGTTAAGTAAGTATTGAAAATGGGTTTCGTAAAGTTTCGTTGTAATTCGGAGCATTGGCAACGGGTACAGCGTTCTTTTGAACCAGCCATAATGTCGCTTACTTTTTTAACGCTTGGGGCGGAACTGAACTGTCAAATTGACAGTGTGAGTTACAATGTGTCAATATTTCTTTCTGATTTGGATGTCATAAGGAAAAAACGTAAGTGCAACATGTAAAAATTGTTTGTGAATTTTTTTGGAGTGGATTTTGGAACAGTGAATAATTTCTTACGAAATTTGAGAATTTAATGTGAAATCCGAATGAAATTATGTGTTCGTGGAAAAAACAATTTTTTTCGTTTTTTTTTTTTTTGAAAAATATAAATGGATAATGGTTAAAAAAGCTCCAATGCTTAACAAAACATATAAATTGAAACGAAAAATTCATGGATGATCAGGAAAAAAGACGATTGTTTATTCATATGCGTTGATTTGAAATTTAAAAACAATCTTCTTTTTTCCTGATTTTCAATTTATATTTTATATTTACTAAAAAACAAATAGAAAAACAAAAAATATTGTTTATGCCAAAGCGCTTGAATAAAGAATAAAGAAATAAATGATATGAAAATCATATATTTTCTGTTCTAAACCATATCTATTCTATTTTAGTGTGCCCAGCGAAGGGGGCCGAGTTTGCAAGTCTAATATATTTCTAATCTAATTTGATTGATTCTAGAAATGCTTAATATAACCTGGATTTTCAATGACTGCAGACGAAATGAATTATACGAAATTACAGTAGAAATATTTGTAATGGTTTTACTTTCAAAATAAAAGTAAAAGAAAAATGCATCGGAAATTTTTTTCTAAAATTGGCGCATATGCGGTATGAAAATTTGTTTATTGTCAAATTAAGATTTGATTAGAAGTTTAAGATTTTATTAGAATCAACATATATTTCATTTATCAACGAAAAAACATCTCTTTCCCCCAACTGGACTGCAGCACGCATCTGACGAGCCAGTGAAGGTGTCAAAGTCCGTGAACAGTATTATTATTTTTATGAGGCGATTTTGCTCTGCAAATGCGGATATTGGATCGTGTGTGCAATCTGAACAAATATCCTTAAATTGTTCCATTAGACTCCCAGGCTAGTGCAGCGTCTTCCAAGCTGAGATCTTTGCTATAGACAAAGCAGCAAAAACTAAAAGACTAATGGGTTTGCCTCCAGAAAGCCCTAATATTTTTGTTGATAGTCAAGCAACGATCAAATCACTGGCCTCAACGCGCATCAATGCGTAAGTTGTCGCTTAAACGAAACAACACAACACCACACTTTGTTTGGCCCCCGGCCACTCTGTAGTGGAGGAAAATTAAAGAGCTGATGAGAGTGCAAGGAAAGGCTCTGAGCTTGATCTTTAGCGAGTGGTAGACGACATAAGCATTCCTTTAAAGGAACTCTACACTGCGCTTGCCTTGAGCGCGATCGCGGAAACCAGTAGAAGATGGTCTCTGACTTCAAGCTGCAGTCTCCAAAGCGCTCTGGCTAAAACTGAATCTTAAAAGGACAAAATGTCTGCTTTGATTCAATAGATCAACTGCCAGCCTCCTCACAGGGGATATAGTGCATCACTGCACTATTGCCACCCTAGCCAATCGAATGGGTGTACCTCGCAATGACTTATGCAGGAGTTGTGGAGATGAAGTAGAAATTGGGTCTGTACAATACCTCCTTTGTTAATGTCCTGCACTTCAAAGAAGCCGTGCCACATATTTTAGCGATTATTTCTTTGAAGATCTGGGAAATTTGCAAAATGTCTCACTGGAGGGACTAAATAGTAACCCTCTTAAAACGATCTAAGTGCTGTGAGCAATTTAGTTAGGGGATGGAAATCAAATGCAGGTATTACAATGGCGCTTAGAGCCACTGCGTTTCTTGTCTTAGACAAGCAACCTGGATAATCTAGCATAACCTAAAATAGCTTTCCGACCTAAAAGCTCTATAGTGCCTCGTTTATAGATTCTGAGTATTTCTCTGAGTCCAATTTCCTAAATTTTGATTTTTCCTGTTTTAATGAGTTTTTTTGCTCCTCTGGTAAAACTAGCTACTGATCGATCAAACGTTCCAAGACTGCCCAGCACTGGTCCAACAACATGACAAACACCTGGGCAAACACGTTTTACCAGAGGAGCAAAAAAACTCATTAAAACAGGAAAAATCAAAATTTAGGAAATTGGACTCAGAGACGTTGAAATCTCAAGCATTAGTTCAGCAAGAATATGAAACTTCCTGTGATTTTGCACGCCTGAGTCTATGGTAGCGTTGGGTACCTGAGCTAAAGCCAACATCTGGGAACTATTCATTTCTATTAACTTGTGAACTAGACAGCTTCAGTTTGAAATCAATGAATCAATGGAGTGCGAAAAGTGAAAATAAAAATTTCCCTCACTCAAAATCATTTTTTTTAATATATTTAGTACAGAATTTATTCAACACAAAATTGAATGGTTAATTTGAATGGGATTTTGCGCCCCCTTGTGCTATATTTAAGTCATTTTGTACCTCTATTCGTTTTATCAAAGCCGCATGCCGAAAGAGCGAAATGCTAGGAAAGCTTTTATCTTAACACCCATTGGAGGAAGAAAAAGAGGGCGCCCACGAAAGCGATGGTTAGATGACGTCGAATCATATCTTAAGCAAATGAACGTACACAACTGAAGCATGGATAGAATAAAGTGGAGAAAAATTGTTGATGAAGCTATGGTCCAACACGGATTGTGAAGCTAAGAAGAAGAAGAAGTACCTCTATTTGGTAAAATTTGGCTGGTTCATGTCATCCAAATGGATACAAACGGCTCTGAAAGTATTCGATGCGGTACCAGCTGGTGGTAGCAGAAGAAGAGGAAGACCTCCTCTGCGTTGGAAAGATCAGGTGGAGAAGGTTGTGGCTTCACTTGGTGTATCCAACTGGCACCGATTGGCACGAGAAAGAAATGACTGGCGTGCTTTGTTAAACTCAGCCAAAATTGCGTATGCGGTTATAGCGCCAATTAAGAAGAAGAGAAGAAATTCCGCTCTATTCTTAGCTAGATTTAGTACAATATCATTCCGAACTCCTTGTGAAAAATGTGCCATAAAGTGAATATATATATTGTAATATATATATATTATATAATTGGCGCTTACACCTTTTTTTGATACTTGACTGAGCTTTTTCTTTTATTTGTGGTGCGCGGCTTGATATTTTCCCAGAAATGGGAAAACAGTTTAAAGCCACCTCCGAACGGCAGATATTTTTCAACTGGCAGAGGAGCGACCGGTATTAGAAAAATGTTTTTCTAAAATTTTGTATATCTATTATTATTATTATTATTATTATTATTCACGACCGAAGTTTCGAACCCGTGCGCTTCCGAGTGTTAATCACGTGCCAACGCATTCGGCTGCGTCGGCCGCTCAACTCGTATAAAATGTAGTTAAGCAAAATATGCAGATAGTAAGACCCTCTACATTCTAGAGAAGTGCTGCTGTAATGGCTTTTTAATACTCTTTTTTCCACTGGGACAATTTCGTACAGACATGCATACATGTACACATATACACACAATGTATTTGCATAAGTAGCTATGGAAAGCTAACTAACTACTCGTATGAGCTTGACTTCATACATCAGTAAATTGCCGCAGTCATGTGGCTTCGTACGCAATCGATCATTGTACGATGCAGCCATTCACATACTTACAGTTACAATAGCGTATGGCATAGATCTGTCACATGTAAACAAGGTGCATTGATGTGTACATATTTATTCGTGTGTGTGAAGTATGAAACATTAACAAGCTTCACAAAATGCAGCTGAATGATTACACTTGTCAACGGCGCCATTGATTACTGTTGAGTGTATGGCATACGCATGTATGCATGCATTAGTTTACCTGCATTTGCGAGAGTATGTTTTATTCGGTTGGCAGTTGTGTCATTACTGGCAGTAAACCGATAATAAGTAAATAAAGGATATTGCGGCATATTTCCGGTATACAGTAATTACAAGGCTGTAACTGCAGTAAAACATTCAACATCAAACTTGAATGGCAGGCATACAAATTGCTATTCAAGAGGCAATGACCCAACCTTCACAACTTATGAATGTAGTTATTTATTACAAATACCTATACATATGATAATTTGTATGCACGCAGATGCAGCTGTGTGAATGCAAATGTGGTTATGCAGTCGATACGAAGCAAACTTTATACGGAAATCCTTGCTCGCAGATAAAGTGCATACGGGCTGGGTTGTATTTGGCGTCTTTGCTAGCTACTCATAATATTTTATACTAATTAAATTAATAATTAAAGTATGTGCTGAGTTATATTTAAAGAAATAGCCAAATTTTATTTGTATAGGAAGATATCATCAGTATAAAAATACATTAGAAAAATATAAAAATTCCTTATTATAAAATAAAAAATAGTTTAAAAAAACTAAAAAACACGCTTTTATTGCCACGCTTTTAACTCTAATTTGAATTACTCTATTTGTATCTTAATTTTTGTTATAATTCTGTTCTGAGGTAGTTGACTATGACTGATCGTTCGATTTGCTATTACTTCATTATAGGTCTCTTTGCCATTAAAATTTATTTTATAGTTTTTAGTTCGATTGGCTATAAAAGCGTGTTTTTTAGTTTTTTTAAACTATTTTTTATTTTCTACTTTTTAGTTCGATTAGCAAAAAAGGCTTGTTTTTTAGTTTTTTTTTTAACTATTTTTTATTATGAATGAAAATTATTGTTATCATTGCAGTCAGTGAATTAATGATTCGATATATTCGTGTTATATTTAATTCCTTTCTTATCGACTGTGAGTCGAAAGCTATGCAGTTATCGGCCGTGATAAAGAAGTTATCGGGATGAAAAACTTATTTCGTGGAGGGAGCCTGAGAAACGGCTACCCCACTCCATTGGCCAGTTTTTTTCGATTTTCGTGGTGTGGTGCACTATGAATTCCTTCCACCTGGCCAAACTGTTAATAAGGAATATTATTTGAGCGTTATTCTTCGTTTGCGTGGAGCAATTCGTTTAAAAAGACCAGAATTATGGGCCAACAACTCTTGGTTTTTGCATCACGATAATGCACCGTCTCACATTGCACTCGTTCTTCGTGACCATTTCGCCAAAAATTCCACGCATACCGTTCCGCAACCACCGTATTCGCCTGATTTGGCTCCATGTGACTTCTGGCTATTCCCAAAACTCAAGAGACCACTCCAGGGAACGCGTTTCGAGTCGATTGAGGAGATAAACGCTGAATCGAAGAAGGTGCTGATGGCTATACCGGGAATGGACTATTTGGGATGTTTCGGCGATTGGAAAAATCGTTGGCATAAGTGTATTTCATAGAGAGGGGATTATTTTGAAGGGGATGAAATTGATTTACAAGAATAAATAAAGATTTCTCATTTTACAACCAAATTCACCTTACTTTTTGCCCACAGGTAAAAAAAGAAAATATTAATCCTGGCAATCCTAATAAGGATAATGGAAAACTTTTATCAAATTGTCATCGGTCCTTGATAGGTGTGCAAAATTCCAAGTCGATCAGATTTTTAGAAGCCAGTGAAAATTAAGCTCAAAGATTCCGTTACATACATACATACATACATACATACATACAACCCGACCTAATAAAAGTGTGTTAAAAATGTGATGAATTTTATGTTAAAATTCAGGAAGAAAACCACCTATACTGTAAACTAAAAACAAACCCAAAAATCATATGGCGATGGGTATATTGAAGCTTCAAAGTCGACGAGTTCTGAAAAAAAATTATTGGTTAGGGAAGTAGTATTTCTAACTGCTATGGGGAAATGGCAACTGTTTTCCAAACGGAAATTTATGCCATCCTCAAAGTAGCCGAATAGATAATCGAGAGAAGATGGAGCGGGAAACAGATTGGAGTTGTCAGTAACAAGCAGGTTGCACTGAAGTCCCTGCAGAACGCGAGGAAAACCTCAATGATTGTTCATGTAAGAAGAAGCTCAATTCTGTCGCAAGACAGAACAGCCTTGTATGATACTTATATGGGTTCCAGGACACTCTGCTGTTCAAGGAAACGGAATTGTCGATGAATTGGCCAACCGTGGATTAGCGGTTCCTCCACAAGGGCCAAAGCCAATAATCGGAATCAGTTCCGCAGGAACCATGAATTGGATTAGCGATTATGTAGGCAATTTACATAAAAAGAACGCTGCAAAACTGCAAAGTGTTTTGTGACAAGTCCGAACAGAAAACTGTCAAACTTTCTACTAAAACTTGGAAGAAAAGACGTTCGGTTGATGGTCGGTATTATTACAGGACACAACCCACGGGGTCAGCATACGACAACCATTGGAATCATTGAGGACCCAATGTGTCTGTCTTGTTTGGAGGAGGCGAAGCACTGAGACTGAGCACTTTCTCTGTGAGTGCCCTGCCTTTGCTAGAGCAGGGCTACGAGTTTTGGGTTCTAATGTCGTGATAATGAGTAATATTCACTCTCTAAAACTGGAGAATATTTACAGATTTCCTATAGAATCTGGAAAGTTCTCACAGGACTATCTACTTCTCTCTCTGTCTCTATTCTTTCCTATCTCTTTCTCTGATACTTTTCTTCTTCCCTCCTTGACTATTTACCATCTTTCCAGAGCTTTAAATACAATGGGCTTTTTAGCCTAAGTGTTTTAGGAGCCACCAAATCTCCTGGCTCGACCAATTCAAATTTCAGTTTCAGTATTTCATGCACAAAAACAAGAGAGATACGAAATGTGAATGGGATTTGATTTCAGTAGTCAAAGAAAATACAACTGCACTTTACACTGGCGGATCCAAGATGGTATGCGGTGTTGGCACCGCTGTATATTCGAGCCACCTCGAAACTTCCAAGTCCTTTCACCTGGGGAATTAGAATAGTATGTTTCAAGCAGAAGTTTTCGGGATAAGAGAAGCTTGACGGATAAAACCATCCGCAACAACTATCGGAAGCATGCATTTTTTCAGATAGTCAAGCAGCCATCTTAGCTTTAAAGTCATCTACAACCAACCCAAAAAGACAGACAGATAAGGTAAAGAAGAACTTATTTATTTAAGCGCACGCGACAGGCATCTCTCTTATCTGAGTACCTGGCAATAATCTCATGGAAGGAAATGAAAAAGTTGATGAACTGGCAAGACACGGGACATCCTATAACGAGTCCGAAGCTGTAGAAGTAGGCTATCCTCAAGGCGTGCACAATAGGGATATCTTCTCGCTATTCCAGAAACAGGCCGTAAACAGATGCACGATTACAAAACAAACGTGGCCCAACTTCAACAAATCCAGAACTGACGAAATCCTAGGAAAACCACGAGCAGAATTACGCCCACATATTCAGAATTACGCCAACAATAGCCGGCCACTGGCCTTTGGGAGACCATGCCAGGAAGATGGAGTGGACGTACAAGAATTATTGTAAAAGCTGCAATCAAGAAGAATCTAAACAAACAGTTTTTCACTCTCTGTATGAGCGCCAAGGATGGGTGCTCTATGATATAGAATGCAGAGGGAATTCACGATGGTCAACTTGAAAGAAATGGCAGAAAAGGAAATTGCCGATATGGGTAGATTCATAGTCAATTCAAGATGGTTCGACTAATAAAAAAAAAATGGTTCTACAAGTGGTGCATCAAAATGGCATATTTTGTGCTAATTAGGTCTGAACTGTGTCGCTCAGACAACACCTATACCAATCCACCAACGAAAAGAGAAATATTCCTGAAAAAATATAGAACTTATACGAACTGATTTTTTGTTTACAAATTTAATCAGCTGTTTTTGTGCAGACTAACGACTCATCTCGTGTTGGTCACTTGTACCACGCAGTTTGTAGGTTGAGAGCGGCATATCTACAATCTCTATGCCAAGAGGGAGGCGCGTGGTTGTGCGCTCTCCTGTTAATTTGTTTGCCTTACAATTCCATGCTGTGTCATTATACTCTGGCACTCATATCAAATGGATGCGGAATAATTCCGCCATCTCGTTAAAAATCGCTCGGCATTAGCGAACAATGATAGAATAAGTGGCAACCCAACCAAGAAATTTAATCGCCGCTTGGCTATCGGAGTAAACATAGACTTCTCTCTTCGTGATGTAAATCTGTTGTGACTTTCCGGAGAGAACGCCGGAATCGAAATTGGAATCAAAATTTTAAACCAAATATTATTCTCCAGGTACCCAAGCATCGAAATATTTTTAAAATTATTTACGTACAAAAAAAAAAAAAAAAATATATATATTTTCATAAAAGCTCTGTTTTGTAATCCACGCACGACTGTGGCCAGGAAATTGTATTGCCAAGCAGTAAGAAGCCTCTCCTGCAATTTGTGGTATACATCATTTGATATTTTGTTCTGTCCGCATTGGGCATTGAGCCCTTAATCCACCGAATGCTAGTCTCCAGTCGACTACAGTTAGTAGATTTTAAGAAATTCTTTACTATCTACATCACAATCGCTCATTTCACATTTTGAACGCGACGAAATTCTCTACCACTTGAACACGCAGTTGCAAAGTTTCCAGAGCGGCGGCAACTTTTGTTACCAAATCAAACTTGTGCAGTTTTAGCTATGAATTATAAATTCTTTGGGAATTTTCAAATGTTTTCTCATGCACACAACCGACCCACTCGTGTTTATGCTTTGCGGCCGAAATGATGTATGATTTGAGGCGCAAATGCTGTGATGCGCGCCAATGTTAATAACAGTTCGGTTGAATATTTGTTTGCACACAAGTTTAGGGTTTTGAATGATTTATGGGAAATTCTTGTTAATTATATTGTTTTGGCTTAGTCTTGTTGTGCTTGTGGTTAAGTGTACACACTTTTGTTGGAATCTTGCATTAAAATATTTCCTCTCCACTCTTGACACATGTCCATTTCATGCCACAAATGAAAATAGATACGTGTGTGCGGACACAAAATTTAATTAATTTCTGAAATTCAAACAAAAAAAAGTACGTAAAATACGTATTAAGTCATATTTTGTGTTATTTCCTACCGCAAGTAGCATACATATATATATATAAATACAGTTACATATTACAACATTTACGAAAATCATAATGAAATGATATTATGTTTAATACAAATCGCTGTAATGAGCATTCAAATGAGAAGAATGTTGAGAATTTATTACTAAATTGGAAATCTACTAATTTGCATAGTGGTTAATTTAGCTCGAAAAGGTTGTTTATTATCTAAGTTGCGCACTTGCAGTGGTCGTTCAGTACAATAAAATCCTTTATGTATGTACAACAACACACTCGTGTTGCCATAAATGAAAGGTGAAAATAACTGCTGCCGTTCAGCATCTATTATTAGAGCACATCGAAGTTAATTAAGCTGTTAAGCAGCAGAAAAAGACACCTGCGGAAAATAATTAGAAATTGGGTATATGCCAATCAAGTATCTGCATCATTACAAAATCTCGCGAAAAAAATTTCAAGTATTTGAAACTACTCAACATGGATCTGTGTTTCTCTTATGAGGCTCATTTCGTATCTAGAAATTCAGGTGAATTTTAAATTTATAAAGGCAGGCTTGTCAATTCAGGCACTGCTTTTCTATGTGTTGCTAATGCAGTCATCGACGTCTGCCAAATTTTATGTCAATAAAAGAAAAATGTTACAGGGTTGTGCACAAAAAGTTGCATGAAGAATGAAATGATTTTGCACTAAATTTTCTTTCCGAAATAAGATTTCTAGTGCACAAACTTTGAAAATGTTGGAGAAAATCTTCAAAAACTAGATTTTATTAAAAACAATTATAAGGAGTGATGGTGATAATAAAAATAATTGGATCTTACATCCTTTGTTACGCGTTCGGCCGAGCTCCTCGTCCTATTTCTGCTGTAGGTAGGTAGGTAAAATAGTTGAAGTCTCAGTCTGGCTCTGCTCAAGTAGCACTGAAGCGCCGTTTTGATACCATTATGAGACCTCCAACAGGCAGATATCTACACTCAGCCAGAGCTGTTGATATAATGGAGTCGATTGTTGGGATTTAGATTGGCGTCTTCTTCTCTTAAAGGTCCTCACTGCTTCTGCAATGGGGGTTAAATGGTAACCCTAGCTTTTTCGCGTATGCACCGATTGTCCAGTGACCGGTAAACATAGCTACGAGTTTGGAAATTGAAAGGCAAGGAGTCCAAAGGGCCCTTCGTATATTGTACTGGGGCCAATGGGTTTTCGCATGAAGAAATGGTGCTCCATCTTTTCTGCGCTTTCCCTTTAACAACTGTCAGGGGATGCCAATGACCGGATAGGAGGTCTCTGAGGCCAATTCAGTCCCCTTCTTGGCAAGCTTATCAGCAATTTCATTTCCCCTCTATGTTCCTTTTTCTGGCATACCTCTTGAAGTTGGCCCCTAGTTTTACACCGCTTCCGAATGGCAAATAATTTTTTGAGGAATTTGTTCATAGCAGTAACACACTCAGGGATGTCAAAGATTTGGTACTCAAAAATCGGAAGCTAGTTGACCATTAAAGGTCACGATTAAGGAAATTAAAGTCGATTCGCTACTTGCTTTTATACCGAGGTATTCATATCGAAAATCATCATTCATTTTATCTCTGCTAAAAAACTTGGTGTTAATTACGCGAAGAAACATGCAAGGTAAATATCATTTCTACAAATTAGACACGTCCACAACAAAACAAGGCTACAACAGTTAAAAAAAGGACTGGATATCGCAGCATAGCAACAGGAAATATTTCAGTGATCCTACAGTTGTGCTGAATAGGCTGCGATAATTGAAATTGGCATTGATATTGACATCATCGGCCTTAACAACCGCGCTGTTAGTTCTGCCTTCTCCAAACTGGACAAAGAGGCAAAGCGAATGGGTTTGGTGGTGAACGAGGTCAAAACGAAGTACCTCCTGTCTTCAAACAAACAGTCGGCGCACTCGCGTATCGGCACCCACTTCACTGTAGACAGTTATAATTTCGAGGTTGTAAAAGACTTCGTCTATTTAGGAACCAGCATTAACACCGATAACAATGTCAGCCTTGAAATCCAACGTAGAATCTCTCTTGCCAACAAGTGCTACTTTGGACTAAGTAGGCAACTGAGCAGTAAAGTCCTCTCTCGACGAACAAAACTAACACTCTACAAGACTCTCATCATGCCCGTCCTAACGTATGGCGCAGAAGCTTGGACGATGACAACATCCGATGAAGCGACGCTTGGAGTGTTCGAGAGAAAGATTCTGCGTAAGATTTTTGGACCTTTGCACGTTGGCAATGGCGAATATCGCAGACGATGGAACGATGAGCTGTATGAGCTTTACGACGACATAGACATAGCGCAGCGAATAAAGATCCAGCGGCTACGTTGGCTGGGTCATGTCGTCCGAATGGATACAAACGCTTCGGCTTTGAAAGTATTCGATGCGGTACCAGCTGGTGGTAGCAGAGGAAGAGGGCGGCCTCCTCTGCGTTGGAAAGATCAGGTGGAGAAGGACTTGGCTTCACTTGGTGTGTCCAACTGGCGCCGGTTAGCACGAGAAAGAAACGACTGGCGCGCTTTGCTAAACTCGGCCAAAATCGCGTAAGAGGTTATAGCGCCAATTAAGAAGAAGAAGAAGAAAATGTCTGAGAAGATCTCTAGTGCAATTTTCTGAGGAGTAATTTTCCAGATCTATCAATCCTCTAGCGGCCTTAAGAATGCAGTATTTCTTAAATCTCTTCAAAAAAGGGTCAAATGGCTTTATTTCGAGGAATTATGAGCTTAAAATATTTCACAAAAATATTCCTCGACAAATTCTACGTAAACGCACAAATTAGGTATTTCACACAGTTAAGTATTTTTCCACTTTTCCACACACTTTAATTAACCTATAAAAATTGTACCTAAGAACACAATTCTTTGGGGGGATTTACTCTAAGGTTCTAATGCTTTCATTCTGAGTAAGAATCATTGAGCCTCCAAATAACTGATGCTACTTGAAAAATTGAGAGGTATTGAGAAAAATGGCTACGTACTTCTCTAAAAAACTGATAATACCATTTCCGCCAACAGCGCTATATCCCTTAGTCCAACAGCGCTATATTCCATTTGAACTTCTAATGTTTGAACTTAGAAGCAAATATTTTAATCACGCTTATTCACCTTAGAGTAATCTAACTTTTGTTAGTCGAATCTGGGTCAGTGGACGACACTAAGCAAGTGATTTGTTTCATGAATAATTCCGCTTACCAGTTTTAGTATGGGCTTGAGAAGCATGGAACCTCTAACTTAGACTTTCTTTGGTGGAATATTGGGTATACAAATATACCTAGGCCAATCTCAATCGTATTTATTTATTTCGGAATATTTGAAAATGCATGTAGATACAACTACCCGTATATTTTTTATTTCTACTTTAAAACGAGTCTTGAGTAGCATCAGAGCGGCTACAAAAGGACGAAATAAGTTTTGGTGCTCATTTACGATTGCAGATGCCCTTTCATGCATTTGAATACCATATAACTAGAACAATTTTACAGAGTTGCTAAGCATTCCTAAGATATAATCAAACGAAAAATAAAAAAAATAGAAAAAATCTGAGAGTATGTTTTTCAAAAATGATAAAAAAATGTTCTCCCAAAAATTTAGAACAAATAATTTATCATAAAAATTTATAAAACAGTGAAAAAGAACTCTATATTTAAACTCTCAACATTGAATAATGCAGAAAATGATATAATTTTTTTCAAAAGTTTTTCAATTCACTTCTCTTTATACTTAAGCCGACAAATAAAACAATTTCCCGAACAATAGATGACAGTTTTCAAAATACTTGGATCACTTGACGTGGAACGACTCATATATGACAATTTAGTTCATAATGTGCTTCAGAGAAAACGGAGTTTATGGTCCGATCCAGCCCCGGTTTAAGGCATGATGACCTGCTTATCGAAGACTATACATTCGAGACTGTACAAGAATTTACATAACTGGGTATCAAAATAGCAGCCAATAAGGATACATCATTGACAATAAATGATAGCGTCTTAACAGCAAATAAGTCTTACTTTACTTATTTGAAGCTGTTTAAGTCTAAATTTTGATCTCGCGACCAAAAGCTGAGGATATACAAAACCTTGATCCGCCCCGTGCTTACCTTTGGTTGCGAACTATGGGCGCTAAAAACTACTGACAGCTAATGATATTTGCAAGAAAAATATTGCGAAAAATATATATTAGGAACCTGTAAGACTGCAAGGCGGTATATATTGAATTAGATATAAATACGAGCAAAAAAAAGAGATTGTGATAAGATTTATAAGATGGCTGGAGGAAACTACTCGAAAGGCAGTTGAGTTACGCCCTATTGAGAGGCCGAAGAAGAAGGCGCCACAGAAAGAGATGGCTCGAAGACGTGGATGTTAACCTTGACAAGGTTGGCAAAAGCTAAGAAAGAAGAAGAAGAAGAATGTGTTTGAAGAAATCAGTTGTGTTTAACAATGTTCGGAAATAAATATAAAAAATTGAAACTTTTCATATTCTTCGGTGCCACTGCGATCAAAGTGAAAGTTTAGAGTGGGCGAAAAGAATAAGTTTGCTATTTATGGACCCAAATACATTAACTTATGCCATAGCAAAACGGGTTCCAATGATTCCATTCTGGTAGAACAACCTTTAAGAGTGTTGATCACATAATGCAGGCCGCCACGTGAGTACTTCTTTCTTTGCTTGCGAACTGTATTTTTTTATATAAATTGGATTATCCCAACTATATTGATTTCATCGTCAAACTTCACATAACACATATGTATGTATGCATACATTTTATATTATATAAGTGTATCCCCTTAAGCCTTAAGTCAATTTGTTGAATTCCTAAACAACCGATGAAATCCCTCAGTACCGCAAACTGCAACCATAAATTCGAAAGTTGCAGATTGTTTATTTGTTACAAAAGTGAAAATCACTTTAAAATTACTTAGCTACAAAAAGCGCAAACTCACCTAACATTGTGTGCAATAAAAGAAACACTAACTTGTATGCCACAAGCACATGTGCAAACTCACATACATGTACATATTTATATACGAAGTGTTAACTTTCGTGCAGCGTAATAAAACTTTTGCTGGCCACAACCAGATTTTGTCAAACGGACAATAGAAAATGTTACACTCGCACGGAAATGGACAACAAGCAGCTTTCAGGCAAGGGACCAAATGACATTAAATTGTCATACAAACATAGCCAAATGAGGAAAATGTTGCCCTTCCAGGATCGTCGGGTACAAGGAGGGACAGTAAAGTACATAGTAGGTATGTATGGAAAAAGAGAATATAATAGCAGTGCCATAGCAACAAAAAATGTTGCCTTAATGTATCAGCATTTTACGAGTCGTGCCAGGATTCACGAATGATTGTTGGATAGACGGCTGCCACAGCCTAGTGGGTTTGCATGTGACCATCACTCGAGAAGCATGAAATTATAGAAAAATGTTTTCCCTCAGCGCTGTTGTCCCTCGATCAATAAAGACAAAGCTTTGTGCACATTTTTGTCATGGCAAAAACTTCTCATATAAATGTCTGCCTTCTTAAGTTTATATGAAACTCTAGCAAACAACGTTTGTCGGACACAATCAAAACGAACGCAACGAATTGGAGTAGGAGCTCCTGTAAACCAAAAACAAGGGTAACTATGTTTCATGTGTGTGTAAAGGGTGATCAGGTTGGACGTACTTTTCCAATTGGCTTTTTTTGACAGAATATGCGTGACTACTGTTAAACTGAATACATAATTTTTTTTTTGTATTCATTTTTTTTTTTTTTTTGTATACATTTCATTCATGGACAACTCAGCAAAGTTTACAAAACGTAGAAATGTATTACGAAAACTGACGCTCTGTGCAAAGTGTTCATCGAGTGCTTAGACCAACTTACGATGTTCAGCTATGAGGCTCGCTTTTGACTTAATGGTTACGTCAATAAGTAAAGTTACCGAATTTGGGCTGAAGAGCAACCCGAAGTCATTCAAGAACAGCCATTGCGTCCATTGAAAATAACCGTTTGGTGCGGCCTATTGGCTGAAGGAATTATCGGCACATATTTCTTCAAAGACGAGGCTGATACCAATATAGCAGTGAATGGCGAAAGCTATCGCGCCATGATAAATGACTTTTTGATGCCGGAAATTAATTTCCGTCATATTCACAATATTTCCAATTTAGTTCCCATAAGATGGCGCTACTTGTCATACAGCCCGTGAAGCAATGGATTCCCTGCGTCGTCGTTTCGGTGGGCAATTTATATCTCGTCTAGGACCAGTGGATTGGCCACGGGAGCCGGTACCAAGACTATTAGCACGCACGCCACATAAGGCTCGTTTAGCATTTGCCGAAAAATATAAATTTTGGACTAACGACTTCCGAAACGTTGCATTTTCGGAAGAAAAAAAGTTCAACTTAGATGGTCCAGATGGTTGCCAGAAATATTGGCGGGACCTTAGTCAACCACGGCAAACGCGCCATAAGTGGAACCACGGTGGCGGGTCTTTGATGATTTGGGCCGCTTTCGGTCATGGTGGAAAGTCTCCAATTTGTTTTATTCCGACAAGAACCAACGCAGAATACTGTGTTGAAATATTAGAGGACGTTCTCATTGTTGAATTTCTCAAGTTGAATTTTTGTTGTATAATTTGTTGTTCCTATTTTTCCTAAATATATATTATACAATTATTGGTTGAACCTTTCTCCTGCTTCTTTATAGCCTTTCACGTGAAAATATCCTTGCACGTATACGTAATTCTTTGAGGTATTAATTCATACTTCAAACTTTGTGCGAGTTCAACAAAACTGATTAAATTTTCATCAGAATTCCGATTTTTTCAGAATTTCTAGAAAAATTGTGGTATGCAGGGTTGTAGTCTATTAAATTTTGATTCATCGAAGTGCAAGTTTGAAGTAACTTGAAAACTTATTTTTTACCTACGGTGTTAGCTGTTTCTTTCCACATTTAATGTTTTCTTCCATAAAAATTACAAGCATTTACTTTATAAAGAAACTGCATAAAACCACTAGGAAAAAAAGTATCAAAAATCAGCGCAATTTTTGGATCGCTTCATGATTGCAACTGATAAAAAATAATACTAAAAAATAATAATAAATTTTAATGGATTAGACAACTGCATAATCGTACTTTTTTTAAGTTCTCATTAAAAAATTTAAATTTTGGGTAAATAATTTTTAAATGAAAATTAAAAATTGTACATAAAAATTATAAAATAAAGCTGCATACTCGTATTTTTTTTTTGTATTTAGATTAAAAAAGTTTAAAATTTTAATAAAATAATTTTTAATTAAATTTTAAATAAATTTTATTGAGCTATAAAACTGGTTAAAACTGGTCGGTTAAAAAATTTTAAATTTTTAATTAAATCATTTTTAAATAAAAATATTTTTTAATAAATTTTGATGAGCTATAAAACTGCGTACTCGTATTTTTTTTATTTTTTTGAATTTCGATTAAAAAATTTTAAATTTTTAATAAAATAATTTTAAAATAAAAATAATTTTTAATAAATTTTAATGAGCTATAAAACTGCGTTCTCGTATTTTTTTTTAGAAGTTTGATTAAACAAATTTTAATGAGCTATAAAACTGCGTACTCGTATTTTCAAAATAAAGGTTGTCAAAAAAGTCTTGCGGTATTTTTATTGAATTTTCAATTGTTCCCAACGAGATGTCAACTTCATAATGCCCCTCTTATAGAAGCCCGCTTCCCTATTGTCAAAAAACTCGGAGAGCCAATTTCACAGGACTCTCTTGTGGACAACTTCCGACTACCAAGCTCGTTCGCCATGGACAGAAATAGGTGGTAATCACTTGGTGCGAGATCCGGACTATACGGTGGATGCAAAAGAACCTCCCATCCGAGCTCCCGGAGCTTCTGGCGCGTCACCAAAGATGTGTGTGGCCTGGCGTTGTCCTGATGGAAGACAATTCGGCCTCTGTTGATCAAAGATGGCCTCTTCTGCATGAGTGCTGCATTCAAGCGGTCCAGTTGTTGGCAGTACAGGTCCGAATTGAGCGTTTGGCCATAGGGGAGCAGCTCATAGTAGATGATTCCCTGCCAATCCCACCAAACACACAGAAGAACCTTCCTGACCGTCAATCCAGGCTTGGCCACCATCTGGGCAGCTTCACCGCTTTTCGACCACGACCGTTTGCGCTTCACGTTGTCGTAAGTGACCCACTTTTCATCGCCAGTCACCATCCGCTTCAAAAACGGGTCGATTTTGTTGCGATTCAGAAGCGATTCGCATGCATCCATACGGGCAAAAATGTTTTTTTGCGTCAAGTCGTGTGGCACCCATACATCGAGCTTCTTTTTGAATCCAAGCTTCTTCAAATGGTTTTTAACGGTTTGATGACTCATGCCCAGCTCTTGGCCGATGCTACGGCTCCTACTATGCCAGACTCTTTCGATCAATTCAGCGATTTTATCGCAATTTTCGACGACAGGCCTTCCGGACCGTGGCGCATCTTCGATCACCTCTGCACCAGAACGAAAACGTTGAAACCATCGTTGTGCGGTGGAAATGGAAACTGTATTGGGTCCATAAACTGCACAAATTTTATTGACAGCATGAGATGCATTTTTGCCTTTATCGTAGTAGTACTGTAAAATATGCCGTATTTTCTCTTTATTTTGCTCCATGTTTGCGACGCTATAACTCACGAACGACTAAAAGCAAACAACAATTAATCAAACACGTGTTAGCACATGAAAAGAGCTTTCCAAAAAGCTCTAGCGTGAACCGATGCGACGAATACAACTAGAACTACGCGCTTGCAAAGACAAACTTGCGGAAATACCGCAAGACTTTTTTGACAACCTATAACTTTTCTCAAAATATAAATTTTGATATTTTGTCTAAAATTTGTCAAATTTTCTTCAAATTTGCACTTACATTTATATGTTCCCTGGCAGTAGAAGGAACTATATTTTCATAAAAAATTATTATTAAATATTAGAAACAAATAAATTGCAAAAACTTATGAATAAGTGTCTTATTAAGGGGGTAGTTTGGTTAATTCGGTGTAAAACAAGCATATTTTTCGAAATTTTTGTTGTCGACACAGTTGATTTATTCAAAATTTTAAAATTACTTCATTATAAAGTCATATTTAAAGAATATTGTGTGAAATTTTCATTGATTTTTGTGAAGAAATGAGTTGGTGGCAGCGAATCTTCGCGGACGTCTCATAAAAAAGTTTTATTGCGGTGTCCCTCAGAACTCATTACTGGATCAACTAAAATCAAACAACCAAATTGATTTCATCAGCTAATAAAGTTTCGCAGGTAACAACGTCGAATTTTTTTTTTTTTTTTTTTTTTTTTTTAATTTTTTAAAGCGCTTTGAAGTCAAAACACCGATTTTTCATAAAAAAAACTTGAAAACTTTGTTGTTTTAAAATATGACAAAATTAAAAAAAAAAAAAAACTCGACGTCATTACCTCGTGAATAAAGTAAAGAAACAAAAAAACCAAATTTGAAAAGAATCGGTGCAGTAGATATGAATCTACAGTGGACACCGACCGTAAAAAAGGCAAGTGTGAGAAAAACGCGTTTAAAGATTTGTGAAGATTTTCGGCAGCGTGAAATCCGGTTGGAGAGGTAGATACTTAATCCTTTGTGTCTTTGTCAATTTTACTCTAATGCACTTCAAACTTTCACACAATAATCTTAAGATCTTATAGAATAATTTAAAAAAAAAAAAAAAAAAAAAAATGAAAAAAAAAAAAATACCATACTACCCCCTTAAACACAGTGTAATTCCGAATATGTTTTAGTTGTTAGCGAGATTAAATAGAAAAGTATTGCTGTCATTTGTTGGCCAACCAGTGTGGTGGAAAAATACTGTAAATTAGACCAATGCATATCGTAAGTTGTTGATAAAGGTGTTTGGCTTGGCAACTAATCCGAAAAAAATGGATGCTCATTTATTGTAAGTAATTCACAACCGCACATATACCTTCACAAATATTGTATATGTGCATATGTGTATGATTCCTGAAATATGCGGTTGTGTGTTGTATAACTCATTCAAACTAATTCGCCAATAACTATTACGCCTGCACCCCAAAAGTGATGCCTTGCCAACGAGTAAACAAGAATTTGGCAAGTTAAGTAAACAAGCAATCATATGCTTGACTGACGGTGCGGCTAAAATGTAACGAGGAAAATATGCAGAATAAGCATGTATGGTATGCTTATATGTATGTATGTATGCATGTATGTAAGTTGGCAAAAATACGATGAAAGGCATACATGTAGAGCAAGTAAAGCAAAACACACAATCTTCGATAATAGCAAAAGTTTCTGTGAATCTCATATTGCGCATTCAATCGCCGCTCCCTTTTCGCTTGACACGTAGCAGGCAGGTAACTTTTTCGTGTGTGTGGTTTTTTTCGTCTATGTTTTTTGTAGGCGTTTCTATACATTCTAAGGCAAATTGATATCAATTGTACATATAGCACATGACTGAATACGTACACAAATAAAATTTAATGTACGGCAATAACGACGTCAAAACTATATTCAAGCGCTGAGCCGCTGCTGCTTCTGTAACAAACACACGCACTTCAACATCAGCCGACAATAGAAAATTCCATAATGGCGAATTTGTCTACAGAGTTCTAGATTTACATGGGCATACTCAAATGTAAAGACATACATATATATATATGTGTGTGTGTGTAGTGCATAATTGTAATCGAAAGCACAAAGAGCTCAGAGGAAGGTTTAATAAAATAAATAAGTTATGGCCAGGTGTATATATACAGGGTGTTTCAAATGCGAGTGTTTTAGTTTTTTTTTTTGATTTATGCAGCTGTTGACAGATGTTAAGATGTTAGAAAGACGAAATGAAGTTGAGCCAAAATGCGTTCCACATGAAAATAATTACAAAATTCACTACGAAAATAGTGGATTTAAGAAAACTTGCAGTTTCGCAAAATTGTGTACTCAGTCGATTGTTATAATCGCCCAGCAGCGCGGGGAATAAAAACAAGTTAATCGAAAATTTTAAGCAATTTGGTTCGGCATCAGATATAAAAACAATAGTGAACGGTTGATTCAGCTATTCGATTCAATTTTTAGCCATTCAATTAAATTCTCAGCCGTTCAATTCAGTTCTCAGCCGTTCAATTCGCTACTGCAAGGGAATACATTGCAGAAAATCAAAATTTTCCAATTGAACGACGTTCAAAGCTACAGAACCTATATGGAGCCATCAGATAGAAAATAGTACGCATTTGATTTGGCCCTTCAGTCCTAGCATATTCGGTGGGAGACTTTTTAATATTGTTGGCGGAATGTATATTTTTAATTACTGAAGAAAAACCAACAGTAAAACAAAATGTCTCACAGGCTAATAAAAAAAATATTTTTCTCATCTTTTGAGAACCCAGTGCATGCTTAGAAGCTTAAAATCGACTAGAATAATCTCAATCGATGGTTACGTCTGCCAGTGAAAATTAAAAAAATGTTTTCATTTAACATTTTCAAACCATTAGAAAGTTTCCTAACACAGTCTACCATTTCTAATTATGTAACAGCAGGGCCGTAGAGAGCATATCCGGGCCCCGGGGGAAAATTCGGGGCCCCGGGGGAAAATTGCAAATGCCGGCCCTTTCCAATAATGTCTAATTCATATAAATACGGCCCCGGGGGAAAAAGTATCCGATCCACCCCCTCTCGTCGGGCCTGTGTAACAGAGTTTAAGGATTTTGAATTCTTATTCGATTCGAAGTTTTCCTTCAATGGTCACATTAATTTCAGTCTTCAAAATTTGTGGTCGATTCTAGGCTTCATTCGTTGCAAAACATCCGAATTTTCTGATTCGTGTAATCTTTTTAAACTGCTGTTGACGGCTCTTGTTCGTTCTTACTGAGAGTCCCTTACGTTTGGAGACGTTACGACAAACTTTCGATAAATATAATTGAGCACGCATTAGATCCCGTAGGGCTTAATAGCTCCTTTTTCATCCTATAATACTCGACTAAAGCTAATTAATCTTAAATCTGTAGAAAACAGAAGGACACTCCTTTCACATTCATTTATTTTGAGTGCCGTTAATGGCATCGTCGACTATCCAGTTTTACTTGAGCGGAAAAGCTTTGAGGGGACAGATACCTGTAAAATTTCGAAAAACAATTTTTTTTTGTTTTTCATAAAATGTTAATATAATTCTTTAAGAATATGTCAAACAAATTTTAGAACGTAAATTTAAGTATTTCTTATATCATAGATCGTCAACTGTGACGACTCTATTCTTTGTGTTCGAGCGCTGGTAGAGGTTGAAATTTCATGTATTCAAAGTTTAGACGCGTTTTTCTCAAACCTACTATATACGAAATTTTGCACACATCTTTTCTATGATATTATTTTCTATGTAAATTTACAAGTTTTCGAAAATTTTTCGAAAAAATATTTTTCTCGAAGCAAAAATAGTGAAAAAATTCGCCCCAAAATTCTTTTTTTAAACATTTTTTCCCCGATTTTTTTTTCCTTTTTTAATTTTTTTTCCATTTTAATTAATTCATATAGAAATTATGACATTAATAAACAAAAAAATGTTTGGTTTTTTTTGCCACTGACGTCGATGCTACAATGCCCGCCGATTGAGGAGCCCCGCTGCGACTTCCCTGGAAGAATTGAGTGTGCATCCGCCATTTTAAATTATTAAAATAAAAAAAAAAAATTGTATATTATTTTAATGCATAAATAAACTGTACGCCAATTTTGAAAAAAATATATTGACTTCTTCATTTTAAATAATTTTAATGAAAATCAGGGCAAATATGGCAGTTTACAGGTATCTGTCTCCTTAATGTTTCACAAAGAAGTCTTTGGAATTTTTCTCTTTTTTATGGGGAAAGCTTAAAGACTAAATTTGCTAGTAATGCACCTATTGCGCACGCACTTTGAGACTAAAATTCATTATCCAATTCCTGCTTTCTTGATTTCGCTTTATCTATGGTAGACCTAATTTTGTGAAAATTTTAAATTTAGTTGCTTAATATTGCATTTTTATTGATAGTTAATATTTGTTGCCACATTTGGATGGATTTCTTTACATTTTTGTTTGGTCTGTAGGGTACTCTGTACTGCAGATTATTAAAATAATTTAAAATGATGTAGATTTTTTAACAAAAAATATGAATAATCTTAATGAGTAAAACTACTTATTCGTCTTACTTATTAAGATTATTAACATTTTTTGTTAAAAAATCTACATTATTTTAATAATCTGCAGTACAAAGTACCCTACAGACTAAAAAAAACTTATAAGACAACTATTTATAACATAAAATTAATTGAGCAATATTTGGGCGAAGCAAAGTTAATCTCAAGAGGTTTGTAGATAATATGTACTAAATTCCATCCGAGTTCTCATGATGGGTTCGATCTTTGGATGTTTCTTATAATAGAGAAAAAAATTTAAACTGTGGAATGCTCTAGATAGGGTTTTAAGATAGATTCACTCAAGAAAGTAGGCAAAATCCACAATAGCTTGAAAAATATCCAAGACGAAAGATGAAGACGAAATGAATAGCCGAGGCTGCAGAGATTTCAAATTGATGAGTAAACATTTGGAATTGTTTGAGGATATGGGGTCATGAAAATAAAGGCAAGGTAGATCGAAGCCACAGAAAACTTTTTGTATACGTTCAAGCAGGCAGGCATGATAAAATATCCAGATAAAGGATGCATGTTCCAGTTTAGAACGAGCAAATGATGAATGAATGAGAGTAATTTAAGGGTATAAAGGCAAGCAAATTCTGCACTGTACAAGCGCTAATATAGCACAAGGCTTCTAAATGATATACATAATTAAAATGACTAGTAAAAGTGAACTTTGTGTCAATCAAGTAACTCATAAGTCCAAAGATTCACCAACCGATCACAGACGACAATTAGAGATAAGGTAAGAGGTCTTCAAAGCAATAGACCACTTCGCAAAAGTAATGTGACCAATGCATCGAGAGATGCTATGAATGGATCTACGCTAAACTCTCTCGATTCTGTGAGAATACGTGGAATAATTTGGATTTCACAGTACTGATGCATCTTCCAAATATGAAGTAATCAGTGAATTGTAAAGCGTGTTTCTAATATAATTATTTGCTGAAAAGCTAGAACAGGTGTTCGGTACAATAAAGCTCTTAGGGTTAATGAATAAAAAGCTGAATCAAGAACGACACCGAGGTTTTAAAATTCATTGACATTAGAAAGATGAGCTGATACTGATAAGCAGAGGCAACTTAGTATTTGCGAAAATGTCGTTAGAAATAAATACCCATTAGAAACTTAAATTGCCAGCCGAGGTTCCTCTCTTCTTTGCGCTTTGAGAGTGAGATGGTCGAAAAATATATAAAAAGAAAATGAGAATAATAAGAAAAATGGTCGAAAAATATATAAAAAGAGAATGAGAATAATGAGAAAAAATATACTTTGCCCAATTTTTCTTCAAAATTCTTCAATAAAGCACGCTTCTATACTCAGAGCTTCTATACTCTCAAAGATCAGTTGCAAAAAATGTTGGCATGGAAACTCGGAAAAAATATGAAACATTTAACTCATTAGTGAATGATGATGAACTGTAAAATCTTTGAGCTCGAGAAACTTCACTTGATTTTAATACAACGAAACAGAGTGCACCTTAGGTCGTATGCTCTTCATCAAAAGCAAGGTACTGGCAAAAATGAATCAATGTCTACTACAGTTAAAAATAATGGATTTCTTTCTCCCCAAACCAATAAAAAATGTACCAATGCCTCTTATGGATAATTTTCACCAAATAAGCACCTTTGAAATTTGGTTTAGGTTAATTTAGGTTAGGTTAGGCGGCCGCCGTAGCTGAATGGGTTGGTGCGTGATTACCATTCGGAATTCACAGAGAGGTGAATTTTTTGGGTACATACTTAGGTATTCTAACGTATCTGGCTTAGCAATCAGATGCAGCGTTCAACAATGTTATAAAAAAAAAAAATTGGAAGGTGGTGCAAAATTCATCATCCTATTTTGTTTGTGTACAACTATTTAACTAAATAAAAAGAAAAAGATTTTAAGTGATTAAACTCTTTATCTCGACCTTTACGCTCTCCATTGCTAGTCCGTTTGTATCAGCAACTGCTAGTGCACAAATATGATTGACATTCGGCACCATTTGCAAAAATTACAAATCTTCCGGTAGAGTGCTTAATTTTGCGGCACCTTGTATGTGCTCATATGTGCTCATATGTGTACTCGTATTTTATGTTCATACTTATACTAAATAAAAAATAAAAAATTCCCAGTATATATTTTTATTTGCATATATCGGCTTATCTTTAAATTGCAAAGAAAATTTGTACCATTAAATTCTCATTCTCGCATTTTTTCTGCTTGAGTAGTTGGGTATGAGTAACTTCCGTTTTCCTTTTTTTTTTGTGCTTAAGAAATGCGCAATCAAATGCAAAGAAACACCCTGGCTATGCTAAGTAATGGCTCAATGGCTTTGAAGGAAACATTTGGTAGCACACAAATATTTAGAATTTTTTTATTCAAATGGTTATAGATTAGAAAAAACTCGGCTTTGGTTGCTGCGCAGCTGCGGTACTTTTTGTACGTTAAAGAAATGCGATTCAGGGTACTTCATATTTTTGTTCCCCTCCTCTTCTTTTGTGCAAAAATAAGTAAACTGTCTTCAAAAAGCACAGATTTGCCCGATTTGATACACACATTTTAGGTGAATTTATTCGATTTTTTATTTTATTCATTTAGCAAACAAGGCATAGGTAGATGGGTAGGTGAAATGGTTGAAGTGCCAGACAAACAAGGCATAGAGGGATTATAAAATGATTCATTATATAGCGTTTGGTTAATAAAAAGAAAAAGTGCTATAAGATTTCTTTAGTTTTTTGATAAAAATAAAAAAAGTAATACGACTGCCGAGGCCATACTAAAGTATTTATTTTTAAATTTGCAGATGCTAACACCTCAATTTATCTTATTGTCTCACAGTTTTAGGCTTATTATTTTTTAATACAAGTACAGCTAATTTTCGAACAGAAACTATATAAATTCAAGCTTCAAACTGTCTATAAAAATTAGAAAAATTCTACAAACTTTTTGTCACGATTCTACGTGCACTTTCGTTACATGGGGAAATATACACAGATGGCTCACATGGGCGGGTGGGCGGAGGTGGGCGGAGGTGTATATTCCGAACATCTTGGGATCTCCTTCAGTTTTCGGCTCCCCGACTACTTTAGTGTTTTTCAGGCTGAACTGATGGCAATAATGAAAGCCGTGACACTAGTACAGTGTGATACGATATCTGGAGATGATATCTACATTTTCACTGATAGCCAGGCGGCGATAAAATCCCTCACAAAACAGTCGCCAATCTCCAAGGTAGCCATGAAATGCCGCACATGTCTTAACGAAATGGCTAAGTCATTTCACCTAATGATAGCATGGGTTCCTGGCCATTGCGACATTGAGGGGAACTGCAGAGCCGATGTACTAGCGAAAATCGGTACCAAATTGACTAATGAGTACAAAGACAACGATATAGGTATACCCTTGCAAACATGTAGACTACGTGTCCGCGAGGAAATTGCTAGAGTAGCGAACGAAAGTTGGCGTAACGAAGCCACTTGCAAAATAGCCCGACAGATGTGGCCGACTCTCAATGCTAAACGCACAGAATTTCTACTAAGAAGAGATAAACGTAGTCTTAACACACTGATGTCAGTTATTACGGGGCACTGCCTAATCGGTAGGCACGCTCAGAGAATGGGTGTGGAAACACATGACTTCTGCAGAAAGTGTCTAGACGAGGAAGAGGAAGAGACGATCCCGCACCTTCTGTGTCACTGTCCTGCTCTACCCAGACGTAGACCTCGGCTCTGTCGAAATTAAGGATCTTGCGAATTTTTTGAATAGCACACATTGGTTTCAGAAGGGATAGGGGCTAGTTCCCGCACGCAGCATCACAATCACCTAACCTAACCTACATGGGGAAAATGCGAAACACAGCGTACTCCAAGCAGAGGCGGAGGCAATTAAAGAAGCAGCAGATTGGCTATTCACTTGTGTCACAACCGCCGCGGAAGTAAATATCTACTCTGATAGCTAAGTGGTAATCAAAGCCCAGCATTCGAGGTTGATGCGCTCGAAAATAGATAGGGAATGCCTGACTTCCCTTTCGATTGAATCCCCAAATTCTTTGATTTAAGGCTCATCTGGGTACCTGATCATAGCGATATTACAAGAAGCTGAGAAGGGGATGAGCTGACTAGACAAAAGACCTGAGATATAGTTTTTCCGCGAAAGGAGAGAATTAGGATACCGTTGAATAACTGCGGTGTGTTCTTAGAGAGGTGGCTTTGTGCCAACTCAGCGAGGGCTGGACAAGTACAAAAATTTAGCGTAAGGTCACAAAATCTTTCTGGCCACGTATGAAACACAGGCGCTTCTGAGGTTAACAAAATTTCAGCTCTCGAATTTCGTGGTCGCTCTTACATGACATTGTTCGCAAGGTACGCATGTCGTGAGACGTGACAACACTTCGAGTACTTTTTGCGTCAGCTGCATAGAGGATGAGGTGGAATCAGCTTAGCACCTTTTCCTTAGCTGTTTTCCCTTTGCGGTGCTAAAATTTAGACATCTTGATTCTAATTTTTTCTTTCAGCCTACTGAAATGGCAGGCCTTGATATTAAAAGCTTGCTGAGCTTCATCTGCAGTGCGAATCGGTTAATACCAATGTAACTCAGTCATCATTCGGTCGTTATCAACAGAAACACATTGTTAGTACATTTCATTTTCGCACTTTTTTGGCCGAAATACCTTGCCGACTATTTCTCTTCCTGCCGATTACAACAGAGATGCATTTAAAGTTCGTGCATGTTGTTTTTTTCTCGCCTTTTTTTTGGGTTCACCCAAGTTTTATGTCCATTCCAATTTTCGCCTAAATACGCACATGCGTTCGCTGTGATAGGAAATTGTTTAAACAGCACCTGTCATACACATTTACTATTCAATTGGCAGAAAACTTTAATCACAATCTCAAAAAAAACCTCTTTTAACTTTTGAAAAGCGGCAACAATGGCAAATTTAATTAGTAATACCAAGAATTAATGCAATGCAGACTGGCATCCCCATGCACATTAAGGCTTCATTTAAAAAAAATTGCGCTTTTTTACTAGAATTATAAATTTGTGATATACTTGCATATATTTTATAATTTTAAAAAATTTGACCTAAATACAATGAGCCTTTTCAGTTGTATATACCTTTAAAAGTTTCAGATAACGATGTTTTTTTCCATTTTAATTTAGATTTTAAAATTAATTGTATATTATTTTATCATCTGAATATTAAGTTTTTTCGTAAGAACTCGATATTTTGATTTATTTTCAGTAATAGTTTTTTTTAATTTTAATTTAGATTTTCAAATTAATTTCATATTATTTTATCATCTGAATATTAAGTTTTTTCATTAGAACTCGATATTTTGATTTATTTCCAGTAAAGGTTTGCTGCCCTGTGTTGAGCCAAAATTTGGCTATGGGTAAAAAATTTGTCAAAATATTTGATGCGCTTAAAAAAATAGTGTCCTTACCTGTATTGAGAATTTATATAAAAAAAATATGCGCATATATGAAAAACACTATGCGACAATAATCAACTTTTTTTGTTATCCAGACAAACTTGCTACTGCGCGTGTAACTATAGATTTTATTCAGTAATCTGGCATACCAAATTTTTCATTTTCTTATCAATTGAATCTTTTAAAGGCTTTACAATTTCAACAGGGAAATCATAAATAGAGGCGTCCACGGCGTATACTTTATTTCATATGAGGAAACTTCAACACCAAATATAACGAAGTTGAGATATTGAGATATGTAAATACTTATACAGTTTGTCAAAAAACTCTTTGCATATGAAAATAAAAAAAATAAAAAATCAAAAGATGTATTGGATTTACGTTGAAATAACAACTTGTTTTTATTTTTTTTTTTTTAACAATGCTTAAGGCCGGCGGGCCAATTAGATGTCCTAAATTCAGTAGTTTTCGCGAAGCGTTGTAGGATGAGAAAAAAAACAATTAGCCAAATGAAGTTTTGGGGATAGTTTAATATATATTTGAACTAAAAAAAAAAAAATTTGCACAATCTCCAACAATATATTGTAAGCCGAGTTATCAATAGATTCCCAGAGCGCCTTGCCACTGAAGTATCCAACTTCTGTACAAGATACAACTTGCAATTTTCATCTGAAAACAAAAAAAAAAAGATTATTAATTTTGATGTAATTATCTTCGATGTGAACTAAGAAAATTGGGAGAAACACGTAAATTCGAATTTTTGGGGAAGGTAGAAAAAAAAGTGGTTTTTCAAGGAAAAAAAAAAACTCTTCAACTGGGTAAAAAAGTCCCTTAAAAAAAGTTTTTGGATGTTTTTTTAGTTCACATAGAAGAGAAAACAATACTGAAGATAACGCATTTTGAATGAAATGGATAGCTCGTTTAGTTTTTTTGCAATCGTGTACATAAATTAGGTAAAATCGTGAAAATGAGAAGCCGAGAAAACGCGCTTCAAACTTCAACAATAAGCGCACGGTTGCTCGACGCCGCACTACGCTCGGCTCTGTAGCTCTGCAAATACTTGGAATTTAACTCTGAAAATTTGCGTCTCATGTTCTTGAATATCTAAGCTATTGATTTCAGGAAAAACAAAAATCGATTTTTTTGACCTTTTAATTGGCCCGCCGGCCTTAACAAAAACATGTTTTCCAATATATTAAAATAAAAACTTCTAAGGCGATAATAATATGCTAATATAATATATGTTATACTAAAATATAAAAACAGTTCAATTTCTCTGCTGTCAAAAAAGTGTTTGCACAGTTGTTTGAAAATCAAGTTCGGTGGAATTTTTGGTCTTTTTGGGTTAATATTTTGTATGTCCTCCTTAGGCATCAATTACCGCTTGAAAACGAACTCGCATTGATTTAATTAGTTTCGGAATACGAGTATCATACTCCAATGGTATTTTTTCCCACTCATTTCTAATGAATCTTATTAATTCAGTTGTATTAGTTGGCAATATTTTTCCTACTTTTCTTTTTAAATGAACCCACAAACTTTCGATTGGGTTAATGTCGAGACTTTGGGCGGGAGTATCAGAAACTTTGTGTGCAGTTGTAGAGTAACCAGGTCCTGCATAAATAAGATTTATGTTTGGGATCATTATCTTGATAGTATTTGTATTTAAATTTGTTCGAATTTTCCGGGTCAATAAAGCCGAATTTTCTAATACTGGAAGTCAATTCGTTTTTTAGAATATCAAGCTATACTTTCTTGGTCATTATTTCGACCAAACTTTTGATTTCACCCACTCCCTTGGTTGATATACAACCCCAAACCATTACTGACAGTTTTCCAAACTTTACGATAGGGATAATATTTTTGTTTTGAAGTGCTGTAAGAGGCTTACGCCAAACTGTCTGTGGTCCATCATGGCAGTAGAGCATCATTTTCGTCTCATCTGAGAAAATAACGTCATCCCAGTACTCTGTGGGAAGTGATACGTGCTCGGTGGCAAATCGCAATCTTTTATCAGCGTTTTGTGCTGATTACAGGGGGTTTTTCCTAGCCACTCCTGAAGAATATTTGTGTTTTTGCAACACTTTTTGAAAAGTTTTATGAGAAACTTTTAACCAGTAGTCCTTCTGCACTTGAAGAGCTAATCCTCTTGTACTGCTTTGCGGGCTATTATTAAATAGTTTTATAATTTTACATTCAATTCGCTGCGTCACTTTTTTTGAAGATCGTTTCAACTCGAGTCTTCCTTCATTTTCAGCACGGTTTATGATATTACAGTTCTAATTTTGAGGGAGAACATATCGGCGATTTCTCTGGCTGACTTGCCTTTGTAGTGATTGAAATACACTAATTGAATAATATTTTTTGAAACTCGTTTTTCTGGCACTTTTTTATTCAAATCTTAGATCACTTGTAGCACTGAAGACAATCACTTTATAACTAAATAATTTCTTACCCCTTTCACTTTCCATACCATTTGCAAAAAAACCCAAATGAATGAAATTCGCGGAAAATAACTACATTTTTTGTTGTTTTCATCAGTTATGCAAAGATTTTTTTGACACTTTTTAAATAGACTAAACATCTTTTTTTGTTGTTGTTTTTGTAATGTGTGTTTTTTTTTTTTGTTTGCTTTTTTATTTGTTGTTGGAATTCTCGATCAAAGCTAAAATTTTAAATTTTTCTTCACTATGCACAGATATTCTTGACAAACTGTATGTGAATACCCTTAATATACATATATATATATACATATATATATACAAATATATTTTTTTGTTTTCAAATAATTCATTAGAAATTTTCAATAATATTTACAAATAAAATTTTCAAAGGGCATTATGGTACCATACTTTTCCTGGCAAACAGTAAACCAAAACTTTTTTTTAAAGCTGGTTTTATTCCCTTTTGGTATCCATATTAACATCATGGAGAGAATGTAAGTATTTAAAACCATTTTTTGAAAACTTTGAGTCCCTTAAAAAATTTAATTCATCAGGAAACTAAAAAAAAACTAAGTATGCAAATTACTGTATACAATCTATATTTTTACGTACATATACAATTTGTCCTACATAAATTTTACTGTTGCACGGTGTATTATACGATATTCCTAGCTTGACTCCTGCTGGTCTGCTTTTTAGCGCCATAAATTTTCACTGTATGAATTTCGACGGAAACGTAAAATTCAATCATTTAACTTTCCAAATGATATTACAGTAACAATAAGCTGCGCATCGCGTAATTAATGCACGTATTTTAAAAGAATTTTCTTCTTTCCATTATAAAAACTACGTCAGCGCGTAATTGGTGGATATTGAAACCGTAGACAAATTTAATTAATCATGTGACATTGTAATGCGATGAATAGGTGAAAGCAAAATGGACTGGTGGAGCTACTGTACGCACTTGTATGTATGGACGCACTTGTATGTATGCAATCATTTCAGTGAATATACAGTGCACATTTGGTATATTTTAAGTAGAAAACTGTATAAGAACTTATATGTAAAATGTATAGGTAAATACCCAACAGAACTTGGAACCATCGTATGGGTAACGCTGGATTATTCCACTGCGGGGATAACACTCTGTTTATGTAATATTCTTCGCAGTAATTTATGCAGTATATGTCGCATTTTGCTTGCCATTTTATTTGGTTAAGGCCGGCGGCCCATTTAGATGCCAGATTAGATGTAAATAATATCTGCATTTCTCGAATGTCTGATGAAATGGTAAATTAAAAGCCTGGACATTCCTCGCATTCTTCACTCATGTTTTCCATCAGGCCTTTGAACTAGGAGCAAAACTCATTACAAGATTTTCCGTGCCGCAAGGCTATATAAATTTTATAAAAGGTAGGTAGCTGCAACCCTTTAGTCTTTTTTAACAAGTTCTGCGAGAGAAAATGTGAGATAATCTCACCCGACAGTTCAGAGCGCCATTCTCGGTCATTTCACACTCCCTAAACTAATAAAGTTTTATACCTCTGTTATTTTGAAAACTCAGATTTGCATCGACGTTTCTGAGCACAAATAATGAAAATTAATAAAAAATATTGCACCATTTGTCTAACTTGTTTATAGTTTGCGGAGCACTTAAAGCGTTAAAGAAAAATGAATAAAAAATATTTTAGAATGTGTTGAAATTTTTAAAAGCTTGCAGAGCAGTTAGAGCAGTTAAATAGTGAACAAATTGAGCAACAATATTTTACATTTCTTCCGTCTTTTTTGTAGTTTGCAGAGTCCTCAAAGGGCTAAAAAAAATCAATACAAATACTATAGCATTTGTTTAACTTTTTTCAAGTTTGCGGAGTCGTTAAAGGGTTATGCAAAAATTAATAAAAAATATTTTACCATTTGTTCAATTTGTTTATAGATTGCACATAAAGGGGGGTTAAACAAAAAGATATTTTTTTTTTTAATATACAATTCGTCCAACATTTTTATAGCTTACAGACTCCTCAAAAGGCTAAACAAAATTTAATAAAAAATATTTTACACCTTGCCCAAATGTTTTAAAGCTTGCACGGCCCCTAATGGGTTAAACAAAAATTAATAAAAAAATTGTACTATTTTTTAACTGCAGAGCTCTTAAAGGGTTAAACAAAACTTAAGAAAAAGTGTTTCACAATTTGTCCAATTTTATTCAAATCTTAAACAACAATTAGTAAAAACTGGGTATACTATAAGTCCAGAATAAGTCTTGTTCGTATTTAATAGAGTTATATATAAATCCGATTGGCGCGTACACCCTTTTTGGGTGTTTGGCCGAGCTCCTTCTCCTATTTGTTGCGTGCGTCTTGATGTTGTTCCACAACTCGAGGGACCTACAGCTTCAAGCCGACTTCGAACGGCAGATATTTTTTTTATGAGGAGCTTTTTCATGGCAGAAATACACTCGGAGGTTTGCCATTGCCTGCCGAGGGACGACCGCTATTAGAAAAAACGTTTTCTTAATTTTGGTGTTTCGCCGAGCTTCTCTCTCTGAATTCCGAATGGTAGTCACGCACCAACCCATTCGGCTACGGCGTATAGAGTTAATGAAGCTAAATTGGCAAATATAAAAATTTTGGTAAAGGTTGTAAAATTGTAAAGATATTTAAGATCAAAACCCGAAGCGGTAAAAAGAAACAATTTTGATCAGTAAAATGTTCTGCTTTTCTACAAAAATAATTTTCGGGTACGCTGATTAAACGGATTTCCAAGAAAATAGAACGCATTTTAAAGCATCTTTTTTTATAGATTTAATGATAAATAAAGAGTTTTCCCATAAGAAGTGTTATTTTGACATTCAAAGAAAAATGCTATTATTTAATATAAATGATCGGATGTTTATTTCATTATAAAGAGGAAGGTATGTCGTTATGAGTGGAAAATAACATCATGCAAATGACCACCACGACTACGCTTACAAGAGAATATCCTTTTCATGAAATTTTCCATAACCGAATTGCAAAGTGGCTGCCCTATGTCCTCGATAGCCTCACGAATTCCATCTTTGAGGTCTTGAATCGACTCTGGGCTGTTAGCGTAGAGCTTCTCTTTCACGTGGCACCAAAGAAAAAAGTCACAAGGTGTTAAATCACAAGATCTCGGTGGCCAATTGTGATCACCTCTTCGAGAGATAAGAAGGTCCGGAAACTTTTCCCGTTAAAGATCAATGGTTTCGTTGCTTGTGTGGCACGTAGCGCCGTCTTGTTGAAAATAAACGTTGTCCAGATCTATACCATCCAATTCCGGCTCTAAAAAATCGTTAATCATCTCTCGATAGCAATAAAATACACCTGTTATTGTAAGACCCTTTATATTTATTGACAAAATGTAATTTAAGAACCTCTGCAAAAACTTATTTACTATTTAATTGTGTTTTTTGAGTTATTTGGGTACTTTTTTAATACAACTCCGAGTGAATTTAATTAAAATTTCCTGGTAAATTCATTGAAATTAATTATTATTTTCAGTTTTTTGACAATGAGGAACTTAGGGTGGGAGTATTTTTAGTTAGTCCCCATTTTAGCAAACGACCATTTTAGTCCCTAGTTGACAAACGAATCGCCTACTAATCAGAATGAATACAAAATTTCACTATCATTTTCGCAAGAGCCTGGATATTCTACCTATTATATCCATTTCTGTTCCACAGTGAGTAATCGCGTGGTGCAAAAAGCAACAAATCTGCGCTACTGATACAGAATCATATCAAACGCAGGCTACTTTGATTTCTCGCTTTGCGAAATTTCACTTTTGGTTGTACTGGGTATTATTTTCACTACATAGCTAATGAGTGTTACAAATATTTATTTAAATATTTCTGTAAAGCTACGTGAAATAATAAATGCAGATATTAAAAATGTATATATTGCCATGCAGGTGCCACTTTAGTATTAAGTAGGGTTGCCAACCGCACATATCAATGTATCAAAATATTTAATTACATGCGCAGAAAAATACCGTATATCGCTTACGAGTACATCGATAAGCCGCTTGAGGCAACGCTTAGTGGCAATATTGGTTTAATTGGTGCAATTAATCAGGACGTGCGTGAATTTATGTTGGTGTGTATGTAAGGTATGTATGTATATGTGTATATTTGCCCATGTGCATGTGGCAACCAACAATGAGCTACGCGTATGAATTATGAGTGCACAACGCTGGCATTATAATCCGCAAGTGACCCGCAAAATTGTAGGTCTTCCATTAAACAAATATTGAGAGAAAAATATTGAAAATTAATAGATGGAAAAAAATTTTCAAGCGCCAATAACTTGAGCAACTTGAATGAGTCATATTAAAAAAAAAAAAAAGTGTGTTTATGAAAAAAAATAATAATTTTTCACATGCTTGATTACTTAATACTTTATAGTAAAAAAAAACTATTTTTATTTTACGCTGCATGGTCGTTTTTAATGCCAATGCCTGTGTACAAGGTGGCGCAAAATTAATCATCGATTTTTTTAACAACCTCTTCACCTGATAAAAAATCAAATGATATTGAGTGCTGGAATTTTTATTTTGACCTTTATGCGCTCGAACGCTCATCTGTTTGTATACTGAAGCTGTATAGTCCACAGGTGTCAAATATGATTGACGTACGACGCCATTTGCCAAATATTCATAAATCTTTTGATACGGTGATTTAATTTTGTTTTTGTATTATGTTTTTCACCATTTTTTAGGAACATTTCACATTTGAGTTTTCTCCTTTAATTGGTTGAATCTCGATATTCATTTACATATTTTTTTCCTTGTTCACTCCTCTCGGGAGCATAGGGCCTCGCTAAGACTTGTCTTGCGTTGGTTTCGTTAATCTATTTGTTTTCTGACAGGGTAGCTGATAAGCTCTCCGCTACCAGTACTAAGTGTTGGAAATGCCACCTGTCGTTGCTTAAAAGCAACGCCTTCTTTACTGCTTGAAGCGCCATCTGTGTGTCACATTTTTCTAGCAGAAGGTTTGCACAGATGGTTGAGGACTTTGCTAAATTTGGTGTGTCTGCGCTATTACCGCGGTTGCCTGTTTCTTTTTGTTTGTTTTAGCAGCCACAATGCGAAATAATGCGCTGACTATTGTGTGGGAGTAAGGATGGAATGGATAGGGTTTTGAAATTGAAGAATGAGATTTTTTTTATATTTGTTTTTTAGAAACAGGGAAAGTAGGTGAGTTTGGAAAAGTGCGAGGATCACGCTTTACGTGGGATTCGAACCCACAACCTCCGGAATGGAAGGCACTTACGCTAGACCACCGAGGTCGCTCATACATATAAGGCATTTGCAAAAAAAAAAAATTTAATTATAAATCTTCCAATATGGTGATTAATTTTGCGCCACCTTGACGAAAAAACAGTCCACGAACCCCGTGTGTTAAATTTTGACGTTTAACTTTTCTCAATTCAATTCTAACTAATGTTTAATGAAAAAAGGGTTCATTCTGTAATAAAAGCCATATGAATCAAAGTTCCAAACCTTGCATAAAATTCAAAAAAAAACAATTATCAAGTTTGCAAACTCCAGTTTTCAAAATTTCACTTTTTTTGATTAGAACTTTTAGAAAACTTTTGAGTATACAATTTTGCAGTACAATAAATTTTAATATGATAAAGTGAAAGTTTGAAGTAATTCAAAATTCGCATTGATTTTTAACATTTTTCTTTGTTGTTTTATTGCGCGTTTTCTTCCATATGAAACATATTTTTATTTGAAGTAAAAGCTCAACAGACTTAAAGGCACTTAGCCCAAGAGAGATCATAGATTTGATATCTTTCAAAATTCTGATTAATATTTCTCAAATATGTTTCAATTTCAAGCACAATACCATTCTGGGCTTAGTCATAAAATACCTAAATATTTTACTTACATTTCATTGAGCAGTTTGCCATTTACTGCTCAATGAAATGTAAGTAAAATACCCCCTATAAGGTTAATGTTCTAAATCAAGCATTTGGAGTCGCAGGCATCAGCTTATTGCTAATATTTGTAAGTAAAAATATACCAGCTGTGCTGAGGCTTCCACAGTTCATGATAAATTCGAAGGATAAGAAGACACCAGCTGTGCTCAGAGGGCATGCCGAAATACCGCAAATTTTAAGCACATCGATGAGTGTTTTCATTAAATTTTTCTTAGATGAAGAGTTACAAACTCTTGCATACAAAAGTATTGAAGACCTTAAAGATAATATCACTTTAAGTTATATCATTAAAGCAGAGACCAAAATTCTTACTAACCCCCCAAAAAATAATTTAAAAAGCATTCCACAACCATTTAATAGAGTCTGTCTCTATTACTTTATTAACGACCGCCGCAGGCGTAGCTATGGTTCTAATTCGTTTTTTGTTGTTGAGTAATTCAAAATTGCTTTTGCATTTAAAGCTTGTTATGCTTCTAATGGAAACGGCAACAGCGCACGACAGTAAAATTAGAATACACTTTTTTTTCAGTGAACAGTCTTTAATAAAATAAAATTTATTTAATGACATCAGCTCGCCCAAGTTACCAATAAAAATAAGGCGTTTTTCAATAGGTGCGCTTCAACTTTTTTCCGATAGGGAGGGCGAACGACGCAATATTTTTTATTTTTCGCTTGTCATTTGTAAACTTCATTAGTATACATTTCATCATGGAACGCTACACACTTAAGCAACGATTGCAAATCGTGCAAATTTTTTATGAAAATAATCGTTCTGTTGCTGCTACTTTAAATCCAAATAATTCCAAAAAATCATCTTCAGTGATGAAGCTCACTTTTGGCTCAATGGCTTTGTCAACAAGCAAAATATGCGTTACTGGGCAGAAAGCAATCCACACGTGATTCATGAGGCACCGTTGCATACCGAAAAAATCACTGTTTGGTGCGGTTTACATGCCGGCGGCGTAATTGGCCCATATTTTTTCGTTAACGAGAACGATCGCCACGTTACTGTGAATGGAAATCGATACCGCGACATGATAAACGATTATTTTTGGCCGCAATTGAATGGTATGGACTTAGACGACATGTGGTTTCAACAGGACGGGGCCACAAGCCACACAGCACACGCTACAATTGATTTGTTGAAGAGTAAGTTCGATGAGCGCATTATTTCCAGAAATGGACCGGTCGAATGGCCGCCGCGCTCGTATGATTTGACGCCTCTAGACTATTTTCTTTGGGGTTATGTGAAGTCATTGGTCTACAGTAACAAGCCGGCGACGATTTGTGAGCTCAGAGCCAATATTGAACGCGAAATTGCTGGAATTTCGGCCGATTTATGCAAAAGAGTAGTCGAAAATTGGGTTCAACGATTGGACTTCGTAAAACGTGCACGCGGTGGTCATGCAAAAGAAATCGAATTTCATACTTAAATGTATATGTTCAAACTCGATAATAAAAAAAAAATAGTTAAAAAAGTCAAACCGTTTGTGTTTTATTCAAAAAACAAGTTGAAGCGCTCTTACTGAAAAACCCTATATGTATACCTTAATAGAAATGGAAGAACTTGCAGTTTTATGCCGATGGGCGAGCACAATTGGAAAAAAACAACCGTTCCCTTCACTCATTCTTTGCTCACAATGGATACGGAACCTGGGCCCTACCGAATGTTAATCTTGCACAAACCCGTTTGCCTGCGGCGACTGACCGAACTTTATTTAAAATGTATGGTATACTTCTTGATTTTTCTCTAAAGTAGTCCCTTTATTAGTTTTTTATATCAGTTTTATATCCCACAAGAATGCCAAAAAGCTTTTATGAGAAGTTTTTCAATGGCATACAATAAGTATCCTCGGAGGTTACTATTGGTTATGCAGAGGGGCGACCTCTATTAGTAGAAAACCTTTTATTTTATTTTGTTGTTTACTTTCAACTATTCCAGCATCCATTGTCTGCATATCATGCATAAACGGCAAAGTATAAATGTAGATTAGGGCGGGTCAATTTGTGCGGAACAATTTTTTTCCGCTGCTAGGAACGGCTTGGATTTTACGAAAATTAGTAAGAAACAAAGTCCACCAAAGCACAAGTCTAAAGATAATTTTCAATCGCACAAACTTTGAAAGAAGAAGCTTGTGCTTTTGCTTTAATCACAGATCATAGGTCGACATGCTTAAATATTCAAAGTACCTCATTTCAACTATTGGAGAAGCTGCAATAAGGAGGAGGAGGATGTGTACGTTAGACACCTTCTCTGTTACTGTCCCGCATGGCGTGCCACTAGTTTTAGATACTTTGGCTCAGTGTTTCTAAATGATACTGATGATCTTACGGATATAAATGTCAGCCAGATCAATGGGTTTGCATTAAAAGCAAAATCGTTTGGAAGTAGTAGCAGATAAACTGCTACTGTGGTATCACAATGGATTGGCAACGGTATAAATGAGTTGGTCTGGAGGGCGGCTATCACTTCTACCTACCTACACTTGTGCTAACATAATTAAGTCACTTCATCTCTTTACAATATTCACAAACTTTTTCATACTGCTTTCTTTTTTTTTGTTAAATTTCAATTAAAATATGATTCATTCTATAATTAAAACCTAATGAACCGAAGTTCCACACATTGTGAAAAATTCACAAAAATTTAATAAATTTCGAAAATTTTCATCAAAGTTTTAACAGTTTTTAAAAAAATCTTCTGCGTATATATATTAGTTTCATAGTCTATCTTGTTTAAGCAATCAACAGAGGGCTTAAGGCCGATTAAAAATGTCGATGATTGTTTTAAATTTTCCGATATTTGGTTTATATGAAAAAAAAAATGCAAAATCGTATACGAGAAAAAAAAATATTTTTTTATTACTATTCGATATGGAGTTTTGAGCTAAGTAAGCTCTACTTGACTTGTTTCTTAAAATTTTATATAGCATCCGAATCTGTCAGGAACGGTGTCGAAAAAAAAATTGGTCTCCCCTAATGTGGATGCATAGTTACTGTTGTACACAGGAAGCTATACATATCCCGGCAAAACTCTACCGGACGAAATAAACCAGCTTGATGGGAAATTGAGTATTTTGCTACAAAATACCATATCATCAAAGCAAACACAAATAGCCAACAAGAATGCTGGCAACAAGCTTTAAGCTTCAAAATGTGCACCCCCATACATACACACATGGCTCAATATTTGTGCATGCCACCGTAGCTCGTTCGTAGGGCAGTTATTGCACTGCCAATGCGGTGGTCTGGCCAATAACCAGCAGCACTCCTAGTCATCAGTAAAATTTTCCCTACAACAACACTCGCTACTTAATCCGAATGCAAGGCAAAATGTATGATGAGAGTTTGCCCTAAAGCTAGCTGATGCTATACATTGATATCAGATTGCTAAGTAGATAGTTTTTATTTTCCTTTTTTCTCACAAACTTTTATTGCTATTTTTGTTCTAGCCCGCAATCTCAGTTGAATGCTTCGATAACTAATCAAGTAGAATAGGTCATTTTCGGGGTTGGCTGCCAAAGCACCAACAGCGACTGACGCCACTTCAATAATTTGCAACAATACAGATACCTACTGCAGGGAAACTCAGGTTACGTACTGCGACCTGCTGGAGGAAAATGAGGTAGCGCATAGCCCTTGTTGCTCTTTGACATATGCTAGCCTCCGTTGGCTTTGACGTTGCCCGTCGGCGGTATGCTGGTGGCGTATAAAATATGAACGAAACTTTGTTAAACTTTTAATGGCACTTCAGTGGAGCTAAGCGTACACAAAGGGGAGCTTCTAAAGAGGGTAAACAAAAACTTCGTTCAACATGTTGGCGAAGCAACAGCTGAATGCGGGGAAATTGTACGCGCATCTAAAGGTTTGCCGACACTTGACTTAGCATAATGATTGCTAACTTTCGTTTTATTAACTTACGAACAAAGCGTGAATAGAAAAGTGAAAATAAAATTCTAACCTGCAAAACAAAAAAAAAATACAAAAACAACAAACAGCGCTGGGGATGTGTATTAATGTGGTTGTAACCAAAATGAGTTGGAAGAGTGTCAAGTGTAGAAATATAATACAGATATATATGTACGTACAAACACTAATAGAGTATATCTAGAATATATTGAATGAAAGTGTGCCCAAGCGGTGATTGAGTTTTTTTATTTTCGAATGGTGTACATACATTTTGTTGTTTTCTCTAGTTGTTTTTTTTGCGATGTGGTCATGCGAAGTACTATCAATGCGGTTGATTGGATGCCTCAATAAGTAATGTCTGTTGGAAGGAGAGCTGTCGACTGAAAAGTGTGACACCGTACGAGGCGTGACACTTGACATCAATGCTGCGCCCACACTGATTTTCAAAGCGCAGTTAGGCTGCAATCAGGCGATAAATTGCTTTTTCTTTTACGCTGAGAAGGGCGTTGTGTCTGGGTGTATAGTGAAGGGGATGTCTGACAAGTATGGAAGGCGAATGGCTATAGCGATTTTTTGAGGCTGCCCTCACAGAAATATATTTAGTATGCAAATTTAATTCAATAGTGGAATAATTATGTACTTATTTTTAATAATAAGGTGTAGGTTTGTATGTATGTATAGAGAAAAGATTTGAACACTGTTTTTTTGTCATTATTTAAATGTAAAATTCAATTAATTTTTTTTTTTCAATTAATATCGAGATACAATAATCTATAATAAAGCAGATCAACGTAAGATATGTTAAGTACTAGCATTTTAGAACCATTGAGGTACCGGACCACAAAAGTAGCAGTTTTTCCACCGAAATCATGAGATTTTTTTAATCTAAAACCTTGCTGCAAAATTTCAGAAAAATTTAAGACATAAGTGAACAGAAGCGATTTGCATATACTTCCAAAAATCAACTGATTATGAGGGAAATTATATTTTTTTTTGTAAAAAAAAATGATCTTATTTTATTGAAAAGTTTCAGCTTAAGTTATTGAAAATTTAAAGTTTAAAAACGTCGCACAAAATTATTTAAAAAGGTTTAATAACAGAATCAAAATAGTGATATTTGCGAAATGAGAATTTGAAACGTGAATTTTGTAGGGTTAATTTTCCAAAAGATGAAAAGTGTCAGGTAATCAAGAGTGGGAGATTTCAAAATCAAGTCAATGAAATTCACTCTGACGAGAATAACAGAACCTGCTGGAACACCCTTCCAATGCTATCCTAGAAGTTTAAGTCAGCCACCATTTAGCTGTTAATAGGACTATGAATAAGTTCGTGCGGTTTTTTTCGAAATTTGAAACTTTATTGACGTAAAATGGTTACAAATTTAATATTCAAAATATTGTCCATCGCTTACTACTACTTTTTCCCATCTTTCTGGCAATTCACGGATTCCCTTTGTGAAAAATTCGGTTGGTTTTGCCGCAATCCACGAATCGATCCATTTTTTGGCTTCGTCGTAATTACGGAAGTGCTGGTCAGCCAGGCCATGTTGCATCGATCGGAAGAGATAGTAATCGGATGGCGCAAGGTCTGGACTATACGGCGGGTGGGGTAGGACATCCCATTTGAGCGTTTCTAAGTATGTTTTGACCACTTGTGCAACATGTGGCCGAGCATTGTCATGTTGCAAAATAACTTTGTCGTGTCTATCGGCGTATTGCGGCCGTTTTTCTCGCAGTGCTCGGCTCAAACGCATCAATTGTCGTCGGTAGACATCCCCCGTAATCGTTTCATTCGGTTTCAGTAGCTCATAATACACAACACCCAGCTGGTCCCACCAGATACACAGCATAACCTTCAGGCCATGAATATTCTGCGCCGACGTCGATGTTGAAGCATGGCCAGGGTATCCATACGTTGCCCGACGTTTTGGATTGTCGTAATGGACCCACTTTTCATCGCCAGTCACAATTCGATGCAAAAAACCCTTTCTTTTGTGCCGTTGAAGCAGTTGTTCGCATGCCATAAAACGGCGTTCAACGTCTCTTGGCTTCAATTCATACGGCACCCAATGGCCTACCTTTCGGATCATTCCCATGGCTTTTAAACGTTTGGAAATGGTTGATTGATCAACTCCCAAAGTTTTTGCAACCTCTTCTTGCGTTTGAGCCGGATCTTGATCGAGCAATTCCTCCAATTCGGTATCCATGAACTTTGGCGGCGCACCCTCGCGTTCTTCGTCTTCCAAGCCAAAATCACCACTTTTAAAGCGTGCAAACCACTTCTGGCACGTTCGCTCAGATAGAGCATGCTCACCATAAACTTCCACCAAGATACGATGACTTTCGGCTGCTTTTTTCTTCATATTAAAATAATGAAGAAGAATTCCCCGCAAAAACACATTATTTGGCACGAAATTCGACATTTTCAAGTGTGGTAAAAATATTGTTGTTTACGCTTCAAATAAAAAACTTATACTGACGTTTGTGCCTTACGACAGTAGCTCTCCAATGAATGTTTGGAAATGTGGATCGATGGAATAATAATCAAGTTACGCCATCTGTTGTAAAACCGCACGAACTTATAAATAGACCTATTATGTTCTATTTAATTCTGGCACTAATTGTGGTGAGTACCTTCGCTAGTAGTTGTCCTTCGTACTTTGACGAGCATTTCTTTCGATTAGTGCTCGATCGGACGTGTAGGCAGACGGTTGATTTTTGAGAGCGGCATTTTGCTCATTGCGCGAGAAACAATGTAAGTATTTCTTGATTTATCTTTTTTGTTGAAAACCTCGGGTTGTGAAAAGGGTTGCTGCCCCAATTTTGAATAGTGGCAGAAACATTACCATGGATAATTATTTTACTTCAATACCTTTAGCAGATGAACTATACAAACAATATAAAAACGACCATTGTGGTAACAATAAGAAAAAATAAAAAGGATATTCCACCTCAATTTATTTCAGCAAAAGGAAGGCCGCAACCACATACAATGACTGCATTTGCCGAAAATAAGGTTCTTGTCTCTTACGTTCCAGTGAAAAAAACGAAAAAAGGTGTACTTATGCTATCATCACTTCATGCCGATGGCCAAGCTAATGATGAAACATCTGAGAACAAACCCGAAGTAATAACCTTTTACAACCAGACGAAAGGGGGTGTAGACACTGTTGATCAAATGAAAGGCACATATTCAGTTTCCAGGACAACCTGCAGGTGGCCAATGCGCCTCTTTTTCACGCTTAGTGACATTACTGGCATAAACGCACAAATTATTTACAAATCAAATACAGGCAATTTAACCCAGAGGAGGACGTTTCTAAAGGAAATTGCACTGGAGCTAATAAAGCCACATATTTCTAATGGGCAGGCCATAAAAACTTTACCTCGTGATTTAAGAAATACTATGGATCGCATTGTACCAGCAAAAGAACCTGAAAGCCAACACCTACAACCGGGCTTTTGCGAGCTTTGCCCCAGGAGTAAAAACAGACGATCGAAAAAAGGCTGCACTTTATGTGGAAAATTACTTTGCACGGAACATGTTAAGTATATGTGCCCATCCTGCTTCGAAAGCAACGTAAATGTCAATCTTACCGAAGACTGATTTTTGTCTTTTATTTATTTATTTTGTTACAAGGAGTTTTTTCTGTTAATATACTAAAGTATGAATGTGCAATTTTTGGTTATGTCTTGATTGATTGTATTTATATAATTTTACAGTGTGAATTTCTTAAATAAACACATAATTGCAAAAAAATGACTTGGTATTATAACTATGTTAAAAATGAAATGTTTAAAAATCGTAATCTATTAAAAAGTTACATTCTTACATGAAGTGAGCAAAATGCTCATGCGCGAGAATCCGTGCTATCTTACGAGGCGCGTGTTCTCGAGGGTTAAAATTCCTTAAACCTATCTACAAAACAATACAATAAAAAATTCTTTTTAAGCTACTTCATTAGGTGATATTTTGGAAAACAAAAAATTTAAAATCTAACTTTATTTATGTACTAGAGCCGTTTGAAAAGTCCGTGCAAAAATCAAAACTACTTAATTGTTTAGGATAAACCTTTTTCTATTTTTCAACGTGGTCTCCTTTTAGGCTGACACACTTCGCCCTACGCTCTTCTAGTTTGTTGATCTCTTCCAAATAATAGGATTTATTTAAGACTCAAAAATAGTCATTCGTACAAGGTGTATAGAGTGCATGTGAAATGAGTTCGAACCCTATTTCCATTAAGGGGGCAGCCTGCATTAGAGGCTTCAAAAAATCGATTTTTTCGTGGATTTTTTTGGGAAGGAAAGAAATATTCGATTGAAACGAAACTTTCAGGTTTTATTGTTATTTATTTCGGTAGTCTTCTCAAATTTTTTCATTAAAATATATGTAATATTATGCCTGGTACAAGCATTTTGCCGAGGCGCCTCGAAAGTGGATGTGTCGTGCGGCGGGAAAGATGCAGGTCGGAATTTTCATCAGAAACCAAAACCCCAAAAAAATAGTATAGCTTCTAGTTAAACCAAGAAAATTAAACAAAAAGAGAGAAGTTCAACAATTTTTCGCTAATTAAAGAAAAAAACTCATTTTTTTGGAAAAACAAATTCATTTTAGATTGTTTACAAAGTGGGTTAATCATAACTTTCTTAATGTTTTTTAGGTTCAACTAGAAGAGAATTTAATTCCGAATACAATCATTGTTATCTCGTTTCGATAGGATGTTTAACTTTTTCCCTATCTTTCCCGCCAATTAGGAAACATCGAGAAATCGCACTTCGAGCGATCCGGCCGCTAGTATACGTGCTCGACGCTTGCTCACAATTTCTTCTGTAACTCCGAAAATATTTTGAATTTGCTTCTGGCATTTTGAGGGCACATTCTTGGATAGTTTGGAAAGACATTTATGCAAAAAAAAAATCGATTTTTTGAAGCCTCTAAAGCAGGCTCCCCCCTTAACTTGCGGCCACAACTGCTAATGCGTGGACTGCTGTGTTGGCGTGATGGAAAAAGAAAACCACTCGACTTCCTCGCTTCAAACCAATGCCAAACACAAAGAAATACATCGATCTGGCTGAAACTTGATCTGTATTCCTCCGAGAGATACTACTAATTATTCATTTCTCTGACTTTGCACGAATCTTTGAAACGACCCTAGTGGATATAAAGAGTCTTAAGTCTTAAAGTAAATTTTAATATTTTTCCGAAGGATTTTGGCACAAGTCTTCAGATAAAGTTAATTGTATAATTTCGCTGTAAAAACAGTACCTTTCCTGTACGTTTCCTGTACATTTCCTTTTTGTGGAGAGTGAAGCATCCTGCTATGTTACTAGGTGGCGCACAAGTAGAGCCAAAAATTGCATTTATAGACTGAACTGTGGTTCTAAATAAATGTACATTCATACACAATTTCGGAAGACTTTGAGACTCTATGAATAAGCGAGTGGAAGCTAAGTGGACTAATCTTACCACATGGAAAACAGCAAAAGTTATGAGTAGAACTAACGACAAAAAACTGACTCAATTCGTACTTACGCTCTCGCGAAAGGACTGCAGAACTATTATAGGTATGCTAACAGGTCATAATCTATTGGCTGCACATGCGTACAAGATAGGGATTGATAACACGGACAAATGCAGAGAGGATGTTGAGGAAACTTTAGAACACCTTCTGTGCGTCTGTCCGGCATAGATAAAAACGCTTTTAAAATGCGTGGGAGCCCCATTGCTGGAGAGTCTGGAGGACATCTCAAAAGCGGATCTCCCAGCTCTGCTTAGATTCGCCAAAAGCGTTGGCATCCTACATGATCTGTGCTTTCGGTGTTCATAGAGGTCGGCCTTCATCTGGTATCGCTAGGTACCATAAGGTCTATGCGTGGCTTGATGCCAACCAGGCTAACCTAACCTCACCTTGAGACTCTATTTTGGAAAATATCTTATTTAAAATGCAATTTTGCAATAGTTTTAATGACTTTAGCTTTGGAGTATAGCACGAAAATTAAAAATTAGACCCTTTTAAAAAGTTATTTCGTAGACAAAATTATAGAGATAATCAATTTGAAATACTGTCAGACTTATAATCATTTCAGCGATATCAAACTTCTGCCAGTCGGATATCAAAATGTTGATTTCGATAAGGTTTTATTGTCGCTTGTTAGGGACTCTTCTGATTGTTACCTCCTCGTACAATTGCTGGCGTATGCCAATGATATTGACATCATCGGCCTTAACAACCGCGCTGTTAGTTCTGCCTTCTCCAAACTGGATAAAGAGGCAAAGCGAATGGGTCTGGTGGTGAACGAGGACAAAGCGAAGTACCTCCTGTCTTCAAACAAACAGTCGGCGCACTCGCGTATCGGCACCCACGTCGCTGTTGACAGTTACAATTTCGAGGTTGTAAAAGACTTCGTTTATTTAGGAACCAGCATTAACACCGATAACAATGCCAGCCTTGAAATCCAACGTAGAATCTCTCTTGCCAACAAGTGCTACTTTGGACTAAGTAGGCAACTGAGTAGTAAAGTCCTCTTTCGACGAACAAAACTAACACTCTACAAGACTCTCATCATGCCCGTCCTAACGTATGGCGCAGAAGCTTGGACGATGACAACATCCGATGAAGCGACGCTTGGAGTGTTCGAGAGAAAGATTCTGCGTAAGATTTTTGGACCATTGCACGTTGGCAACAGCGAATATCGCAGACGATGGAACGATGAGCTGTATGAGCTTTGCGACGACATAGACATAGCGCAGCGAATAAAGATCCAGCGGCTACGTTGGCTGGGTCATGTCGTCCGAATGGATACAAACGCTCCGGCTTTGAAAGTATTCGATGCGGTACCAGCTGGTGGTAGCAGAGGAAGAGGGCGGCCTCCTCTGCGTTGGAAAGATCAGGTGGAGAAGGACTTGGCTTCTCTTGGTGTGTCCAACTGATGCCGGTTAGCACGAGAAAGAGCACGCCGGTTAGCACGAGAAAGCACGGCCAAAATCGCGTAAGCGGTTATAGCGCCAATTAAGAAGAAGAAGAAGCAACATTTCACCCAAATCGTAGACCATGTTGAAAAGCATTTTTACGTGGGGTTATGCGAAGATATAAGTAATGGACATTATGCGATTAAGCTCCTTATCATTATCGATGTCTGTAACTTTATTAGCCTTAAGAGATGTCCCAAACGCCTCCTATCTACACAAAAGGAACTCGAGCGCTCAATTGTGAGTGTTCTTGACTGAGTTAATACCTGAGCCAGTTTTCACAAGTATGATAGGGAACCTAAGAAAACACCTAGTCCCTCTTTTTATAGGGAGGTAAGCAACCACGCAAGCCCTCTGCCAAGCCTGCTCGTAAGCCACGTGGTTTCCTGCAATACTTCTGTAACTTTGTACGCGCATGAGCTTGATATCGAAGTATGCTAATGCAACTAAAAGAAGAGCGAGGCATTTCCCAACCGGTTTACAGCGCATCATTAGCGAGCACAGCGCTCTGATTGCCATTTGGCTGTGGGAATAAATGCTTATCTACTTAAATTTTGTTACACTGGTGAGCAGCCAATCGACTGCTTCTAGCTGCAGTTACTTAGTTGCATAAGAAAATAAAAATTTTACGAAGCACTTGCACTTTTATTTGCTTGCAAAACACTATTTAATGTTTTTATTCACACATACATATGTACATGCGGTTATGTATATACATATATATGTGTGCGTAAGTCAATGGGGTCTAGTATGGCTACCATCAATCAACTTCTATCATTAATTTATCACTTCCCACAAAACAATTTATCGAGCGAGAAAGAAAACAGAAAGAAAACAACAACAAGAAGAAAAAGAAAACATCTAAAACTGTAAACAAGCTATAAAGTGAACCGCAACCGAACAACTGAAGGTAGCAAGTAAAAACATGAACTACGATTGTGTTGCATATACTTAGGCGCCTGATAGCGATAGCGCTTTGCTAGGTCTTTATCACCAGTTTAGTGATATAGCAGTTTGTTTTTAGTAGCCTTTTTATGCCCCACTATTTTACTTTATACTTACTTTCCGTGATTGTCAATAAACTACTCAACATTGTAATGCGTGATTGATGTGCGTAGTGAGCAAGTAATGGAGTGGCAGAGTGTGCGGCAGTGATGGCAATGGTGCGAATAGTTTAGCGGCAGTGGCGCGAAAATACAGCAAAAGGCTCTTACAGCATAGTTGTGGTGCAGGGATAATACTACTGGACTCTTTGTAGTTGTAATAAAATATAATTCCACAAGTTACTTGCGAAGTATGCGATAATAAAACAAAGGGAGAATACTTAGATTGTTAAATTTTTAAAAATTTATGCACAAGAATAAAAATTTCAATTGTTAGTGCTTTATTATTCTTATTTTATTACCAAACATTTTTTATGCTGTATACGTCAAACTAAATACTTTAAAACGAGAACTGATGAGCGTTGATGAGGATACGCTCATCAAATTTATGTCTGCATGTATGTTTAGAAATAGAGCTGACTTTCTTTAGCACAGAATTAAAGTATAGCCACTTATTTATGGGAAATTAAGCAGGAGTAGTAGTTTTATGTACAGGAAATTTAAGAACCTCAAATGTCCATTAGAGCAGTATTAAATTTATTTGAAAATGTGTTCGAACTGTATTCGTGCGCTATCTATGAATATATCTAGCCTTTCTATGAAACCCAGAGAGCAGAACATCGAATAATTTATTCAGGCTACAAAAATTGGTTTGATTTGTGTTTACAGTAACTCTAATAGGGAGTGTTGCCATTTTAAATGCGCCAAATAAATTCAATAGTAGGCTTACTTTGAATTTAATTCTATGCAGGGAATAGTTGACCATTTGGCTGCCAGATTTATAGACCATTACTACTTAGTTATCTACTTCACATCATGTGACATTACTTCGATGACCGAGTTTCGCTACCATCTGAATCGCTTAACGACTTGTAGGGAAAAGAGTCGTACAGTGCGATCTTAAAGTTATTATGCACTTACTTTTCAAAGTGCTTCACGTACACGTAAACTTTAAAATGTAACTATGAGAATGTTTGGTAAAAGCGAACTGAAAGTCAAGCCGAGGTGAGCCAAAGTAAATACTTTTCTCATCTACTTGAAATGGCGCCACATTCTAGAAACAAGTGTTCTGAAATCTCATATGCCAAGTACGAGGGTAATTTGAAAAGTCCGTGCAAACTCAGAGAGATTTTACTATTGGCGCGTATCAGTGTTATGTTCAGTTAGTAGCATCCCTTGGAAGAACACACACCAAGTTTTAGCCAGATCGGTATATTTATTGAAACAAGAAGGTGATTGCAGAAACGAATGGCTATTTTTCAGACTTGCACAAATCCTATTAATCGGAAGGAACCAACAAACTAGAACAGCATTGGCCGAATTGTATAAGCCTAGAGGGAGTCATATGGAAAAATAAAAAATATTTTAACCACTTTTCCACTTTTTCGCAAAGCATTCAAGTACGTAATTTAAAAATGAGTTAATCTATAACAAATATTTACCCGAATATGCAAAAGAATTAGGAATTTTACTATATGGCACTAATACTTTCGTTCTGGGTTGGAGTCATTGCGCTTCCAAAATGGTTACAAATGGTTAAGTTTCATAATATGAAATATGAATCACTTAAAAACCGTCTAATTAGTGAATATACTCAATCTGATCAAAGGAAACTCAGAGTTTTACTCACTGAAATCGAACTTGGTGATGACAAACCGTCACATTTGCTACGCAAAATGCGTGATTTAGCCAAAAATGCTCTCACCGATGAGGCAATCAAGTCCCTTTGGATTGAACGTTTACCGGAAAACGTTCGTGCCGTCGTAGCAATTTCAAACGACGACCTCAACACCTGTGCTACCTTAGCAGATAAAGTTGTCGAATTGACTGCCCCAAAACTAATTTCGGAGATCAAATCGGATAACACACTCCTTCAATTGAACGCTCGTATCGATGAATTAGCCAAATCTTTTCGCGAATTTAGAGCGAGCAGAAACAATAGTCCAAATAAATCCCAGAAGCCACACAATTCGAGTCGTCCACGTTCCAAATCTCGTAATAAAAGACCGTATTGTCGAGTTCATTATCGTTTTGGGGCCATGGCACGCAGGTGTGAACAGCCATGCGCATTCAAAAAGCCCGACGATAAAAGTGATGAACATTCAAAAAACTAAATTCCACCTCGTCATTTGCGGTAGACGAAGTGGGTCTGAATTATTCTCGCCGCTTATTTGTCACAGATCGTTCAAATTTCCGCAAATACTTAGTTGACACCGGAGCAGATTTCTCCGTTTTACCTCGAAATTTGTTCAATAAATTAAAAATTCCCGATAGCTATAAACTTTTCGCCGCAAATGGCACACCCATAGCTACTTTCGGTTATTTCACTTCTTCAGTCGACCTTGGACTTCGACGTAATTTCACGTGGTCATTTCTCATCGCCGATGTAGCAAAGCCAATATTAGGTGCAGATTTTCTCAATGAATTTGGCCTCTTAGTTGACATCAAGAACAAGCAATTAATCGATGCGAAAACTAAGTTACGCACCAAATGCAATTCTCAATTAATTCAATATGAAAGAGTCAACACTATTGACGACAACTCGATTTTTAGCGAGTTATTGCAACAATTCAAAGATCTTACGCTTCCCCCTACTTTCAATAAAGGGAATAATCTGAAACAAAGTTCAGTCAAACATCAGATTATTACAAGTGGACAACCAGTCTTCTCCCGTGCTCGGCGTCTTAATCCAGAAAAGCTAGCAATAGCAAAAAAGGAATTCGAACTGATGATCAAAGCTGGTATTTGTCAACCAAGCAAAAGTCCTTGGGCAAGCCCCTTGCATATGGTTCAAAAAAAGACAGGACAGTGGCGCCTTTGTGGCGATTATCGCATGCTCAATGCTATCACCACGCCTGATCGATACCCTTTACCTCACATTCAAGATGTGACACACATTTGTGCTAATAAGGAAATTTTCTCAAAGATTGATCTCGTAAGTGCTTACAATCAAATTCCAATTGCCGAAGAAGACAAAGAAAAAACAGCAATTATTACCCCTTTTGGTCTCTTCGAATTCAATGTAATGACATTTGGTTTGAGAAACGCATCTCAAACTTTTCAACGTTTCATGAATAATTTATTCCATGATTTACCTTTCGTAGTAGTCTACATCGACGATATTTGCATCGCCTCTAGAGACACCGAGGAGCACAAAAATCATATACGCTTAGTTTTTGAACGCTTACGCGAAGTAAATATTAAAATCAATCTAGCAAAATGCACCTTCGGTAAAAGCGAAATAAATTTTTTGGGACATTTAATCAAAAAAAATGGAAGCATACCACTGTCTGACAAAGTTGAAGTTATCAAAACGTTCAAAAAACCTGAAAAAGCCTTCGAACTCCGACGTTTCATCGCACTTTTGAATTTCTATCTTCGATTTTTACCAAATGCCGCATTTATTCAAGGCAAACTTCAATCTCTTATAAAAGGCAACAAGAAAAAAGATACTTCCCCAATTATTTGGACCGATGAAACCTCTGACGCTTTCGAACAGTGTAAATCTGATATCGCTAATGTCGCATTTTTAGCGCACCCTATTCCAAACGCGAAATTAGTACTTCTAGTCGATGCCAGTAATTTTTCCATTGGAGCAGCTCTTCATCAAGTTTCAAACGATCAGTTGCAACCCCTTAGTTTTTATTCTAAACGAATGACAGACACTCAGAAACGTTACAGTACATACGATCGTGAACTTCTTGCAATTTTTCAAGCAATTAAACATCATCGATTTATGATCGAAGGACGCGAATGCATTGTGTACACTGATCACAAACCACTCATTTTCGCATTTTCTCAAAAACCCGAACAAGCTTCGCCACGCCAATTACAACAATTGGACTTTATTGGTCAAATGACCACGGACATACGCCACATTTCAGGCGAAGACAACATAGTAGCAGATGTCTTATCTAGAATTGAGGAAGTCAGTTGTGACAAATTTTCTTTCGACCTTCTTGCACAGTCACAAATTAATGATCACGAACTGCAACTAATTCTTGATGGAAAATCCAAACATTCTCTCGCTCTGAGCAGAATCTCTCTACCCAATTCACAACTACACTTATATTGTGACACTTCAACAAAAGTTATTAGACCTTTTGTTGTCGAGAACCTCCGTAGACAAGTTTTCAACCTTGTGCACGGGTTGTCACATCCCGGTAAAATAGCTACCATCAAACTTGTAACTGAACGTTACATATGGCCAAATGTCAAATCTGATGTCGCCAAGTGGACAGCGCAATGTATACCTTGTCAAAAGAGTAAAATTCATAAACACAACAAAGCTGCACTGGTTAATTTCAATGTTCCCGATGGTCGTTTTAGACACATCAACATCGATTTGATAGGACCACTCCCTACCAACAACAATTTTCGTTATTGTTTGACGTGTATTGATCGTTTTTCTCGCTGGCCCGTAGCCATTCCCATCGAAAATATGACGGCTGAAACTGTAGCCGAAGCTCTTATTCATGGTTGGGTCCAATATTTTGGGACACCCAGTTTTATTACCACTGATCAAGGTAGACAGTTCGAATCTAATTTGTTCAAGGAGTTAAATCGACTTCTTGGATGCAAGCATTTACGCACTACCGCTTATCATCCACAAGCTAATGGCATGATTGAACGTTTCCATCGCACCCTTAAAACTGCGATCATGTGTCACAAAGACAAGCGTTGGTATGATTCATTACCTCTGATACTTCTTAGTATTCGATCAACGTTCAAAGCTGACCTTGAAACCTCACCGGCAGAGTTAATTTACGCTACGACGCTAAAATTGCCAGGCGATTTCTTTGATGACAAACCCCTAGTTTACACATCAGATTTTGTCAACAATCTTAAAAACACTATGAATCAATTAAAACCCATTGTCACGTCTAATCATTCAAATAACAATTTTCACGTGCAAAAAGAACTTTTGAATTGTTCGCATGTATTCATTCGCGATAATTCTGTGCGACCACCATTTAAGCAGCCCTATGATGGCCCATTTAAAGTAGTGAAACATAAAGAAAAACATTTCGACGTTCTGGTAAATGGCAAAGTATCGACAGTATCTCTGGACCGACTGAAAGCCGCAATAATAGACGATGATGCAATTAATGTCAACAAAGAAGATAATAAACAGAAAATTGTACAAAATAGTATTAAGACATCAAATGTAAATAGTAATTCCAAAGAACACATTAATTCTAACAGTGCACCCACGGAAGTTGCAACACGCTCAGGTCGAGTATCAAAAAAACCCGATCGTTTTGTGACTTTCTTAACGTGATTATATGCAATCACTGGTGGGAGAGTATGTGGCAGCACCGCTGCTCAATTAATTTATGACATGTGGCAGCACCGCTGCTCAATCAATTTTATGTCAGTTCGTCAAATAATGTCAACCTTAAAATTCAATGAAAATTTATTCTCTTTTCAACCGGCGACGAGACCACACCATAATTTGATTCAACTTATTTAAGTTCCATTTACTTGTGTATTTAATTGGATATAATAAAAACTCCATAATATGAAACATAACATAGCATAAAGTAACATAACAAAATAAAATAATAAGCATAACATGACATAACATAACATAACATAACATAACATAACATAACATAACATAACATAACATAACATAACATAACATAACATAACATAACATAACATAACATAACATAACATAACATAACATAACATAACATAACATAACATAACATAACATAACATAACATAACATAACATAACATAACATAACATAACATAACATAACATAACATAACATAACATAACATAACATAACATAACATAACATAACATAACATAACATAACATAAGATAACATAACATAACGATATATAATAAGCATAACGTAGCATAACACACTTCATATATTAAAAACAGCATAACCTAACATACTAAACAAAACATAACATATTGAGCATAACATAACATATTACGCGTAAAATAACATATGAAACATAACATAACATATAAAGCATAACATAACATTTTAAACATATTAAACATAACATATATACTAAACATATGCCACAAAAAAATATATTTTATCAACCTAGTCATATGTAAATTTCTATCTTTTTGCTTACCACGTTTTTAATTTTTAACATTTTTCCCCCACAATCAAATGTTAAACTCGCCACTTTCCTGCTTTTCCGTACAGATAAAACTACTTGAGATTTGCACAAATAATTAAAAATTCAGCTCGTACCCAAACATAAATTTCAACTAATAGGACTATGCATAAGTTCGTGCGGTTTTACAACAGGTGGCGTAACTTGATTATTATTCCATCGATCCACATTTCCAAACATTCATTGGAGAGCTACTGTCGTAAGGCACAAACGTCAGTATAAGTTTTTTATTTGAAGCGTAAACAACAATATTTTTACCACACTTGAAAATGTCGAATTTCGTGCCAAATAATGTGTTTTTGCGGGGAATTCTTCTTCATTATTTTAATATGATGAAAAAAGCAGCCGAAAGTCATCGTATCTTGGTGGAAGTTTATGGTGAGCATGCTCTATCTGAGCGAACGTGCCAGAAGTGGTTTGCACGCTTTAAAAGTGGTGATTTTGGCTTGGAAGACGAAGAACGCGAGGGTGCGCCGCCAAAGTTCATGGATACCGAATTGGAGGAATTGCTCGATCAAGATCCGGCTCAAACGCAAGAAGAGGTTGCAAAAACTTTGGGAGTTGATCAATCAACCATTTCCAAACGTTTAAAAGCCATGGGAATGATCCGAAAGGTAGGCCATTGGGTGCCGTATGAATTGAAGCCAAGAGACGTTGAACGCCGTTTTATGGCATGCGAACAACTGCTTCAACGGCACAAAAGAAAGGGTTTTTTGCATCGAATTGTGACTGGCGATGAAAAGTGGGTCCATTACGACAATCCAAAACGTCGGGCAACGTATGGATACCCTGGCCATGCTTCAACATCGACGTCGGCGCAGAATATTCATGGCCTGAAGGTTATGCTGTGTATCTGGTGGGACCAGCTGGGTGTTGTGTATTATGAGCTACTGAAACCGAATGAAACGATTACGGGGGATGTCTACCGACGACAATTGATGCGTTTGAGCCGAGCACTGCGAGAAAAACGGCCGCAATACGCCGATAGACACGACAAAGTTATTTTGCAACATGACAATGCTCGGCCACATGTTGCACAAGTGGTCAAAACATACTTAGAAACGCTCAAATGGGATGTCCTACCCCACCCGCCGTATAGTCCAGACCTTGCGCCATCCGATTACTATCTCTTCCGATCGATGCAACATGGCCTGGCTGACCAGCACTTCCGTAATTACGATGAAGTCAAAAAATGGATCGATTCGTGGATTGCGGCAAAACCGACCGAATTTTTCACAAAGGGAATCCGTGAATTGCCAGAAAGATGGGAAAAAGTAGTAGTAAGCGATGGACAATATTTTGAATATTAAATTTGTAACCATTTTACGTCAATAAAGTTTCAAATTTCGAAAAAAAACCGCACGAACTTATTCATAGTCCTATTATGTGACTATTATTCCTGCTATCCTATTTTTTAATGCATAAATATTTTTTGGTAACCAAGCGCAGTAATAAAGTATGCACTCAAAAACTTGGTACAAGAGTAACAAAAATATTCACTGATTAACCACAAACATTCCACAAAGCGACGGAGCAAACGCACTGAAAAAAATGCTAAAAAATTCGTTAACGGTTTCATATGCAGGACATGCGAATTAAATGGGAATGTAGAAATATAAACACATCGCGACAGCAACACGTACTGTTGTTGTTTATCGCTGACGGCCATATAAAAAACGTGTGTCTTTTCGACACCCATACACTCGGTACAAAAAGTTGCCATATGCCTCATATGCCAGCTAGTCAACATGGCATGCGAGTAAAGTTATAAAATAATACATATATAATACATCTTTCATATTTACAAGCATTTTTGGGAATATATAGATACAATGTGAATACTGACACATCGACACATGTACGTACATATACGAATGTATGGGTATGTATGGAAGTATGATATTTCAAATATTCACTTTTGAGAGATATGCTTCTGCAAATGAATATTTTCCTGTCACATGGTGTAGGTTGCATGGCTTTGACAAGCGGCATCTCTGTTACATAGCCATATATGTAGATGCATGCATGTGTGCGTGTGTGGTATGCATGCAACGCATTTACATGAACACAAATATAGCGCACACGTACACACGCATGCATATTTGGTGTGGCGCCTCTGTATCCGGGCACGTGTTTGTGGCATTATTTTGCATAAAGATTGAAATGGTCAGATTTAATAAGAAGAATGTTCATATGCGCGCACGTATTTGCAGAAAAGTCGCACTAAAGGCAAATGTGAAACATTTTTCACAGGAAAAGTGTGAATATTTGTATCCTTTGCATGGCAAAGAGAATATTAAAATAGTTGGAAATACGGCTTTGTTGCGCTTGCCATACTTTTAATGGCTCTACACGCGAGGCTAAAAAAAAAATGTTTGGTAAAATGAAAAGCTATGGAAATATGTAAAGTATGTTAAAATTGTAATTATATCTTTCATAATATTTAAATTAAATGTGTGTACAACGCAAATTTGCAATTTGAAAAGGACCGAGAATGCTCTGATTTATCAATTATCGAAATAATTTATTCCGCCCTTGGTCCATCTAGCGTTAGAATTTAATATCGTATAATCTGATTATAAATAAAAAGCGCATGAATATATTTTAATTAAGTTTTTTATTAGAAAGAGTAAACCTTGCACTTAGACATGGTTCAAAATTTGCTTTAAATGACTGCCATGGTTCACTTTTCAGTAGTTCATCTTTAACCATCCGTTAGACGCTTTTTTTAAAACCTTTAGTTGGGCACCCGGTTCTGGCCTTTTTTCGTCCTATTCGAGGATCCTTTTTAAAAGGTTATATCCATAAATCGATAGAAATTTTAGGAAGCTACCTGCGGGCTCAACTCGTTAGCTATAATACATATAAAACTGTATGTAAATTAGGCCGGTTCGATTTGTGGAGGGTAAAAAAATCGCCCATTGCTCTGTGAAAATCATATTCTAGGGATCAAAATAAGAAACTTTGCCGAAGGAACCGTACTTCTAAAACAAGTTCTGATGTCCCCCAATTTGGGTCGAACTTTTTTGTTTGTTTTCTCATGTAAAGCCCAAAAATGGTGATATTTTGAAATGATTGTATGGGTAACCCCCCCGAGGAGTTCCAGGGAGTGTGCTACTGGCATGGGTGGATCGGCCGTCCAAAGTTAGTGGGGGTCGGCCATACATTTGGACTCGATTGGAGCACTCTAAATGGGTCAAAGTGAGATTTTTCGTTTGACCCAAATTGGGGGACATCAGAATTCGTTTTAGAGGTATGGTTCCTTCGGCAAAGTTTCTTATTTTGATCCCTAGAATACTTTAAATTCACGGCCAAAGTCGAAAAAGTCTGCCCAGAAAAGTCTGGAATTTCATGCTTCCAGTCTTTAAATATCTTCGTATGATTGTTTCATAAAAAATAGTCGAATGGAGATCAGCCGCATATTCTTTACATCGTCATTTCGATACTCGATACTTAATTTAAATATTTTACAACCTCCTTCCAACTATAAAGTCAATTTTTGGTACATCACGATTGTTATTTTTGCTACCAAATTACAAAAAATCGTTAATTCAAGTTCTAAAGGCTACATAGAGCACCCTGTATTATATTTACTATACGAATATATTAGCAAAACCGGGCGCGCGTTGATCCGGTTCTTATTTTTGCTGTTGAAAACCTCGACATTTTTTTGGTATTTTAAGCATTTCTGCTTATGGCCCTGGCGCGGCACTCTGAGGACGAAGTTTTCTTCCTATGGCTACCAAGCAATATCGTTATATCGTTCGATAGAAGAAACTGTAGAACTTTTGTTGGTATACTAACAGGGCACTGCCTTGTTGCGGCACACGCTTACAAGCTAAATTTAATCGTTAACGACGTTTGCAGGAAATGTAAAGAGCCGGGTACAAGAGAAACCTTGAAGCATCTTCTATGCTACTGTCCGCTCTCTCGAAAACTAGAAAAAGTACCTGGGTACTTACTGCTTTGAAAGGCTAGAATCTGTCCCTGAACTGGAGCTCGAGCGACTTCCTAAAATTCACGAACAGTACGTGCATTTTGAGTGATGCATGCAGGATTCTGATCTGGTATCGCTATGGACCAAAATGGTCTTTGCGTAGCTTCGGCCAGCCAGTATAACCTAACCTAACCTACCAAGCGACATGGAGTTTATATAATATTAACGGTAGCGTGTCATACCTAAGCGGACGGTTATATGATATTACAGAAGTATATTCTGGATTTGAACCAAAACAAGCCATATATAAATATAACCTTCGAAATTTAGTGCATTAAACAACTATAGCAGAGGGACTTATCGATAAGTTTTTACAAAACTTTTTGTTTAGCATACCATTGTAACAATTTTTAACGAAAATTTAAGTATATGTAGTTCAATCTGAAACAAAACCCTTAAAAATCCGAGTTCCAAACTTCATGCAAATGAAAACCAATTTAAAATATGTTCAAACAACTCCAAATTTTTAGAAAAATGTATAGCATGCCGTTTTATAGTCTCTTGAATTTGATGAAAGCCGCTACCAAAAAAAAATTGAATAACTTTTTTTCTTTTTAAGTTATCTGTTCCATTTTTGTTTTAATTTGCAGATTGATCTTTAAAATTTATTAAAATGGATAACTGGGACACGCAAACAAGAATTTGGATAGTCCGCCGCTATCACGCACTGGAGTCAGTAGTTTTGGTACAGAGAGAGTACAGGCGGATGTTTGGCGGCGATCCCCCGAGCAGATGGACCATAATGAGACTGGTGAATAATTTTGCTGAGCAAGGAACAGTCGCAAGAAGGCCCTATCATCGAAACCCACCAGTTCGGACGGAGGAAACGATCGCTGCTGTAGCTGCAGCTATACAAAGCAATCCAAGGGTTTCAACAAGAAGCTTATCTGCTCAACTTGGTGTCAGCCGACAGTCTTTGCAAACAATAATGCACAAAGATTTAGACTTATTTCAAATGGTTAACAAACTGAATGCAGCAGACTTGCCGATTCGCTTGGAATTTCGCCAGAAGATCCTGCAAATGGTGGAAGAAGACCAAAACATGTTAAACTGCCTTTTCATGTCTGATGAGTCCCATTTCGATTTAAACGGCAATGTGAACAAACAAAATTGTCGAATATGGAGTACTTCTAACCCACAGATACTCCACGAGACGGAATTGCATCCTCTTCGCGTGACAGTGTGGTGTGCGGTTTCTTCACGCTGTATTGTCGGGCCTTATCTTTTTGAAGAAAATGGTCACACCGTTACGATTACTGGAGACCGTTATTTGAAAATGCTGAAAGAATTTTTCTATCCAGAACTACGCCGAAAGAGAATTCCTTTCAACTCTGTGTGGTTTCAACAAGATGGGGCAACGTCTCACATAGCCCAGACTGTTATGACAGAGTTGCGACGAAAATTTCCCAATAAACTGATTTCAAGAAGCTCCGAATTTCGTTGGCCCCTCAGGTCGCCTGACCTTACTGCACCTGACTTTTTCTTGTGGGGTTTATGTAAACAAGAAGTTCATAAAACAAAGCCAACAAATTTGGATGAACTAAAACAATCCATTCGGGCAGCAATTGCGGCTATTCCTGTCGCAACTCTCAAAGCAGCAATGAACAACTTTTTACTAAGATGCCGCACTTGTGTCAACGAGCATGGGGGGCATTTAAATTCAATTATTTTTAAAACTAGTTAAGCTACATTTAATAAAATTTAATGACCTTCAACTTGAAAAAAAAAATAAATGAATTCCATACACTAAAAAAAAAGTTATTTGAGTTTCTTAATGTAGCAAAATTCATCAGCCACCCTGTATTAAGTATGATTTGGTTATGTGCGTATCTGGCCATAAATGGGATATTGAAATATATTTCAATTCCAGCGCCACCGTAAGGGTAATGTCTTCTAGATAAAACGTAGCCTTCATACTGCCCTAACCCTGTATCTATCCATCGGTGAAATAGGTAGCAAAATCTAGAAATTATACTCTATGAAGGAGCGATTATAAACTAATCCTAATTTAATTTCACCATTGCGACTGCAGACTTGTACGTTGCATTGTTCTGATGAAGCATCGCCTTTTTTGACGAGAGGAATGATAATTTTTTATTTTCTATTTATCTAAGAAATGTGAGTCTTTTAGTAATTTATAATACATCTACAGAAAGGAAGTTCAAAAATTTTAAAAATCAAATTCTAGTACAATAGAATGTAAACTTAAAAGTAAAAAATTTAAATTGAAAAACCGTCAGTGATAAATAAATAAAGGCAGTGAGTCTAAATATCGCTTCCTATAATAACATTTAAGGCTTGAAGCCAGATGAAAAAGAGTTAGCCTCCTAAAGTTTATACAAAGTAGCGGAACGATAAATAAAGAGATCGAAAAAACAACACAGTTAAATGACAATCACCTTCAATTTACTTAATTAAAATATTTGTGAGTTACTTTTTTGTATTGTAATTACCCCTATTCATAGTAGTTTTGACAGATTCTGGAATAGCTTTCCAGACCCTCACAGCTTTAGAGAAGAAAAACCTCGATGAGGACAAGTAGAGAATTCTGGAGACAATCAATGTTTGAGCCTATTTGACCCCATTAACTTTAATTTTTCGTAAAGGTGTTTGACAGTTTTGAAGTCAATTATCTTATGCATAAGTAAATATACAATTTCTAGCCACCAAACAACGAGAAGTTGGTTGTATAAGGAATTTAATTAGCAACAGGGTTAGCTTCCACTTCTCGTCTGCAATACTCACAAAAATTCCTTCATTTTCAATACATTTAACCGAGCTCTAACTTTTAATTTTCGCTTTTCTTCTTTTGCTAAAAAAATTATGTCTCTGTGGCATCTCTATACCTTCTAAAATGAAGTCCCAAATAATTATGTGCGCTAATAACTTTGCGGCCGCCGTAGCCGAATGGGTTGGTGCGTGACTACCATTCGGAATACACAGAGCGAACGTTGGTTCGAATCTCGGTGAAACACCAAAATTAAGAAAAACATTTTTCTAGTAGCGGTCACCCCTCGGCAGGCAATGGCGGGCCTCCGAGGGTATTTCTGCCATGAAAAAGCTCCTCATAAAAATATCTGCCGTTCGGAGTCGGCTTGAAACTGTAGAAACTGTCCCTCCATTTGTGGAACAACATGACGACGCACACCACAAATAGGAGGAGGAGCTCGACTAAACACCCAAAAAAGGTGTACGCGCCAATTATATATATATATATAATAACTTTGCACAAAATACTCCGATTCGCAGAGGGTTTTTTGTAGTCTTAAGTTAATCTCTCTTAGAAGGCTTTTTTTGGCATAAGTTGGTTAATATCATAAAAGGCGCGAGTCTATCTGCCAAAAAATGTTAAAAAAATATAAAAAAAATTTTCAAACTGCAACAAATTAGAGTATCGTTTTTTCCATAAAACCATGGAATATTTACTATTACTCTGCATTAATCAAATTTATAAATTATTTCCTTTAATATTAAAATAAATAAAAAAGAAAAAGGAACCTTCTTTCAATAAATTTCTATTTGGGCATACATTCGCTGCTTGCCAAACACCTCTGAGTAAATAACCAGGAATTAGTAGAAATAAGCAGGCAAAGTAAAGCTGAAAAAATGTATTTGATTTCTATGTCGGCTAATTTTTATTGGGTTACTCTCTACTCTTCCGTATATAAATATGCTTTGTCTTAATGGTGAGCAGCGCAAGATCCGTATTTGATTATAATCTGAAGCCTGCTTTATGAGATGAAGCCTGCAGATGACACTGAAAGAACTTTCCAAGAAATAATTTTTAAAAGTATTTAATCTTTTGCAAGTCTTAACATATTTAGTTTTCTTGACTATAAGTTTCTTCGAGTCTGGTAGATAGGTAGGTGTAATGGTTCAAGTACCACTCTGGCACTCCTCAAGTAGCACAAAAGAGCCGTTTTGATACCATTATGGGACCTCCAACGGATATATATATATAACGAGAGTTGTTCATGTAACTGAGAAGGTTGATGGGATTTAGGTTGGAACACTGCCCAAGGATGTCGAAGAAGAGACGACCCAGTGACCCTAATCGTCTAGCTACCAAACTCGAACAAAGAAAATTCTCAATAGCTTCGAGTCTTCTTGGATAAAATATAATAAAGAAAAAACTATTTGTATACGATAGATTTGCCTTTACCATTTACTGTGATTTCTTTCTTTTTTTTAGAGCAAATCGTTTCTTTCTGCACTGATAAATTTTCTCACAAACCCATAATAGCCTCATTATTTTCACTAAATGCTTTAGTTTGTTTAAAAAACAATAATTTTTTATTTTATTCAACAATTTATATTTATAAATAGTACCCTAGTACCAAGTACAATAGTATGAGTAGCCATATGCCACACAATTCGATAGTCACTCAATAGTTTCTCCTTCACTATGAACATTGCCTACTTTTCAGCGCACCTTACCGTATATTTATGTTCAACTGACCTTACCTTAATAAATTTTCAATTAATATCACCACATAAATCAACTCCAGTTAAAATTCAATTCAGCCACTTACATTTTCCCTTCCGTAGCTGCCAAGTATTTTGATGCAGAATTAATTTCAATTGATATCATTACACTCACCTGCAAAGAGAGTATAAAGAAAAAATGGTGAGGATTATATAATATAAAACGCATGTAGAACATGTGAAAAATAGAACCCTGAAATTGAATTAAAAATCTTACAAGCGAACAGCAACGTTAATAAAATTAAAAAAAAACATGAAGGGCTGTGTGTATATATACAGTTACCATACACTAGTACGGAACTGATGTGGCTCGACTGCATTAATAACCACGACTGGTTCGTGTTCATTCTCTTTTCTAGATAAGCAGGTGTTGAGTTATACACACGATGAGTCACATAGGAGGTGACAGTAGCCAGCTGACGCAACCCCTTTTCAATAGTTCGAAAGTAGTACTAAATTTGATAGTTGGAAACTAGTACGCACTGCTTCTATCTCTCGCTAGTTTTGAATTACTTAGTCTTCAATTCGACGGTTACAACGGAAAGGGAAGCAAACCTCTGGTACACATCGAGCTGTTGCAATAAAAGATAGGGAAGTGCATTGGTGTGCAATTTAAGAGGTACTGGAATCGATTCTTGGGAGATGTAAAAAAATTAGAGTTAATCTTAATTTTGAGATTTTGAATTTTTTTAAACTTTGTATCACTTTGATTTTATGACTATGATCTACTTTATTTTATTGTTTTTGATAAACAAACAAAAAAAAAAACAAAAAACACGTTATTCCATCCTGCCTTCATCTTTCACTTTCAGCTTGAGAAGTCCTAATCATAATAAGCTTCCCCCATCGTTATATGGGTTGCGTGAAGAAGTGCTTTGACATTTTCGTACTCCCGCTGCTTGTCACTTGAATACCGACGTGTTTCGATCTTAGTGAGTTTATTCTAGTTTCGAACCAAAAATTTGCTTCAGCAGTTTTAATTTTCCTTGCAGTTATTTATACGAGTATATATATTATAGGTATATTTTCTTATGCTCATATATGTATATGTGTACGACTTTGACTTTGTACGACTTTATATGGCTACTAGTTGACCATATGGATTCTAAGGCAATTTAATTGAGGTGAAGCAAACTAAATTGCACATATCAGTTGCTGAAGCCCTCAACAAAATTGTTACTGCGGCAACACAGGAAGTGCGAAATGGTAGGAGCAGTAAATTACAAATTCCGTGTGAGAAAATTTTGCGCACCAGCTTACACTAAAAAAAATAATCTATATTATATTTTTTCAAACTTTTTTTTTTATTTTGAAGATTGAACATTGTCATTTATGAATGAAAAATAATATCGTTCAAATGACTGCCACGACTGGCTTTACAGTAGGCCATTTGATCAACCCAATTTTTAAGCACATTTTCGATTGTTTGGGCTCCAATTTTATGAATGGCAACTTCGATTTCGTGTTTTAAAGCATCAATCGTCTCCGGATGGTTCGCATAGCATTTGTCCTTAACGGCTCCCCACAAAAAATAGCCCAACGGGCTTAAATCACAGCTCCAAGGCGGCCAATTGATATCGGAACACAAAAACGGTAGCCAAAAGTTCAAGTGTAACTTTGACAGTGTGACAAGTTGCACCGTCCTGTTGAAACCAAATGTCGTGAACGTCATCCTCTTCTATTTTTGGAAACAACTCGTTGAGCATGTCACGGTAACGCTCGCCATTTACTGTAACCGCGGCCCCTCGCTCATTTTCGAAAACAAATGGACCGATGATGCCGCCAGACCAAAAACCGCACCAAACAGTGACTCGTTGTGGATGCATTTGCTTCTCTTCAGTAACTTATGGATTTTGTGAGCCCCAAATCCGACAATTTTACTTATTGACGTAGCCACCGATGTGAAAAAGAGCTTCATCAGAAAAGAAGAAAAAGAAATAGGTTTTCAATATTTCCCAATTTTGTTTAAGCGTATAGCGTGTCAAACCTTTAAGTAAATTATGAACACATTTGACATGTCATTTGTGTTACCATTCTCAAAAAAATAGGTGGTTCAAAAAGCAAACGCTATATGGCCCACCCTGTATGTAGGATAAATAGGTAGACTGTGCAGATAGATGCAAATAGATTCAAGAGCTCTAAAGGTATTAGAAAAGCAGACTGCAGTGACGGGGTAGTCAGTCTGGAATAGGTGTTTGACTATTCAGAAGGAATAATTGTACTAAATGTATCATTATATAGTGAATCCTAGGACCTAAAGAAGAAATCTTGTAAGCAAAGATGCGTTCGTTGTTTTTGTAGTGAAACTTCTTAGGCGTCGATGGACGAGCGGGAATGGAGAGTAAAATTTCAAGGCCCTGCAGCGTTTTGGACATTTTCGTTCCACGAGAGAGAAAAAAGATATAACGTAGAGGAAAAGGAGAGAGAGAGAGCTATACCTTATATATATTTTAGATACACTTTAGGCTATTTTTCCCGAGTTTTCCCTTGTGGTTGCTAATTTCTAGTGAGAAATAACACTGCCTACTTTTTGGCGCTTGTTTGTTGGTGCAAACTTGTAGGAAATATTTTTAGTGCCTACTTTTTGGTGTTATATTTCCTTGGTTCATTCTCTTCGGGGCGTTTTTTGGTTCGAATTTTTTGGGGTTTTTTTTGGTGCTTACTTTTTGGCGCTGATTTCCGTTTCCTGACTAGTACTTGTGCATACTATAAAGTGCTATCCATTGCAGCGTTGGATTTATTGGTATTGCCTTGCGGTAATTTGTGCCGTTGCTGCGGTCCTGAAATCGCTGCGTTTTTGCGGGTGATAAACGCTCGGAGTAGTGCGCGTTGTTGCCATGGTTTGTGTCCGGCATTTACCTACACCGGTCGAGCCTTCTCCGTTTTTTGTAAATTTTGTCTATTTGTATTCTCTGCAAATGTTGTGAATTTATTTAGATATATATTCTTTCTCACTCTCTCCCTCTTTTTCTCTCTCGGGTCTTTCCCTCTTTTTTTGTCTGCCTTGAAAGTTTCACTTCTGTTATGTGTACCACGCTACACGCACTTTGTTTTGTTTTTGTTTTTTTTTTTGAATAAATTATTGTGAGATTCTATATTACAAAATCAGAAATATAGGCCAGAATGGCGTATTTTGAACTTTCAGCCTCAAATTTTTAGGAAGTCACTGAAACAACTATGACCACAAATTTCTACTTTACACTTCGAAGACCTTTAAAAAATTATACTTTAAATTTTTGTATGTAGTAAAATAGTTGCGCCTAATTTTGTTGTTTTATACTTTGTAGCACTGTGTGTTTTTCACATATATTTTAAGCTTCAACTATCAAGACATTTTCTTCCAAAGGTTATTTATTCTGGTCACTGCAGTTTTTTCTATATAAATATAATGTAGCGATTTCGCAAGTAATTTTATAATTTTGAGATTTCTTCAATTCTGAAAAGTTTGATATGTGGCAGAGGTTAAAGCGAAATATCAAAGATTTTGAGAAAATTGTATTTATATTATACATATAATATTTGTAATCGGCCCTTATGCCCTTTTAGAATGATGGGCCGGTCTCCTCCTACTATTTGTGGTGAGTGCCTTTTTCTGTCTTTCTGTTTGTCCACCTATAGTTTTAAGGCGACTCCGAACAGCAAATGGGGTTTTATGAGGAGCTTCTTATACATATTACTCAAGCTTAATACTACTGTGGGCAAAAAGTAAAGTGAATTTATTTGTCAAACTTCGCGGGATTAAAATTTCGCTCTAGTTATTTTTTTCATGAGTTGGCAGCATTGTTAATAACATCTGGGCCAACTTTCATGTGAATGTCATTATCAGTAATATATTTACGCTTGTGTTTACCAAACGACCTAGAGTGCATTTTTCGGTTTTTACAATGTCTGATTTGATTGAGCAGAGAAGTGCCATCAAATTTTGTTTGCGGAATGAAATTTCGGCTGCGGAAACGTTTCGCATGCAGAAGGCATTTGGTGATTCGACCATGTCGCAGAAAAATGTTTATAAGTGGTACAAAGACTTCAAAGAGGGTCGAGAACGTTTTGATGACTTGGAGCGCTCCGGACGACCATCGACGTCAACAGATGACCAACACGCCAATAAAGTGAAGGAGTTAGTGCTCAAAAATCGTTGGTTGACTGTTAAAGACCTTACTGATATGATCGGAATATCAGAAGGATCTGTGAAAACCATTTTGAAAGACCATTTGGACCTACGAATAGTCAAATCTCGTTTGGTACCGAAACTCTCAATTTCTTGGAAAAAAGTCGCCGCGTTGATGTGTGTGAAACAATGCTTTCAGACTATCAGGACAAGTTCAAATGCATCATTATGGGAGATGAGACTTGGATTTATGCTTACGACCCTGAAACAACCGACCAATCAAGCGAATATCGTGCTAAAGGCGAGGCCAGACCGAAAAGAGCACGTCAAAGTCGTTCAAAAATAAAGGTCATGATGACAGTTTTTTTCGATTTTCGTGGTGTGGTGCACTATGAATTCCTTCCACCTGGCCAAACTGTTCATAAAGAATATTATTTGAGCGTTATGTGTCGTTTACGTGAAGCAATTCGTCTAAAAATACCAGAATTATGGGCCAACAACTCTTGGTTTTTGCTCCTCACACTGCACTCGTTCTTCGTGACCATTTCGCCAAAAATTCCACGCATATCATTCCGCAACCACCGTATTCGCCTAATTTGGCTCCGTGTGACTTCTAGGTATTCCCAAAACTCAAGAGACCACTCCGGGGAACCTGTTTCGAGTCGATTGAGGAGATAAAAGCTGAATCGAAGAAGGTGCTGCAGGTGATGGCTACACCGGAAATGGACTATTTGGCATGTTTCAGGGATTGGAAAAATCGTTGGCATAAGTGTATTTCATCGAGAGGAGATTATTTTGAAGGGGATGAAATTGATTTACAAGAATAAATAAAGATTTTTCATTTTACAACCAAATTCACCTTACTTTTTGCCCACAGTAGTAGACCATTTTGAGAAGAGTTCACGACAATATTCACAATCCTTGGATCACTCGATAGGAATTCGCTCTATTCAGATAAAGATTCTAAAGCATAAAAACAATTTCATGTGTATAACTACATAAGCATCCCCTAGCGGATCAACTTTAATTTTCAATTAAAATACTTTCGAGATATGAGCTTTGTTTTAGTAAATTTATACCGAATAACCAAGAACGAAATCAAACCTGCTAGCAAAAAAATGAATCAAAGTACTTACTTTGCATAAAAAAGTAGCATAGCGAAAGCTGGAATTTTTGTTTTTTCGTATCCCAATTTTCAGCACTCAACTGTTTATTTATTTTTATGCCTGAATTTATCTACTAACCACAGGATGCCAAATTAAACCGAATTTATATGACACTACTGTGCACAGGCACATACACATGCAAGTATTTATGTATGTTCGTCGCTTCACCACTGACTTTTGCAGCCAATTTACCGGACATTAGAGAAACAAATATTCACCTTGTACATAAAATGGCAATATCCGACAGACCAACTGACGTCCGCAAATATATGAGAAATGCTTCGTAGACATATCCGATTTCAATTAAGTCAAGCCCAACGAAATGAGAATGAAGCGGCTCATACATTTGTAAATACGTACCTATGTAATACCTACTCACAATCATACTTATACTAATATCGTTGTAGAGGTGTAAGTACGTATTTGAGTGTGTGATTTTGGTCAGTATTTGTTGATAACAAACAAACTGAGCTCAAATAAATTGAGTGCGGAATATTTGGGTTGGTCTCAAGGCTAACTATACCTTGAAATAGTCGAAAGGCCATTTGTATGCATTGCATATGTATGTATTGGTATGTGTCTGTGCTAAGTCCAATGAGCACTGCAATGAAGTGCCAGTTGTTTCTAAGTACCACAACCAATATGGCGAAAACTTGAAAACTGCTGTTTCATACCACCTCTTTTTCTTATTCCACCTCAATTTTTTCTTCTTCTCAAACTGCACAACACATCTTTTCTCGACCGCAATGATGATCACAGGCAACATACTAGTCCGTGCATGTAAATACGTACTTAAATGTACAAACACATCCATAACAACAGCTGTGTGTATGCATTTGTACAACATCAGTAGCCAATAAAATCGATGCCTGATAGAAGCAACCTAAGTTGAATCGGTTGTTAAGAACAAATAGCAAAAATTGCCAAACAATGCTCTGGGCTATTTAAACTGGTCGTTTTTTTTTTTTGTTGCTTATTTGCTTATTTGCTTTGCGATTGGCAACACTGAGAGCCAAATCGAAAAATTGGCAACGTAATTGAAGAAAGTGAGTAGGTAACAACTATGAAAACAACAAGTAGTGCATTATTAGTAGAATCAAGAAGGGGAGTGGGTAATAGGAAAAGCAAATTAGGTAGGCAAATAAGCATTTCTTGTGCGTGTGTGTGTGTGTGTTTGCTTGTGTATCGAAATAAGCTGCATAAAAAGGAATGCATATGAGGCACACTGGCAGAGACACACACGGGCTTAGGTACCTACATAAACGTGCATACACTCACACACGGTCAAACTCCCTTTTGTGCTGAAGGTGATAGCTAAAAGTCTGCACTACAGCTCTGCAGTACTTGAAGCAGAAGCTGGCTGGTTATGGAAGTGTGTACTTGAGCATCGTTGTACGCTACTTCCAATTCTAAGCTTACTCAAGTATTGGAACGTATCCTGCCTGAAAATAACTTGAAATTTTCCTGGTATTTTTTTCAATTACACGTAGAGTAGTAATCTTTTGCAGCAGGCGTAAGTAGGTGACGAAATTCAGTCGTAGAGAACAGTCACTCGATGGAGAACAGCATTTATGAAATTTTGATAATTTACTAACAGGAAAGCGTTGAAGAAACGTATTTAACAACTGCTTTGCAGGTGTAAAGCAACGGCCACGCTGTGCTTTAACCCATTTTCGGCAGCTGGTCGATTTTTCGACCACCAACTTCGGACTCCAATATCTCAGAAACTAAATGCAAATTTATTGATCAGTTTTCACAAGTTTTAAATTTGGAATTTATTTAATTTCTAGAACATAATTTTTTAAGAAAAAAAGGTTCAGGGCAGATTTTTGTAAAAGAATGAAATTATCACTATTTTTACGTGTTTTTTGTGCAGATGAAAAAATAATGAAAAACAAAAAAACAAATAATTGTTACTAATTTATTGTGAAGAGAATAGATGAAATTAAGAGAATCAAAACAGTAACATATCGATATTGCAATAATGTTTACTGTTTCATGGACGTAAACTTTAGTGGTCGAGAAATCGACCGCTGGCCAGGAACTGTCATGTAGGATAGAACAAAATCTAACAATATTTTTTTCTTATTGAAAGAGATGGAAGTAAGTATCTTTGTGGTATAGGAAAGGTACTACCCCTGCAGGGAAAATCACTACTAGTGAACCAAAATTCTAGTTCAGCACTAGTACCTTACCTCCAACATCGAACCTGTCCTATATTGGTTGGTACGGGACTGTTAGAATATACCTACAAATGGAACTAGTTCTCATTCGCCTAATATCGAACTAGGGCGGAACTATCCTAAAAGGGTTTATTGGAATATTGTACCTATCGGGGTACCATACTTTGCCACACATTGATCACTACTGGTCTGTTGGACCGGACATGGGGGTTCCAATTGTGAAGCAGGCTATGAGTCGAAATCGGTTTAAAAAATTAAGCAGTTTTTCCATCTCGCTGACAACACGAATTTAAACGCAACTTTGGACGCCAATCCAGCAAAGTGTTTATCAAGGGAAAGCCAATCCGGTTTTGGTTTAAAACATGGTGTTTGTGCTCTGAAAGTGGGTACTTATTTTCTAGTTCATTGTACGGGGGAGCAGCAACCCCTCACGATAAAACTATTGGTCTAGGCGCACAAACAGTCTTAGACTTGCTTGCCAACGTATCTGACCCTGAGTGCCACATCATTTTCTTTGATAATTTTTTCTCTTTATACCATCTAATGTGCCTTCTGCACGAACGTCGATTTTTTACAACTGGTACTATACGCGAAAATAGAATGGGCGATTCTCCTTTGAGAAATTTAAAAAAAGAAATACGAGGAACATTTGACCAACTACTTGATTATCAGCAAGAAATATTGACTGTTCGGTGGAATGATAATGCTGTAGTCAATGTTATAACTAATAACTCCACAGTCAATCCAATTATTAGCACTAAAAGATATTGTCGGAAGAAAAAACAAACTATCACTATCCCGCAGCCAGAAGTTATTCAAGAGTATAATCATGGCATGGGTGGTGTGGATCTCCATGATAATGCGGTGGCAAATTATAGAATATGTATGAGAGGAAAAAAATGGTGGTTGCCAATATGGACAAATGCTCTTGGTAACGCAATGGTCAATGCATGGAAACTTCATTGTATGATGGCAAAAATTGAAAAGATAAGCCACTGTCACAAATTGATTTTCGTTCCAAAGTCACAACAGAATTATTGAATTACGACAAGGACGAGGACGAGTATGAAAACGAACATGGAGATGAAGGTCCATCGAACCTTCCTTGGATCAATGAAAGGGTACACGTCGTCATAAGAAGCATTGAAAACAAATTTCAACGGTGTAAATTTTGCAAGAAACATACTATTTTTACTTGTAAAAAATGCAATATTCAATTACATACTAAATGTTTTGATGATTATCATAAAAATTTGTAAGCTGACTTTTCTATCAATAAAACAACAAAAAAATATTTGTATTTGAAATAAAATGAAATAAATTGACTTCGTGTGCTAAATTTTTTTCATAAATGTTGTATTTTTTTTTAATATATTTGACGGTTTTTGGCCAGCGGTCGATTTTTCGACCAGTCCATATCTAAAACACCGATGGTCAGAATTTTTTTTTTTTTTTATTTTTCTTGATTATGGTCCTATAAGCACTGACTAAAAAGGAAATGGAAAAATTATGTCGAATTCTTGTAGCGGCCGAAGATGGGTTAAATTCTTAAATTCTGTAAATAAATTCGAAGCGCCCATTACGATCAGTGGGAGTTTACTAGACCTAATAGTGGGCCAAGTAGGTTAGGGCATTAGCCAGTGATCATGATGACTCGTGCTCGCTTTTGAAGTGCTACCAGTCCGGAATTTTTTATTTTTGCTTCACAGCAGTCAACTTCATTCTCGAGCAATCGAGCACTCTTTTCTGAATGATGCAAATCAAATCACTCAAGCCACTAAATATCAGAGTTGATGACAAATCAGCTTTAGAAAGTATTGATTATATCACCGATTTTAGAAAGAAATAGGTATGTATAGTATATTAATTAAAAGTGGGCAGTATAAAGGTCTTTCCTTCAAAATTTTTATATGAATCGAAAATTTATTTATTATACATTTACGAATTTTTTGTGAAATCAAAATGGTTTTCTCCAATTTCATCATCCTTTTATCATCTTTTGTATTCACTTGTTGTACGAAAATCACATTTTTTGGTTTTTGAAAATTACGGTGGAATTGCCTGATATTCGATTTCAACCATTCTTGAGGCTTTATCTATGCACCAGAAATAACATAAATATTGAGTCTAATTGAGATGTCTTAACTTTAATTCGAAGAACAATATTAGCTACATCTTTTTTGCATTCGACCAGTTAACCTTCATGTGCCCGGGATATAAAACTTACGTACCCGGTCGGCTTACTACATTTGTAGTAACTACGTAATTGCATGCAAAACCAATGTAATGTTAAGAAAAAAAGACTTGTATGGTGTTTTTTTTTTTACTTGTACGTGTGTAATAACCTTTTTATTTGAAAATATTGAATTCAGGTGATAATTTTAATACAAAAAATGTTTTAATTTTCAGAAGTTGAACAGCATTTTCCCAAAATATATGTTTCGGCATGTGCATTACACACTGCTTTTTTGCACCAACTACAGATTTTTCGTGTGTTGTTACGACTTCCTATTTCACACTATTGACAAGGTACAGGATATTTTGGTTGTTTATCGTTAGAAATATCAGGTAAAATAGATGAATCAACATTAGATGTAGCAGAAAGGGATCAATTGCTGGCATAAAAAGCTGCTTAGACAAGCTCCGCAAGAACTTTCGTCGCGCGTCTGTGCGTCGGTTATATGGATTGTTTGCCGAGTAAATGATGAATGATGCAAGTGCACTTATGTCCAGCATGTTATAAAACATGGCCAAGGGCCAACGCAATGTTTTGCGTTTCGTTGAATATGCAGAAAGCATTTTATCCATTGCGTCGACGCCTCCTTTGTTTGCATTGTAATCAAGGATGTATGCGGCTTGTTTTTCTTTTCAGCTACAATTGAATTTGTCAAAGGTGTGATGGCAAGTATTATAACTGATCTGCCTCTTTTTGGAACATAAGATACCAAAGAAAACTTTCCATCGAGAAACCCGAAAATGGAAGATTATTCAGCACGATTGCGGTCAGCCTTCATTTCATATGGTACAAACGTTTTATTTTGACGAACAGTACCAAGAATAGCAATAACTTTGGACATTAAGTACTTCCCTAAGTTTAGCGATGTAAAAAAATTGTCACAAATAATAGTCCTTCCGGTGTTCTCCCAATGGCATACTAACCTTTGCACAACACCTTCACCTACGTTATTTGCTCGATCAGCATTTGAGTTTTTTCCAGTATATATTTCACTTTTGAGTGGATAGAACGACTTAGCATCGCATGCAAACCAAACCTTTATCCAATACTTGGCAGGCTTATAGGGTATGTACTGAGTAAGCCTAGTTCGACCGCGATAAGCAAATAATTGTTCATCCACGGCAATTTCTCCAGATGGTTGGTAATATTTGCGCAGATTTGCGTTCATTTGTGTCCACAATTCAGATATTGGAGCAGCCTTATCGGCTTCTAGCCTAACTGCTCTTGTACGCTCGCTGTCAAATCTAATGAATCGAACAATTTCTTTGAAGCGTGACTTAGGCATTACTGCTCGATAAAAGCAAACGCATTCTTGGCTCCATAGCACATCCACATCTTCGTCATTTGATTTATTTACACCTGCTAGATACACAAGACCTATAAATGCTCTTAGTTCAATTAAGGTTAATTTCTCCCAGATTCGTGTTGCGACAAGCTGAAGTCAACTATAAAATACTATTTTGCATACATTTTATATGGTTACTTCAAATGTAGTAAGCCGGCCGCAAGATGATGTTTTTTTCAAGTAGGGTCTAGAGGTCAGACAAATAATAGTTCGAGTGTTATTATACTCTTAATTGACTTTGATTTGATAATCAGGAAGCTACTAAAAAATTCGGGCATTGTTGTTTCGGAAAATTTTTTTTTATCTCACTTTTTTTCACAATTTACTACAAATGTAGTAAGCCGGGCACATGAAGGTTAAAGAACACTGGCAAATTTAGCGAATTACTTGGAAAGGAACAACAAAAATAGCCTACTCGAGTTGATTTAACTATCGGTCCATTTTTAAGAGTACCTCAAATTATTATACAAAACAGAAATATTGTTGGCATGCATTTTTTTTTTAATTATTGTATAATCTGTAGATAATTTCAGTGCACTTATTTTCTGAATATGTTATGATATCCGGTGTATCTCTGCCGCAACTACGAGTTACATGGTCCATTCGATCAGCCCAAATTACTACCTACTACTTCCTATCTTTTCCAATAAATCGGGCCATATAGCGGCAGTGATGGCTTGAGTATTGCCATAAATCGATTATTAAGCACGCTGCATGGCAAGTTGCGCCGTCTTGTTGGAATCAAATGTCGCCGATATTTAGCTGAGTAATTTTTGGAAACAAAAATTCAGTCAGCATTGCTCGGCATTCATCGTACCGGCAGCTCCTAACTCATTTCGAAACAAATTATAACCGATGGTGCCGCCAATGAGTAAAACGCACATAAAATGGGTGAATGAACTTCGCGAACATATTTATTTTTTCAAAGTGAATTTCCACAATTTGAGTGCGTTTTTCTGGCGCTAAACGATTCATGATGACTTGCTAAACCTCACTGAACAGAAATGGTAACACAATTTGTCATTCTCAGCTGTCAAGCCGACCGTTAGCCATAGTACTTATAAATATACTTATATATAATTGGCGCGTACACCCTTTTTGAGTGTTTGGCCGAGCTCCTCCTCCTATTTGTGATGTGAGCTATAGTACTCATGCAGCTAAAAAACATCCGATACATATTTGCGACCTAATTAGTAGTGTTGTAGGGTAAAAAGATACTATTGTATATATATGGAAAGTGCTTCGGAAATTTCAACTAAACGTCAAATAACACCAAGGCGCATCCACACTAGGCGATAGCTGCATTGTGTTTTTCTAGTGATTTGGTGGTTTCAATGACAAAGCGATCTGCTTTTTTGTTGTTATTTCCAATTCATGATTATATTATGGGTAAAATTTCGACTCTCAGAGCAATAAATTGCAAAAACAAAGTGTGTGAAAAAAAGAAAAAATACTAATCTCGATTTTTTTTGTAGTACAGCGCCCAGCTTGTTTGGATTCGGCTTGAATAAAATGAATTTTCCAAGTGCGGAGTACCCAGATAAAGCGAAACCAAATTGCAAAACTGTAAGTAAATTTGATATACAAGGTGGCGCAAAAGTAACCTTCCGATGTTTTTTGACTGTAATTTAAAAAAAAAAAATGAAAAACTTTGATTCTTCTTGTGGATTACTTTTATTTGGTCTTTTAATTTTTTTTGCATCAAGTCGAAAATATGATGTCATGTAAATGGCCGCCGCCACAGTTGATTGCCCTTTGAGCCCTTTTTATGGCATTTTCCATCACATTGGCCAAAACTTCCGGCGATAGGTCCTCACATTCTTGACGGATATTGTCTTTAAGAGCTGCAAGAGTCTGAGGCTTGTTGACATAAACCCGCGACTTCAAAAAGCCCCACAAAAAGAAGTCTGGAGCGGTCAAATCAGGCGATCTTGCTGGCCAGTGCAAATCGCCGAAATGGGAGATTAGGCGCACGGGGAATGCATGCTTCAGCATATCGGTTGTGGCACGTGCAGTAAGTGCCGTTGCACCGTCCTGTTGGAACCACATGTTTTCCAATCCCAATTCATCAAGTTGCGGCAAAAAGAACTCGTTGATCATTGCTCTGTAGCGCTCACCATTCACAGTAACCGTTTGGCCCGCGCCGTCTTCGAAGAAAAAAGGCCCGATGACTCCTCCAGCGAGAACAGCACACCATACAGTGACTTTCGTGGGTTACACGCGGATTTTCAGTGCTCCAGAAGCGTAAATTTTGCTTATTTATGTACCCGCTAAGATGGAAATGGGCCTCACCACTCATGATTAAGGATGGCTTGAGCGTATGTTAGACGCGATTGGCGGTCAGCAGCTAACAGCTGATGCACCGTCTGGACTTTGTACGGAAACATCTTCAAATCTTGTACCAAAATTCGCTGTAAAGACCGTCGACTGATACCAATTTGCGTGGCACGTCGTCTGGTCGATATCGATGGCGCTTCCATGACATCCTCGGCTACAGCAGCATTATTCTCTGCAGAACGGCTACTCCGGAGTCTGCCACGCCTGACAGCATCTCGTGTCGTGCCAGTCTCTTCGGGGCGAGCGGCTAAACGTCGCAGTGTTTCACCAGTAGGCGTTGGACGGCGAGGAAATCTGCGACGAAATTCACGTTGTGCCAAAGTCACCGACCGACTATTGGTCAAATAAATAGTCAGCAATATTCCGCGTTCTGGAGCAGTGTAGCCTAACATTGTTTATCAACGTGTATTTCGCATGTGTTTACTACACAAATGTCAAAACAGAACTGCCATTAGGGGCCAATCGCAAAATGTATAGCATTTTCTGATAGGAGGATTACTTTAGCGCCACCTGTTATAACCGATTTCGGGTGTTCGGTTTGCAGGTCGGTTGCAAAAGAATCGAGCAATTAACGCAAATTGGCTAGATTCAATCAACTGTATAGAAGTGCACACAAATAAGGACAACTTTTTCTATGTCAAGAAGAATAAAAAAATTTACAGTGTTTTTTTTTTACATACGCGTAAAAACTTTTTGTGTACAATATTTTTTTAAAATTAATTTATAATGAATTCATAAAAAAAAAATTATTCAAAATATCAGAAAAGTTGCTTTTATTGATTAAAAATTTTAAATTACTTAAAAAAAAATGTTAACACAAAAAAGTTGTAAGAGTATGTAAAAAACTTATTTTACAAATTTTTTACACAAAAAAATTGTACGAGTATGTAAAAAATCGAGTGAGGTTAAAACTGATTGATTTTCTAAGAAATTTTTTTTTGAAAACAAATTTTATATTTTTTGAAAAAACTCTAAAATTCGCCAAACTTCTGCCTATTGCTCTTAAACTCTTAATGTGAGAAAAACAACCTATTTGAAGCATAAATTCACTATTTTTTTTATTTTTTTAATTTTTTGAATAAACTTTTAAAATTCGTGAAGCTTATGCCTATTATACTTGAACTGTTATTGTGAAAAAAAAAAATAGTTTTCAGGTATAAATATAATGCTATTATCAATTTCTTTTTGATTAAATTTTGTAAAAAATTTAAGAAACAAATTTTATATATTTAGAATAAAAATAGAAAAACTCGCCAAACTTCTACCCATTACAACTGCTCGTGTGAGAAACAAATATTGCAGGTATAAATTTAATGTTAGTATTATTTATTTTTAACACATTTTTAGAAAAAAAAAACCAAATTAGAAATAAATTTTATATTTTTAGAACAAAAGTTTAAAACTCCTCAAATTTCTGTCCATTGCACTTAAACAGTTAATGTGAGAAGTGTAATTGATTTTATACTCTTATTAATTTTTTGGAAGAAAAAAATTAAAAAAAAGTTTATATATCTAGAAAAAAATAGATAGAAAAACTCGTCAAACTTCTGCCTAGAATCACTGCTGATGGTAGAATAAAAAATATCAGACATAAATTTTATGCTGATATAATGTTTTAGACAAAAAAAATTACAAATTCTCCAAACTTCCTCCTATTGCTCTTAAACTGTTGCTTTGAGGCAAAGATATTTGAGCCATTAACTGAATGCTTTAGTTTATTTTTAGAAAAAAAATTTGTATTTCTATAAAAGAATTGAGAAATTCACCAAAGCTTTGTTATTAGAAAGTATAGATGTGAGATAAAGGTGTCTTAGGCATAAATTTAATTCTATTATTATTTATGAGAAAGAAATTTTTTAAAGAAAAAAAAATCGGAAAAATTTGATGTATGTATATCGATAGAAAAAAGTCATCAAACTGCTCAACATTTTTTTCATCATAGTTTAGAAAAAAAAAAATTTCGGAAAATTTCATATAAGTTTAGAAAAAAAAAATGTCGGAAAATTTCATATAAATAAATAGAAAAAAAATAACTCAGCTTCTTAAATTTTTATTTATTATATTTTAGAATATATAAATATTAAAAAAAAGAGCACCAAACTGTATATAAATATTTGTATTGTATATAAATATTAAAAAAAATCTCCAAACTGCTTAAAATTATTTTTGTAATATAATATATAGAGTATAAGTTTATATATATGTATTTATATATAAAAGTTTGTTTACATAGAAAAAAATGTTAGACACTAATTTTACATTTCTAGAGAAAAATTGATAAACTCGTCCAACTATTACCTTTTGCAATTAAAATATGCCATTTCATGCAATTATTTGTCTTTAAAAAAAAATTGAAAAATTCACCAAACTTCTGCGTGTTTCAGGCTCATGTATTTAATGCTATTGGTATTTCTGTCGACTAACTTGCTAATCATTTTAATCAATTAAATATGATGTTGGACTGCTTCTTTAGAAAAATCTAGAAAAACTGTGGGGTGCAATTATCAATGTCAAAGCTGAAACGAGGAAGCAATAAAATGACGACAATGATAGCGTATCCAGGTTACTGCTTATTAGCTCAGTTATTCAAAGCCTTATTTCGCTTTTATTTTCATTTAATTTTTTGCAAATCTATTTGTTTGCCTTTATAAGATTCTTAGAATTCGTTCGTTTCTGCTCAGCGGCTCAACGGTTCACGCTTCAACTTGGAACATATAACACTAGGAAATACACAAATTGGTTCGTAAATATGTATGTACGCATGGACATACACATATATGTGGCAAATAATATATTAAAATATTAAAAAACTCATGATTAAAAGCGAAAAATAAAAAATAAAATCAAAATGCAAATATTGCATTTTCCAAACAATGGAAACGTTTACTTTTACGTAGCATTAGATTTCTTTATTAAGGCAAGAACACTTTTTAATGTTTCATAATCCAGCCTCAATTCTTACATGCGCAAAAAGATGTACATAGTTATTTTTTGCAACTGCATGCTCAACTCATATTTGTATTGCAAATGGCAAATAATAGCAAAATATCGTACACAAGTCAATCTCGCATTTACAATATTGTAAATTTCGCTCAACAAATGAAAGCAAATACTTATGTTTCCTGTATGTAAACAATAGCCTTCAACACTACATACACTCGTACACATAACCATAGTCCACACAGTCCATACACTACACACAGTCCACATAGTCCATACAGTCCATGCATACGCATATGTATAAGTAGTATGTTGCCATGTATGTGTATTCGGCTTCGTTCAACTTTGCCTTCTGCTGCAATCATTTCCTCTCCTGCTGTGTGTGGGTTTCTGCGTCATTACTTCGCAATTTCTGTTGCCTCGCACGCTTTATTGGTCACTCAGCGAGCAGTATGCATTCAAAGAACCGGCCGATGGATGGGTCCAACGCATTCAGCCATTGCTGTGATCGGTACACTGACGCATGCTGAAGTCAACTGGAAAACTCTGTATTAAATGCAGTTATTCGAAATGCTTTCCATTTGCTTGCTATTTCCCATTAGTTTTATTTCGTTTGCTTCTCAATGTGGGTTTGTGTATTAATTCGAACGTATTCGTACAGTGACGAGCATAAAGAAGTTAACAGGGAGTCCAGTAACATAACATTTTTCCTGCATTTGAAGGATGCTCTTAAGCTAAATACACACCAGGCAACCGTTGCAGCAACACGGCCATGTTGAAGCAACCGTTGCCTCGTGTGTAGCTGTGTTGCCAATTGATTTTCGTGTTGCTGCAACCGTTGCCTGAAATATCAAATAAATTTGATTTTTGGGATAGGTTGCTGCAACCGTTGCTTCGTGTGTATCATTGTTACTGCTTTCACTCGTTCAGTTCTTTGAAAACAAGCGAAGAAGAAGGTTCGTGCGGAGTAAAATAAAGTGAAAAAGGAAAAAATGGCAATTGAAAATAATGAAAATTATGTTAATTTTATTAAGGAATATAAAAATTTGAGAGAGCTGTGGGATATAAGTAGTAAAAATTTTAGAAAAAAGCATACGAACAATTCGATTTTTTTTTAAAGCCAATTTTTGGACCAAATTTTCTTTCTCTTCTTTCTTTCTCATTTTCGTACAAAAGTTCGTAAATTATAATAAGAGAAGTAAGTTTACGTATTTCGTCGATCATTTAAAAAATTTCATTTTACGTATCTTCCGCTTGTACCTTTCCTGCACCACAGTTATACACAATACTGAGATTGAAGCAACGGCCGCAATGTGTTTCTTAAACAAAGGCAACACATTGCTGCAACACGTTGCTTCAACGGTTGCCTCGGTTGTATATCTAGCTTTACGATTCGAACTGAATCAAATAGTGTTAAGTTGTATTGTATTAAGGCAATAAAATGACTAGTTATAAAATAAGGGATAGGAAGGAATGAGGTCAAAAGTGTAACACTACGTTTGGAAGATTTATTCATGAGTAATATCAGCCACAGAGTTAGGTTTAAAATATTTGCCATAAAGAAATTTTTCAACGGTCGTGGTGATGGCTTGCAAAAAATAAAAAAAATTGCGCGATCGGTTTCTTAATTGCGAATATTACCGTAGCCGGATGAGTTGCTGCGTGACCACAATTTGCGTAGATACGAATCTTCGTGCAATAATAATATAAAAAGTTTTTTTCTAATAGCGGTCGCCCCTCTGCAGGCAATGGCAATTCTTCGAGTCCATTTCTGCCATGAAAAAACTTTTCCTAAAAAAACAAACTGAAGTCGCCTTAAAGTGTAGGTCTCTCCATTTGTGGAATAACATCAAGACGCACATCACAAATAAGTGGAGGAGTTCGGTCAAATACCTAACAGAAGTGTGCGCGCCAATCATTTAGTTATTTATTTTTAAGGATCACAAAATACTTTTCAGCTATTAACATTTGTATGCCCGTCACTGTATCTACTATATAATAGAGCAGTCGTAGAGTGGTTTGCTTCTTGAACGCAGTAGGTGCATATCAAACAAGGTATTTCTTGAATACCTGCTTTCCATTCCCCAGTGCATTTGCTTGTTAGCTTAAGAGTTGCAAGAGTTGGGTGCTTTCGATTCAAGAAATTCTGCTGCTGAGTGAAAGTCTCGATGGCTTGCTGATTTGTTTTAACGATTGCTATATGCAGATATACTCGTACATACAAATGTACAGCAAACAAGTACAAGTGTAAACAACTTGTTTGTTTTGTTTTAATTTTCTTGATGGTATTACTACTTATATTTACTTAAAAACAATTAATTTGCATTTATTCAAATGAAATGCATATTTGAGGTGTTTATTTTTATAAAAAGGCCTTTCATCTACTATGCCGCTGGTACGAAAAATCATAGAATTTCCAACAAAGATTTTAAATATTCTGCCTGCTTTGCGCTTTTGCAGCTTAACGTAAAAGTTTTTGCAGCGGTTTTTCAACTACTTTGTTTGAGGATTAGTCCGCTATAAAACTGCGTACCGAAATTTGTTTTTAGAGATTCTAATTAAAAAAAGAGGTTGTCTGTAAAGTCGGTTTACTGACGATAGTTTAACGTGACAACGTCATACGAAAATATTGATGGAATGGTTGCAATTTTCAAAACAAAATTTTAATTTTATTTGTTTGATAGATATTTTGTATGGATATAGAGGAGGAGGTAAATGGAATTGCAATGGAATAGGTCAAGTTACATTTACACAAACGTAAAAAATGACGAAACATTTATCAAATTCGTGAAAGATATGTTCAAGTTCGGGTTGTGCATCAGACGTTAATAAGTCAACAACACTAAGAGGCACCATCATCGATTTGCCTTTTTCAAGACACTTTACACTCGAAACACTCCCTTTCATTTCCTACTTTTTCTATCATCGTCCTATTCTCAACAGAGAAATGGTTCATTACCATGCACACAGCAAGAAGGCGTATGCAAATACAAGTATGTGAATTTATATACAAATGCGCATATACATACATATACATACATAAATATGCTCACTCAAGTAGGACAGAGCCAGATGTCGAACGTTGCCGAACGCGGGGGCCGATTGTGCTCTTTGTCGTTCGTTCCGCGCTCTCGCTTGCAGTTCAAGCAATGTACATTAGCTTACATTTGCTTGCGTACGGAATAGATTCGTATACTGGATATGTCCATATGACTTGTATGCATCTTTACATATAGATTTGTTCTTTTTGAAAATTGCGCGAAATTGTATATGTATGTGCATGTTTATATACATATATTAGTATACAACATATCTTATAAGGTATATGGTAAATATTATATTACCATACATTTTTTCCTTCATATATAATAAAAATTAATAATAATAACATTAAAACAACAGGTTATATTTTAAATTCTTCAAGTGAATCAAATTAATAATAATCAATAAGAAGGCATATGCAAATACAAATACGTAATTTATATATGTACATATGCGCATATACATACATATATACGCTCCCTTAAGTAGGAGAGAGCCGTTGCCGTTCGTTTGCTTTGTTTGCTTTGTCGTTCGTTCCGCGCTTTCGCTTGCAGTTCATTCAAGGTAACGACAATGAGCAAGGTAACGACAAATGAACAAGGTAACGACACATTTTTTCGTGCGTGCAGCCGGCTAAATCGAATTATAAGACGTTATCACGTCAAAACCATAGGATTGGAATGAAAATTTTCTAGAATTTTTGTAATTTTTATATAAACTTTCAAACCTATATTTATACGGGTTTTGTTAGCCAATAAGCTAAACTTCTATAAAAAAATTATGAACATTCAAAAATAATGAGACAGAAAGAAAAATCGTCGATGCAGATCAAAGTATTGATGTAATATTATTTGCTGTGGGCTGTAGCTGGGGATAATGTGTGTGAGGGTGTTCGATAAATGAATTGAACGCACCGCAGATATACGAGATTTGTGCAAAATAAAGGAACATCACATCTTTTTGAAAAATATTTATACATCAACATATTGGGTTTCCCAAACAGAGGTGTTATTTTGATATTCAAAGAAAAATGCTATTTTTTACTATAAATGATTGATAATGTCACAAGATGTTAAAAACACGGGATTCCTGGGGTTTAAGCGGATATAGTAATACTTTTGTGTATACACTTAATTCTGTTTTTACATGGACTTTTTTTACACGGTTTTGATTTAACATGGTTTGAAAATAAACAAATTTTAGATCGCCTTTGAAATGGAGAAGGCTCAACAATGCTTGGCAAAATGTGCGGTTTAAACGAAGCCACAGTAAGAACTATAAAAATTAATGAAATTTCAATTAGGCTATCCCTGATTTCTAGAACGAAACAATCTGTTAAAACCTCAACATACACTTGAGATGCTACTAAAGAAAAAATGGCACTCATAACATGGCTTGAGGACAATGCACAAACACATATTCCCGTAGACGAAAACAATATCAAACAGCAAGCATTAAGGTTTTATAAAACGATAAACGGCGAACAACCGTCTACCGCTATTTATTTTCTGCAAGCACGGGATGGTTGACAGGATTTCTCCACAGGCATGCGCTTTATAACATAAGAATCAAGGGCGCGTTTGCTTCTGGAGATCAAAAAGCTGCCGAAGAATTTGCACTCAAGCTTAAAAAAAAGTGCATACAGTCCAGATCCAGCCAACGAAGCTGCTCTTTTTTGAAAAAAAATGCCGAGAAGAACATACCTATGTGGCCAAATCGCAAACGAGTGCTGGTGATTTTAAAGCTCAAAAAGATCGAATCACATTTTTATTTTGCAGTAACGCTTCTGGAGAGGGAATGCTACCGGGCACTGCTTATCAATCGAACACTTAAGCCTCGAGCAATGAAAGGGGTAAATTTTGATACATTGCCGGCCAATATAAAAGCATGGGTGACAGCTACAGTTTTCGCAGAATGGTTCATTAAATATTTTGTGCCAGAAACTAGAAAATATATGAATGAAAAATACTTAGAATTTATAGTTCTTCTGTTGGGTAGGCAATGCATGCACCGGGCATCCACAGTTGGAACACGAAAAAATCCAAAATCCTGGAATCCCACGATTCCCATCCCTACCGCAAAACAAGCATAAATATAAAAAAAATCGTAGTAAAATACGTAAGAAAATCGGAAAAAATATGATGTAGCTAGCGTGTGAAATTTTAAAACTCACGCTTATAATTAGATATGAAACCTTTAAATACATCTATTTTTTCATTTTCTATCATCCTTTTCCATACATTAGCACCATTTCCAAAACATCACAAATACGCCACTTTGGGTAATACCAAGTAATAACTGGTTGGAAAGTAAGCTTTTTCTTACAGCCTGTTTTTTTATTTAAAAGTCTAAACCTGCTGTTTAGTATATCTCGCTTAAAATCCAGGAAATCGTTTTCGAACTGACTCTTATTTGTCAAACTGATACGAATTGCCAAGAACAAGTTCTAATGGACCCTTGTGGACACAGGGTGTTAGAAACTGGAGAACTGTTACCGAGGATCGAGATGCGTGGAAAAGAATCGTGAACGAATCTTACCGAGCTGTTAAGCTGCCCGATGCACAGTGCGGCCGATTCCCAAAAAGCTGGCCAAAAGTCGAAAAAAAAAGTTTCTAGATAGAGTTTTTTTGTCTTTGGGTTGGCTACAGTAATGCCTTGAGTAGTGAAAACCGTTCATAGCAACGTCCTGTACCCTAAGTATCCTCTGTATTTTCAGTCGCAACGTGGCCTTCGTTTGAGCATCGTATTACTGTCGATGAATAGTGAAAGTTGTACACATTTGAAAGATTTTGTAATGGAGTAAATTGAACAAAACCAAATGGAATCATCTTCGGAAGGTTAGTAAAATACGAGAAATCTTTAGTACATATCAATACCTCGACACAAAGTTTTTAGCTGCAGCAATACGTAGATACATTTTTGGCAATTTTTTTTATAAAATTTGAGTTTTCAAACTGTATAGTAATACAACGCCGTCATATGCTGCTTTGAAACCTATTAAAGGTTACTCAAAAAAGTAATGGTTACTGAATAAAACAAGATTCAGCTGCTACCACTTGCTACCTTGCGACCCCGAAAACATATAAATTTACATGCATCTTGATTATGTTCTAGAATATACGCTATTTCACGTGAGGGGGTGGCCAATAGGGGTGGAAGGGGGTGGATTTTCAAAATTTTAAGATCAAATTCGTAATCAGCGACCCCTACAACCCCCGAGTAAGAAATTTTGAATCAATTACTTAATTTTTTGAGTTTTGGCCAGCTTTTCGGGAATCGGCCGCACTGTGCGATGATACTAATTGAGATGTAGAAATTTGTCTCACTAGTTGAGATTTCCTATGGAGTTTTCTTTCGTATGTATGTAATGTATGTATTATGTAGGCCACTGTTTACATGTGATTAACACTTTGAAATTTGTTCTCAGAATTATTTTAATAGCTTATGCCTGTAAGTACATAAGAAAAAAATAACAAATAACAACAATACTAAGCACCAAAAAAAAAAACGAATACAAGTGCTAAGAAAAACAGAAAAAACGAAAAGCGAAAAACAACAAACTGGTATTTATACAGAAAATAAAATATTTCAAAAAGGGAAAGTGAACATGAAAAGTTGTGAAAACATTTTAATCAGCTTAAGCACTTAGGCTTTCGTGTTTGCTTGCCTAAAATCCGAAAACGACAAAAGCTGATATATGTGGGATGCATTGTAGCTTAGAGCGCTTGGCTAAACAAATAAATGTTTTTTAGAAGCTTGAACACACAAATAAACATACGCACTTACAGGCTTTAATCTGTAGTATATGTGGCGCTCGTTATGCAGATTTTATTTGTTGATTACAATTAACCCATTAAATCACATGGCATTCCATGCATGCATAAACACATATCTACAAATACATGTGTGTGTACACATAGATGTACGTCTAAATGTGTCTATTGACATATGTATGTATGTATTTTACTCATAAATATTATTTATGTTTGTCACTAAAAGCTGCTACTTTCACTTTGACTCAGGTTAAAGTATCAAGAAGAGAATGCAGCTTAAGGGGACCCGGTGGTCTAGAAATTAAAAAAAATCGATTTATAAAATATGAAGAATATATACAATATATAATATTTGAAGAATATACTGTGAAAATTTCATGCGGAAATTTTCAATATTATAGCTTCTACAGCTCATTAACTAGGTAAAGAGCGGTCTGCGCGCTCCTGTAACTCAAATATAAACTAATTTTCCTCGAAACGACTTTTTTTGGCCTGGTGTTGTTAAACCATTCAGCCGAATCTTCTGAAATTTTAATATGTTATTCACAATATCAATGTATATCACCCGTACTAGCATCATATTTTTATTTCAATTATTTCGTGTTCGCTCAATTTTGTCCAATTTTTTATTTTTTTTATTCTAGTACGGGACAAAGCTATCGTTATACTGATAAATAATTTTTTGGGTTTTTTTGTTTCAAATCCAGGTCCAAATTTTCGGGAAGGTCAATTTCAGCGCAATTTTCGAAATTATTAAAATGAAAAAAAAAAAAAAAAAAATATTTTTTTTAACTTTTTTCATTTTGGTATGTAAAAGATGTTAAATAAAAAGCCTACAAAATTTAAATAACTTTTTGATTTTTTTATTGAAAAAAAAAAAAAAATCCTGAAAATACCCTACATCTTCGAGCTCTGACCACCTGGACCCCTTAACTGACAAAGAGTTTTTCTTTGGCCTTTAACTAACAACTATAGCTAGAATTTAAAGCTTTCAGTTGGTATACATACATCCCACAAAGCTGTTGACAATTTCCTTTAAAAACACTTACAGCTGTTGGAATTTATCGGTAGCTCTTTAAACGTTTGCCAAAAATCATGATTTACACAAAGCAGAAGTCCATCCAAGCCATAAATCGTAACTCATAGAAATTCCTCATCATTGCCAAATAACTAATTCAAAATGCCGGCAAATACACTTGGCCAGCAGGCGTTTTACTTTTTCTGACTTTCAGCAACATAACGTAAAAAATCGAAACTCTTTGGCAAACTTCGTTCAAATTCATTGCCAAATTTAAGATTTTTCCTCGCAAGTACGAGGAGTTAGTCACGAAGTGGACAATTTGTTGTAAAATTAGCATTTGGGAAATCTGTTAATGACTAAACCAGAGTATTTTTCTTTCATTAACTTAAAATGAGAGAGTAGAGTTTCCAAAGCAATTTATTATCAAAATTTCTGCAAGTTCGATGCGCTTTATGGGGTTGAAGAAAAAATTGTTTGCTCTGCCGCAACTGGTTATCACAGGAAATTTTCGCTGCGACGCAAACCGAATGTACCGCTAACACATTTCATGGTTGTGAATGGCTTTTATAGATTTTAAGTGCCGTAAGAAGACGTAGGCGAGTCTGATGCGACAGAAAATTTAGAATCTTATAGTCTGATGAACCAGCATAAAGGTGTTGGATTTTTAAAAAAGATACTAAAATCTACTATAATTTGTCTTTACAATGTTTTTTAGTTGAATAGATACCCTGCTTACATAGCCCAGTGATCCTGAAACTGATTGCCGTATGTTGATTCTGAGTTCGAAGGACGATCTGAACACGAAATATTTCATGATAGACTTTTTTTTAAAACAGGCTGTAAATCGATGCTGTAGACATCAAATATTTCTTGAGGTAAAATATATTTTTGTAAAGGCAGACTCTCATCGGCGGTCAATGGAAAACCTTTCAGTGCATTGGTTTTATGAACGAATCGCTTAAAATTACACACGGGTACATTAAAACGTAGGTTTCGTGATTTGATGGGCTATACTTACATACTCGTAAAAGGTGTCTTACTGTTTCCTCTTCTTCTGTATTAATACAGCTTCTACAGAAATCGAAGTACGGGAATCCTAAACTTCTAGCGTTGCTGCCTATTAAACAATGACCAGTTAATACACCTATCATTTTTCTTATAGATTCTCTGTTGAATCTTAGCAAGATCTTGGATCGATCGCTGTTCCAGTTCGGCCATGTCTGACTGCTTAGTTCGCATGCTGTGAGGTTTTGCCAGCTTGTATTTGCCTTTCTGATGATTTCCCTGTCTATAAGTAATTTAGAAGTGGCTATAGGCATGGGTATCAGCGCCTTATCCGGTTCGAGAACGAGCGTTGTACCGGTTCGTGCAAGTTCATCCGCCTTACAGTTTCCTGCAATATTCCTGTGGCCTGGCACCCAGATAAGGTGCACCTTGTAGCACTTAGATACGTAATTTAGTAGTTTAAAACATTCTAGAACTGTTTTTTACGAGTGCATTTTGGCCGCTTGGCTGTCTGAGTAAATGAAGACTTCATTTGTGAATAATACTCTCGTTTTTATTTCTGTAAGCCCCTATTTTATGGCAGTAACTTCCGCCTGAAATACACTGCAATGGTCAGGTAGGCGAAATGATTGGCATACTCCGAGTTTATCGGAGTAAACCCCTCCATCTACTTTGTTGTCCAGTTTTGAGCCATTTGTATAGGTGTTGAAATCATTTTTCTTAACAATAAGCCCGTTATCCCATTCCTCTTTGGAAGGAAATACTGAGACAAAGGATTTATTTAAATTGATGTCCTTGGTCTTACAGAAATCCGTTGTGTCAGGAATGCAGGGGAATTTTTCTAAAACTTAAGAGTGTCCTCTTTGGTTCGTTCTGAGTAGGCCGATTTCTCTTAGTCTGAGAGCTGCTTTGGCAGCCGAATTTTCTATTTGGTAAAATATTAAGAATAATATTTAGTGCATCTGTGGGTGTGGTTCTGAGGGCCCCGCAGATGCAAAGACTGGCCATTCTTGGCCATGGTTCTTTTAATGTATAATTTATCTAAGGCCGTCCACCATACTAGTATGCCGTATGTTAGGATTGGTCCGACAATTGCTGTGTAAAGCCAATATACGATAGATGGGGAGAGACCCCAACTTAGTCTTATCAGCTGTATAGAGTATAGGAAGAAATTTAAAGAGAATTATCTGACTAAGTAAACTCTACATTTGTTTTTGACAAACGAGAAGAAATGCAATTTTGTATGCACTTCAATGGCGTATTTATGTAAGATATTTTTCATAGTAAAATTATAATGGTACTTTTATTAAAATATAGGCTTTTAATGGCAATTTAAAGCAGAAAATATATCATTTAAATAAGTGGTTCAAAAGAGTTGATTAATTAAAAATGGCATTAAAAACCAGCAATAGTCAGCCTTCCCAAGTCTTCTTATTAGATCAAATAAAAGGTGATGAAGGAGATCTGTTCGATTTACCTAAAAAAATTCACCGTCTACCACCGACGGCTAAACAAACTTACACATTTTTTGACAACACCTGAGACTTCAAATTGAAGATGAGATAAAAACAAATTAAACGAAAACCTCCATGATGTAATAATCTCAGTCACCTGCACCAAATACTCGTACGTACACGAAATTAATAAGATCAGATAATTTTCTATGTTATATAAAGCACCTACAGGGTTTTCCAATAACAGGTGTTATTTGTGAATGGCTTGCGCTATCGAGAAATGATTAACGATTTTTTATGCCCGGACTTGGATGATATTGATCTGGACAACGTTTATTTCCAACAAGACGGCGCTACGTGCCACACAAGGAACGAAGCCATTGATCTTTTAGTGGAAAAGTTTCCGGACCGTGTTATCTCTCGCAGAAGTGATCACAATTGGTCACCGAGATCGTGTGATTCAACATCTTGTGACTTTTTTCTTTGCGGCCACGTGAAAGAAAAGGTCTACGCCAACAGCTCAGGATCGATTCAAGACCTCAGAGATAGAATTCGTGAGGCTATCGAGGACATAGGGCAGCCACTTTGCAATTCGATTATGGAAAATTTCATGAAAAGGATACTCTCTTGTAAGCTTGGTCGTGGTGGTCATTTCTCTGTTGTTATTTCCCACTATTAACGGCATACCTTCCTCTTTATAATGAAATAAACAGCCGATCAATTATATTAAAAAAATAGCATTTCTCTTTGAATATCAAAATAACACCTCTTATTAAGAAACCATATATTTTAAAATTTAATTGTTTTATATTGAAGAAAATGCTCAGCATCGTACGCAAAAAAAAATGGTTAAAAATCAGCGCCATTTGTGCGCAACTTCTGACTAACACTTTGCTATATTAAAATTGAATGCCCTAAAAAATTGCATACATAGAACTTTTCTAGTAATACTGGTAAACAAGTTAGAAACTTTGATGATCATTGTTTGAAATTTGCTCATATTTTGTGAATTTCGTGCAAACTTTTCAACTTTAATTGATAAAATTTGTTTTATACAATTGCATTTAAAAAAAAAATAGCAAAAAAAAAAGTTCACAAAAAATTTTGCAAATATTGTAAAGAGTAAACATTATTTAATTATGTGAGCAAAAGTGTAGGTCCAACAAGGGTACTACTTGGGAATCAGGGTTCAGGAAACGTGCGCCTGATAAGCACTGATACGTTCCACATGTGTTTCATGAACGTGCAGAAGCAAAAATGTCCCTCTACGCTCATGGACCATATGTGTTTCAGGTAGAAATACCCTACATCCGTTTTTTTTTTTTAATTATTATTACTAAAGCTATCCTATGACTACAAAAAAACAAATTATTCAAAAAAACCCTGTTGGACTTGTCGGTCAATTTTGCATTTTTGTATTGGGACAGGGAACGTGTTAACACGTATACACAATTTTTTTTATCCTAGAAGCACTTTTTCTAATTTCAAGTTTTTGAAGCCATACCACTGTGAGTGGTGTCGAGTACTAGGCAGAAGAGCGTCGAAAATCACTAGCGGGAAACTAATTTTTTTTTTTGTGCCAAAAAATACCAGTTTAAGAAGTTGTAAAAGTTGTTTAGAGAATACCTGTTTGAACTTGACCTCTCACCTTCTGATAAGATTTGGTCCTACAGCAACCTCCCTACGGCTGGATTTTTAGCTATTTTAAAGTTCAGTTTGCAATCTTCTTGGTTATTACATCTAGGACGCCGTTGAAACAAAGGTTAAGGGCAAGTCTCTCAGATACTGAGTAATCACTCTGAAAACCAGCATCATATGAAAGTGATGACCAAAACGTCGACAGAAGAGTTGGCTCGTGCACATGTAGGCGATTCAGGTTCAAGCAGGGCTTTGCAGCTGAAGGAGATTATTGCATCATTTCAAGGTACACGTCCATTAGTTAAATTTTTAAGTTGAATATTCCGAATTTCTTTAAATGATGTGTAAGACGTACATATTTACATACATACATACATATTTATACAGTGAGTTAAAAAAGTTTTGGCCCAGTGTCATTTGTTAGTATATGCGCAATTTTTTCTTGTACATTTTTTAACGATATAGTTCTTACTACAACAAAAGCAACATGGTTAAAGGTTGTAAAGGGCTAAGGTATGGCCCTTCAGCACTGCGACCATATTGATCTATTCTGCACCCTATACTGTCTATTGACTGTTAAGTATGCTTATGAATTGTACCAGCTCCTTCTGAGGGAGTGATTGAAGGTCTTCATCTGTAAGCATGAACTTGTTTAAAAACCGTTTCCTTCTATGCGTCAACCCCGGACATTCGATAATGAGATGTTCTATAGACTCCTCATCTTCGCAGCAAAATCTACAGGTGCTGGTGTTAGTTATGCCTAATTTCTATAAGTGTTTGTTGCAGGTGAAGTGACCTGTGAGGGCGCCTGTGAGAGTGCGGATGCTCTTTTTGTTTAACGTGAGGGCCATGTTAGCTCTTTTAGCGTTTAAACTTAGGAACTTTTTGGAGTATCTAAGACCCTCTACGTTGTTCCAATGCTGATTTAATAGAGTTTTGGCCCAGTATTTTACTTTTTGTTTCAGGCTGTTTTTGTTGAATCCGAACATGGGACTAGGTCCGATGAAGTTTTCATCTGCTCCTTTTTTAGCTTGATAGTCTGCCTTTTCGTTGCCGTCATATCCCTCATGTCCCGATACCCAAATTAATGAGACATTGTTTTTGGATGAGTGCCTTGTGGCATTCTAAGAGGGTTTTTGAGTTGTAGGTATAGCTATCTAAAGTTTTTAGAACTGATTGGCTGTCCGAGAGTATTTTGATCTTTACTCTCTTGTGGTTTCTACGTTGCATGATGTTTGCTGCTTCCATTATTGCGTATAGTTCCGCTTGGAAGATGGTGATGCCCCTAGTGAGAGTGTATGATTTGTGGATTCTGGGCCTCACTACTCATGCTCCTACACCATAAGGTGTTTTTGATCCACCAGTGTACCATTTTTGTGAATCATCATTCATCCATTTTGGGTTTGTTTTCCACTCGATCCTCGAAAGGTAACTGTGTATCCTTTTGTGAAACAGAGGGTTGTGTCAATGTGGTCTGAGAGTTGAGCCACGCTTATGGTGTTTTTGATTTTATTTAGGATATTTAGGTGACCGGTGAGGTTGCCCAATTTGAAATTTTCTTTCATGTGTAGCATGAGTGCTTGCGTAGCTGCTTCCTCTTGGATTGCTATATGAAGTGGTGGGAGATTCAGGAGTGCTTCCATGCCAGCTGTTGGGGTAGTTCTCATAGCCCCTGTGATGCATAGGCAAGCAAGCCTTTGTACTTTTCCCAGTTTGGTTATCGCTGTTTGTTGGATAGATTTGCTCCACCATACTAGTGCCCCATACAGTATGATTGGTCTAACCATTTGGGTGTATATCCAGAGGGCCATACTAGAGCTGAGGCCCCAGGATCTCCTAGTAATTGTTTGGTTGTCCACAAGGATTTCGTGGCTTTTTTTGTTATATTATTTATATGTGACTCCCAAGTGAGTTTTTTATCTAAGGTTAAACCTAGATACTAGACCTCTTCCTTTAGTTCTATCACTGTTTCATTTATTTTCAATGTAGGAAACTCTAACTTTCTTTCTCTTGCGAAGGGGATTATTGTGGTTATGTTAGGGTTGATCGACAGCCCCTCCTTTTTACACCATTCCCATGTTGCGTTCAAGGCGTTTTGCATGAAGTCTGTTAGTGTCTTTTCAAAAGCAACATAGTTTTAAAGTTTTAGACTTTAAGCAACATTAAAAGGAATTCATCAAATTTCTAACAAAATTTTACTCAAAAATTTTTTTTTCTGGTGTGCAGTTTTAAAGCCCATATCATGATGATGCAACAAATTTAAATTTCCGTTGATGTCATATTATTTTTTTTGTGTTTTTTGATGGCATATTTCGCAACGCTTGAAACTTGAATGGAAGAAAATGCAGAGACAGAAGAAAATTATTGAAAATCAACGGAGATCTCCAGCAATTTCACATTTACATTTTCTTGGGCTTACCTTGAGCAACCTCGCCGCCGTCGCCGAATGGGTTGGTGCGTGATTACCATTCGGAATTCACAGAGAGGTCGTTGGTTCGAACCTCGGTGAAAGCAAAATTAATAAAAACATTTTTCTAATAGCGGTCGCTCCTCGGCAGGCAATGGCAAACCTCCGAGTGTATTTCTGCCATGAAAAATCTCCTCATAAAAATATCTGCCGTTCGGAGTCGGTTTGAAACTGCAGGTCCCTCCATTTGTGGAACAACATCAAGACGCACACCACAAATAGGAGGAGGAGCTCGGCCAAACACCTAACAGAAGTGTACGCGCCAATTATTTATTTTTTTTTTTTAATATTTATACGGCTTTTATTATACTAAAACCTATTATTATTATGACGAGGGAACATAGTGCTGCGGTCTGAAAGATCTGTTGTGCCTTCTTCATGGTTTCAAATTATCTCTCTAAGCCCAATTTTTCCAATAATTTTTAGTATGTGTTCTATTTTACTAAAGACTACATTTTCGTACAAATTTAACGAAAACTCTTTATTGCATATTGTAAAAATTAATGCAATGCCAAAATTTGTTTCACTGACTGTATATGCGCTTTACTCACCGTGCAAAAATTTCACAAATAAATACCAAATACGAGCGAAATAAATTCAAGGACCGAACTGGCGGTAAGCGCATTCGAAGCAAGCACACAATAACATTTGCTTTTGGCCATTCATTAAAACAATTTTTTTTAAGTTTCTTTGAACAGAAGTCTTACAATAGCGAAAATGCGCACGCAAAGATAGAAATGCGACCAGTAGCTGCTGTGAAATTCAAGGTTGACTAGAAAGTATGCTCATAATTCATTTCTAGCATTTTTTTGCTTAACTCTATTGGTAGGTACCATAGTTTTCAACTGCTTGGTGCAAACTTTTCAATGTCAGGTGCAGTGCAAGCGCCTCACAGCGCAAAAAGGCAAAGTTGGCTCGCTAAAGTTTATGGCAAATAATGAGCGTTTGAAAAAGTGGAATGCTACTGCTGCTAAATGGACTTGGCTAACAAGCATTTATATTACAAATATTGCTTTTGTTTTTCGTTTTTTTTTTTCACCCCCGCTCAGAGAAATATTGTCGAATAAATACCACCCAATTAACGCACCATTCATGATCAAGTTTTGCGTTTTATCAAATTAAAACAGTCATTTAGCAATTTATTTATAGTGTGCGCGTGCACTTTTTTATACGAGTATTTATACAACATTTCTCTCACTTGCTTGCATTTTTTTCTTATTCAACGAACTTTAATCATAGTTGTTCATTTGCCACACCAATGCAACCTGGCATGTGGCAACACTATTGACAGCAATCACAATAAAAGTCGACTATTTTGCAGTTACAATACACCAACAACTTGAAGGAAGAGGAAGGAAAATAAACATTCAGCAAGAGTAGAGTGCAAAGGAAACTGGACAAGCTCTATATGCTACAATGTCATCTGAACTCTCCTTCAACTTTTCTTCACAAAAGTTTCACTTGTTTTCTTTACATTATCTCCCCACGTTTTATTGTTTCATTGCTGTGTTACAACAGTAGTTATTATCAACGCGTCGTCAGCATCAACAACTTTTTGCAGAGGAAGAAAGCGCATAGCCACAAGCAGCTGAACGTTGGTAGATATTGTGTTTTTGTTGCTACTCTGTGTGGATGCGTGTGTGCGTGCGCTTTTTTTCTTTTCCTTTCTGAAGTGGTAACTGAATTTTGTAGCGGGTCGCTATGATCCGTCGCCTGGAGTGCTACTTAGTGTTACTGCTACTGTTGTTGATATTATCCAAGTGGACCAACAACAGCGCGTGCCGACACCTCATAAGCTACATAGATATTTCAAGAACTGGTCAACTGAGCTGTAGCAGCTGATAGATGGCACTGGTTCAACTTTTTGAGGTCCCTGAATGTGACATTTTTATGATTGCTGTATGTTAACTAATTTTAGTCGCTTTATATTGTGAGCTTTGCTTATACATCTACAGGGTCAGGCACTCGAAGTGTAACCAACTTCAAACCGCTCGCGCAGCTGATGCACGGCTAATGCTGTTAGAGGATAAATAAGTATGGAAATCAGTAATAAGAAAATCACTAATGGATTTTAAACGTAATAGGGTGATTGCATTATATTTTGCTGGAAAATCACAACCAACGATTGTTCGTGAGCTCAAGCACCTTAAAGTAAATAAAGTTTTTGTTTATCGCACCATTACTCGTTTTAAAGATACTGGTAGCATCGCGAATCGTCATGGAGGTGTTCATCAAAAGATTGCAATGTCACGTGAAATGGTTCAAAAAGTGAAGAAGTGACTTGAGTGAAAACCCCGACGAAGTGGCAACCAATGGCGAAAGTAAAATTATCTCAAAGTCAAGCCTTACAAGATCCAAAACACGCATGATTTCACATCAAAGCTGCAACAAGTCAGACTTAGAGAGCGTAGAAGTGGTTTCGCTTGGCCGAATGCGGTCAATATCCGAACATTGTGTTTTCTGACGAAAAACTTTTCCAAATTCAGCGATTCGTAAACTCTCAAAACGGTAGGGTTTATTTGACCGACCATTCATATGAGAATTTGAGTCATCGATTGGTCACCTCGAGGCGGCACCCACCACAGGTAATGGTTTGGGCCACTGTCACTGCAGATGGGCGCTCTCCAATCGTTTTCATTGAGCCTGACGTCAAGGTAAATGCGAAATATTATCGGAAAAGTATTTAGGAGGTTGCTTTGAAGTTGTGTGCCACCGAAATGTTTGGGTGGCAGACCATGCACGTTTCAACAGGTCTCGGCACCGCCTCACAAAGCTCGAGTGACCCAAGAAAGGCTAAAAAACAATGTTCCGAACTTCATAACGTCCACGCAATGGCTCTCAAATTATCCAAACGCGAGTGCGATGGACATAGCCAAAGCAAAAGCTGGTAATATCTAGAAAGTATATTCATTCTGAAATTTTTATTATTTTCACACATTTTTTACTTTGAATTGAATAAAAGTAATTTTCCAAACTAAATGTATAGTCTTTTTAATAGGTTAAACTTGGAATGCCGGACCCTGTATTATATTATATTAGGTGCATGCACTTGTATACCTTTTCCTTTGTTTTGTCAAAATTTCTCTAATAAAAATTTCATTTTCTGCACGCAGTGTGATAAAACTCTGGCAGTACAGCATTATTTGTATCAAAATATTATAGAATAAAAGTTTTTTTCTTTTTCTTTTCCCCCATTTGAGACATATTTGGATGAAATGTGGTAGTTTGTCACTAAAAGCTGCCAATAAAATTGCACTAACACTCAAATGATATAATAAAGCAGTAGTGCTAAAACAACTTAGCTTAGAAAAGAAAAGAAAAAATCAAATAAATCGAATTTAAAAGACAATTTTTGTTACACACTCAGCAACCTTCTTGACCACATCAGAATTTTTGAGCTCAATAAGAATTAATTATATATACGCGTGCAATCTAGAACTATTCAAGAAACTCATCATAACACTACACCGAACAAAAACTTTCGCCAGGTGACGCTCAATGTGAACTGATTTTAGCTCTGTTTTATTTAGTTTTTGCTATATTGCCACATCTGTGATTAACATTCCCACCGAAAATGTATCGCCATTGCTTGGCATTTATAACAACTTTTGCATGCTGAGTAAATCTACCTCTGCGTGTATTTTCGATTTTTTTACAGTTTTAAAAATGGAATTGAATTTGCAATAAGTTTGTGCAACTCTGTGTTCAAAATGGATTCAATGGTGCGAAAATCTTAGAAATATTTTAAAACTGTGTCGGTAAGAATACTCTATAAATAAAATAACCAACAGCCGCTTACGAGTGGCATGAACGCTATAGAAGAGATCGTAAAATCATGTAAGATGGCTGGCACTACGTTTGCTGACATCGAAAACCAATGAAAACATCAATAAAGTGAAAGAACAGTTGATCAATAACCACAAATTAACCATCAGAAAGCTGGTAGAGGACTTGAACATTGCTTATGGATCTCTTCAGGATGTGGTAGTAAATGATTTTGGTTTGCGCCGTGTTGCTGTAATAACCTGATTTTCATGCAAAAAAGAGATCACTTTGCTATCACCAATGACATAATGTCCAAGGCTTAATCTGACTCAACATTTATCAAGCGCATCATTATTGAAGACGAGACGTGGGCAAGTGAGTGCAGTGCTCCGAATGAACCAAAACCAAAAAAACCACGTCATTCTCAGTCAAAAAGTCAAAGCAATGCTTACGATTTTCATGGATTACAGTGGTATTCTACACCACGAATTTTTGCCAGACAGTCACACAGTCAATAATGACGATCATTTGGGCCAACGCATTCGCTAGGCTTCCAAATATATGGCGCTCCAACAACATCAAGACTTGCACAAACGTTACAATTTTTAACGCGTGCGTTAAGTCTGTGCTGTTGTACGGATCGGAAACTTGGCTTGTGACATCGGCAACGAACGCAAAGCTGCAAGCGTTTATAAACAGGTGTCTGCGTAATATACTTAAGATATGGTGGCCAAGAGTTATAACAAACGAGGAGCTCTGGAGAAGTACGCACCAACAAAATAGCATCAACAGTGAAATAAAGAAAAGAAAATATGGATGGATAGGGCATACCCTGCGAAAGCCTTATGAGGAAATACCACATGCCGCTTTGACTTGGAACCCGCAAGCAACGAGAAGAAGAGGCAGACCAGTGATGACTTGGCAAAGGACCATCCGCAATGAAACTGGAAAATCGTTTAATGAACTGAGCTTATGTCTAGAAATAGAATTGTTTGGAATACTTTTGTTGAATCCTTAAGCTCCTAAATATAATAATAATTTGGGCATTTTGAGACGTTTACGTGAAGTAATTGGCCAAAAAAGAAAGGATATATGGGAAAACAATTCGTGGATTTTGCATCGTCGTGGATTTGCCATCATTATTTTTGACTAAGAACGCAACGAATGCCATTCAGCAGCCTTCGAATTTAGCTGATATGGCTCCCTGAGATTTTTTTCTCTTCGTTTGGGTCAAAAATCCACTAAGGGGAACGCGTTTTGACGGCCGAAAGTAAGAAATGGAAAAATCGTAGATGGCCCTTATGTCTATACCGAAAATAGAGTTTGAGAAATATTTGAAGAGCTGGATCAAACGCTTACATAAGTGCATTGCAGTTGATGGCGAGTACTTTGAAGGCGATAATATCACCTTTGAGGAATAAATTTGTATTTTGAAGTTTCTGAATATATGCCTGGAATTTTTTGATCACACTCTTATTCAGTGAAATCGCATTTATATGCGATTTTTAGTTAGGGTGCATTCGCTCATATCTTCATATCTTTTTTAATGCATCTGCCTACAATTCTGAGCTGGCTAGGTCTTTCTGTGGTAGTTTGTCACTGAATGTGAATATAGAAATACATAATTCGTTATTAACTCACTCGAATTCCTTTAAAATTTCTTATCATGATTTAAGATAATGGCCAGATTGCCCAAGTTGCTTACAGCACGTGAAAAGTGCGAAACCTTCCGATGAAAATAATTAAAACGTATAACCCAGTAGATAAAAAAGGTGCCAATAAAAAGTTAAATTGTATACAGGTTGGTTAGAAAAACAGGACGTTTCAACAGGACGGTGCCACTTGTCACACAGCTAACGAAACAATGGCTCTTTTGCGCGAAAAATTTGATGGCCGAATAATCTCACGTCGTGGCGATGTCAATTGGCCGCCAAGATCATGTGATTTGACACCGTTGGACTTCTTTCTTTGAGGTTATTTGAAAGAAAAAGTGTACATCGATAAGCCAGCAACAATTCTAGAGTTAAAGGATGAGATGATTCGGCACATTAACGGCATAGAACCTCAATTATGCCATAGCGTCATCGAAAATTTGGACCTTCGGTTGGAAGTTGTGCCGCCGAAGCCGCGGTAGCCATTTGGCCAATATTTTGTTCCGTGCGTAATTGAGCTAAACGAGTAGTATCATAATAAAGAGATATGAGAATAATTTCTTAAAAAAATTGTATTTTATTTAAAATCAACACCGGCCCTTGAAACTTAACCACCCTTTATAACACTCGAGAGATGAGAGAAGGAAAGAAAATATAAAGAAAAGAGGAGATGATGACCTTGAGCAGATCTAAAATATGGATAAAGCTATACCAGTTTTGAAATGAATTAAAATCATTTTATACCTTAAAAACAAGATTACTAAAAAGCTTAAAAATCAGTCTTCTCATGCCGCCCGCTAAGTTTTAGAAGAATAACCCAAGCAGGGAAATCAGAAGTGCGAGTATATCCATAGAGATAAATTCGGAATAAAGATCATAAGACTAAGACCGCTTGGCATTCGGTGCATAAATATGGAAGTACGCTAGCGGTAGCTTTTCCAATAAAATAGGTATGCTAAGCTGAATAGGTGAAGGCTAAAGCTCGAGCGTGTGTCCCACTTTCACTTTTTCACTTTTTTTCTTCATCTATTCTATTACTTCTACTCACAAAACGCCTTTCAGTAGACCCTTGTGCACAAGCGAAGCGCACCGGTTGTAAAAACTAATTTCTTATACGTAGGTGAATATCTTGACGATAAATAATTAAAAATCCCTCCAAATAAAAACACTTTCATATGTGCCAGATCAAGCACTTGCAGCTGTTGAATGCAAAATGGAAAAAGGTACTCACAATAAGAACGTGCCACGCTTTTAATTAACTCGTTCATTTTACAACCGACTGCTTGGCACCTGTCAGCGAGCAAAACCTGTTGAGCAATATCGCACCTTTTTGTTTTCGCGCGCATTGCCAACCCTTCCAAGTGTCCCCCACACGTATACAGTGAAGTAATTGAAGTAGTTCCTTTTAAAAACGTAATCTTGTACGTGTACACCCGGTGACAAAACGATGGTACATCAAAATTTTCAACAGTTTTGACAATTTTTGTTTTCTTTGTTATTGTTTATTATTTTTTTATTTGTTTTTGTCTAACAACAAACAATTAAAGTAAACAAAAAAAAAAAGAAAAATTCAATCAGCTTTTTAACCATAATTTTATTTAATTTCGAAGTTTTAGAAAAGTTTTTGTTAAGCAGTTTTGTAGCTAATTAAATTTTGACGTGATAAGGTGCAAGTTTTGAGGTGCTCAAAAATTGCGTTTAAATTTCGCAATGGTGTTCTCCGTATAATAAAAATGGCGCATTTGCTATATCAAGAAAACGCGTAACAAGTGAAGAAAAAATTCATAGAAAATCAACGGGGTTTTTCAGTAACTTAAAAACACTAAAATTTAATAAGCTACAAAATGGCATAATAAAAACATTTGTGGAAGTACGAAATAAAATATAAAAATTTTATGGAGTTTTTCTAATTTTTTTGTTTTAATTTTAAATTTCGATTTACATGGTTTGTTGTTAGACAAAAGCAAACAAAAATATAACCAAGGCGAATCTATTAAAGGTGGTATCGATAAATCAGCTGATTTCCTTTTTTTTTCTTTCGCTGTATCCATGTGGCTGTCAGCCCAGAATGAAATAAGGCGAATTCATTCCTTATTTTCTACTTTGCGAATCTTTGCTTTCACAACTAAACGTACAAACCATTGTTGTTGGTCTAGTGCCACCACCTTTAATCAATGTACCTGGAAAATAGTGAGCAAAAAAACTAAAAATTAACAAAACTGTTCAAAAATTTAATGAGCTATAAAACTGCATACGGAAATTTTTTCTAAATATTTTTTTTTAATCATAATATTGGGATAAAAAGTTTGTGGAATTTTTCTAATTTTTGTATAAGTTTTGAAACATGAATTAATATGGTTTTTTTTTTTAGATAATAAGCTGTGCTTTCATAAAAATAAATTAATAAAATATTATTAAAGTAAAGAAAAAATCTTACAAATTATTATCAAAATATGAAGGTGCTATCATTTGTCGCCAGCTGTAGCCGGGTGTATTCTAACATTCAACTGCATAATGACGCAATTTGCAATTAAATAATAACAGCCAGAGGAGCAATGACAAGCTGAAGAAGCACAAAAATACCCAGAAGGAGATTTCGTAGAAAAGAATGACTGCAACTTTTTGTGAAACAATTAATTTGCAAAAGCAATGCGACAACAGAGGTAAAGGAAGAACCCGAAGAGAGGTATGCAGTAAAAATCGTGCCAAAAGGCAAATGAAGGAAGGAATTTGTGTTTTTTTTTCGCATTTCATTCATTCCTCGACTTATACATATTTACGTAGCCACTGAGCCGCGGTGGCTGTACCGAACCGAACGCAACGCAGCAAAATAAGTGGGTATTTGAAATTTTAAGCTGATTCTGCATAAATTTGCCATCCGCTGGCGACAGCCAAAGCCAAGTGGCAGATGCTGAAGAGCGTGGATGCAACAATACGACTACTACACTAACGTTTTCACGCTGTTTCCAGATTTATTATTTTCTTGTTTTTTTTTCGGCATATTCCCGGCGGCTGTGCATAGCCAGCGAAAAAAGAAGTTGCGAAATGACATTAAAATCAGGCGCATGAAAAAAGGGCAGAAAAACGAAAAGAAACGTATTTTTAGCGAAAAAATGGCTACATGCAATTCCCATTGCTTGTTTCCTTAATACCGCGACTACTAGTTAAACACAAGCACTTTTTGTAAAAGCGTAAAACTATCGCTACTGATTGCACTGCCATTTCCGTCGCAGTTCGAGATATCTCAGTCGCAGAACATTTTTCTTACGCTCGCCCTCGTTTTGCAGTCGTGACAAAATTTGCCATCTCTGTTATCCACCGACAGACGCAGTTTCACTTGGTTGCTTCCTAATTGAAAACGGCCAACTAGACACTGACTGCAAAGACTTTTGCCAACAAGGTTCTGCTGCGATATGCAATGAAGGAAGAGTTTTTTTCTGTTATGGTTTTTTGTTTGTTGTTTGTGTTTTTTTTTTTTTTTTTTGCTTTAACGAAACCAACGACCAAATGCTGCGAAAATGTGGTTCACTAGTGAATTGGTGATGAATCAGTCGATGAGGTATATACAATGTAACTGGAAAACAATTGTCGACAATTCACCAAGGAACAAAAAACTAGTAGTTGCTTTGCTTAGAGTAAGACAAAATTCGTAAATGAACATGCAATTTTTGCACAAAGTGAGTGATCAAAGAAATTTGCTGGTTTTTGTTATGCTATAAATAAAAGCTGATCTAGCAATGATGAATTTTAACTTTTGGAAAAAGCTTATTTGAGGACGATGGGTAAATGAACAGTCGGATGAGCTGGACTAAGGGTGCTTCTTTGTGCACTACCAGCTGAATTCTAAGTTAGGAATCTTTGGATAGTGTTGCACAAGTATTGTAAAATACTGGACAATTTTTTAGATCTATTGGAAAAATGTAGAACATTTATTCCCATTTCTGTAGATATCAAAACGTAGAAAAATGCTTCGAAAGAGCATCACTCAAAAGCTACTTTCCCGACTTCATCTGTTTTAAAGGATAGAAAGACCGTGAGTTGTAGATGGTTTGTCTTAAAAACACATCTTAACTGGGTGTTACCCCCTGTTTATATTTAAAAAACAGTAACTTATTAAAATATAGATACAAATGAATATGCCGGACCTAACCAATTTAAGAAATTATTAGACGCTATTAACCGCTGGAACGCGTATCTCTTTTTAAAATCTAATTAAATAGCCACCTTTCCAAATCGCTTCTTATGTGAAATGCATCTAATGAGAAATTCTCAAATTGTAAATTTTAAAAATGTTTTTTTTTCTACCAAACCGATTTCGATACTTATAAATTAACTAGTCAGACATCCTGCGCATCCAGCGCAGAGAAGAATTACTATGTATTTTGGTGTAATATTTTGTGTTTTAAAAAATAAATAATTCGCGGGTACGCTTCCCTTAGGTGCTTGGCCGATCTCCTCCTCCTCTTATTTGTGGCTTGCGTCTTGATGTTGATGCACAATTGGATGGTTCTACAAGTTTTGCCGCCTCCGAACGGCAGATAGTTGTTTATGAGGAGCTTTTTCATGACAGTAATACAGTCGGAAGTTTGCCATTGCCTGCCGAGGGGCGAGCGCTATTAGAAGAAATTGTTTCTATAGTTTTGCTGTTTCATGCACTGTTGGTGGACAAATACAAATTAAGTACAAAAAAAAAATTAAATGAAATATTATCGATTTAAAGAAAATTTTTTTTGACAGCGTTGCCACCTGAATATTATTGTAAAATGGTAATTTATACTATTTCAATGAAATATTAAGATATAAGTAGTATAAAGCTATTTAAAAATGCTTTCCAAAAAAAAAAAATTTCGGCAGGCGTTGCCACCTGAATATTATTGTAAAATGGCAATTTATATAATTTTAGTAAGATATTAAGATAGATGTATGAAATGAAAGGTATTTAAAAATGCTTTAAAAAAAAAATTCGGCTGGCGTTGCCACCTGATTATTATTGTAAAATGGCAATTTATATAATTTTAGTAAGATATTAAGATATTAGTGTGAAATGAAAGGTATTTAAAAATGCTTTCCAAAAAAAAATTCGGCTGGCGTTGCCACCTGAATATTATTGTAAAATAGCAATTTAACAATTTCAGTAAGATGTTAAGATATACATAAGTATGAAATGGAAGGTGTTTAAGAATGATTTAAAAAAAAAAAAATTCGGCAGGCGTTGCCACATGATTTTTTTGTAAAAATTGTAAATTATGAAAAATTTCGTTTGATTACTGAATTGTAACATTTGTAACAATTATTTTTCACAAAACTTGTGAAATAACTATTGACAACTAGTTTTTTCGAAAAATCGTCTTCATGGTACGATTTGGTTAATAACTGTACGTAGTCATGTTTTCGTTCAATGAAAATAAACACCCCGCAAAAATTAGGTCGCTAGGTGGCGCTGTGGTTATGAAACAATTAGTTCAAATTAAGAATACATAAACCCATATACAGGGTGTCCGGTGTCACAATTAGGAATTAGAAAAGAGACAATTGCGGATTTTATTTTCTGAAAATTGTTTCCTCTAAATTATGACCATTACATCGGATATACTCTTGGAATCGGCCTCCATACTCCATGCCACTAGCTGGAGAAGTGTTGTGGGGATGGCACGAAGCACGAATGCATATCTTGCGATATTGGTTTGGGTTCTAAGATGGTCGCTGGGTTTATTTCATAGACTTTGCTCTTGAGGTAGGCCCACAAAAAAAAACGTCCGTAGGAGTAAGATTGAGCACCTGTGTGGCTAGTATATATCACCTGGGTCGTCAGCATACGCTTGTTTGTTAGGCAAGAAATCACGCAGTATCGCCCTGGTCTCTCTGGTCGTCTGGACACCATCTTGCTGAAATCATGCTACGGAGGGAATAATGTTCTCTCATTATTGACAGAAATTAATCGTTCAGAAAATAACTGATAGAGACACCGTCCACAGAAATTGCTTGCCCTAACAACTTTCAAAAAACTACGGTCCCATTATTCCACCGCTTGGCAACGAACACCAAACCGGCACTTTGGGACTGTTAGCCCGACTAGAAATTTTGGTAAGGCGGTGATTAGGCGCAAATAAGGAAGACCGCTTTCCAAATTTGCGCCTCATAAGGCAGCCAAACTAGGCCCAAGTCCCGAAAGGTATCGCCACACATCTGCCTCATTTGGCGCAGGTTCGAAAAACCGAACTTCGGTAATACTCCGGATGCCCTTCTACAAATCAGTTAGGGATTCCAATTTATGCCTAAGTGAGACACTGCCACAGATTTTCGTGACCACAACCAAATTTGGTATTGTTCTGGCATGCCAATCTTTGCCTTGCCTAACGTGGGCCTGGTAGTAAGGCGTGCCTCAGTAAGGTCTGCCTAATTCGGGCCTAACTGATCCTTCGGTATGCCTCACTGTAATTCTAGTCGGGAAGTGGCTGTTGATGTTCTAATAGTGGGTTCTCTTCTGTGTGACCAATATTAGCAAATTTGCTTATTTACATTCCATTTAAATAAAAATGTGCTTCATCACTCCAACTTTGTCTCGCAGAAATTTCCACGCAAATTGTAATCAATAGGCTTAAGCGCTTGCACGATTTTAATTTTGAAGGTGTGAAGTCTAAGATCCTGCCTCAATATTTCATGCACAATAATTTTTGAAAGTCCCGGGTCAACTGCTCTCTTGCACACAGACTGACGCCGATTATCGTGCAAACTTTTAGCGGTAAGTTCAATATTTTCAATTGTTCTCGATGTCCGACTGGGGTTCGCCGTTGGCTATTTGCCACCGAAGTTGTTGTTCGGAACTTTATGAAGTCTTTACTTGGCGCATCACAAAAACGTCGAATATTGTAACGTGAACAAAATCTGCTGTGAATAGCAAAACTAACGCGATCCTCTCTCTGCTCATACGCTCAGCGGTTAGAGAGAAACTTAGAATTTAAAACTAAATTCTGCCACCAAACATCCTGCAGAAAGAAATAGCTTTGCAACCCTACCATAGCCCTTGCTAGGCATCGCTGGATACAGCTGTATACCTCCTTCTATGCATCAGTGCAAATCTTCTCATCAAACAAAATCCCGTTTACCAAATGAAAAACAAAAAAACATTGGAAAAGTAAAAGAAGAGTATCAAAGTAACTAAATATATTGACTACAAGCGCGGAAAGCCAGTAAAATTTTGACATTTTTAACCAAATACTTTATTTCTGTTTAGTTTGGCTGCGATCTGAATGAAATTTTGCATACAATTTCACCTCAAATATACATAAATAGGAAAAGTTTTTAACGCGTTGTTAAATATTAATACCAATCTGGACGTCTGACCTTAAGAGCATTTAAAAATTATTGACTTAAATCTTAAAATTTTGGACCGATCTTATGACTTTTCAAACTTCACTATAATAAACTGCAAAAAAGGGATTAGACGCCAGAAAAAAAATAATAATAAACGAGAAAAATTTACAATCTGTCCAGATGCTTCTCGTACAGCAATATTTCAAAATTTTGTTTAACTCTTTCATTGTTATCAATAAAGTAAAAAGTTAATATATTTTTAGTAACATTTGTAGATGTAATTCATTTTTGAAAAGTAGCTACTCCTGTAGTAAAAATTAATTTTCTTTGAATCGGTGAATATTTGAAGTTTTTATAGGCTGATCACAGCTGGTATACTGCAGAGCTATAAACCTTGGATTAGGTCAACTCGAGGCATTCTAGATTTAGGTCTTTGTATTGCGCAATTTTCGCTAATTTCATTTTGGCACTCACTGTGAAATAGATTGTCTTTTTCCGCCATCACAGCTTATGTATTTTTAATTCCAACTTCAGATGACAGCCAGGGCCGCAAAATACGAACCAGATTTCCTATGAACTAATTCAAGAAAGATTTAAAGTTTCTGAACCTTACTTGTAGATACTGACTATTGAAAGCAAATAAGTTAACTAAATTTATACTATAGCAACTCTTACTACCTTAATTGCCGCCATAGAACGCGAGCATTGCCTGATGAAAACCAACAAAAATGCGCTCCTTCCACTCTTCTTCACTCTGCACTCTCTTTCACTCTAACGCTCATAACAGCTCAAATTGTTGTGTGTGCATAGTTTGTTCTTTTTTTATTTCTTATTTTTATTTTTTTTTTGTTCGTTGTAGGGTTTACGCAAAGCATTGAAAGCCGAAAAGTATCTATGGGAGTTGCCTTTGCACTCACCACACTCCCTCGTTCAGGGGAACTACTGCTAAATTTTACTTTGCGGAGAGATTGTGTGTGCGCGTGCGGGTGTGTGTAAATATATTCTCCGCAGTAGTGTCAATGGCAAGTATTTAATTAGACGGCTAGTTTGATGGATAGGTCAGTCGAGAATTCTCTGTAGTTTATTTTGCTGAAGTTGCAAATTAATTACTTATAAATAATATTAATTATAATGAATAAAATTAATAAATTACAATAAATAATACATATAAGTACAGTCTGTTACATAAGAGCGTGGTCACTGTTAAATAATAACAACAATTGATTTTTCGAAAATTCGCAAATTTATTGATAATTTGGTCGTAAATACTCAAAGGAAATACCTCAGTAGCAAGTCCAATCTCCTGCATTCTGCATTATCAATTATGCCCTGGCACCGTCGAGGCATACTTTCCACTAGTTTTTCTGCATATTCTACCGGACCTCCAAGTTTTCCAAATTTGTCGAAATTACATGGCTTGCGTCTGCGAAGCTGAATTTTCATCAGAGCCCACACGTTTCTAAGGGATTTGCATCGGGTCACTGAGATGGTCAATCTAAAGTGACAACTCCGTTTTGCGCCTTCCACTCGCTACACGTCCGACTCCGATGTTTCGGATCGTTGTCCTCTTCCAGGATCCAGCTTTCATTTTTCTTGGTATACCATTGCTTAGCAGATGGTAACAAAGCCTTTTGCTATATTTTGTTCATTTTTTCGGCATTAAAATTCTCAGTAAATAAGAACAAAGTACCGAAACCTTTGAGAAGCACCCCCAAACATGGACCTTGGCGGGGTGTTTAACAGTCCATTGAAGCAACCTACTGGTGGATGTTATCCAGGCGTTTTTGATGCTCGGAAATGCTCAGAAAGAGGTCCAAGTTTTCCTTCGCCCATTTCACTCGTTGTTCAACGTGTTTTGCATTCAACATTGGTTTTTCCAAAGTACTGCGATAATTCAGTTTAGAAATGCCTGCGAATCATTCCGTAAGATATTTCAACACCTTTTGATTTCAATTTCACAGCAGCTCCACGTAAAGTCAAATTTGGATCTTTCGAGAACAATGCGAGAATCTTTTTTTCGCTTTTTTTGAGACTTCGCTTGCACTTCCGCGATCAGGAAAACCATCAACGTTACCGATCTTTTTATAGCGATTTATCCACTTGCTAACGAACTGCTTCGACTTTCCCATATATTTCGCAGCAGCAGTTTGCGTTAATTTGGGTCCTTTTTCAAGCAAAAATAGAAAAATTGCCTCAAAGCGCGAGGCGTAAACAGCACTCATTTCGAAAAAGCACTCAATTGAAGACTAAATTTGAAAGACCGCTGACTTTTTACAAAAAGCATTAAGGACTGAGTTGCCCTCTATGTCATAGAAAAAGAAACAGGACGCTCTGATTTTTTATCTACGTGTAACAGTGGCCACGCTCTTATGTAACAGACTGTAAAAATAATATTAAAATATAAAAACAAATATTTCATTTTGTTATTGCATTTAAAGCGCATGTAGCTTAATTCTCTAGCTAACCTTAACCTCATTAACAAAAATATTCGCAAAAATAAATCACACGAACTATTTGTTTGACATTTAATTAATAAAAAATAAAAAGTAAAATTTCTTTCGTCCGCCATTAACCCCAATTACAGCTGCGGAAAGTCGTTCTACATACATTTTTAGTATATCCCTACATACACACAGTTTTAAGCCTATTAGTAAATCACAAATATAACTTTTGCCGAAACTCAACTCGCAATGGCTTCTCGGCACGTACACGCAACAGCCAAAAAAACAGAAAACAACAAAGAAAGCAGTTGAGTCAAACTTTGTAAGCCCGTTTTCATGAAAAACTTATTGACGCTTTTAGGCGCGTCCACCCGAAAAAGCCATTTAAGCGCCAATGGCAATTGAGTTGCAAGTAAAAAATTTTCTGCAGCACTGAAAACAAGCTGTGCATCAAGCGAAATTTCTTGTTTCTTTATTCGTTGCCCAGCAATGTGGTTGTTAAACTTGACAAAACTGTTGCATTGTTAGTCCCAGCATAGTGCCTAGAAGTTCTGCGCTTCACTGGCTTGTGCAAATAAAACGAAGTTAGATTAATGCTAGAGCAACTGGAGCACCCAAGGCAGTACAATAGAGTTCTTCAAAAATACAACTGCAAGCAAAGTGAAAAGTACTAAAAAAGATTGGCCAGTAACAACTTGTTAGGGAGAAGAGGTGGACTGAGGCAGTGAAAGTTACTTAATTAAACTTTAACACTGAATAAATTATCTCAACGCCAGCAGAAACATGCTTACACGCTATATAAAGTGTATATATGTACGTGTTTGTAATGTAAAAGTTTATTTCAGACTGCAGCGGATCAAGACAGGTAAAAGTTTACATTTATATCGGCAGAAATTATTTTATGCGTAAAGCTGCAAAAATAGATACGAAAGTGTGTGCAAGTGTGTGGCCCTTGCAGTAATCTCAAGTGTTACTTTAAAATAACCTAAAGCGCCTCGAAGCAGACAACAAATTTAGCACAATGTTTGCAGCCACGAATAACTTTTAAAGGCATCTTGTGTAGGTAGTGCATGGCGTGAAAGTAGAGGCACTCGTAGATTGCGAGAAGGCAATGGAGGGAAGCCAATGAGGCGAGTAGGATTACCTTGTTGTGGCGCTTAAGAGAGTTAAGCGCTTTAAAGCCGAATATTGGTGGATAATGTGAGATCTGTGTGGCTTGCCGCAGTTTGACGTATTGCGGGCAAACTGTTGCTGGCTGTATTAAAGGGAGAGCCGAGCATCTTTTAACATTTATTTGGTTTTTGCTTTTGAGTTTGCATTTTTTAAGAGCACTTCACCAAATGTTGACCAACTTAAATGAGTGTACGCAGTGGTGTACTATACAAAAAAAAAAAAAAAACAGTTGACTGAGCAACTTGAATGGATGATAAGCAAGACGGAATTGAATGGGGAGCTCTTGAAAGACTTACAAAGTTAATATATTACCATTTTATTTCATGTAAAGCAATGGAAATTAAAAAAAAAAAAAAATAAGGTACAAAATCCACGTAGGCTAAGGCAATTCAAAGGCTTTTAGTGGCTATCTAAGAGCCATACAAAATGCATGAGAAGGGCAGTGATTATAGGGTTGGATTACTTAAATAGACAGTGAGTCAGTAAACATCTCAATCTAGTCGAGGTAGGTAGGTAGGGAGTGAGGTGAAATAGTTCAAGTGCCAGTCCGCTACTCCCTAAGTAGCACTAAAGTGCCGTTTTGATGCCATTTTGAGACCTCCAACGACCAGACATCTACAATCAAGAGTTTTCGAAATACACTCGAAGAAATGGTGCTCCCTCTGTTGTGCGCTTTTCTACGAACCAATCGAGTTAATATAAGCTGAACTATTTTGTATAAAGCACCTGATGACATTTCCGAAAGCGTATGAGTGCGAAAGAATTTATGGATTTTTTTAAGATATTTCATACCAGATATACTCGTACACTAAATTAAATAACTATAGCACCTGGACTTATTGGCGAATTTTGTCAATTTATTTGGCTAATATTTAATTTTAAAAGTTTTTATGTAAAAACATAGTTCATGCTCCTAGAAAAATCAAATAAATCGTAATTTCACACTTTGTGCAAATTAAAAAAATATTTATAATTTCCAACATAATTTAAAACAAAATCAAATGGTGCTCTCTCTGTTGTGCGCTTTTCTGCGAACCAATCGAGGTAATATAAGCTGAACTATTTTGTATAAAGCACCTGATGACATTTCCGAAAGCGTATGAGTGCGAAGGAATTTATGGATTTTTTAAAGATATTTCATACCAGATATACTCGTACACTAAATTAAATAACTATAGCACCTGGACTTATTGGCGAATTTTGTCAATTTATTTGCCTCATATTTAGTTTTAAAAGATTTTCTGTAAAAACTTAGTTCATGTTCCTAGAAAAATCAAACAAATCGTAATTTCACACTTTGTGCAAATTAAAAAAAAATGTATAATTTCCAATATAATTTAAAACAAAATCAAAATTTTCTAATAAAATTTCAAACATTTTAAACAGAACTTTTAGAAAAATTTCGAGTACGCAGTTTTATAGCCCTTTAAATTTGATAAAGGGATAGTTTTAAGTGACTAAAGGAACGCATTGATTTTTGATAATTTTTTTTTCCGGCAGGTTTTGGAAATTTAGAACATTTATCGTATGGAGGAAAATATATAAGACCGCAGAAAAAAATAGGCAAAAATCAACGCGTTTTTTGAGCTACTTACAACTTACACTAAAACTTAATGGGCTATAAAATGGCCCCTTTGAAATTTTTCTAAATATTCCGACGTAAAATTTTGAAATTGAAAAAAAAAAACATTCGTGGAATTGTTTCCGATTAGCACAAGGTTTGAAAATTTGATTTTTTTATTTAATTTCTGTAGCAGTAGGGAATGTATTTGCATAAAAATATGATTAAAGTGAAATCAAAAAGAAATAAAATTCCATAATTTGTCAAAGAGCCCTAGTGCTATAGTTATTAAGCGCCGCCGCCGCACAGTGCGGCCGATTCCCAAAAAGCTGGCCAAAAGTTGAAAAAAAAAAGTTTCTAGATAGAGTTTTTTTGTCTTTGGGTTGGCTACAGTAATGCCTTGAGTAGTGAAAACCGTTCATAGCAACGTCCTGTACCGTGGCCTGCAACGTGGCCTTCGTTTGAGCATCGTATTACTGTCGATGAATAGTGAAAGTTGTACACATTTGAAAGATTTTGTAATGGAGTAAATTGAACAAAATCAAATGGAATCATCTTCGGAAGGTTAGTAAAATACGAGAAATCTTTAGTACATATCAATACCTCGACACAAAATTTTTTGCTGCAGCAATACGTAGATACATTTTTTGCAATTTTTTTTATAAAATTTGAGTTTTCAAACTGTATAGTAATACAACGCCGTCATATGCTGCTTTGAAACCTATTAAAGGTTACTCAAAAATGGTTACTGAATAAAATAAGATTCAGCTACTCCCACTTGCTACCTTGCGACCCCGAAAACATATAAATTTACATGCATCTTGATTATGTTCTTGAATATACGCTATTTCACGTGAGGGGGTGGCCAATAGGGGTGGAAGGGGGTGGATTTTCAAAATTTTAAGATCAAATTCGTAATCAGCGACCCCGACAACCCCCGAGTAAGAAACTTTGAATCAATTACTTAATTTTTTGAGTTTTGGCCAGCTTTTCGGGAATCGGCCGCACTGTGCGCCGTAGCCGAATGGGTTGGTGCGTGACTACTAGGGCGGGCCGATTTAAAAATCGCTCATTGCTCTGTGAAAATCATATTCTAGGGATCAAAATAAGAAACTTTGCCGAAGGAACCATACCTCTAAAACGAAATCTGATGTCCCCCAATTTGGGTCGAACTTTTGGGTAGGGGCAAATTTTGAAAAATCCCACTTTGACCCATTTAGAGTGCTCCAATCGAGTCCAAATGTATCACCAACCCCCACTAACTTAGGACGGCCGATCCACCCATGCCAGTTGCACACCCCCTGGAACTCCCCTGGGGGGTTCCCCATACAATCATTTCAAAATATCACCATTTTTGGCCTTTACATGAGAAAAGAAACTAAAAAGTTCGACCCAACTTGGGGGACATCAGAATTCGTTTTAGAGGTATGGTTCCTTCGGCAAAGTTTCTTATTTTGATCCCTAGAATATGATTTTCACAGAGCAATGGGCGATTTTTTTGCCTCTCCACAAATCGACCCGGCCTAGTGACTACCCTTCGGAATTCAGAGAGAAAAAGTTTTTCTAATAGCGCTCGTCCTTCGACAGACAATGGCAAACCTCAGAGTGCATTCCTGCCTCAGTGCTAAAGTCATATACTCACGTCTCAAAGTTTCTAGTAGATATTAAGTTCTGTATTTGGTGAAATCAAGGTTAGCTGACTCATTAGATGAAGTAAAAAATACTGAGCAATTTTTATTTCATTTTGGGCATGAAAAGATCATAGTTTGTATTATCAATTTGAAATCATTTTTTTTCTAACTAATCTTTTGCTCATAGACAATAAAATATGAAAGAACTCTACTGCTGACCTGACTGCGTTATTTACATGATTTCAGCGAGATTATCGACAATTCATAAGGCTTGTCACTGGCTTGCCTTAAGAACCTAGTCATTTTATCGTAACGAGTCTGACAACTGCCTGAAAGATGGCCGGAGGTAGTCGCCGTTGAACAATATTTTCAATAAGTAAATATTAAAGCCCGAAGTGGCAAAGCGGAAATATTAGTTTGGGGAAGAAGAAATTCATTGCTTTATCGGTAGATGGCTATAGTGATCGATATCTTGTAAGGTATCGATCAAACAACTTAAAGTTTATGCTCGTAGTCAAGCTGACATTTTACACTAAAAAATTATTTTGCAGTTTTTGGCTTATTCCATTCAGTTGTGAATTACGGGGTGTATAATGGAAGTCAACAATGAGAAAATTCGGTGCATTTTACAGTTTTTCCTTGATAAAGGCGAAAATGCAAGCCAGGCCGCTGAAATTGTGAATGGTGCTTATGGTGCCGATGCTGTAACAGCTAATTATGTGCAAGTTTTGTTTCATCGATTTCGTTCAGGCAACATTTAGATAAAATTAAATAAAAAATTATTTCTTGATTGCTTGTTGTTTATTCTTGAAAATATTGAAATTTTTTGCAGCTGCTTTGTTTGAAATCAGTCTTTTTTAAAACTGGCAATACAGAGCCAGCTTAAAGGGCAGTAATTTTCTATCAATCACCGGCTTGTTTTAGTCAAAAATTATGGAAAATGAATGAAATTATTATAATCCGACAACCATTAATTTTTGATCACCCTAGTATAATCACTTGCTATAAATGCCCTACCATGCCAGTCACCCTGTAAAAATCATATGCACAGTGAAAAAAAACGAATGTTTGCCAACAAATTTATAGATTTGTATACTAAGGAATTTTGGAAATTTAGAATAATGCGAAGATCGTAAGTGATAGGTCTCCAATTTCTCACCTTACTTCCTTTACAAGAGCACTTGTCTATTTGGAAACTTGATTAACTTCTCTAATGCAAATGGCAATAAATAATGGATTCCGCAGAAAAAAATCATTGTACTTAGTGAAGGAACTTCACTACATTTCTGGGCTTAACAAAAAAATTCTCAATATGCAACTATGACCTGTGAACACTTGCTGAAAGACAAACACACACACACATACACACACACATGCATAACTATTGTAATAAAAGTGCACTTGTATTCTGAAATCGCATAGCATTTGTTGATCCCTTTTCAAGTGTGACTCTAGCATGAATGTCAGTCCAAAGTAGACGATATCAATCAATGGATTAGCGCCAAATGCAATACTTGAAATCGGCAAAAATGCGAGAAAATTGATTTCCATCGCAAAAGAATGATTGCCGCTGAAATGTCAAATGCGATTAGAAGAGTGCACGTGAACTACAAACAAAGACATGTACATATACATATAGACTGCTAGAGATTCCGAGCCCGGCATCCCGTAATTCCGAAATGCCGAAAACTTGGAATATCGGGATTTTCTCCTAGGCGTTTTTTAAGTACTTATAACACCGAAAATACTTCATAAGAGTTCCGAAATAATTAACTTTTTTTTGTTTTTTGTTTAAAGTTTAAGAGAGATATAAAGAATTTTTCAATAAGGGCGGGCAGATGTTGAAATGTTATGCCACGACAGAAATACCTGGATGTCGGGATTATATTAGAAAGATCCCGAAATACGCTTTCAATGTTAAAAAGTTGCTAAAAATTGATTTTTTACTCGATTTAAAAAAGTTATGGCACGACAGAAATTTCGAGATTTCAGGATTATATTAGAAAGATCCCGCAATTTCGGGATACTATTTTGAGCACCCTGTATTTTATAATATAATACACTTATATTGATACCTACTGCCTCTGACTGTATGCTTGTATGCATGCGCGCCAGTACAGTTTGGAATTTATGTTACGAGGTATTTGTGTGACCTGATTTGATTTGCAGTGGATTTCCATGCTGATCAGATTAAAGAAGCTGGCAAAAGTTTGCCAGGTGTGGATTTTTAAAGCATATTTAGCATTCCAACACATTTCAATACAGTTGCATAATTTCACTTTTTTTTTCTTTCTTTCTTTTCGGCCTGCCGCACAGCGAATTGGACTACATGAGTTCATAGGTGTGTATGTGCTTTTTTTTTGTATTAATATAACTTTTCTTTATGTATATGCCACATATGTATATTTTATGCAAAATAACATCATTTGTACGAGTACTCAACAAGCTCAATTTGCCTCTTGTGCTGGCAAAATGAGAACAAAGCCTGGCAAACTACAGATGTTTGTGCAAATACTGCCATGTGTTCAGCTGTGTTTGGTTATTAGTAGTTGTCAATATGTGTATATATACATATATGCATACATGGACCTTGTATTTGTTACTTTTGCACGTGATGCATTGACACACTTTCGGCGCGCACTGTACACTTTGCGGACTCGAGTGTGAATTTCGAGCAAATCTATGCAAAATCAAATACGTGCACACACACAGGTGCATATTTACTCATACTTGCTTGTTATGTTGCATGTCCTTATAAGCTGCTACAAGCAGTGTGTGTGTGTGTGTGTGTGTAGTTGCATATGTTTAAATGCAAATTTTTTTATTTGGCTGCTGGCTGCCTATTAAGGTTTCGCTGGCCTTGCCTCAAAATATGCATGCAAATCCACATATATTAACATATATTTTTACGCCGCTGTATCAGTGTGTGTGTGTGTGTGTGATTTGTAACAATTTTTATGCCAGTAGGCCGTATTCTGTAAGAAAATATAAATTCAAGTGAGCAACTGAAATGTGTGTAATGATATAGATATCCACTTGCAGGCAACTGTGTAGGCAAGCGTGTATACCTTATTTGGTCTCATAAGCTATGTACAGGGTGCTTTAAGTGCGAGTTTCTTTTTTGTACTGTTATGACAGTTGTCACAGATTTGAAGAAAAATAAAAATAAAATATGCTAAAATGAGTTCGAATTCGCTCGAGAGCCATATACAAATAATTCAAATACATTACAAATTGTCTTGTTGCAATTGAGGGTGCATCTTCTGCCGCTTTCATTGCCACTTCAAGGTCCGCCTTTGTGTCCGCCGTACTTTGTGTCCGCCTACTATTCGTTTTATTCATAAATGATTTTAGCAGATGCTTTTCATTTACCAGGCGTCTATTATATGCAGGCGACTTAAAAATTCTTGCCTCAATAAGAAACTCAGAGGATATGCCTAGGCTCCAGGCTGACCTTAATGAACTATTGATGCACATATTCATTTATATCTTTAAGGAGTCTCGGAGGTCTAGAAGTTGGTCTAGAAGTTTCAAAAAATCGATTTGTTTTTTGATATTTCTAAAGTAAAGGCTTTTAAGAATATACTGTAAAATTTTCGTAAGGATAGTCCCTGTGTTTGCGATTCCACAGCCGTTTTAGCAGGTAGGGTCAGATTGGAGACGCGGCGGCATCAATTTTCTCATTATCCACTCTCAAAACTTTAAACACAGTTATCTCAAAACTATTTTTTTCGGGCTGGCATTGTCAAAAAAAAAAAACAAAAATCAACCAAATCGTCTGAAATTTGAATCGAATCGTCACAACATCAATGTGGTTGAACACAATTCAATTATTTCGTATTTTTCTTATTAAAAAACTGAAACAACTCGACTTTTAGAGTGTCAAATTCAAAACCGCGCCATTTCGTAAACTTTTTTTTTATTCATGTAGCGGGACATAGATACAGTTATTCAGATTAACAATTTTTTTGGTTTTTGTATTTCAGATAAATAAAAGAGCCAAAATGGACAACTCTGTTCAAGTCCAATTTTTCGGGAGGATCAACTTCAGCGCTATTTTGAAGTGTTAATTATTAAAATTATTATAAAAAAAAATGTATTTCATTTTTGCATGTAAAAGAAGTTAAGTAAAAAAAATTTTAAAAATTTAAAAGTCGTTTTTGATTTTTTTATTGTAAGAAAAATTCCTGTAAATACCCTAAATTTTCGAGCTCTAAACCACCGGGACCGCTTAAATTCTTCTTTCCTTCTCTTAAAAATGTTTTCAAGTCACTTACTCCAAATCTCTTGATATTCTACCATCGTCATATTATACCTCTAAAAATATCCTCTAACCTGTCTTCTATATCCAATCTTCTCTCGTTAACAAAATCTCTCAAATTTCGTGGGTGTCTTCACAGGGCACTGTCCACGAAGCGCGCATGCAGTGAGACTTGGAGTTACTTCGAGTCCTTTCTACGCCACTTGTATGAAGGATGAGGAGGAATCATCTCAGAACTTTTTTCTTAGGTGATCAGTTCTCGCGTGGCTATGATTAAGGCATCTTGGTTCTCACTTCTTTGCCACCTCTGCTGATATAGCAAGCCTTCATTTTAAATCGAATGAACTTCGTCAGTAGCATAAAGTGGACAACACAAGCGCAACTCAGTCATCGTTCGTAAACCACAAATACTCAACTCCCCACTTCTTTCATCCTATCGGTTTATTTCACCTTACTTACTTACCTGTGCAATGGTATCACAAAGGCTGAATTTGATTTCTTCGTTCAAGTAACTCTGGGCAACTATTCTAACCTAAGTTAACCTAACCTCCAATCTGTAGATGAGATGAAATAACGGGTAGACCATATAGCGTTTGCTTTTTGAACCACCTATTTTTTGAGAATGGTAACACAATTGACATATCAAATGTGTTCATAATTTACCTTAAGCTTTGACATTTACGAAATGGGACGCTATACGCTTGAACAAAATTGGGAAATATTGAAAACCTATTTCCAAAGTGGTGAGTCTTCTTCTTCTTCCGCGGTTACAGTAAATGGTGAGCGTTACCGTGACATGCTCAACGAGTTTTTTTTCCAAAAATTGATATGGACGACATTTGGTTTCAACAGGGCGGTGCAACTTGTCACACTGCCAAAGTTACACTCGAACTTTTGGCTACCGTTTTTGAATTCCGATATCAATTGGCCGCCTCGGGAGCTATGATTTAAGCCCGTTGGACTATTTTTTGTGGGGAGCCGTTAAGGACAAATGCTATGCGAACCATCCAGAGACGATTGATGCTTTAAAACATGAAATCGAAGTTGCCATTCATGAAATTGGAGCCCAAACAATCGAAAATGTGCTTAAAAATTGGGTTGATCGAATGGCCTACTGTAAAGCCAGTCGTGGCAGTCATTTGAACGATATTATTTTTCATTTATAAATGACAATATTCAATCTTCAAAATAAAAAAAAATATAATAGATATATAATAATATAATATATATAAATTTTACATGGCCCGCCCTATTCTTTGGAGTAATTTTTGACCCTCATTTTTAATTCTCAAGTCATATTTATTATATTATCTCAAAATCATACTCGGCCTCTCAAACCCCTACACGATAAAATTACTGTTTACCGCGTCTGTTCGATCTACATATGTTGGAATATGCTTAATTTATTTGGAGCTCTTATCACCAAAACTGTTTCTTAAACATGCCCTAAGATTTTTAAAATTTTCTGCTCCATTTCCTTCTGCTCTCGCTTGTAATCAGTTTGATTAAAGTTGCTTGAGTGCAGAAGGCCGATTCAATCGCTTTCTTTTGTATTTAAATCTTCTTCAGCTGTCGCATTAACTTTCTAATTCCGGCGAGAATTTACGAAGCTCTTACCTTTTTTATCTCAAGAAATTCAAAAAGAATTCTGAGTCCAATGCACCTATTACTCGGACGCGAGTCAGTAAGAACCTTTGCCTTTTTAGCTAAATTAAATATTTAAATAAATAAAAAAATTATTACAATATATCTGTGAAAACTCACAAATTCATAAAATTAGGGATATTTACGGTTCTCATACTTGTGCAATTGGAGTAAAAAATTAATTCAACAACTTGAGCTGACTACTTCGATACGATAATAGAAACATAGAAACACAGTTCCCGTTCTTGACGACCGCTCGATTCTCTGATGCAAGGAATCACATAGAATCAGCTAACAACTTGTCAAAGCAATGGGGCCTGATTGGAATCAATACGTGAAAAAATTTTCGGTTAGAACGCCAATCAAGTCTAAATGTCTATGAAAATTTCACACGTCGGCTTCTGTAAGCGTAAACTGCGGCATTTCTCTGGCAGAAGTTCTAACTATAAAAGAAGTGGCTACATATCTAATTCGCATGCCATTACAAAAGTTACTATAAATATATTCTCGGACAGCCAGGCGACCATTAAATCTATGAATGCGGCTATACGAAGGTTGCACAAGAATACCGGGCAACCCTAAATGAATTCAAGGTCCTATTCAAAGTCAGTCTTATTTGGTTTCCAGGGCACATTAAGGAAAATTGTAAAGCCGATTAGCTAACCAAGAAACGTACTAATCTTTAACTGCTCAGCGATAAAAGTAACATTGGGATAACCATGGCCATGAGCAAACTAATAATTAGGAGTACTCGTAATATTATCCAAGAGGCCAATAGAGCATGGCGAGATGAAGCCACATGAGTAGGTAGGTAGGCTACTGTGGCCACAATTAAACAAGAAAAAGACAAAGGAACTACTTAGCCTTTGAAGAGCGGATATTTCGAAGATCGTGTCTTGTATAGCCGGTCATTGGCTGTTTGGCAGGCATTTCTTGAGACTAGAAGTTTGCTCCCAAGAATATTGTAGAAGTTGTAGAGACGAGGAAGAGGAAGAAACAGTTTATCACTTCATTTGCAATTGTTCAGCCTTAGCTAACAGCAGAGCAAGTTTTTTGTCAATTACCTTACGGAACTGTCCGACGCGCTTCATAAGGGCCACAAAATGGTTTCACGAAGAAAAATGAATAACGTTCCAGTGTCACGCAATGATATCCCAACGGACCTGTAAACTGTGAGTGAGTTGGTCATACAGACCGACTACCACCATAACCTAGCCTAACCTAAAATTGGGTGGAAAATATTATTTATCATGCAAAATTATTAACTTTCAGCTTATTGAATTGAATAATTTTAATTAAAAAAAAATCGCAAAATTTGAAAGACCCTGTATTTAGATACTGGCATCTTGCATGCTTGCATGTGTAAATTAACTAAGTAAATTTGCCCCACATACAACATATAAGTATGCAGTACACCAAGTATTCTTTATCATCGTCAAATGAAACCCCTTCCACACACACCGCATCCTCCCATCGCTAACAAGTCACCTTGACAACTACTACTTGTCTATCTATTCGTTTGCAATTTCTATTCAAGTTGGCTAACAAATGCGCAAGAAGCATCATTCTGCATTCACCAAGTACCACAAATGCAAGGTGCATGCCACATTTTGCAAGATTTTGAATTAATGAACAGGTTAGCCTTCACCTTAAACGCTACAAGTTGCTTGAAGCATAAGCTATGGTGCGTTGTTGGCAATTAAAATGGGCAAAACAAAACGGCGAACTGGTGCAAATACCAGCCTCGCTAATAAAATGTGTTTAGTTGATTGAAGCTTTGTGACTGCCGCAGAGTAGCAGAAAAATGAATTGTATGCAAAGAAAAAGAGAACTGTCGGTGGTAATATGTACCTTCGAACTCTTTGAGAGACAAGCAGTTTTTTTCATTTAGGAGTTTGAATAGATAACCGAGCATTCACTTTATAAAAGAGAGAAAAGCTTCAAAGAGCACCACAAAAAAGGTTCTAAATAAAGTAAGTAGAATGAGAGCAAAATCTAGTGGCTGAAGCTTATGAGAGTGACCGAAAAAGGTTTCCAGCCATTTAGCGCTTTGAAAATAAGTTTGTTTAACAAGTTTGAGTAAGTTTATTCAACGAGTACACATACAATGAGTGTAAACTCTAGAAGGAGAAGCTTATGAGAGCAACAAAAAAGTTTTCCCACCAGTTAAAGCTCTACAAATACTTTTTAGAGAGAAGTATCAAACTTATGAGCGTAGCAAATGGAGGTTTTCAAAAGCTTAAAGACCAGTAGCTAAGCTTTCAAGCAAGTTCCATGAGAGGCAAACTAACATTTTAACAATTTATATTTTACAAATTTTTATTAACATTTTATGTCATACGAAATAAGCTAAAAGGCCTTGAGAGCTTCAGGAAAGTTTTGTAAAACCCACTAACTTTTTGCATCTTTCTGCATCAGCTTGGGCTCCACGCCTAAAAGATTGCAGGCGCTTTCTGCTGTAATATTATCTAAAAATCACTTGCCCGCGGTAAAGTTGCTATACAAAAGTGCGAATGCACAAAAGTTTTTGCGTAAGCATATTTTATAGCTAAAGTTTTTCTGAGCATATTTTTGTGTTGCTACTTGCGAATATAAATCTAAAAATTTCCTATAAAGAGATTATCGCATAAATGAAGTGATAATTATAGCTTATAATTGCTTAGGAAATTTTCGAGGTTTATGGCCTATAAAAAAAAACTTACTTATTGCTCAGTGTTATTATTGCAAACTTCATATAAATATTTGGGAATTATGTGAACGTACGCATAATTCAGGATTTGCCGCTTCAATTGTATTATTGTGCGATTTATTTCGCCTCTATAAACGAATTATAGCAGAGCTCTGTGCTGTATTATTTTATGTGTTTATGGGTTATGATAAACTTGCACGATGCTTTACTTCTGCTGCACAGCTGTGAGTAGGAACGAACAAAATATTTAGTTCATTATTTTACTAGGTGCAGTAATATAATCATTTACGAACCTTATTCATGAGGCTGCATACCTGTCTAGCCCGACAAAAGAGCAACCCATTACTAATAACCATTCCCAAGTCCCATCTGAGATATTGGTGCTCATTAATATCAAAAGAAGATTAAGGAAAGCCTGGCAGGAAAATAGATACCCTGCTCAAAAGAGAGATCTTAAAAGAGCAACGAAGCAACTAAAAGTAAAGCTTGCTAATTTTAAAAATCAAAATTTCAGCTCGTTTATTAAGAACCTTGAGCCCACTAAAAATGATGCTCACAGTCTTTGGAAAGCTACCAAATACCTTAAGCAACCAACCAAACGTAACGTAACAGTAGGGGAGGGGGCCCAGTTGTGACGCGGGTTTTGAAAAAAATTAAAATTTTTTCCTCAGTTCCGCAAATTGAAAAATGAAGAAGTTTAACATTTAATTAACTATTAACCAAACGCAACTTTTCTCCAAAGAAAGTATGTTTATTTGAGTTACTCAAAAAATTTAACAAATTTTTTCAGGATAACTTTTTTTAGGACAAAAAAAAAGTGGCCCAGTTGTGACGCACCTCAAGAAATTTACTGGAAATGAGAAAATATGAAAGGAATGTCACAGCAATTGTTGTGATTTAATGATTTATTTATTTTGAAGGCTTTCAATGGCAAAAATAATGAAAAATACAAAAGAAAATGTCCTTCAATGGCCATAAATGACAACGATTTTTATTCATCATCGTCATCTAAATATTCCTAGTCGTCGTCCACGTCACTTTCGCAGTGTTTGCAAGTGAAATAACTTGCCTGCATGTTGGCGCACTTCAAATGAACTGGACGCTTGCATACGTTGCAATTGATCGAGTTGGCAGTTGGTTTTTTTTAAACAACAACAAAAATGTAGGAATTCGGCAGTTCTATATGATCGTAGTGCAAAAAAAAGGTGCGTCATAACTGGGCCACCCGCTGAGTCACCACCGGGTCACGATGCTATTTTGTGTATAACAAGCAAGTTTTTTATAGACACCACATAATCACATAAATCCATATAGAATCACAAAATATACGGCAAATACAATATTTTGATGCATTACACTAGCCTTTTCACTGTTAATTTCACAAAATTTTGGTACTTTGAAAAAAATCAAAATAACTTTTTCGCACGATTTTCAACACGATGTTTGGTGCGTGTATACACAATGCGACTACTAACGTTGGTGTCTGCACAAAAACTGCTGAACGTCAAACGAACATGATTGGCAGGGCTCAAACTGTCATTTTCATACCGCATGTCAAAAATATTTAGCTGCGTCACAACTGGGCCTGCGTCACAACTGGGCCCCCTCCCCTACGAGATTCAGTCGGCGTATGGTGTAGGAGTGACGAAGCCTTGCGAAACACCTCTTTGAAACTTTTCAACCTAATTCTTTAGGTACCAGCAGTGATGAGGTAGAGATATTGAACTTTCTCGAATCTCTATGACAAATGGACTTACCAATCAGTAAGATATCAAATAATTAAGTTACTACAGAAATTCATAGATTAAATAACTACAGATCACGTGGATATGACTATATCGATAGCAAAGTAGTTAAGGCTCTTCCTGAAAAAGCTATTGAATTCCTAACCATAATATATCAACCATGCTATCCTTAATTTATACCACTATCCCACCCAGTGGAAATGTGCCACTGTGGTCATGGTACGGAAACCCAATAAACCCGAGAATAGTGTCAAGTCTTACCGTCCTATTAGTCTGCTGGTAACATTTTCGAATATATTCGAAAGAATATTACTTGCACAGAATGTTGCCCGTAATTGAGGATCACAACATCATACCTGAATATCAGTTTGGGTTTAGAGTAAGACATGGTACTGATGGACTAAACTGATGTTACCTGTCATGTTCGATCGACTGTCGCAAACCCTCCTCTAATTAGGCAGAGGGGGGTGCAGACAGCTGGTTGGACTAATGACGGGCCACTTTCTGTGGGCGAAGCACATGGTCGCAAATGTAATTACAGCTGCACTGAAAGAGAAAAAATGCAGCCTTTTTAGTTGTTGAACAAACATTTGACAGGGTATGGCACCAGGGACTTCTGTTCAAAGTAAAAACGATATTACCAGCACATGTCTATCTAGTACTTAAATCTTATTTAAGTGGCAGACACTTCTGTGTAAGCCCCGGTCATGCCTCATCCGAAATGTGTAACATTAATGCCGGTGTATCCAAGGTAGTGTCTTAGGTCTCGTCCTGTATACTATATTTACAGCTGATATGCCCAATTCAGAAGAAGTAGAAGTAGCAACTTTTGCTGATGATACAGCATTTATCGCTTATAGCGAGTCCCCTGTATCTTTTGCAAACTCAACTCCAAATTTTGAAGTCTTGGCTTAACAAATGAAAAGTAAAAGTAAATTCGGAAAAATCTACACATGTCACTTTTATATTAAGAAGAGAGCAATGCCATGCTGTATTTTTAAATAATAAACAAATTCCCATTAGTGACAGAGGCAAATATTTAAGGAAGCATCTTGATCGACGCCTCACGTCGAAGAGTCACATTCAGGCTAAGCAACAACAACTAAAAATTAAAACAACACTTACATATGTACTGGTTGCTTGGCCGTAACTCTCGCCTTAGTCTAGAAAACAAAATACGACTCTACAAAGCTATTCTGAAGCCCCTTATACAGCTTTGGGGAACAGCTAGCTCAGGAATACAGCTTGGATGAACAGCTAGCAACTCCAATGTGGAGATCTTGCAGCGTTATCAATTAAAAACATTACGAAACCTTGTTAATACCCCTTGGTTTATTACTAATGAAGCTATTCATAACGACTTAGGTATTCCTTTTAAAAAAAATGAAATTTGAAATTAATACTAGATATCTGAAAGGACTATCTAATCACATAAATCCAGCTGCTATTTGTTTATTACACACAACCAATTAAACTATACGGTTAGAACGCAGTCATATCTTAGACTTGCCATTCCTCTAGGATGAAACTACTCAACCTATAAACCTTAAGGCAAAATTAAGTAAGTTAATCTTAAGTGAAAATATTAAGAGAAATTCCACAATGAATTTAAGCAATCTTGAAGTACATACTAATGAATTTTAATAATTTAAGAACGAACTGTACAAGTTAACAAGCTGTTGTAATTTCTATGTAGATTTGCGCAAAAGCAAAACTACCGCTGCCATTATCTGAATGTCTTATAATAGTAGTAGTAGTAGATAGATTGCAAATAAAGTAAGTTATAATAAACAAAAAATTGTTTCCCTTAAAATGCTATGCGCTTTTCGCCAGCTGGCCTTCAAAATAGAAAATTGAAGTGTTTGCTTTATTAAATATTTAATATATATTTTAGGACTTGTAAGTGTCTAGTTGGTTTGTAGGAAATTTTTGCAGCTAATCATCAGCCCTCATTATGCATTGTGTATGTTATACATTAATTCGGAAGGATAATATATTACGAGGTTTGGCCATACGAGGCAAAATCGTATGAGTAATTTTGCCTGTTCCGTCATACGGAACTTAACAGCACAATTCTGCCCCCTCATTTCACATGCACTCCCTCGATCTTCTAATCATTCGTTGTTCATACGCCAAGGTGTTACATGAGGAATGGCTGCGTTCATTTTGTCTTATATATATCACCAACACAATCTCAGTTGTGTCGTAAGCAAGTGCGTTATGAAAACAAATATTAAGTGGTATCAAAGAGAGGTGGCGCAGAATTAATCATCCAATTTGGGTTTTGCTTAACTTTTTAAGACAATAAAAAATGATTTTGGGTGATGAAAATCTTTATTTTTACCCTTGGGGCGGGCTGTTGCCTCTCTGTTTCTATACTGAACTGTCTAGTTCACAAGGGTCAAATATGTTTGACGAACGACGCCATTTGCAAAAATTGTAGATCTTCCGATAAGTTGATTAACACTTATCCTGTATTCAAAAAAAGTAACGTACGTGACATAAGTGGGTCAATTTTGCCCAATGGACGAATGAATAGATTTTGATTTTATTTCAAGGTTTAAAGTATTTTTTTATTTAATAAATTATAGAATTCAACATTTTTTATTTAAAAAATTAAAAAATTCAGTTAATTAAGTACAAAAAGGTGTTCTTATGGCGATTTTAAGCAACTGGTACATAAGATGGATGTTTCAGAATGAGTCTTACAAATAAAGTTTTCACATTTACTGCTATATTTCGTACTATTTAATCGACTTGGGCAAATAAAGCAACGACCACGTTTTAGATTTGTAGGTTTTGGAGTCTTTTCAGTAGTTTTTTGAGTGGAGTGGAGTCTTTTCAGTAGTTTTTCAGAGCTGTTTTTTGAGTGTTTATTACGATCATTTTTGCTGCACTGCTTCCAGGGAGTACAGATCTGCGCGAAATTTCCTGTAAAATAAGTTCATTTCCGAGCTCTTCTAGGAACAAACGAGGCTTAATTTTTTTATTCTTGTTCCATTCAGTGTTTATTTCTCTAAAAATTACAAAGCATTTTATACACTAATATCCAACATATTGTAAAACAAGGACTGTGGCCATCGGTTGGTCCTTCGCTTGCAGGTGTATGTCCTAATAACTTGGTCTAGTATATCGACCCCGGATTTAGTTTTGTTGTAAAAATCTATGATATCTGGCTTTTCAGTATTGGGATTGATTTCAACATTATTGTGGAGAGTACTGAGTAGATATACAGCTCGATTCCTTTAAGGCACATATCCAACTATTGTGGTTTTGGCTTCCAAACTAATACTATCTATTTCGACCTAATTATTTTCAAACACTGATTGACCTGAAACAAATCCCTAGGTATTACTTTACATGCAGGTACATACTTCTACTTATATAATTATGTCTTTCAATTGTAAGTGCCTACCTGCTATATTAGTAATCTCAATGATTATTTTCACCACATCGGGCGGCATAAATAACAAAAATTAAGATTTTATAGCATTGGTCCGAGCAATGGCATACGTGGTAACAATATTTTCTGCAGCCCGCCTGTCAGCTTCGCTTGCAACCACATATATTTTCCATCCTTAGACGGAAAAGCTCCTGAAACGTTATGCTGAAGGACAGAATTGTCCTCTTCGTCTGTTTCATCTGATAAATTGGGATCGTAAAGGGATTCCACTTCTGATATCTGGTCTTTTTCATCATCACTTTCGGTATCGTTTGGTGCTTCATCACCCAAATCGGAGCTCTCTAGAAGGGCTTCAATTTATTCTCTATTCATACTGAAACATAAATAAAACACAACCGCACTAAAAACACTTCTTACTAATTCACAAAATAATATTGATTTCACTTTTTTACACTTACTTTATTCCTTGAGACAAAAACATATGAGTACACATACTGCTTTTACTATTGGGCAATTTTGATCCACTTATACAATATATGTAATTATTTCTGCCCAGCCTATCCTGTAGATGACACATTTAAACGAAAACTTTTTTCAAGTTTAATTTTATTAAATAATAAAAGTCGAGAAGTTTCACCAGATTATATGAAGCATAAAAAAAGATATGCAACTTTTAAAGTCGTTTGGGCAATTTTGACCCACTTATACAGGATAAGTGTTAATTTTACGCCATTTTGATATTTGTCATTTTGTTTATAAGTAGCACAAATTTAGGTCAGTCGAACAAAGATCTGTTGCTTCGACCAATTCGACATTTCTTGCTTTTGAGAAAAAAAGGTGATTTAATGTTCAATGCGCAGAGCATAGAGCAAGAAAAAAGGGAGCTGGCTTAATTTAAAAATACGAGCAGTTACAAATTTGTTCCTCGTATGAAAATATTGTATTTTGTTTTAACGATATTAAAGTACTCTTTGTTGTTAAATAAAAAAATTTTTATGTGCCATTTTTTTTTTTAAATAGGCTTAAAAGCAGAAAATAACTTTTCTTAGACACATAAAATTTACAAGTTATGGATATGAAATTCAACAATAGCCATCATAAAGGGTTTATGTGATATGAAACTAAAAATGTGGAGTGAATGTAAACGATTGCAACTGATTTGAAAAGTGATATATTTATGCAAATTCCCGATTATTTAAATTCGATGTCAAGGTGATAGTTGCGCAGTAGTTATTTAACATCTCAGTATATACAGAATTTGCCAAAATTAAAGCACAACCCGGATTGCTAATAATGCCAAATCATTCAATAAAAATCAGGTAGAATATTGCATATTTTTGTACTATGTTTTTCTTGTTAACTCCGTATTAATGAAACATAACAGCAATTATTTATTCAGAAATGAAAGGGTCAAAATGGGAAAAGCAGTTTATCACAAAACAAAATTAATAAAAAGTATACGATCAACAGCCGTGTGATTTCACGAGTTATTAAAAAATTTCAACGAACCGGTTGTGTTTCTACAACGTATAAACGGAAGCCACAACGGAAAGCCACGAAACTCTTCAAGGCAAGATGACTTCCTAATTAAAAGAAGAATTGAAAGCGATCCTGCAGTTTCTTTTAATCAAATAAAAAGTGAATTAAATTTACCAGTTAGTACTGAGACCATAAGAAGACGAGCAGTGCACGCCGGACTGTTCAATTGACGGCCAGCGAGAAAGTTATTTATTTCGCACAAAAATAAAAAAAAGTAAGACTTAATTTTGCCAAATCTCGTCTGAACTGGAAAGTTCAGAAATGGAAACTGTGTTCATCTCTGGTGAACCCAAACATAATAGAAAAGATTCAGACGGTATAAGGTGAGTGAGAAGGTCAAAACGAATAAATCCTAGGCATTGTGTCGTAATTACTAAGTATGGCCGGGGAAATATTTTGATCTGGGAATGCTTCTCTGGATAAGTTATCGGCTCTATTCACCGAATAAAGAGTGTTATGAATATTTTCATGTATGTATGCGGATGCAAAATGTAATGTTGCCGTATGCGGATAAAGAAATGTCATTAAAATGAGGTTTTCAGCCCGATAATGATCCTAAACATACCTCTAGGCACTGTAAAATGTGGTTACAGCAAATGGTGTAGAGGTATTTTGAAGCCGCTGCAAGTCCCGAAATCAATCCGATTGAGGTTGTGGATTTGAAAATTGACAGAAACAATTTTACAAGAAAATAACACTATTTGAAGCTGTTAAACAAGCCACATATCATACAACATATCACCGGAAGTTATTAATAACTTAATTGCTTCTATGCCAAAAATATATACTGAACTCATCAAAAATAATGGATTTAGTACAAAAAACTAAAGAATAAGCATAAATAAGTTACTATTGAGGGAGGGGTATTTTAGTTTTGACTATTTCACTTCTGAGTACTATAGATACTTAAAATTTTAAAATTTTTATATTAAAAGAGTTGAACAATTTTTGTTATGATTTGCTAATACCGGTTTAACATGGTATACAAATATGTAATATTTTTGTGGCATGCGCCGATAAGCTTTTCCGCAAGTGGAGGGACCAAAAATTAATTTCATGCCGCCTTCGAATGGCAAATGATTTATGAAGAACTTTTTCATGACAGAAATACACTCGGAGGTTTGCCATTGCCTGCTGAGGGGCGACCCCTATTAGAAAAAGCTTTTTCTGTAATTTAGTGTTTAATGATCTGGATTTCAAATCTCTGCGCTACCGAAAGGTACTCACACACCAACTCATTCGGCTACGGCAGGTGACTAAATAGAGATCTCAGTAGGCGATATAAAATTTCAATGCGCGTAATATGGCTTCAATCGTGAATGAGAGAATTCATCACAAAGCCTTTAGACTTCTTGCCAATTAAATGTTATGAAATATCTACTGATATTTCTAATTAATTATATCGTCTCAATTCTAAAACATGCGCTCCAAACTTTTCATTTTAAACCGCATTAATTCGTAGGAAAAAAAATTAATGCCGGATGCTACCTCAGCAATAAATATTTGTTTGGTAGTTTAAAAATTAAATAAAATGTTGAACATTAAATCAACGGTAAAGAATTAAAAAGGAAGAGGAAGGCCTCCTCTGCGTTGGAAAGATCAGGTGGAGAAGGACTTGGCTTCACTTGGTGTATCCAGTTGATGCCGGTTAGCACGAAAAAGAAACGACTGGCGCGCTTTCTTAAACTCGGCCAAAATCGCGTAAGCGGTTATCGCGCCAATTAAGAAGAGGAAGAAAGAATTAAAAACAAATTCTAATTAAGCTTTAGTATTAATTAGTAATACGAAGTTTTTCCGCCGCGCACTTAAAAATGCAATTTGTGCGGATAATAAGGAAATTAACAAAAATTGGTCCAAATTTTAAATAGAATTGCGCATGAATCGCTTATTTCACAAATTTTTGACCCACATACATATGTACAAATGTAAGGATTTTTGAGGTATTTATGAGGAACATACATATGTACATATGTACATACATGTATATATATTCCATGCAAACACCCTGCGTTTGTATAACCAGAATGTAAATAAATATAAGAATTTTGCATAAATTTACTTTTGTATGCAAAGCAGAGTGGCAGAGAAGATTGTGATCGCATTGCTTATCAGAAAGCAGCATAAGGGTACTTCTCGCCTGTTCGTGTACAATGGTCTGAGTACACGTACATGCGCACATATACATATTTATGGGTATGTATGCATACATATATTTCCAAAAACCAAATAAGTGCATAAAAATTGAGGGAAAATATCACTTTGGAATATTGATTAAATTATAATAATAACAATAACAAACATGCAAAGTAAATGTAGATTATCAGTATAAAAGCAGCTTCTTATATTTTCTATGTATTGGTGGATATACACGAAATTATATTTGTAAAGGAATTTATATATTTACATCTGTATGTATCCACGAGTATCTTATTTGGTTGCTGTGCTGTATTGAATGTGAAAATTTGCGTAAATAAATTCTGCATATTTTTCCTCAAATGCCACAACAGATTTATTTATGCAAAATTTATGCAAACATTTTGTGTTTTACGACCAAGTGCACAATTAGCATTTTACAAATTTACTGATATAGTCAAAAAACATGTGCATGCACACACATACATATGTACATTAGGGTGCAACAGTCTACCTACTGAAGAATAATCAATACTGTTTCCCTTTGGGAATTATAAAAGGAATTCGATTTTCGGACTAAAGCCAAAATATTGCGATAGATTTGAGCTGGGTCGATTCGAATGTGCAACCAAAAAATCTTCTTACTTTGAAACTGTTGATGAAACGTTTGAAACGTTCTTAGTTTAAACTCTTCTATCTTCGGTCGCGCATTTTTGGGAAAAATATTTTTCAAAACTAATTTTTGGGAAACATATTTTTCAAAACTAATTTGATTTACAAATGAAAAAGTATAATAACCCGAGTTTTGCAGCTATTTTGAAATCGTTCATATCAACGCAAATCTTAATCCTTTTCCGTAATACTTTGGTGAAAGTATTAAAATATAATAAATTGTGTTAATCCGATGCAAAACACCACATCGTTTTTTTTTTTTTGGTGACACCCTAATGTATATAAATAACTATGTGGATGTGCTTATTCTATGAAACACTTTGAATCGCACTCAAATTAAAGCTTTTAAATGCTTAGCATAGAGAATTGATTGCGAGTAGGTATCTGTGAAACTAATAAGCGCAAACATAATGCCGTGTTCACAATAATAGCAACGTGACATGTTGCAAAGATGTCGCTAAAATTTTTCAAAATAATTTTTTTCTCAATATAATTTTTCTAAAATATACTTCATACTTATACAACAAAAATCATATAAGTCGAAGTTCCAAATTTCATGCGAAATTTAAAAAAAAAATTCAACAAATATTCAACAAAATTTTTAGTTTAGAAAAAATCTGGCTATGCAGTTTTATAGCCCACTTAATTTTGGAATAATATTGTGCCAGTTTAAGGTGGCTGAAAATTTTTGTTGATTTTTTTAAATTTTTTGTATGCTCGTGAAATGAAGCCAATTCACAAGATCGCCAGAAAAAATTAATTTTCAAAAATTTGAACTTTATTATACTGAAATTGAATGGGCTATGGGAATATCGCCGCATAACGAGGATATTCTAAAAAATGCTGAGTGATGAAAATTTTTAAAATTTACAAAGTGTGAAAATTTGTGTGAGTCATAAAACTGCATGCCCGTCATTTTTGTGGAAAATCTGTTTAAAAAGTTTGAAATTTTGATGAAAACTGGTTGAATTTTTTTTTTGATAATATTCAATGTTTGATATGAAAATTTTTTGAATATAAAAAAATTTTAATGTTTGACTCTTTAATTTTAATATTTGTCCTTGTACTTTAAACTGTATTCAAAAAAATTAATATACAAATTTTAAATAAAAAGTAAATAAATAATCAAAACTTTGCAATATATTTATCTCGCTGGTTTATTTTTGAGGAACCCAACATACTTGTACGTGGTAAGCAAAATATAGCTAGCGGGTAAATACTTTCCAACTAAAAATTAACATTAAATATGAATTTTCTATTTCACTATCTTCTCTCAAAAATTTCACTATCTCCACTCGAAAAATGCACTGCCGCCTCGTATGTAAACGCTCAATTAGCCCAAAATTTCATATTCCCTCAAAATTTTCCAATTATTAACAATTTAATGTTCCTGGAGGGTCTATAAACAATTTCTCAAAGGCACTTTAAATATCTAAGTGTTTAATAAAAACTTATGTATATCGACACTTTTGTGCGTACGTACATACCGGGTGCGTCAAATACAAGTATTGAATCACATAAATAATTTTACTTGAGCAGCTTTTCCACACACAATTTCCGCTGCCTATTAGTAAAATACGTCCGATAGTCGCTTGATTCTTAGCTAAGATTGTGACCTCACAAAAGTATAACCAAAGAGAAGGCTCGATTGCGTTTATCGAAACAAAAGCTTTGGCCAAAATAAAGCATGGAAATAAAGCCTTGCTCCTTCTTTGCAAGTTTGTCCGAGAAGTTTGTGATGAGGCTGCATGACTAATGGGCACTATCCGCAGTCACTGTTTTTGCAGGATGCATAGCAGTGAGAATGTTGCTTTTGTGGACTAGTTTATGCAACTTAATCTAGAAAGAGCGATTGATAATCGATCTTAACGGGTTAACCTTTAATGCAACCGATTGTTGTAAATAGAAAACAAATATCTGTAAGAGTTCGATAAATGGTTAGCCAGTTCATTAACGCAACTCAGTTTTGGTTGTTTTAAAAGCAGCTCTAGGTAAAACTCGAATTTGGTTGAAAAATAATAGTTCCATCTGACGGAATACATTTCCTTTTAGTCGGTTATGTTAAAAACAAAATTGTTACATCTTGATATCGGAAATTTTGCATTTAGTAGTCGAGAAGTCGGAGCGATCGCAAAGAGTAACAGCCCCTAACCAGTAGTCAGGCTTGTGTAGGGTGATTTATATGTAGGTGATGTTTGGTAAATATTTTACAGCAGTTATTTGTGAAATGCTTTTTTTCACAGAAATTTACAACAGGCTTTTGCATACCTGGTCATGGAGCGATACTGAGTTGAACAACGCGTAGAAGTTATCTACACCTTTTATGAAAATGACCGTTCTGCAAGAAGTGTACAAGGCGTACTTTTCAAAAAATTAAATCATCTTGAATGAGGAGGCACATTTTCACCTAAACGGTAACGTTAAGTAGAATAACTGCTGAATTTGGGGTGCTGATAATCCATATGCCATTTTAGAAAAAAATATTGGGTTTACAACTAAGTAATTGTGGATTTTTTTAGAAAATCAGAGACAATTTTTTCATGGAACTAAATAACTTTATGCTGTAATGTATTGCTCATTTGGATCCGCAAAGAACTGAATCAGGTACAACATTATTGAAATTATTATCATTCAAAGAGTTTTGTAAATATCGAAACAAAAATTTATCAGATGGTGCAAGGTCAGGACTATATAGTGGATGTGACAAAACATCCCAACCAAGCTTCAATAATTTCTGCCGAGTGGCCAAAGATGTGTGTGTCCTTGCATTGTCATGATAGAATACAATAGTTTTTCGATTTGTCAATTCGGGTCGCTTTTCTTCAGCTGCACTGTTTTATTTCGTTAGTTGTTCTATGTAGACATCAGGATTGATCGCTCGGTTGGGAGGTAAGAGTTCAAAGTAGATAATTTCTTTGTAATCTCACCAAACTGATAACAAAGCCTTCTTTTGATGAATATCAACTTTTGATGTTGTTTGAGTTGGTTCACCTGGCCTGCTCCACGATCGTTTCCGCTTTTGCGTTAAATGCGTTTCTCTCAGTTCGTGAGGAACCCATGTATTGAGTTTATGAACATAGCCAAGTTGTTCTAAATGATTTTCAATGCATGTATGTGACACAAAAAGCTTCTCTGTATTCTCACGTGTTGTACTGTGTCGATCCGAATTGATTATTGCTTTGATTAGGACGTCATCAACTTCAACTGGACGATCAGAGCGCTTTTCATCTTTGATTGAAAAATTACCAGAACGAAATTTGGCAAACCAATTTTGACACTTCCGTTCTTTTAAAGCTTCGTCACCATAATAAGCACATAACTTTTTATAAGCTTGCGATGCGGTTTTCCCTTTGCGGAAATAAAAAAGCAAAATATGACGAAAATGTTCCTTTTGATTTTCCATTTTTCAACGAAAGCCAAACGGAAACTTCGCAACCATCTATGAGTGAGATCCGCTCAATATAAGGGGGTAGCAGGTTGTTAAATAGATATCCCAAAATCTGCTCCCTGCGCTTCCATACAAAGTATAGGTAAAGACCTCTAATGTTTGAAGGCCGTGAGTTCGGTGTTTCACCCTAAAATAGAGAAGTCGAGTTAATGCTGAATGCACGATGAAAGAGAAGTTTGGACTATGTTTCGAAAAACATCCTAATAGAGGCGGCCGCCGTAGCCGAATGGGTTGGTGCGTGATTACCATTCGGAATTCACAGAGAGGTCGTTGGTTCGAATCTCGGTGAAAGCAAAAGTAATAAAAACATTTTTCTAATAGCGGTCGCCCCTCGGCAGGCAATGGCAAACCTCCAAGTGTAATTCTGCCATGAAAAAGCTCCTCATAAAAATATATATCTGCCGTTCGGAGTCGGCTTGAAACTATAGGTCCCCCCATTTGTGGAACAACATCAAGACGCACACCACAAATCGGAGGAGGAGCTCGGCCAAACACCTAACAGAAGTGTACGCGCCAATTATTTATTTTTTTTTTTTTAATTGATGAAAAAACTTGGACGCTTCTTAGTTTTAGCAGAATCACGCGCCATGTCACACAGCTGATAAGCCAAACAATTTTGTGCGCAATAGCTTCAGTAATAATGGTATCAGTCCTCTTTTTAATGTCAATTGGTCGGCGCGGTGCTGCGATCTGCGACTTTTTTTAGAGACTGAGTTTACCATAAAAACTGTTGCTTTTGCAAATTATAACCTGCTTGGCAAGATTTTTGGCGGTTGGCTTCTGAATGTCAAATTTTTGTTTCTTTTGAGTTAGTAATAGAATAAAAATTAATTTAACTGCATTAATTAAAGAAAAAGTATTTTCGACTTTTGTGGAAACCTCAGAAATTTCTTGAGTTTTGAAGAAAAATTACGGATTTTTCATAATTTTATTTGAAACTACAATCAGCAAAAAATTAGCTCAAATTGAAAATTTTTTGTGCCTTTTTATGATTGTATGGATTTGTGCATATTAAATATGGTATCTTTCACATACGAGTAAATAGTCGATACTTTTTTAAATTACTAAGCACTTTTTGTACTCAAGTCCTTCATGCAAGTACGCAGGCGGGTAACGAGCGCACGGTTAAGGCATTAGCTTTTCTTTCAAGAATTTTTTAGATTACATGAATTATGAATTAGTGGTTACACGAGACTTTTATATAGAATCTGAAAAAATGATTATATTAAGTTAAATTCCATAGAACCATTACTACAGCTACAACTTGGAACTCTGTATTTACTTCAGCGAATTCGTTACTTATTTAAAAGCAGTCCAAAATATTAGAGATATTGCTGCACCACTGAGTCCTCGTGCTAAGACAAAAAAGAGGCAAAACAAGATCTTGATGATTTTTCGAGATAATAAGAGGTACCAATTTTGATCTTGAAATGTTAACCGCCTGAAGAAAGGGTAGATTAGCAAAGAGGTAAGTGTAATAATTAGTCCAATGCCAGTAAGTATCGAGTACTACGAATGTTTGGGTCCACCTGTGTAATCAAGCAATAAGTCAGACCTTTTCAGAAGAATCTTAATCAAGCTTTTCGTGAAAGTGAAACCTCTTAAATATCCTTGAAGCTTCTTCGCGGTTGTCAATCAAGGCAGTCACGTGAATAAAATAGTCTACAAGAAAATACTCAAAGATGACAAACAAAAACACAATTCAAGTTTTATTCATTTTATTACTACTTCTATTTGTGCCACCCGGTATATAAATGTACAAATTAAATATGTATATATAGTACGTATATATAGAGTATACATCTGCATAACGCAGCACATCTGTTTTGAAGTGTATTCCACCGCAATTTTGTGGTCAACAAGTAAATTAGCTTTGTTTTTGGAGGCTGAACTAAATTGTTGTGGGCGTATATTAAAACCAAATATTAATGATAAGTGAGCTGATAGAGCCTTGGAGAAATTCTTTTGTTATGCACAAATATGCCAGTATGGCAGTAGTTCAAATATGCATCTTGTAATTAATTCTGATTGAAACATTTATTTAGTTATAGAATTCATAAAGGCTAAAATCAAATTCAATATTTCGTAAATAAATATGCACATATGTACATGGGTGTATGTGCTTTTAGTGGTATTCCAAATTTGAGCTAACACTTAAATATTTAAAACTGAAGCATTTGGCAGTGAATGGCACAGTTGGAAGCCCAAACTTCGAAACACTTGATTTGTGGCGTGTCCTGCACGAGTAAGTGATGTAAAAATAATAAAATCAGAACATTAATTTATTTGATTATTTGGGTAATTCAAACACAGATTTTTCTTAAACTTTATAGTTTTTAAGTAATTAGTCAGACATTTTTATTTTCTTTATAAATAATCTATTTTGCGTTTGTATGTGTTTATGCAATTTTTTTATTTTCAAAAAAACGTGCAAGGGTATTAGGGATGTTTAAAAAAAAAAAAAAAATTCTTCTAACGTAAACTTTTCTTGACAAATAATGGAATTCGGAAATTTGGTTTGTTATTTTTGAGATTTTTTTTATTAAATTTACCACAGACTTTGCAAACTGACAAATTTTTATATAATTAAAAAAAATTTTACAATATAATTTTTCAAAAATGTGTTTAAACAAAGTTTTTTATTTAAAAAAAAAATGCCGGAACATTCGGGATTTTCCTAAACTAATATTCTTAAAATTTGAACTTTTCTTAAAAAAGGCTGAAATTTAACTTTTTTGTTGTTTTTTTATTAAATTCGAGTTTTAGTGTAGGTATCAAGCGAATTTAAATTGGCTCGAATGAACAATGAACAATGAACTTTACTTAAAAAATAATAAAATTTTGAGATAAATTTTCAATAATGTGTTTAAAATTTGTTTTATTGCCAAAAAAAGATGCAGGGAGTTTACCAAAAAAAAAATATTTTCCAATTTTAAATATTATTTTTCCTTAAAAAATAATGAAATTTTGGGCTTGTTACAATATTTTTGGGCCTGGTGAACTTGTTCGCGGAAGGATCGATGTTGGAAGGAAAGGTTGGCGGAGGAGTCTTTTGCGAAGAGCTCCCCATTAGACTCGAATTCAGGTTACCGGACCACTGCAGTGTGTTCCAGGCAGAGGTAGCCGCAATCAAGGAGGCAGGTGATTGACTGCTCAAATGCGTACTAACAGTCAAGAAATTAAATATTTAATCCGACAGCCAAGCGGCAATAAGGGCCCTCGGGTCTATGACGGTGCATTCGGAATTGGTCAAGGAATGCTTGACCTCACTTTCGACTGCGTCCGAATTCTTTGACATCAGCCTCATCTGGGTTCCTGGTCACAGCGACATTGCGGGAAACTGTGAGGCGGATGAGCTGGCCAGACAAGGGACATGTGAGGTGATTTCCCGGCGAAGGGAGAGAATTGAGATCCCCCCTGCGGTCTGCTCCTGGAAAGTTGGGCATCGCGCGTGTAAGGTCGCGAAATCCTTCTGGCCACGTGTGGACCGGAGGCGCTCGGGCGAGCTTCTGAGGCTGACAAAATATCAGCTCTCTAATCTAGTGGGTTCTCTCACAGGACACAATGCGCGAGGAATGCATGCTGTGAGACTTGGAATCACCTCGAGTCCTTTTTGCGCTGCATGTATGGAGGATGAGGTGGAATCATCTCAGCACCTTCTCCCCAGCTGCCCTGCTCTGGCGGGGCTAAGATCCAGGTATCTTGGCTCTTACTTCTTTGCCACGCCCGCTGATATAGCTGGCGCTGACATTAAAAATCTGATGAATTTCATCAGCAGCACAAAGCGGTTAATGCAAACGCAGCATAGTCATCGTTCGTAATCTGCACGCTCCTAACCATCCCAGCACCACCTCTCTCTGCATCCGATCGGTCTTTCCATTTCATCTCACCTCCTTCATAGTAGGATCACAAAGGCCGAATCTTTCTTCGGCCAAGTGTGCTCACTCCCTGGGCAACCATACCGACCTAACCTAACCTACAATATTTTTGAGATTGTTTTTGTTTTTTATTAAATATACTCTCCGAGTTTGCCATATATTAAATTTTTATAATATATTATTAAAAAAAAAATGTTATGTATAAATTTTCAATAAAAATGTTGAGAATATAAATTTTCAAAATAACAGAAACTTTTTTAGTTTATTATTATTTTTTTTATTAAATTTGCACTCCGAGTTTGCCAAATGTCGGTTTTTTGTATTATTTAAAAAAAAGTTTTTAAATAATTTTTCAATGCCTATAAGGGGGGGTAAGGGTTTCAGCGAAAAAAAACACTATATTTTGGAATTTTTTTCTTAAATATGGATTGAGCAAATTTATTAAAACCTTTTGTACATTATTAAGCATACTTTTAACTACATGTGTAATTTTTTCATGCGGAAATACTTAAAAATAAGCCGGTGACAGAGCATGTCCGGGTACGTCTTGAAAAAAAAAACATTTTGCAGTGATCACTGTATCTCGGTCGGAAATTATCTGAAACCAAAATCAATTCAAATTTAGTCAAAGTATCATTAAATCTTCCACCCAACGCTGTCCGCTTATTTTATTCTTCGTTTAAAAATTTTTGGCGGCGGTCTAAAGTGAAAACTTTTATATTCAACGAAAATGTTCGCCATTTTGTGTACGGGAAACCCTCTTCAGGTCAAAAAAAAAATATAAACTAAACGTTGGGGGGAGGCTTTTTATATGAAGAAAATATGTGCCAAGTTTGGAATGAATCGGTCACGTAGTTTTTAAATGGCAGTGATCACCGACTTTCAAAAAGTAGTTTTGAGAAAAACGCGTTTAAAAGTTTGAGAGCCCGAACGCTCGCGAGACTAATAGGACAATAACTCCAAAAGTTTTGCTCAGATCAGCTTAAAATTTGGGAATATATTCTTGAAATGTTAAACAATAAAATAAGACAAAAAAAATCGATTTGAAAGTGCACACCCTTACCACGAATGCTTTCGGCTGTTCACACAGCATAAATGATGTGTGGCACTCTTATTGTTCGAACAAAAAAAATTTATTCGTGGCATGGGAATTTATTGCTTCTGAGATATTCAAGTTTGTGACTTTTCACTGGCTTCACTAATAATGATTTATGGATAAAAATTTGTAGAAAAAATAATTTTTACAAACTCAAAGTTTTCAATGGCAAATATTTTCGAAAATAAAAAAAAATATGCAAAATTGCTTAGCCCAGCCATTTTACAATTCAAGTACTAAAAAAGTTACAAAGTGTAAAAAAAAATCTGTGATTCATCATTTCCTCTTTCTATGGAGCTGCCCACTGACAATTACAAGCAATTTGCCCCTTTAAATTGGCTTCACTTTTGATTCTGGAAATTTTCAATGTTAAATTTCATTGTAATTGCAATATCTCAAGCATTCATGCGAAATGCTCTCTAATGTGCAATTAGGCAAACTTCACTTGCAACAGAGGATGTTAGTTTCTTGCATATGTGACCTTCTCTATGATTAGTAATTCGAAGAATTTTCTCATTCGAAGCAATATTTGCAAGTATTAATTACTACTGTGACCCTCTGCTCCACAATGAATTTCTACGAAGCTGTGAAGATGATGATTAATTACTACTAGGGGATATTCCTTTGAAAATTAGTTTGCAGCCAATAGTCGAAGAAATGAAAAAAACAAATAGAACACGAAGCAAAGTTTTCAATTTTTTAATTGGCAAAATCAGATTAAATAAGCATCTCTCACCTCAAACATTCGTTGAATGATTTTTAAAGATTAGAGTTTTTAATTTTTGGTTTAGCAACGCAAATTTGTATATAAAGAAATTACTTTTTCAGAAAATCGTATCAAAAATGAAAGGCAACCTTTTTTTTAAATTATTATAGTACTGTGGGAAGCCTTATTGGGGCCTCAATAGAACTCTTATTGCGGCCTGGAAAGCTTTGATGAAATAACTGTACACAGAGGCCAGCTGTCGAGTGAGGTATGAAAACATCTTGAGCAACGGTATTTAAGTGCACACAGGAGTGGGAATGTAGGTACGTTGTCTCTGCTCTTATTTAACGTCGTCCTGGGATTTACCAATGCGACAAGATTCCGCTAATAAAAGAAAAATTCCCTAAAGCTTGGGCTGCAATCTTAAAGCTCTTGACTAAATGGACGATATTTGAGGTGGTAAGCACTTTCGCAGGCCAGGCAAGTCTAACAGGAGCTTCACGTTTGCAAATATGTGATACTACGATTGAAGAACTAGAAGAATTTTGTTATCTCGGCAGTGTCATCAATAAAGATGGAGGCTCGGCAGCTGATATACGCAGCTGAAGATCAAGGCCAGTGTAGTGTTTGGTATGTTGGACAAGGTGTGGAGGTCATCACATAGTCTAGGCGCACGAAACTCAGTTCTCTTATACGATTGCGAGACTTTGAAGATGTCTATGTGCGGCATGTGTCGCCTACGAGTTTTTATCAAGAACAGCCTTCGTGCGATCATGCGCATTTTCTGTCCTAACACTGTCCCCAACAACAATTTCTGGGATATGACGAAATAAACATCTGCACATTAGAAATTCGGCATCGGATATGAAAATGGATTGGCCATACTTTACGGAAACCCAATGAAAACATCTCCAAAGCAGCTTAAGACTGGAAGCTACAAGGAAGTCGCAGATACAGCAAACCAACGAATACTTTACAAGCAGGTCGCTCGGGGCGGCAAGTGAAGTTCGAATTTCAATTTTTTAATGAGGTGTTAAGCTTCAACTAGGAATGACGGGAATATATATATGTATATATATATACTCGTATATATTTAATTGAAACAACTGAAAATGTATTATTCATGTATAGTAGAATTTAGCCAGGAAAATTTAGCTCGCTCGCGTCAACATTATTATCCTTAGTGACCTATTCAAAAATTCAGAGAACAATTTTTGAAAGAATATTTTAACCCTCTAACTCCTTCCTGGTGAGTCTTTTTGTCCCTCTTTTCAAAGAGCGTATATGAAAGTTAATTAAAAAGCTAGTTAGAGGGTTTCCCAAGTTTTACAAAAATTTTAAAGGGAAAAATTCACTGGTGATTTGCGAAGTTCAAAAACTTCTACAGATCAAGGCTCTAATGATAAAGGTGAAACGCTCATTCTTGGAGATTGTATGGTCAATGAAAAGTTAAACTACTTGTAATTCAGAACTGATTCAGTTCATTTAACACAATGCCCCTTGACACAAATCAGCAACTACTGTTTGCTGATTTAAGAAGGGTAAGAAAAATACTTTTTTTTGGATCTCCAGATTTAAAGTGAATCGAGCTTATATACGCTGATATATAAAGTAAAAATAGCTGTGAAAAAAAAAAATATTAATTGACACGCATACTTCTGTTGGGTGCTTGGCCGAGCTGCTCCCCCAATTTTTGACGTGCATCTTCATGTTGTTTCACAAATGAAGAGGCCTACAGATTTAAGCCGACTTCGAACGGCAAATATTTTTTATGAAAAAGTACTGGATTTATAAATGGTAGAAAAGTATATTTTGCCTAAAATGTTTCGATTTTAGTTATGATATACTACATAAGATCTACTAAACATTAAGGTTTTTCGAAAAAAAAAAAGTTAATGTCTCTTGAGACCCAGTGAAGCACATGAGCCGTCACCTAACACACCTACTGCGCTTGGGATGAGCATTGCGAAGAAAATGACAGCAATACATACATAAAAAGGTGCAGCAAATCAATTGGAAGATATTCTGTAGCTGCCGTATAGCATACACTTTACTCATTTGAGCCACCAACTGCGCCATTCGATGATGTTTGCCTGTCTGCTGATTACTTACATTCTAACGAAAATACTAAAAAGTTAGTCGATTCATAGAATACCTCAGTTTCAATGAAGAATCCACGTGGCACAGAGCTGTCATGGAAAAAAACATGGCTAGCAATTTTTGGTATGAATAAAAATAAGTGAACTTCAAAGCAAAAAAAAAAAAACAAAAGAACGAAAACAGCGGCTGTCTATATAATTATACACACAAAAATACACAAATTATGAATTTGCTTCGACCCAAACTCAATAGAAGCAATAAACGTTTTCCGCTGAATTTAATATTCTTTACCTTCAAAGTAAGCCTTTGGGCAACTCATGAAAATGTCACACTCGAATGTTTGCCTGAACGCAATGGCTATTTTATGAGACTCTACCAGGTAATGTTCACTTTGATGTATTCGCATGTGATACCTTTGAATAAATGAGTGCCTATTTGTGCTAGTATTAGTATTACCGTATGCTCATAAAACTGCCTCGTACACCATATTAACATAATTCACTATCATGGTCATTGTTATTGGCATACACTTCCAGCAAGTCATTGATATAATTTTTGCAAATAAAAGTGAAAGTTAGCTTGCGACAGTTCAAAGCTTTATTTTGCTAAGAAAACAAAGCAAGCACGAGGTGTAATTTGTGATAGTAGTTGAGTGCACTGATTTGCTGACATAAAGCTGGTCAGTCAGCAAATACTTAAAACGCTACTTCAGGAGCTATTCAATCTTTTGCCAAGCAATTTATTTTAATTTTCGAAACTTTTGGCCCAACTGTTAATGGCACGACCAAACAATGCACGTCGATTTGGTTCGTTTACTTTTATGACAAATATTCACGCTATTTGCGCTCAAAGATGAGACGCCATTTTGGTGATAAATAGGTGGTAGTACAATTGCGGTGTGAAAAATGGCAGTGCGGTCAACAAGAAGCAGGCAAGCGGTGCAGATAATCTCTAATAAGCAGCCTCTTGGAGAGGGGGAGACTTTTTACCCCGGACCCGGAGTTCTCAGAGCGGCTCGGACTCGAGAGTAATTCGAATTATATGAATTAGACATAATTGCAAAGGGCCCGTATTTGCATTTTCCCCCGGGGCCCGAATTTTGCTCTCTACGGCCCTGCTAATAAGGCTGGTAAACACCGACATCACATAGTTTGAATACATCAATGAATCGCTGATGTAGCTGCTACCAAGAGTTCAGGCCATGAACTTCAATTAGGAATTTATCAGCTCAAGTGGATATCAAGCAGACAGTCACTGCAGAAAGATTTAAACTTTTTCCTTAAATTATAAACAAACTGTACCCCACAGGCTTGCTGATACACTCGGCATTTTGAGGAGGCTATAATCATTAACTGCATTTTTAGAAGATGGAACTTCTTATACGAGGGTTGGTACTTATATTTCTGGCCTTGCGCACTTTCAATGTCATCAGGCTCCATCTGTAGTTTCCATTAGAAAGATTAATACAAAATAAGCCAATAATTGCAATCTGAACGTTTTGATCTGTGCCCCATATTAGTGTTGTTTGCAGTGGCTTCATTTCCGATGAACTAAAATAATGATTGGTAAAATTAATTTTCTCAATGTAGCGGTTCGCTCAGCGACGAATTTCGGAAAGGTATTTCAAAATCAGCTGTTGTGCCAGAAACTATCGATGGGAAATGATTGAGACAGATGAATCATATCACATACCTTGAGATTTAGGCATGATTGGCGATTAGTATATATGACCAGCATCAATAAGATTGATTACCTTAGGGTAAAAATAAGTGTGTTTGAGGTGGATCCCACACAATTTAAAAGACGCCTGGACAAGCGGCGGAACAAAGTGCTTCGAAAATTGGTTCAAACGAATGCAAAAGTGTAATGAATTTGTAAAACTAATAAAACATTTTTTAGTCATAAAGGCTAATTTTTCCATTGCTAGGCCAGAAATGTAGATAGCAAACCTCGTACTAGAGTTGCAGCAAAAATTCTAAAATGAATAAATAATTTACGGGTACACTTTTGGTAGGTGTGGCGTGCGTCCGGCTGTTGTTCCACAAATCGAATGGCACATGGATTTTTATGAGAAGCTTTTTCATAGAACAAATACACTTGGAGCACTGAAATTGGCTGCCAAAGGGCGAGCGCTTTAGAAAAATCGTTTTCTATCATCTTAGTGTTTCATACACGGAGATTCGAGCCTACGCACTCCCGAATGGTAGTCACTGACCAACCCATTCGGCTACGACGGGCGTCGTTTCCAATTACCAATGTTAAATTTTCCATTGCAGGCTGGAAAATAAAATGCAACCCCGTACTAGAGTTGCAGCGAAAATTCTGGGACGAAATTACTTCAAGAAACTACACAGTTCACCGGCTTCTGGGTCTCCAGACCTGTTTTCGTTGCTGTATAAAATAAAAAAACTCCCATACATTTTAGGGCAATCCTGTTGAAGTGGTATTCGAGGGCTGCATATAAACTGTAGTTGTTCCGGGAACAAATGGAGAGCCGACGGTCGAAAGATAAGGTCGCCAGACTTCGATGTAGAACAGGTGCAGCCAAGATTTTTTGTATACGCCCTTCTAATTCAGATCGAAATAACAACAAATGAATAAAAACCATAGAAATTTATTTTTCTCAAATACAAAAATAAAAAAATAAATAAAATTGAGTTATCTCTTAAATTAAGTTAAGAAAAATAAATTATTAATAAATTGAAAAAAAAAACAAAAAAGTTTGGGCTTTTTATAACATTTGTGCAAAATGCATCACATCATCATTCATCAAAATATCCCCCCCTTTAATTTTTGAGCTATGAGGAAGAGGTATATGGAAAAGGTAAAGTCTATTTATTTATTTTACTTTATTTATTAATCAAACACATAACCATAAGTTATTTAATTGGAGCTTAAGTCTAGAAGCTTAGAAAAAACATTAAATATAGAGTTGTTTTAGGAAAAAAAATGTGAGAAAGGGTAGCAAAACAGTGGAAGTTGGTGGAGAAGTACAAAGAAGCATTAGGAGAACATATTTGGCCACGAGCATATTAGCAACTTAGTGGGAAAAATAAGGTAGGAGTTCATTTTTAAAGCGCAGTGTGCTTCGAATGGTTTCGATCTTTTGTGACAGTGCATTCCAAAGACGAGCAACAACAACTGGAGTAAAGTGCCCATTAGCCCATAATGGACCGAGCATTCCATATACCTTGACTGTAATTAATGCAATTAACTTACTAAAAAAATATATGAAATAAAAACATGCAACAATTTATAAATTTTGTTCTTTATATACACCTATGACCAGTACTACTACTCCACATTCAGAACAACGATTTGTTTGCTGTTTGGCTAAGCGTAAGTATTCATTCGATAGAACTCTTTCTGCTCTATCTTAATTTTATTTTTGAGTTATTAATTTTTTTTTAGATTTGAAGCTTAGAAATGGAATACCCAGGAGGCAAAAATCATCATTTTCGACACGTCCTCTTTTTTGCTTTTCATGGGGATCATGGGGAAAAGCTTTGCAAAGTTCAAAAATGGGGACTTTGACATCGATGACACGTCCCGCAGTGGAAGGCTTTCTGAATACGGTCAACAAAGAGCTCTAAATTGCCCAGCTATACCGCGTGAATGAAGCTATTCGACAGAAAACACCTAGTCCACGTGGTCAAACCGTAAAACTTCACGACAACGGCAGACCTCATGTTGCACGAGTCGTCAAATGGGAGGTCCTTCAGCGTCCACCGTATTCTCCGGAATTTAAGTTATTCAAAAACCAGAAAAGATATTTAATTTAACGCCAGCTTATATAATAACCTTAACTTAACTTTAACAAGAACTTTGACGTTGATAAAAAAATTTTATAAAATTTCGTAACTTAATTGTTGCGAGAAAACGATGTGCGATTGGAATTAATGCCCTGAATATAGGAGGCGGTAATTTGCCCGATTAGCCTATAAAATACAGAAAAAAAATGAGATTGTTCTTGCAATGGAATAGAGATATGAACCGAAGATATTTTGAAAAAAAAAAATTAAATAAAAAATTTTAAGAAGTAGAAATTTGGAGTTTTTTCCGAGAATTCTGTTCTACTTTTTACACCTGTTTACACCGACCGATGCCATCTTTTTCTATCCTTGCCAAATCATATGTAGGGCGATACCTTCGATAACAAAGAGGTCCTTAAACACTGGATCAACAACTTCTTTAACACCAGAACAGGCAATTTGTGGCGGAACAGCATCAATTGGTCGAAAGGTGGGAAGAGGTGGTGGCAACGGCGAATATTGTATATAAATGATTACCATATTGATATAATTATTGTTTCCTTTTAAATAAATAACCTAATATTTTATTGTACGAGTATAACAAAAACCTTATAAATCAAAGTTCTAGAGTTTGCAAAATATTCGCAAACATTTAACAAATTTGAAAAATTATCGTTAAAATCTTCAACTTCTTAATCAAAATTTTAAGAAAACTTGTCTTAATTTTAATGTGCATCTTGAAGTAACTCAAGAATCGCGTTTAATTTTTAAGAATGGTTTTTGTATACGCCGTTGAGCGTTTGTTTTCATACAAAAGACTTCGCTTTTGCGAATATTGCTAAAAGATTAAGTAATTGAGTCGTGTGACACAAGTGTATGTTACCAATATTTATTTGCCACTTTGCCTCTGATGAGGCTACCATTATTTCAACCGCAACTGTATGTAAATACTCCACCGCCAATAGCGTGCATGTGTGTTTGTAATGGCACTTAGGCACAAGTACTTACAATCACCGCAAAGCAAATAAGGAGGCCATAGACCATAGCATCACTAGTCTTTACCGATAAACAGCGAAGCACTTTGCTAGTAAATTTGTTAGTTACATGTACACATAGCTTAGGTAGACGGGCATACCTACACACATAAGTATGTTTAAAGGGAGAGTAGAGAGTGCCCAGTGGCGGATTTACACTAAGTGCCAACGGTGCCTGCGCACAGGGCGGCAGATTCTAGAAGGGCGGCAAAACTAGGAGAAGGAAATTGAAAAAAAAAATTATACTCGAGGAGCGGCGGGTATTTGGGGCCACCTTAGGGAAAACGCTTATGAAGAAAATAAGAAGCTGATCTCGGATTAGTTTCTAACAGTTAGTGAAAGTTTAGACATTCATCTATGCGAGAAATAATTGTAAGAATATAAAAGTTTCTGAAAAATTTCTGAACGTTAATTATACGTTCCTAAAAAAAGTGTTTTGGCCCACATTATCCGACAGTGTCGGAAATTGTGGGAAGCCAAACCTTTTATTGAAAAACGTTATGGTTTTAATGTATAAAATAACATTTTTACTTAAATTACGTAAAATCTCTCGAATGCATTAGTGTGTATGAAAAAATGAAGTATTTCTTTTCATATATTATAAATAAATATGATTCGAGTGACAAAAACTGTTTTTTTGAGAACTACTTATCAAACAATATTGATTCATGATAATTGTTGTAATTAGTAGTTTGTTTGCAATTCCATCTTCAGAAACCTTCGTACACACAGAAATAATCGTTATCTATGATTATATAATACGTGGCCCACAATACCCGCCAGAGCGATTTTATTCATTGACTTCTTTAAGGCATAAAAATTGATTTTATTCGCAATAACAAAAATATTTCGAAGTTGGAGAGAGTCCGGTTAGCGCAAATGTGACGCAGGAAAAAATACATCACTCATTCGATTTTGTATATTAAATTGTTAAAAACCGACAGCCCTTCTAAAACAAGGTTGGAAAGCAGGTGCATACAGTAAAAGCATTCAAATAGTTTTTTATTGTCAAATGTTCTTAATAATACATAGATAACCGTATTGATGTAACAAAACATTTTGTCTACTATGGCAAAATCATTGAAACTCCGATCTTATTCGAGGAAAATGTAACTGAGAATGCTATAACGAGACAAGAAGCTAGAGTACTGAGGATTCAACTAGAGAGACTTGAGATAATATTCATGCACATTCTTGGCATTTTTTACTATCACGATTCCACGCGTTTGGTAAAAGATCACAGAAAGTTGAAATCAACATTACTGATGTGGTTAATGACTATCGTGGACTAATAAAAGTAGCAGCAGATACAAGAATATCAGACGACAGTTTCGAGAAAAAGAAGAAGAAAGTTACAAGCTGACGAATCAAGAGATAAATACCTTCAATATCATACTAGTCAACGTTGATTCAGAATTGAGAAAGAGAAACCAAGCATATGAAAGGTTATACGAGAAATTTTTAGTGATTACTAATTTTGGAGGTTTGAATTTCAAAGAGCTTCGTGAAAGATCGGAATATTTGAGAAAAGCTTATACTTCAGACCTTGAGATTTCATTCACTGTCGAAATGATTCATTTTCACGCGTACTGTTCTGAACGAAAAATAGAACGTAGCTCGCCATCTGACCTTCTGAAACTTCTGCGAACGAACGAGTTATACACTGAGTTTCCAAATGTGGAGATAGCATTTCGAATATTTAACACATTAGCGTCAACAAACTGCAGCGCAGAACGTTCATTTTCATGTACGAATAGAGTAAAAAATCATTTGCGTTCAACAATGTCTGAAAACCGCCTGAATAGTCTGGCTCTACTGTGCATTGAGTCTGATTTACTTGAACGCTTGAATTGTGACAATTTAATATACCAGTTTGCAGTACGAAAAGTCAGACGTGTACGCATTTAAGGTGATGTGTAAAAATTTGATCTCATAAAAGCAATCGTTCCTTGTTTTTGCTCATCTAATAAAGATTGATAATATGTTTAAGTAAGTATGCTGTTATATAGATTCAATTGGATTCTATTTTTTACTACTATATTTTATGCTATTTATTACATTTTCCTGGCACTTAATTTATAATTAAACAATAAAAATTTTGCTCAACAATAAAAATTCAAATATATCAAATACTATTCTATAATCTGTTAATTGATGCATAAAACTACCCAAAATTAGTTTTGTTACACCTGTTTATTGTGTAACGACTATTTTTTGTACTATAGTACAAACACGCACACACAAATTGAAAAAATTAGGGCGGCATTCTTCATGGTGCACAGGGCGGCATTTTGTGTAAATCCGGCACTGAGAGTGCCGTCGCTTGTCCTTTGCCGCTTGAGGTCGCATCGTTGGTGCGTGCTAAAGATTAATGGTGCGTCTAAAGTGCGGCACGTAAAGGTGGTTAAAATGTTGAATGCGCCAGCCAATGAATGGCGTAAAACGATGAGCGGACATAGGATGCAAACCGCACGCGTTTAACTATTAGTATGTTTGCGAAAGAAGGCAGAGAAACTGAGCTTGAAGACAGCAAAAGCTCGTAACTAACTGTGGTGAAAATCTTAGCTTGTTTTGTAGGCCTGAAGATGTTTTCACACGTGGATACAAAAGTCGAGTGTGCAAAAAAATGTGTGTAATGCTTATTTGTTCAACTATGAGTATGTCCTTTCTACTGCTTAGCGCTTGCCTCACAGCACAACTGCGTGGAATAGCATTGACTTCACACACACCTGTGTGCGAAAACACCGAAACACCGGCATGAAATTTCAGAAGACGCCGCTGGCAAAATGAAATGACGGTTTTATGCATTACAAGTGCAATATACATTTTTTTATACACAGCATACACACAAACACACTCAACTGAAACGCTTTTTGCGAGGTGAGATAAAACCAAATTACAACGGTTGTTGACAGCTTTTAGTTTTATGCAGTTGTGCGATGTTCGATGTTAAGAGTGAAAAAACAAAAACATGAACTGGTGTAGAATTTATGTGCGCACATATTTACATATTTACATACTTACTATACTACACTCCAATAAATGCCAGTAAACACTTTCACATACGCATATACAGACGAGTACATTTGCGCTTCTATGATTTCAAATATATAAAAAATAGCCTACCATTCAAAAAAATGAAGTGCCCATTCATTTCATTGACAATTTTTGTGAAATTTTAATTTTATTTATTGACAAAGAGCTGGATTCGAGTTTTTTGTTTTTGTTGTAAAAGGTTAAAGTGAGTGGCGTACAATCGTATTGAAAAGTCAGTCAGGCGAAAAACAATACAAAGCCAAACACACCACTAAAATGCAGCTGAGTATTTGCATTGGAGCTGGGGCAGGAAAATTCATGAGTTGCGCCTTTCCTAGTGAACATTTGGAAAAGTCAGTGATGAACGGGATTGGCAAGCAAACCAAGTTACTGGTACTGTACGTACATTCATAAAAAACGTAAGCATAAACATTCTATACTTACAAGCTGGCGCAAAATTAAGGGGGGAGCCTGGTTTATAAGGTCAAAAAAATCAACTTTTATTTTTTTTCGTTTTAAGCTATTCCTAATATATTTCACAATATTCACACAAAGTTACAGAGCCTAATTCTCAATATTTCCGTAGATACAAAGCCAAAGGTAGGCGAGCGTTAGGTAGTTACGCTGTGACCGGACAGCTATAGTACAAACTTTATCTTCTTTTCTCGACTTTTCATTTTTATGATTTCTTTGAATTGGCGTACATGAATGAAAAAAAACTAATGAACCTTTTGAAGTGAATCATAGCTTGTTCCCTTCAGTATTAAATTCTCTTCTATTTGAACTAACAAAATAGATAAAAAAAAAATTTTCAAGATTTTTATACCAAGTTGAAGGGAATTTTTTTTTTATAGAAAGGCATTTTTTTCTTTAAAACCTCCAAAAAGTTGAAATTTTGGAATTTCTCTCAGTTTTCTTAGTTCATCTAGAATAAAAAATAATGATAATTAGAAATCCATTTGAATTTTTTGCTTTAGATAATAATTACGAGCTGTATCGTGTACGCCAGTTGGAAACTCCAGCGTTGCAGCGCTCTACTAATTTCTATGTTAAACATTTTTTTCAACTTATTTTAACCAGTACAAACATTTTTTATACTTTCTAAATGTTCATTAAAAGATAGAAAAAACTTTGCAGTGCTAAATTAATTTTTTCCTAGATCTCATAAACCAGGCTCCCCCCTTAATTAGGTTATCGAAAGATTTATGACAGAGCAAGATTTTTCTAATAGCGGGCGTTCTTCGGCCTCCGAGTGTATTTTTGCCATGAAAAAGCTCCTCAAAAAAACCATTTGCTATTTGGAGTAGGCTTAAAGCTGTGTATCACTCTATTTGTGGAGCTACACAAGACGCACGCCACAAATATAAGAAGTCAGTCGGCCAAACACCTAACAGAGGTGTATGCGGCAATTACATATGTGTTATCGGAAGATTTATAATTTTTGCGAGTGGCGTCGTATGCCCATTATATTTGATATTTGTGAACTAGGAGGATGGTTCCATGTGTAGAAGTCCACGCAAGTGGGGAAAGTTACTGATCGCCATTCACTTGGGAGTGGCCAGGACGATTCTTCTACATATGGTTCAAGCAGCTCACAACGGCCGGGATTAGCCCACGTATCCTCTGGGTAGCTTCCGAACACCCGTTCGGGAGTGAGCTAACGTGAGAAGGCGAAACATTCCAGGATAGCTGGTTGTGCGCTGGGTTTGGGACCCGCCACTTAAAAATCCCCCCCAATGAAAAGAACTGCAAAGCCTCGGATGAGAACTGCCTTTACTGATGACGACCCCTGCAAACGAAATAAGGAATATGATTTGAGGGCATGCACCTGGAATGTCCGGTCCCTTAATGGGGAAGGTGCCTCTGCCCGGCTGGTTGATGTCCTCGTGAGAGTAAAGGCTGACATCACTGCCATCCAAGAGATGCGATGGACGGGGCAAGGTAAGAAAAACATAGGACCTTGCGACGTCTACTACAGCTGCCATGTAAAGGAGCGCAAATTCGGTGTCGGATTTGTTGTGGGAGAGAGACTTCGTCGCCAAGTACTGTCGTTCACTCCGGTGGACGAGCGTCTCGCAACAATCCGCATCAAAGCGCGTTTTTTTAACATATCGCTAATTTGCGCCCACGCCCCGACGGAAGAGAAGGACGATGCGACCAAAGACTCCTTCTATGAGCGCTTGGAACGGTCCTATGAGCGCTGCCCCCGCCACGACATAAAAATCGTGCTTGGCGACTTCAACGCCAGGGTGGGCAAGGAGGGAATTTTTGGTCCCACAGTCGGAAAATTCAGCCTGCATAACGAAACATCCGGTAACGGACAGAGGCTGATCGACTTCGCCGGGGCCCGAAACATGGTAGTCTGCAGCACCAGATTCCAGCATAAAAAAATCCACCAAGCTACCTGGCTGTCTCCTGATCGAAAAACGCGAAACCAGATCGATCATGTTGTGATAGATGGAAGACACGCTTCTAGTGTATTAGATGTACGTACGATCCGAGGAGCCAACATCGACTCGGATCATTACCCTGTTGCAGCCAAACTGCGCACCCGCCTCTGTGCAGCAAAAAACGTACATCTACCTACGCAAAGAATGTTCGACATCGAAAAGCTGCAATCACAACAGACAGCCAGAAGATTCGCCACTCGACTCTCACTCCTGCTCTCGGAGAGCACTGCCCAACAAACCGACATGCGCGAGCAATGGAGCAATATTTCTCGCTCCCTACGTACCGCCGCCGAAGAAGAAATCGGATTCCGGCGAGCCCGAAAAAACAATTGGTGCGACGAGGAATGTCATGCTGCCGCAGAAAGAAAGGATGCTGCCTATAGAGCCACGCTGCGATCGGGCGCAACGCGAGCCATGTGGGATCGCTACAGAGAGCTGAAAAAGGAAGAGAGACGTATTATCCGACAGAAGAAACGAGAGGCCGAAATACGTGAGTGCGAGGAGCTTGAGATGCTGGCCAATAGGAACAACGCCCGAAAATTTTACCAGAAAGTTCGGCGGCTTACAGAAGGTTTTAAGACCGGGGCGTTTTCCTGTAAGAACAAAGACGGCGATCTGGTGACTGACGTACAGAGCAATCTTAAATTATGGAGGGAACACTTCTCGAACCTGTTAAACGGGGACAGCTGCGCATGTCATAGAGAATGTGAAGATCCCGATACCCCAATCGTTGACGACGGAATTGTCGTTCCGTTACCCGACCATGACGAGGTGAGAATAGCAATATCACGGCTAAAGAACAACAAAGCCGCGGGCGCCGACGGACTGCCGGCTGAGCTATTCAAACATGGCGGCGAGGAGCTGGGAAGGTGCATGCATCAGCTCCTATGCAAAATATGGTCGGATGAAAGCATGCCTGCCGATTGGAATTTAAGTGTGCTCTGCCCAATCCATAAGAAGGGCGATCCTGCAATTTGTGCCAATTACCGCGGGATTAGTCTTCTAAATATCGCCTATAAGGTCCTAGCGAGCGTATTGTGTGAAAGGCTGAAGCCCACCGTCAACCAACTGATTGGACCTTATCAGTGTGGCTTCAGACCTGGAAAGTCTACCATCGACCAAATATTCACAATACGCCAAATCTTGGAAAAGACCCATGAAAGGAGAATCGACACACACCATCTTTTCGTCGACTTCAAAGCTGCATTCGACAGTACGGAAAGGAGTTACCTGTATGCCGCTATGTCTGAATTTGGTATCCCTGCAAAACTAATACGGCTGTGTAAGATGACGTTGCTCAATACCAGCAGCGCCGTCAGAATTGGGAAGGACCTCTCCGAGCCGTTTGATACCAAACGAGGTTTCAGACAGGGTGACTCCCTGTCGTGTGACTTCTTTAACCTGATGTTGGAGAGCATCGTACGAGCCGCAGAACTTAATCGCTCAGGCACAATATTTTATAAGAGCGTACAATTGTTGGCGTATGTCGATGATATTGACATCATCGGCCTTAACAACCGCGCTGTGAGTTCTGCCTTCTCCAAACTGGATAAAGAGGCAAAGCGAATGGGTTTGGTGGTGAACGAGGACAAAACGAAGTACCTCCTGTCTTCAAACAAGCAGTCGGCGCACTCGCGTATCGGCACCCACTTCACTGTTGACAGTTATAATTTTGAGGTTGTAAAAGACTTCGTTTATTTAGGAACCAGCATTAACACCGATAACAATGTCAGCCTTGAAATCCAACGTAGAATCTCTCTTGCCAACAAGTGCTACTTTGGACTAAGTAGGCAACTGAGCAGTAAAGTCCTCTCTCGACGAACAAAACTAACACTCTACAAGGCTCTCCTCATGCCCGTCCTAACGTATGGCGCAGAAGCTTGGACGATGACAACATCCGATGAAGCGACGGTTGGAGTGTTCGAGAGAAAGACTCTGCGTAAGATTTTTGGACCTTTGCACGTTGGCAACGGCGAATATCGCAGACGATGGAACGATGAGCTGTATGAGCTTTACGACGACATAGACATAGCGCAGCGAATAAAGATCCAGCGGCTTCGTTGGCTGGGTCATGTCGTCCGAATGGATACAAACGCTCCGGCTTTGAAAGTATTCGATGCGGTACCAGCTGGTGGTAGTAGAGGAAGAGGAAGGCCTCCTCTGCGTTGGAAAGATCAGGTGGAGAAGGACTTGGCTTCACTTGGTGTGTCCAATTGGCGCCGGTTAGCACGAGAAAGAAACGACTGGCGCGCTTTGTTAAACTCGGCCAAAATCGCGTAAGCGGTTATCGCGCCAATTAAGAAGAAGAAGAACTAGGCAGCTGCATTTACAAACATACCAGGAATGGAGCGCGGAAACGTAAAAAAAAAAACGATTTCCATTACTCAAAATATTTTTTTTAATTGCTGAAAAAGTTATTCAAAACCAGAAAACCATTTTATTTAACTTGTTTCCTTTTTTTATTTGTATTTAACTTATATAATAATCTTAAGTTAACTTTAACAAGAACTTTGTGCAATATGTTGCGTTGATAAAAAATGTTATAAAATTTCGTAACTTAATTCTTGCGAGAAAACGATGTGCGATTGGAATTAATGTCCTAAATATAGGAGGCGGTAATTTACCCAGGCGGCCGCGGTAGCCGAATGGTTGGTGCGTGACTACCATTCGGAATTCACAGGGAGAACGTAGGTTCGAATCTCGGTGAAACACCAAAATTAAGAAAAACATTTTTCTAATAGCGGCCGCCCCCCCGCAGGCAATGGCAAACCTCCGAGTGTATTTCTGCCATGAAAAAGCTCCTCATAAAAAATATCTGCCATTCGGAGTCGGCTTGAAACTGTAGGTCCCTCCACACAACACCAAGACGCACCCCACATATAGGAGCAGGAGCTCAGCCAAACACCCAAGAAGGGTGTATTATATATATAATTTGCCCGATTAGACCAATGGGCAATGGACAATGGACCAATAGGCAATGGAATAGAGATATGAACCGAAGATATTTTGAAAAAAAAGAAAAAAATTGAATAAAAAATTTTAAGAAGTAGAAATTTGGAATTTTTTTCGAGAATTCTGTTCTACTTTTTACACCTGTTTTATGCGCTTTTTCTCTATTTTCGGTAGAAGTGTTAAAAATGGGGCACATATTTAATATGTAGAGGGTTAAAATGTTCCGAAAAGTTTACTTCTCAGTTTGCCACATAAAATTTTTGAGCACATTTTTTACTGAAGATTTTGTGATTTAATTTGGCGTTTTAGCCAGAAAAAAGATTAAAAATACGTCATATTCCGTGGGCGAAATTTCTTATATTGAAAAAATATAGATTTTCTCATACAGATATTTTACGAATAGATAGTTTGGCAACAAGCCGTACTGACTAGACCGAGCATTGCTGCGTTGACAAGAATGATCAGTTCTATTCGAAGAGAGAAATTTAACGCCATCTATTCTAAGCTACCATCTACGGAAGCTGCTTCACAGAGTGGCTGAAATTAAATATATTTTATAGCCTCTCAATGACCCAGGAGTTTGCAGATCTGCCTAAAACTCTTTTCGATAAAAATCTTAAGACTTAGTTTTCCTCAAGAAAGCAGTGGGCAAATAGGGAACTTACTGTACTCGCTACAGAATATCTCTCTTCAGGTGGACAGAGCTGTTTTCGATCGACCGCTATTTTGGTCATGACAGATCTGTTCATAAAAACCATCTGCCAAGCCGCTTTTCCGGGGCGGTTTAAAATCATGAGTACCTTGAATATTTGTGGCGTAACACCTGGACGCACGACATAACTTGAAGAATAAGCTGAGCCGAAGAATAAATACATATACATATAGTAATATGAATGCCTAACATTATTTTCCAAAGTTTATATGCAAACGCCAAAATATTTTCAAAATTTTAGGATACAATAAAATTTCGAAAAAAATATTATTGAAAATCAGTTAAATTTTGAAAAATATCAACTAAAAATAATTTATCTTAGGTTTGGTTAGGTTGACCTAACTGGCTGAAAGCCATTACATGGACCTATTGATCCTTATTGTTACAAGATGGAGCTAGACCCTTACGTTTCTTTGTAGTAGACATCTTGTGATACGTCTGCGTCTTTTGTGAATCTAAGTAAACTCTGAAGCTATAACCCCGAGAGGCATTCTAACTTCTCATATTGTAAAGCACCTAAGCATTTTAATCTGGTTCTAGCTAACGCAGGGCAAGAACATAGAAGGTGTTCTAGCGTTTCCCTCTACTCCAGTTCATTGCAAAATCTGCGGTTACCATTGTTTGAAATATACAGGTAATTTAACTTAAGTTTCATTTAATTCAAGATTTTCAAAGTAAAAGGCAAATTATCATAAATCGGTTGAAAAAATTTTAAATTTTGAAGGAAAAATTAAATTTGAAAATATGAAATATTTTCTGAAAACCTAAAACCAATGTGTACTTTTCAAATAATGGGTGATTTTTAGCTATTATCTTTTTAAACAGTTGGTTTAAGCAGCTGACGGACGTTTCGTGTTTTGTTTCACTGTCAAATATCTTCAGTTAGGTCTATAATTTAACCATGAATCGTCTTACAAACGAACAACGCTTGCAAATCATTGAATTTTATTATAAAAATGCGTGTTCTGTTAAGAAAGTTTATCGCGTACTTCTTCCATTTTATGGTCAGTTTAATCGACCCACTGAAGTGGCTATTCGAGCTACTGTGACTAAATTTAGAACCAAATTTACATTATTGGACATCAAACCACCAACAGGCTTACGTAGAGTGCGAACTGAAGAAAATATCGCAGCTGTATCTGCCAGTGTTAATGATGACCATCAATTATCGATTCGTCGCTCTTCACCGTTCGCAGCAATTGGGCCTCTGTTACTCAACAACGTGGAAAGCTTTGCGAAAGGATTTCGATGTGAAGCCTTTCAAAACACAGCTGGTGCAAGAATTGAAGACGAACGACCTACCGCAACGCAGAACTTTTTGGTGAATGGGCTCTTGGAAAGTTGGCCGAAGATCCACTTTTTTATCGAAAAATTGTGTTTAAGTAAATAAGCAGAATTGTCGATTTTGGAGTGAAGACCAGCCAGAAGAATTGCAAGAGCTACCAATGCATCCGGAAAAGGTCACAGTTTGGTGCGGTTTATGGGCTGGAGGTATCATTGGACCGTACTTCTTCAAAGATGCTGCGAATCGTAACGTAACTGTGAATGGTGAGCGCTACCGTGAACGGATATCCAACTTTTTTTTGCCAGAAATGCAAGAGCTTGATTTGCATGACATGTGGTTTCAGCAAGACGGTGCCACATGCTACACAGCACGCGTAACAATGGACGTGTTGAGAGGCGAGTTCGGTGTACATTTTATGTCACGTTCGAGACCTGCCAATTGGCCACCCAGATCGTGCGATATAAAGCCTTTAGATTATTTTTTGTGGAGCTATGTTAAAGCTCATGTCTATTCAGACAAGCCTGCTTCAATTAACGGATTGGAAGACAACATTAAAGCATTTATATGTGAGATACCGGCCAAAACATTGGAAAGAGTATGCCAAAATTGGACTAAGCGGATGGACCATTTGAAGCGCAGTCGCGGTCAACATTTGCATGAAATAATCTTCAAACATTAAATTATATGGACTGTACTATCGATTTAAATAAAAATGTCGTGAATTTTTCTGAATTTTACGTGTGTTTTTTTGAAAAACTTTCCTACAGCTCTTAAAAAACACCCTTTATTTTAGAAGATCCTTGATTTTCACAGTACTAAGATCTTCCAATTCATTACAGAATTGTCTGCCTAATTAGGTAAATCTACGTCTTGATAGAGCAGAACAATGGCACAGGTGCGGGATTGTCTGTTCTACTTCCTCATCTAGACAGCTTCTGCAGATGTCATGTATTTGCACAACCATAAAACCAAAAAAAAATTATATACAAATTTGGATTTAATTTTTCAAGTAAAAGGCAAAATATTTATAAAACTGGATTTAAAAAAAAAAAATTAGAAAAATAAATAAATAAGATTAAAATAAAAAAAAAATTAAGTTAAATAAAATAAATTGAAAAAATAATTTCTACGAACTAAACCTTTAATTAAAATTTAATTCAAATGAAATTAAAAAAATTAAATTTTGAAAAAAAGTTTTCGAAAAAATTAAAATTTGGAAAACAAACTAGAAAAAGTAAATATATAAAAATGATTTGTTAAAAATATGTTAAAATAAATTAAAGTGGTAAGGGTAATCAGAGGCCCAAAAAAATTATGATTTTCAATAATTTCTTTTTGTTAGTCAATTGCTTTATTTTACAAAAAGAAAAATATAGCATTAATACATCGTGTTTCGACTTGACTTCAAAAAAATTAAAAAGAAAAAAATTGTAAAATTGCTCTCGAACGATCCGGAGCGCCCGAGCGCTCTTTGTTAATTGCGGAATAACGCGAAAAGTATTTGTCGGATTCACTTCAAATTTTCACACAATATTTTTAAGATATAATACTTTAAGAAAATACAAAAAGAGTGACATTTTTTTTAAATTCTACCCCTAACCCTTTAATGCAAAAAACAAATTAAGTTTAAAAACTTGGAAACCGCATTAAACTTAAAATATGTACTAAATTTCAAAAAATTGTAACTACGATTTTAGAAGACATTCGAAATTTGGAGCCTTCTGACTTTGCGTTTGAAAAAGTATATTCCGAAGTTCTTAGAAAAAAATTATAAAAGTCATTAAATATTGAGGTGGCTGCACCTTCATAGCGAAAGAGCTATGCCAATATCAGACTCCAAAAATAACTCCTTGATCGTCTTTTAGTCAGCAATCATAATCATCTGGCAGGTCTACAAAATAGTTTTAGCCACGCAAAATCCGGGGACTACTTTTTCTATCTTTCCGGCTAGAGAAGCAGCAACAACATAGGCGGTCAGGCAGTTTTGTAGGGGAAACTGATCGGTGATGTGCGCACTTTACGGGGAAAGTCTCTCAATTTAGAAATTTTAATTTTCATGTGGGATTTTTAAAGTTACTGCGACTCTTTATAGTAACAGCTACTCTTTATAGGGACAGCAACATTTTATATTGTTAAGCGGTGCAAGGAGTACCTCACAGACTTCAATCGATAACTTAATTTCGGCAACCGGATACCGTAAAATTTATGAAAATGAAATGGCTACTGAGCTGGAAAAGAATAACTCTACTTGAGACTTAATACACAAGTACAGAACGTAAAGGTGTGTCCAACATCAAACTGTTAGTCAGCCTTTAGCGAATTTGAAGGAAACAGCTGATTTTCTTGCGTAGTAAGGGATGTGACAGCAGTTTGTTTGCAGAACAACTCCTCAAAAACTGAGTTTGTGTTGGTTATATACGAAACAAACCAACGCAGCCATTCCTCATATTACTTCGTTGAATGATTGGTTAAAAGAGCGCAAGAAGTCGTGTGAAATGAGCGGGCACAGTCAGGTTGTTAGGCCCTTTATGACGTAGCAATCAAAATTACCCTCACAATTTCGCTTCGGATGGCCAAACTTGGTAATCTGTCATTCCTGGATACTAAATGCCAAATACAGAAGCAGTTATTTTGCATCTTAGTTTTACAGCTGTGTAGTTTCAATTTGTACTTGGAAGAATGCGCTCAATAGCGTTTAGAAGAGTTATTGAAGTAACAGAGTGACAGACAGAAACATTTTTAAAAAATCTAAAATGGGTAGGTTCGATACAAAAGGAAAAAAAAAGAAATTACTAATACTGAATGGGCGGGATCAGGCTCGAATACATTTTGGCCAGCTTCCATCTCTAATTTTCTGAAAAGATTACAAGTGCCTGCCAACATACCTACCATATATGTGTATGTATTGGTGTTGTGTATGTACTCATAAATGCAATCTACGCCCAGCAGGAAAATACGTGGATTGTATCCTTTGAATTTGAAAAGAGGTCAAACAAAGAAGTTATCAAAAATGTATTTATTAAACTCATAAAAATTGCCGCTAGCTATGAACTAGAGCTTTTTCATTATTAATGCAGGTATATTAAAGGAATTTTTCGCCCATAAAATATTTTTGTAGAAATTTTTATGATTTTCTCATTTTTTCTTAATCTGCCAGAATATTTCTTTACTTTTTTTAGTTTACCTAAATTGTGGTACAGTTTTCCTTGCCGGTTTGGCTTTAAATTGTACGCATACCCTCCTGCCATCCCCTTGCTTGCCTTCCATTATTGAAATTGGCTAAAAGTGCCTGCAAATAATTGCAGACAGCCAGTTGAGTATCTCTGCAATTGAACTGAATTTATTTACGTCACTTGAATGGCAGCTGCAGCAGCAAGCCAAAACAATGTGACAACGTAGCTTTTGTGAAGTGACATCACACAAAAGCACATAGCCGTACAAAACAAAGACTTATAAAATAGTACGTAATAGTACCAACTTGCTGGGGGAACGGAAGAGATGGACTTTTGTTAAGGTATAATCGCTTAAGCTTAAAGACAGAAGAATGTCATTTGTAAATTTGCTTTTGTAGATGAAAATATAAGTACTTTTCCAGTAAAAATTTGGTATCGACTAAATTAGTCTCAGAATTTGACAACAGTTGCCATTGAAAAGAAATATGCCCAAAAGTGGATAATTGCGAAAGATACAATCAGAAAAATGCAATGCAAGGAAGTTAAAAAGTACATATAAAATGGCCGATAGATTTCATAGTGGATGAGATGAGAAATTCAAGATCGATACTGGAGTGGATAATTTCTAGCCAAACAGATTTCGGCGTACTTTTGGCGGTCATCGAAATGCAAGAAAGGTTGTCAAATGCGGTAAGCGACTGCTTAGAACTTGGCTTAAAATTCACCACAAAGATTTGGACAAGCGAATAAAAATAAGCAACAATACAAACTTCGAAATAATTGGAGAAATAGTGGAGGATGTGAGCAAATTTCAGTATCTGGGCAGCGTCTGACATTCAGCGAGGGATGTTCATAGCGGTGAGTATTTTTACCGGGCTGTTTCGAGTGTGGTCTAAAAGCGATTAGAAGAGTAAAACAATAAGAATTTTTGATGCTTGTGTGAAATTAGTTCTACTTTGTGGGAGCGCATATTGGCCCTTAAAGCAAGAAACGGCAAGAAAACTGCAGCCATTTGTAAATATTGGGTGGGGGAATAAGCTCATAGCGTTTTCATATTTATTTTTTTTTTGCCACGATTTGCTTACTATTTGGTTAAGCGTAAGTATTCATTCGATATAACTCTTTCTGCTCCACAAAAATATTGTAAGTTAATTATATTTTTGAGTTATTTAATTGTTTAATAGTTGTGAGGCTTAGAAATGGAATATCCAGGAAGCAATAGTCAACATTTTCCACACCTGCTCTTCTTTGCTTTTCATCGAGCTCAAAAAACTGCCGAAGCAGCACGGGCTATTTGCGACGTGTATGGAGAAGGTGTCATAGGCGAGTCTACAGTACGGAAATGGTTTGCAAATTTCAAAAATGGCGACTTTGACGTCGATGACACATCGCGCAGCGGCGGGCTTTCTGAATTCGATGAAGAACGTCTCAAATCGCTTTTGAAGGAGAACTGTCACCAAACCAGTCGTGAATTGGCGGAAAAAATGAACTATCGACCATAAAACGATTCTCAATCACCTTCATTCAATGGAATTTACCTAAAAATTGTAAGCCTGGGTGCCTCAAGAGACTTGATCGACATGGTCAAACCATACTTATTCACGACAACGCCAGGCCCCATGTTGCACAAGTCGGCGAAGACGCACTCTCCAACAGCTCGAATAGGAGGTCCTTCAGCATCTGTTGCATTCTCCAGGCCTTGCACCGACCGTTTACCATTTTTTTCGCGCGCTGTCAAATCATGTGAATGGCGTTACCTTCGATATTAAAAAGGTTCTTATAAACTGGCTAAAAAGCTTCTTTGACACCAGATCAGGCGATTTTTGGCGGAACGGCATCAACCAATTGGTCGAGAGATGTTAAGAGATGGTAAACAGCAACGTCGAATATGTAAATGATTAACTCATTGGTATAATTATTGTGTTTTTTTTTTAATAAAAGTCTTCGGTAAAAACGCTACAAACTTATTCCCCAACCTAATAGATGTGGGCGTTGTATTATAGGCATTTGGTGGCTACGAACCATTTCTAAACAACGTTTGTGGCAACTAACGAAACAAACACCAATTTAAAAGGAAATTATGCAAATAAAGCACAAATGGATTGGACACATGTTTCGAAAAAATCTGGATGAAATAGCACATTCAGCTTTGCAGTGGTATCCACAAGGTACTAGAAATACGAGCTGGCTTAAATTGACTTGGAGAAGATGCATTAATAAGGAAACCTTAAAATTATTCAACGAAAAATTATTCAAGAAACGGGCATTTGTGAAAATATTTAGAAGAGAGACTAAGTTATTAAAAGGGGAACCCGAGAATGGACTTAATCGTACGTGGGTGCTAGAGGTTGTAGTTGTCCCGACGAAAACAAAAAAAAATAGAAATTCTTGATTAGAATGTGGATTGTAGTATTGGAACATGTCAATAATAATAATAATAATAAAAAGAAAAATAATAACAAATAGTTGCATGAAAGTCTCATCAGCAAAATTCGACAGCTCGATCATATGAAACACTTGCTGCTTTAGCTGCCTTACCACTCACTCTACTAATTTCAATAAGGAATACATCTGTTTGAAAGGTTATCAGCAGGCAACTACTATTGATTATTCTACATAAAGATTTGAATTATGTTGCCTTATAAGTCTAGAAGTAAGTGCCGTGGGCCAACCGTTTTGTTTGGAGACTGGCCAGAGGATTCTTTGAATGGTGAAAAAGTACCCAACTATGCTCAGCTGAACTACTATGACAGCCGAACACCACTTCGAGCTAAATTGACGGACATAGAATTTTATACTCTTAGTGACTGTAAGATGGTATTTTCATGAGAAGGCTATTCGTAGCAGAAATTCCCTTGAAGGTGTACGATAGGCTGCCAAGAATTGAGATTGTTTCATATGCATTGAGTCTGAGACCAATCGAATTATAGTCAGGCATTAACTACTAGGCTCTGGCGTCAACTCTTTGAATTGAAAAAATCTGAACCTAGACTGCATGCCCAAAAATTTTCTAAAAATGCTAATTAAAAAATTTTGATAAAAAATTATTTTATTCGAATTTTTAGAATTGTTTAATTAAAGTTTTGATAGAAAATGATTTAATTCGTTGAATGTTTTTTTAATTTTTTTTAAGTTCTAAAATTTAATTTATACGGTTTATGTTATCGAATGCAGTATTAGAATCATTGTTTATATGCTCAAGATAATCAATGTATGCAGACTTCCGTTGCCGGGTATAGTCCGTTTCTACCCCGAATTGAGCAGTACAGCATTGTAGTTACGAAAAAACGTCTCTGCCAGTTGCAACCAGCAACATTTTTTCACACTTTCCAATTTTTAAAGAAAAATTTTAAGATGCACGCAAAAACGTAATATTGCCTTTGATAAAAGAACATCTCACAGCTATTATGCAATAATATTTGATTAAAACGCACTTCAGGTATTCGAGAAAAATATCCTAATGAAGTTTATTGACTCTTCCAGTGGAAAAAAGAGACTTCATTAGACTTTAATGTATGAAACTGAGCAGAAACATAGATAATCACCGTGAAAAGAACTGCAAGCAGCATGAAAAGCTGATGTCCTTAGCTTTCTAGAAGATCGTATAAAAACTTTCACTCCTCAGTTCTTAGGCATATTTAAAGCGCACGTGAGACTGATAAGGCCAATTTCTTTGCTCGTATCAGCCGTCACAGGCAAAATCATTTTGACTAATTGAGCTTGCAAGCTGCCCTGGTATGAGCAACATACCAATGCACTTCAATTTCAACTAGCAGCATCAGCATTTTACGCATATATCTAGCAATCTGCTCGTACTCAAAACCACTACATCTAACTACACAGCCAATACATACATAGGTACATACGCATACTCATATATGTACATGCAAATTCTCATGCCTATGGCTTCAAAAGCAAAGTGTTAATCAGGAAACAATAGGAGTGGAATGGAAAAGCAGCAATTCAGAAAAGCATTTTTGGATGTGTGTGTGTGTGTGTGCATACATGCATGTTTGTGTGCGTGCAATCTCGCTCATGAACATATGACTGTGAAGGCGCAAAGCTGTTTTTAATGGCACTTTTCAACTTCTCCTTCAATCAGTCATGCGTACGTGGCTACTGCCCACACATCTGTGTGCGTGTTCGAGTATATGTATACATACAAGTATATGCACGTATGTATGTGCGTTAGATGGCATTCCTAGGCTGTAGGTAAACTCTGGCTTACTTTTGCAGTGTATTTGCAAACTGAAGTAATCAACATTCAAACGATTTTTTTTCCACTTATGCTTCTTTGAACTTTATTCGTATGTCTGAGTAGGGCAGAAATAAATACGTGTGCGGATGTTTAAAAATGAATCTCGAAAAATTGGCTATCGACTGTGAGCTGTACAAAATACGTTTATGGAAATCGTACGGTTGTGTATAATGAGTGTAAAAGTAGAGGAACAAGTATTGTTTTGGGTGAAGTGCGTAGGACTTTTTTCGGCTCCCTTCATGACGAACAGCAATTCTTGCCTATTTAACTACATTGGCATCTGCTTGACTTAAAAGTGTCAGCGGCATGTGTGCAAGCTTTGCAAATTTTTACCTCCACACCTACACGCACACACTCACACACACATATCCGTATAAAGCAGCTTTTTTTTGTAGGTCTTTGCCATCAGAGGAATACCAATCTCCAAAACAGTTTACTTTGGTTAGTCAGTCAGGTGTGTTAGACCTGAGTGTTCAATGTCAATAGAGGTGTTTACTTTGACATTTTTTTTCATACTTTCAGTGTTGGTCTAATTGCTTGAGGGCAACTTTTGTTCTGTGTTGCGTTGAATGTTTGCTAAAGTATCGAATGTTGTTGGTTGGTAAAATGATACGTTTGTTAAGAAAACAATTGCAGTTTGTGGTATTAAACAAGCAAGTGCCGGCTATGCTTACATATGGCGTATGCTAAGAGCAATAAGGGCATAACTAAAAATTGGTAGTTTCTGAAATTTTAGTGTAAAATTCTACTAAAACAAATTATAGTTTGTGTTTTAGGGCCTCTCAAAGTGATTTGATTACAGAAAACGGGTTCAAAATGACAATATCGCCAGTGGCAACATATGGGATCACAACAGCGATCGATTTTTTCTATACAGTCAAGCATTCTATAAATTCTATGCAGTGAGACCTGATAACCTACTACAACCACTTCGCTATTTAATGAGACATTTATTATTTGCATGAGACATTCGTTCATTTTCAACCTATGGCAAACAGAAAATTCTTGGCAAACTTTTCTCGAAGAATATCTTCTGAATTTTTTTTGGCTCATTTTTTCCATTTGAATATAAACATTAGTAAAAAAAACATAAATTTAATTAACATTTATTTATTAAGATTTAAAGCAAAAATCACTAAAAATTTTAATTTAAAAAAAATTTTGAATAAAGTAATACGTAAAATATGCACGCTTAAAAACAACATCGCTTCAATATTGATGGAATTCTCTGAAGGTGATTGAAATTGAAATTTGAAAAAGCCGAACCAAAGAGCACCAGGAGACTTGGTGGTTTCTAAAACACTGAGACTAAAAAGCCCATTGCATTTAGAGCTTTGGAAAGGGGTAAGATAGTCAAGGAGGGAAGGAGAAAAGTATCAGAGAAAGAGATGGGAAAGAAAAGAGACAGAGATAAAGATAGTTAGTCCTGTGAAAATTTTCCAGATTCTTTGGCAAATCTGTAAATATCCTCCAGCTTTACGGAACGAATATTGCTCATTATCACGACATTGGAACCCAAAACTCGCAGCCGTGCTCTAGCAAAGGCAGGGCACTCACAGAGAAAGTGCTCAGTGCTAACCACCTCCTCCAAGCACGACAGGCACACTGCGTCCTCAATGATTCCAATGGTGGTCATATGCTGACCCCATGGGTTGTATCTTGTAATACTACCGACCATCAACCGAACGACTTTCCTTCCAAGTTTTAGTAGAAAGTTTGACAGTTTTCTGTGCGGACTTGTCACAAAACACTTTGTAGTTCTGCAGCGTTCTAGACCGGACCATCGCTCTTTATGTAGATTGCCTACATAATCGCTGATCCAATTCATGATTCCTGTGGAACTGATTCCGATTATTGGTCCCGGCCCTTGTGGGTGAACCGCTGCCCCACGGTCGTTTCCTTGAACGCTGGATTGTTCTGTAGCCCATATAAGTAAAAGCTTGTTTTGTCTTGCGACAGAAATAAGCTTCTTCTTACATTCTTGAACAATCTTTGAGGTTTGCTTCGCGTTCTCCAGGCCTTCAGTGCAGCCTGAGTGTCACTGAAAACACCAATCTGTTTCCCGCTACATCTTCTCTCGATTATCCATTCGGCTACTTTGAGGATGGCAGGCAACCACTTCCGAAGGTGATGCTCTATTATTTAAAGCATAAATTATGCCTTTGGTAAAAAAAATATAAAAAAAATTAACTGTTTAAAATTTTCACATTCTTAAATTTTTTTTTTTATTTGGGTTTTTGCACTTTCCTTTAAAAGGATACCTAACTTCATATAGAGGGAGAAAAAATGTATGGATTATCTTAAACACACTTCGATCAACGCAGAGTTGTTAAAAAAAAATTAACCAAAAATTAACTTTTAGATAAAAAATATTTTGAAAAAGTTCGGAACATTTTTTTGGGTAAACTAATAATAAAAAACTTCCTATTGTTTTAAAAATGTCACATTCTTCATTTTGTTTTTTTGTTTTTGTTTGTTTGATTTTTATTTTTGGTTTCAGATTTTTCTTTAAAAATTATACCTAACTTTTTATGCGGAGAAAAACAATGTGTGAATGATCTTAAACGCACTATTCAATCAACGCACAGTTATCAAAAAAAAAAAAAAAAAAACTAGCCATAAAATCACGTTTGGATTTTAATGTAGTATTCAAGCAATGAAGCAGCTTAAGTTGCAGCTGTCGCTCCAGGTTCAAAATTAAAATTCAATCATGCAATTTGTTTCCCCCATAAAAAGTGTCCAACCGATTTAAATGAAAAATCATGAAATAAAAAAATATAAAAAGTTAAAATTATAAAATACTGAGGCATATAAAAATATTAAAAAAAATATTTACTTACTAAAAAAATTGTCCAAATATTCCAAATTTTGTTTAACTTTTTTTTTTACCATTTTTCTTTACCAGAAAATACAAAAGCGAATATTTATTTTGCTACCTCTCAGACCGCCAATCAATTGACAATTCTAAGAAAAATAACTTGCACAAAAGCATAATCAAATCATGAATCCCAGCAACCAGTTAATATTTCCTCCCTCCCGTTCTTGGAAAATCTATGTCACCTTTAACAAATTCCATCAATTTCATAAAATTGTCAGCTTTTTACTGCACAGGTCTTAATTTTATCCATTGAAAAGGCCACAGGCGCCTACATATTTCACAACCTAAAGAGTTAGATTTCTTTGTGTTTGGCTAAAATACACAACGCCTGACAGTATGCAACAACTTTTCGTTACCTTTAATGCATTTGACTTTTCTAAGCCATTTTTACAATAAGGCTTATAAATAAAAGCAAAAAAGTTAGACAACAACTAAATAAAGCTACTAAAAGTGCATTGTGTGCTAGTGAGCATAGATTTGAGTGAACGAAAAAGGAAGAAAGGCAAAATAATCAAAACCTTTACTTTTCATAGCAACCACTGGCAATAAGTAGAAGCAGATAACACACATCACTTTATTCAAAGCTGTAATAAACTCCTACACTAGCGCATGGTCAAATTTCGTTAGACCATCACCAGGAGGCAAAGCCAAGGGTAGTGTCTAGCCGAAAGAAAAGCATTTTAAAGCGCATGCCAATGGAAGTGTGGAAATAATGATATTAGTTTAGAAATGAAAAGAATTTACACAACAACTATACAGCGGGGGTTGTCACTAGCACAATAATAGCTGCCTAGCAGACATATTAAGAAGGTATTTAACCCGTTGTAGTTGAGATTTTCTTCTTCTTTTTTGTCTCTGAAGGAGTTTTGTTTTTTTTTGGTGTGCCTGCAGACATTTAAGAATTTCGTCTGCGGTAGTCGAATAGCACAGCAGGTTGTTAACAAACAAATACGCTTTGCGGGAAACCTTAGCAGCACATAACTGGTGGGAAACTAGTGAATTTGGAACCACTACTAGGTCGTGCTACTTATTTCTCTTTTCTATATAAGCGGCTGCCGCCGTAGCCGAATGGGTCGGTGCGCGACTACCATTCGGAATTCACAGAGAGAACGTCGGTTCGAATCTCGGTGAAACACCAAAATCACGAAAAACATTTTTCTAATAGCGGTCGCCCCTCGGCAGGCAATGGCAAACTTCCGAGTGTATTTCTGCCATGAAAAAGCTCTTCATAAAAAATATCTGCCGTTCGGAGTCGGCTTGAAACTGTAGGCCCCCCGATTTGTGGAACAACATCAAGACGCGCACACCATAAATAGGAGGAGGAGCTCGGCCAAACACCCAAAAAGGGGTGTAAGCACCAATTAAAAAAAAAAAAAAAAAATATAAGCGGCTGAGGCGTTTCACATGAGGTTGTCATAGGAGGAGTTAGTTGTGTCTGCAGAATCCTTTTTCAATAGTTTGAAACTAGTTCTAAATTGTACTCATGGAAGTCACTAACGCTTTTTTGCCTATTTCGAAGCAGCTTTTAGTGTATTCGGTGGAAATAAAATAACCCAATTTTAGTCTAGCTTACATTGAAATAGCTATTTGAATGAATGTAAAGTATATAATTGATGAAATATTCAGCAAAAGTTTTATTGTATGCACTATAGTTTTTATCTCCAAAGCACTTGTGGAGGTCAAAAAGTACACTGAAAAAGTGGGAAAACTTGGAAGAGAATTTTTTTACTAATTTTTATTTTACTTTTACACTATTAGCGGTTCAATAAAATAGCGCGCGCATAAATGCGATTCCATATCAAGTGTCCAAGTATTTTGCACATTGTTGTCTTTTCCTCAAATGAATTTTGAGATTTACTAAATGTTGAAAATTTGTATAATAAAGCTTTTTAAAGTTAAATATCTTCTGTTATTTTTAACATTTTTATATATTTTTATATATTTTTTGTTAATTTTCACGATGAATCATATAATACTTTGTAAAAATTATTTAGCGGAATAAAAATTTATATTTTTTGTTAATTTTAAGGAAGATTTATTTTTTTTCTTTTATTTATTTTTTTATTTATTTATTTATTAGAATTAATAATATATATAATACTAAACTAATACAAGAATGAGTACTAGCTGCCAGGGCCTACAACTCGCTATTTCTTTTAATTTTTGGACCCCAAACCAAAATTTTCATCATTGGAAAAACCCCAATTAATTAATAAATTTTCACGATAAAACATACTTTGATACAAATATTTTTGTAAAAATAAATTTTAAATATCTTCGGCTATTTTTAAAATTTTTATATTGTAATTTCTTTTTTTTTCAATAAAATAAATTTTGTAAAAAAAATATATTATTTTTGGAAGAAAACATCTTTGTTTCTCTTCTTTTTATATCTGGAACTCTAAACCCGAAATTTTTCAATTAATTCATTCATTTTTAAGTCAAAATATACTTAAAAAAATTTTTTTTATGATTTACTTAGGAAAAAAAATTAATTTTGAAAAAAAAAATTTATATTTGGAAAAAAATTTAATTTTGAAAAAAAAAAATTATATTTGGAAAAAAATTTAATTTTGAAAAAAAAAAAATTTATATTTGGAAAAAAATTTAATTTTGGTTGTTTCTCTTCTTTTTGTTTCTGGAACTCTAAACCCCAATTTTTTTCAATTAATACATTAATTTTTACGTCAAAATATAATAAAAAAAAAATTTTATGTTTGGAAAAAAATTTAATTAAAAAAAAAAAAATTTTTTTTATTTGGAAAAAAATTTAATTTTGGAAAAATTTTTTATTTATTTTTGCCTTAAGAAGTAAGCTGAAATATAATTGGAAAAGTTTTTTATTTATTTTTGCCTTAAGAAGTAAGCTGAAATATTAAGAGTTTTAAGATTTTTTCATTCATGAAAGTTTTGGAAACAAAAGAAAAAATTTGGAAAAAAAATTTGTTCATATCTGATATTTTGTTTCTTCTCTTCACCCACTTCATTGCACCTAAATGCACTAATGCTTCTGTTAGCTATGCCGATTTTTCTGTTTCTACTTTGGAAAAAGTGTTTCTTATTCAATTGACTCGCTTTAAATTTCCTTATCTAGAAAAACCAACTATTTTGCAGACAAATCGATATTTTTACTATTCAAATCAATGAGAAGCTGGGTTGATTTTCCCTTGAATACCAGTATCTGAGCTCGAAGGTTTCCGTACTAGTTTGGCTTTTCCCTGCAGGGTAATTAAACTCCTTTTTTGTTTGTCGTGCTTGGTTTATCTGCGTGATTACATAACGAATTCCAACACACACCCATGTGTGCATGTACCTGTAATATGAAAGTATGGGCCTTTGTCTGGTATTTTTTGAACTGACACCGCCTCGTGGTTTTATAGAAATTTCCTAAGCCAAATATTTCAGATTTATTTTCGCCCATAGCTCGTTTTGTTATTATTGTACATTTTTCTTCAATTTATATCACTTTGGTATATAACTACAACATCGGTATATGTATGTATATATGTATGTATTATGTATACATGTATGTATTATAGGTATGTGTCGAATGCATTTCGTAAAATATATTTTCAATTTATATTTGTTGCGCAGTTTGTATTTTTAAATTTGTTGTTGTAAATTTTAGAGCAACCCTTTGCTGACTACAATTTACTAAATTATTTAAGTATTTCAGATATTTCGACAACACCTGAGTTTGTTAGGCAAACATTTTGCATTACATTGTTTTTAGAGATTAAAATTTCTGCTGCAGTGGCTTTGAGAATAATACAGAAGGCTTTCATCGAACAAAAATATGTCTACAAGTGATGCAAACAATTTAGAGAATATAGAAAAAGCCTTTTAGGTAAATCTCGCCTTGAAAGGCGTTCAACATCACTTAATGACCAACACATCAATTAAATGAAGGATGCAGTGCTCAAAGGTTGGTAGTCGATTGACAATTAGATAACTCGCTGCTACTGCTAACATTTGATTTGGATAAAAATTCATAGCAAACTATTTGGATAATATTTATAAAATAAATCTCGTTTGGTGGCAAAAATTCCAACTATTTTTTAAATGTACCAACTCACACCGAAACCTGTTATTTAAGAACATTTTGTAAAAATTCAACAAATAGTATTTCACAGCCTCCAATTTTGCCTGACTTGACAAGGAGTGACTTTTGATTACATGAGCTCAAGTGGCCACTTCAGGTATAAAATTCCGACACAATTGAAGAGACGAAATTGAATGGCTGCGCACTTTGAATGGTTTTTTTTGGAAATTGCTACAATATCAATATTATTAAAGGAACAAATAATAACTTTAAATCTTATCAAGAATTACACTATCGATTTCTTCTCAGAGCAGTATGTGTATATGAAGAGTTCTTTATTGCCATAGACTTTTACGAGTATATAAATCTTTCTAGGTTTATGAAAGAGTGCTGCTGAGCTCATTATGTTATAAGGTGAATATATTACTTGAGATTCTTCGAAATAAATCCCCACGACGATAGATGAAGAGGTCGGCCGAGAAAAAAAGGGAGAGACGACATAGAAGAATACAACTATGAGCATATCTGATATCAAAAGAAAAGCTGAAGGCCGAGTGACATTGAGGTGAATTGTAACGAAAGCAATGGTGCACACCAAACTGTGATGCTATGATGATGATGATATTATTTGGATACCGCACAGGAAGAATGTACAAGTTATGCTTACAGCGATTCGTCTTTCAAAAGGCACTTACAAATCTCTGTGTATGCAGTTTCGGCATAGTTACTTTTAAAAAATCAACTGCCTTATACAGTAGAACAAGAGACTTGACTTAAGCATTTATAGTTTCCTGTTAAGATATTGGTATTTAGTTCCTTTGAAGGTGATTTCCAAACATTTTTCACTTAATATCTGAAAAAGTACTTTTTACTACTTAGTAAATTTACTTGTATAATGTGGCGAGTTATGTGGATTAAACCGATTAAAGAGGGAGACAAAAAAAGCGGTAAAGAATATAGTGCTAATTTATCACTGCAATGCAGAGGCAAATTCTTCAGACAAATTACAATTTAATTCACTATGCTACGCATACTCCAGTTTATGCTCCCAGCACACTTTGATAAATTTTGATTACTTTTATTTTTTTCCATTATTTTTTTTTTTTTTTTAATGTAGTTTTTTCTACAAGAGCCGTAGAAATATATAAAAATTCAAGAAACTGCCGTCAAAACTTCAAATATTTTAATCGGAATTTAATTGTAATTGGGGACGTAGTCTCATAGGCCATTTCATTTTAGTATAACAAAGATCAATTTTGAAGAGGCTCGCAATTCTCGTGGATTTTTGATACTTCTTTGTTTTTTGCTAGCGATCTAGCGCATTTTCTCTACTTAAGAAATGATCATCACTCTTTATATGGCAGAAAACAGACAAACTTCTGATTAAAAATTTGAAATTTTTATGAAAATTCTTCGATCTTTTTTTAATTTTGTATAAACTTGAAACTGAATAATCTGGTTTTTGCTATAAAATTTTTAAATTTGGTGGCATGTTTTTCGAAATTTTATAAAGTTTGAAATTTGGAGTAATCTGGTCTTGAAATGTGGAATAACCTTGTAAAATTTTGAAATTTTGATGAAAATTATTAGAATTTTCGAAAATTTAGTAAAAAGTGTGAAACTCGCAATAATCCGATCTTTGTTATAAAATGTTTAGATGTTGTTGAAAATTTTTCGAATTATTAAAAATGTTGTAGTAAGCTTGAAACTCGTAATAATGTGGTATTTTTTATAAAATTTTGGGATTATGATGAAATTTTTTCGAATTTTTACAAATTTAGTAAAAAGTGTGAAACTCGCAAAAATCGGACCTTTGTTATAAAGTTTTGAAATTTTGTCAAATTTTTAAAAATGTTGTAGAAAATTCGAAACTCGGAATAATCCAATCTTTATTATAAAATTTTGAGATTTTGATCCAAATTTTCGAAATTTAAAAAATGAGTGCAAAGGTTGAAACTCGCAAAATTCAGATTGTTGTTGTAAGGTTTTGAAATTTTGATGAACATTTTCGATTTTTTTTTAAATTTGAAACTTGGAACAATATAGTATTTTCTATAAAATTTTGAGGTTTTGACGAAAATTTTTCGAATTTTAAAAAATTTTGTATAAAGTTGGAAACTTGGATAATATGGTCTTTGTTGTAAAATTTTCAAATTTTGATGAAAGTTTTTCGAAATTTTATAAATTTTGTACAAAGTTCAAAAATTTAAAATAAAATGTCCTTGCTATAAAATTTTTAAATTTTCATGAAAGCTTATCGAATTTTTAAAATTTTGTACAGCGTTTTTTTGATAAAATTTAAAGTTTTGATGAATATTTTTTGAATTATTATAAATTTTGTACAAAGTTTAAAATTTTAATTAATATATATTAGTATTTTTTATCAGATAATTTAAATAAAGCTACTTAAGCAATTTATGCGATTAACATAATTTAGAATTAATAAATAAGGGATTTGGTGAAAATCTGGAGAAAAGCAAAATTTTTGCGATTTAAAAAATTTTTAAATTTAAATTGTCAATTGCTTATAGTTCGGTGGGTAAAATAGTGAAATGGTTAAAGTATTTATGGAGAAACGCTAGCTGCAGTGATTTACTCTGATTGCTTACTATAGCGCAGAATAAAAATGTTTTGAGAAAAAAAAATGATAATGATAATGGCAAATGATAATCAAGGCTTATATACAGTTATATCCATGTAATTGCATACGCACATAAATACTATTAATTATATTTATTGGTACCACAAACTCATGGTATAGTAATGATAAGACACCAACTTAAGAGATTTACCTTCGATTTTTGCTACAATTTCCAGCATTATGAACGATTTTTGTTTCTATTCCTTCATAACAGGAACGGAATTTCATGATTTACTACTACTTCTCGAGTAGCAATCGCTATTAGAACTCTTTTTCCTTCATTTTTTCCTTTTTCCATCTGTAGTGGGCAACGAATTCGAAACCTACTGCCGGTCACACTCATTCAGCTGCGGCGACCACCTTACAGCTTCTACTACAATAATCCTACTACACAAGATATGCTCCCAAAGCTCAAAAAAAAAATGTATTGCATTGAAATTCACAAGGAAAAGTTTGAGAGAATTTATGCCTAAAATTTCAGGGCTGCATGACTTTCACGGATTTTGCCAAACAAAAAGTATTTAGGTGCCACCACCTATGAGTTACGCAGCTTTCTATGCATGGCAAGCAATAAAGAGGGATTATAGACAAGAATGTAATGTGTTTTGTAAAATTCACAAAATGTGCGCACTTTTTCGGTTAAGTTGACTAAATCACTGCTCCGAGCATATGGCCGCAAAGTATGGGTGCACATAAAAGTAAGATGTACTTATACGTATTTGTATGTATATTTGTATGTAACTGTATGCACGAGGGTGTTTGCATAATAAAATATTACACAACGGATTACAGAGTCTTAAAGTGAAGGGGTAATATATGCCAATTTCTAGGGCTTTAACAGCTTTAACAGCTTTTACAATCTGAAATAGATTTAAATGCGCTTTTATGTTTAAATATATTTTAATGAGTTATTTCGGTTCTAATACCAAATTATATATGCATGCATGTGTATTTGTGTATATTATATGTGTGGTTATGTATAAGTATATTCTTGCAAACATATTTCTATTTTCCGTAATTATCTATTGTTTCTGTTCTGTCTTTTTTTTTTTTGCCTCTGTATTTCCGCCTTTTGTTATCAGCCTAAACCACTGAAAAGCCTCTGAAATGCTTGCTGTGGAAAAAACATCCAAATGTGAAATTGAATTTCTAAAGCGTTCAACAAAGCTGCTTTTCCATTTCAACGCAGCAGACAGACGTCATTAACCTTTTTTCTAATTAACTTATAATTAAGTGAAACAATGGGTATTTCTGGGTGAGGGACAGCAAGCAAAGACAAACAAATATTTTCGAAAATTTTCCTCAGGCGGCCCCTAGAATGTTGCCATAGCTTCGACATTCATTACCAAGTACGTAATTTGCGCAGCTTTTAATAAAAAAAACGGAATAATTACAAAAAAAAAACTAATAAATTGCCAATGTTATGCTAATGTAGCAAGTCTTTAACAGCCTTCGAATACACAGAAACATTAGCACGATTTGCATAAATTTTTAAATTAACAATACGCACAATTTTTAAGAATTTATAATTAAATACGTTGAACCTGCTTACTTCCTAACACATTTTTGTTAGAATTCAAAGGTTTAAAAAATATCTAAGACTTTTAAAAAATTAATAAAATAAATTGGAATTAGCAAAAAGTGAATGAATACCTGTAATCAGCCACAGAAATTAAATTGGGATTGGATTTAAAAATTATATTTATTTACTTCTTCTATATATAACTTTTGGTTTCAGTAACAATGTAAGTTTGAAGTAATAGGTTGTTAGACTGGAAGCCCTATCCTCATAGTGGGTCTACCACGTTAGGGATCGCTTGCGAGGAATAGCATTTCTCACTACGAGACAGCCGTTGCTTGAGCCGCTCCTCACATGAAGACAGACAGACGCTGTGATGTGGAATCAGGGCAAAATGCTTATTTGAAGGCGGCATTTGTTCACCTTCTTAGTAGAATTTATCGGGCGTTGTGCGTTTTTTGAAGCACTTGTCATACTCCAATTCAGTGATGAGCAACTTTACAAAGTTCAAACTACTCACCGAAAATGTGATAAATTCCAAAGATTACAAAAGTTTTCGTCAACGTGGTGCAAGTCGGTTCCTGTGGAGCTAATTTAGCTTGGAATAGGCGAAATTTTATTTCAGATATGTTGCAAAATAAGTATTTGCAGAAAATGTGTTTGACAGATTTTTATTATTTTTTATAAAATTAAAAAAAAAATGGACTTATCAATCTAAGCTACAGATAAGTCGCTTTTAAAAAGTTAAAAAAAAAAAAAAATTATGAAAAATTTAATTAAGAATATTATTCGTGCTAATTTGTCCAGTAATCCTCCTAAGCGATTTTGGCCAAAATCAAGAAAGCAAAAATTTTTTTTTTGTTGGGACAGCTGGCAAGTGTAGTACGCAGACATTAATTAAGTCCATTATACTACACTTGGAATACTTTTCAATTTTCTTTAAACATACTCGACCTCCGAAGAAGTCTGAGTAGATATTGTGGTGCCAAGGAGCCAAGGTGGTCGCCTCTTAACGCATCAGTGCCAAAGACCTCAAACCTGATTCGAGCAAAGACGGCGTAGATGCACAGAAAGTGCTCCGCCGTCTCATCCTCCTCTTCACAAGCTGGGCAGACTACACTGACTGAGATGCCTACGTTTTCCATGCGCTTCGCCCACAGAAAGTGGCCCGTCATCAGTCGAACCAGCTGTCAGAAGTCCCTTCTGCTTAATGACAGGAGGATATGCGACAGTTGAATTAGTTTAGTCCATCTGCAGCCTCTCCCAGCCTGCCAAGCTCGCTTGTGGGTTGTATTTACCCATTTGCTAACCGTGGCTTTGATGGCGCCAGAAGGGAGTGGCAAAATGGGCTCTGAGCCAAAGAAGTTCCTAGCTAAGGAGTTAGAGGTCTCGTTACCCACGATATCCACGTGTCCCGGGACCCATGTTAGCATCAGGCTACTATATCTGTCGACGTAGTTTAACCTGGATTTACAGTACTCGACTACCCTTGAAGTGGTTGAAGGGCTGTCTAAGACCATGATCGCAGCTTTGCTGTCACTGCAGACACATATAGATATGCCTCTCCATCTGTCTTCTACAACAAAGTTCATCGCTTCTTGAACTGCATACACCTCCGCTTGAAACACCTGCTGGATTCCACGTAGACTGCAGAGCCGGAGCCATGCTCGGTCCTGGAGTCATCCGTGAAAATGCGAAAACAGTGTTTGCCGGGCTCATTCATCAGAAAAAAAAAATTCAAAAATTAACGCGTTTTTTGTGCCATTTTAAACTTGAACTTCGTTGTACGAGAATTTAATGAGCTATAATACTGAATACTCAATTTTTCTAGCAATTCTGATTAAAGAGTTTGAATATTGATGATAGCTAAAGCTTTGTAAAATATCGACGATATTTAATTACTCTAAAGACCGACAGTTTACCAAGAGTAGCAGACGAGAAGAATGCGCTATGCAAATATTCTGTTTTTCCTTTTCATTTCTCTATGTAGTCGTTTACGCTATGACGTCATAAACAAAGTAAATGCCATAACAAGACATCAATTTTTGTTTGATTTTTTCTTTCGCAGTTTCTTCACTTGCATTAGTGTTTTCTCTTCTCTATTTTCACAACATATTTAACTTAAGTTACTTTTACTAAATTAATCTGTTTATTTGACAAATTTCGCGCAAATTTTATAACTTCGAAACCTCTACGCTGCTTCCTCTTCCTGGTCTTGCGTTTATAACGCTAAAGTGCGCCATCTTCTATTCTGTAATTCTTGTTGTTGTGGCACCTATTATTTTCATTTAGGAAATTTAGCGTCACGATGAGAATAGCTAGCCAACAAACCCAAAAACCAAAAAAATAGATAAGGAAACACTCAGAGTAGAATCATTTCTTCTCTCTTTAGTACCAACCTTTAGTAGTTAAGTTTTTTGAAAATTAATGAGACAAATTAATTAAGAAGCAATTTCCCCAATGAACCGAACTTCCAGTTTAGAGCTCTGTTATGTAATTTGCGCTAACTATCTTTTGTTTGGTTTACATCTTGATGTTTTTCCACAAATGTAGGGATCTACAGATAGTTTTATGTCAAACGGCAGATAGTTCTTTATGAAGATCTTTTTCACAGAAATACACTCAGAGGTTAACCATTGACTTCCGCGGGCTAACTGCTATTACTTACTTACTTAGGTGCCTATAACAACCCGTTACCGAGGCGCCTCTGCTCCGCGCACGCCTTCTCCAATTCTGTACACCAAGCGAGCATAGGGTTTCCTCCACCTAGCCTTTCCACCGGAACAATGGTCTTCCTCTGCGTCGGCTCCCTTGGACTTTGCCCTCGAACACCTTCTTTGCTGGAGCTTCTTCATCCATACGCACGACATACCCTAGCCAACGCAGGCGTTGGATGGCGATGCGTTGAACTACGTTAATGTCGGCGAAGAGCTCATTCTTGAACGGTAGTCTTTGCCAACGCGCACAGGACCGAAGATCTTACGAAGAACTTTTCTCTCGAACACCCCCAGGAGCGGCTGCATCGCTTTGTAACACTACCCATGCCTCTTCGCCATAAAGCAACACGGGTATGATGAGCGTCTTGTAAAGTGTCAGTTTGGTCATGCGAGAGAGGGCTCGACTACTCAATTGCTTACTTCGCCCATAGTGCAAACTGCTTTAGAAACGGCTTTTTCTATCATTTGGCGTTTCATTTCCTGTGCGTTGGTTTACGGCGGCCATAAGCTCTGTTAAGTTGCGAAAATCTCCAGGTTTTCCAGTGAAATAAAGTTAATTCAAATAAGCAGCAGATTTCGCTTGCATTTGTGTTGTATAATAGCACTCGGTTACAAAAGCTGCTTTTAGTTGTATTTGCTTGTAAAGAAGATAATCTACAAGTTCTATGTTATCGTACTCGAAGCTCACTTTTTCAGTATTTTTTTATACGCATCGGAGAGTTTATCCCTTTTAATATAGAAAATATATCAGAAAAAAAATTAAAAAAATAAAATGTCTACATCATAGTTTTATTATACACCTCTTAATCATTTTGCTTCTCTTGTTTGTACAAATAAGGTTCTAGCTGCGCCTGAATTTACCTTCTAAAAACTTGTTAGCATTTGTATTGAGGCTATCACTGTTAGCATAACATTTTCTGTTAGGCCAACAGGGTAGAGTGAACTGCGTTCTGTAGGTGCGCTGCAACGATTTGCTACAACAATAATTTCATTGTAAATTATAAGTGCGATGTTTAACTGCATTTAAGCGTAAACGTCAAGCCTTAAATTGTTAGTATTACTTTTAAAAGCCTTTTTTCATACAGGCAAAGCGAGCCGCCTAATGTATGCGAATATTACAACTTTTAACTAAACTAAAAGCTCTTACCGTATATGCATACCTACGGCCTGCCTCAAATATACTCTGTTTAATATTACCATTTTCATTTCAACAGAAACGAGAAACTCCGATAAGCTGAAGTTTGCAACTGTTTGCCCCTATGCAGAAAAATACATCCACATATCACATGCAACCATTTCCCTTTTTTTGAGCTACTATAAAATTTCACTTTATTCGATATTATTTTGCCGACAAGCTGATATGCTAACAAAAAAGTTAAGGTAAAAGCGAAAACTACAACAGCAACTACACAACACAATGAGAGCAGGAAATAAGTGGAATGTGTGTAACCAACTCGCACAACTCGCACAACAAGCCAACATGTGTAACAATAATTGAATGGTGCTGTTGTGCTGCCTTAAGTCCAAGGCGTAAACAAGAAAAAAAAAAAGCCAACTGAAAAATCAAATGCAGGGAAGCAGGTATTCAAAAAACGACCACTTGTAGTGGCTGTTGTTGCTCGCGCCTACAAGAGCGGAGTGCGAGTTTGTTTGCATTCTAGGGCGGGAGAATGTGTTTGTGCGCATACACACACACTACTAGCCAGCGAGCCATTCAAGTAGCAACAATAACAACGATAATAGTAATAAAAAGTGAACTTTTCTCATTTCCGCTATGGAAAAGTGGAGAAGGAGAGGAAAAATAAAAGTTTGTAACAGCAACAAGCAACAAGGTCAGCTGCATGTTGCCACAACTTGAGCGCCAATGGAGCAGAGCCAATGGGAGAAAAAGTGGTTAAGGTTCAAAAATCGAAAATAAAAAAGAAAAGAAAATCGAAAACACTGAAGGAGGGAAGGCTTGCCGAGGAGTTGTATGGTATGTAATAAACTGTATGCAATGCTTGGCAGCAAAAGGATATTGAACTCAGAGTATTGGCATAAGTGGTGAGAAAACGTTGTGAAGGGAAAATGTGTGAGTTGGTGTGTGTCTGTGTATGTGAAAGAGATGGTAGGGAGTGGTGGAGTATGAGTAGATGCGAGAGCCCACGCATGCAACTACTTCAAGCGCAGAAAACATGCTTTTTATCAGCTAATACGATTGTCAACAACTTGTAATGGTCAAGAGTGTTGTAGAAGCTGCATGAAATCGAAAAGCCATTGACAGGCGGCAAATAGACTTAAAAGCAAATTTTATTGTTAACAAAGTATCTGCTGATAAAAGAGAGAAAGCAACAAAAAATTAATGGTTGCACAATTCTTGTAATTCATTAATTTGCTGCTTTATTTGATACACTAAAGTCGACGCTCCGTAATAAGAATGAAATATTTTCTTGACTAATATTCGAATTTATAATAGAATACCGCGTGACAGTGAAAGTTGTCCAATAAAAGTTGCGTATGCACGTGAAACAATCGATTCTGTGTAGTAATGCTGCATACTCAATTTATTATTTTCGTATAAATTTCATTTTTAAAGGACTTTGAATTTTCAGAGGATTGATTCATCAAAAAAGTCTATGATATTTATATAGATATCAAAGGAAAGAGGATTTACAAGATGAAGTCCAAAATAAATAAGACTAGTGCCATAAAAATGTTGCTAATGGCGCCATATTTTTAATGCGTTAGCGCGTTGGAAGTTACATCCCTAGCTGACTTCCAGTGAAAGCTTGGTGACATTAGGTTCAGTGGAAGCGAAATTATTGTGTCTAAAGTGTCAGTATGTTTGTGTCATCGGTACAAAACTAAGTTGTGAACAAAGAGCTATTATGAAATTTTGTTTTAAAATCGGTAAAACGAAACATTTGAATTGATGCAAAACGTTTATGGCGATGATTGTCTATCTCGTGCCTGAGTTCATGAGTGGCTAACACGATTCGGAGATGCTTGTGAGAACATAAATGACAATGAACATACGGGTCGCACAAAATCAGTAATCACCGAAAACTCCATCGAAATTGTTCGTAAATTTATCAAAAATGAACCAAAATCATCATTGAAATTCATAGAATCGGAGTTGAATATCTCCAAAACATCGATTTACCGCATTTTAACTGATCATTTGGGCTAACGAAAGGTATTTGTACAAGTTAACTGAGGACCAAAAATTGCTAAGAATTCAATATTCGAAATACTTCATTAAAGAGGCGAGAAAAGACGAGAACTTCCTTTACAACATTGTAACTGGTGATAAAATGAGGTGTTTCCCAACATGGGCCTTAAACTAAACGTCAAAGTGCCTAATGAAATCCCCAGACGAGCCACCACCCAAAAAAATCGCGTTTGGAGAAGTCAAAAATCAAGTCGTTGCGCATTTGTTTTGACGATTCCAAGAGAATTGATCACAAGGAGCTCATATCAACATGCCAAAACGTCAATGCAGGTTTATATCTGGGCGTTTTGAAGCGTTAGTTACATCGTATTCCTCAAATTCGCCCTGAATACCGCGAGGGAGGACGAAATTTAACAGCACCAATCACAACAAAGATAATGGAAGAATTTTTAATGGCAACGAATTCGAGGAAGAATACAAAGCATATTTTATTATATTTCAGCAAAATGCAGAAAATTCTCGTGACTAGAGACGATTTACATTTACTGGGCCGCGTGTTTCTAAATGCGGAATTCAATGTCAGCGAAGTGACCTATTAGAAAAATGAGCACATCATCGACGAAATAAAGTGTGGTTAAGTTTCAAGGACCGATGTTGAATGTGAACCACACCTTAACGTCAACGACACCGTTGGACTTCTTTCTTTGGAGCAGCAACAGTTCAAGAGCTAAAATATGAGACAATTCGGCACATTAATGGCACAGAACCTCAATTATACCTCAGCGTCTTCGAAAATTTGGACCATCAGGTGTGCCGCCGAGGCCGCGGCGGCCATTTGGCCGATATTTTAATCCATGCGTAATTGAACCATACCAATATTAACAAAATAAAGAGAAATAGAAATAGAAAAGAAAGCCAATAATTTCCTAAAAGATTTGTATTTTATTCAAAATCAACACCGGCTCCTAAAACTTAACCACCCTTTACATATTGATATTTAATAACCACAACAAAGTAGAAGCAATTGCGGTTCTAGCGTGCAGCCAAAGATAAGTCATGTGGATGCTATAAACAGTTTTCGAACCTGTATTTAGTGGGCTTTTGAAAATAGGACCTTCAAAACACCTCTGCTGAGGAATCTAAGAAAAAAGGTAATGCAAAAGAGTTTTCAAATCAAAGTACGTCTTAGCTTACCTATGAGCTTAAGGATAGGGTTTCTAGAAGACGGATGCTCTGTGCTAAGTTAGCACTTTTATTGCAGCTCATACTTTTTAATTTTTTTTCATATATTTGATGTATAGTCTTTGCAGTACTGAAAGTAGCAGCCTATATATTGTAATTGACGAAAGGTGGCGATGACTTAATACCGGAGTATGCAGTGACAGCCAAGTTGCTCTAAGGGCCCTAGAATCTTCCTGCACCTCTTCACAAATAGTTCCGAAATGTAAATTGAGTCTAAACTCCGTTGCAATGTGGAATGAACTTGAACTTATGTGGGTGTCGGAACATTGCGGGCATTGACAATGGGCAAGGCAATGAACTGGCTGATGAATTGGTGAACTGCGATTTTGTGGAGTGTCCAATAATACAGGAGTCAAATTTAGTGCCAAGTATAGCGGGACCATTAGGGTACATCAAGACTTTTAATAATGAAACTCTAGAGCGCTCCCATTGGTGCAATACTGGCATCTACAAAACGCCAAGTGTTTACTGAAAAGCCTTAACTGGAGAGCAGCAAAAAATTTCTTCTGAGTTAAAGTGAGCTGTGAGCATTAGTTCCTCTTCTCAGCTTCATAATCCGTGGTGGACCATAGATTCATAAACAATTTTTCTCTACTTTTTTGTATCCATGACTTCATCTCTCCTGTTGTGTATGAGCTCTGCTAGTATTCATTACGCGGCATAATCTATGGGGACGGCATATGCCAACTCTCGGCATCATCGATGATCCGCTGTGAATATTTTATTTGGAGAATGAGGATAGTACAGAGCAATTTTCCACCAGCTTTTCGGCTTTTGCCAGACTTAAATGGTATATTTTTGAGTCCTCGTGAAAGTGCTAAGTTCCTTAAAGAAACCTGGTAAGTTTGCAGAGGGGTAATTAATCTACCATATCACCTGTCTCTCTCTATCTATTAAAACCTCTCTCTTCGCCTTAAGTGCGCTATTGCCTACCTAAGTGCTTGGGAATTTTCCCCCTATCCACAATTCCATTCCATAGCAATTTGATGTATGGGCATTAGGCCGGGTCGATTTGTGGGGAGGCAAAAAAATCGCCCATTGCTCTGTGAAAATCATATTCTAGGGATCAGAATAAGAAACTTTGCCGAAGGAACCATACCTCTAAAACGAATTCTGATGTCCCCCAATTTGGGTCGAACTTTTTAGTTTCTTTTCTCATGTAAAGGCCAAAAATGGTGATATTTTGAAATTATTGTATGGGGAACCCGCCAGGGGAGTTCCAGGGGGTGTGCCACTGACATGGGTGGATCGGTCGTCCAAAGTTAGTTGGGGTCGGTCATACATTTGGACTCGATTGGAACAGTTTAAATGGGTCAAAGTGGGCTTTTCGTTCGACCCAAATTGAGGAACATCAGAATTCGTATTAGAGGTATGGTTCCTTCGGCAAAGTTTCTTATTTTGATCCCTAGAATACGATTTTCACAGAGCAATGAGCGATTTTTAAATCGACCCGCCCTAATGGGCATGAATCTGAACGAACAAGTACTTATTTTATTTTGAGGAAATACAAATATTTTGAATTCTTGCATATGTACCACACATATTAGGGATCCCGGGTTTTCGGTAATTTTAGTCCCGAAAATTCCGTGATTGACGCCAAGAGTCCCAAGATTTTTGGGATCTCAAATTTTTTTAGGAAACACATGAAATGGAGTCAGAAAAATATTGGTAGCATAAAAAGCAATGCTAAGTTTTATTTTTTAGCAAAATTGGATATATTTCAATTCTTTTTTTGCTTTCTTTTTAATATTGTAAAGATTTTCAGTGACTTACTTGATTCGTTAAGTTAACGTAATTCAATATGTATTGAAGCCTACTATGTACAGCTGCGCATGTCACAGAGAATGTGAAGATCCCGATACCCCAATCTCTACGTTAGGACTATCCACTTAATCCACTTACATTAAATGAGATGAAAAAATATACGAATACTTTCGACCTCATTTGTTTACTTTTTAAGTTTTTCATTATCGATATTTTCGAGAAACCTTAGCTAATTTCCCGGGTATTCCAAATATAGCACGTTAAAGTATCATAAAATGGGTTTTTATTTAACTTCTCTCACATGTTTTGTTATTCATGAACTCACTTTCACTTTTTGATTTATATAATTTATAACTATTTTTATAACTCCTCTGTGGAGTCCATTGTATTAAGAAGTGTTTACTTGTGTGTGTATTTATAGAGTTAATAAGTGTGACAACATACAATTTCCTCAGAATCAATATTTTCATTACCAAAATCCGCGCTTTCTATTGTCCAGCCATTAGCCCACAGTTAGTCATTACTTCCAAATTTAATTTATTTTTGCTGTATTTTTTGCATTCTTCTGTTTTTTTCCAAGCAAAATAATAAAAAAAATTGTACACGTACTTTTTAATTGCCATTTTTTTTCGCTTGGGATTTTTAGAAGCACCACTCATTTCACTCTTCTTTCGCCAGCATAAGTCCTTATAGTACGACAAGAAGCATCCTTTCCAAATGAAAATTTCCAACTTGGCTGGTTTGTTGGGTTTTTAAGTTTATTAGACTGACCGAAAGTCATTGGTAGCGTGCTGACGTGACAGTTGAGTGGCGAACTGGTATCCGTTAGGGCAACCGCTGAGTGTTGGTCAGTCTTGAGTGGCTGCCTTGACAGCGACAAGTGGTGGAGAGCAAAAATTGCGCAAATTGCAAGTATATTTTATTTCTTTATTTTATTTTGTTTCTAAATGGAGGGAGATTGCTTTTTAGTTTAATTTCCATCATGTTTTCCCAGTACTCTTCCTTTGATGGATTATTTTATTTAGGTTTTACGTGAGTATTTGATGCTTGAGAGTTTTTGTTTGTTTGTCAATTCCAATGCTCGTTTGAAACTCCCGAGGACTTCGTTATGTGTTGAGCTTTTTTTTGTTCTTTTTTTTTGGCTTGACAAGTGCCTCAATAAAAACAAACAAAAAACTTAAAGTATGAAAATGACTGAATATTATTAAATAAAACAGCGAAATGAGCACCAGCGCGAAACTATGAAATATTTTTGCAATTATTTTGCGGTTCTTACATCAGTACAAAAAAATTGTTATGAGTAGCGTTATCAGTGCGGTGAAGAAATTATTTTCGCACATATAATGTAACGAGCTGCAAGGTTACATACAATATTTTTTATATTAAACATACATTAATGAGGCAGTAATACTTATTATTACACTTTTCGACAAAATTTTATTTTGTTTTTTTGCAGCCACTAGACAATCTTTGTGTGCTACAGGTACTCCATCCCAGATGTAGTAAATCAGCAATTTAAGTATTCGACCAGCACATAAATTTGTTTAAAGGAACTTCAAAACTGCACTAAATGCCTAAAAGTCGAAAATTTATTACATCTACGTCTCATAAACAAATACCAAAACATTTGTATTAGGGCCCAGCAAAAAAAAAGGTACTGTTTTTCATTCGAATTATACGAGGGGTTCCTTTTATACTTCGGGATTTGGCAACCCTGGTGTTGCAATCTGGCAACTGACAGCTGTATCGTAAAGTTTGACATTTTTTGGCTTTTACGTACTCAGAACGTTTTGAAATACCAACGCTATTTGTGTTGTTTACAGTAAGTTAAAAGATTCATCTCGGATTAACTCAGCAACGCTCCATCGATCGCGATGAAGCTCCATCAAGGACCAGTGTTTATCGATAGTATGGTGAATTCAATCGTGGTTGTAGTTCACTCCAAGACGAATTTCGTGAAGGTCGTCCAAAATCAGTTGTTGTTCCGAAAACCATTGATGCTGTGCGCGAAATGATATCGCAAGATTGTCATGTGACCTATCGTGAGATTGAGACAATCTTAGGCATTAGTGGGGCCAGCATACATTCAATATTGCATAAACATTTGACTGTCAAAAAAATTTGTTCGCGTTGGATCCTACACAATTTGTCAATCGCTCAAAAAAAGGCTGGTGTCGATTGGTCGAAGGAAATGCTCAAAAAATACGATCGCGGGGCTTCGAAACACGTCTATGACATCATCACAGGTGATGAATCATGGATTTACGCGTATGAGCCCGAAAGTAAACAGCGGTCGACTGTATGGGTGTTGCAAGATGAGCCAAATCCAACAAAAGTTGTTCGCGCACGAAGCCCTTCCAAGCAAATGGTCGCCTGTTTTTTTCGGAAAAACTGGACATGTCGCAACCGTACCACTAGAACAACGTAGAACAGTAAATTCTGAGTGGTACACAACCATTTGTTTGCCAGTTGTCTTCCAAGAAATTAGAAAAACCAATCGCCAAAGCCGGATCACTCTTCACAAGGAGAATGCGAGCCCTCACACATCGACTCAAACAACTGCATTTTTGAGCACCCAAACCATCGAATTAATGGGTCATCCGCCGTATAGTCCTGACTTGGCACCGAACGACTTCTTTTTATTCCCGTACGTAAAAAACAAACTGAGAGGTCAACGTTTTTCGACACCTCAAGAAGCGGTTGCGGCATTCAGAATGCATGTTTTGGACGTACCTCATTCAGAGTGGCAAAAGTGCTTCGACAATTGGTTCAAACGCATGCAAAAGTATATAGATCTTCATGGAGAATATTTTGAAAAACAATAAAGTGATTTTTGATGATTAAAGTTTGTTTTTGTTCTCTAATCCCGACATATAAAAGGCACCCCTCGTAAAACGTGTTTACTACCTTTTAAACATGTTTATACAGACCCTTAAGCTTAAGCTACCATCTGAGATGATTTTTTGGAACACATTTTTTAAATCCTAATTTTAATAAACTCTATTTTTTTAGGCACCTACTTTCAAAAAGGCACTTTGAACTAGGTAAGCAAATTTTAATATTTTTCTGAAATATTTTAGCTGATTTCAAATATAATACGTCTTATGATGCTGGTGTAAGAAATGGAACTTTTTTTGTAGAGCGACGTTAAAATACCAACTTATGTACGCTAATAACTATGCACAGAATACTCCGATTTGTACCAGGTTTATTGCAATTAGAAGCTCATCTCTCCTAGAAGGTTTTTTCAATAAAAACATTTTTAAACTTAGAAAACAGTTGTCTATGTAAGCCAAAATGTGTTAAAAGCTCATGAAATAAATTTTCAAACAGCAAACGGCTCAACCGATTAGTGTTCTGATTTTTTCCTATAAAACTGTGAAGTGCCTACTAAACCTCAGCATTAATAAAGTTTATCAATTATTTCACATATCCATTGAAATTTGTGAAGCAAATGGAAAAATTTTTTTTGTAAAAAATTTCTGATTGCCTTTATGCTTACTGAGAGCCAACGTCCACAAAGCGGGCACAAAGCGGGCATAAGGTACTTGCCATCTAGAATAGACAAACGAAAAAATTGTGACTCGCTCGCTGTAAGTATCAACTTGGGAGAAACGAAATGCTGAACTAAGTCATTAACACAAAAGTGAGATGTAGTGAAACGAGGCTATAAACTAAAGAGGTTGTGAATTAGTTTGGTATATTAGGTGCTGTGATATATTTATTTAATTTTTTCGCATAAAAGGGCCTTATAGGGGCTTAGGAAAATTTTTTTGAAAAATAACTATATGGCGGACTTTTGAAAATAAGGTATGTTTTTCGGGTGGAAATCAGACTGTAGTTTGGAAAGTTAGGGCTGAAAAGAAACGAAAGTAGCACCTGCCAGAATGACTAGTCTACAGAATAATAATCAGTTTAACTTTTTCGTTTCAGATGTCCTGAAGAGCCAAAATCCTTTTGACAAGCGGCTTATATTTTTTTAAGACGCTTACTTTGGTGCCACAGCCACACTACTACAAAAAAAATGAAAAAAAAAAAAAAAATTGTTTTTGTACAATATATATTTGATGTCAATAATAACATACTATAAAGTCAAACTAATCGCATTTTATTTTCTTAAAAAAAAAATTCTAAAAAATATCTATAAAAAATGAGTATTTGACCAGACTATTACCATAAATCACGAATTTCCCAAAAATTTATAATTTTAATAAATATATGACGATTACTTTCAACTTCTTTATTAGAATTCTCAGAAAAGCACTGATTATGCAGTTTCATATCCCATTCAATTTTAGTACAACAAAGTGAAAGTTAAAAGTCGCTCGGAAATGTCATTGATTTTTACCAATTTTTGTTTTTTTTGCATATGATGTTGATCATTTTATTCCATATAAAGCCTTCTACGTCTTTGGGTGTTTTTAATACATTCAGATTCATGTGAACATAATTTATGGGAGCTTTAGTGAATTTTTATGAATATTTTCAAGAGTATTCGCTAGTTTATTTAAATCCGTTAATTGCCTTTCAAGTCGAGAAATTTCAAAAAAAAAAAATCATAATTTTTATCATATTCATTAGACCGGGTCGATTTGTGGGGAGGCAAAAAAATCGCTCATTGCTCTGTGAAAATCATATTCTAGGGATCAAAATAAGAAACTTTGCCGAAGGAACCATAGCTCTAAAACGAATTCTGATGTTCCCCAATTTGGATCGAAATTTTTAGTTTATTTTCTCATGTAAAGGCCAAAAATTGTGATATTTTGAAATGATTGTATAGGGAATCCCCCAGGGGAGTTCCAGGGGGTGTACCACTGCCATGGGTGGATCGGCCGTCCGAAGCTAATGGGGGTCGGTCATACATTTGGACTCGATTCGAGCACTCTAAATGGGTCAAAGTGGGATTTTTCGTCCGACCCAAATTGGGGGACATCAGAATTCGTTTTAGAGGTATGGTTCCTTCGGCAAAGTTACTTATTTTGATCCCTAGAATACGATTTTCACAGAGCAATGAGCGATTTTTAAATCGACCCGCCCTAATATTCATATAGAAAGTTTGTAAAAAATAAATAGACTGCGTTGTGGGTAAGATTTTTTTAACCTTCATGTGCCCGGCTTACTACATTTGTAGTAAATTGTGAAAAAAAATGAGATAAAAAAAAATTTTCCGAAACAACAATGTCCGAATTTTTTAGAAGCTTCCTGATTATCAAATCAAAGTCAATTAAGAGTATAATAACACTCGAACTATTATTTGCCTGACCTCTAGACCCTACTCGAAAAAAACATCATCTTGCGGCCGGCTTACTACATTTGTAGTAACCATATAAAATGTATGCAAAATAGTATTTTATAGTTGACTTCAGCTTGAACTAAGAGCATTTATAGGTCTTGTGTTACTAGCAGGTGTAAATAAAGTCACGCTTCAAAGAAATTGTTCGATTCATTAGATTTGACAGCGAGCGTACAAGAGAAGTTAGGCTAGAAGCCGATAAGGCTGCTCCAATATCTGAATTGTGGACACAAATGAACGCAAATCTGCGCAAATATTACCAACCATCTGGATAAATTACTGTGGATGAACAATTATTTGCTTATCGCGGTCGAACTAGGTTAACTCAGTACATACCCTCTAAGCCTGCCAAGTATGGGATAAAGGTTTGGTTTGCATGCGATGCTAAGCCGTTCTATCCACTCAAAAGTGAAATATATACTGGAAAAAACTCAAATGCTGGTCGAGCAAATAACGTACTGAAGGTGTTGTGCAAAGGTTAGTATGCCATTGGGAGAACACCGGAAGGACTATTATTTGTGACAATTTTTTTACACCGCTAAACTTAGGCAAGTATTTAATGTCCAAAGGTCTTGCTATTCTTGGTACTGTTCGTCAAAATAAAACGTTTGTACCATATGAAATGAAGGCTGACCGCAATGGTGCTGAAGAATCTTCCATTTTCGGGTTTCTCGATGGAAAGTTTTCTTTGGTATCTTATGTTCCAAAAAGAGGCATATCAGTTATAATACATACTTGCCAGCACGCCTTTGACAAATTCAATTGTAGCTGAAAAGAAAAACAAGCCGCATACATCCTTGATTACAATGCAAACAAAGGAGGCGTCGACGCAATGGATAAAATGCTTTCTGCATATTCAACGAAACGCAAAACATTGCGTTGGCCCTTGGCCATGTTTTATAACATGCTGGACATAAGTGCACTTGCATCATTCATCATTTACTCGGAAAACAACCCATATAACCGTCGCACAGACGCGCGATTTCTTGCGGAGCTTGTCTAAGCAGCTTTTTATGCCAGCAATTAAACAGCGCTCTCAAGTTCCCCGGGTGCTGGGATTCTATCAAACACGTAAAGCTATCGAAATGGCACTGGATCGATCCCTTTCTGCTACATCTAATGTTGATTCATCTATTTTACCTGATATTTCCAACGATAAACGACCAAAATATCCTGTACCTTGTCAATACTGTGAAATAGGAAGTCGTAACAACACACGAAAAATCTGTAGTTGGTGCAAAAAAGCAATGTGTAATACACAAGCCGAAACATATATTTTGGGAAAATGCTGTTCAACTCCGGAAAATTAAAACATTTTTTGTATTAAAATTATCACCTGAATTCAATATTTTTAAATAAAAAGGTTATTATACACGTACAAGTAAAAAAAAAACACCATGCAAGTCTTTTTGCATGTAATTACGTAGTTACTACAAATGTAGTAAGCCGACCGGGTACGTAAGTTTTATATCCCGGGCACATGAAGGTTAAGTGTAACCCGACTTACTTCAATCCGTTGTTTATTGCTGGAAATGGGTCTGATTGAGGTATTGTTAAGTGTAGAGGACACAAATTTTCATAGCAAATACAAACTTAGTTTTCTTCTACTCTGTTCTACATCTTCCACAAGCATATCGAATTTTTGGAGCAAAAATTATGCCATGTTTTTTTTCTGGGTTTGGGCATTGCCACTAGTGATTATTATGCAATAGCCCAGATTTCTGAGATCTATTGTTCCATAATCCATATGAATGAATGCACAGCAATACCAACAAGATAGAGTAGCATTTTTCTGCTTAGTGCAGGAGGACATTCACGAAGAATATCTTCTGAATATTCAGTGTTCACTTCACAGAATCCATAGATGATGATCTCAGAGAAACCAATTTAGTTGAAGTGATATCTCAGACTACAGTGACCTATAAAGTAACCAATTAGATGTCTTAAGTCTACTCGGCTGAGTAAAATTAATTTATCAGAAATTCCTCTGTGCAGCGTTAGGAATTGTTTCGCTAGTCGCTGACCGGTAGAATTTCGCCAGTGAACAAATTTCTTCTCCTCCCGCTTACTGAGCAATTCGTAAACGTGGCTGTTTCTAAGTCCTCAGAAAGGCTCGGGATCACTTAGAGGCATGTTGGCCCTCTTTTTCGCTAGATGATCAGCCCTTTCATGTCCCTCATATTCGTCATGTCTACGACCCCAACCTTATTTTATTGTGTTGCAGTTCCCTAACGTGGGAAAGATTCAGGCAGTCATTTACCACTACATACATACAAAAATTGCTTTGGTCACTGAAGCAAGTTTTTGTTAATTATTACACAAAATCATAAAACGGTTTCCATTACTAAAACAGCTGCGCCCCTAACTAATACGCTTACACGTACATATGTGTAAGTGGGCGCATATCAAAACATATCGGTTTTTATTTGTATGAATCTATTGATTTTCGCCCGGAGTGCACTTAACTACAATGATTAAGCTGATAATTAAACGAGTATCAAAATCAGCGCCTTTTTTTTGCTTTCTGTCTGTCGGTGCTGTCCATTGCAGTTATTGTTTGAATGGAGGCTATTATTCGACGTAGTAACATATGAACTCGTGCATATATACATCCATGCAAACACATACTTTTATGTTGCTGTTATTTAGACAAAAATTTGTGGCATTATTCGCTGATTTTATTGTTTATTGATTTTTTTTTTTTAATTTCACGTTTTTGTTTTAGGCAAATAAATGGATGCGAAAACGCAAAATAGTTTGCGGTTTTGTGGCTCCGTTGCATTGCATATAAACCGATATGCACACGCGCTTTACATAATATTTGATGTTGGCTAATTTGTAAGCACTTAATGAATAATTAATCTACGTGTATGTATGTATATATGCATGGATGTGCAAATAATATTTACTAAAATTTAAAATGCAAATATTGTGAAATATAAAGCACGTAAAGCAGAGTGAGCCAATCATTTAAGCTGCAACATCGACGTTTTCGGTGATTTGTATGCAACTCAAGCTACAGTTACAGTAAATTGATACATTTTTCACGTTTTTTCGTTACGGGCAATAACGCTCTAAGCTTTATATGTATATGTACATATGTACATACAGACATGCATAAAATATGCATTCGTGTGCAAGTTGCGCATATTCATAATCTCGCCTGCTACATAAATATTTTCAAATTATTTTACTGGGATTTTGCTTATGAAATGGGAATTATTCGATGCAAATATATTTTAAATAATTACCTCACTGGTAAATTTAGAATGAGGAGTAGTCTCAGCTTACCTGTAATTAAAAAGGAAATGGATATTGTATGAATAATATTGGCATGTAATATTTAAAATATTTTAAATTTTAATACTCATACGTGTAGAGAATAATATTTATGTATATCAGTATATGGGTTTGGTGAAATAAAAAGTTCTAAGCCCTTGCGGCTAGATGTCTGCAGCGCACCATGTCTGTGATGATGTGCTTAGACTGCGTTAAACAGCTGTAGCACAGATACTTATGGTATAGACAAGTTTCGACAATTTGTGTGTTCCTCATTTAATCATAATTTTTTATTATTTATTATTATTATTATTTTTTAATGAAAACATTGTTCATTCTGCTACGAAAACCATATAATTTCAAGTTTGAAGTTTAGTGCAATTTAAAAATAATTCAACAAATTTACCTTAAAATTTGAAACTTTTTTATTAATTTCGTGTACCAAGTTTAATAATTAGCCACTAAAGCTACAAGCTTGCATTAAAGTAACAATGTAAAATTGAAGTAACATAAAAATCATCGACAATTGTTTTTTATCGGCCGTGTCGGGTATTTACTTCCATATAAAAAACGGAACGAGAAAATGCACAAGACCACCGGCAAAAAAAAAAATTGTCAAAAATCAATGCAATTATTGAGACAATTCAGACATGCATTTTATCATATCAAAATTCAATGGGCTATAACTCTGCGTACTCGAAATGTTACTACACATTTTGGGAAAAAAGTCAAATATTGATGACTTTTTTATTTACAAATTTTTTCAATTAATCGGAGTCTTTTGTGTAAATTTCTGGTATGCAGTTTTATAGCCCATTAAATTTTGGTGCAAAAAAGGTCAAGTTTCAAGTAGCTCAAAAATCGATTGGATTACTGCCATTGTTTTTTTTTTGTTTTTGCTGACTCTGGGTATTTTCGTGCATACGAAACAAATTTCGATCTTTGCATGGACTAAATGCTTAACACCGCTAAGGGAAGAAAAGTTAGAAAAAAATTAAAGTGTTTTTTTTGCAACTTCAAATTTCTACTTTATTATAAATTTTATGTGTTATAAAATTTAGTGGGCTATAAAACTTTATAAAGGGTGGTTAAGTTTCAAGGGCCGGTGTTGATTTTGAATAAAATACAATTTTCTAAAGAAATAATTCTCATTTCTCTTTATTGTGACAATATTGGTATGGCTCAATTACGCATGGAGCAAAATATCGCCTCGGGGGCACACCTCCATCCGTTGGTCCAAATTTTCGATGGCGCTGAGACATAATTGAGGTTCTATGCCGTTAATGTGCCGAATTATCTCATCCTTTAGCTCTTCAATTGTTGCTGGCTTATTGACGTACACCTTTTCTCTCAAATAACCCCAAAGAAAGTAGTCCAACGGTGTCAAATCACATGATCTTGGCGGCCAAATGACATCGCTGCGACGTGAGATTATTCGGCCATCAAATTTTTCGCGCAAAAGAGCCATTGTTTCGTTAGCTGTGTGACAAGTGGCACTGTCCTGTTGAAACCACATATCGTCCACATCCATATCTTCCAATTCGGGCCATAAAAAGTTCGTTATCATCGCACGATAGCGAACACTATTCACAGTAACTGCCTGACCGGCCTCATTTTGAGAAAAAAATACGGCCCAATGATGCCGCCGACCCATAAACCGCACCAAACAGTCACTCTTTGTGGGTGCATTGGTTTCTCGGCAATCACTCTGGATTATCATTTGCCCAAACGCGGCAATTCTACTTATTGACGAATCCACTGAGGAGAAAATGTGAAGATGATTTTCTTAACGAAGTGCGCGATATGCATTTTTAATTGAACGCCCGTTTTCATAATAAGCCTGAATAACTTTAACGCCTCGCTCGATTGTGTATCTTTTCATGGTTCAAATTGAGTTAGTCTGGTATTGGAAAATGTCACATCAAATGCAGAAAAGAACCTGACGTTTAGATGCGGTTTTCAATCAGCATCGGCCTTTGAAATTTAACCACTCTTTATAAAAAAATATTCCAGATATTTTAATTAAGTCCCGTGGATTTTGAACGAAAAGTTTGCGGAATGTTGATAATTTTTGTTCAATATTTTAAAATCGAATTTATATGGTTTTTAAATTCGAGTACTGTTTTACAAAAATAATCTAAATTTCAAAAAAAGGAAAATTTAGTCAAAACTGGCCAAAACGTTTATGTGCTTTCGTTTTGTGGCGGGGTGTAAGTACACTTCACAACGAGATATGTAAGCATGCATCACATTGAATCCCAGCATATGAGTACTTGAAAGCGATGTTATGCTTCAAAAAAACTTTGAGTAGCTCAAACTTTCTTTTAAATACGTGATTGATAAACTCTTTTTTACACAAGTAAGTAATATGATTCGCTTATTAAAAATATGTACCGGGAGATTTTTTTAAAAGCTTAAGCTTCCATTTACCACTTCTTCTGCAGCTTTAGTAGGAGCCATTCGAAAGAAAGAGAAATACTAAAATAAACTAAAATGGCAGAAATATTTAGTGGCTAATCTCCTATCCTTTCAGAAAGCAAAATAGATTAACGAAACCAACGCAAGACTGAGTCTTGTCGACGCCCTATGCTCCCGAGAGGAGTTAACAAGGGGAAAAAATCCTTCTTTGTGAGGAAGTATTTCCGAAGTTAAAATGGAATCCTATATTTCCGAGTCTAGTTATTATGCGGCCGCAACGCGCATCAATTCAGGATGTGTTAAAAAATGCAGGAGGTCGCTCTCGCTTATCCAAGAGCACCACATTACACTTTCTTGAGTTCCCGGCCACTTTTGAGTGAAGGAAAATTAAAGAATCGATGATTGTGCTAAGAAAGGCTCAGAGCTTGACATTCAGCGAGTGCTTATGGCATTCCTCCAAACAAAATAGATCCTGCGATTGACTTGAGTGTATCGCGGAAACCAATAGAAGGTGGTATCTGTCTATTAACTGCAGGGTCTCGAAGGCGGTCTCTGGCCAAACCTGAATCTTAAAAGAACAAAATTTCTGCTAGGATTCAAGAATTCAACTATCAACGTTCTCACAGTTATTATAGCGAGTCATTGGGTTATTCGGACCCTAGCCACTAGAATGGGTGTACCTCAAAATGACTTCTGCAGGAGCTGTAGAAAAAATTGAGTCGTTACAACATCTCCTCTGAGAATACCCTGCACGTGCAAAGAAGCCGTGCCAAATAACGTAGCGATTATTTCTTTGAAGGCCTGGAAAGACAACTAGTCTTAAAGTTGAAAAAGTTGTAAGTGGTTTATACAACTTATTTAAGGGAAAGAAATCAAATGCAGGTATCACAATGGGCTTTAGGGCCACCCTGTGTGTTGTCTTAGATTATCATGCAGTTCCAATTATTGGATAAAGTCTCAGTGGAATGGTTTCGGCAATCTAAAAAAACTTGTGAAAGTATATGGATCCTTGGCGCCACAAGATCTACTCAGGTTTCTTCGGAAGTCGGTTAGATTTAAAGAAAATTAAAAAAGGAGTCCGAGTGCAGTAGAATGGATATTTGTCCAGCAAAAATGTATCCTGCGTGCTTCGTAAAGTGGTCAGAATTTTCCTACGGGTTTTTCCAGGAGAAAAAAAAAATATTCTTGTTATTTGTAATCATTAAGCAGTGCTCTAAAAAACAAATTACTTGCTTCATTTTCGTATTTTGTTTTTGCTTTTAATCAAAGAAAATTCTACAGTCATTTTTTCTATATATTTCGTTTGCTTCCGAAAAGTTCGGTAAACAAATTGAGATTGTTTTTTTTGACCAGTGACTAGAAATTGCTTTTTGAATAATAACCATAGCAAAATTAAGAGTTCACCGCGGAAAATATCTATTTGTGGCTTTAGACCACTCACTGAATACCAGGATAAGGCTTGAAGTCGTAGAAAAATTTTGGAAATAATGTTTCAAACTGCTACTATTACTAGTCTAACTGCTCACAAGGTGATTTTTTGTTTTTTGTTTTACGAGGGGGAGGCATCGAACCCCGTCAGTGTGCGACTTTAATCCGAACTAAAATTGCTACCGCAGTGTACCGATCTCCTCCCGGTATTACCGTTAAGTAATTCGTCGAGAAACGGCTGAGCACTAGGCTCTGCCATAGTTACGCTTCTCATGCAGTCCGTCAAAAGATCAAAATCTTCCCACAGTTTTACCTGTTTCACAATGAAACAACCCCAGTTACCCCAGTTGGGTGGCCCATTCCCTCCAACCAGACTTGTCTCACATCGAGTTAAGGGCCCATTTCTTTGCTAAGTATCGACTGTGTTACTGCCGCTGACCTTGGAGACGAGTGGATTTCTATTTATTCAGCCGGAAGTTAAGCTTAGAGATCCCTTTCGAGTATCAAGTCACCTTGAGCTTTCGTTTTTTAAATTCATGTAAAATAAATTTCAAAGAAAAAAAATATATATATATATAATTGGTGAGTACACCCTTTTCGGGTGTTTGGATGAGCTCCTCCTCCTATTTGTGGTGTGCGTCTTGATGTTGTTCCACAAATGGAGGCACCTACAGTTTTAAGCCGACTCCGAACGGCAGATATTTTTTTTTTGTTATGAGGAGCTTTTTCATGGCAGAAATACACTCGGAGGTTTGCCGTTGCCAGCCGAGGGGCGACCGCTATTAGAAAAATGCTATTTTTAATATAAATGATCGGATGTTTATTTCATTCAAGAGGAATAGTGAAAAATAACATCAGGCAAATGATCACCATGACCACGCTCACAGGGCAACATCCTTTTCATGAAATTTTCCATAATCGAATTGCAAAGTGGCTGCCCTATGTCCGCGAAACCCTCACGAATTCCATCTTTGAGGTCTTAAATCGACCCTGGGCTGTTGGCGTAGACCTTCTCTTTCACGTTGACCCAAAGAAAAAAGTCACAAGGTGTTAAATCACACGCTCTCGGTGACCAATTGTGATCACCTCTTCGAGAGATAACACGATCCGGAAATTTTTCCGTAAAAGCTCAATGGTTTCGTTGTTTGTGTGACACGGGAAAATAAACGTTGTCCAGATCAATACCATCCAATTCCGGGCATAAAAAATCAAATCGTTAATCATCTCTCGATAGCGATAGATAGCACCTGTTATTGGAAAACCCTTTATCATCTCAGAGCTTTGGATATATCAGACCCGCTTTTCTTCAACAAAAAAGCAGTACTATCCTCTCTCTATAAATGAATGTCTGTAAATTATCTCTAGCTTTTTATATTTTTCTGTAGCTGAACATTTTTGGACTTCGATTCTTAAAAAACTAATGCCCTTCTAAGTTCCAAAACAGAAATTGTCCGTACAAAAATTATCATTCAGTCTGCACCCTTCCGGTCGATTAGACGATGAGAGCGCATTCGTTGGTTTCATTATTGAAAAAACCTTCATTTTGTTGTACAGTGTTATAAACCGCCTTACTCTGCTTTAATTGAAGTTAAGTTAATTTACAAATTTGTTTAACAAATTATACATTGTCAATCTGCCGCAAATTGAAGCATAAAAAAGTGAAATGGGATATTTTCACAGCTGTTACATTTATGTTTTATGCTGAAATTTCACACACACACACACACACATACAAGCACGCATACATGCATTCTTTGGAAATGGCAATCACAGCGCAAAAACAGCCTATTTTGAATATTGAATTAATTACTACACTTACATACAAATGTATGTGTGTACACCACCACAAATGCAGCTACACATGGTTATTAGTAGTAAACAAGCAAACAATCCAGATAATAAACAGAATATGTGGAAATTTACCTAATTGCTCAGCATTTAAATTTATATAAAATGGCTAATTATGATAATTACGAACAAGAAGTAGCAGTAAGTGTTGTCACGCCAAAAAACCAAAACAATTGAAATTAGAAACAAAAATAAAAAAAAAAATAAAAATAAAAACCAGTAAAGGGGAAAAAATGTATAAAGTGAGGAGAAATGCTGCATGAGACGGAGTTCATTAGAAGTGTTGAAGCAATGGAAATGAAGAAATGCAGAAAAGTGGGTGGATAGCAGAGGAATGATAAAAATGGTGATTTGCTGTTTGTTTTCACCAGTTGGTACGTGCAATTTTCCCCAAGTTTATAATTACGAAATTAATTTTATATAGCATTGCTGTGCAGAGGGAATAGTGATAGTAAACACACAAAAACACAAAAAACAAAATAAAAAAATAAAAATGAAACATATAACAATCAAAGTGTAGTAAAAACAAGATGACGGCAAGTGGAAAAAATTGGAAGCAATAGAAAAATGGAAGATGAGTAAACACAAAAGTTAGCCACATTGAAAACAGCAGATGTTTTGCTTGGAAGATACACACAATAATATCAGCGAAAGGAGATAAAAAAGGAAAGCTATCGGGTGTTTTATAAGTGCCTTAGAACTTCAAATGATAACACAGAACAGAAATATTGTTGGAATGCATTTTTTTTTATTATAATCTGGTAGATAATTCCATGACATTTATTTTCTGAATATGTTATGATATCCGACATATGTATGTCCACCACAGCAACGAGTGATAGATATGCTTGATTTGATCAGTCTACTTGTTTACTACTTTTTCTAATAAATCTGGTCGTATGAGCTAATGGCGGCTTGCATATTGCAATTAATCGAATGTTAAGCGCGCTGTACGACAAGTTGCGCCGTCTTGTTGGAAACAAATATAGACGCTGTTTAGGTGATTAGTTTTTCGAAACAAAAATTTAGTCAGCATAGCTCGTGTCATTCACCGTAATGATACCTCCTTCCTCATTTCGAAAAAAATATGAACCAATGATGCCGCCAGTGCTCTATGAACTTCGCGAACAGATTTTATTTTTATTTTTTTTTCAAAGTAAAGTTTCACTATTTGGAAGCGTTAATTTAATTAATTCATTAATTTCTGGCGCTAAGCGGTTCCTGATGACTTGCCGAACTTTACTCAACAGAAATGTCAACACAGTTTGCTGTTCTCAGCTGTCAAACCATAGTATTGTTATCGATATTTCTCATGCAGGTAAAAAAACCACCTTTATAACGGCGGCCATCTAACAGGTGGCGCTAAAGTAATCCTCCTATCAGAAAATGCTATAAATTTTGCGATTGGCCCCTAATGTCAGTTCTGTTTTGACATTTGTGTATCAGCTGTTAGCTGCTGACCGCTAATAGCGTCTAACATACGCTCAAGCCATCCTTAATCACCACCAAGAGGAAGATGATTTTTCATCAAAAATAATCATGAGTGATGGGGCCCATTTCCATCTTAGCGGGTACGCAAAGAAGTAAAATTTACGCTTGTGGGGCACTAAAAATCTGCGTGTAACCCACAAAGAGCCATTACACCCGCTCAAAGTCACTGTATGGTGTGCTGTTTTCGCTGGAGGAGTCATCGGACCTTTTTTCTTCGCAGACGTCGCGGGCCAAACGGTAACTGTGAATGGTGAGCGCTACAGAGCAATGATCAACGAGTTCTTTTTGCCGCAACTTTATGAATTGGGATTGGAAAACATGTGGTTCCAACAGGACGGTGCAACGGCACACATTGCACGTGCCACAACCGATATGCTGAAGGATGCATTTCCCGTGCGCCTAATCTCCCGTTTTGGCGATTTGCACTGGCCAGCAAGATCGCCTGATTTGACCGCTCCAGACTTTTTTTGTGGGGCTTTTTGAAGTCGCGAGTTTATGTCAACAAGCCTCAGACTCTTGCAGCTCTTAAACATAATATCCGTCAAGAATGTGAGGACCTATCGCCAGAAGTTTTGGCCAAAGTGATGGAAAATGCTATAAAAAGGGCTCAAATGGCAATCAACTGTGGCGGCGGTCTTTTACATGACATCATATTCTCGACTTGATGTAAAAAAAAAATAAAAAGACCAAATAAAAATAATCCACAAGAAGAATCAAAGTTTTTCATTTTTGAAGTGGAACTTCTTTAGGCGCGTCGGGGGCCCCAAGGCAGATTGAAAATAGGCGAGTGAAACGGTAAGTTCGGAGCGTTACCGAAATCCGTCAAATGGGCGGGGCCAAGGAGCAGCTGCTCCTTCCCACTCTCGCCTATTCGCTCTCTCTGTCGCCCTCTCGCATCGCAAGCGCTGAACGATGTGAGGGAGCCACCGAGACACGAAATAATATGAACTGAAATGTATATAGCACACAAGTAAGCATTGAAGTAGACTGGCGACATGCAGGCAACCGACAATCGACAACCGACAACGGGTATTATAGATAGCCATAGCCCGTGCAAATGAGTGCTGTGTGTGAGTATCAGATAAAGCGCCGATTGAATGTGTGTAAGCGGGAAAGCAATAAGAAACTGCTGTGAAGTAAATAGATGGTAGGTATGGAGGAGACGAAGCGATACAATGAGTGCGTTTGCCAAACGAGTGACGATAGTTGAAGTAGAAGGTTGTAAAATGACATTTCAACCGTTTCGGTGATCAAAGCAAATTGATTAAAGCGCCAAAAGTAGGCAAAAAATACCATTCGAAGTGCAAAGAAATGTCAGCGTCAAGTGCAACACTGCACCCAAGTGTCAAATTTGAAGCTAATAAGAACAAAAATAAATAGTACAAATTTATGTGGAGTGATATAGAAAAAAAAATATTGTATGAAAACCTGAATTTAACGCGAGAGAGGGGGGAGATATCTAAACCGGGGCTCCCATGCATGGAACAACCAACTTAGAAGTTTCACTTCCACCGTGCGTGAGTCTGACAGACCCTATTTTTTTTTTTAAACTACAGCCAAAAAACATCGCAAGATTACTTTTGCGCCACCTTGTATATAAATATATCCTTTCATCCTCCTTTGTTTGTGATTTGAGCGAGCTTCTCCTCCAATTTGTGATATGAGTGGCTTAATGTTGTTTCACAAATGAAGGGACCACAATTTTGGGTCTCCTCCGAACGATAGATGGCTTTTTATGAGGCTATTTTTCAATAACAGAAATGTGCTCGTGTGCTTATCATTACCTGCCGACTTCTGGAGAAACGGGCTCTACATAAACAGCGAAAACTTTTTACAATTATTAATTTTTTTTGGTGAAGTCAAGTCGAAACACGATGTATTAATGATATGCTTTTATTTTTGTAAAAATAAAGCAATTCACTAGCAAAAAAAATTATTTAAAATCATAAGTTTTTTAATCCTCTGACTACCCCTAACACCTTAATTTATAATATTTATACTACTTTATTCAAGCCACTGTCTTATGCTTATAAGCTAACTAAGTTTGGTCACTTCACAGTCAATATTCGGCGCATCATAAGCGAGATATAGAATAAGAAAACTTTACTCAGAACAACCAAATCCTGCGCAGCTTATCGCCAAAAATGATAGCTGCCAGTTTGTTTTTTAATACGTAAATCTGGTGACCTCTTTTCGACAGGAGTTCTTTTTCGGAGTATGAAAATTATTTATAAAAATGGCCAAAAAATTGTGAACTATTAGCCATGTCCCTTATTTTTCATAAAGATCTATAAATATATGTACCTCTAAGCAAAACACCCATTACATACAAATATGCAAAGAAAAACGTTGCACAGCAAAAAAACAGTCTGCCTTGGTTAGCGTCAGTGAATGGGAAAAGTGCGCTGAACGTCAGCTGACAGCAGTTTTCACAAAATGTTAGACAAAGCGACTATGATTGCACTGAGAATCAGTAGTTAAATTATAAAGAAATCTTAAAATTGGCTGAAGACGGCTGTGATGAATACAATTTGCGAGCAAAAGATTGCCAGAGTAGAGGGGCGAGCGATAGCATTGAAACCGAGAGTTGAATAACTTGCAAGGACTACGTCAGCTGGGTGCAACTCAACATAGTAACAAGAATAATAATACAGAGTAATAATAATAAAAGAAGCAAAAAAAAAAACAAAAACAAAAAAAAAACATAATTATATTAATATTTGTCTATGAAAAAGTTGTGACATCCGTTGTTGTTGCTTAGCAACTTTTCTGAAGTAATGAGCAACAGTTCTTAGTGCATACTATTATATATGTAAGTATGTATATATGTATGTATGTATGTGCATACCCATGGCCAAAATAATAATAACTTGCACTTCCGTATTGACTAGCGAATTCAGTTTTATAATATTTGAGGTGCGAAAAATTGGAAAATGGAGACCAATTAATTATTAAAAAATCAAACGATCTCAGTAATTTGAACATTTCCGGCAATTCTTCTAAAAATTGAATTATTTGCAGACTTGAGTACGATAAGATGTTAACTGAAAAAATTTTCGTAGATGTGAAACTTTGAAGAAACATTGAAAAATTCTGATGTAAGGTTTTTTAAAATGAAATATCTATATTTTTATGATTTTTGTACTTATTTAAAATAAAACTTTTTTGAAGTGAAACTTCTTAGGCGTCGATGGACGAGCGAGAGTGGAGAGTCAAATTTCCAAGCCATGCAGCGTTTTGGGCATTTTCGTTGCACGGAAAAAAGATATAACATAGAGGAAAAGGAGAGAGAGAGAGCTATACCTTATATATCAGGTCAATTCATAAGTTCGTGCGTATTTTACCAATAATTTTACTTTTGTACGATTTTTGCATACAACAAATTATTCGCGGAATATAACGGAACTATTTATATTTTCTTTGAAATATTGTGCATTCAACAAGTGATTTTAATCGCGGATAGAAGCACGTGTTGTTGAAAAATAAAATGGAATCTTCGAACGCGTGTAAGAGGCATATTTTGTATTTTTTTTATAAAAGTGGTAAAAATGCAACAACTGCTGCTGCAGAAATAAACACTGTTCACGGACAGAATACCGTGAGTGTAAGGATAACGCAAAAGTGGTTTTCAAAATTCTGAAGTTATAACAGCGACGTGGAGGATGCCCCGTGCGCTGGTCGTCCTGAAGTCTTTAACTCCGACGCCTTACTCGATCTCGTGGAAGCTGAGCCAAATTTGACAGTCAATATGATAGCTCAGAGGTTAAATTCATCGCATGGAGCAGTTCACAGGCACCTGGTTCAGTTGGGGAAAGGTTTCAAAGTTGGGAAAATGGGTTCCGCATAGACTTTCCGTCGCCAACCTTCAGGAGAGAGTGAATGTGTGTTCTCAGCTGCTGCAACGGCTTGAAAATGAAAGTTTTTTGAACCGTATCGTTACTGGTGGTGAAAAATGGGTCCTTTACAATAATCCTGTTCGCAAGCGCCAATGGTTAGATAAAGATGAAACACCAGAACCGACCCCTAGAGATGGCCTTCACCCCAAGAAGATTCTCCTGTCTATTTGGTGGGATATGGCCGGTATTGTTTATTATGAATTTCTGGAACCAAACCAGGAGATAACTGCTGATTATTATTCCTATCAGCAATCAAACTTTAATGAGGCACTTAAAAAAAAATACCAGTCTAACGGTTAGACGCGATAGAAGTGAAACCTTCCGTAAAACAAACTGAGAGAGAATAATTGCGGTAAATATTTAAAAATGAAAATATTTACGAATATAAAAATACGGACGCAATACAACACACGCGGTTGCTATTATGAGCGTCGTAACGTGTATATTACACAGACGTACTAACATACACACAAACATTCGTAGGACGCTTGGTCTAAGCAAGTATTAGGTAGTGTAGTATAGGTATACATAATGCCTTCTCGCTCACCGTGGCTCCGTAATACGCAGACGCGCGCACACATACGTACTAGCATACATACAAAAATACATACGTATGACGCTTGAACTAAACACCAAAGCAACTAATAGGCAGTGTAGTATACATATTACAATACTCACGATACTAGCGTGGCTCAGCAGTACGCAGCCACACACATATACGTATATCAACATATAACGCTTCTTAGCCAAGAGTGGGGAGGCTACGAAGCACCGCACAAAGAGGAGACGGAGAATAGGGAACGCTGTATAACTGTGTTCTATCTCATTCTCTCGCCGGCTATATACTATAAGATCTATATGTGTGTTTCTTTTTAGTGTCGCTTTTTCGTTTCATCGAGTCTCAAATCACTCCCAACGATTCTAAAGAAGTTTTCGCTTCAAAAATCGAAAAATAAAAAAAGAAACCTTCACTCAAGCGGTAACTGATTTCACATAACTTATCTAGCTTGTGCGGTTTATCATAAAGCTAAGGATTTTCTCGTCTCATTGCTGGCAGTACGGGGATTCCAGCGCAGCATGCTGGATTTCCTCTCTGATCCATATCGTATATTTTAATTGTAAATTTTAACTTCTTCCTAAAATTGAATTTTTTACCTATTCGAGTAGTCTAATTATCCCGTCATAGTTTCTGTCTTCACTTTCTTAGTACCGGCTACAATGGCTCTTAAAGATGCGAATGGTCTCTTCTTAGCGATACAGCTGATAAGGTGATCTATTTTGCTCTGCGTTTTTTATACTTTCCTGTAATTTCAACTTTTTGCTAGCTTTTAAAGCATTCTACACCAAAAGCTTCGCCAGTCGATCGAGCAATTTTGGCTTTTTTACCTTAGACTTGAAATTTTTTTTTCGAATCTGTTTAAAATTTGCTGAAACCTTTAGAATAACTAGCAATGTATGTACTATTTTGGTCAAGCAAATTGACAACTTGATTTCACCCAATCAGTATTTTTTGAGCTTTAATGTTATAATCCAGTTGGATTTCTTAAAATCAAATCAATGTTGCGTTCCGCAAAGTGTTCAGTATCGAACAACGAACGAATGAAGGCGAATAAAGCGTGTTTATTATTTCGCCCATATGCGTAAATATTATAAATACTTGCGCACATTCACAATCGCAATGGAGAGCAATTGTCATCAACTTCTTGACGCAATGCTGTTGCAAATTTATTAAGAATTGCATATTTGTCTTGTTGTTCCGCGCACCACCAGCACAATCATCAAGAGCAACTGATGTACCAACAGCAGCCAACTGGGCTCTTTTTACACGTTTATTAACTATAGGAATATACTACAATAAATACGTACATCCGTACATATAATTTAAATAATATTTTAAAAACTCAAACTCTTTGGAAGAGTGGTTGGTGAAGTAAAACAATGCACTTTAATTTATAAATTAAATATTGCTATCACCAACAGCTGCTGCTGGCACATAATCACAGCAGCTCCATCACAACGCATACATATGTAGGTACATACGTGCTTCCACATCAAATCAGTCTACTGCACAACCTAAAAAAGACAACCGCAGTCAACAGTGAATAAATAAATTCACTTAATTGTTGTTAAAATATGAGAAAAGTTTTGAGATGCTGCCTTTTAGGTAATTATTATTTTTTTTTTCTTTTTTATTTGTTGTGAGGCATAAAAGAGCGCTGGAGTCGAAAAGTAACTCAATTCGAAACTGAAAATTGCATCTTAAAAGGCTTAATTTTGGTATATTAATATATACATACATATATACTCATACATATATAATTGGAGCTTGCACCATTTATTTGCTGCTTGAACGAACTCCTTCTCCAATATGTGTTTTGTTGTTGACCTGAAGTTTTATTCCAGCTACGAACGACAGATGGTTTTTTATGTGCGGTTTTTTTATGGCAGATATAAACTCGGCGATTTGCCATTGCCTACCGAGGGGTGACCGCTATTAGAAACATTTCTTTCTATCATTTAGTGTTTAATTTCCGGAGGTTCGAACCCGAGCACCACCGCAGGATAGTTACACATCAACCCATTCGGCTACGGCGGCCCCCCATAACTTTGACAGTGGTTTAAAACATATATTTCTTAGTATGAAATAATTGAGGGTTCGAGTAAGTTACATGGCGGTATGATAAAGGTGAAAGAAGCTTTCTCTTTTTATTTTCTGACAATCGGCTGCCTTATATTTTACAATACTACTTTTATGTATTGGATGTTCCAAGTGTTGCCTCCATATATTCAGGAGGCAATTTGGTTATTATCATCAAAATTTTATTTGTTTGCAGTATTACTTTTTTTTTATTTTTCATTTGCATTTTTGCGAAAAAGTACGTGAAATCTGTGAAATGTCATTTTTTTGGGAATAAAAAATGAAAAATGCCTAAGTCAAGCTACGCAGTTCGCAAAAAAACGTGAGCTGATGAAGGCATGATTTTCTTCCATGCACCAGCGGTGTGCCACTTAAAAGACATTCTAATGTATACGAGCTTCATTTTTAATTTTTATCATTTTTTTTCATTTATTGGAAAGAATACTTCAAATGTCTAACGTTGAAATAATGTCTAGCGCTACCAACTTCTCTGGGAAATTATTATTTCACAGCCATGAAGTAGGGCCTTCCAATTTCTTCCAGCTTTTTTCCTTATTTAATTTCTTTTTCAAAGTAGTTTGCTAATTATTTTGAGAAATCAATACACCAGTACTTAATTTTATTGGCTCCATGTTAACGGACTAAGAACCGTTTTCTCAACTAAGTTCTAACTTTACAGATCACTTTATTATGGCAGAAAGGGCTTAAGCGCTTCAACCCCTCGGGCAGGTATATATTCAAGAGCCAGTTGAATTAAAAATTGTGTAACTAAGTTCAATTTGTTGAACTTCAAATTATAATTTTCAAATGCGCAGTAGCATTGCCGTATCTTCGTAATTAGCAAATTTTGGTTAGACGGATTGCTGAGCAAATGAAACGAGTCAAAAGGCGCTTTAAGTTGCGGAATAATTTATCATCTCGGGGAGCAAAACGTACTCCACTGGTAAGAGGAGAAAGCGGCTCTAAAAGGAAGTAATATAAAGTAGACCTGCAGTCATTTGCAGAGCTTGTCTAAATTTATCGCTCATAAGTGAGGTTATGTTGAGTGTTATAGGATTTCAGGGGCTTGGATAATGAAGTGTATAATTTTCAATACCACTTTTGTAGAACGATTTAACTTTTGCCTCAAACTGCGCCTCAGTTTCAGCGATAGCTTCTTCATTCGAGCGAAATTTCTTACCAGCGAGCATTTTTTAGCCAGTAGTGGCTGGGAGCCAAGTCTGGCGAATACGGAATGTGGGAGCAATTCAAGTTTAATTCATGTAGTTTTGTCATTGTTTTGATTGACTTGTGACACGGTGCGTTGTCTTGATCAGAGCTGCCTCATAGTCAATGCCCAAGACGTAGCTTAAGTTATCCGCAAAATAAAAAAAATGTTTGAAATGTGTAAATTTAACGTAACATAGAGATATTTCTAATCAAATAAATTTCCGATTGGAAAAACTCTTATTTTATAATTTTTCTTAAAAAAAAACAGCTTAACAGAGAAGTTAAAAAATGTGTTCTTTAAGGATAAAACCTAAGGTTCTCTTCCGAAGAAAATGCTCCTTTATATTAAGAGTTTGAATTTTTACCTTTCGGATAGCAAAATTTTAATTTTCTGGGTACAAACGTTGGCTGCGCAAAATATAAAAAGTAGCTCTCACAAAGATTTATATATTTTCATATTTTTTTAATAATTGTTTCTATTTATTTGAAATGCATTTATGAATAACTATACTATGAATAGAGGCTGCAAGCAGAAGGTTTTGATATTAAGATGTAAATTTTTTAAAAAATTTTACCGATATTCATAGTAGAAAAACATAAAAATTTGGTTTGATACTTAATTGGATTCAATGATATGAAATAAAATACTGCAGTGTAAAAGGTCGATAAGACCACGCGTTAAAATTATTAAAATTCATTATGAAAATGGTCTGAATTTAAGAGCAACATAGGTATTGCAAAGCTCGTGATTTTTTTGTGGAAATAATCATTCGAATGCGTGAAGAATTCAAAGGTCAATAAAAAAATTTGAAGAAACTGATTCTTTCGCGGATAGAAAAAGAACTGGCAGACCAATAACTGGACGTTCTGTTGAGAATATACTTGCTATAGCGTAAAGTGTTGCTGAACAACCATCAACCGCGATATCTCAACGTTCTTAACAATTAGGCATTCATGAGTCGACTGTTTGGCGGACTAAACAAAAGGATTTGCATCTTTACAACATTCTAGTAACACCAGAATTAGAGCCAACCGATTATTAGCAATGCAGAAATTTCGTGAATATGTCCATTGAAATTTTTTTAAATAGTTTTTTCTATGGTTTTTTTTAACTGAACTTGAACTTTAACTTTTTTGGGAAAAAACTTATAAGAAGTTAAAATTTTTGCTTTCACAAAAAAAAAAACAAAAAATAGAAATATATTTATTTTATACGTTTTTATTGTTTAAAAACAAACTAGAAACTGTTGATATAACCTTGTTAAAAAAAAAAAAACTTCAGTAAATCCAGGTATAGTTTTGAGGATGTTTTTTTGACGTGATAACGTCTTATAATTCGATGTAGCCGGCTTCACGTACCAAAACAAGCGTCGTTATCTTGCTCATGCGCCGTTATTTTCCTCATGCGTCATTACCTTGCTTGAACTGCAATCGAGAGCGCGGAACGAACAACAAAGAGGCACAATCGGACCCCGCGTTCGGCAACGTTCGACATCTGACTCTCTCCTACTTGGGTGAGCATATACATGTATGTTTATGCACATATGTATATATTCACATATTTGTATTTGCATATGCCTTCTTCCTGTGTGCATGGTAATGAACCATTTCTCTGTTGACAATAGGCCGATGATAGAAAAAGTAGGAAATGAAAGGGAGTGTTTCCAGTGTAAAGTGTCTTGAAAAAGTCACATCGATGATGGTGCCTCTTAGTGTTGTTGATTTATTAACGTCTGATGCACAACCCGAACTTGAACATATCTTTCATGAATTTGATAAATGTTTCGTCATTTTTCATGTTTGTGTAAATGTAACTTGACCTATTCCATTGCGATTCCATTTCCCTCCTTCTCCATATCCGTACAAAATATCTATCAAACAAATAAAATTAAAATTTTGCTTTGAAAATTGCAACCATTACATTAGTATTTTCTTTCGACGTTGTCACGTTAAACTATTGTCAGTAAACCAACTTTACAGACAACCTCTTTTTTGTTTTAATTTAATTCCTTTTTTCACCAGAAAAACTCAAAAGAAGAATTTTTGTCATATATCAAATGAGGTTCTGGCGATTATCATGTCGTCATACTAAGCAAAATTTATTCAATACTTTTTCACGCCTTTAACTTTCATGGATTTTCAAAGCACCACCAAATGAAAAAAGTTCCGATGTGCTGGATGAAAACGGGATAGAAGATGCATTTATATGTACGCATGTAGTCCCATTAAATGATCAATTTCATATTTTTTTTTTAATTTTCCATATGCACAAAGCCTTCTCGTACTATGTAACTATGATACAACAGTTGGAAAAAAATGTTCAGAGATATCTGACTGCTTATGAGGATACACCCATATATTAAAAAAAAAGAATAATATGTATGTACATATAAGTGTATGCGCATATTGAATACGAAATTATTTTAATTCATTTACTGGCACAAAAATATGAAATTTATTCACACACGCATAGCTTTTTGCTTATCCTACATTTTCCGTTGCTGTATAATGCGTCATCAATGCCATGCAATTTCAAGCGGTGACATACGATTACAATAACAACACAAATTTTTTATAATTTGATTTTCAAAAAGCGCAGTGCATGAACAAAACGCTGTGCCATGTCGCAAATTATTGTGGAAATGACAAAAAATTTGTGCAACAATATGTGAATATATGTGAGAAGTATGTGAATGTATGAATAAATACGCACGCATGCAAGTATATTGGGTGAAGTGAAAAGTTGTGAAGTCTCCATATCTGCTGTGACAATGACAGATAAGAAGACAATAAGTTAAACATAAGTAGATATAAATCTTATACAAATTATTCCAAATAGTCTTCTGAATAATTCTCAACTTCTGACTAATCGAGTATGTTAACTTCTCGCATGCTGGTCTATTTCATAGTGAAAAAGTTTTTAGAAGTTTGGCCAATATCACACCTTTAACTGGCTCTTAGTGAATTTGAAAGAATCAGCTGATGAGCTGACGTAATTAAGGTCATGTCAGTGGTTTGTTTATGAAAAACCAGAGCGTGTGTGATGTACGAAAATAATCAACAAAGATTCCACTTATGTTGCTTCGTTGCCGTCTGAACAACGACTGATTGCACGAGTGTGGGAATACGTGTGAAATGACTGGGCAGAATTCTGCTGTCGAGCCCCCTGTGGCATGGCAGCCGAAATTACTCGCTCTACTTCGTATTTCACCATAGCCAGGCAGACGGCGGCATTAATCGGAAATACTGACGCAGGTAATGTTTATTGAAATTGTGGTGTGACACCTGGTGAAACGAGTTTTAGAAGCGTGCTACGTTATACGGCTACTAGCGAATTTGACAGAATCAGCTGATGGACTGATGTCACTTGAGATTGTGTAAGTGAAGTACGACAAAAACCATTCAATCACAACACTTCGTCGCCACCTGATTGAACGAGTGATTGAACGAGTGTGTGAATGCATGTGGAATGAGGGTGCAGAATTCGGCTACCGAATCTCCCAAAGGGGCAGCCAAAGTTCCCCTCGACATTTTTTTTCCACCCATAGTTAAATAGCAAACCTGATAATCTATCATCCTTGTGTGACAGGTGGTTGTTGCGCGGGTTAATGAACAGCTGATTTGTTTATTAGATAGTTTTGTCAAAAAAAGGTGGATCGCAAGCGACAAATACGGGTATTAGCTGCCCTGATAATAAAAAAATATTTATTTATTCAACAACATTCTTAAATTGTTATTTCTCAAACTGCTGCGCACCACCAAAATTTCAACATGGAATGCAAACTAGCATTGCTTCCATAACATCTCAAGAAAGAGAACGCGAAATCAGGAAAATTGTCCAGGTTGAACATTCTTTTCTGCTTGATTTCTGAAGTGGGAAAAACGCATTTTTAAACTTTTTCACAAAATGCTGTTGTGCTCCTCATATATTTCCGGAATTTGAATGCTGCAATGATTGTTTTCAGTTTTTCTTGTTCTTCTTACACTTCTATATATTTACACGTTTCATAATTTTTCTTTAGATATCAACTGTCGTTCTTTGGCAATGTTGCCATCAAAAATTCCATTAATATGCTTAAATTATGAGAATTAAGCCTGAGATAATTCCGAATTAAGTGTTAATCCCAACTAACGCCACTGCCTGTCTAGGCTATTTCATATTTGGACCTTTCTCCACGATTGCCTTGATTTTAGGGAAATTTTCATATACCAGAATACTTGCATTACCTCGTTGAATAACAGCTTTGCTATTGCATTCGATACTGTTTGAAACCATAAACATCACAAACTTGTTTGGTTGCCTGCTTCTACTTTTCACCTTGGTCGTAATGGGGAAAAAAACGTATCGAATTTTCTTTGTTTTATTTATTTCGTTATAAATCTATTATTGCAACAACAAAAAACATGTAACGCAAAGTTATAAACTTTGCACAAAGATTTTGAAAATTTCATCAAAACTTTGAAGTTTTTAACCAGAACTTTTCTGGCTATGCCGTCAATAAAAAAACATTTTCAAAATCAAAAACATTTTGTAGCCACTTGAAATCTGCACTCTCTCATACTAAAATTCAATGGCCTGTAAAACTGCGCACCCAGATAAATTCTAGAAACTCGAGTTAAAAAGTTAAAAGGACAAATATGAAATTTTGAAATTTTGTTGAAGTTTTTTGTTGTAGTAAAGGGTTTTCCAATAGCAGCTGTTACAGGTGAATGGATTGCGCTATCGAGAGATGATTAACCATTTTTTATGGCCGGAATTGGATGGTTTTAATCTGGACAACGTTTTATTTTCAACAAGACGGCGCTACGTGCCACACAAGCAACGAAACCATTTTCCCGGACCGTGTTATCTCTCGCAGAAGTGATCACAATTGGCCACCGACATCTTGCGATTTAACACCTTGTGACTGTTTTCTTTGGACGAACGTGAAAGAGAAGATCTACGCCAACAGCCCAGGGTCAAATCAAGACCTCAAAGATGGAATTCGTGAGGCTATCAAGGACACAGGGGAACCACTTTGCAATTCGATTATGGAAAATTTCATGAAAAGGATTTTGTCCTGGAAGCGCGGTCGTGGTGGTCATTTGCCTGATATTATTTTCCACTATTAACGGCATTCCTTCCTCTTTATAATGAAATAACCATCCGATCATTTATATTAAAAAAAAGAGGTTGTCTGTAAAGTTGGTTTCCTGACGAAAGTTTAACGTGACAACGTCATAAGAAAATACTGATGTAATGGTTGCAATTTTCAAAACAGAGTTTTAATTTTATTTATCATAGATATTTTGTATGGATATAGAGAAGGAGGGAAATGGAATCGCAATGGAATAGGTCAAGTTACATGCATAAACGTGAAAAATGACGAAACATTTATCAAATCCATGAAAGATATGTTCAATTTCGATTGTGCATCAGACGTTAATAAGTCAACAACACTAAGAGGCACCATCATCGATTTGCCTTTTTCAAGACACTTTACACTCGAAACACTCCCTTTCATTTCCTACTTTTTCTATCATCGTCCCATTCTAAACAGAGAAATGGTTCATTACCATGCACACAGGAAGAAGGCATATGCAAATACAAATATGTGAATTTATATACATATGCGCGTATACATACATATATATGATCAAGTGGGAGAGAGCCAGATGTGAAACGTTGCCGAACGCGGGGACCGATTGTGCCTCTTTGTCGTTCGTTCCGTGCTCTCGCGTGCAGTTCAAGCAAGGTAACGCCGCATGAGCAAGATAACGACGATTGAGGAAGATAACGACGCATGAGCAAGATAACGACGAATGAGCAAGATAACGACGATTGAGCAAAATAACGACACATTTTTTCGTGCGTGCAGCCGAATTATAAGACGTTATCACGTCAATAGCACTTTATAACACCTCTTATTAAAAACGCTATATTAACTATATTTCTGTAATAAAATATTGGTGTGTTTTTACTTTTCTAACGAGGCGTATGTGGGAAGAAATCGTAAGGGTGCAAGTTAATAGTGGTTAGCGCAAGTAGGATGGACTGATGCGAAGTATGTCTCACTAAAAACATTTAGCGACAAGCATTTGCAACTTTCCACATAACCTAATATTTTGTGTGTATATGTATAGGCATTCATATGTGCTGCAAAATATCCAAATGCGCATCGCCCAACCATAAATGCATTACGGCTAACAATCAAGGTTGGAAGTAGGCATGTGTGTGTGTGTATACAATATGCAATATACACACATGTACGCGTAAGTGTGGGTGCGTGAATTAATACTGCTATGAAATTCAGCGCACAACTATGAAGAGAATTCAGTTGATGCATTGCCGTTTTTGTTTTTGCACAGCAACCACAAACCGCCTATAAACTCATTACCCAACCCACCTTCAGGTGTCGCCTGTGGAAAAAGAAAAAGTAAAACACAGTTTAAGGGTAGACTAAAGGGTGTGTATGCTTCAGTTTAAAGGGGTATCCAATGAGAGCTTGTATTTGTTGTGTGATTAAAAAATTTTACAAAATTGATTACACAGCTACACATAAATTGTTTCTTGTTTTTTTTTTTTTTTTGCTTGAAAGTAGGTTTTGGTATATTTCTGTACGCTGAACACGATTTTTAGGACTAAAAGTGCCCAAGCTGCATGTCTCTCAGAAACTTGAAATGGTAGAGACACTTGAACATCTACTCAAATTAAATGAATATTGAACCTTGAAACTCTGAACCTAACAGTACAATAATAAAAGGTTGGGGGTTGGTTAGTTGGTTGGTTAGAGTGGTGATTCATCCAAAATCCAACTAGCGCTTCCGCACCATTTTGTTGCCACATCTTCGTTACCAACTTGCTTAACAGTTATTTGCAGCAAGGCTTTATCCAGTCTGTGCGGTTTAGGAACCTTATTAGGTTGTTGACGTCTAAGCCAGATAGTTGCTCGAGACTCTCGAACAGCGGTCGGCCCAGGGTTAACATTCTGTCCTTCCATAGGGCAGGGCATTCACAGAGGAAATGGCAGATTGCTTCCTTTTTCTCCGCTTGTTTGCAACAGTGACAGTATGTGTTGTGAGAGATGCCCATTTTGGCGGCTTGTTCTGCGATAGACCCGAAGCCAGTTATGGCTGCCGTTAGTCAACAGGCGTCCCGTCGTTTCATGTTCATCAATGTCGACGATTGCTTGAGGTTGTAGGTAAGCCATAACGTCCTGCTGATTTTCCATTTTGTCTGGAAGGTTGGGGGTACTCAGAAAGTATAATATTTTAAAATTAATTAATTAATTAAAATTAATTACTTTCCGAGTTATTCAACAATTAACAAAAGGCGCTCGGTCTCTACATAAATCGATAACCAAACTTTAAATGCGTTTTTCTCAAACCATGTTTTTTGAACTGGTGATCACTGCTTAGTAGATTTCAATAAAATTTATACTGCTTTTGAAAAACATGAAAAACTCGTGCCTGATCGGAAAATTTTTTTAAGCAATTATTTTTGTAAAATAAAGCAATTGACTAGCAAAAAAAAAAAAATTATTGAAAATCATCATTTTTTCGGCCCTCTGACTACCCCTAACTCCATGGTGGTTGAATTTCAAGAGCCGATATTGAATGTGAACCAAACCTAAACGTCATATTTTTTTCTGCCTTTGATTTGTAATTTTTCAATTTCAGACTAAATCAATTTGAACCATGGAAAGATACACAATCGAGCAACGCGTTAAAGTTATTCAGGCTTGTTATGAAAACGGACGTTCAAATCAAAATGCATATCGCGCACTTCGTTAAGAAAATCATCTTCAGTAATGAGGCGCATTTTCACCTCAGTGGATTCGTCAATAAGCTGAATTGCCGCATTCGGGTGAATGATAATCCATGAGTGATTGCCGAAAAACCAATGCACCCACAAAGAGTGACTGTTTGGTGCGGTTTATGGGCATATTTTTTCCAAAATGAGGCCGGTCAGGCAGTTACTGTGAATAGTGTTCGCTATCGTGAGATGATAACGAACTTTTTATGGCCCGAATTGGAAGATATGGATGTGGACAATATGTGGTTTCAACAGGACGGTGCCACTTGTCACACAGCTAACGAAACAATGACTCTTTTGCGCGAAAAATTTGATGGCCGAATAATCTCACGTCGCGGCGATGTCAATTGACCGCTAAGATCATGTGATTTGACACCGTTGGACTTCTTTCTTTGGGGTTATTTGAAAGAAAAGGTGTACGTCCATAAGCCAGCACCAATTCAAAAGCTAAAGGATGAGATAATTCGGCACATTAACGGCATACGACCTCAATTATGCCTCAGCGTCATCGAACATTTGGACCATCGGATGGAGGTTGTGCCCCCATTTGGCCGATGTTTTGTTCTATGCGTAATTGAGCCATACCAGTATTATCATACTAAAGAGCAATGAGAATAATTTCCTTAAAAATATTGTATTTTATTCAAAATCGCTGGTTGCATTGTGTAATAATTTCGGGGACTTTAGCTGGGGTGGTGTGCTCTAAAATTAAAAAAGAAAAATTTCAGGATGAAAGACTTTGACCCATATGGCAAAAAATTATTGTTTTTTGCATTCCCAGTTAAAATATTTTATGGCCTAACATATTAAGTTTGAATTTTTTGGCTGAGCGATTTTCGAATAAGTGGAAAAAGTGTTAAAATTTATATGAAGGTGAATAATCTATTCTGTGTACTTAAGGGGGGATCCTGGTTTATGAGGTCTAAAAATTGCATCTCTTCGCGAATTTGTTTTATGGAAAGAATTAATTTAGCACTGCAAAGTTTTTTCTCTCTTTTAATGAACATTTAAAAAGTATAAAAAATTTTTGTGCTGGTTAAAATAAGTTGTTTGTTGTATCTATTTTGTTAGTTCAAATAGAAAAGAATTTTATACTGAAGGGAACACGCTACGATTCATTTCAAAAGGTTCATTAATTTTTTTTCATTCATGTACGCTAATTCAAAGAAATCATAAAAATGAAAAGTCGAGAAAAGAAGATAAAGTTTGTACTATAGCTGTCCGGTCACAGCGTAACTACCTAACGCTCGCCTACCTTTGCCTTTGTATCTACGGAAATAGTGAGAATTAGGCTCTGTAACTTTGTGTGAATATTCTGAAATATATTAGGAATCGCTTAAAACGAAAAAACCAAAAAAATTGATTTTTTTGACCTTATAAACCAGGCTCCCCCCTTAAAGTAAAATTCTGCGGGGAATAATTTTCTAAAATATTTGAACCCATTAGCTCTCTCACGAAAGGGTCGCTTATACAAAATTTTTCGAAGATCTAAATAAAATGTAATTTAGATGGTCGCGAGAGGGTTAAAATGTTCAAGAAACATATTCGCTCGGAAATTTCATTAGGGACATTCTCAAACAAAATCTTGATACAAACAACATGAAAGTCCTCAGTAAATAAAATAACAAATATGTCTCCTTGAAATATGCAACAAAAATTGTATCGCCGATGGAACAATACGAAAACCCTTTACTGCATCCGCTGCATATATGCACGTGCGTCGGTGATCAGTACAGTTCTTCCGGTTAAAAAAAAATTTCATTTGTCACATTTCCCTGCGTTGCATTTTCGCTTAATTTTTTCGATTTTTTTTCAATTCTTTTTTTTGCTATTTTTTTCTGTTTTTTTTTGCTTTTTTCCACCTCTTCCCTTTGTGTTTGCTTGCTTGCGAATCGATGAGCTGTGAATGATTTCATCTTTAGCATTTTACAAGTGATTTGATGTTGCAAGGGTTTGCTGCACTGCATTATTACGAGCACAAGGCGGCAAGTGGCAACGCCGGAGGTGGCCGGATACTTTGGGAAAGAAGAATGGCATAATAATACTGTTATATACTGCTGCGCTCGACAGGACGTGGAAACGGTAAACGTTTGCCTAGAATGAATCAAATGGATGGATTTTAAGATTTGTAAAAAATGAATGTACATACTGCCATTTCTTAAGCTGCTTTAAGTCGGTATTAACGCGCCTTAAAATGGAAATGTAATTTCGGTCAACCGCTATTTAATCTCTTTTCCCGCGCTTACAAAAACTTTCACCACTGGTCAGCGCATGAATGGGAGTTGAGACTGCAGGTAAATGTGGTTGCTTGCGAGTGTGTGTGTGCGTGTTGTCGAGCTTACTATAAAAAACCGAGGAGTAAATAAAAAAAAATTGAAAAACCTAAAATGAAATAAAAAGAAACCAACGCTGAGCATATTTGCTTAGCTAACCAAGCGTGTAAATCCGGTTCAGTTTGGTTTGCTTAACTTTGGTTGGTTATTTCTTTTGTGCTCACCATCCGCACTTGCTGGCGGCAACATTTCCGTTTTTTCGAATTTCCCTTAGTTCATTTCGATTCATTTCATTTAAACAATGTTTTTAGAGCTTTGTTTTCTATTTTAAGTATTTTCGAATTTTTTTTCAATTGTCTATTGAGTTTTTTTTTATTGTTTTCTTCTCTACTTTGTTACTTCTTGTTGCCGTAAAGTTTTTCCTTTAGAACCGCTATTGTCGCGTACAATAGTTCTGGAAACTTTTTGGTTACTTTATACAGTTCTAACTAATTTATATCTTTTTTTAATTTCATTTCATTGATTTTGGTTTTCTGTTTTTTTTCGGTTTTCTTTTACGAGCGTTTATTCAGCTCTGCTTGTGGGTGGTAAGGTGGAATAAATTGTAATTTTCTCTATTGTTGCATCGCATGTCAACGCATGTTTTAATTAGCAGCAAACAATTCATGAGAATGGGCAACTTAGCAAAATAAAATTTGGAAGAGTACAGATTTCTGAGAATCTCAAGGGATTACACAGAGTATCAAAATAAAATTTTTTGTACAGATCAAATGGCACCTAGTGCTTCCCATCTACGAGTAAAACCTACCAGATAAACTATGTACGTGGACAGATATCTCACCGAAGAATATACAAAGGCAGCAGATGTCTGCGGACCTAGGAAAAGATGTTTGGAAACGCTAGACAAGAATGCATATATTTTTCAAGCGGAAGTTTACGCAATAGAAAGATGCGCTCACTTTAATATTGAACGCAACTATGTACCAGAAGCATAGCTGTCTTTATTGATAGATCGGCAGCAATCAAGGTTCTTAACTCTTTCTAGGCTGCATTAAAACTAGTGCTGGAATATCTTGAAGCTAAAAGAATCAGCTGAATATCTTAAGCTTATATAATCTGGTACCTATCCAAAGGGTTCCAAGGCCATTGGAACTGCTGAAAATGAAGTGGCAGCAAAATGCGTCAGGAAAGTGGCGGCCTCCGCATCTATAGTCCTTAAGACATTTTGTGCCGTAGGAAAGGCTAACTCCTTTCATGAAGTAGAGGGAAGAAGATCGTAGTGGGAAAGTCTGCCGGACAATCGCAATAAAAATCAATGATACGCAGCCTTAAGCCAAATTGCTTTCAATATTGTATGGCATTTTAACTGGACATTATGCATTTATCATCTTACTAACCTGGGTATATACACAAATGGTTGTTGCAGCTTCCGTAAAGAGAAGTGGAAACCGCCAAATATGTACCGGCATCGTACCTACCTAGCAGAGATGCATAAGCGGAACAAACACTTGGGCAAACATAGTTTATCAGAGCAGGAAATACAGGATATAAAACTCAATAAAATTGAACAAATAAAAACATTTTTGAGGAAGTTGGGCTCAGAGAAATGCAGAGGTGTTGAGCTGAGTCCATGAAGTGGGCCAAATTTTCTCATAATCTATACTATAAAAGTGAATGTCTGTACGTTGTCCGCGCATCACTACGAAACGACAACACCAAATGACGTAAAAATTTGTATACATTCATATTTTCACCCAATGAAGGTTATAGGCATGTTTTTGTGATGGAACTCCCTTCCCACAGCCCGCAGGCCGCGCCACCACTCTCATTCGTCACTAATAATCGAATATTTGCTTAAATTTAATCTAAAAAATCTTAGGTTTTCCTATTTCCCACTATTCATAGCACACTCTAGACTTCATAATCCGCATAAGCTGTTCAACTATGACCCAAATGCAAAGTTCAAAAACGATTTGACATAGAAAATTAATAAAAATAGTTTTCCTTGCTATTTTTCTGATTGGTTGTTTTGATTTTATTCAACGAGGCATAGCAATGGATGGCGGGTATTGTAATATTATGGTTATTAATAAAAAATTATTTTCTATGAAATTATTGTTTGTAATTCCTTTATATACATATCCTAAATCCCTCAAAACTACGCCTACGCGAGCGGGGCCGCGGGTTAAAGCTAGTAATAATAATAATTTTATATGCTGCCTACAAATATTTATCATGTTTTGGAAATGAGAGGCGTTAAATCTCTTAAAAATGTCTATTTAAGCCAAAAAAATTTAGTTGAATCTTGAGCTTCTGCAATCTTCTTTACATAGCCTTTAGTATCAAATTAGTTATTTTTTCGATCTAAAAATAAACTAAATACCCAAATTTATCGGCTGTTTAACATTTAACTTGCCTAAGTGTTGTCCAATTTTTTTTTTGTTTTGCATTGGTAAAGCATATTTGTCTATTTATAATTATTTGGCGCTTATAATCTTTCTTGGGTGTTAGGTCGAGCTCAGCCTCCTATTTGTGATGTGCGTCTTGATGTTTTTCACAAAGAGAAGGAATGTTAAGTTTTATTCTGCCTCCGAACCGCATGTGGTTTTTTATGAAGAGCTTTTCTAATGCAAAAATACACTCGGAGGTTTGCCATTGTCTAATATCTCCTTAATTTTTCTGCCTTACAATTCCCTGATATTTCACTATGGACTGGCATTCATATCAAATGCAAGCGGAAATGTTCTGACATATCGCTAAGAGGTGCCCGGCATTTGCGAACAATGATGGAATTACAGGGTTGCCAATATTCGACGGACCCATCTGGCAACCTTGTATCTTTTGACAGAGATGTCAAATCGCCTAATGACATACCGCGTTGGAAGCGTCAGTCCAAGCAGATTTTTACCATGGAACAGTACACGCCACGCGAGCGCTCCCAAATTGTTGAAATTTACATTCAACAAAAGAAGTCATTTGCGAAAACTCAACGTGCGTATAAAAAATTAAATAATGTGAAAAGTGCGCCTTCTAAAAATACCATTAAACGTTTGTACGAAAGGTTTTCGACTGGTGATGCGACCAAGGCGATCGGATGAGAATATTGCTCTTGTATGTGCCAGTGCTGAGACGTCGCCAAGGACATCCCAAAATCGCCGTTCTCAGCAGTTGGGCATTGCTCGGACCACTTTACAACAAATTATACGCATTGATATTTATTCCCGTATAAGATTCAATTGACACAAAGATTGTTGCCTGCGGACAAGCCTCGTCGTTTGGAATGGGCCCAAAGAGTCATTGAAATCCGTCGGGTCCGTCGAATATGGGCAACCTTGTAGAAGTAATCCACCAAGAGATTTAATCGCCATTTAGCTATCATATTAAATACAGATTTTTCCCAAGGTAGGTAGGTAGGTAGGGTGGTTGTCATAAGACACACTTAGGCCGTTCGCAGGTCCATTGTGATACTACTGGAGCTTATCCTTACTCAACGTGTTCCTTTTCAAACCATCCGGTTGCTTTAATAAACGAGCAGAGCTTCGTTAGTTTTTGATGGGCTATGTCCGCTACATCGGTAGTCACATTTTTGTCTCACCAGACAGCTACCTTATTAATAGCTAGAATTTTTGCCAAAAATACGCTACAGTGAGTGGGAAGATGAGCCGAAATGCTTGCTTTTGACTTCTGATAGTAGACGTCGAGTTTTACTTTATCGCCTAGCTTTGAGGCATCAGTGAAGAACAGTAAGCAGTTTTTCCAGCCAGGCAACCCACTAACGTCAAGCTGGAATTCTGGTACCAAATAACCTATTAGAATATGGTTCATCCAAACAATAGTCAGCAGCATTAGTTGGCGTCATTGATTACTTGCGGCAAATCGAGCAGCAGAGTTAACTGCATTCTGTTTCCCGACCATTGAGGTAAGAAAAAAGGGGATCTTAGGTCATAGAGGGCCTAAATTTAGGAGCACCGCTGATACATATAAGCGCCATACGTTGAACTTTCTGAGGCCTATTTCTAATCATAGTCTTGTCGAGAGCTGATCACAAGGCTAGAATTCCGTAAAGAAGAATAGGTCTGATAATGGTCCTTTATAACCACTGAGTGTTCTTCGAAGAAAAACGCCATCTGTGCCTTACGGCCTTTTTGCACGAAAATGGAGCTACAGTAGCTTTTCATACCCCGTCCTCTACATTCATGTTCCAATTTAGTTTCTTGTCGCGTACTACACCTAAATATTTGGCGATATCTCCTAATTCTAGACTTACACCATTTAATGCTGGCTTTATAAGTTGCGCACTTTTATATTTCCTCGAAAACAGTAATAATGCTGTTCTCTTCGGAGTTCATACCTAAATTGGTATTTAGAGTTCATCTATGTACATACATATATTACATATATATAAAATCGGTGCGTACCAGAGACCTGCATGGCTCACTGTTTTCTTGAGTTGTTCATACGCTAAATTTATTGCTCACATTCAGTCAATTGAACCAAAATATTTGGTCAAGTGCAGTCAGCTCATGCAGGCGAACGCGTAGTTCAGCTCAGTCAACACGTATGATCTAATGCCTTCGGCTCAAATCCAATCATTGAACAAAAAGCAGCATTGAATGAAATTAGCATCGGCCTTTGCGTTCAAACGATCAAACTTGTTCAAAGAAGTAATTGTCATTATTGTAAATAGCACATGTTCGAGCAAACGAGCGTTGGCGTACAATGTACGCTGTAACTTGCGTTTCGTATTTGAAAGGATAGTTGGTTTCAGCCGTTGTAAAATAATGTCAAACGATTTTATATGTTTTATTATAAGTTTTAAGAAAAAAAAAACAAATATGAAAATATAGTATTTTTGCTTTACAATTTTGCTTTTACTTTGCTATCGTTACATGCAAAAACTCACGCGGGATCATACGTGTTCAAACCGGCTCATTTGGCTCTATAGCCCTTTTATTCTTGCTCAAAAAAATGAATGTACAGCCGAACGAGCAAATACCCGAAACGGCTGCTATGAAGACGTTTTGTGATAACATCGGAGAGCTAAAACCCAGCACATGATTTGATTGAGCTGAAATAAACAATGACAATAACTTATTTCCTAAGTGTGCTGTACGTCCTGATGTTGTTCCACAAATGGAGGGACCTACAGTTGCAAATGGACTCCGAACGGCAGATATATTTTTGTTTATTTTTATGAGGAGCTCTTTCATTGCAGAAATACACTCGGAGGTTTGTCATTGCCTGCCGAGGGTCGACCGCTGTTAGAAGAAACTGTTTTCCCCATATTGGTGCTTCACGGAGATTGGAACCTACGTTCGCTCTGAGTTCCGAATGGTAGTCATGCACCAATCCGTTCGGCTATGGCGGCTTTTTAAGCATGAACTGGATTAGATAGATTAGAGCTGAAATATATTTGCATAAGCAATTACTTTACAACCACGACCATCGAGTGTCAGGCAATCCTTGACAGCCAGGTTCCACAGAAGAGGAGAAAGAACACCTAATTGAGGGGTTCCTCTGAAAACTATGTGAGCGGTGCACTTTTTCTAATCGTCTGGTGTTTAGCGCGCAGGCTTTCGAACTGGTTATCGAATAGTAGTCACGCACAAACCCATTTCGCTATAGTGGCTCCGTACATTATTCATAGTTTTACGCATTTTTCGTATATATTGGGTAGTCGAAAAAGTCTTTTCGTATTTCCAATCAAACTTCAACTCATTTTTTTTATATTTATAATGAACTTTATTAAACCAAATATGTACCATTTTGGTCGACCACCTTTTGCCATTTTTGTTCTAGAGACATTATCCCATCAGTGAAAATTTTTGTGATTTCTCGGCGAAAAACTGCGACAAGTAATTTTCACAGGCTTCTCTTGAAGCCAACTTTACTCCTTTAAGGGAGTTCTGCATTGACCGAAACAAATGGTAGTCCGATGGTGCAAGGTCAGCGCTATATGATGGATGCATCAAAACTTCCCAGCCAAGCTCTCCCAGTTTTTGCCGAGTCATCAAAGATGTGTGTGGCCTGGCGTTGTCCTGATGGAAGACAACGCCCTTTCTGCTGATCAGTTCTGGCCGTTTTTTTCGATTGCTTGCTTCAATCTCATCAGTTGTTGACAGTAAAGTGTAGAATCAATCGTTCGAGCAGACTGGAGCAGCTCATAGTGGATGATTCCTTTCCAAAAACACACAGCATAACCTTTCGAGGCGTCAATCCTGGCTTTGCGACCATTTGTTGAGCTTCACCACCCTTGCACCATAATCTTTTTCGCACATTATTGTCGTATTTGATCCACTTTTCGTCTCTTCTTACCATTCGCTTCAGAAATGGTTCGATTTCATTTCGTTTCAGCAAAGAATCGCAGATGTTAATTCGTTCCATTAAATTTTTCACAGACAATTCATGTGGTACCCAAACATCGAGCTTCTTTTTGTAACCAACCCTTTTTAAATGGTTCAAAACCGTTTGATGATGAATGTTTAGTGCCTTGGCGATGTTATGGTAGCTTATGTGATGGTCCTGGTCTATCTTTTCCATAATTTCATCGACTTTTTCAACGATAGGTCGACCGGAGCGAGGTGCATCTTTCACATCGAAATTTCCATTCTTCCCTTTTTTATACAAAAATTTCAAAATATAGCGAATTTCTTCATTATTTTCACTCATTTTAGAACAGCTATAACTTTTCTTCCACTTCTCCGAATTTAATTTTTTTTTTTGGGTAAAATGAAGCTTAAAATATCACCTTTCTAACACCATATGATATGACACAACGTGATTGGTAGCACTGGAGATAGATGGCTCCAACGACATCTATTGACAAAAGACGAAAAGACTTTTTCGACTTCCCAATATAAATGCACTTTTCTATACTATTTTCGTTACAAATTGTTTTTAAAAGTATACTTAAAAAAATATAGGCAAGAAAAATACATTTTGTGTGTCATAATAGAGATTAATATTGTGCACTCTGTAGTTCCTCGCATACACAAAACTGTGGACCTTTTGTTGTTCACTTTATTGGATGCTCATGAATTCGAGCGTATATTTGAACGAGCCTCTATTTATTTCCTATTCGAAGTATGTCCACTTCAAAATCAATTGATTTCAAACAGCATTTTTTTCCGGCAAAAGCTAATTATAAAGCCTTTGTTACATTTTCCATTTTCATATTATATTTTTACAAATCACTCGCCGCAACCAAAGTTAGTTTGAAACTAAAAATTAGCTTAAAATTTTGCAAATGTATTTTCAGCCGCAGTAGTGGCGCTTAAATGTGTAACAAGCGCACACACACATATATATGTATACGAATTTGTTTGATGTTAGAATAATAAATAATTGTGCCTTTCCGGTCTAAATGTTAATTTGAGTAGGTCCAAGCATGGCTGTGTGCCTCTAAAATAAATACGCCGAGTCTGCATTGCTTGGGAAGTGTGCATGTGTGTGTGTGAAAATTGTTAACAGCAGAAAGTCTACAATTGAATGCAATGACTAAAAGTGTGCTTGTGTGTGTGTGTGACATTTATGTTATTTGAATAGCAATTTGGGATCTGCACAACTACAGGGTGTATGACCGCCAATGAAGTGAGTGAAGAGTACGAGACGATTAAAAGCCAAAATACAAACACTTACGCAACTCAAATATATCTATATTCAAATAAATCTATGTGGGTATGTATGTGTGCATGAACACACACTTGCACTTAGCCACTTGTATTTGTGCGCTTTTTGCGCCCGCTTTGGATTGCTTAACATCCTGATCCGGTTCCGGCGTGCTAATGCACCATCAACAAGGTCGCCAGCGCGACAATGGCAAATACATCCATAGTAAATTGCCAACAATAATACTCGTAAAATAGCCAACAAACAACAGGCCGATAACAAAGGAAACAACGAAAGGCCAGCAAAACAAGTCTGTGCGTATGCAAATACCGTCAGCTGCGTGCGTTTGTGCGTACGTTTATGCATATATATGCATGTGGGTGTGAGTGCACTCGATTACAGCAAGTGGCCGACCGACCGAACGGCCGCATGGCCGACTGGCATCTGGTAATCTGTCAGTTTAATTAATTCCTAAAAGGCTTTTATAGCATTTAAACCAATGCAAATAAAACTCCAAACAATGCCAAATGCACAAATATTATAAAATATCTACACATGCATACATATGCGCGTGTATATGTGCTGAGGCAGACTCCAATGTGTGTTGTGCAAATATATTCCGTTCACTTGTACAGTTTCACGCGCATACGTATGAGTGTAATTTCAAAAATACACTCACACACCCCGCCATATATACGCACGCACATGCATATAATAGCAGCAGCAGCAGCAGCAGGAGTAACACTCAACCATTTGTCATCTATTTTTTGTGAATTGTTGTTGCTTGACAAATTAAAAGCTGTTGCCCCCAACGGCGACACCTCTTCCTCATTTCCACATCGTAAAATTCTTCTCAGCCACTCAGCGTTTGACCGAAAGGCCGGCCGAAAACTATATTTTTTTTATTTCTTTTTTTTTTTGTAATTTTTGTGAAAGGCCTTCGTGTGCCATGAAATCATTGCATCACTGCGAAATGAAAAAGTAAAACGCATAAAAGCCAAAACGGCAGTGAAAAAGTTTTCCTCAAATGTTTTTAAGCCTTTGGCCAACACTACACTACAACACAATTAAAGGGTGGTTCATCTTAGGTGTTAGTAGTGAATTTAAGTTAATTTGACTGTAAGTGAACGACGCATGAATATTTTTCATTGGATTTTGATTTATTGGAAAGCGTCAAATCTGCATTAAAATAAACTCCACGGCTGCCTTTACATTATAAGGGGCTAATAATGACGAGACAATGTTTTAATGTAATTTTCGGCACCTACCAGGTACCAGGACGTTCAATAATGTGTGTGACTGATACATAGATGGCGGCACTAGTACTAAATGAATATTTTTTTCGAAAGTTGGCAACCTTTTTAGGCTTACTGTCACTATGTTAATCCGACCATTTGTTTACAAGTTACAGTGCTTTAAGTGACGCTACTTTTGAGTTCTTAAAAAAAATTAATTCAAGGCAATTCCGTGTGCTGATTTATAATTATTTTTTAATGAAAAAAAAATACTGTTCAATGCCAGGAATGGCTTGAAAAACATTATTCGGACTCTGCTCCATCAAAAAGAAGCATTCGTTATTGGTATGCCGAATTCAAACGTGGTCGTACAGACACCGATGACATTCCATCTACTGGAAGGCCAAATGACGCTGTTATTCCGGAAAACGTTGAAAAAACACTGAAAATCATTATGTCCGACCGTAAAGTGAAAGTGAGGGAGATTGTTGACATTCTAAAGATATCAGCAGGCAGTGTACACACCACAATACTCGAACATTTGGGTATGAAAAAGGTGTTTTCCAAATGGGTGCCGCGTTTGCTCACACCGGATCAAAAACAACAACGAATCGATGATTCAAAGAGCTGTTTGGACATGTTTACGCGCAAAAGTCGGAGTTTTTGCATCGGTACATCACAATGGATGAAACATGGATCCACCATTTCACTCCAGAGTCAAATCGGCAGTCTGCTGAGTGGCATGCAGCCGGTGAAAGCCGCCCAAAGCGACCAAGGACGCAGCAGTCGGCTAGCAAAATTATGGCGTCTGTATTTTGTGATGTGCATGGAATAATATTCATCGACTATCTCCAGAAGGTGCAGACCATCAACAGTGACTATTATATAGTATTATTGGAGCGTTTGAAAGACGAAATCGCAAAGAAACGGTCTCATATGGCGAAGAAAAAAGTGTTGTTCCACCAAGGCAATGCACCGTGTCACAAATCAATGAAAACGATGACAAAATTGAACGAATCGGGTTTCGAATTGCTTCCCCATCCACCGTATTCTCCCCAAGCGACTACTGGCTCTTCGCAGACCTCAAAAAGATGCTCCGTTGTAAGAGATTTGGCTCAAATGATGAAGTAATCGAAGTAAGCCGAAACTGAGGCCTATTTTGAAGGCAAAGAAAAATCGTTTTACAAAGGCGGCATCGAAAGATTGGAAAAGCGTTGGAATGATTGTATCTCCCTAAAAGGGGACTATGTTGATGAATTAAAACGAATTTTGGCAAAAAAATGTGTTTTAATTAATTAGTCACACACATTATTGAACGAAGTTAGATACCTATGAAATGAGGGTTTCAGCTATTAGTCCATAAATGTCGCTAGGAGTATTTTTATTCCTTCCCAAATATCTTGTTTTTTTTATCTGTCATCTGTCAACAATATTCAGTTCATTATTCCTTACGTTTCATACAACAATGCATTTTTGTCGCTCTTAAAAATGTCGAATTTCGTGCCTTCAAACTACGATTTGCGGACATCGTTGATTTTCTGTTATCAATTGAAGAAAAACGCTTCTCAAGCTCATCAAATGCTTATATTTAGAAGCTTATGGTGGGCATGCTCTAAGTAGAGCACAGTGCTTCAGGTGGTTTGATTCTCCGAAGTGGTAATTTTTGCGGGGAGAACGAGGACCGTGGGTGGCCACCGCAAAAGTTTAAGGACGCCGAATTGCAAGCATTGTTGGATGCAGATGATGGTCAAACGCAAAAAATGATGGCAGAGCAGTTGGGAGTGACCCAAAAAACCATTTCCGAACGTTTGAAAGACATGGGCATGATTTTAAAGATCGGAAGATGGGTGCCGCGTGAACTGACAATGTGACAATGCACCGCCACATCAAACAACAGCGACCCGGGAATTGGCGGAGATGTACGATTGGAAACCGCTGGTGCATGTAGCTTACTCACCAGACTTCGCGTCTTCCGATTAGCATTTGTTTGCATCGATGGGCCACGCACTTTCCGAGCAGCGCTTCAATTCTCACGAAGAAGCGAAAAAACGACTCGATGATTAGTTTGCGGCCAAAGACGGCCAATTTTTTTGGCGCGGCATCCACAAATTGCCTGAGAGATGGGAAAAATGTGTCGCTAGTGATGGCTATTATTTTGAAGATTAAATTTGTAACCATTTTTTGTTAATAAATATAAATATCGCGGCCACGGCGTGACTAGCATTCGGAGTTCAGACCGAACGTAGGCTTGAATCTCGGGGAAAAACCAAAATGAAGAAAAAGTTTTTTCTAATAGCGAGTCCCCTCGGCAGGCAGTGGCAAACATCCCAGTGTATTACTGCTATGAAAAGGCTCCTCATAAAAAACATCTGCCGTTGCTCTAACTCTTGCATCGTCTACTTATGGGAACCTTTATGTCATCTTGAATTATTATTTTTAAAAAATAGTGTAATGAAGTTAAGGCTCAGTTAAGTTAAGGTTAGGCTCATGATTTTATGTACTGCGATCGGTTTGATCTATTGTGCACCCCCAAGTGCTTAATTTTAATTATTTAGTATTGCGAGGAATCGAACTAGCTCCTTAGGAGGGAATATTTGTAAGTCTTCATCCTCTAGTAGGTACGAGCCCGGGCTTCATAGAGAAGAAGACTGCTCAGCACTTTTTCGGTAAATATCAGGGTTTGCCAGCTAGACGATTAACGTCACTGGGTGCTCCCTTCTTCGACAGCCTAGGGCAGTACGCCAACGTAAATCCCATCAATCTTCTCCATTATATCAATAGCTCTGGCTGGCTGTAGATGTCTGCCTGTTGGAGGTCTCATAATGGTATCAAAACGGCGCTTTAGTGCTACTTGAGGAGTGCTAGAGTGGTACTTCAACCATTACACCTACCCTACATATGCTTGTAGATTACTGTTGAAGCCTTATGAGCAAAGATCTTTTTTTAATTTTAGCTGGCTTTATCGCCATTTATTTGATATCCGTATTAATATAACGCAGTGAGTATAAGTATTTATTACAATTTCTCAAACATTTTGTTCTTTAAAGCTTTAAAATCTTTCAAAAAATTAAAATCATGAGAAAATGGAAAACTGAGTATGCAACATTACTATTTTAAATCTTTTATTCTCCGTACACACACAAATTTTCCTGGATAACAAAAAAAAAAGTTGATTTTTTCGCAAAATGAAAGTATGACTATGGCTTTACTATATAAAACCCTCGATTTCACGTGCACATCAAATTTTTCCTGAATAACAAAAACAAGTTGTTTTTTGTCGCACATTATTTTACACTCGGCTTTTGATCTGGGAAGGCGGCCGCCGTAGCCGAATGGGTTGGTGCGTGATTACCATTCGGAATTCACAGAGAGGTCGTTGGTTCGAATCTCGGTGAAGGCAAAATTAATAAAAACATTTTTCTAATAGCGGTCGCCCCTCGGCAGGCAATGGCAAACCTCCGAGTGTATTTCTGCCATGAAAAAGCTCCTCATAAAAATATCTGCCGTTCGGAGTCGGCTTGAAACTGTAGGTCCCTCCATTTGTGGAACAACATCAAGACGCACACCACAAATAGGAGGAGGAGCTCGGCCAAACACCTAACAGAAGTGTACACGCCAATTATTTTTTTTTTTATTTTTTTGATCTGGGAATTGATATGTGCTCGAACATTCTTTTTACGTATTTTTACTATGTTTATCAAAACCAAAAAATTATAATCACATACTGTCTCCTCAAGAAAAATTAAAAGTTGGACATTTGCTGAGTAGTGTTAATCAATTTTCGAATATTTGAAATGCTTTCCAACTTTGTTCAACCGACAAGCGACCCATTCTGTAAATGTCTAATCGAAACCTTCATTTTTTGACACATCACGGATGTTATTTTTGCTACCAAAGTCACACCCTGTAAATACATGCCCGTCGGCCAACTAAATAATTGGTGGCCTTGCGTACTTTTGTGCGTTGGCTAGTGAGGGTGGCAAATGGTGAGTTAAATTCAAATAAAAGCGTAAAACAATTAGAATTATTTTAGAATTCTAAATAGATTTATTTGTATTCGCGTTTGCGCATTTGCTAAAATTGCAAATCTATTCACCGTTCGCTACTGGCTTTTGGATACAAGCCTGTGATTTGGTCAGACGCAAATTGAATTACACTAAAATAAAAATGGAATGCAATGAAGTCAATACAGATAACAATTTTATTGTAAATTTGGCTTAGAGAAGTCGCAAAATTAGCCATCATTCAAATTTTTGAATGAATTTGTTAGTATTCGTTAGTTTGAACTCGTTACATGTAACATGGGTGGTTAAATTCTAAGGCCCGCTGTTGAATGTGAACCACACCTAAGTTTCAAGCTTTTTTCTGCATTTCATTTGAGATTTTCCAATTTCAGTTTAATTCGATTTGAACCATGAAAAGATATACGATCGAACAACGCGTTAAAGTTATTCAGTCTTATTATGAAAACGGGCGTTCAAATCAAAATGCCTATCGCGCACTTTGTGAAGAAAATCATCTTCAGTGATGAGGCACATTTTCACCTCAGTGGATTCGTTCATAAGCAGAATTGCCGCATTTGGGTGAATGATAATCCAAGAGTGTTTGCCGAAAAACCAATGCACCCACAAAGAGTGACTGTTTGGTGCGGTTTATGGGCCGACGGCATCATTGGGTCGTATTTTTTCCAAAATGAGGCCGGTCAGGCAGTTACTGTGAATAGTGTTCGCTATCGTGAGATGATAACGAGCTTTTTATGGCCCGAATTATGATATATTATTAAGATATGGATATGGACGATATGTGGTTTCAACAGGACAGTGCCACTTGTCACACAACTAACGAAAAATGGCTCTTTTGTGCGAAAAATTTGATGGCCGAATAATCTGACATCGCGGCGATGTCAATTGGCTGCCAAGATCGTGTGATTTGACACCGTTGGACTTCTTTCTTCGGGGTTATTTGAAAGAAAAGGTGTTCGTCGATAAGCCAGCGACAATTTAAGAGCTAAAGGATGAGATAATTCGGCACATTAACGGCATATAACCTCAATTATGCCTCAGTGTCATCGAAAATTTGGATGAGTTGTGCCGCCGAGGCCGCGGCGGCTATTTGACCGTTATTTTGTTCCATACATAATTCGGCCATACCAATATTATCAGAATAGGGAGAAATGACAATATTTTCCTAAAAAAATTGTATTTTATTCAAAATCAACACCGGCCCTTGAAACTTAACCACCCTTTATATGGTGGTGATTTTTTTTTGTTTTTTTTTTTTGTTTTGGGAAAAAGACTACAAAATATTTGTTTCTAATATCAATCATCAATGATTTCTTATGAGTTATTCAATTAAATCCATTAATAGAAAATCGAATAATTGTATTTCTCTTTTACAGAAGATAGGAACACAAAAAAAGTAGCATATCCTTAGGCGTTAGATTAAAAGGCTTCGTCTTAAAGGCAGAGCAGCGCATTTCGGGTATTTGCTAGCTTTCTTTATAGAGAAAACCTCGAAAACTGAGCACAATTTTTTTTTTCACATTTCTTCTAAATTAACCAAAATATTGCATTCCATATTTTGTTTATATTAAAAAATACCAACAACAACAATTCAAAGCAAAACCTGCGCTTCTAGCACAAACATCATTTCCTTCATAATGTTGAAGCACGAACTAAATGTCCCTCGTAGTAAAGCAAGCGAAATTTAGTGGGTGGCCTTTTATGAATATGCGAAAGCCATTATTTACATGAATTTTTGGCGTAAACATAAATATAAGCAGGTGTTTGAATTTGGCGAAAAAGTTTTCACGTTACTGGCTTGCCGAATTGTTCGTGCTCCTTAAATGGCACATATGAATTTGCATACATACATACATACATATATAAGTATGTTGATATGTGCATGTATATGAAAATATTTTTGTGTGTAGCGCTGGCGTTGTAGGAATAAGTTGGTTGACCGGTTAGTTGGCTGCCATTTAAAAAACATGTCCAAACAATTTGGCAAACTGTTTCGCAGCACAGCCCAGCTATATTAAGGCTAGAGCAGCCCATAAACTTTCCAAAAAAAAAAGATAAAATGTGTTGGTGAAATATGTGGCTTATAGAGGCAAAAGTTTGAATTACCTAAACAAAAAATATATATATTTCAATATGTGTGTGCGTGTGCAACTGTGCTACATATCACCCTGCAAAGAAAGCCTAAAACAGTGAACAAAATTTCTGGTTTAGAACAACGAACGATTTCGCTAATTGCGAACCACTTCCCTATTCACGTGGCAAGTAGCGACATCTATCTTCATAATGTGTCACTATAACTCTGACCTCGAGTAAAGACCGCAGCTTCAGATGCTTTAAGATGCTGTGATTGGCCAGGCTACTCTTTAAAGGGTGTTCACTTAGCTAAGAAAAAGGCGTGACCAGAAAATATTTTCTAGCCCTATGTGGCCATGTTCTTAAACTCTCCCTATGCAGATGTGAAGAATTATACCTGCTAGCGAACTGTGGCTAAACTGAACAGCTACTTCAAGACGTTGGTTTCCCAGAAATCAGAAGCAGGTAATTCGTGTTGCGTGGCTTGGGCACAGAATGAATTGTATGGATTCTCCTCATTTCTACAGGTCTACGAAAATTATTATGCGGGACTCTGAATTTGGCTTCGGTATGCACAACAGCTGAGTATTCTCTTAGTATACTCGCCCAAATCCGTATTATCGTACCTGGGAGCTTTATTTAGTTTCGCGTTTTTTGCTCACTCAGTGTTCGTCAAGATAAGCTCAGTAAACTGAAGGTATCTAAGTGAGTCCAACTGCTGTATTAGCCTTAATCTTAGCTCTTGAACATCAGAAACCCGAGAAAAGCGTGTATGACAGTTGTGTGAGATGAAAATTATAATAAAATAAATATATTTATTTATTTTATTTATATTGTAAAACGCGAACAAATAATACAATAAATTTTACACAAAATAAGAAGTACTGGCTACTAGGGTTAATTCCAGAGTAAGCCCCCTAACCAGACTACAAAGAAGTGTGTGCTTGGGTATCAAAGATGCTATGACTTCGGCAAGTGCATCGTCCCTTAATGCCATCCAGAACTTCCAAATTCTAGATCATCAAATCGAAAGAAAGCCATGAACTCAGCGTAAAAACTCAAGCTAAGTGGGAGACTGAGGAAACGAAAACACTGGTCACTGTCAGATATACCACCAATTGTCGGAGCGGTGCACATTGTTCTTGATGCCAGCGGACAATCGGGTGCCTTACGTTAGCTTCGGTAGGAAATATAAAGTTTTGATCCCAGACAGCCATCAATGGTTAAGTGCAGAGAACCTATTAATGGGGTTTCAGTACAGTTTCTACACCGACGGATCTAAAACAAGTGATGGTAGCGGAACTGGATGGTACTTAGACGAAGGCACACAGTACTCTCACGCTACAGGACAGATGGCTACGGTATTCTTAAGAGAAGTCTGTGCCATCTTAAATGCAGTATACTGACTAATTGAGAAAAAGTAGTAGTATTGAAATTTGTAGTGACAGTAAAGCTACACTAGGAACCCTTGCTAACCCACGCTGCCCTTCGAAATTAATCGGTGAAAGAAAAGACAAAACCAAACAGTGTTGCAACACATAGCAAAGTTGGTTTTGTTTGGATGCCTTAACATTCTAGTATTACATGGAACGAGTTGGCTGATAAACTGGTTAATGATGTCAGTTCTGCACCGATTCAACTATGGATTGATGACTTTAAGAGTTCTATGTACCCGTGAAGACGTTGTTCTGAGTTAGGAAACTAGCGACCTTTTTCCTAAAACTTACTAATAAGGACCTGAGAATACTGCTGGGTGTAATCACAAAACACAAAGCCTGTGGTCTGCAAATGGCTACCATGTGAACCATAAGCAGTCCAATATGGACTGGCTATACTGCCGGGAAAACGAGGATACTGTAGAGCATTTTCCCTGTTGCTGTCCAGCGTTTTCTAGAATCAAGCATAGGAAGTCGGGCTGCGATGTACTGAGTATGGATCAAGTTTCTGGATCCCTTAAGATTCATTAATAAATCCCAAAGACTCGAAAAAGAGTGACTTCAAACAATTTTTTCAGTCTTTCCATGCATATAACATCTATCCTGTCACTGATTTTCCTGACTGATTGCTCGGACCTGTTGAAACCTCCCCAAATCAAATCTAATATATTCAAAAGAGCACTGGCTGTCAGGGCTTTCGGCTGTTCCAATTAAAAGCAAAAATCAAGTAATTACCAATGTCGGTCTTACAGCTCAGGGTGGGAAAGAATAGTGAATCAAATCTATGCACTGCTGAGATTTTTAAAACACCGAACGAACACTCTTATCTTCTTAACGATGCACAAAACGGGGTTACAATAAAAAACAACATCAGGCTAAGACAAGGCCGTAGGGTAATGTCCCTATCACACGGAGGGTGTTTTCAAGAATTGGTAAGACCAAGCCTCCAATCAGTTCGGAAAGGACATCGTTTACCATCAGAAGGAGATATCCGATTGGGCGCCGTAGCAGAAGTTATTATCAATCAGTTGAGTTCCCATACTTGCTCTGACTAACCGACATTCGGGCTAGTGAATACTCACGTCATACCGTCCTTCAGTCCGATTAAGTTCCGCATCTCTAAAATAACCGAATTAGGGGTTCACAAAAGACATGAACCTAGTTCTTTCTAGCTGCCCCGTTTGAGCACTCTGACTCTCTTATGGAATAATGCATTAAGGTACCGCAGCGCTTTTAGCAGGAAAGCCAGTATTAGATAAGATCCGAAGCTCAGATTCCCCGCAACAAAACACATCGGTTGAGGATATTAAAGCATATTTAGACTGAGCGTCAAACTGGGTCTAAAAATAGACAAGAGTGGTGTATGGCAATTCTGCAAGAAGAAGAGTTGGTGAAAATTGAGCGAACGGACATTTTGTCCCTAACTGACGCCATTTTTTTTACATTTCGTAAAACATTACATTCATTTAATCCCAAGTTGAGCTGGATAATTAAAAAAAAAATCTCGAATAAATATCTATTTTTATTATTAATATCTTGAAGTGTCTCTAATGAAATTTATTGGCAAATAATTTTGCGGTACTTTTTAACCTAATACATCTTACGTTTCTGGGCCATTTCGACCTATACATTTAAAACCATAAAAAACATTAAGTTTGTTGGCTCAATGGAGAGTTTAAACATTCCACAAAAATATTTACAGGGAAATTTCAGTAGGAGTCTTCTCAGACGAAAGCACCGTGCATCGATGATAGAAAAGGTACAGCATTGCACAATTGAACTGCACTGTCAAATTAAGGAACACAGAGAACTCTTATTCTCACTGTGATGCTATTGAGAAAGTAACGCAGTGGAAGACAATTGCAATTTTCTAACTAATATTTCCCGACTGCTTAAGTGGAAAACAGCAGAAATGAGAACTAGTTACGGTATTCATTACAGGCTCACTAGTTCACTACTAGTCGATTTTCCTGCATGGTTTAAGATGCAAACTTTTGAGTGTCAGCATATGCAGAAGAGCCCGTATGCGCATTGCTCTGTGTGTGTGTATGTAAATATTTGAATATGCTGAGTTTATTGGCACATATGCGCAAGAGTACAACATTTTGCGGCCAACTTATACAGATGGACAGGCATGTGACTTTTTCACCCACTCACTAAACAAATCGTGCGGAAGTTAGCTGAAAAGACAGGAATGTGTGCGTGCTTGCAGAGTAAAGCTGGGAGAACTGATAGTAAAAATGGAAAGTGCATGGGCAAATTTGCCTACATGCAAGCCTCACTCTACTCGCACTCATATCAATTGGCTTTACATGCCTGAATTTTTGTGTGAATGTATGAGTGCGCACTAAAAAGAGGACGAAAATGAGCAACTGTGTGTGTTGGAATGAAAGGAAGTAGCAGTGTTCATGTATTACAGGAAACAACACGAAAGCGACTATGCCATAAGCACGATTTTCAAGAAGGCGTGGTATGGATAGCTACAACAAAGCCAAAAACTTTCACATTTAGCGAACAAACAGTTGGCGAGAAGTTAGCGAAGGGGCGGCGAAAAAACTATACAAAATAATTTGATCCAAAAAAAGGTATTAAAGTGAAAAAGTAGTAAATTGTGAGATTATTAAACAATAGCTGCAAAGTGCTCCACTGAAGTAGGAGCAGGCAGTCAAAAGCAACCAAAAGAAGCTGTGGAACAGCTGTACAGATAAGTGTGAAAACATACCACAATCGAATGCGTGGGAGGTACTGCAACCCGTAGTTCATAGCTGAAGTTGAGCGCCGTTAAAGACAACGTAAAAGATGAAAATCGCAACAGTTGCCAAGATTTGCGATTTTTGCTTTAAATACATACATACCTACACACACACACACACGCGCATACATCCCTATCTACTTCAGGGTACAGCTGTGATGGCAAAAAAGCGTTAAATACGCTGTGTGAGTTGAGTTGTAAGGTGATATTTTTTCTCTTCTCTTTTTTTCTCTTTTTACATCAATTTCTACACAGCAGCAGCAAAAATTGAGACAATGATGAATTTATGCAAATTTATGCTGATAAATTGAAACTTAAATTAGCCAAAAGAAAATAAAAAACACCTAAGCCAAAGGAGATATAAGTTATGCTATGAAAAGTGTAACAAGAAGTAGCAAGCAAGAAGGAGCAAGAAAGGAAAACCAAAATTGCAACATTGCCGCAAAAAATTGATAGCATCCGAGCGGTCGGTGAGCGCTTAAATGCCTGACCACTAAAGTTCAGATTGGTGGCTGCTGTTGATGAGAATGTGCAGCCATAACGACAGCCTTGGGGGTGGAAAAGTATTTGTTGCAGGGCGAGTGTGCGGGGCTAGTTTGCTGTTCTGGCTTGGTTGGCTTGGTGCAGAGAAGGAATGACACCTTCTTCTAAATGTCCACAGCCAAAAGAGCTTTGTACACTTTGTGGCTCACAATGGCTCTCTGTGTCTCTGCGCTGCACGGGGTATGGTGCTGCCGTGTAGGATATATGTTCACTTGCTCTTTATCTATTCTATTTCTATATGTTTTTTTTTTGTTTCTGCTTTGCCTTTGCTATCAGTTAGTTGGGCTAAATGTCATGGTGGCTAAATTGTCGTCATTAATCACTGGCCGAAGGTAATCTTCCAAAACATGAGTAGCTCATTCAGCTTTTTCAAATATATACTTATATATAGCATTAATGTGATGGGAGTGTCATACTTATATGTATGGGTGTATGTGTGGTTGCATCAATCCAGATTTAAAACATGGAAGGGGGATATCGTATGCTGTCGATTATGATTAGTTATAAAGTAAAAAAAAAAAAATTGGTGTTAAATTTTTTTGTTGTCATTTTGAAGGTATTTATTTTTCAGTCCACCGAAATTGAGCTTGAGCTGAATTTCATAAAAAATGTTGTTGTAACATCTACTTGTATCATAATGTATTATGTCCTCTACATATAGGTTAGGTTAGGTAAGGTTGAGTGGCTGCCGTAACACACACTTAGGCCTGAATAATCCCAATGTGATTCCACGGGAGCTCCTTCTTAACACTCCAGAGTCTTCTCTGAACTACGGTAATTAAAAACAAAATAGTATTTTGACTTTTTAGTTTTGAAAGAGATTGACCAAACGTTTTTTTTTTCTGAAAAAAATAAAAAAATATTTTTCTTTTTTCTTTCAAACTAGGATATTTTGCAATGGTATATTCCATTTGTGGAACAACATCAAGACGAACACCACAAATAGGAGGAGGAGCTCGGTCAAACACTCAAAACGGGTGTACGCGCCAGTTATATATATATAGTATATATACATATATATATTAAATATATACAAAATTGGTATGATTTTCTAAAAATACTCATTTTTCTCAAAACTTCAAATCTAATATTGAAATAGCAGGAGAATTTCTTTACTAAAGAATTTTTGGAAGCCTTTTTTTAAGTGTTATCAAATAATTCTCGTCTTTCAATAGTATTTCTCTTCTATACTTTTAGCATTAGTTCTCAACCAGCTTCTTCCATTTATGTTTAATGTTAAAGCTGTATAAATGATTTTCTAAATTTGTCCGATTCAAATGATATTCCAAATTTATATTTTTCTAAAGTATGCTTTTTTCAAAATTTTAAACTTTAGAATCAAAAACATAGAAGAATTTGTTTTTTATTTAGCTGTGAATTATTCGTCGTGAATTCTTAAATGAAAAGTTAAAAAAAATATATCATAAAATAATATTTCTTTCTAACTATTTTATTATTGTAATTCCCCATTTTATGAAGTAGATTATTTTAATTTAAAAATATTTTTCAAAATAAATATATTTTTAGTCAAGTTTTTGTGTATTTTTAATACTCATTTTTTATGTTCATAGTCATAATATTATATATTTTTATTAAAATTTGAAAAAAAGCGTTTGTAAAATAATCCTTTTCTCCGCATTTAAAATTTAAAAGGTAAGTGAATTTTTACACAAAAACCATTTTTTAAGGGGGGCTTCTTATCAGCCAGATTCAAAAAATCGTTTTTTACTGCAATCGAGAGATATATTATAGGCGAATATGCCCTCAAAATTTTATAGCGGAATTCAAAGTGATTTCGGAGTTACAGGCCTGTGTACCGTCCCCCGTGTGACTTTACTGTCTCCTTCTGAACACTTTGAAACACGTTTTTTCAAATCCATGTTTTTGAAAATGGCGTGTAGGATTAAAAGGAACGACGAAACTTATCGTTTCAAACCGATAATCTATTTAAAGTTAATTAAAATGCGATACTAATTAACTAACAAAATACAAAAAAAAAATTCATTTTTAATGTTGAAAAAAAAGCGAAAAAAGCACTTTTTTCCAATAATTAATTGTGTGTTAATTTTTTAATATTTTTATACAAGAGTAATCTATTATATGCGGGAAAGCCTTCTGAATAAGACAATATTTTTCTTTTGTGTTTCCTGTGAAAACTACGACCGCAATCTTACACGCCGTTTTACTACCGCGCAACGAGAAGCTGTGCGAGATCCCTCATATGTCAGCCATTTTGTTTCTTTATTTATGTTAAAAAACTGTTTATTACTCTTAAATCACGCCTTGAAATAAATGCAAAATATTATTCCTATGTGTCGCTTTTTTCGCCTCGAAAAAAAAATTGAGAAAAACGCCTTTTTCTGAAGCCACTGATAAGAGGCCCATCTTAAATAAGAGCCTTAAAACTATTTTCTTAATAATCTTTCGCTTTTCATACAATTTTTTTATTATTCTTTAATTATTCTTCATCAATTTTTTTCTCTTTTAGTCATACGTAAGATCTAAAAAAAAAATAATATGAAGATGCAAATTCCAGTAGTTTAAAAATGTTAGTATTTTTTTACTTTTGAAAAAAGTTTGAAAAAAAGGTTTAGCACTTTAAATTAATAAAGTGAAGGAATTTCGTCTTTTTAATTTTTTTTAAATAAGTTTTTAAACAGAAAGTTCTAATATTATTTCTCGACTAGTCTCCACATCTAAATCTTATGTAAGACATAAATAATAAATATCTAAAGAAGTAGATTCGGAATTAAAATAATTTCCTCGCTCTTTATTTTCCACAAACCATAAAACGCTCCTCAAAATTTAAAATGATAAATTGAAGAAGTAGATTGTAAAAGTAGTTTATAAAAAGCTTCTTGGAGACCAATTCTTGAGTAAAAGGTTGAAAAATAAGCTCAATTTTTTTTTATAATTTGAAAATTTTCCTCCCTTTGAGTAGTATCCAAAATTGGCCAAAATCCTATAGTTCGCTGGAAATAACTTTTTTTTTAATTTTTCAACCCCTTAAAAATCGTTTTTTTGGTGCGAACCGGTTTTCATATCGAGAAATTTTTTGTTTGGTAAATAAAGCGTTCAGATTCCCTAAAAAACATTTTTCTACAATAATCATTCAAGTTTTTTGATTTCAGTGGAGCTGCTCATGCGCTACTGTGATCACCACAAGCCTCATTTCCAAACAAAAGGCCGTTTCGGGGGAGGGGCGATATCAACAATTAAAAAATTCCAAAATGTATTCTTCGAGAGTTACCCTTCAGTATGATATATGCCTCATTTGAATAAAAGTTCTAAAACATATTTTAAAAAAATTAAGACCATCCTGAATTTTTTCAGGCTCACAAGGTATATAACCCCTTAAGCGGCTATCACGACAATGAGGAAGGAGACTTGCACAAATTCTCATATGAATAATTTTTTTTGAATTTTTTTTATTTAAAAATTATATCTACAAAGGTTTTTTGATTCAAAATTCAAGAGAAAAAAATCAGACAAATTTTTGTAGCAATTTTATTGAAAATCAATTAAATAAAAAAATTAAAAAAACATTTTTCACAAAATTCTCTTTAATAACTTTTTTTATTAACCATAAATTTTAACCACTTTATTCTTTTTTTAGTTTTAGCTGCATAAAACATATTAACGAAACCAAACCAAGACTGAACTTTTTGGAAGCGCTATGCTCCCGAGAGTAGTGAACAAGGAAAAAAATCGTTTTTAGTTTTAGCTGCATAAAAATGAAGCGACCTCGGTAAGTTTTAAAACGATTTTCAGAACAAAAATCTTTAAATTACAATATTTGTTTTTTTTCTGACATTAATGGATTTAGGTTTTAAATTTGATTGTTTAATAGCAAACTAACTTAACCAACCAATACAATTATAATAGTTCCAATTAAATTCTGGAACTTTGACAAGAGAGTAAAAGTACGCCGTTTTGCTGAGCCCTGGTGCCGGGTCAATTTAGTAAGCAAATTCAGCGCTTTCTTTATTTACAGAAAAACTACGTAAATATTAAATAGTTTTCAGAATACTTTTACTCAAAATGGAATGGCAAATACATACAAGTATGTAACTTAGCCAGGAAAGAGACTTTTCATGAACCTAGAGGAATTTTGCGACCTGGCAAAGTTTAATTTACCCTCTCTTATTTAGAAAGTAAAGGACAGAAAAAGAAGATCATACTGGAACAATCGCAATGAAACTCAATGATAAATAGCTTTAATGTAAGCCGATTCAAACATTGTTTGGAATTAAATACAATAATATAAAATTAAATAAATAAATTTGAGGATCATGACCGGAATTCTAACAGGTCATGGCAGATTGAATTATCATCTTACTGACGTTACAGGTTTGGTAGAAAGGAACATAAAATCAGCAAATATTTGCTGGCATCGTACCTAGCGCGGAAGCTTAAGCGGGACAAAGACCTCGCTAAGCAAATTTCACCAGAGGAGGACATAAGACTGAGAAGATTTTAGTGCTAATGAAAATTTTTTTACTCTTATAAAATTTGATAATTTGAAAGTGCAAATTTAATTTTTGGTTCCATTTAAGGCTGTGCAAAAATATTAAATGCCCCTCTCTCAACTCTTCTTAAGATTGAAAACCTTTTTACACATTTTAAAAAGCCTTTGAATTTATTGAATGCGAATTAAAACCATAGAGGTGTAATCGTTTCTTCCGGTCATCAATCCTTAGTGAGACATAGAGCATCAAGAGGTGTATTCATAGTAAAAATAAGCAACAAAATACCAGAAAATACTAAAGAAACCATAACGACATTTTTACAATAAGACTACCTTATCTAGTTACATAACTTCAAATATAGCAAAAAAGTCGTTCCCTTAATAAAAGAATCTCGCTTAACAAAAAAAAAACTCATAAATTAAATTGTACATAAGCATAACACATTTATTTAAAAAAAACGCACATTCTACAGACAATTTGTCACGCATACAAAGTTCTTTAAGGAATTCGATAAAAATTTGTTGTTTTATTTTCTTAAAATGGGCATTTTAGTGCGTTTTTATATCCAAAGCTAGGCAACACTGCAGTAGCGAGAGAGAGATTTGACTGCCGAAAGCAGAAGAACACCAACAACACCGGCAATCGCGGGCAATACCACCAGATGTTAAAAAAAAGTAAAGCTAAATAAAACTGAGTGAATTATTTAAATAATTATTAAAAAATGTATATTTTACAAAATTATAAACATTATTTTTAATTAGAATAGGCTAGTAAAATGTCATGTGGAATGAACTAAAACTCCGAGACAAAAAATAATAAAAATAACAAAAAAAAAAAATGCTAAATCAAGTTACGGAAATGGTAATCTGGCCATACTGGAGCTAAAATCACGTAACTAGTTGTCAAATTCGCTGAGCGCAAAGTAACGGGACCACGATGGGCGCCATCTCATTATTCTTTGCATCATGAGAAATACTAACATTTATTGAGGAAAAGTTGGGCTCAGCGAAATGCTCAGAATTCATGAAGATCGCAATGCTAAATCGCCTCATAACAAACTTTATATACAGGGTGAACGATATGAAGTGTTACCAACTTCACACTGCTTGTATCTGTAAAACAGCATGACATCAACGTCAAAATTGTTCTAATGACAGTTCAATATATTGTTTATAAGCCATCAAAAGCTTTTGCGTCTGAGTTTTGTTGAATTTTTTTTTTCTGTGATGGAATTCAAACGTAATAGTGTGATGGCGTTATATTTGGCTGGAAAATCACAACCAGCCATTGGTCGTGAGCTCAGTCACCTCAAAGTGAATAAAATATTTGTGTATCGCACTATGAAACGTTACAATGATACTAGTAGCATTGCAAAACGCTATTGAGGTGGACCAAAAAAAACCGCAACAACGCCAGAAATGGTTCGGAAAGTGAAGGCTCGACTTGAACGAAATCCACGTCGAAGTGGAAAAAATTACCCAAGAACTGAAAATATCGCAAGACAGCATTCGATGCATATTGAAAAATGAGCTCAAGGTCAAGGCTTACAAGTTCCAAAAAGCACACGATCCTTCACCCTAGCAAAAAAAAAGTTCGTTGCGAAAGAGCAAAGGAGTTGTTGCGCTTGCACGAACGTGGCGAATTTCCTAACATTGTGTTTTCTGATGCAAAATTTTCCGAATTGAGCAGTTCATAAACACTCAAAACGATCGTGAAGAAGGTGAGAACTAAAAAATATGCCAGTATGGATACGTTGAAAAAAGCGATTATACGAGTATGGGTAAAAATACCTCAAGATCACATCCGCGCAGCATACAACTAATTTTTTGACCGTTTGAAGACTATAGTCAAGGCAAAAGGAGGTCATATCGAGCCAAAGTGAATATAGGTTAAAATTGTAATCATGTTTGAGCAATTTGTTTTTTGAAATCAATAAAAACTAAATTCACACATAGGTAACACTTCAACCTTGTAGTTCAACCCGTTTTAGGCCAGAATTTTTGATTTTCGATATTTTTTGAATTTTTTGTTTTAAGTTGTACAACTCTCAGTACAACTCTCTCTATTAATGAATACGACTTCGGAGATGAAAAACATTTGAGAAGATAATGTAATAAATTAACTGTCACGGCAGTATATCGATATAGAAATCCAGCAAATGTTACGATATTTTGGCGGCTTTTGGAATGGTTCTAAAAATGTTTTTTTTTCTTTATCGAGATACTCTTCTCTTAAGCTTTCAAATAGGTGATGCTTCTTTGCGACCGTTTTTCAAGTCCCTCTATCATACATATGTATGAATATTTATTATTGTAGCTGCTTTTCGAATAGAGATATCACTGATTTCAGCAAATTTGCAACGCTGTAGATAATTAACTTAAACTTTTTGCGATTTGAGTTTAAATCACCTAAAGTGTAATAGTTGTTTTAAGACAATTAATGAATAGACACCATAAACACAACAAATACACTCAGTGTACGTGAAATGTACATTTTTTTATGGCATGAGCTTTCTTCTGATCTGCTCGTTTCTACTTGAACTGTCGCTTATTCTTTTTCATCTTTGCTCTCCTAAGTAAGCTCAGCACATTAATGGCCTCTTATTCCTTGCACGTGACAACTGTAGCGTCCTAGGTAAGATACCCTCTATCCTCAACCTGCCACACTGTATTTGTTTAATCGAATTTTCTGCCTTTTTCTGCCATTTCCCCCACACATCTGCATACTGTTTACCGTTATCCACTTATTTAAGTCATTATTCATTTAACATTTCGTGCTTCGGTACCGTTGATGAATTTGCCTGTCTGCCGCCTCTGTGATCAGCTCGGTAGCTACGTCTTTAACTTTTGACTGCTGTCATTTGTATCACCCTAAGCACATTCACGGAGTGTAGCAGGGGAAAGAGTGGAAGTTGTAGCAAATAAATTTCACTTTTTCCTTAGTAAGTTACGCCCATAACTGACCATTATGAAGGGGGCGCCGTGCTCTCATGTGAATATGAAACAGCTTCCGGCTAAGCTGAAATTCGAGAGTGGGAGTGAAGATTTTAATTCATAAGTAGTGGATAATTAGGGGAATGTGCCGGCAGCTATGTCACAGTGATAGCGATACATATGTATGCATGTATGTAAGGCGGTGTGGGCGTAGGTAGGCGAGTGCTTGATGTATTGTCAGGGCATATTTTACACATACTTGAGTGGGTTTTTCCTTGTTAGTTTGGCAGCAGAGAAACAAGTGCTATGATTTACTCTCAGAATTCTGGGAAAGTGCGCAAGTGGTCGTACGTTGTATGAGGTCTGAGATAAGTTTTTAAATTATCTGAATTTTCTAGGGAAAAGAAAAATGGAATGGGTATTTTTATTCCTGGAAATTGTTACAGGTTATTTGTAACAAATCAAGGCATTAATTATTCTGAGAATTCAGGATTATTTATGGCTTATTCGTAAGAAAAAAACTAAGTTTATTATAAGGAGCGGATTTAGCACTGCAACCTGAATAGCACAGATTTCTCCCGTACTGATGAACATTTTTTGCTTGAAAAGTGTAGCAAAAAAAAAAATTTATTAAACTTTTCATAAAAGCTGAAAGAAACAAACCAACAAACAAATGCAGGAGGAACTTTGTCCATTTATTGAAAGCCCGAATAGAAATGTGGAATAAGCACAAATGCTTGTTAGTAGAAAACAGTAACGGCCACCAAAAATATGCAGAGCACTTAGGCCACTGATAAAAGCGATGTTGTGATGAAGTGGTTAAATCATTCTTCTAGCACCACTTATTTCTTTGAAGAAATTCATTGAGCTTTTTAAACCTTTGTGATAACTTTTGACATTTTGCGGAACATTTTTTTTATCTGAACTTGGATTCAAGACGGGTTTAAAATATATTAAAAAAAATTAAAAAAAAGAGGTTGCCTGTGAAGTCGGTTTACTGACGATAGTTTAACGTGACAACGTCATAAGAAAATACTGATGGAATGGTTGCATTTTTAAAAAAAAAATTTTAATTTTATTTGTTTGATACATATTTTGTATGGATATAGAGAAGGAGGTAAATGGAATTGCAATTGAATAGGTCGAGTTACATTTACACAAACGTGAAAAATTACGAAACATTTATCAAATTCATGAAAGATAGCTTCAATTTCGATTGTGCATCGGACGTTAATAAATCAACAACACCAAGAGGCAACATCATCGATTTGACTTGTTCAAGACACATTACACTCAGAACACTATCTTTCATTTCCTACTTTTCCTATCATCGCCCTACTCTCAACAGAGAAATGATTCATTACCCTGCACACAGGAAGAAGGCATATGCAAATACAAGTATGTGAATTTATATATTATACAAATGCGCATATACATACATATACATACATATATATGCTCCCTCAAGTAGGAGAGAGTCAGATGTCGAACGTTGCCGAACACGGGGGCCGATTGTGCCACTTTGTCGTTCGTTCCGCGCTCTCGCTTGCAGTTCAAGCAAGGTAACGCCGCATTTTTTGGTGCGTGCAGCCGGCTACATTGAATTATAAGACGTTATCAAGAAAAATATATAAAATTTACATTTCAATTTTATTAAAATAATCAATTTTAGTATACCGAGAGTCAATCTTCACTTTTGAAATAAGTTATGGATTCTGATAGTTTAAATAAATTAGTTCGGATTTCGTGACCACCCCATGAAATAAGAGATCGAAAAATATTTTTTAGTAACGATCGCTCTTCAGCAGGTAATAACAAACCTCAGAGTGCATTTCTGCCTTGAAAACTCGTTTCATATGAACTATCTATCATACGGAGGCGGCATGGAATCAAAGGTTTCTCAATTTGTAAGACCACGTAAAGACTCACTCCATTCTCCAGAAATGAGAACAAAAAGGAGCAAGGAAACAGAAAATGCAGTGCAAAAAGGAAGCAAAGAAATAGAAGTTGCGGTCCCCAAAAAGACACTTGCATATGATCAACACTCTGCGAACTTGCAGCTGCCAATATAATGTGGGACACTGTAAGAGGAACTACTCGGAACCGGGTCAGTTGGAAAAGTCATGCAGAGGTCCTATACTTTCAAGAGGACTGAAACAAGGATGAAAAAAATGAAGTGTTCAGAAGTTCTATGTAAAAGAAATCGAAGAACATTTTTTTAGTGTTTAAGGTGCCTTTTTCTGGTGCTTAAGTTGCCTTTTGAGCTTTGATGTATTGAGAGACTTATAATGTAATAGAATTTTATGGAAAATACTTTTGTGGAACATTTTAATCCTCTTATTCCTCACTAGACCGGCCCTTTTTAGCTCTTTTATGGGAAAGTGCATATAATACTCATAACGAAGGGAGATATTGAGTTAAAATGTACTACAAAATTCTATATAAGATCCAAATATGATAAACTTCAAATTCAATTTAATGATAGCTTACATATATTGGAAGATTACCAGTTTACTATAAAAATTTAAAATTGGTTCCAGAGGTCTCACACCCAGTCATCGGCAACCCCCTGAAAGCTGAATTGCACCACTTATTTCTCAAGAAAACATAGATCAAATAGAACTGCATTTCTTCGTGCGCTATTTCCGAAAACCTATATCGGCAGTACAATAGACACTAGTCGCAGATAGTTCTGGAGACGCCACGCCATTCAATTTCCACACTTGTAGCTGTGCTAACTGGTCATTAGACGATTCGAGCTCACGCAGAAAAGCTGGGTTTACCATTTAATGCCAGAAGACGCTATCAAACTGAAGGCGCTTAGCATTATATTTGTACCTGTTTTGATTTAAGTGATACCTTCTGGTTTCTACCTTAACTTTGTTTCTAACTTTTCCATCCTTTTCCTACCTTAGCTTTGTTTCTAACTTTTCCATCCTTTTTCCTACATCTTCGTCAGTACCCGTGTCAGGAGAGGCAAATGTTTATATATTCCTTGGGCTCATAAAAGTTTGGGTCAAAAAAGAAAATATTGACGAAATGCATTGGAAATGCATAAAGTAAGGACACTTGATTTAGAACAGCTAAAGTTTCCTTTGTCTTTTTTCACATATTCTGAGCCAACTACAGAGAAGAAGAAAAATCACCGCATCATAACCATTGCCGGTCTGGCAATGTTTTCAGAAAAGTATGCCTACTTTTTCTGTATATCCTACCATTAAGAAGCTAATGCCTTGTTAGAGATGACCACAATATTGAATATATCCCTTAACATCAGAGAGTGCACGCTTCTTGATCCTTTCCGTTACAATTCTGTTAAGTTTTGACTTGAAATTTTAAAAGCCGTGCTTTGATTCATTCTTAAATCGGCATCTTAAATTTCAGATAATCAAATTTACAATTTTCAAATTACGTTTAGGATAACAATAATTTTTCTGTAAGGTATGCATTGCTTGATCATATTTGACGCTGAGCAGATGCCACAAAAAAATTGTATGCAAATAAGATTGAAAGTCAACCAAACATCGAAGTGGCTAAATACTTTAGCATGTCAGTATTCGATGTACCACCTGCGCCACATCCATATCAACGCGGTATTATAAAAATTATGCCACTTAGCCGTGGGCTTCCCGAGGCGGAAATTTTTTATCCAAATTGGCAAGGAAAAATCCCGAACATACCGTGAAATAAACTGTAGATGGAAGTATCATTTTTATCAACCTTTGACACCAGCTAACACCAGCATGTCTTAAAAATAATTTGCCTCACTCAAAAAGTTACTTTAATTAGCTTCTACTTACTCTTCTTCTTCTTTATGCACTAAACTGCATTACGTGCTTGAATCTTACTAATCTGCGCTGTAGGATACTTTAAAAGAGGAGCTGGACGCTCGTGCAACAATGAGATCCATCTTCTAACTAATTATTCATTATTCTTAGCACATTAGTCTTCTGCTTTCTCCTCTTCAACCGCCAGTAATTCTAGCTTCTTTGCTCTCATCACACGTCCCAGATGCCAGCAGCTATTCACACTTCAAACCACATATAATCTGCGCTGCAATTAAAAACTTTACAGCCACTGTGATCCAACAACAGCTAACACTTATTCATTTACCCCCATCGCCTTTCGCCGACTTCTCACTTAAGTACTTGCCTCTGAATTGCACTGAATTTAATTTTTTTCTAACGGGCCTGTGGCAAGTGTTTCCTGTTTTGTTTTTTTGCTATTGCCACTGCTTTTGCTGCAATTTTTCATGTGTGTCTCCCCCTTTTTTATCTCTGAAGATGTGGCAGTAATGGCCACAAAGCTAGCACTTCTCGCACGGCTTACTGCCTTACGGCTGCGCTGCACCATGCAACCATGCAAGTCGAGGCGACTGATTTCATTTTGTTCGGGATGCCTGAATTAGTATGAACGACAATGCCAATGAGACCGGCTAAGAGTGGTCAAATTGACCAAAACGCTCTGTTGAAGTCAAGGCGAATAGTTGCTCGGCGTTGAGCGCGTTTGCTGTGCCCTGATAATTTATTTTGCCTTTGATAGCAACAAGACGCAGAGTAGCAAGAACGCGTTTGAACGCATGCATAGCATAAATCACGACAAGGCGGCACACAAGCACACATGCACACACATACAAGTGAATAGTGTAGCCTTCAAATAGCAAACACACACACATATGAAACAAACACTTGCAGCAAAAGTGTTTATGTACGCGTAAGGAATTTCATCTGGCATAAAACAGAAATGCAACTGCTGTGTGGCACATTTGTAATCCATTGTGTTGGTGCGCTGGGCCAGGTGGCCCAGAAAGACAGCGAGAGCAGGAATTGAAGCAATGCTCAGGTTGTTTGGGGCAACAGAATTTATGTAACTAAGAAAATTTTCTTGCAACTGCAAATTGGGTGAACACTTTAATTTATACAGATTGAATTGCAAATTGTAAGGAGTTATGCAAGTACACCAAGGGGCGTGAATCAAACTGGTAGTAGAATGAAAATTGCGTAGAAATGCTGAGGCATTCATTTTTGCTGCGTACGGGTAAGTAGTTATTAGCTGAATTTTTCGATAGTTTAATTTATGTAAAAACTAGAAAAGGGTAAAATATTTTAAAGAGAAAACTAAAATTGATTTTCTTAAAAATATATATGTAAGTCGTTTTACCCAACTGTACTGCAGAGGCAGTTCAAACGGAGCTCTTTAAGTGTTTAGTCATTTTTCGTTGACTTCAGCCGCACATCGTTTTCCAGTAATATATCCGGTTCATCGAATTAAAATTAACATGTAAAAACTGGGTGGCAGGTCTGCTAATGTTGTAAAGAATATTTTAACGAGATTCGTTAATACCTATATCAGCTGATTTGTTACAAATTTTAAATACTTATTCACCTTTCGACAGCATCATTATCTCTTCGTTTCTTTTATCTCGCATTGGAGCATAGGACCTCACCTATGCCTTCGTCTTTAGGCATAAATAATAGAATATTAGTATTTTGGTGAATTGGAAAGCAGATCCGTAAGCGCGAGAAGCAAATAGAAAATGGAGATCGGACGAGCTTCTTGAGCTGTTTGACTATCTGTTCACGGTTCACGGCTTATTATGTTTATTATTACTTTTTAGTTCTCTTCTACATATTAATATATAAAAATTAAAGTTTGCGATTGGGTGGTTGAGCATGTTTGTTATCTTTTCACGTTGAAACGGCTTGACGGATTTAAATAGAATTCAGCAAGTAAATAGCTTATAACTTAAGTGAGGTCATAGGCTATGTTGAAGAGCGATGCCACCTATTTAAAAGTTACAACCAATAAAAGTAACAAGTTAAAGCAAATCAAGCATTGTGGGTGTCAAACGACGAAAGGGTATGAAAAACAAATTAATTTCGGAAAAAAATATTCGAGAGGGTTGCCACCTATTTTAATTTTTTTTTTTTTTGAAGAAGTTAAGTAAAATCAGAATATCTTGCCTATACACAAAATATTTTAAGTGCAGTTTGTAAAAGTGTTGCCACCTGTTTTGCATTTTTTTAAATCAAATAACAGATCTTATTAAACGTACGAGTTATGGGTGCACACCTAAGCATGTTTTAAATTGGGAAAGCATATGAAAAAGTCGCTTTGTCAACACGGAAAAAATTTCTTTCCAGATTCAGTAACAATAAATTTCTTTATAAATTACTAGATCATTTTTTGAAAAAAATAAATGAATTAACTAACAAAAAAATAGAGTGAAAAGAAATTTGTTAAATGTCTTGAAATTATTTATTTCATTTAATATATTTTTTTAGAAAATAATACCATAAAAAAACTAAAAATTATAGGGAAATAAAATTTGTTAAAATTGTTGAAATCAAATATTTTTTTATCAGTTAGTTTTCAAAGCATAACTTTAAACCAAATGCCGTGCAGGAGGTGCAGGCGGAAAAAATTCAAAATTTATTTCAGTTTTAAACAACTTTTTATTAAATAAAAAAAAATGATCCTGAGTGATACAAACCTTTATTTTGACATGTCTATTTCACAAATGCCAAATATGATTTGTCTTTCAAATATCGGGCAAATATTATAAATCTTCTTATGGGGTGATTAATTTTGCGTTAGCTTCTATATATATATACATATATATATACAATTAGCGCATATACCTATATAGTATAATTGGCGCATACACCCTTTTTGGGTGTTTGGCCGAGCTCCTCCTCCTGTTTGTGGTGTGCGCTTTGATGCCGTTCCACAAATGGTGGACCTACAGTTTCAAGCCGACTCCGAACGGCAGATATTTTTTATGAGGAGCTTTTTCATGGCAGAAATGCACTCGGAGGTTCGCCATTACCCGCCGAGGAGCAACCGCTACTAGAAAAAACGTTTTCTTTATTTTGGTGCTTTATCGAGATTTGAACCTACGTTCTATCTGATTCCCGAATGGTAGTCACGTACCAAGCCATTCGGCCACGGCGGTCGCCAGCTTCTATATACTTATATAATGAGCGATTAAACCCTTTTTGGGTGTTTTGTCGAGCTGCTGTGCCTGTTATTTGCGGTGTACGTCTTGATGTTTTTCACAAAAGGAAGGTCCTTCATTTGTATGCCGCCTCCGAACGGCAGATGATTTTTTATGAGGAACTTTTTCATGGCAGCAATACTTTCATGGGTTTACCATTGCTGCCGAGGGGCAACCGCTACTAGAAAGAAACTTTTCTATCATCAGGTTTTTCATACCCGGGGTAAAATATCATATTATTGTAAAAACAAGCTGCTGGAGCGCTTTAAAATTTGTTCCCGTGGCATGCGTTTTGTTTTCAATATTTAATAAAACACCAAGCAGAGACTGTTATTGCTTCTGTAAGTGCAATACTTTTGTAAATGATTTACAAAGTTGATTTTATTTTTAACCAAAAAGTTACCGAAAAACGAATTTAACTTTACGTGTACGAATTCGATGTGAAAACTCTTATAGTAAATTGAAACACCTAGCAGTTGTATGCAGTTTGTTATCTTTGTAGTTTATTTTTAATAAACAAATATACATTTTGTCGTTTGACATTTCATTATGTAACCAACTCAACAAAAAATTTCCGTACCCAACTGCCACTATTTTTTCTTATAAACTTCGATGTGTAAACTACGAAAACCAAAGAAAAAGTTGATAATAGTGAATTTTTTTCGAACATTTAATTCTCTTCGTCTTTTTAAGCTAACAGCTCTACACATATGTATGTATGTATGTCAATGCTGAATTGATTATTATGATTTTAGCATAAAATATATATTTTTATATGCATATATAATCAGAATCAGAAGTAAAATTAATAGCATTTAATTCATGCATTAAATACCTTTTTCACACATCATTAGTTTTAGTGAAATAAGCAGAAATTTGACGAATTTTTTTTTAATTAAATTTTTCGCTAGAAAAGAATACATAAAAAATAGAGGAAGTGTAAAAAGGCAACATTTTTTCGTTTCTTCATATCAAGTCGAGTTAAATGAACTTAAAAATAGAGAAGGGATAAAACATTTCGTCATTGCTTCATTTATACCGACTAATATCGAGTCCAGTTAAATGGGGTTTATTGTATTATATTTAAAATTTCATGAAATTTTGTGAATTTACATAAAATGCATCAAAATATTTGTTCGCCTAAAAATGTGGCGAAAGTTGATATAACCCAAAGAAACTTAGTGCGTATGCTACGTTTGCTAGAAGAATGCGTAATAATTTATTAAAAAATGGGCACCAAAGAGTAATAACCGCTTGCACTATGGATAGTAGGAAGGTAATTTTCAAACATGTGTAAGCTCTGTGAACTATTTCCCTTTATTTGTATTCAGATATAAGCATTTTTGGTAAATCTAATCGATAATAAATAATTAATGAAAAATTGTGTTTTTGTTTTAACCCCAGTTCGGAACATAAATCATCTTGTTTGAAGGCAACTAGTCACCTGATTGAAGTGATATTTCATGATTACCTCGCTTGGATTGTCTTCTATATCAAGTTTAAAAAAAGCTAAAGAAAAATATAAAATCATTACTAAATTTATGTCTCTTATATTCAAATCGTAAATTATCTGGCGAGGAGGGATTCAAAATATTTTCGTTTATCTATCTACAAGCAAATCAAGACAAATGAAATGGGCAAATTCAGAACTCTTGTCCGAGTGCGCCCACGTATTCTTGGTGACAACCATCTCAGCTAATCTAAGACCAAATATCAAATAGTATACACATAAGAAAATAAAATATTATAATAAAACAAAAAGCGGGTAGTATCAGGCCCAAATCGTATTTCTTTTTTCGAGCTCACATCGTTTTTAACACATTTTGTGTCATTTATCAAGTCATCATAAGCATTTAAACGTGGTTTAAGGGATACGAGTCACTAGTTAAAAATCGGCAAAAATGTATTATATATTTTAAAAAATTTTTTTTTTGAAACAAAATGGTTTTAACAATACGCCATGTCTTAGAAAAGACCTACGAAAGAAGAAAAATGTGGTGTATCGGACATTTTTGTTGATTTTAAAGCTGCAACGAAACAACACGAAAGGGAGTCGCCTATATACCGCGATGTCTGAATTTGGTATCCATAAGTAATACGGCTAAGCAAGTTGACGTTATTCAATACTAGCAGCGCCATCACAATTGTGTAGAACCGCTCAGAGCCGTTTGATACCAAACGAGGTCTCAGACAGGGTGACTCGCTGTCGTGTGACTTCTTTAACCTGATGTTGGAGAGCATCGTACGAGCCGCAGGACTTAATCGCTCAGGCACAAGTTTATATAAGAGCGTACAATTTCTGGCGTATGTCGATGATATTGACATCATCGGCCTTAACAACCGCGCTGTTAGTTCTGCCTTCTCCAAACTGGATAAAGAGGCAAAGCGAATGGGTTTGGTGGTGAACGAGGACAAAACGAAGTACCTCCTGTCTTCAAACAAACAGTCGGCGCACTCGCGTATCGGCACCCACGTCACTGTTGACAGTTATAATTTTGAGGTTGTAAAAGACTTCTTGTATTTGGGAACCAACATTAACACCGATAACAATGTCAGCCTTGAAATCCAACGTAGAATCTTTTTTGCCAACAAGTGTTACTTTGGACTAAGTAGGCAACTGAGTAGTAAAGTCTTCTTTCGACGGACAAAACAAATAGCTTATAAGGCTCTCATCCTGCCCTTACTATCGCATGACGCAGAAGCTTGGACGATGACAACATGAGATGCGGCGTCAATTGGAGTGTTTGAGAGAGAGAAAATGCGTAAGGTTTTTGGGCATTTGCACGTTGGCAACGGCGAATATCGCAGCCGATGGAACGATGAGCGGTATGAGTTTTTCTACGACCTCGGCATTGCGCAGCGAGTAAAAATCCAGCGGCTACGTTGGTTTGGTCATGTCGACCGAATGCAAACAAAGGCTCGGGCTCTGAAAGTATTCGATGCGATACCAGCTGATGGTAGCAGAGGAAGAGGAAGGCCTCCTCTACGTTGGAAAGATCAGGTGGAGATGAACTTGGCTTCACTTGGTGTATCTAACTGGCGGCAGTAAGTGCGGGAAACAATTGGCTGGTGCACTTTGTTAAACTCAGTCAAAATCGCTTAAGCGATTATCGCGCCAATCAAGAAGAAGAGGAAGAAGGATTTGGAGATCGAACTATACAAAAATTGTATGTGGTTCTTTCCAAGGAAGATACATTTTTATAAACAATATTTTTTAATAAAACCACATATTTTCTTTGTGTTTGTACGAGGCCTAGGAATAAAAGCATTGATGCGAGGCTGTTCGCAAATTATTTCCGTAGAAGAACCGAATAAAGTAAAGCAATCAAATTATTTTAACTGCTCTTATTGTGTGTCACTCCAAATTCTATAACAGATTCTGCATTTCCACGAACAACATTTTTATAACAATAAAAACAATAACTTATCTAATATTTCTGCCCTTGAACACATACATACATTTTGTTTGTTAGTTACGAGTATCATACATGCATTCAATTCACTTGTACGAGTATGCATATGAGTCAATAAAGCGAGCATTCCGCCCAAAATATTATCATGCAACACGCAATGCCAATTTTTTCGTTCCTTCTTTTTTTATTCGCAATTCTCTTGTGTACAGTTGTAGAAGATTATGGCTTGGTATGATTTTATCACTGCATCTACTCGTTTATGTGTGGATTGGAAACATTTCACACATTGAAGAGTGGATATTTATTTTACTACAGAGACAAATTTAAGCGTATTTGTTCAGAGCATTTTACAAGTGGCAGCACTTAACACAAATATTTATTGCCTCGATTTCAAAATATGTTTGATGTTATCTTATCCTTTGACAAATAAGCAAAATAGGGAAATGTAATATATATGTATGTATGTGTGTATGTCAGTGCGAAAGTTTTAATTGAGCTCAAGGTCGTTGTATAATAAAAATTAACAATTTAGAAAAAAAAGAAGTTCGTCCAACTAAATATTTTTTTATAGGTAAATGCATACATACATACATACATACATACATACATACATACATACATACATACATATATGCATTTATATTCATATGTATACACATTCGCAAGTATGTTTATGTTAATACATTTAATTTTATTATGAGCATAAATACGTGCATAAGTAATAAATAAAAATAATGTTATTAGACGCATGTTTGGCTTATAAATCAACGAACAGCATTCGTTGTCGTCTGTTTATTTTTTGGCAATTTCCTGAAACGAGTAGATATCTTGTTTGCTTTGTATAAACAATTCGGGCTTGGTTGATGTTGTCCTATATTCGAACTTTGCCGAGTGCGCGGCTATCGGCAGCTGTTGTGTGAGTGAGAGTATTAAATGCCGAATACATTCCACAAATGCATTTTGGGCTCACAAAAATTACATGCGAAAAAACGAATAACCTTAGGATTGGTTATTCGAATTGAGAGAACTCTGAGAATTAACAGAAGCTGCTAAATAGAGAGAGAAAGTATGGGCAGCAGCAGGAGAGGTAGCATATTCGAAAATTTAAATACTTCAGTTAGAGTAATTGCTAACATAGTGTAAAGCAACACAAACACATTTTAGAGTTACTGTTGTGTATATTGTGGAAGGTCAATTTTATGTTGTGAGGCTGTAGCAGCGCAGAAAATGTTATCACTAGCAGTGGTGTTTTCCTCCTGATTTGCCCCAGAAAATGGTGTCGCTAACAGCTGAGTTCTCCTCTTGAAGGATGAGTAGCAGTATATTCGAAAATAACTCTGCGTTTCTAAAATAACTGTAATCTTACAGTGCGTAGCCTGCACTTAATTTTCGATCTAAAAATAGTAGTTTACCAAGCAGGTAGGTGAAATGGTGGAGGTGCCAGTCTGGCATTTTCGAAGCAGAGTTAGATAAAAATTAGAACTAGAATTCAAATTAGAAACCAAATTTTTGAGAAATTTACGAGTACAATATTAAAAAATATCTAAGGGAGTGTTAAGAGAGCTTTAGAAAAACTGAAGTAGCTGCTATCAGCAATCTACTTCCCAAATTCTTACTCTCACCTCCCTAGTAACCTGAGCAACCATACTAAAGATGAGGTAAGCAAACCGCATAGGAGGGTCAGGGAAGGTATGCGTCACGATAAGAAGGTCTCCCGAAGCTTTTCAGTGACTATCTTGGACCGAGCAGCTGCAAAAGGCGTCTGTTCCTCAGGTTAGAGGGCGCCTCTAAGATGATCTGGTATCGGCGGTTAGAGATTATCTGGTTATCTTATAGGTGAAGTTACCAAGCTTCTCGAGCTAATTGAAATTTTAGAAAAAAAAACAAGCATGAGTGTAAACCCTAACTGAAACCAGTCTCCAAGTGGTACCATATCGCACCCTAAATACAAAAGGGGCACAACTCAAAATTTTCCACACTCGAGCTTGACTTGTTTACACTAGCACAGAAAACAAACTATGTGACATATCACGCTGAAATTTGCCATGTAAGCTTATAACAGTCCTACCAAAAAACAAAAAATTTATTTTTGCCATATGTCATCCGCGGACCGTTTTATTGATAACGTCTCGTTCATATTTGAGCAGAAGTACATTTTGAGTTGTGACCCTTTTGTATTTAGGGTGCGATATATTTGTGGGAAATCCTACTGCATCGGAATTGGAGATGCAAAATTCATGCTAAATTGGAAATAGAATTGTTTCTACAATTGAAAACTTTTCAATGCGCATTTATCGTTGCAGAGCATGCTCTGTGTCCCTCGAGGATGGCAGGAGTTGAGAAGAAGGAGACAAAATGTCTAAAAAACTTACAAGTTTTCAAGACACGCAGTTGAAAGAAGTTAAATAAAATGAAAATTACCTTAAAAGATTTCGATTTACATAGTTTTTTATACAGGGTGGACCAAATAAGACCTACTAATGACTAAAAACTACAGCCTAGCAGTATGTGCAGTTGCTCCATCTTGTTGAAACCACAAATTAGGATACTGCTCCGCCATTGGCGGCAAAAAGTTTTCAATCAATGTTCTGTAAGAAGCTCCAGAAATCGATTCCGGCGTTTCATCCTCATTCTCGAAGAAATATGGACCATAACACCGCACCAACCAGTGCATTTAGATGGGTGCAACTAATGTTTGTGCGTTGCCCTTGGATTTTCAGAGCCCCACAATCTACAGTTTTGTTTGTTGACATAACCATTTAAATGGAAATGCTCATCATCCGGCATCAAAACGTTATTTAAAAAATCAATTTGTGTGGCTAATTGTGTAAGAATAGAAAAACTCGATCATTTTAACGCGTTGTGTTGGACTGTAGGGTTTCATAAAAAAATTTTCAACAACCTACAAAAAGAGAAAAATAAATATGTCAAAAAATAAAAAAGTTATTTGTGCTTAACATTAGTAGGTCTTATTTGGCCCACCCTGCACTAATTTTAACTTACATTGATTTAAAACTTTTTAATTTTTTTTTTTTTAATGTTTAAAACTTTTCACCACAGAATTTCCAAAATTCTGCATTTTATTTGTTGATTGGCTGTGCACGTACATCCCTTTTTCTTGCTAACAAATTGTTGCAAGTAAAAATTTATTCTGCGAAAACTAGCAAAAATTGCCCTCATTATGAACGTAAAAATAATTATTGTTTTTCTCTGGTACTGCATTTGGGCATATTTTTATATGATGCTATCGCTAACAGCACTGTTTGCCTCTTAAGTGAGCATTTGATACCCCCGATAACATTCTCTTTATTAACTCCTAACAGTCTGATAGTAGATGTTTTTAATATAGTAGTGCTTTCGTTTGAGATACCTCTTAAAAAACAAACGAAAATCTGTGATAATAAAAATAAATATATTGTAAAATTAAAGTTATTATACCATATTCTCTGAATTGTGCGGTACTTAAATATAAAATGTAGTGCTGTTCTACTTAATAAAATTGAACTAAAAACACTAAAAGGCACTGCTAATGGCAGGGAAGCTGTTAATAGTTGCACTTTTAAGCAAATGTTGGCCGTAAATGCTATTGTCGACATTTCGGCATCGAAATGTTATCGCCAGCAGCGCTGTTTGCTCTCTGAGTGAGAAGAGAAGTAGCAGATGTGATAATAACACCGCCCCTTCAAATGACTGCTAGCGCACTGTAATTCAAACTGCTCACGGTAGAGTGGTTATAAATACTGGTACTGTTAAGTAAAATTTCTCTGCAAATGCTATTGGCGGCATTTCGATACCGAAAATAGTATCGCTAACAGCGGTGATTTCGCAGTGAAAAAAGGGGAGCCGCATATTTTAAAATGTCTGCGCATCTTAAAATTAATGCTAGAACTCAACATTTTTCGGCACTAAAAATGTTATCACTAACATATAAGTTCTCCTTTGAAATTTTCCTTTTGGATACAGCAGTTTTGAGTTAACATTTTGTCTTAAACATTATTCTGCTTAGAGTGGCTCTGTTGATAACGACAAAGAAAATTTTGCTTAAAATATTTAATATAACAGCGCTGTTGGTTTTCTCTCCACAATAGTAACGTTTCCAATTCGTACATAATGTGCTCCTACGCATTCGAAATGTTTGCAGTGAATGAGTTTGTTCGATTTCTAAGAGCAGTGATTTATTTCCCTATGCCATCTGGGAAGTACAAAGTTATGTTAACAGCTGCTACTCAATTGAAAAGGAAGTGTAAATGTTAAAACTTTCCTCATATTCGAAAGCCAGCCTCAGCTGTTTTTAATTGTGTCCATCATTTGTGTTTTGTTGTTTGAATTTATGGCTGTAGAAAGCTAATAACTTGAACATAAATTTCATCATATTTCTCTTAAAAGCGAGTAAGCAGTGATAAATTTGAATGTAAGTCTTCATAATTGGACTGTTAAACAAATTTGCGCAAAATAGCAATTAAGACATAAAATTTACGAACTGAAATGCAATAACAAAAAACAAAAACAAATTATAATAATAATAATAAAAATGAGATTAAATATAAATGAGTTTTAAATGATTAACGTGAAGTTGGTTAGATTCCTGTTTACATGCTTTTTTGCATGCGTGCAGAGAATGTTTGATAATTTTCATATAGAAAGTTGTGCTTAAATTTCTCCTCTTAAGTTTTGAGGTCACTCGGCGACCACAGTCTTTGCATTTGCATATTAAGTACATGCAAAAAATGCGCAATACCATCAAGTTTTGAAGCAGTCTACATTTTATGCATAATTATGAAAAAATCTAGCAAAACATCTTACATATTCAATCACTGCCGCCTGCATATGAAAAGTGCACATCACCCATACGTCCTTTAGTGCGCCCACACTGCCTAGCTGCCTAGCGATGCGTACTCATCACTTAACTAAACACATAAATACTTCGTTCATACTTAACAACACTCAACGGCCGCTTTGCCTCGATCTACACGCAATAACGATATCATGCACTACACCAGCCAAAATGATCGATGTGACATTGCTGTCTTCAGGCACTTCCTTTCGATTGGCTGTATTACTTCAAAGCTTGCACTCAACAAATATTGTCATACCAACTGAAGAATGTGTGCCAACACATGCACATATGTGTGCATACATTGGATTTATGTAGCGGTAGAGTGAAAGGGAACTGTGTCATGTGCATGATTTTGCTATATTTGATGGGCACGTAAGTGTAAGTGCAAGCGTAACTTGCACTCAGGCAACAAGGAGCTGAAGAGCATATTTATATTGCACAAGCGGAAAATTACTCGACACGTCGCTATAACTGCATGTCGGTGCGCTTGTTTGTATAGTTTTGCTTATGATTGTTGCATTGAATTTGTACACATAACAAAAATATGCATTATTGATAAATGCATGTAGCTCATTTTGTATAGATGAGTAGTGCTTTTAAGGCAATTTGTCATGTTCTATTTACTGCTTTCAGGCGTTCAAGTGCAGTGAATTGGTAGACAGATTTATTAATGTGGTACATTTTTCAATAAATTTTTATCAACATACGAACTGTGGAATTACTTTTTCTTATTCTTTGCATTTGCTCATTTTAGCTTGTCTTCTCGTAAATATTTCTGAAATATTTATTTTCCGCTTGTGCTCTGAAATTTAATAAATATGTTATATTATTTGCGGGCTTGTGTCTGTGCGTGTGTGTGTGTATTTGCGTTCATTTTCCTTTTACTGCAGCTACATCGACGACGAATTCGCAATTTAAATGCATGACTTATTTAAATTCTTTTTGTGGTAAAGCAATTAGCTTGGCTTTTATTTTTGCCTTCTGTTGAAAAGCTGTTGAGTGGAAAACCGAAGTCTGGCTTATCGGGAAAAAAATATTTTGTAGTCAAGTTATAAGAGGCAAATTAACAAAAAACGTAATCACGTGCATGAACACCGTTCGGTTACTATGAGGTTGGATGTTCACTACAGATATACGTAAGAGGAATTAAACGAGAGAATAAGTCTTCTTTTTGAATGGATTTCGCCACAGGCAAAATGTTACTCTTGACAGCAAAGTGCAGTTCTGCCCTGAGAAGTTTTCTGCGCGTTTCCATGTGAAGTAATCAAGTATTTTGGATATTCTCGTTAATTCTGCTAAATTGATTTATTTATCAGCTGGAGTATAGAAAAATTGAAACGCTTTTTACGAAAATTTAAGAATTTTGAGATTTATTCAATGCTGAAAACTATGTTAAACAATTTTGTGAAGTGAAATATTTTTGGTATTTTTGAAACTTTCATATTTCTTTGAACTTTTCAGTATAAAACATCCATAAAAAAATATTTTGAAAAAATAATTGGTAAAAATATGTTTTAGGAAGAATAATATAAAAAAATATTTTTTTTATCATTAATTTTATTATTATTATTAATTTTATTATCCTTAAAAAAATATTATGGAAATAAAATTAGAAAAAAATATTTTGCAAAAATAATTAGGAAAAAAATGTTTTTGATTTTATTTTATTTATTTTATTTTATTATTAATTATATTATCCTTTGAAAAAATATTTTATTATTATTAGTTTCATTATTATTATTAATTTTATTATCCTTAAAAAGAATATTTTGGAAATAAAATTAGAAAAAAATATTTTGCAAAAATAACTAGAAAAGAAATTGTTTTTCATTTTATTTAATTTTTTTTTATTATTAATTTTATTATCCTTAAAGAAATATTTTATTATTATTAATTTTATTATTATTATCAATTTTACTATCCTTAAAAAAATATTTGGAAATAAAATTAAAAAAAAAATAGTTTGCAAAAATAATTAGAAAAAAAATTGTTTAGGAAGAATAATTAGAAAAAATATATTTTTTTTTATTAATTTTATTATTTTGAATTATTTGTTTACCACTTATCAAACTTATTTTCGAAAAATCAATAGGAAATAAAATATTGTAGAAAAATAAATTTTAGAAAATAGTTATAAGTAAAAAATATTAATATATTTTTATAAATTTACTAAACATTTTTTTTTGGTCGTTTTTGAAAACCACCACTCTCATATAATAATATAATAGAAATAAAAATAGAAAAAAATATTATTAAAAAAAAAATTATTTGGAAAAATAATTAGAAAAAATTAAAAAAAAATTAGAAAAAAAGAATTGTTTGTTTATTATTACCTTTTTTACACCGTTTATTAAAATTATTTTAGAAAAATAATTAGGAAAAAATATTATTTTAGAAAAATTATAATAAATATATTAAATAAAATTAGATATTATAATTTTAGAAAATATATATAAGTAGAAAAATATTATTTTGTAAAATTTACTTAACAATTGTTTGGTAATTTTTGAAAAACACCACTCTCATATAATTATAATATATATTTTGGAAAAAAAATTATTAAAAAAAAATTATTTTGGAAAAAAAATTAGAGCAAAAAATTACAAAAATATTTGTTTCTTATTATTAATTTTTTTATACCATTTATTAAAATTATTTTGGGGAAAAAATTAGAAAAAACAATTATTTTAGAAAAATAGTAAATTTAGAAAATAATTATAAGTAGAAAAATATAAATTTTTTCTAATTTAATAAAAAATTTTGTTGGTCATTTTTTTAAAAACACCACTCTCATATAATATTTATTTTATTATTAAAATATAAATAGGTCAAACTATGCTCAGTAATCCCTGAAAGTTTTATAATGGGATTTCCTCCACTTTTGGAGTGTTATTCAAAAACCTACAGCGAATCAGTGAAAAAACAGTGGTCTAAAGAAACGAAAACTGATAAAACAATCGATAGCAATATTAGAACACATGATTTGTTGCACTAGTTTGCGAACATTTTTCGCTGATTAAAGACATATAGGCAGCCGGAAAGGTCAAAAAGATCACGCACTGGACGGGTTGAATAGAGAAAAGGAGTTTATTTTTTATTTAGCACTACCGAGTGGCTTAATTCAATAAGAAATAGAAAGTTTCAGCCAAATCGCTTAATTAACCTTTGAAATATCCCGCATAAGCAAATCAATCGGCAAATCGTGAAATATGAAGAACTTTCAGTGCTCTACCGTGATTGTTCCACACCAAGCAAGGAAAACTACCACAGATTATCATGCAAGAAACTTCATCCGTTCACTGAGATGTTTGACCAGGAAAAATACATATTTTTAATAGAATTTATAGAAAAGGTTTTTCTAATAGTGGTCCACCCTTGGCAGTCAACGGTCAACTTCTCAGTGACTTGCTGTTATGAAAAGTTCCTATTAAAAAACCATCTACCGTTCGGAGGTAGCATACAACTGTAGAACAGCAACACGACGCGCACCACGAATTAGTTAAGGAGCTCGGTTAGATATCTAGCAAGGGATGTACGCGGTAATTGCACATAGAAATGTCAGGAAAAATTCATAAAGAAATAAAATATTCACGTAGGGTAATGAGCAAATAGCGAATAGTAAGCGCACAGGCCAACCGATTAAGGCGGTGTCCTCAGACATTATTGAAAAAGTCGAAACACTTCTTCTAAAATATGTGAGTTTGAAAAAGAAAAACTCAAAAACTGACTTGAATAGCATCTACAAAAACTTTTAATATATTTCATGATCCTCTTGGTGTGTCTAAAACACAGGCAAAGTGATACTCTACATGCAGTGCTCAAAGCACTTTCGCAGTAAAAGCCGGTAGAGTAGTGACAGGAATTTTTGAATCTACGTGAAGAGAACAGAAATTAATTTGCGTATATGTCCGCTACTGCATACAAAACTTGCGTTCAACACTATGAACTTCATTTGAATGACTAGTCTTTGCAGAGGCATACAAAGTGAGTATTTCCTGGCATCACAATCGGCCGGAGAATAAATAATAAATTTTTTTTTTGGTTCAAAAACGCATTTCCTTTGTCGATTATAAAGAAAAATGTGTCATGATTACCACAGAATACTACACAAGAATTCTTTGAAGCTCTAAAAGATGTCATTAAAGAAAAAGTAGTTTAAATTAAACTCGGGATGTGCTACTTTTGCATAACAAAGCTCTCATTCACAAGAGTCATATTGAAATATTCACTTCACTTACAATAATAAACACGCGCTCAATGAGCCAGATGTAGTATAAGTTGGCATTAAAGATGAAACAGGCTGAAAAAATCTTTTCGGCTAAGGAACTGGAGCAAAAAATTAATATACACAAATCGAGCGCAAAAGGACTATTCACCTTAAGTTCTTCTCCACAGATTTTTGCACACCGTAATTAAATAAAAAAAATTATAATAATATTTTTAATATAGCACAATAACAAATATAATATATTTATGCTTTATAAATCACTCGATTCACTCAAGAGTAAGCGCTTAGAAAAATTATGCAGGAAGTAAAGCATTAGAAAATATTGGACCACACGCGATGAAGCTTCATCCTCCACTCTCTCGCTCACTCTTCTACAAGTATTTTCGTATGCCGTCTTTAAACGTAACTTAATTTATGATCCTCAAGTACAACAATAATAGTTCAACAAATGAGCAACCGAGGGCAAAAAAATTTAGGTATAAAAATATTAGTATTTTAATGCGACACCTTCAAAATATTACAAAAAAAAAAAAAAAGTGAAAGGAAATCTTTCTCACATATCTATAAATGCATCAGTAAAAGCACTTATATATTTACATTCACATAATTTGGACTATTGCCTCAGGAGTCGAGGGAGCATAAGAGTAATAAAATAAATTTAAGGCCATCTATATAAATCCATAACTCGACTAACAACATAAACATTACAACGAATATGATACTTTTCACACACTTGCCAACAACAGCAGCATACACCAAAACACAACACACCACACATGAGCGCACTCACACCCAGAAGCATAGCTTAGAGCGCAAATAAGGGCCTGTAGAGAAAACTGGAAGTAGTAAAATAAATTGCAGCCTCTCAGTTAGGTTAGGTTGGCATGGTTGCCCAAGGAATTAGCACACTTGGACGAAGAAAAATGGATTCGTCCTTTGTGATACCATTATGAAGGAGGTGAGGTGAAAGAAGTAGGCCGATCGGTTACAGGGAGAGAGCGGGGAGAGGTGGTGCTGAGCTGGTTAGGAGAGTGGGTTTAGAGTGTGTGGATTACGAACGATGGCTATGCTGCGTTTGCGCTGCTGATCAAATTGATCAGATTTTTAATATCAGCGCCAGCTATATCAGTAAGCGTAGCAAAGAAGTAAGAGCCAAGAGGTCTGGATCTTAGCCCCGCCAGAGCAGGGCAGCTAGGAAGAAGGTACTGAGATGATTCCACCTCATCCTCCATACATGCAGCGCAAAAAGGACTCGAGGTGATTCCAAGTCTCACATGTCCCTTATCTGGCCAGCTCATCCGGCTGACAGTTTCCTTCAATGACGCTGTGACCAAGAACCCAGATGAGGCTTATGTCAAAGAATTCGGTCGCAGTCGAGAGTGAGGTCAAGCATTCCGTGACCAGTTTCGAATACACCGTCTCTGACCCGAGGACCCTTATTGCCGCTTGACTGTCGGAGTAAATATTTACTTTATTGACTGTTAGTACGCATGTGAGCAGCCAATCAGCTGTCCCCTTGATTGCGGCTCCCCATGGCTGGAACATACTGCAGTGGTCCGGTAACCTGAATTTGAGTCTGAGAAAGCTCCACCGCCAACCCTTCCTTCCAACTTCGATCCATCCGTGAACAAGTACCACTCTCTCTCTACTTTTTGATTTTTTTGACAGCGAAGCACTTCGTAATTCATGACGGAAGTAGTGAATGACTGTTTTTAGAGTGTGAAAAGTGTTTGGAAGCAATCCTTCTTATCAAATATATAAATGAAAAATAAATTGATGGTTTTAGTGGTGTGCGTTTTTCAAATTCAATAAATGTGTCATACTTGAATTTTTATGAAACATGAATTATTAAATTAATCAAGATTAACTAGAGAAGAAATCACAACAGATAGTTAAAAAATAATTGTTTATTGTATAAATAATTAGTAAAAATATCCTGAGAATTCTTAAAAAATATAAGTAACGATTAAAGCTGTTAAACAGAGCTCGTTCCGGTTTTACGTGAGCTCACGTAGCAGATAGCAAAGGAAGTGTCCTATACTCAACTCGGCAACTTACTCAACGTTTAGAATTTTTTTTTTTTATTATTAAATTACTTATTAAATGTACTTATTTTGGAATTCTTTTTTCCTTTTTTCTAATATTTTTTTATTTACACTTTATTTTGTAGTCTTTCTAAATGGATTTACATTATAATTCATAAAAGTCCTCTTATAAATATTTTTTTTAATATAAATTTAAAAAGTGACGTTGATTTAAGTATTAAAGTTATATTTCCTGCGATACATACTTTCTAGTAAACAAATTTAACATTTTATAGACAGTTCTAAGAATAGTTGGATCGGTGTTTTCCATTTCAACCTCTAAGAGACATGCAATGGTGTTATGAGAGTAAAGGTCAAATCGAGGACGCTAGATTTACCAGGTTTGCTCTTTGACTATGGCGAAGAAGAAAATTGTGAGGGGGACTTTGGTTGCCACATCAATTAGGGATTCGGTAACCGAATTCTACAGGATCATTTCACACATATTCCCACGCTCGTCAAATCAGTCGGTCGCTCAGACGGCAACGATATGCAATTGGGTCATTTGTTTCGTATATCACCAACACCATCTCAGTTTTTTTCTAAACACTACCCAAGTGACGTCAGCCTGGATGTCAAATCTTGTTTTCAACTCAGCACACGAGCCGTATGTTATGTAGGCTCTGGAAGAAAAACAAAAAACGCCGGCATACCTGCTACGGGTTATAAGACGTTATCTGTCGTACACTTCTATACGACACAGATGAAGGTCATCAGACATATGCAGTGACGAGCGGAGTACCGCAGGGATCTGTACTGGGCCTGATGCTATGGAATGTCCTATATGATGAGATACTGCAACCCCCAGTGCCGAGAGAAGTGCAAATAATAGAATACGCAGATGACATTGCATTGGCCATAGTGGCCAAAACAATTTCGCAGATTCAGAGCATCTGAAGCGAGGCAACAACAAGGGTCAAAAAAGTGCTAACGGCGGTTAAACTTCAGCTAGCAGGACAAAAAACAGAATCAGTTTTCATTACGAGCACAAAAAAGTTAGAAACGACCACACCAAACATTGATGGGCTTAAAGTTACAACACAAGCGGCACTAAGGTGATTGGGTTCTATGGTCGATGATCGACTAAGCTTCAAGGAGCACATTAAAAAAGCATGCGGAAAGGCAGCCATGGTGACGGGGGCACTGTCAAGCATTATGGTCAACATCGGTGGTCCTACTCAGAAGAGCGCTCCTGGCTAAAGTTACCCAGTCTAGACTCATGCATGCAGCACCCATATGGGGAAAGCCCTGATGCAAAAAACATACACGAAGAAGGCGGAAATAGTTTTTAAACTAAGTGCCCTTAGAGTTGCCTTTGCCTTCAGGACAGTGTCGTATGAAGCGGTGTGTGTCACATTGGGTATCATGCCACCAGCCAAAATGGCCTCCGAACCAGGTAAAGTTTACGACAAAGTCAATAGCCTAAACAGGCGACTAACGGCGGAAGAGCGTGAGGAGGAAAGTTAGAGGAGCATGAATGAGTGGCGAAATCTCTGGGACCTTGCCACAAAAGAGATTCTGGCAAATTTGCTGAGAGCAGAATTATACATTATATATAATTGGCGCGTACACCCTTTTTGGGGTTTGGTCGAGCTCCTCCTCCTATTTGTGGTGTGCGTCTTGATGTTGTTCCACAAATGGAGGGACCTACAGTTTCAAGCCGACTCCGAACGGCAGATATTTTATGAGGAGCTTTTCATGGCAGAGATACACTCGGAGGTTTGCCGTTGCCAGCCGAGGGGTGACCGCTATCAGAAAAATGTTTTTCTTAATTTTGGTGTTTCACCGAGATTCGATCCAACGTTCTCTCTGTGAATTCCGAATGGTAATCACGCACCAACCCATTCGGCTACGGCGGCCGCCATACCGAATTACGCTTTGCTAAATAACTTAGACCAAGACCTAATTCAGGTGAAAGTTATGAACTGCAAATTGAAAAATCGGTTTTTTTACGTTTTGCGTTCATTATTTGCAAAAAAATATATAATTTTGCTTTCTTTATAGCTGAAACATCACATTTAATTTTTTTTCGAAAATTAACTTTATATTTCAGGTAGACGTAATTATTGCCTGATTTCGCCCATTTTCAATACCAAGCTACCTTAGAGAAAGAGTAATATGTGTACTTAGTTTCATAGATTTTTCATATTGAAGCATTTGACTTTCATTGATAATTTGAAGCATTTGAGTTTCATAGATAAATGTTTGCTCAAGGACAGGCATCGAATTCTCTCATCATTCTGAGCATTTTAATATACCTATATAAGTCAAAGCTCAATCCAACTCAGCTCTACTTTAAGTTCAATAAGGCAACTGCTCCTGGATGAAGTACTGTGATGAGTAGAGGGCACGAAAGACCATGCGGTAGAAGTGCAAACCTCAAGGAAATCTACGCGTTTCTCGATTTCTTTATGCTGTGTCAAACAACCTCATGTGAATAAATTTATTATACCTTAAAGTACGAGTGCACCTGCATGAAAACCATGTTCCATATGTAGCTGAAAATATTACTAAAATATTCGCAATGATTCGATCGATTTCAATTTTTTTGTTCCTTCCAAACAAAATAGAAACAAAAATCACTAAAAAATATAAAACCAGCCTCTTAAAGTGGTTGCTTCCTAATTTAAATTTAATTTGAATTCGAATTCTTAAGCCAAGCTGGGTCGAAATGGAATTTTGCAAATCTAAATGGCAGTCACGCAGCAACACATTCGGCCTCAGTGACTGATACAAATAACTAAAAAATACAATAAATTAAATAATAATTAAATTTTTGTTTTATTTATCATCACTCATTTATTCATTTTTGTAAGATAAAATGTATTAGAAATTAGTTTTTATTACGTAAAAATTTTGCTCTCACCTAAGAATAATTTTTGAAATATGATAGTAATAAAAAAGCAGGTTAAGATTTTTTACATATTATGCCTTACAATTACACCTTAAATACTTTTTCATAGAAATTTAGGTACCACGTTTCCTTATTGAAATTGAGCAGGTAAAATAGGTGGATATTTTTCATTTATTTTTTATATATATAAATATATTTTTCATTAGAAAAATAGGCGCTAGACTAGGCAACAAAGAAGATATAGCCAACGGCTTTGGTAATCCAGCATTAAATATAAATTTTGTTTGTTTATTCTCTGGTTACTCTTGGGTGATATGAAGAAGTGAAGGGTTAAGCAAAAAAAAATATAGCTCAAAAGAAATGTGTTTGTCGAGTCTTAAAATTAAGCGAAGAACAGTGCTTTATTTTACAGATTATTGATATAGTTTAGATTATTGAATTATAGTTTCAGTTACCATAGATATAATTTTTAAAATTTCAGTTTGTAGATTAGTTGATAAGAGTACCACGAGTGCACTACACGTAGCAGCAGAGTACCGTTTTGTTACCACAATGTAGACCACCACCTGCGAAAAAATACGAAACTTAAAGGAAGAAACCCCATCTACAGCCATCCAGTGCAGGAGTGAAACGGGATCTAGGCTGCACAACTGTCTGAGGCGATACCCAAGAGGTACACAAAGGAACCTCAAGCGCCTAGCCACCCCAACCGATCCTCCCACAAAGAAAGTCTCTTTCTCTGTGGAATCCCCACTGCTGCTGCAATTTAGGTTGTCAAATTTAACACTCATGTGAAAATGCCTGTAAAGGTATCCAAGGCATATTAGATATCAACTTTCGTACTCAAAACTAGTTCCAAGCTAAAGGGAAAGAAACTCGGCATGTATCATTGACAATAATTCCTCTCATGGAAGAGCTCAAGTGTTCTAACTCTTCTGCTTCTAGTGAATCGCACCTGCTCCTTTCCACTAGATTTCCCTGCCGGGCACAATACATACGTCTACGTATGTATATGTGTAAGAAAATATTTGATTAGCTATGTAAGCAACTGTTGTTCGATGAGAATGTGGGAGCAACGGCAGTAATAATGTTTTTATGAGCAAATTTTTATGAGTACTTACTTCCGCCCCAGAAATTAGGAAGTTCTTATTTCATGTGAGTGGCATAATAAACTTTTTCAACTAAACTGAAACTCATGAAGGGATGGATAAGTAATAGAAAAGAAGAGTAAAAGCTGGACGAAAGGCAAAACACAAAAAGAAAAGAAAAACCCAAAATAGACGGAAAGATTGTTTCTGCCGGACAGCAGTTAACATCCAGCAATAACAACTATGCGCCATAGCAAAACAAATCGCACAAAAAAAAAATAAAATAAAACCAAGTACAGTTAGTAGCCAAAGGGCAGCAAGTTTTGCTTGTGTTTTGTGGCAGAAGATCAAACTCTTTTTTTCACTTTCACATACAACATTGCATTGAAATTTATGACGTGTTCGCAAAAGACTAATAATAGCAACAATAACAGCAATTGATGAAAAGACTGCAGCAGTTACCGAACCCGAAATACAAGACTACCAAAAAAAATGCGCTCATTTGATGAGCTTCTGCATACAAATTGCCCAATTGAGCTTAGAAATCGAGAAAGAAAACAGTGAAAGGATGGTACGAATTTGTAAGATTAGTAAGCCGAAAGTTAGTCGAAATGCGGTGGTAAGGGGTATGTTCGAGCATAGCCATAATTACAAATTGCATTTTTGTGTATTGATGGCGAATAACAGAGGAAATTGAGCACACATTTAGGAAGCTTTTGGAAAGGATGATGAAAATGTTTTAAAAGCACGATAAATTAAGCCATTAAAAGCAATTTTTTCTCCTTTTCTACCCAAAGTAGTATTTTCTACGACTTCCATTCGTTGTTGAACTTTTGACTCATTAAATGGCAATCGGTGTGCTTTACGAGCGCACCCCAAAAATATATTATTATTTGCTCAAATATGTTTTTTTGTTTTTCGTTTTGTATTTCCAAATGTACCCAAACGATGTGACTATCAGACGTTGAGTTTTTAGAGTTTTTCGAGTTCAATGCAAAGCTGACCAACGTGCAGAGTTAACCACACAAGCTTATATGCGTTGTAAGCCTGAAAGTGTGCGAGCAATAAATGCGGCACGTACGATAGATAACATCTTAAATTCCATGTACAGGCGGCTCATACCAACCAGCTGCTCTCACCACCGATTTGACTTTGGAGCAAGCAGCCACACCGTATTCAAGTTAACCTCTTTTTCAGCCTAAAAGTCAACTAAAAGTGCGCAAAAGGAAATATTATTTCCTGTTTTATGGGTCATCAGCTAAAATGCCTAAGGGTTGGCCAGAGTCGGCGAAGGAAATTTTTTTAGGAGAGTACACCTTGCAGTAAGAGGACTCATGGGCATAAAATGAATTTCAAAATGTTTATTCTGCAAGTAGATCTCGACACAAAAATATTCGAAGTAGTTGTGCAGGTAAATTTTGTAATAAATAAAAGCGCTATGAAGAGTTGTGGAACGGAAACGGAACGAGTTGTCTGCAAATCTTCCAAGGCAACTTAAAAAAAAAATATTTGAAAATTAAGAGTTTTGAGAATTAAAAAAAAATTCCTGGTAGTAAAACACTATAAAAAATTATAAATTTACTTATACAGGGTAGGCCATATAGCGTTTGCTATTTGAAGCACCTAGTTTTTTGAGAATGGTAACACAAATAACATGTCAAATGTGTTTATAATTTACTTTAAGGTTCGACATTTACGAAATGGGACGCTATACGCTTGGACAAAATTGGGAAATATTGAAAACCTATTTCCAAAGTGGTGAGTCTTCTTCTTCTTTTGTGATTTTCACATAAGTGGCTACGTCAATAAGCAAAATTGTCGGATTTGGGGCTCAGAAAATCCACACGTTACTGTAGAGAAGCAAATGCATATACACTGGTCTGCCGGCATCATCGGGCCATTTTTTTTTCGAAAATGAGCGAGGAGCCGCGGTTATAGTAAATGGCGAGCGTTACCGTGACATGCTCAACGAGTTTTTGTTTCCAAAAATTGAAGAGGATGACATGGACGACATTTGGCTTCAACAGGACGGTGCAACTTGTCACACTGCCAAAGTTACACTCGAACTTTTCCCTACCGTTTTTGAAAACCGAATAATAAGCCGAAATTCCGATATCAATTGGCCGTCTCGGAGCTGTGATTTAAGCCCGTTGGACTATTTTTTGTGGAGAGCCGTTAAGGACAAATGCTATGCGAACCATCCAGAGACGATTGATGCCTTAAAACACGAAATCGAAGTTGTCATTCATGAAATTGGAGCCCAAACAATCGAAACTGTGCTTAAAAATTGGGTTGATCGAATGGCCTACTGTAAAGCCAGTCGTGGCAGTCATTTGAACGATATTATTTTTCATTCCTAAATGACAATGTTCAATCTTCAAAATAAAAAAAAAGGTTGAAAAATTATTGATTAGTTTTTTTTATAGCCGATTCAAAAAGCAAATTTTACATGGCCCACCCTGTACTAAAAACGCACAGAAAGACTTTATCTGTTAAAGTGAATTTCTTCATATTCGGGCAGCGTCCCAGTCTAGCACTCCTCAAGCGCCGTTTTGATGCCATTTTGAGACCTCTAACAGACTGATATCTACAGCCAGCCAGAGCTGTTGATATAAGGGAGAAGATTGATGGGATTTACGTTGGCGCACTGCCCCAGGCTGTCGAAGAAACAAGCACCCAGTGACACTAGTCGTCTAGCTAGCTCCCAAACCCGGACATTTGCAGAGAAAGCGGTCAACAGTCACCTTCTCTGAAAGGTCCCCACAGCTTCTGCATTGAGGGTTAAATGGTAATCCTAGCTTTTGCGCGTATGTGCCGAACGTCCAGTGACCGGTAAAAACAGCTACGAGTTTGGAAGTTGAATGGCGAAGAGTCGCCAGCACTTTCTCAGACCTCCTTCTATTGTACTGAGGTCAAAGGGTTTTTTAAATAGCACATGAAGAAACGGAGCTACATTTTTTCTGCGCTTTTCTGAGAAATAATTTGTGCAGTTCCCCTTTAGCAACTGTCAGAGGGATACCGATGACCGGGTAGGAGGTCTCTGAGGCCAATTCAGTCCCCTTCTCATCCTCCCCAAACTCATCAGCAACTTCATTTCCCGCTATGTTCATTTGTCCTGGAACCCAGATTAGAGAAATGTTACCTGCACACCGAAGAGATTTGATCTCCTCTTTACAAGAGTTTACTAATTGCGTTCTGCCTCATGGCGTCGTCAGAGCCTTGACTATGGGAAAAAATGTTTATATCTCCCTCGCTCCCGCGTTCTATAAGCATTTTGCATGCCTGCAGGATCGCAAAGACTTCTTCTTGAAAAACATTAGCAGTGTTCGGCAGTTGAAAGGAGATAGATAAATTGGCTGAGTTAGAGAAAACCCATGCTCCGACTCCCAATACCATCTTGGAACCCTGCCCTAGCACGACCCTCAAACTCTAGTTTGCGGATAGAGAAACCTATTCGAAGTTCGGAAAAATACGGTGTTAAGTGCCCGAAAATGCTACCATGTCCTTGAGAGATTGCCTCCAGAGGCCAACCTTCTTTAACCTGATTACACTTTGAGCTGCGATGGAAATAAAGTAAAAGTCGATGGGAAGTAAAGGCAAAATGACATTCAGGGCAGCACTGGGGCTAGTTTTACATGCTTCCCACCAAACCTGAAATCCATACGTTAAAATTGGCAGAACCACTGCATTGTACATCCACGCTCCCCACACAGGCAACTTTTTCAATATCTTTATAAGATTGTAACTCATTTTTTGACTTTTTTTGTTTTTGGTCATTAAATTGAAAATATTATTTCCTGCAAGTTGAGCTCAAGCTCAGAATTCTTATTTTATTTTGTGTTTGTTTTTTGTCGTTTTGTTAGTGAGAAGGCTACCAAATAAAAAAAATAATACATTGATTGTTTAGCTCGAAAAATTGCTGTGATTTCAAATATGCGGCATAAAGTAAAAATGCATCGTAAGCAAAAATGCATCGCATTAAAAGTGCTTTATCTAACTTTATCAGCTTTGCAGTCTCCTGCATTGACGCTGTGGTCTGATACCCATATAAACTTGTTAGAGAACCACTCATTTGCATGCAAATGGAAATCAGCAGGATTGAGCGAATGGATTGAGCTTAGACAATTTCCAGGCCTTTAATGAGCCAAGGATCTTGATTGCTATATTACTTGGCCAAAGGAATGAAATCGCTAATCTTGCACTTCCTTCTAATGATTATCAGTAGCCAATTGGCGACTACAACTTCAAAAAATCACAGCAAGAAAAAGTCAATATGGAAGCCTAATTTCAGACTTAATGATGGGTTCTACGTAGAGGACTCCTACATTCAACTTCTTACAAGCACCACGAACGGACGCACTGGACTCTGTTAGCAAATATTATACCCCGTTCAGTCTGTTTTGTGGGTATGTGGGTAGTACAGAATGCACTCGGACCAAAAAAAATGTACAATGTTGTGCATTTGTTATACTAAAAATTGTCTCACATCGTCAAGGGAAAAAAAATATCAAAAATCTGCTGGAATTTTGAGCTCCACACATACATCACAAACTTGTTTGGTTGCCTGCTTCTATATTAATAAGCTATAAAACTGTTTACTGAGCAATTTTCTAAAAATTCTAAATAAAAAGTATTTATAAAAATGGTAAAAGTGTAAATAATTTTGTTTTTAATTTTGCACAAAGTATGATACTTGGATTTATTTGGTTTATTTATTAACTTTTTTTTAATTTTTTTTTTTTTTAAGAACGAAATATATTTTTATAAAAACAATAATTAAAACTAAATAAAACAAAAATAAAAAAATATTCAAAACATATCATTGTGTGGTGAGCCTAACTTTATTTCATTCCCTTTATTTCACTCACTTTATTTCTAAGGTTAAAAATTGTCTAATGCAGTGAATTTGTCGCCTCCTCAAAAGGTGCATTTCTCTCTCTTCTCAGCCCCCATCGGCAGCTCTGTGTTTGGCTTTGCATGCTGAACCGTATCAAATAAATATCTACACGCACACTTGCCCATTTTATATTTGTAGTGCATATTTGGGTGTGATTTGTTGTTGTTATGCTACATACTCACATTCGAAGGCCAAACATTTCTCCATTGACATACACACACACATATCTACGCGATTTGTTGTACTGTGGAGAGTTGTAAGAGCAACAGCAGTTATAATATTTTTCCAATGTACTCAGATCTATTCTCGCGTATGTAAACTACGAATGTTGAACGAGTGAAAATGCAAAAATAAACAGCTCTCATGTTAACATAAAATATTTGCGTCCCCCATGGCAATGCTCTAAGGCAAAAATTGTTGATTATTTTTAAAGTCCCCAATTAAAGTAGGAAATGCTAGCACACAACGCAACCGGCACGTAGCGGTGATAGGCACAACAAATATTTTTATATTTCACCCGAATTCTTTTTGTTGTCTCGCATATTTTGCATATACAAATCAATAGAGAGTTAATGTAATCGGATTTGTAGTCGTGCGTGAAAGTAGTAATTTGTTAGCGTAAAAGTGAACGCCATCAATAATGCAATTTAAAATCATAGACTGAAATAGATTTTGAAATGATGTTGGGTGGATTTTAAAAATAAATTGATTTTGCTGCCGCTAAAGTGATTTTCCAGATTCATAGAAATAATGTGTCTAGGCCGCACAAAAGATTTTGTAATGGAAAAAATAAATTAACTGATTGGGTAATAATAGAAGTAAGAGGCTACTTAGAATTATGATGTGGTTAGGCAGATATGGAAATTTCACAAAATGTGTTTTTAAAAGGGATTTCAAAAGACGCGTTGTTTAAAAATAAAACGTGTAAAAATTTAGATTCTTCCAGGCGTCACTATTATTATTTATTTACAAAATATGGCTCGTAAAAATTATATGTGAAAAACTACATGATTTAAGTGTTCACCAAGAGCACCTCTACAGCTAAAATCCGCTATACAGTCGATTCATGAGTGCCTAGTTGTTGAAAAAGCCGAGAAATCGATGTTGGAGATTGTTCAGCAACACTTTGCGCTACAGCAACAATATTCGCAATGGAGCGTTCAGCTTTTGGTCTGCCAGTCCATTTTCAATCCTAGATAGAACCAGTTTCTTGAATGTTTTTACCAACCTTTGAATTAACGACTCATTCGGACGAATGTTTCCTCCAAAGAAATCACTAATTTTGCGTTATGTTGTTTTGAAGACCGATCATTTTTAGAGTAATTTTCACTCAATTGCGTTGTATTGTACTATCGTGTAAAATTGATATGACATGAGAAAAGGTAACGTCTACAAATTATTCACAACTGAAATCGCGTCGCTTTTGAAAAACCATTTACTCTATGGTCATTGAAGTAAAGATAGGTACTTTTTAATATATATGTACATATGCAATACAAGTACATATAAACAATTTTACCAAAAAACATTTTTTTGAGAATTTCGAAGTTTTTTTTAATACTTGTTTTTAAGTAAAATTTTTTTAATTCAAAATTTTTTTTCTGAAATACATGCAATTTTTGTTACTTACGAGTATAAACAATTTTCCAAAAAAATTTGTTTGGAGAATTTCGAATTTTTTTTTATTTAAAATTTTTTTTTGTGAAACAAATGTAATTTTTGATATTGGAAGTATAAATTATTTTTCCAAAAAAATTTTTTTGGAGGATTTGGAAGTGGGTTTTTTCAAATAGTATTTTTTTATGTAAAAATTTTTAATTCAATTTCTTTTTTAATGAAACAAATGCAATTTGTGTTATAAACGATTATAAGCATTTTTCCAAAAACAAATTTTTTTGGAGAATCTCGAAGTTGCTCTGTTTTTAAATATATATTTTTTTTTATTTAAAGATTTTTAATTGAAAATTCTTTTTATGAAACACACGCAATTTTTGTTATATACGAGTACAAACAATTTTCTAAAAAAAATTTTTTGCACAATTTCGAAGTTGTTTATTTTTTTAAATAATTTTTTTTTTGTAAAATTGTTTAATTAAAATTTTATTTAAAGATTTTTAATTCAAAATTATTTTTATGAAACACTCGCAATTATTGTTATATATGGATGTAAACAATTTTCCAACAAAATTTTTTGGAGAATTTCGAAGTTGTTAATTTTTTTAAATAATTTTTTTTTTTTAATATAAAATTTTTTTACTTCAAAATTTTTTTTTATGAAGCAGATGCCATTTTTGTTATACAAAAGTATAAACAATTTTCCTAAAAACAGATTTTTGGAGAATTTCGAAGTTGTTTTTTTTTTTAATAATTTGTTTTAATCTAAAAATTATTTACTATAATTGAAAATTTGTTTATGAAAAAATTGATATATCAAAAAGAAAGCATATTAACATATGTAAGTTTTTGTTGTTTGCAAACAATTTTCGAAAAACATTTTTTTTTTTTTGGAGAATTTCGAATTTTTTTGTTTTTTTAATTAACAATTTTTTTAACTTAAAATTTTTGTATGAAAAAATTGCTGTATGAGATAAAAAATTATTATGTTTCTATATCTATTGATATTTTTGATCGATTCACAATTAAATATATTCTGCAGGGAAGATTATTTAAATATATAATATATTTTTTTGCTTGTAAAAAATTTTAAATTTTTTTTGGAGAACTTTGACTTTTTTTAATTTTGGTTGGAAATTTTGAAAATTATCGGATTTTTTTTTTAAACATCGATTTTCTTTATTGTTTTTTGAACATTTTTTTAAAGGCGCCCCCGAAAAAAACTTCTTTTTTCAGAATTTCGAATTTTGTTTATAATTAATTATTGGATTTTTTTTTTGGAAATCGAATTTGTTTTGGAAAATTGGACGCGCCGTTTTTGAAAACTAAATATAACAAAAAAAAAATACATATATTTTGCAGGTATTGCAATTGCAATTCTCTATTCACTACGACACTGAATTATGAATGGAGTCCTTGGATTTGTTACCATAATATTTTAGTGAACTAATATTTTTTAAGCTTTACGGGGATTGACAAGATGAGAGCAGTCCTAATAGAGTGATAGTGTAACTATGGTTCAGCTAACTACCATTTATTCAAAACCTAATTGAATCTTGCTACTCTTAGAATCTCTCGGTGAGTTTTAGTTCAAAAATCTTTAGTGACGCATATAGCGTGTTTTTTTTTGTTTTTATTCATATGTTATTTTAGCTATGATAGCTCCTTTTCGCTGAAAATATTGGTTGAAAGTCAGTGGCGGAATGAAGTAAATCGCTTCACGCTTGAAAGACGTTGGAAAATATTGCAAACTTATGATTTTCGAGTGGTCACATCATTTACAAATTTTTATTTGAAAATGCTGCTGAAGACGGTGAGCACTACAGAGAATTGATAAACATTTTTTTTAACCAGAAATTAAAGACACAAACTTTGACGATTTTTAATTTCTGCACGATGGCGCATCCTAGCCTCACAACTCATGCACGAATCGATCTTTTGCGAAACACAGTTCAGTAATCATGTAATCGATAGATGATACTCGCGGCGTTGTCAATTGGCCACCTTCAGGCTGCGATTGGGTGCCGTTACGCTTTATTTGTGGAATGCTGCGATGGACCGATATTATCTGAACTATGCCTTAATGATTAAGGCAAATATCGAGCAAACCATTCGTGAGATAGGGCCAGAAACCTTCATCAAGGTCTTGGAGAACTGGGCTGTGCAGGATCCACTATTGGGATTACTTCTGCTATAGCCCGGCCGTGTTAATAAAACCGTATTCTATACCATAAACAATGGGAATACTTGAATAAACTCTTTGGAGTAAACCAATAATATGCCGAAAACTTGGCTTTTGTTTACTTCTTTTGAATATGTAAAAAGAAATTACTATATAAACCACCGTCTCCAATGGCAATGTCAGCTGTATCGAGCTGCCTGACGTGTACCAGAATCAGTTCTCTAGTCATAATCTTTGGAATAATCGCTTGCTTGTCCAATCAACTTTTAATATTACGCAACACTTTGTAATGTTTTCGATTTTGGCACTAATATTTTTAGATTTAAATTCGATCCGTTTTCTTTATTTCTTTAAGTGAATTAGTCAGCAAGTCTGTTAGAGACCTGAAGGGACGAAAACCTAAGAAGGTCACTTCTTCTTTTTGATTGACGCGATAGCCACTTAAGTGATTTTGGCCGAGTTCAACAGTCGTTTCTTTCTCTTAAAATAAGTTATATGTATATTTTATTTACAACGAATTCTTATTAAATAAATAAATTGAAAAATAAAATAAATAGCAAATAAGGTTGTACTTGACTATTGTGGAATATGAAAAATATTAAAAAGATTTATTTAAATAAAAAAAGACAAATATTTCATAAACCGTTGAGAATTGAAAGCATATATGTATGCTAAGTCGTAATTCCTCTTAAATGCGACAAATAAAACTAATCCTTATATTTTATACCTACAGAAATCCTTTACTAAAGTTCTCAAAATAGCAGATGATATATAGTGCACCTTTAGAAAATAAAAATAAATAGAAAAATGTAAAACTACTTTCTGCTTTCTGTCATTGACAGGGTTAATTATTTATACGAATTGGTATTGCTTCGAGTCCAAGCATTATTGGCGAAAAATCGCAACACGTGTGGAAAGAGGTTAACTACTAAAAAACTTACAATATATTTTTTTTAATTTCGTGGATTTATTCGTATTGAGTCTCTAAGTAGATGTGAAAAGAATTAGTCAATAATTCGATAAGAATTTACGCCCTCATAAGCAATGCAATTAGAAGGAAAACTGCCAATTTTTTCGTTAATGAAAAGCTAATCAGGGTACAGCGCCATCTCTCGATAATTTGTGTACATATTCTCTAAGCTTTCCTGACATGATACCGAACTTTTCATACCAATTTAAACTGATTTACTTCATGGCATAGTATTTATATATACAGTTTGGGCAGTAGTTGACATTCGTTTGAAGTGTAAAGATACTTTTTTATGAAATGTCTACGTTCGTCCCGAAAAAGCAGCTTATGCGGGAAGTCATGCTTCATTATTACCTCTTAAAGAAAAGTGCGTCTGAAACGTTTCGTATATTGTTCAATATTTACGGCAATCACGCTCCATAAAATACAACTTATAAAGAGTGGTTTCGACGCTTCCAAAGTAGCAACTTCGACGTGAGTGATAAAGATCGCGAAGGGTACCGAAAAAATTCGAAGATACTCAACTACAACAATTATTGGATGAAGACGCATGCCGAATCCTTGACGATATGTCTAAAGAGTTAGATGTTGGCAGATCAACCGTCGGTAAACGTTTGCATGCAATGGGAAAGGCCCAGAAAGCACGTAACTGGGTGGCACATCAATTTGAGGGAGAGGGATATCGCGAGAAGTTTGGTGACGTGTGAGATGTTTCTTGAACGGCAGAAAAGAAAAGGTTTTCTGCATCGCAACGTCACTGGCGATGAAAAATGAATTTTTAATGATAACCCTAAGCGACGGAAATGTTGGAGCTTGCCAGGTGAACCAAGTCCATCGACAGCGAAAAAAAAATGTTTATGCTTCAAAGGTTATGTTATGCGTCTGGTGGGATCAAAAGGGTGCCATCTATTACGAAGTCCTTAGACCATCTGAAACCATCACTGGCGATCGTTACCGACTGCAGCTAAAGCGTTTGAATCGAGCTCTCAAAGAAAAGTGGCTCAAATGGGGCGGTAGACATGATAAAGGGATTTTGCTGGTTGCTACATGACAACGCCAGACCACACGTTGCTCAATCGGTCCAGAAATATTTAGAGGGACTGAATTGGGAAATCTTGCCCCACCCGCCGTATTCCCCAGCTGTTGCACCTTCGGATTACCATCTGTTGCGATCAAAGCAGTCAGCCCTTATTAGAGTGCGGTTCACTTCTTAGGAGAGCATCGCAAACTGGCTCAATGAATGGAGCAAGGCAAAAGAACTCGATTTTTTCGTCAGAGGAATCCGTATGCTGCCTGAAAGATGGAGTAAAGCGGTAGCTTCTAATTCGTAACTTTGGCTAAGAAAAGACGGAAACTTATTTCCATATTCAATAATTCATGCTAGTTTAGCTGGTAATTCAAGTTAATCACACTTTGAATAATAACTCCGCTTACGGAAGACTTATATGGCGTCTTTCATTTCTGACGCTCTAATTTCCACAATGCATGATGGACGGCTGGGGAAAGCTAGCGGAAAAATTCCGTGAAAATCCACATGTATTTGATGTTGACAGTCAACCATGGAATACTGTCAAATTCAACAAAGCATTAAAACTATTAAAATGGATTATCAAAATTAGTACTCCAACTAAGCATGAAAGACAAGCTCATTAAAAATAAACTATCCAAGTACTATGCGGAAACTTATAAGTGGTAAACAAAAAATGCCCGCTATGCATTGCCAAAACTCTCTATATCCAACAGAGCATCTTTTAGGCGCACTCGAACTCATTTATCAGCCTGTAGCCTTTAGAGCTTTGAGGAAGTTTTTGTTCTACAATTATGAATAAAAAGTACTGAAACTTATTTAGATTGCATCTACAGGTAAACTGAGAAAATTGTATTTAACTTGAGAAACTTCACTTGCAAAATCTCATTCATATGCTTGGATAAGTTTCATTTATGTTTGAATTTTTATTGCTTGTGCAAAGAACGCACGCAATTATCCACCGGGCATCGGCTAGCACTCTGCACATTTCTACTATGTATATTACTTTTCTCACACGATATCGAGATTTGCAAAACGCAATTCAATTCCGGCCTCAGAGTGCTAATATTTGTTAAAACACACTGCGATAGAATAGCAAATGCGAGTGGTAAATAATGGTGTGTGGCAGGATGAAGAAGCGTCAACAACAGTGTTGGTACGTGCACAAATACAAAATAAAAACGGCATTAGCCATTTGCATATACAATTGGCTAAAAGCAGTACAAAATAGCAACAAATATAAGTGCATGCAAACACTGGCACACACACACACAGAGAGAGAGGACGATTCATATATACAGATGATGTGACAAAAATACTCATAGATTGCATGCGAACGCAAATGCCAATGAAAGCAGCACCAAACGATAAACAGACATACCATTCTGTCAAGCTAACGAAGTGACAAACTGACATACTTTGAGTAGTGTGCAAAAAGATAAAGGCACACACAGCCACACATTCAACATGCCACGAATCATTCTGCAACGCTACACTAATACAAAACACGACCAAGCCAACCAAACTCTTGGCAAGCCAATTGCGTGTTAGCATATTTGCCAGTGCGCGTGTGTGCGTGTGCACTCACGTTGCTGTTGTGACTACTGTGTTGACTGTGTACGGCAAAAATATTGGCAACGCGTGTATGCTGATTTCAATGCCAAAACCGAAAATTGGCTGCACTCAAAAGGTAAACGAATTTGCAAAACGCCAATCGCGAGCAGCGCTGACAAAGCGAGGTAGGCGAGGGTGTTAGTTAGCAATAAAAAGTATTTTCGTATGCTTATTGGCAATGAGGTGGTAGTCGAGGTGGTAGTGGTGCAAGTAGGCGCTTCCGCCATTGAGGTGCGAATAAATGCGCAAGCACGCACGCATATGCGCGCTAAAAAGGTAAGTAGTCGCACAAAGTCTGATTTATAGCGAGCGAGCTTCTTAGTTCATGCATATGCGGGTAACTGTATCTCTATAGTTCGCTATGCTAAGTCACTTTGTGGCTCCGATCCAAGTTAGTGTACGAGTTATTAAGTTACTTATTTCAATCTGAAGCAAAAGTCATAACTCAAAAGTGATTTTTATCTCTAATTTTTTCGAAAACTAATACACCAAAAGTGTTATATAACTTCAAAAAAGATAGAAAAGAAAACTTTTTTCGGCAATATTTTAATCCACTTGAAATGGTAGCTGTTGGCACTTCAAATTCAAACGTTTTAAATAAAGCGAAAAAAAATACTTCAAAACGCACAACTTCTGCACAGCAGTCACTTTGCATACTCAGTCTGTCGTGATTTGTTTTTGTATTTTTGCGTTTCTACCATTCAAGTAGAAAACTTGTAAATGCAGCATGTTATTTACCCAAAAATTGTCGCCATTTGCATTTGCATATGAAAAAGTTTTCAAAAATAAAATTCATAAAGAAACTTTTACTCGATTGCTATTTTTGTTATTCTTGCAAAAGTTATACGCAGCAGCGGCTGCTGCGGCGGCGGCTGGCGTTGGTGGCAGATGTTGATGTTGGCAGCGAATATTGATGTTGTTAGCTGGTGTTGACGCTGATAACTATTTGGATGCGTACATCTGCCACTGCTGCATTTTGTCAAAGTTTTACGCATACAATTCGTAAATCACAACTTATAATCTGAATAATTGCGCGCTATAAATGCGCGCGCCGCATAAAATCTTCATTAAAATGCATAAGTCGTGAGTTGGTACTAACCTGAATTGGGTTGTCCATTACTGTTGGGCCGTGCTGATGGCGCACCATCGCGCGCCTCCACTTCCAGTGCATAAGCGCCTTTCTTCTCTCTATCGAAAACGGTTTTGGTAAAGATTTCACCACTTTGCAAATTAATTTCGAAGAATTCTTTGCCCTCGTTGCGTGGCGAATCGACGATGTAGTAGTAGACCTGCAGCGAGAAGACAAAAAGAGAAACAAAAACAAAAATTAGTAAAATTAGCAGTGAAAAGGCATTGAGTGTTTTATGTGAATGCAAGCAGTACCCCCCAGGCAAGTCTTGCTGTGGCTCAGTATGGTGAATTAGGAAGTAAAATAAGTAACTGCGGTAGTACCGTTGGTCAAGGAAGTGTATTTAGAAGGGAAAAACTGTTGTTTTTTGTTCTAAATAATTTGTAGGATTTTAAGAACTTAATTTTTTCTATTGTATTTCTTCCAATTTCTTGGGGGGCGTCCATAAATTACGTGAGGTGTTTTTTTCAAGTGGCGCGAAAACAACCGACAGGCTACACTGTACCGCAAATTCAGATTAAATTGAGCTATTTGGTATAAAACAAATATGGTGGTTTGACAGTAGTAATGTATAACGTCGAAGTATGAATGAAATTATTTTCTTTTGAACGAATTAGTGAATGATCTTAATCATACTACGATTACGCTTGAGATTAAATCTTAAGCATGTACAATTTTTTTGTTTCAATCAGAAAAAAATTGCGTGATATTTGCCGAGACCACCCCTCTCTCCAACGTAAGATTAGATGAGATTTGACTCGACCCCCTCCCCCCCTGACGTAATTTATGGACGCCACCTTGTGATATACGAAATAACACTGGAGTTAAAAAGTTATTAGACATAGGGAGTACAACCGCTACGTACACTACGTACACGCATACATGCACGAGTATAAAAACGTAGAGCATTGTTCGAAAGAGCATCACTTAAAAACTATAGCTCCCATATTAATATTTTTTAGAAAAAGGAGCTGAAGATACAATAATTTTCTTTTAAATCATTTTTAATAATTTTCTTTTAAATAATTTTTAATGTATGTATCACCACACCATTTATAATTGGCGCTTACACCCTTTTTGGCTGTTTGGCCAAGCTCCTTCTCCTATTTGTGGTGTACGCCTTATGTTTTCCATGTTTTCCACAAATGAGTTTGATATGTGAATGGAAATAGGAATTAAAAATTAAATATAACTATTATAGCCTGAATATCAAAGTAAATATTTTTCAATAAACTTAATTTTTCTAGTCGGGTGTTGCCACCTGTTTGTAATAATAAATAATTAATAAAAAAATAATAATAAAAAGTACAATTGCACGTGCCATCAAGGTAAATATTAAATATATGTAAAAAAAATTTAAATGATTAAAAAAAATTGTATGGCGTTGCCACTTTAATTGTATTATGAAAATAATAGGACTATGAATAAGTTCGTGCGGTTTTACAACAGATGGCGTAACTTGATTATTATTCCATCGATCCACATTTCCAAACATTCATTGGAGAGCTACTGTCGTAAGGCACAAACGTCAGTATAAGTTTTTTATTTGAAGCGTAAACAACAATATTTTTACCACACTTGAAAATGTCGAATTTCGTGCCAAATAATGTGTTTTTGCGGGGAATTCTTCTTCATTATTTTAATATGAAGAAAAAAGCAGCCGAAAGTCATCGTATCTTGGTGGAAGTTTATGGTGAGCATGCTCTATCTGAGCGAACGTGCCAGAAGTGGTTTGCACGCTTTAAAAGTGGTGATTTTGGCTTGGAAGACGAAGAACGCGAGGGTGCGCCGCCAAAGTTCATGGATACCGAATTGGAGGAATTGCTCGATCAAGATCCGGCTCAAACGCAAGAAGAGGTTGCAAAAACTTTGGGAGTTGATCAATCAACCATTTCCAAACGTTTAAAAGCCATGGGAATGATCCGAAAGGCAGGCCATTGGGTGCCGTATGAATTGAAGCCAAGAGACGTTGAACGCCGTTTTATGGCATGCGAACAACTGCTTCAACGGCACAAAAGAAAGGGTTTTTTGCATCGAATTGTGACTGGCGATGAAAAGTGGGTCCATTACGACAATCCAAAACGTCGGGCAACGTATGGATACCCTGGCCATGCTTCAACATCGACGTCGGCGCAGAATATTCATGGCCTGAAGGTTATGCTGTGTATCTGGTGGGACCAGCTGGGTGTTGTGTATTATGAGCTACTGAAACCGAATGAAACGATTACGGGGGATGTCTACCGACGACAATTGATGCGTTTGAGCCGAGCACTGCGAGAAAAACGGCCGCAATACGCCGATAGACACGACAAAGTTATTTTGCAACATGACAATGCTCGGCCACATGTTGTACAAGTGGTCAAAACATACTTAGAAACGCTCAAATGGGATGTCCTACCCCACCCGCCGTATAGTCCAAACCTTGCGCCATCCGATTACTATCTCTTCCGATCGATGCAACATGGCCTGGCTGAACAGCACTTCCGTAATTACGATGAAGTCAAAAAATGGATCGATTCGTGGATTGCGGCAAAACCGACCGAATTTTTCACAAAGGGAATCCGTGAATTGCCAGAAAGATGGGAAAAAGTAGTAGTAAGCGATGGACAATATTTTGAATATTAAATTTGTAACCATTTTACGTCAATAAAGTTTCAAATTTCGAAAAAAAACCGCACGAACTTATTCATAGTCCAGCAATTTATCACAACTTTCAGTTGAATATTAGACATAGGCATCAAATGCAAGTTGCTAAAATAAGCTTTAATAAAAGAGTATATTTAGCTGGTGTTGCCATATTATTGCAATTGCAAAAATAACAACTTTTGACACGTACATTTGAATACTAAACTAGGGATAGGAAATAAAAGGAAGCTTTAATAAAAAAAACAAGCGTTAATAAAAAATGTATAAAGCTAATGTTGCCACCTTTTTGGAAACTAAGAAATTGATAACAACAATATATAATATAAGTAATATATTAATTGAAAACAAAAATATATGTGTGTAGATATTTGAAGGTAAATATAGCTTTAATGCAATAATATTTTTAAAAGGTGTTGCCTTCTAATTAAAAAAAAAATGAAATTTAATACCAAAATTGAATTTGAGGTTATATTTTGTATATAAAAAGGTAAAAAAATAATAAGCCTTAATTAAAATAATTTACATGTGGCGTTGCCACTTATTTATAAAGCTTCAAGTAGTAAATAACAGTACAGAGGAGTTAAATATTAGAATGTTGTATCACGCAAGTTTCGATTGAGAGCATTTTAATTACAAAGTGTTTCATGAATGGTGTTGCCACTTAATTTTTGATTAAATAATATTGAAATTGCGTAAAGCAAGCACGATAAATTAAAAAAAATATCAATTAAAAAGATAAATAATTTACTTTCTTTTATTACGAAAGACCTATGCACGTTCCATTCCGCACAAATTAACTTCTTCTTCTTTTTCTTCTTCTTTTTCTTCTTAGCTTCACAATCCGTGGTGGACCATAGCTTCAACAACAATTTTTCTCCACTTTATTCTATCCATGACTACATCTCTCCAGTTGTGTACGTTTATTTGCTTAAGATCTGATTCGACGCCATCTAACCATCGCTTTCGTGGGCGTCCTCTTTTTTTTCCTCCAATGGGTGTTAAAATAAAAGCTTTCTTAGCATTTCGCTCTTTCGGCATGCGTAGTACGTGCCCAATCCATCTAATTCGTTGGGCTTTGATAAAACGTATTACATTTTGTCTTTGAACGATTTCTTCGATTTCATTGTTGTAGCGAATGCGGTAGCTGCCATCTATTTTTGCAACCGCACAAATTAACTGAGGATCAAAAATTGCTCAGAACTCAACATTCGAAAGACCTCATTAAAGAGGCGAGAAAAGACGAAAATTTCCTTTGCAACATTGTAACTGATGATGAAACGTGGTGTTTCCAACAACATCCAATCTGAAACTAAACGTCAAAGTGCCAAATGGAAGGCACCAGACGAGTCACCACCCAAAAAATCGCGTTTGGAGAAGTCAAAAATCAAGTTGATGCTCATTTGTTTTTACGATTCCAAGGGAATTGTTCACAAGGAGTTCATGCCAACGAGCCAAGACGTCAACACAATTTTTATTTTTGCGTTTTGAAGCGTTTGTTGTATCGCATTTGTCGAATTCGCCCTGAATATCGCGAAGGAGGAAGCTGGTGCTTATTGTATGATAATGCACCAAGTCGTCGATCTACTCTTGTGACTGATTTCTTTATTTTTTTTACTAGAAATCGCATTTTAACCATCAATCACTTACCGTATTCACTTTATATGGCTCCCTGTGACTTCTACCTATTCGAAAAATTGTATTTGACTATGAAAGGAAAACGTTTTGCGCCCGTAGAGGCCATCCAAAAGGCTTGCACCGACATCCTGATGGACAATCCGGTCAATGAACTGAAACTCTTTCGAAAAGCTTTTAGATCGCGCAAAACAGTGTACCGAGGCCAAAGCAGACTATTTTGGATAAATAAATTCCAAGTTATGAGAATAAATCTCCTGTCGGTTGTATTTTAGCTCAGTCTTGTTTATTTTAGACTTCCCCTGGTATATATATATTTTTTTTTTTCAAAAGTTCGATTTACGAAATATGTCTGATAGTGTTCCTCTTCTCTCGTAGCATTCACTATCTATCTACCAATGCTTGACAAAAATATCACGGATGAGCTCTACATGTTGTACGAAATAATAGTTCTGATATTCGCAATTGTCTAAGCCGCAATTGTCTATTATTTTATTTATCTGATTATTTACTCAGTTTCTGCATAGCGACGATTTCACTAAATATTGGGTTGAAGGGAAAGTTCTGTCGCATTTTAAAGAAAAATTTCATGTCGAACCCAAACACTTTGCTTTAACACAAACTCAAGAAATTTAACGTGATCTCTAACAGTTGTATGATGAATGCCAAATTCTTCTGCAATTTCTCGACTAGTTAAATGTGGATTATTTTCGAACAAGAATCGCAAAATATCAATATCGATCTTTCTTCTTGATCGATCACTTTCTTGGAGGTCCAGATCCGCGGACAGAAATTTGCTAAACCATCTCTTCAAAATACCGCACATAAATTTTTACATGCAACCGATGCCTTGCTAACTTTTTGGAATTCATACAAAATGCGGTGTCGTAAATGCACTTTATGTACTGACACATTTTTCACTTCAAATATCACAAGCAAACGATGAACTCACTAGTCAGCATTTTTTTTTTTATTTACAAGAAGAATTTCCTGCCTATTTAAAATACGACAGAACTTTCCCTAGAACCCAATACTTGAATTTAACAGATGATATATCGGAGATAAATAGAAATTTTGTGCAGCTTTTTTTAATATAGGTTGGCCAAAAAGTCTTGCGGTATTTCCGTTGCCAATAAAATTTGTGCAGTTTATGGACCCGATACAGTTTCCATTTCTACCGCACAACGATGGTTGCAACGTTTTCGTTCTGGTGCAGAGGTGATCGAAGATGCGCCACGGTCCGGAAGCCCTGTCGTCGAAAATTGCGATAAAATCGCTGAATTGATCGAAAGAGACCGGCATAGTAGCAGCCGTAGCATCGGCCAAGAGCTGGGCATGAGTCATCAAACCGTTATAAACCATTTGAAGAAGCTTGGATTCAAAAAGAAGCTCGATGTATGGGTGCCACACGACTTGACGCAAAAAAACATTTTTGCCCGTATGGATGCATGCGAATCGCATCTGAATCGCAACAACATCGACCCGTTTTTGAAGCGGATGGTGACTGGCGATGAAAAGTGGGTCACTTACGACAACGTGAAGCGCAAACGGTCGTGGTCGAAAAGCGGTGAAGCTGCCCAGACGGTGGCCAAGCCTGGATTGACAGCCAGGAAGGTTCTTCTGTGTATTTGGTGGGATTGGCAGGGAATCATCCACTATGAGCTGCTCCCCTATGGCCAAACGCTCAATTCGGACCTGTACTGCCAACAACGGGACCGCTTGAATGCAGCACTCATGCAGAAGAGGCCATCTTTGATCAACAGAAGCCGAATTGTCTTCCATCAGGACAACGCCAGGCCACACACATCTTTGGTGACGCGCCAGAAGCTCCGGGAGCTCGGATGGGAGGTTCTTTTGCATCCACCGTATAGTCCGGATCTCGCACCAAGTGCCACCTATCTCTGTCCATGGCGAACGAGTTTGGTAGTCGGAAGTTGTCCACAAGAGAGTCCTGTGAAAATTGGCTCTCCGAGTTTTTTGACAATAGGGAAGCGAGCTTCTATAAGAGGGACATTATGAAGTTGGCATCTCGTTGGGAACTCGTCATCGAACAAAACGGCGTATATTTGACTTAAATCTCATTATTATAACCAATTTTATGAACAATTGAAAATTCAATAAAAATACCGCAAGACTTTTTGGCCAACCTATATTTTACGTACAAAACTGTTTATAAAAATGGGAAAATTGAACTTTGTGATAATATTCTGTCCTTTAAATAAAAATACTTGTGCCGCTTTGTCACCTCAAATATAGATAAATTGTTGGTTGCCCTTTTATGCTGGAATATCGAGAATCTGACGTCTTGAAACTATTTTGATGTGTGATTCTGATTCAGCAAGTGAACTCGATAGCGCTATCGAGTGGTAATGACTATCCCAAATTTTTAAATCATTTAAAAAAAAAAAATTGAAGCTCTTAGTCTTTAAGCAATTAACTCATTCCTTACACACTTTTGATGCTGATTAGTCTTAATTGTAAAATGAAATTACCTAACCTGAAAAAAAATTCTAAAATATACTAGAAACTTTAAATCAGCAATCTACTTCTACTACTATTTTCCAATTTTCTACATCTCTATCCTTACATCCTTACGCGCGCAATACTTCATTTGGTTTTTTGAAGGGTACAGAATGAAAAACAGGACACTAGACAAAAAGCCAAATCAAATACTGAATTCGCGCTACCAATTCAACAGTTTCCCAATTATATACAAGTGCAAATTTAGCTCACCCTGACACATTTTCTCAGTGAAAGTGTCTAATACATTTGCGCTTGCGAATACATTTTAAAAAATAAATGTTTTCCATTTTGCTTTTGGAATGTCAAACAGATGAAGGCATTAATTAGTATGAGCACTTAGTTAAAAAAAGAAACAACAGCTGGTATCTAGGCTTCACTTCTCCATTTTACACCCTGTAACTTTTCACATCTGCCCAATTTTGCGCGTCAAAAACGAAAATAAAACATTGGGGCGAATTATCACGGATATATGGCGCATACAGACCGCAAGATTGTGGCTACCTGCAATGGCTAACTTGTCAAGCGGAAGCAACGGAAGGCCGATTAGCAGCGAGCGGGGCGCACACAAGCCTACTAATACTCGTACAACTTCACGGCACTTACTGGCGAATTTCACTGCATACGGACAGTCGCACAGTTTCAAAATTTTTACTATTTTCTTTTCTTTTGGATGTGGCACATAATACCTTTTGGCATTTATTAGCGTGAAAATGTGAGCAAGATGGCGATATAAGCCCGCGGCAAAGACAGCAGTTCTAGTAAAATTGTGAAAATGGTGTTTGAAATTCTAATACGAGAAATAATGGGACTTTGCAGAGGCAAAGTACTATACAAAAAAAAAATAAGGAAAAAAAACAATGGCCGACATTGAAACGCTTCTTCTTTTTTTAAGTATAATTTTTAATTTTTTACAGCATATTGTAATTACGCACGCAAGTCATCATGCCTTTTTGTGCTTGGCGGTAAAATCCTCGGGCATTGTTTTTCTGTCTATTCCCTTTATTTTTTTTCAATTTTTTTTTGTAATTTTTGCTTTGCCGCAATTTCCAAGTCAACGCGCTTGTGAACTGGCTCAGTATTTGCTGTGGCTTAGTAGGCGTGAGCTTGCACAGCATTCATTCCACTCAACTGATTTCAGCACTCATTTTAGTAATTTAGTTACGCTGGACTACAGCGGCCCCAACAATTCTATTCCAAGCTTTGTTTTTCTACTTAAGCACCCCTTCCACCACTTTAGTGCCTAGCTGATCCCATTTAATACGCCTTAATAAACATGCAATTTTAATTATTTCACAAGCATAATTTGTTTTTGTGTTCGCGTGAACGGCAAAGCGTAAAAGGATTTGATAAGATATTCGACAAAAAAACAGAACAGAATAGAAAAACCAAACATAAATAGTCCTTTAATTTTAGAAAATTGTGAACTCTACTCGGTGTATGTTTTGGGTACATAGGCCACTCTGTTTGGCAATCTGCATATCGCTAAGCGCTTAGCCAACTGGTTGACTACTTGACTGCTTGACTGTGTAGCTTACTGACGCTTATCAACCGCACTCACACTTGACTGCATTGGCACAAGCGCTCATCAGCGTCACTTGTACCGCCGTTGTTGCTCATACGCCCCTACGGCTCTAACACACAAATTAGGTGAAGTGAAAAGTTCGAAATGTTTTTCGTTAGATGTCTTTTGTGCGTCATATTTCACGATACTTATATTTCAATGAGTCATAATATGTCGTGATTTAAAGCTGAAAAGCTTGCAAAAAGTGCTCTCAGAATAATTAGTTTTTGGTGGGGCCAGTTGAGTGTTACAAAGCTCCTAAATAAAGGGAACATAAAGAAAAAATTCTATACAATCTTTACTCCAACTACCACCAATAGGTGAATGGAAAGCAACACCAATTTGAAATGATTGTGATTTCAGCGATTTCTGGTGATGCGAATGTGGAAGATGAGGCAAACTCTGGCAGGCTAACCGCCGAAAATATTGATAAAATCATGAAAATAGTCAAGTCAAATCGGCATTTGCGCGATTACCGAGGAATTGCAGATTATTCAGAAGACTGTTTTGCACTATGCATGAAAGTATAGTTGCTACGAAGAATGTTAATTTAGTAATAAATAAAAAATGCCTTAGCGATTCCAAGTCAAGTGATCCAAGTGCAGTACCGTAAAATTTTCTGAAACTTTTTTTCGCCGTTATTTGTGTAGGCTTGATTATATTAAGAAGCAAAGTGAAAAAATTAGAAAAAAAAGGATTTATGATTTTGAGATGTTTTCTTTGCTGAACATTTTATAGAAGTGAAATATATTGGGTTCTTTTTAACATTTGAAAAAATTTTTTTTTGTGTTTTGGATAAAATATATTTACATTTATTTTATAAACTTATAAAGAGTAACTATTTTCCACAAAACCTTTTAACAAAAAATTCACTTTTTCAAAATAAATTCTTTTTAAAAAAATTTTGTATTTTAATATTAAAGAGTAAACTCAAGTTTTAAAAAGAGCCGAATATAGATATTTCACTAAAAAAGCACCTTAAAAGGCTTTGAAAAACAAAACTAAAAAAAAAATGATTTATAATTTTGAGATTTATTCGTTGCGGAAATTTTGTTCAAGTGAAATATATTATTGAGTTTCTTTTGCAAAAGTAAAATAAAAAAAAAAACGGGATAAAATATACAATATTTAAATTTTTTTTTTTTTGAATTATAATGAGAAATTTTTTTCCCGAAAATATTTAACAAAAAAAAAATCAAACTAAATTGTTTTCAAAAATAGTTTTTACCTTTAAAAATTAAAGAAAAAAATGAAATTTTAGAAAGAAAAAACTTAAAAAAACTAAAAAATACAGAAGCTTCAAAAAAAGATAATAAAATAATTTCAACATAAATCTCAAAATCATAAATTTGTATTTTAATATTTTTCTAAAAGCTGATGAAAAGAGTAAAAATATGAAAAAAAATAATTTAGTAACATATAAAATTGTTTAACAAGCACCAAAAAAGAAATGTATAAAGTACAGGGTTGTTAATATTCGACGAACCCATTTGGCAACCCTGTATCTTTTGACAGAGACGTGAGATCACTTAATGACATACCGCGTTGGAAGCGTCAGTCCAAGCAGATTTTACCATGGAACAGTACACGCCACGCGAGCGCTCCCAAATTGTTGAAATTTACATTCAACAAAAGAAGTCAATTGTGAAAACTCAACGTGCGTATAAAAAATTAAATAATGTGAAAAGTGCGCCTTCTAAGAACACCATTAAGCGTTTGTACGAAAGGTTTTCGACTGATGAAGCGACCAAGGCGATCGGATGAGAATATTGCTCTTGTACGGGCCAGTGTTGAGACGTCGCCAAGGACATCCCAAAATCGCCGTTCTCAGCAGTTGGGCATTGCTCGGACCACTTTACAACGAATTATGCGCATTTATTTGCATTTATTCCCGTATAAGATTCAATTGACGCAAAGATTGTTGCCTGCGGACAAGCCTCGTCGATTGGAATGGGCTCAAAAAACACATGGGTCCGTCGAATATGGGCAACTCTGTATATTTTATCGTCAAAAATTTACAAAAAATATCCGTAAATGTTAAAAGAAGCCAAAGTTATTTCACTCCAAAAAATTCTATACTAAAATTTTCAACATTAATAATTTTATATTTATTATATACGCAATTAGCGCTTACACCCTTGTTTTGGGTGTTTGGCCGAGCTCCTCTTACTAAAGGGTTTTTCAATAAGGGCGTGTATGCATGCAGAATGTCAATTGTGGCGTCTGCTGTGTGGCATGTAGCGCCGTCCTGCTGGAACTACATGTCGTCTAGGTCCATATGGTTCAATATAGGCCATAAGAAATTGGAAGGGCCACCACGTCTACCGAAAAATGGGCGCAATGCGCGCAACGTTTGCGTTAATGAACACTCATTTTGATAATAAAGTTTTATCATTTGAACGTACTGTTCAATCGTGTAACTCGCAATGATGATTTGGCATAAACAACTGAATAATAAACAAAAGATTTGACAGATGTCACCAAAACAAAATGGCCGCCAAAATCGACCCGCGCCAATTGAAAAACCCTTTATTTGTAGTCTTCGTCTTGATGCTTTTCCACAAATGCAGAGACTTGCAGTTTGAAAACGAACTCCGCTCGGCTGATGGTTTTTTATGGAGATGCTTTTTTATAGCAGAAATACGATTGCCGAGGGGCGATCTCTACTAGAAAAAACGTTTTCTATGAGTTGGTGTTGCATACCCGGGACTTCGAGCCTGTGCACTTCCGAGTGATCTAATCTCAAACTTATTACATTTTTTTTTTCAAATCTTATTCAGGTTATTTGCCTATGCTTTGCTTACTAATTTGTATCATTTGAAGAAGAATCGCTTACATGTAACCAATCGCAGGCCGTAGTATTTTATTTTTATTTTTAATCTTCTTTTTCTTTCAATTTTGATTCTATTTAATTTAACTATAATTTGTATATAACTTTACTAGCCACTATTCCATAATCCCCTCATAATAGTAATTCTATATTATTCTATAAAATTTTTTCAAAATCATCGTAATAAAGGGAAAAAATTTAGAAAACATTTTGCTTCACCCAATATTATATTTCCACGCTACTGCTTGCATATTTGTTTTTGCTGTTTTTTCTTCATTACATTTAGCTAAAAGTTGTCTTTTGTTTACCTGATTGTTTGGAAATGTGCCATCCTTGTCGATGGCATTCACTTGCGTCACTTTGGTGCCAATGGGTTCACCTTCCAGCACAGTCTCCTGTTCACGTTCGGTAAACAATGGTATCTCATCGTTAACATCCTCGAGCATAATGTAGACGGTCGCCTCGGAAGCCAATTGTTGGGCGCCATTGTTCTGAAATTAAAAAAAAAAACATGAAAAAGCGGAATACACTCAAATCAGAAGAATTTTATGAATTTGCAAAAGCGACAGTATTAATAAATATTTGGCATTTGATATGGAATAATAATTCATTGCAACCTGCAACTCGCTATCATTAAAAAATAAAGTTAATTAAAACTTAAAAAATGCGAATATTGGAATCTTTTTGCAGGCCAATATGTTTGCTTATGTGTATTTGGGTTTGCGCATGTGGATATGTATATATACATCTCATCTATGAAACAGCTGGCATGACTTTCAGTTGCAGAAATGTGTGTGTGTGTGCAATCTACGTTTGTGTTAATACAAACGTACGAATGCAATTTGCATATTATAAAATTTTGAGCGTGACATGCTTGCTGATGGCGTACAAATTCTGACAGAATTACTTTGCATCTTTGGTTGAATATAATTTTAATTAATGTTTTTTCCCCTTGCTCGTATTTTAATTTAAATTTTATTGGTTTTTCCATGGGGGAGTCAATACATTTAAGTGGCTGAAAAGGTGTTTTTGAGACAAAATCTTTACTATTTGTTTTTTGTTTTTTGGCCTTCCAGGATTAGCTGGTCACCGAAAAACTAATCTCAAGTTATTTATTATAAATTTAGTGCAAAAAATATATTAACTTTTTTTTTATCATAAATTTAGTGTGAATAAAAAATAGTTTAAAAAAACTAAAAAACACACTTTTATTGCTAATCGAATTAAAAAGTAGAAAATAAATTTTAATGACAAAGGGACCTATAATGAAGTAATAGCAAATCGAAGGATCAGTCATAGTCAACTAGCTCAGAACAGAATTATAACAAAAATTAAGATACAAATAGAGTAATTCAAATTAGAGTTAAAAGCGTGGGATGCATTTTGCTTCACTTTCATAACCCTCTGTACATAGGTAGTTGCCAATAGAATGATTGTAATATTTACTATACGCTTTTAACTCTAATTTGAATTACTCTATTTGTATCTTAATTTTTGTTATAATTCTGTTCTGAGCTAGTTGACTATGACTGATCCTTCGATTTGCTATTACTTCATTATAGGTCCCTTTGTCATTAAAATTTATTTTCTACTTTTTAGTTCGATTAGCAATAATCGATGTTTTGCAATAAAGCGTGTTTTTTAGTTTATAAAACTATTTTTTATTTTCTACTTTTTAGTTCGATTAGCAAAAAAGCGTGTTTTTTAGTTTTTTTTTAACTATTTTTTATTTTTAGTATATGTAGGTGTTTGCGAGTAATATACTATTACACAACCGCATACTAAATACTAACCTCAATGGTGGTGTGGAAACTAAAAATTCCCAATTTTTGTTTAAAAAATACCCAATTCATGTTTCTACCGGTGTGGCAATATTGGCAAATGTTCTCTTTATCAATAAAATTTATTTTCTACTTTTTAGTTCGATTAGCAATAAAAACGTGTTTTTTAGTTTTTTTAACTATTTTTTATTTTCTACTTTTTATTTCGATTAGCAAAAAAGCGTGTTTTTTAGTTTTTTTTTTAAACTATTTTTTATTATGAATGAAAATTATTGTTATCATTGCCGTCAGTGAATAAATGATTCGATATATTCGTGTTATGTTTAATCCCTTTCTTATCGACTGTGAGTCTAAAGCTATGCAGTTATCGGCCGTGATAAAGAAGTAATCGGGATGAAGAACTTATTTCGTGGAGGGAGCCTGAGAAACTGATTTACAAGAATAAATAAATATTTTTCATTTTACAACCAAATTCACCTTACTTTTTACCCACAGTAAAAAAAAGAAAATATTAATCCTGGCAATCCTAGTAAGGATAATGGAAAACTTTTATCAAATTATTGCATTGTCATCGGTCCTTGATAGGTGTGCAAAATTTCAAGTCGATCAGATTTTTAGAAGCCAGTGAAAATTAAGCTCAAAGATTCCGTTACATACATACAACCCGAGCTAATAAAAGTGTGTTAAAAATAGGCCTTCGTTTCACATTAATAGTATAGGCATCTCTCAGACAACTCTTTTACTTAGTTGGTTTTGCTATTAATGTTTTCGAGTGAGAAAAGTCCATATAATGGAGCCATATGCGCATAAAAGGTATACCTGAATTAGAGCAAATGTTCGATTTTCAGCTTAAAAGTTTTTGTTGCGTACTGCTCTTATGTCGACCAAATAAATAAATCCGCACTTCCAATACTCAAACTGCGGTATACTATACAATTCAATTTTGTTTTTCATTACCCACTCTACTAACTAAAAAAAATATTTTTAGTGATCATCATTAAGTAGCGATTACAGCTAAGAGTGAGATTTAGCTTTATCCACAATCATCTTCTACTCTACATGATTCATAGCAATAGACCTACAGCTCCTACCTCGCTGCTTTTTCAGGTCGGCTATGATTTGGTCTAACCAGTTTAACTTGGACGTTCTGACGTTCGGAAAGATTTTTGAGACCGACTGTGCTCCTAGCACACAGTGTACCCTAACCATCGAAGCTTTTGGGATTTTATTGATTTAATTACGTTTTCTCCCCGGCATAAGTTCAGCAATTTGTCATTGTAGCGTATTCGGTTCGTTCCGTCACTGCAGCGTATGGGGTCAAACACTCTTTGGAGTACTTTTCTTTCGAAAACTATTAAGCTCATTTCGTGTTTACCTACCTTTGTGCAGCACTCGCAGCAGCAAGGCAGCACCGGCAGTATTATTTACTGATAGAGGCGGAGTACACAATCACTTGGAAGCAGCTTAGACGTCAAGTGGGAGATCTTGTATTGCGTTGTACCCCGGAAAGAGAGAACAAGCTTTTCCAAAACAGCGCACGCACCTCAGCAGACAATAGCAAGCCTCCGAGTGTATTTCTGCAATGATGTACAAAAAACCATTTGCCGTTCGGTGTCTGCTTGAAATTGAAGGTCTCCACATTTGCAGAAATTCCTAAAAAAATTCGAAAAGGAGACTGCCTAAACACCAAAACAGGATGTAGGTATCAATTAAGCGTTACTGCTGTTGTCATTTTTATTAGAACTTCCAGGTACTTAAAGTGCTGCATACCCTCAAAGGTGAGTGCCCAAATTTCGGTGTTTTTAGAGGTTCGTCCCTCTGCGCTGTGCTAGATCTTCAGACACTTCATTTACTCTAAGGTCTACTACTTTTGCGGGACTTTAAATGATACGGAAGATTTCAAGAAGTGTTGCATTATAGATACCTTTGTTTTCTTGCCTCTATTGCTTTATAGCCATCACACACGATTGTTATTGCTAAGTGGCTAAGAAGATTTTCAAACTTTACTTTATTTCTTATCGCATAGAAGATGAGGAGATTAAAACCAGAGGTGGAAAGCGAATCGCCTTGTTTTAGGCCATAGGAAATTTCTAATGGCTTCAATACAGTTTGTTGTATGACATAACTACTGTTTCAGCAGTATTAGTCAGAGTTGCAACGACCAATTGAATGGGTTTGACAACTGAATGAGTTTGAGGCTGATACTCAAGTCGAAAAGTTGTCTCGGAGAATACTGTCAAAAGCTTGTTTCCAGTGGACGAAAAGGATGTTCACGTCTTTGTGTGACGGAAGTCTTTATTCTGACCTTTACGCGTTCCACTGCTTGCCTGTTTCTATACTGTCGCTGTCTAGTGCGCCTATGGCCTTCTGAATAGTAGTCACGCACCAATCCATTCGGCTACGTTGGCCGGTTGGCAGACTTCAATATCAAATGAAACTAAAAGCGGGAACGGTACAATTTTACTGGGGAGCGGCTATTAAAACTAGACCTCAAAACTCGTCAAGCCGCCTCTTAGTAGACGGAGCATATTTCCTATGACCAATTAACTTTGGATGCTCTGAATATTGAGTTTGAAGGATATGATATTGCTGAAAAACTGGCAAGAAAATCAGCATTAACTTTTCTTACAGGTTTAAAGTCCTCCTGTGGTGTAGATGAGGATACAAAAAAAGAGAAAAAAGCTTTTAAAAACTATTTCGACCCAATCTACTAGCCTTCAAGCACTTGAAAGCATTTTTGGGAAGTTCGTCTCTCTACGCTGAAGGAGAGGAGAAGAAAACGTTTTAAGGAGCTCAAAAATAATCTAAGAGTCACGGGTATTCTAATAGAAAAATGTGTGCTGAATAGTCATTTCACTAAATCACCACCTTTTTAGTGTGAAATCTGCAGATTCTCTAAAGCGAAGCCAAATATTTGAGAGAATTTTAGTACTGATGCACAAATTAAAAAAAATCTTGGCTGATCATCTTATACTGAAGGACAAAATTTATTTTAAATAGTTGTTAGATATTCCAAACGCAAGTTTCTCTGCAAAGCAGAATTAAGAAGTAGAAAAGATCTTAAGGTTGCAAAGATCTATCCCAAGTAAATAAAAATATTATTATTTAAAAAGTATTAAAGTGAATTTTTGACTTATAGGATATGTATGTATGTGACTTATCCGGTATTAGGTTTCCTTGCGCTGAACACCTTAATAAAAATAAAAACACGGTAATTTACTAGGTGCGGTGCGTGCGCCTTTATTAGCTGTTCGAATTAAACTCAAATTCTTTACAAAATTTACTTAACTCTACACCTACGAATAACTTAATTCTACCGGAAGACGTTGCTCAAGCCAGACGATACGTAAGCATTATTTATTTTCCCAAGTTTGAATTAGTAAGAATTTTATTGCAAAAAGAATTGACAACGATATTGCGAAACAGTAAACACTTCCGCTTAAGGGTTTGCGCTACTGCTGAGTGAGTTAATTGTAAAAAGGTGATTGTACGATTGTACGGTAGGCAAAATATATTGTGTGTTAACTTGTATGTACATTTGGTAAATTCCACCTAAAACGGCCCTATGCAGAAAAAAATTAATTTAGTTGTTTTTAGTTAAATTCAGTCAAATAATATCTGCCAGAGAATAAAATATATGGGAAAATCAAAAACTATATTTTTGCCTTAAGTTTAATAAGTTTGGCAACACTGTGAACTTCGCCTATACTGAAAAGTGAGTTTACATTCTTTTTACGATGTGTCTTTATTTTACATTTTCTTGTTCTTCTTTTATGACTATTGACAAAACCCCGTTATATTTGAATATAATAAGCTATTGCTTCCATTCTTTCAAAGTTTCGACATGGTACATTGTAAAATAAAATTTTTATCGATTTTTTAAAACTTTAAAATTTTTGGTCACACCCGTCCCACTAAAAATTGAAAAATTTCAATTAAATTGGTACTGTACATTATAATCACTTGATACTTTGCAATGATAACAAAGTATGCGTAGTAAATAGTTTGGTGACATTTTACTAATTTTTTATTCGCGTTTTGGCAATTCAGTAATATAAAATACTTGGCCACACCCGTCACACAAACGCGAAGTGCTTGTTTTTTTAATAGACTCGAAAACCAGAAAGCGAGAACAAAAAAAAAACTTAAAAACAATAAAGAAAAATATCAACTGCATTTGGCTTTAGAGAGAACAAGAGATAAAAAAAGAAGAGATGCCAAAAAAATTACCACGGATGAAGCGACGTTGGAAGAAAAAAGGAGAAAAGGTAAAGAAAGAAAGCGAAAGGGTAGACAACGCAAAAAGGATGAGCAGAAAGTATCAAGTGTTTTGAATACATCTGAAATAGGTAGCTTCAAATCACGTCGTTCATTGAAAAAAACAGTCACCAAAATTGAGAAAATCCTGCCTCGTAGTCCATCGAAAAGAATTGCTGTTATTAAGCAACTCGCTAAAGACGTTCCCTTAAAATCTATAATGCCCTCAGTAAGTACAAGAGTGAAAACTCCGATTGACGATATTGAATTTTTTCGCTACAGGCCATGGTAAAGCCGCAGTAGATGGTATAGGGGCAACAGTAAAAAGAGCATTATGGAAAGCCATTAAAGCTAGAGAATGTATTATGGAAACACCGCTGGACTGTTTCAAATATCTTCTTGCAAAACAAAAATTGAATAAGATCAATGTTTTTTACGCATCAAAAGACGAGATCGATCAGAATAGTTCTTTCTTAAACGAAAGATGGGGAAGCGTTAAAATGGAAAAGAACCTTCCAAAAATTCCTGCCTTTAAAAGAGCAGATGCGGTCTCTGTATATGCTTCCTATTCATATTTATCTGAATTTAAACAAATTTCCTTGAAAAATACAGGTCTAGAGTATTGTGATGGCAATGATAGCGAATAAAAAAATTAAATGTTATTTTATGTGTTTTTATTCATAATTGGATTCAATAAAAAGTTTTAGTTCAGCAAAATTTTTGAATTTTCATACTAGGTCACACCCGTCACATAGAGTGGTCACACCCGTCCCTTTTTTTAAGCTTTTTTTTTAAGAAAAATATGATTCTTTTAGAAAAGTAAGTATGACATACAACCAGAAAGACTTCAAACAATGTGCTCCTCCAACATTTCTATACGCACTCTTTGGGAAATTTTACAAAAACTTCAATGAAAGTAAAGTTTAGTTGAAAGCTTAAATATGTAAGGTCACACCCGTCACAGTTTTCAAATGGCAGCTATGGTCGGAAATGATGCATTTTCAGTATGTACTTGGTATCAAACAACTTTAATATTCACATGGCAGGGATTAGTGTCCTTTAATTTAAGTAACGGTTTTAAATTCTAAAAGTATAACGAAAAATGTCAGTAACACGGTCACATCCGTCACAATGGAAATGACCATTTATGCAATTAATACTCTCGACAGTTCTTTGAGTTCATTAAATTTCTACTTATTTTTCTATGCAAAATCAATGAAGTGTGCTAATCCACTGCCATCTAAGTAATTTCCATTTAATTAGAATTATTTCCCCTCTCAATTAAGCACTTAATGCTTAGATTAATTAATATGTATTCAATAATAGATTTTTTTTATTTTTGCACCATTTTTTGCTTGATAGTCAAAACGGCATGTTTTTATGATACACTGAAACTAATTGAATTGGAAGTAATAAAAAAAAAGTCCATGTTTTACAAAATATTTATATACTAAAAGAAATTTATGTACAAGTTTATTGCACACTTTATTGCTTTAAATTTTCCAACCATTAATGTGTTAATCAATTAAGAGGCAAGTGTAATCTATTGAAACAAATCGCAAGAGAATTTTTTTTTTTAGTTTGCATTTATTTCTTGATGGTATGCGAAAAATGCAATATCAAAAAAGTCAAACAATTACATTTGTGAAAAAAAAATTTCTTTTTTACAATGGAAAATTTTCATCAACCTTTAAATGCGTTTAAATGCAGAAATACCCACATACATACATACATATGCATGTCTGCTAAAATGTGCTGCATGCCTATGCGAGGGCAGATATGGGCATACAGTCAGGGTCAAAATAAAGTGCACACCACTTATTGATAAGTTTTTATAATTTATTGAAATGCACTCAATTTCAATTATTTTTGCATAAAAACGTAGTTCATCCTACCACAACTACGATATAAAACAAAGTTTCGAACTTAGTATAAAGTTTGTAAAAATTTGGCAAAATTTTACCCAAATTTCCAACTTTTCTCAGATTTTTTAAAAAAATTTCAGCTATGCAATTTTATAGATCATTGAATTTTGGTGCAATAAAGTGCACCGTAGCCAAATGGGTTGGTGCGTGATTACCATTCGGAATTCACACAGATGTCGTTGGTTCGAATCTCGGTGAAAGCAAAATTAATAAAAACATTTTTCTAATAGCGGTCGCCCCTCGGCAGGCAATGGCAAACCTCCGAGTGTATTTCTGCCATGAAAAAGCTCCTCATAAAAATATCTGCCGTTCGGAGTCGGCTTGAAACTGTAGGTCCCTCCATTTGTGAAACAACATCAAGACGCACACCACAAATAGGAGGAGGAGCTCGGCCAAACACCTAACAGAAGTGTACGCGCCAATTATTTATTTATTTATTTATTAAAGTGCAAGTTTCAAGTAGCTCAAAAATCACACTGATTTTTGAGAATTTTTTCGGACGCGGTCTTGTGCATTTTCTGCATTTAACGCCTACTCCATATTTTTTTATATGGACGAAAACAGCCAACACCGTCAGTCGAAAAAATTGTCAAAAATCGACACGATTTTTGAATCATTTGGGACTTGTACTTTATTATACCAAAATTGAATGGCCGATAAAACTGTGTATCCGAAGTTTTCCAAAAATTCTGAGTAAAAGGTTTGAAATCTTGATGAAAATTTACCGAATTTTTACAAATTTTATACTAAATTCGAGACTTTGTTTTATATGATTTTTGTTGTTGGTTGGTTAAAGTGATAATTCGTTCAGAATCCAGTTTCTTGTTCTAGTATGAGCTATGTTTTTATAAAAAAAAATAATTGAAATTACAAAATAAATAAATAAATAGTCAACACTTATCAAATCACCAAGGATGATTTCAATTTCTTCGTCCAAGTGTGCCCGCTTCTGGGCACCGTACACTTTATTTCGAGGCTGACACTATATTCATATAAGTATAAAAGTATGTATGCATAAAAGTATGGAACGATTGATAAAAGCCCATTTGTTCTTGTTTTGGTTACCCGTTGTAATAAATTGCAGCGCTGTAAACAGCAATAAAACGTTTTGTACGCGCGCTTACTCATACAAAGGCGCAATATTTACGTTGGCATAAATATACTAACAAACCATAAACTAATATGGCGCTAAAACATTTAGCACGTATTTTAATAAAAACAAGAGAAAAATCCCGCCGCGAAAAGGCAAACTGGTATAGAAACCCTTTAGTTCAGATGCTGGTATTTAATAGAAGAAATCAAACTAGTTCGGCATTGACTAGAAATGTACCAGTAGTAGGGCTTACAGGTTTTTGGCTTGAGAGAATTGTCAACAGTTTCCACTGAGAGTTTGACAGAAATTGTGTTTAAACTGTATTCTTTTTTTCATTATTGTGTATGTAGGTATGCCTAAATTTGAAATATCAGCAGTCAATCAAGTTGCCTCGGTATTGACAAGACATATTCCAAACCAATGTTGCCATGTTGAAATGCGTTAATGAACGCAAAAACATCACATAAATGAAAATTAAAACTAACATTTAATATTAAAATTCGTGCCAACCCAACACAAACTCGCTGCGAAAGATGAGTTTGCAACAGGTTTGCTTTATGATATTTGTATGGGATTTGACACGAATCTTGGCTATTGTTTGCGCTGAAACTCGCTAACGGCAGCAACTCCAAAAATAAGTCGCAGTAGACTTTCGAGTTGAACCAAACGCTGTTGCACTGATAGAAGCTCTACTCGTCTGAAGAAAGGTAGCGGCTAAATTAGCCAGCACTACTCTAAGTAAACAGGTCTGCAGAGACACACCTCAAAGTGGAGTTCTATCCCCTCTTCTTTGGATTTTGGCGTTAAACTCTCTATTGTTGACCCTGAAGTGAGGGCCTTCCCACGTTCGATCGATGCTCTAGCAATTGCGGTTAAAGGCAAATATCCTACCATCCTTAAGGATATTCGGCGCTCTAACATGGCCATGCTGAACGAAGAGTAGAAGACTCGGTATAAAAACTAAACTGAGTCTCTGCGCAAAGAAACATAGGATTCCCATAAACTCCCTGCTAGTTTCTAAGGGTTTGGAGATTGCTTTGAGAGAGAAATTTAATTTCTTAGTACTCGTATTAGATAGGAAACTCACGTGCAAGCTTAATTTGGAGGAAAGAGTTAAGAAGGCCAACGTTGCATTATATACGTGCAAAATAGCAGTCGATATTAACTAGGGATGAACTCCTCGTGTTACACATTGCATCTATATTTCTGTAGTAAATGGAATAAATTTATGATGGACATCTGCTCAAAAGGCGAGTTACGAGAAAGCTTCAAAGAACAGTTTTTTTATGCATCTCTGGTGCTTTAAGGACAACCCCAAATAAGGCGGGGACAGTGCTAATCAATTTTCCGGCACTAAATTTTGTAGAAAAACACATTGGCCATCGCCTCGGCACTTAGATTTAAAAATATGGCGCTATGGAAAAATCGGTGGCTTGGGCACGCTTCTATTTCTCAGACTCTAACTAGTCACGAACAAGAAACAGACTATTCTACTCCTAGACTCAGCTTCCACAGATTCTTCAAGAAGAGCAAGAAGAAAGTGGTAAATACCAAGTTCATGCAGAACGCGGAAATTAAATTCCTATACAGATGGTTCCTAGCTAGACAATAATGTTGGGTATTGAGTATTTTCGAAGGAATTAGGACTTGAGCTATTCGTTCGACTACCAGAGTACTTCTGCGTCAATCAGGCAAAAGTTCTAGCTATAAAAAGTTCTAGCTACGTATCTACATATCTACGCATGCTGTTACAAAAGCTACTATAAATCATTAAATCAATAAATGCGGCTATACTAAGATCAAAGGTTGCACAAGAATGCCGGCAGCCCTAAATGATATTAGCCTCGTATTCAAGGGCAACCTTATTTGAGCTGCAGATCACAGAGATACTGAGGAAAAGTGTAAGTTCACTGCGCTAGACAGGAAAGGTCTAGTGATAAAAATACCATTGGGATGCTTATAGCCACGAGCAAACTAATAATCAAAAGCAATATTATCCAAGAGGCCAATAGGTCATAGAGATATGAAGGCACATGCGTAAGAGATAGACTACTGTGGCCGTAAATAAATAAGAAAAAGACAAAGGTCGTGGCTTTTATAACCGATCATTGGCTCTTTGGCAGGTAGTCCTTGAGGCTAGGAGTTTTCTCCTGTGAATATTCTACAAATTTAAGAGATGGAAAAGAAGTAGAAGAAGAAGAAGGGGAAGAAACAGCTGAGCACTTCCCTTGCAATTGTCCAGCCTAAGCTAAAATCAGAGCAGCTTTTCTAGGCAGATACTTTTTCATTTAAAACTTTAAGTTGCACTATTTTCTATAAAAGTGTCATGCTGCTCGCTTACGCTAATGATACTCGTATCGACATTGTTGGCATTAGTCAACTGGCAGTAAGTGAACTTTTCTCCGGTCTTGAAAATTAATCACGTCGAGTGGATTTGGCGGTTTGAGAGCAAGACAAAGTACATTGTGTCAACAACCAAAAAGCCTACGTGTATTGGACAGCAGGTTGCGAGTGACAGTCACGGGTTCGGCGTAGTCAAGGTATTTGTCCACCTATGATGCAGCATTAACACCAACCACAACGTCGGCCAAGAGATCCAGCGAAGAATAACTTCTGCCAACAGCTGGTACTTTAGGCTGGGTAGACAATTGAAAAGCAGAGCTCTCTCTCGTTGCACGAAAAAAAGTCCTATAAATCACTCATCTTCGCGGTCTTTCTATTTGGCGCTGAGTCCTGGACATTGACGAACACCGATGAAGGGTTATTAGGAGCTTTCGAGAAAAAAATCTCCGCAAGATCTATGCTCTGATTTGCGTGAATGATGCGCGAGTTGTACGCCGACATTGACATAGTAAAGCGCATTAAAATTCAGCGGCTGCGTTGGCTAAGTCACGTTGAGCGAATGGACAATGATTCTCCAGCAAAGAAGATGCTCTTTTCGAAATGCACTGGTGGAACTCGCAAAAACGGTCGTCCTCATCTACGTTGGAAAGACCAAGTCGACGACGACCTGACCGCCCTTGATGTTTCTAACTGGCGTCAATGCGCGCCATGCAGAGGTGATTGGTGCAACATTTTGGTAACGGCCAAGACCGACTTATTCAGGCTTATTTTGAAAACGGGCGTTCAAATCAAAATGCATATCGCGCACTACGTGAAGAAAATCATCTTCAGTGATGAGGCACATTTTCATCTCAGTGGATTTGTCAATAAGCAGAATTGCCGCATTTGGGCGAATGATAATCCAAAAGTGATTGCCGAAAACCCCATGCACCCACAAAGAGTGACTGTTTGGTGCGGTTTATGGGCCGGCGGCATCATTGGGCCGTATTTTTTCCAAAATGAGGCCGGTCAGGCAGTTACTGTAAATAGTGTTCGCTATCGTGAGATGATAACGAGCTTTTTATGGCCCGAATTATGATATTAAGATATGGATATGGACGATATGTGGTTTCAACAGGACGGTGCCACTTGTCGCACACGTAACGAAACAATGGCTTTTTTGCGCGAAAAATTTGATGACCGAATAATCTCACGTCGCGGCGATGTCAATTGGCCGCCAAGATCATGTGATTTGACACCGTTGGACTTCTTTCTTTGGAGTTATTTGAAAGAAAAGGTCTATGTCGATAAGCCAGCAGCAATTCAAGAGCTAAAGGATGAGATAATTCGGCACATTAACGGCATATGACCTCAATTATGCCTCAGCGTCATCGAAAATTTGGACCATCGGATGGAGGTGTGCCACAGAGGCCACGACGGCCATTTTGTTCCACGGGTAATTGAGCCATTCCGATATTATCACAATAAAGAGAAATCGCACTAATTTCTTAAAGAAATTGTATTTTATTCAAAATCAACACGGCCCTTGAAACTTAGCCACCCTTTATAAAATATGAAATCAAAATTTAACTAGCATTAATTTTTTTTTTGTTCTTAAACTGAGTGCCTAAAATTTTAATTAAATTTCCATTAGATTTTTGAAGCGTTTTTTTTTTAATTTTTAGGATTTTCTTATAGTACATGTTTGAACCAATTTTCATATATTTAACCATTTATTGTACCTGAAAGGAGTTTGATTTAATTTCCAGAAAAAAATTCTGTATACGCTCTTAATATGAAATACAATATTCTAAAATATTGGAATGAAATGGAATGGATCTTTGTTTATATTTAACTGGTCTAAAACTGGTGATTTTAGGGACATAGTGGACTAGAACTGATTCACTTATTGCTCTTATGACTGGGCGGATAATTCACATTTCGTAAGACATCGCTGTGTTAAAAATAGGGCTTAATAGTATGGGGAATAGATAGAAAGAACAGGTTGAGCTGCATAGTGAACTGGTTGTATTCCAGTTCATAACTGGTATTTTGCTCTGCAGGGAAATTACACCTTTTTCCATACACTTTCATATCGATGTATACATGTATATAAGCATGTATGGGTGCATGAATGCACTTACACATGACGGTACAAGCATTCGGGGTCCGTATATGCGTAGTAAGTGTTGATCCTAAGATTTCGGGATTTCCGGATTTCGGTATTACCGGGATTGTGTGGATTAAATCGGCCATATTTTAATTGAATAAACCTTACGTTTGTTGTTATTTTTTAGCTATAAGATTTGCATCATATACTCGTATGTGCTAGAAATTCAAGTTCGTTAAAAAAAAAAAACAAATTTTATTTCCTTGATAGGGTGAAAAAATTATACTTTTCAAAAATGAACAACTGTCTTGGAATATTGTTGAAATTTATTGTTAATTTATTATTTATTAAAAAGGAAACACTATTTACTGGAATAAATAGAGTAGGAGGAAATGAGAGAGCCGATGAACTCGCTACGGTAGCTATTCGCTTGCCGAGATTGAGCACGTCAGACATGTACCCATAACTCTCCCTTCTGAAAACGCAACTAAATTGGGACTAGCTCTGGAAACGCAGTCGATATGGAAACACTTAACCTCGTGCAAAACTGCCAAAACTATGCTAAGGACTCGAAATACAAAGACTGCAAACTTTATTTTATCACTAACTAGGAGAGACTGCAAAATGTAAGTTGGAGTACTGATGAGACACTGTCTTACTCCACATCACAGAGCCAAAGTGAAATTGGTTCAGAGTGATGCGTGTAACACATGCAATGAAGCGAATTCTCGGGGTACTTTGAATTGCTTACTATGGTACTGCCCTGCTCTTTGTAGGACTCGACAAATGTACCTAGGATTAACATATTTTTCATATTTGACGGTTATTGCTGGCAAAAGGCTGAACGGATTGTTAAAACTCGCGAAGACATGCATTAGGAATTACATAAAATTATATCCTCAACTCCGGGTACATAGCACTGGTAACTCAATGGACTATAAAGGTCTCGGTGAGATCTTTCTACAGACCAGCCAGCACTACGTAACCTAAGTAAGTAAAATTGATTTAAGTTTAAAATATAGCACAATTAATTTAATTCAGAGCAACACAAATAAAAAATTCGCAATTCAGTACCAGGCTCACAGATGAATAAATCCTGCAAGTCCCAAATATGATACTTAAGCGTAGGTTTGGGATCAAGAGCGGTCGAATCGCAAAGGCTTCCTTTCTGGCTCTTTACTTCTCTTCCGCCTAAAACACTAATACCGATGCTAATAAAAAAAACCTCAATTTGAAAAAAGGTGATAAATTCGAGCGAGATTCAAGTCAACTATTTCCGGTATTTTCAAAATCGCAGTATTCCAGTATTAGGACATCCCGGGACTTACATACCTAGCTATATATGTATGTACTATAATATCTGTATATTCACACATATCAGTCATAAGCTTTTTAAACGTTGCTGCGGTCACTTCCGCCACTCGTGCTGAGCGCTGTCTGCTATTCTGCTGTTGCATGCGAATTTTTAAAGCAATGCAGACCTAAAAATAAATCAATCAGGACAATTAGAAAAAATGCACAGAATGTGCTTTCTGCATTTGGCATTCATTCACTTCGTCAAATATGAAATATTTTCAACTGGAATATTTCAGAATTGTATTAGCGAATTGCAAACTGTGCCCAGCCATAGTATTAGTGATATTTACTTATATGCATGTGATTTTGAAATTCATCAAAAAATATTTGCTCTCTAACTGCGTGTTAGCACAACCACTAAAAAGGTAAAAATTAAATAAAGGCGGGGAAAATGCTGCAAATTCTGCTATTGCAAAAATTATTAAAAATATAAAATAATATCGTATCTCTGGTATATCTTTGCTAAAATTTATTCTATGATCGTACAATATTATTGAAAAAAATTTAAATATTTGTTTTTAAATTCAATAAACTATTTGAAAATTGAAGTAAAATGTGTGTATTTCTTTATTTATATGTCCAACCACAATACATAATTTCAGCAATGGGAACGAAATCTAAATCTTATTTGTTCGCTTTGCCTTTTAGCAGTGGAGCAACCGGAATCCGACCTAAGCGTGACTTGACTAAGCTCATGTGAATTCCAGAAAGCATTATGGTTATGAGTACAATTGGAAATTGCCACATGGATTCCACCAACTTCATTGCATTATTGCCTGCGGTGAGGCTTTGAGGACTGTAACTAAAGAATCGAGGGCATGATAAGATTATTTCGCTCCTCAGTGCACTGATTACATACGGCTTAAAATATGATAATAATGAACTTTTTAGATTATTCTTCCGTCGAGATCTGACTAAAACAAAGAACTTCATTTAGCTGCCATGAAGCCCGAGCCCGGGCTACCAATTTGCCTTTTCCGCCTTTCATACCCAAATGAGACTAATAGAGAGAAGCAGAACTCTGTTGAAAACTATTTTGCCTAAGGTATCGTTGGGTTAATTTTTTTTATTTTTTACCTTTATTTTTTCTATTTTTACCTTTAAATGTATGGGGACGCTGTAGTGCAGAAAAATTTGCTTCACCGCATGCAGATCTGTCAAACAACTTTTTTTGAAGCAAAATTTCACCGTTAAATGTGGTATGACCGTCTTATGGTATGATCGGATACAATGTATTAGGCCGGGGAATAAGTTCGTAGCGTTTTTATCGAAGAGTTTTATTTATAAAAAATAATAATAATTTTATCAATAAGTTAATGAATTATTGTATATATTCGCCCCTACTATTTATAAGCTCTTCCCACCTCTCGACCAATTAGTTGATGCCATTCCGCCTGGTCTGGTGGCAAAGAAGTTGTTGAGCCAGTTTTTAGGGAACTCTTTGTTACGAGTGCAAAAAAGATGGCAATCGATTGGTTGGTACAAGGTCTGTAGAATATAGCGGAGGCTGAAAGGCCTTCCAGCTCTTGGAGTGCGGCTTTGACGACTTGTGCAACATGGGGCCTGGCATTGTCGTAAAAGAGTTTGACCAAGTCGACCAGGGTTTTTCAGTCGAATAGCCTCATTCATGCGGTGTAGCTGTGAATTATAAATTTCCTAGTTGACCGTGGCATTTCGTTCGATCATTTCTCAGTGCACTACCCCCTGCCAGTCCCACTAGACACATATTATGATCTACTTTGGATGAAGACCCAGCTTGATTCTCGGCTTTGGTGTACCTCCTGCAGCCTCCCACAACTTTCTTTGCTGCAAATTGAAGTATAGACGCCATTTCTCATATCCCATAACGATTCGGTACAAAACGCGCTGTTACTCGATGATGGGCGAGATGCTGAGAAGCAATTTGAAGGCGACTTCCTTTGTTTTTTTTTCGCTGAGCTCGTAAGGCACTTAAATCCCATTGAATGAAGGTGATTGCGAGTCGTTTTATGATCGGAATTCATGACTGGTTTGGTCACATTTCACCATCCAAAATTGATTGTAGACGTTCTACATCGAATTCAGAAGGCATTCCACTGCGGACGTGTCATCAACATCTACCTTTTAGAGCTTTGCCAACCATTTCCGTGTAGTAGACGCGCCTATGACACCTTCTCCATACACGTCGCAAATGTCCCGTGCTGCTCGGCAGTTTTTGACCTCGATGAAAAGCAAACAAGAGCAGGTGTCGAAAATGTTCATTTTTGCCTCCTGAGTATTTCATTTCTAGTGCATATTTTGTAGAGTAGAAGGAGTCCTATCGAATAAATACTTACTCTTTACCAAACAGCAAATCGCAAGTAATCGTGGTAAAATAAAAGGAAATATGAAAATGCTATGAACTTATTGCCCAATCCAATGCATATCTAAATACATACATACATACTAGGGCGGGTCGATTTAAAAATCGCTCATTGCTCTGTGAAAATCGTATTCTAGGGATCAAAATAAGAAACTTTGCCGAAGGAACCATACCTCTAAAACGAGTTCTGATGTCCCCCAATTTGGGTCGAACGAAAAATCCCACTTTGACCCATTTAGAGTGCTCCAATCGAGTCCAAATATATGACCGACCCCCACTAACTTTGGACGGCCGATCCACCCATGGCAGTGGTATACCCCCTGGAACTCCCTTGGGGGGTTCCCCATACAATCATTTCAAAATATCACCATTTTTGGCCTTTACATGGGAAAATAAACTAAAAAGTTCGACCCAAATGGGGGGACATCAGAATTCGTTTTAGAAGTATGGTTCCTTCGGCAAAGTTTCTTATTTTAATCCCTAGAATATGATTCTCACAGAGCGATTTTTTTGTCTCCCCACAAATCGACCCGGCCTAATACATAATATAGATACATACATTCAACGGGAGATTAACTCACGAAAAACATCTCGATCATGCTCAGTACCTTTTACTTGTCATGATAAAGTGACTGAATTTTTCTTTCCCAGTTTCGCAATCTGCTAAACATCAACGACATTTGGTTCCAATAAGCGGCACAACTTGCCATACAGTCTGTGTCAAAAAAAGGATCTGTTATTATTCATGAAGTATAAAAGATATATATTTGCCTTTTTTTCATGAAAGTATGTACAAAACTACGAGTATGCACAAAACATCGCTGTCGACTACAGGCTTGCATCCAGCTTTTCTGCCCAGCTCGTCGACAAACAGGACTAGAGTTTGCGAACTTGACGCACGAGTTGCTTCAAATCATGGACTGGCCTTCCGGCAATACTGTGACGCCATTTTTTTGTTTTGTTGCTTCTCAATGTGCTTTTCTGAGAGCAGTGGTTTTTATGATGTGGGACGGTAGGATATGTTCGCCTCCTTCAGTCGACGTTCGATGGTGTTAATACTCACATCTATTCCCTTTTTAGCAAGAATTGTGTGTGCTTGGCGTAGTCGCAAAGAAGGTTCCCAAGACTGATGCCACATCACATCAAACTCTTTTGATTTTTTTAATTACTTTTGAAGCCGCGGCGTATGATAATTTCGGCCCACAAAAATAACGCCTCGAAACGCTTCGCGTACTTCTCACTCATTTTTGTTTAGTTGCGTTTACGGGAAAGTTTTAAACGGCATTAACCTGAGTTAGCACTGGCGTTGTAGCCCTTGAGTGAGATTATTACGCAGCAAATAGCAGAACGAAATATATCTTGAGGTTACAAGAAAAAAACCGGTTGTTTTCTTCTGACACAGATTGTATATCGCGGTTAACATCGATGTATTGCAAAAGTAGTTTGGTGACAACTTTTTTTTGGACGTGGTCCAATTTACTGGCTTCACTTTCGTGCAATTTTATGCCTCTGGATAACTTTTGATGGGGATAAATTACGTTATTGGCTTATGCTGACAAACCAACAACTCTTGAAGAATTTAAAGCAAATATTCAAGCCACCATTAATGCCGTGCGTCCAGATTTAGTGAAAAAAGTTATCAAAAATTGGACTGATATAATGGACCATGAAACTCATAGGCGCGGTGGATATATGTCGGTACACTTTTCCCAATCCATTTTTCCCAAAAGTCATTTTTTCCAAAACTTTTGTTCCCAATAAAATAACTCCCAAACCAATTTTCCCTAAACCATTTTCCCAATTCAATTAAAATCCTATTTTTCCCAAACTTGTTTTGGGGAAAAAATATGTCATTCAAAATTTGCACAGTACTTCGAAGAAACCTATATTGTTGGAAGACGAGCAAGAGGAAGACGGCGTGCGGTTCCTCCACGGTTCTTGCCTGTTTTATGGAACACGTACGAAGCTACGCTTAACAATCAACACCGTACTAACAATATAAGCGAGGGGTGGCATAACAGATTTCAACTTATGGTTGGAAAAAACCATCCATCATTGTACTATCTTCTTCAAGAGTTTCTGAAAGAGCAGTGTGACACAAAAACAATTTTAAGACAATTAGACCTGGGACAAAAAGTAAAAGCAGCTCCAAAAAAGAAATGGTTACAATCAAAGATGAGAATGAGAAGTATAGTGGCTCAATATGAAGATTACAAAGGGAGCGAAATTTCTGAGAATCTTCGACTCCTTGGACACAATATCAGCCTCTAAAGAATTTCCACACATTTTATAATTTTTATATCATTAATAAATAATTTTTTGCTCTTTGGAAAAAAATGTATTTGGGAAAAAAGTCTTGGGAAAAACAGTTTGGATGAAAAAATTTGGGAACATTTGTCTTTGGGAAAAGTAAGCATTAGGAAAAAAGTTTTGGGAAGAATGGATTGGGAAAACTGGTCGGCAACGATGTCGGGGTTACCGTATCATACCAAATTATAATAGAAACAATTTTATTCCAATAATGTTTTTGAGTTTTATTACCATTTTATGTTCTCAAGCTCTTAAAAAAATGCCCGATATATATCAAAAACCTATTTTTTAATATCTTAATTCAAATACTTGTAATTCAAAATCGTTGGTCTTCACTGCATGATCAATAATTTCTCATGATTTAGGATATTTCCTATCCTTAAAACAACAATCCCTGTCTACCTGCGAGCTGGTGATTTGGTTCACTTTCCGCTGCTAAGAATCTGCTAACTTTCGCACTGACTAATTTTTCTGGAAATGGCAAAAATTCTGAATGGGAAATTTATTTCACTAGTTCAGGTTTTCCTGCAATTACAGGCTATAGAGTAATATATACAAACAATACCACAGCCTTCATATGCATACATACATACATATGTACATACGTACACTGCACTCAGGCAGTGATGTGTTATTTCCTATGATGCAAGTGATTTCTACAAATACTGCCAATTACCGAATGAATGAATGAATGAATGAGTGAGTGATTTAAATTGCTTAATGAGTTCGATAGTGCAGTTAAGTGTCTAACAAAAGCTTTTCTCCAAACAATGAATCTAATAGAAAAGCTGATACATATATACATTTCAATCTCACACACAATCCAACACACACTTAACAGATTTTCCAAGCAGTTGGTTCAAAAACACCAATGCGCATATTTGCTTATCCTGTCAGATAACTGTAATCAATCAATACAGGCATTATCTTGCATGTGCAATTTGCTACACACCTTTGTATATGAATGTGTGAGCGGCTGTCTACGGATGTATGCTTGAATGTATGTACGAGTATGCATTTATGCTTTGCAATTATTACCATATTTGTTTTGCTTTGTACGCATTTGTGATCAGTAGATTTGCATAGGCAGGTGCATATGAGTATTTGGTCATATATCGCTTACGGCAACCCCTAAATGTATACTTCACTAACACTGTACGTACTTGAATTGAATTTGTTGTATAAGTGCAATAGCAATAATAACAATTTCTCTGAGTGTTAACACAAATAAATGTGGGAAAATGTATGCATGTATGTATGTATGCATTAATTTATGTATGTTTGCATGTATGTATGCTTTTATGTATGTTTGTATGTAGTTATGCATTGATTTGTTTTTCCTATATTTGTGCGCATATTGCCACATTGCCATAGATTTTGGTGGTTTCCTTTTTGTGTAGCAACTGGAAATTGGTGAGCACACACCCATCCACACATACATACATAGCGTTATAAATTCTTACCGACTCTGCCGGGCAATTAGCCACATACTATCTGTTTGGTTTTGTTTGCCAAGTGCACTTAGTAAGCATTTAGTTATTTTGTATTTATTTTTTCTACTTTGATAACTTTCCATAAATTGCATCTTAAATATTTGATAAGATTTGTATCTGACATTGATAGTACTTCAACTGTCAACTGTATGGATGCGTATGCATACACACACACACACACATGTGCCTTCAGAAGGAAAAAGTAAATATTTTCTTTCGTAATTGCGATGCAAATGTCAAACATTTTCCCAATTATGTCCGCACATACACATACATAATCACACACACGCGTATATTTATCTGCAGTTAGATGAAAAAGATGTGCGGAATGTTGGAATTGCGAATAAATGTTTGACTTGATTAAAATATGCCAGTTTTTGTAGATGTTTATTTCTCCAGTCTGATTATAATGCGTATTTGTGTGGGTGTGTGTATGTGCGTACACATATAGCCATGTAAGACTGATATAATAAAATCAAATAATAATATTTACATAACAATAAGCATTTGAGTTATAGTATTTCATGCAGAAAATGCATTTTTCATTTGAAGGAAAGCGAACAAAAAATTACAGCACTGCAGATTTACTTTCCTTTTGTTTAAATTTATTTATTATTTATTGAAATTTATTGACAATATTTAAAGTTGACAACGTAAAACAATGAAATTTATTTATTATGTGATATTTCATGATTATGTAAAATTTTGACTTTTATTTACATGCGTTTTTGGCATTGGATAACAATTTTATTTGCTAGTTGTATTTTATGTGCCGCACGTGTAAAATACATACATACATATTTGAAGACCTATACATATGCACACATGCACGTACAGATAGTATAAGAGTGTCTGTTTGTGATTTTTAAATACCATAAATCGTTTTACGCTTGCACCCATATACGAGCTGTGACTATTAAATAACGGAACTGTCACTGCTAAAGAATAAGAAGCATGCGACAAAAGCCAATGATCGGCAGCTGTTTAGCGCGAAACCTTCTATTTCAAATATAAATCTTTTCGTTTCTGTAAACAAATTAGCACTACTCTGGGCGGTGTTCCTTTTTTTCGCAGAAAAAATGTTAAATGTCACCAAAGATTTGAAAATTTTGATTATTACGAGGGGTGCCTTTTATATGTCCGGATTTGGCAACCCTGGTGTTGCAATCTTGCAACTGACATCTGTATCGCAAAGTTTGACATTTTTTGGCTTTTACGTACTCAGAACGTTTTGTAATACCAGCGCTATTTGTGTTGTTTATTATTATTATTATTATTGACATGTTCAGGTGTTACAATACATATAGGTATATGTACTAAGAACTTAGTCTATCTACAAAAGATTTCCACATATTCCGATTGCTGGCTAGGAATTTTAATTCATTGAATGGCTTTTTGGATTCCTGGTTAACGCATCTACGCCAAGTCATTTTGGGACGCCCTCTGTTTCTAGTGCCTTGCGGGTTCCATTGTAAGGCTGAGTAGACTATTTCATCGGGTTGTTTTCGGAGGGTGTGCCCGATCCATTTGTACTTTCTGTGCATTATTTCCTTTTCAATAGGTTTTTGGTTCGTCAGTTGCCACAGGCGTGGGTTAGATATAGTACGTGGCCACCAGATACCGATAATGCGTCGCAAGCATCTGTTTACGAATGCCTGTAGTTTTCTCGTTGAGTCTTGTTTCATGTGCCACGTTTCGCTGCCATACAGTAACACAGATTTTACGCAAGCATTAAATATACCGATTATAGTGCCTCTTTTAAGCGCTTTGTTAGACCACACTCGTGACATCCCAGCAAACGTGTTCGTCGCTATGGATATCCTACGCTGAATGTCAGCCGTTGTACCACCATCGGGGGTTAGGATGCTACCTAGATACTCAAATTTGCTTACATCGTCAACTTGTCCTCCGTCTTTTTTAAACTCTGTGTTGTTGATTACGTTAATTCTCATAGACTTGGTCTTCTTTATATTAACTTGTAAGCCAAGTTTTAAGCAGTCGTTTGTTGTGTTGGAGAGTCTTGTTTGTAGTTCGTTATAAGAGTTACTAATTAGAACGACGTCGTCCGCATATGATAGGTCGCCAAGTTTTTGAGTCATTTTCCAGTTTATACCACATCGGTTATAAGTTTCGAAAGCTATGTCCAGTGCTGTTATGAAGAGTAAGGGAGAGAGTGCGCAGCCTTGCTTCACGCCTGATACAGTAGGGAAGGACTCGCTTAGTTGTTTTTCGTGCAACACTCGGCAGCATGAGCCGTTGTTTACAGTAACTTAAAGGATTCATCTCGGTCCACAAATGGAATTAAATCGTGAACATTTTCGTGCGATTATTTTTTACAACTTTCGACGTGGATTAACTCAGCAACATTGCACGGATGAACTTAATTCATTTTTTGGCGATGAAGCTCCATCAAGGACCAGTGTTTATCGATGGTATGCTGAATTCAATCGTGGTCGTAGCTCACTCCAAGACGAATTTCGTGAAGGTCGTCCAAAATCAGTTGTTGTTCCGAAAACCATTGATGCTGTGCGCGAACTCATATTGCAAGATCGTCATGTGACCTATCGTGAGATTGAGACAATCTTAGGCATTAGTGGGACCAGCATACATTCAATATTGCATAAACATTTGACTGCCAAAAAAATTTGTTCGCGTTGGATCCCACACAATTTGTCAATCGCTCAAAAAAAGGCTCGTGTCGACTGGTCGAAGGAAATGCTCAAAAAATACGATCGCAGGGCTTCGAAACACGTCTATGACATCGTGAGAGGTGATGAATCGTGGATTTATGCGTATGAGCTCGAAAGTAAACAGCAGTCGACTGTATGGGTGTTTCAAGATGAGCCAAATCCAACAAAAGTTGTTCGCGCACGAAGCACTTCCAAGCAAATGGTCGCCTGTTTTTTCGGAAAAACTGGACATGTCGCAACCGTACTACTAGAACAACGCAGAACAGTAAATTCTGAGTGGTACACAGCCATTTGTTTGCCAGTTGTCTTCCAAGAAATTAGGAAAACCAATCACCAAAGACGGATCACTCTTCACCAGGACAATGCGAGCGATCTCACACATCGGCTCAAACAACTGCATTTTTGAGTACCCAAACCATCGAATTAATGGATCATCCGCCGTATAGTCCTGACTTGGCACCGAATGACTTCTTTTTATTCCCGTACGTAAAAAGCAAACTGAGAGGTCAACGTTTTTCGACACCTGAAGAAGCGGTTGCGGCATTCAGAATGCATGTTTTGGAGGTACCTCATTCAGAGTGGCGAAAGTGCTTCGACAATTTGTTCAAACACATGCAAAAGTGTATAGATCTTCATGGAGAATATTTTGAAAAACAATAAAGTGATTTTTGATGATTAAAATTTGTTTTTGGTTCTCTAATCCCGACATATAAAAGGCCCCCTCGTATATCTCCCACTCTTCCTATTATGTAACTTCGCTGGGTGTCTAAAGGTACAAAAAACACAGCATAACTGGGAAGCGGCCCTAAACTCTGCGCTGCAGTATTCTTTTGGGTAAAAATTCTTAAAAAAATGTCAAATTCATTGAAATCTTTCAGTTTTTTTAACTCGGATAAAATCGCATCTCTCCCCCCGTAACTGTGTATTCGTTGTTGATAATAAAAGGTGGTTAAATTTCAAGGGCCGATGTTGAATGTGAACCACACCTAAACGTTAAGAGTTTTTTCTGCATTTCATTTGTAGTTTTTCAATTACAGACTAACTCAATTTGAATGATGGAAAGATACGCAATCGGGCAACGCGTTATTCAGGCTTATTATGAAAACGGGCGTTCAAATCAAAATGCATTTCGTGCACTTCGTGAAGAAAATCATCTTCAATGATGAGGCACATTTTCACCTCAGTGGATTCGTCAATAAGCAGAATTGCCGCATTTGAGCGAATGATAAACCAAGAGTGATTGCTGAGAAACCAATGCACCCACAAACAGTGACTGTTTGGTGCGGTTTATGGGCCGGCGGCATCATTGGGCCGTATTTTTTCTAAAATGAGGCCGGTCAGGCAGTTACTGTGAATAGTGTTCGCTATCGTGAGATGATAACTAACTTTTTATGGCCCGAATTGGAAGATATGGATGTGTACGATATGTGGTTTCAACAGAACGGTGCTACTTGTCGCATAGCTAACGAAACTATGGCTCTTTTGCGCGAAAAATTTGATGGCCGAATAATCTCACGTCGCGGGGATGTCAATTGGCCGCCAAGATCATGTGATTTGACACCGTTGGACTTCTTTCTTTGAGGTGTTTTGAAAGAAAAGGTGTACGTCGATAAGCCCGGAACAATTCAAGAGCTAAAGGATGAGATAATTCGACAGTCAGAGTCATCGCAAATTTGAACCATCGGATGGAGGTGTGCCGCCGAGGCCATTTGGCCAATATTTTGTTTTGTGCGTAATTGAGCTATACGAATATTATCATAATAAAGAAAAATTATAATAATTTCTTAAAAAAATTCTATTTTATTCAAAATCAATACCGGCCCTTGAACCTTAACCACCCTTTATTAGTTTGGAGAAAAAGGACCGCCTTTATTTTTGCGGAAAATTTAAACATTTATTTAAGATGCTTCTGATTGTAGGATTTGGGTCAAATATGCACAGTTTAGTTGTACAATTTTTGCCATTTTTAAGGTAATTTCAGAGTACCTCTCTCATAGAAATATTGGTCCATATTGACGAACAACTCTAGTAATCGATTTTCACAATTTTCTCTTGATACCGAATACTTATCGCTTAGGAAGTTTTGCATTGAGCGAAAAAGTTGGTAATCGTATGGCGCTAGGGCCGGACTATAAAGGTGGATGCATTAAAGCTTTACAACCAATCTCCCGCAGTTTTTAGCGAGTCGCTACAGATGTGTGTGCGGCCTTGCGTTGTCCTAAAGGAACGCAACACCTCTTCCATTGGCCAATTCTGACCGTTTCTGGTCAATCGCCAGCTTCAAACGGTCTAGTTGTTGATAGTAGATATCTAAATTTAATGCTTGGCCATACGGAAGCAACTCATAATAAATTATTCCTTTCAAGTCGCAGCAAATACACAGCAGAATCTGCCTTGCAGTTTGTCTTCATCACGCATTGACCACGATCGGTTTCGTACAATATTTCTCATCACTAGTGACCATCGGTTTATGAAATGGGTCGATTTCATTCCGCTTGGGCAAGGCTTCGCAGATGGGAATTCGATCCACATGTTGTTTGGTGTTAATTGGTGTGGCTCCCAAACATCGAGCTTCTTTTTGAGTCCAACTTTGCGCAAATAGTTTCAAATGTTTTGTGGTCGATCTTTAGTTCCTGGACGATGCTGATGGTTACTAACATGCCGCCCAATTTCGATTATTTCTGTGATTTTTTCCAAGCCAATATGATTAGAAATCAAATAAAATTCTATCAGTTCTCGAAATCGGGGCATTGGGAGCATAATAAGTTCAAACTATCCCCAACCAGAAAATAAGCTAAGCGTCGCTGAGGAATTGAAATTAATTTTCTAGAGTAGCGATGGGGAGTCAATCATCCCACTTATTAAATCAAAAACGATAGTGAGGGAGAGAATAGTCCTTCTATTAAGTAGTGTTTTTAGTTTAATGATCAAGCACCGATTTTTATATGATGGAATTGGATCAGTGAAATTCAGAGAAGGCAAAGCATAGCGCACAAAAGCTTTCTGAATATATTCAAGCCTACCAATATGACAAGCACAATGTCGTTTCCAAATAAAGACAGCGTATTCCAGCTTCGAAAGTATATAACAATTTCAGAGCATATGGATCAACAAGGTCCGCACTAACACGTCGAATAAAGTACAGTACAGAATATGATTTTGCAATGGTGTAATTTAAATGTCTTTGCAAATGGCTTCGTACGCCCATTATAAACTATTCATCTGCAGTATACAAACAGGCTATCAACGAAGCGCATAAAGGTCAAAATAAAGATTTGCATCCCTCAAAATCATTATTATTTTTTTTATTTAGTACAGAAGTTATTCAAAAACTGAGTTGGATAGTTGATTTTGCGCCATCTGTTACGTGCATTATATAATGAAGGTGCAACTCATAATTATCTGTAGCCAATCTAACCCATAAATGTACATATTGAGGAAGTATTTACCTACAACTGAGTAGTGCGCTCGACCGTCGACGTGAATGCGGAAAGCATTTAGAGAGATCTAAATTAATAACTATGGCTCCAAAACCGCAAATTGACAGTAGAAAGGGGAAGTATTTAAGTTCTAGCACAACGATGTGTCGAGAGCTGGACGAAAGATCTTCGAATATTTCACGAAAAATCCCTAAGAAGATAATTTATATTTATAGTAGAGTGGTTTGGCTACAAAAAAAAGCTTTTCACAGAATCGATAATCGAGCAGGACTTGGGCATAGCAGGCCATAGCAAACTTTTCTATCACTGGCTGCCAAATTTTTGGCCACCTCTTCCTACTCGGGCTGTAATCGTCTTGATCATTATGTGAAGAGCGCAGTTCAAGCACAAGGTTACGCAAAGACTAACAGCAGTAAAGACGCTGTGAACAAAGAGTTGAAGCTGTGCGGCATTTTGACCAGTTTTGCTATTTGAATATACAAATATTTACTGTATTTAAAATTTTTTATAAAAATTTAGCTTAGTAGATATACAACAAAAAACATGCAAACCATTTTTTTTTTTTCAAACATCACCAAACATTATTGGGTGGTTCTCGCTACTTTGTTGAGAATACACCTTCATTCAGAAAAAATGGTTACAAGTGATACATTGATAGTATTGCCAATCACTGGCTACTACTTTTTCCCATCTTTCTGGTAGATCTCGTATACCGTCGCGGTAAAATGGCTCATATTTTGAGGCTATCTACGGATCAAGCCAGTTTTTCATGTCTTCATATGAATGGAACTGTGGAACTGCTGGGCAGCTAGACCATGTGCCATCGATCGCAACAGGTGATAATCGGACGGCTCAATATCTGGAGAATATGGCGGGTGGAGTAGGATTTTCCATTTCAGTGTTTCCAGGTAGGTCGTTTTTTTCGAATGAAAGAGGAAAATTAACACTTCCTGCAAAGGAGGATTATTCGGCCCAAAATCAGACATTTTCACAAAGCCAAAAGTATATGAGACCAAAACAAAATCACTAACTAATGTGTCGAAGCAGTTTGTTTACCATATGTCTGAGCTTGGTTTATGACGTTTAGGTTATGTTAGAATCGACTAGCACACACTGCTGGCGGTATCTATTGACAAACAGTGGGAACTTAGTTGTGCACCTAATAAAGGGTGTTTTTTTTAGAGGTTAAGTTTTCAAGTTGGCACTACTTTTTTCGTAGATGGTCTTTTCAACAGCTGTCACTTGATTTATGCTCAGTTTGGCTTGCCATTTCATAATGAATAGACTTACATCTGAACAACGTTTGCCAATCGTGCAAATTTATTACGAAAATAATGGTTCGGTTCGCGCGACGCATCGAAGAAAATTTTGTTCAGCGATGAAGCTGACTTTTGGTTGAATGGGTATGTCAATAAGCAAAATTGTCGCATTTGGAGTGAACATAATCCACAAGCCATTGCTGAGTCGCCGTTACATCCTCAAAAAGTCACTGTTTGGGGTGCTCTATGGGCAGAGGGAATCATTGGTCCATATTTCTTTAAAAATGAAGCCGGCCATAATGTTACAGTCAATGGAGAGCGCTATAGAGCCATGATTAATGACTTTTTCGTGCCTGAATTGGACGATGTTGATGTGGACGACCTTTGGTTCCAACAAGACGGCGCCACTTGCCATACAGCCAACGCAACAATCGATTTATTGAAGGAAACTTTTGGTGAGCGCATTATCTCGCGCCGTGGACCTGTGGCGTGGCCTCCAAGATCATGCGATATAACACCGCTGGACTATTTCTTGTGGGGCTATGTGAAGTCGCTTGTCTACACAGATAAGCCCGAGACGATTGACGTCTTGGAAGAGAATATTCGGCGCGTTATTGCTGACATACGGCCCCAATTGCTGCAAAAAGTGGTCGAAAATTGGGCCTCTCGGCTGGAATTTATTCGAGCCAGCAGCGGCGGCCATCAAAATTTGCATAGCTTTAAGAATTTTTGCACAAAGTTTGAAAAAACGGTTTCTATAACTTTTGATTTTGTAATAAGTTAGACTTTTATACAAAATTAATAGACACTAAATAAGTAAGTGAGGAACAGCCAAAACTGGTGAAAATCTTGCACATCTATTACACTGTCGATGAGTGTATGTACATAGTAAATACATCCAAGTAATGAATGATTGATTAGACAAAAACAATTATTGCGCTTCAATGCTTGAAACATCCAAAAAGATACAAGTCCCATTTTCCATACGGGGTAGTTTTTTGGTTTTTAAACAATAGCAATTTTACGGCCGCCGTAGCTGAATGGGTTGGTGCGTGACTACCATTCGGAATTCACAGAGAGAACGTAGGTTCGAATCTCGGTGAAACACACAAATCAATAAAAAAAACATTTTTCTAATAGCGGCCGCCCAATACACCAATTATGTATGTATGTGTGTAATTTTACGAAAAAATTGAAACCTCCAGCGGCGCCATTAAATATTAATCAATTTCGAAATACAAAAAAATATGGGTCTCTTTTCCCCCTTTTCCATACTTTTGGGAGGAGGCAGATGGAATTCCACAGATCACAACAAAATATAATAAAGAAAATCTTATTTCAATGGCGATTTCCAGGAAAATTATTTAATAAAAAATTCATACTGAAAATTAACCCGGTAAAATGCATACATACATATACACATACATATATACATATGTAAATAATCACCATTCCACCTACTCGACATGAATACACAAAACTATGTATGCATTCGTTATCACGAAAACTGTACGGCGCGAATTGACTGCTAAAAGTGAAAGAAAATAAAACAGCAACAGAAAATTTGCATAATTGAAGATAAGCCACTCCATTCGGAGGCGTAGAAAATATTTCAATTTTTATTTATCCACCCTCATACATATACTTATAATGCATATAACATACATACATACATCGTATATTAAAAAATCCAGCGTAATATATTATCCATATTCAGCAGCTCAATTAGTTTTTAAAGCAGTGACCGCGCAATTACTCAAATAATAAATTTTGTTTTAATGATGCTTTAAAATCCATAAATTGAGCAGAAGCATTGGCTTTAAAGAAGCTGAAAGCTAGCTACTACAGTCGATGCTGATAATCATTCATTTAAATCCAGTTGCCAACTCAAACATCTCGACGATTGACTGAGCTGCAGTTCGCACACACAAAACCTGTCTATGTAACTTAAAAGACGTCAAGAATGTATGGTGGCCTCTCCTGCATGCTGGACTTCGAAGCAGTTAGGGGGCCCTACTGGCAAAAGTACAATGCAAAGTCATCTGGAAATCAAATCCTATCGTAAGCTGTATGTGAGCCTCCATATACGGGATAGTGGGCAGTCCTGACAACTACTGTAGCCATGGTTTAGGAAAGAGCGAGAGTACAGTAAAGGTGATGACATTTGATCAAACAAAGAATAAATATTTTCTACATACATTAACAAGATGAACCTGCACTTTAATCGCAAATGTTATCATGGGATAGGTCAAATATATATTTCAGCAGGATATTCTTTAAAAGATCCTTCCTGTGGCTACAGAGACCCACATAGTTGCAACAATTACTTTTTTAGTATCTTAATATCCATGTTAGGTTTTATCCCTCTGAACTGTTAATGGAAATATCTTTCATAAGGATGGAGAAGGCAGCTGAATACTTTATGCAGCTTCTGTCTTACTATTACAGCCTTTCAACTTCTCAGAATGCTCCACAGCAATCCTTTTTCTGACTGAGGCTTTTACTACTGTTGGGAATTTTTGTACACTTTCTACTTTAGAAAATGTTCGGAACAGCAAATATTAACCTTCTAAGTGGTTTTGTTATTAAAAACCAGGCTACTGCTATTTATGCTGGTGGCTATAGACCTATCAGCATACTGCCCACATTTTCCAAAGTTTGCGAACACTTGATGGCGACGCAAATTTCATCATTTGTACAGGACAATCGTCTACTTTCTCCACTACAATCTGGCTTCAAACAAAGTCACAGTTGCTCGACAGCAATGGTTAAAATACTAGACGATATTAGAATTAGTTTTAACAACGGTGACTTGACTCTACTTCGTTTACTTGATTTTTCTAAAGAATTTGACACAGTGGATCACAAGTTGCTATGTTTGAAGCTTAAACACTATTTCGGCGTCAAAGACAGTGCGGTGAAGCTCATAGCCAGCTACCTTGGTGGCAGAACGCAGAAGGTTAAAACTAGAAAATTAACATCTCAGCCTAGATATGTACACACTGGTGTTCCGCAACGGTCTATCCTTGGCCCCCTTTTATTTAGTCTTTTTGTCAATGATGTTCTCACCGTTTGTCAGTATGTGAATGTCCCTGCGTATGCTGATGATATAGAATTGTACTTGTCCAGTCGTACTGGTCTCGTTGAAGATTTATGTGTCAAAATAAACAGTGATTTGTCTGCTATTTCTGTATGGGCTAATGAAAACTCTTTGATACTTTCCATTTCAATTCAACCGGGCTATTCGGGTCATGTTCTTCGATTTCGATGTAACTGAAATATGTTGCTCTCTGGTCAAAATAATGAGACACGTATTTTTTTGTTCGCCCGAAAAACTTTTTTTTTCAAGAGTTATCGGCAATTTTGTTTTTCGGCTCAAACTCGATTTTTTTTTTTAATAATATAAGAACATTTTTTTTTTAAATGCCCATAACTTAGCTAAAAATGAACCGATTTTAATAATTTTGGGTTCGAAATGATCGTAATTACTTACACGAGCGACTTCATGTAGAAACAGTTGCAAAAAAGTAGTTGAACATTTTTTATTTAGCAAAAAAGAAAAAAATTGAATTTTTTTCGAAATTCAATATTTCAAAAAGAGTATTTCTTTTTTTTTATAACTTTTTCCAAATCAAGAGGACACCTCAAACTTCAATTAAGCTGAATGCCCAGTAGCTAAAATGAGTTGTTTTTGAGTAATGAATTTTTGAGTAAAAAACCTGTTTCGCACTTTTTGTTTTTTGCAAAATAAAAAATTTGTAACTACTTTTTTGCAAATGTTTCTACATGAAGTCGCTCGTGTAAGTAATGATGATCATTTTGAACCCAAAATTATTAAAATCGGTTCATTTTTGACTAAGTTATGAGCATTTAAAAAAAAAATTGTCTTATATTATTAAAAAAACAAAAGAGTTTGAGCCGAAAAACAAAATTGCCGATAACTCTTGAAAAAAAATTTTTTCGGGCGAACAAAAAAATACGTGTCTCATTATTTCGACCAGAGAGCAACATATTTCAGTTACATCGAAATCGAAGAACATGACCCGAATAGCCCGGTTGAATTGAAATGGAAAGCATTTTTATGTTCGAACGCGTCGAAGTCATATGTCTTACCTATAAGTAATAGTGTAGTGCATGTTGACAATATCCCTAAATTGTTTACTAGTTCCCTTACCTTTATGGATGAGGTAAAAAATTTGGGGTTTATTCTTAACACAAAACTTACCTGTGCTGTCCATATAAATAGGGTTGTGGGGAATATTTATGCTGCATTGCGTAAGCTGAGAGTCTCTGCAACATTCACGCCAGAGAAAACGATGCGAAAATTAGTTCTCCAGCTAATTATGCCTCTCAGTACCTACTTTGAGGTGGTGTACAGCAAACTTGACTCCACATCTTGCCATAAACTTAATGTGGTATTTTATAACGCCACGCGGTATGTATTGGGATTGATCTGCCTGGCGATCAAGGTCACTGGGCTGTTTCCTTAATAGTATATAATTTGTCTGCTAGAATTTGCATATTTTTGTGCAAACTTAAATTATTCAGGTCACCTCCCTATCTGACAGAGAAGTTGATACCAGTAAGGTCTCATAGACACAACAAATTCATCGTTCCAACATTTAATTACCTAGCATCATCCAGATTATTTTTCATTAACGCTGTTTAAGTGTGGAATTCATTACCCGACACTGTGAAGGCTGGACTTAACCGATTTAACTTCCCGGCATAAGTCTATAATTACTTTAAAAGTGTTTGATTGCATTAAATTTCTCTCTACATTCTCTAATTACTACTTTTGTTTTCTCTTTCCTAATCCTTCTTTTCTTTTCCTACTAAAGAATTTTTCAATTGGCGCGGATCGATTTTGGCGCCCTGGGGCAGCCTTTTTGTTTTGGTGACATCTGTCAAATCTTTTGTTTATTATTCAGTTGTTTATGCCAAATCATAATGGCAAGTTACACGATTGAACAGAATATTCAAATGATAAAACTTTATTATCAAAATGAGTGTTCATTAACGCAAACGTTGCGCGCATTGCACCCATTTTACGGTAGACGTGGTGGCCCTTCCAATTTCTTATGGCCCATATTGAACCATATGGACCCAGACGACATGTGGTTCCAGCAGGATGGCGCTACGTGCCACACAGCAGACGCTATTTTATTCCATTTCAACATCTACCCGCCCATATTGAAAAACCCTCTACTTCTTTCATTATTTTATTATATGTACCTATATACATATAATTGGCGCGTACACCCTTTTTGGGTGTTTGGCCGTTCTCCTCCTCCTATTTGTGGTGTGCGTCTTTATGTTGTTGGAGGGACCTACAGTTTCAAGCCGACTCCGAAAGGCAGACATTTTTATGAGGAGCTTTTTCATGGCAAAAATACACTCGGAGGTTTGCCATTGCCTGCCGAGGGGCGACCGCTATTAGAAAAATGTGTTTCTTAGTTTTGGTGTTTCACCGAGACTCCAACCTACGTTCTCTCTGTGAATTCCAAATGGTAGTCACGCACCAACCCATTCGGCTACAGCGGCCGTCTGCTATACAAAATGTGGATTTATATTTACCTAAGTTTAATCTTTTTTTTTTCAAATACTCAACCAAGAAGGTCATTAACTAAGTCAAAGAAAATATATGAATAAACTCGTTGACTCATCATAAACTCTTACAATTGTTTTTTGGTGATTTTATCTAGTGGCCCACTCTGGGCCCGAACACTCTGGGCCACATTACCCATAATTTTTGACAACTTTTAAGGAGGTTTCCGATTTTTCTGTATTATCAGACGAAAACGATTATATAATATTAGGATCTATTTTGCAATAACATGTAAAGATAATTCAATATCTGTTAGAAAGAAAACAAGATCGCTTTCCCATTACGATTATTTTGGCAGAAATTAATATCAACGTATAATTGTGCCCACAATACTACTACAATATAGCGTTTGCTTTTTGAAGCACCTATTTTTTTGAGAATGGTAACACAAATGACATGTCAAATGTGTTCATAATTTATTTAAATGATGAGTCTTCCACTCAAACTGTGAAAAATTTGAAAAAAAAAATCAAAAAAAAAAGATTTGCCAACAGGACAATTTGTGGATCAATTTGTTAATCGTGCTCGTGAAAGTGAATCGTTAATGGATAAAACAACACGTGAACGTGCTCCTGGAGTGCGTACACCCGAAAACATTGCTGCTGTAGCCGAAAATGTGCGTGAACATCCAACAACCTCAACTCGTCATCGTTCTCAAGATTTCAACATTTCACGCACTTCTTTGAGGAGAATTTTGCATAAAGACCTCGGTATGAAGGCTTACAAAGTTCAATTGGTGCAAGAACTCAAGTCTAATAACCATCCAATGCGTTTTTGGTTCGCTCAATGGGCAGAAAATCGTTTGACCGAAGATGAGCATTTTTGCCGAAAAAATCATCTTTTCTGATGAAGCTCATTTTCACATCGGAGGCTACGTCAATAAGCAAAATTGTCGGATTTGGGGCTCACACGTTACTGTAGAGAAGCAAATGCATCCACAACGAGTTTTTGGTCTGGCGGCATCATCGAGCGAGGAGCCGCGGTTACAGTAAATGGCGAGCGTTACCATGACATGCTCAACCAGTTTTTGTTTCCAAAAATTGAAGAGGATGACATGGACGACATTTGGTTTCAACAGAACTGTGCAACTTGTGACACTGCCAAAGTTACACTCGAACTTTTAGCTACCGTTTCTGAAAACCGAATAATCAGTCGAAATTCCGATATCAATTGGCCGTCTCGGAGTTGTGATTTAAGCCCGTTGGACTATTTATTGTGGGGAGCCGTTAAGGACAAATGCAATGCGAACCATCCAGAGACGATTGATGCTTTAAAACATGAAAACGAAGTTGCCATTCATGAAATTGGAGCCCAAACAATCGAAAATGTGCTTAGAAATTGGGCTGATCGAATGGTCTACTGTAAAGCCAGTCGTGTCAGTCTTTTGAAGAATGTTATTTTTCATTAATAAATGACAATGTTCAATCTTCAAAATTAAAAAAAGTTTCAAAAAATATTGTTTAGTTTTTTTTTTTATAGCCGATTCAAAAAGCAAATTTTACATGGCCCACCCTATAAATCTAATTTGCAACTCTTTCCGAAATTTACGCAAATATATGCCATTATTACCAAATTAACGTAGAACAAAATTTTCAATTGTTTTCCGAATTTTAATTCGAAACTAATTTTAAATATGCTTTTCATTTCTTTTCAAATAAAAAAAAAAAAAACTTCCAATTCCTTTCTAAATTACAATAATATAAACTACAATTTTCAATTCTTGCTTACCTCCACACGTATTGTTAGATTATATTCCTTTATACTCTCGTAGTCCAGCGGATGATTCACCTTTATATCAGCCCACGTATCCCCATTATCCGGTCTTTGTTGCAAATAAAACGTGTGAAACTTATTCGTTTGTGCAGTGGACCCGGGCATTAGACGATAAAACACAGTCGGATTGCCCTCAATACCCGAACTGATGGCGCGAGCGTCGAAAAGAATTGAGCATAGAAAAAAGAAAATATTAGCAAACTGGGCAAAATGATGTGGCAAATAAGAAAAAGAATTAGAAAAATTAGTGGACTACATTTAGGAGCAGTAAGACATGAAATATGACAAAGTGGTAAGGAAAACATTTAATTGGCACAAATTGTGTATATTTATTATTACACAACCAACATCCAATCAGTGTTTGAGGCATTTCAAAAATCAAAAAAGAAATATATTTCTATTTGTCATATTTCATTGTTGGCTTGCTGGACTTGTTATTAGGTAAATACTTGTATGTTTAGTAAATTCGTGCAAATATTTATTGGAATTGAATTAATATTTTTTCAGCGCTTTCTCGAAAAATTTGTCTGATTTGACAAGTTTGCAAATTATGCGCGGAATTAGTGAAATATTTGGAGGTGAAAGTACACATTCACAGTAGCAAGAAATGCATAAATTCCAATATTGTTTCGAATAGTTGCAGCCGAATGATAGGCTAACATTTTCTTTTGCTTCAAGAGTTACTGGAAGTCGAACAGATTTTTAGAGCAAACTACTGAGTACGCGTTGCTTCGTCAGTTGGAATTAGAATTGCCGGTGTATCTGTAAATTTATGTTATTTTATTTAATGTTGATGTTGGTATGAAAAACTGCTCCCAAATGGTTGTATTTTCATACCAGCACAGTTTTCTGGAGGCGGTTGATTTAAATTATTTTCTTGTGAGTTCATTTGAGTGTTGCATAGGAAGCACTAAAAAAATTTGTTTATAAATGTATCCAAAATATTTGCACGAATTTAGATGTGTGTTAAAGTCTAATTAATAACTAAGTATCAGGAAATAACTAAATACAAAATACTTAGTTGAATAAAAAATTAAATTTTTAGTACAAAATTATAAAAACAGATGTTTTATTGATGTCTTATTTAGAAAACAAAGAAACATTTGTATGTAATATATATTTATCAGTGCACATGCGTCATAACAAAATACAAAAAATTATGGCGCATATATTTGCTATATATCTATATATATTTTTTTTTTATATGAAAAAGTGCGTAAATCAGATGTGAGTATTGGAAAACGAGAAGAGTGTAAATTGTGAATGTGCGAAAACTTTTTAAGAATTTTTTTTTTTTTTTGTTAAAAAGTCGGTACCTTTTAACAGACCAACTTAAGACATGTGTGATTCAACAAAATAAAACAAAAAAAAATTAAATAAAATATTGCAAAATGGGCATCAAAATATGTAATTGCCATTTTAAAAGTATTTGTGCCCGTGGGCAGGGTTGGGAAGCTGGAGTAAAAATTTCAGGTGAAAGCGCAACACAAAAGGTAGTTGCTCATTTGCGTTTAAGAAAAGAGCAACAACAAACAATTCGGTTAACTGCTTCAAACAAACACATAAAAACGAAATTGGATAAAATGAAGCAAAAAAAAAAGTAACATAAATATTTAAGAGGGCGGCGTGCAACACATGGGAGCGACATTTTTTCACTTATTGCCACGCGCAAGTGATACGCCGCACAAAAATACAAAATTGTTAAAACAAGTGGTTTTGGGAAAGTGATTTCAAAAAACAAAGGGTTGAAAAATTTATACAAAAGTTATAAGCTCCACGGTAAATGGTGGATCAAGTGGAAATATGAACTCGAGGAATGCAAAGGTAGGGAATTGTTTGGATAATACCCGCGAGTATACGAGTATGTACGGGCATATATTTGCGAGTGGAATTGAATTTTGAGGACGGGATTTTAATTTATTACAGATGGCGCGATGAGAGAGTAAATGAGTTGTGTTCATCGTTTTTTTTTTTTTAATTTAAATTTTTTCTTTTTTTTTTAGGTGATTTATTTGTTGGGTGTTTTTACTGGTACATATTTTCTTTTAAATGTGAATTTTTGCTTTCTACACGCATTTGTTGCTCTTCCTGTATGTACATTTTGCATTGACTCAATCTACTTTGTACACACTGGTGTATGTATATGATTGTGTATGTACACAAAAAACCTTTATAAATGCCAATTAATGAGTTGGTTGGTGGATTTCGCTGTGCGCGTGTGTGTGTATGAGGAGCAGCTGCTTACCAATTGCATGGGCATGATGTGTGTGTGTGTGTATTGGTGTATGTGTGAAACGGCTAGGTAAAGTTCGCGTTTATGGCATATATTTGTAAAAGTTGTAAATGGTTGAAAATATTTGCAATTATTTGCAGCTATTTTGCGTTCTAATTTACTACTATTTGCAAATAAATTTTTATATAATTATTTCAACCTAATATTCGTTGTAGTTCAACTTTTTGGTAGGATTTAACTGAACTATATTTTGCTACAGCTTAGTTGTCATTTTAAAAATGTTTCTAGTTAAAATTTCAACGTATTCTGTAGTTTAGCTGCTGCTTGCACAAAAAAAATCTCTCGCTTTTATTTTATTAAATTGAATACGTAAAATAGTTTTAGTTTATAAATTTCATTTGCATATTCGAATGTACATACAATATGGCTACATTCAAATTTATTATAAACATAACTTTTAATATTAAAAATAGCTAACCAAACACATATTTAATTTCTGGTTCAAATTAACGCCGAGTTTTTTGTTTTCTAATATAACTTTTAGTACTAAAAATAGTTGCCTAGTGATAAATAACTTATTAATTAGCAAATATTTTTTGTTTTGATAAATAACCGAATTTCATATACTTTTATGTTAGGTTTACTTTTATATAAGTAAGCGCTCTGTATCACTTAACAGCAGTTTAACAGAAGCTGTACACTCTGCCCAACATCTCTCTTACTCCGATCATATACGTACGCGCACTTTCAAACTCACACAAGTGTTGTGTACCGCTTGACAGCAGTTTAACTGTGGGAAAACCTTTCTCTTACTCCCATCATACACGTACATACACTTTCAAACTAACGCAAGTGTTGTGTAGCGCTTGCGAGCAGCTTATCAGTAAGCTCTACACTCTGTTATGCAGCATCGATGCCTATGACCATTGTGTCTCTGCCTCCCATTAACGTACATACACTTTTAAACTCACACACGTGTTGTGTACCGATTGACTGCAGTTTAACTCTAACTCTAATTCTTTTACTCCCTCTCTCTTACTCCCAAGCATGTACATGCACTTGCCAACTCACACACGTGTTGTGTACCGCTTGAGCTCAGCTCTACAGTACAGTTCTCTACACACTCTGTTTTGTAGCACCGAGATCTCTGATCAACACCTCTCATACTTTCACGCATGTACATACACACTCTTGCACCTCAAAAATGTTTCGTAAATTTACTGAAATATTTAATACTTTATGCAATTAAAAGAAAAAATGCTAGTTGGGTTGGGTTAATAAATAAGTTTGCAGACAAATTTTAATAAATTTAGAACTAAGTTTGCTTATTAAACTTTATTTACCTACATATTCAATTTTAATAAAAATATCAGTGTCAAAGAGTTTTAGACAATTTTTTACTTAGTTTTCACTCATTTATTTTTCAACGTTAATAGCAAATGTTTCCCTTCAAATACCACTAAAAAGCTATGCATGTATGTTGAATGAAATTTTGTGTAAATGTCACCGGTACCACACGTTTTTTATGGCAATTCATAAGAAAATATTTGAATATGTATGCTAAAGTGCAACGGAATAGATAATAATGGACGTCAAAAATGTCGAATATTTGAACAAAGTAATAAATCAGGACACTTCAGTGACCGACGTTTCATCATATCGCCAAATATTTCTCCTTCCAACGATTTCAAAGCTACTGGGGAAGCTTCTAATAAATCGCAACAATCATACGCAGGAAAACCCGAATTATAGAAAGCTGAGAAGCCTGGACCTTGTAAGTGATTACAGGGAACAAATTGCATGGACAACATGTGACCATCATTTACTAGATATCAATCGCCATACAATAAGCGTCCATTATCTGAAGAGCACAAGAATATTATAATACACTTTGTTGTTCCTACGACAGGTGGTTCTACGTAACCGGAACGACCTGGATTTATATCCGGCCAAACACTGTCACTTCCGCAGCATTCCCCGTATAGGTATGTGAAATTTTATGCTGCTACAATAACAACAACAACGATATTCTTTGTTTGTACTGGACTATCCTGTGTTAGACTAAGATGATCCATTTTTGAGTCAAATGTATTGAGAATGGATAAATTTCAGACAAAATTTTTGTATAAATTTTTTCAAGCTTATTAAGAAAGAAATGGACATCTTAAAAGGGTTGATAAACCTAGCCTATCTTCCACTAGTGTTTTCATGAGCCCAGTTTAGCATAATCCTTGCCGAAGTAAACTAACAAAGATATTTTCGGTTAATCCAAATCAAATCTAATGGCAATGGTAATGGTTGCACGGGGTAGGCTAAAGCATTTATGCACTGCGACCAGATTGATCTATTGTGCACCCCTAATTATTTAGTTAGAATTATTTAGTATACCGAGGAATCGAAAACCAGCTCCTTAGGAGGAAGCAATTGTAGGTATTCCTCCTCTAATAGGTACGAGCCTAGGATTCTGTACCTCCTGTTGCCTAATGCCTCACAGTTGGTTGATTAAGTGTCCCATAGACTACTCTTCATCACAGCAGATCCTGCATCATCTTGTACTAGATAATCCTATTGTGTTAAAGTGTTTATTACAGGCAAAGTGATCTGTAAGTATCCCACAGAGTAATATGAGGCTCTTTTTCTCTAGGGTTGGGGAAGATTTTTCTCCATTGGCATTGAAGTTTAAAAACTTTTTGGAGTGATTAAGGCCGCTTGTGCCATTTCAGTGTTCCCTGATTTTAGTTTGGATCCTTTTTTTTGGTTTCCTGATTTATATTATTTTTGTTAAAGCCGAAAAATGGGGTTGGTCCAATAAGTAGCCCTTCTGCCCTTTTTTTGGTACATAAAAATCTGCCTTCTCGTTTCCTTCGTGTCCCTCATGTCCTGGTACCCAAATCAATGAGGCTTGATTATGAGTGGCCAGTTAGTTGAGTTATTGTTACACTCTATTAGGACTTTTGACTTGAATGTGAAGCTATTCAAGGCTTTGAGAATCGTTTGGCTGTGCGTAATCAAATCTAATTCAGGGACTAGCAAATATCAAGGGACGATCAAGTATTTCCTTTTACATTGTTAAAAAATAATAAGAATGGAATATCCTATTCTATTGATCATTTGAATATTTGCTATTTCTGAAATTTTATTTAATTTGAATTAAGTAAATCGCTCTGGAAATAGTTTCTTGTGTCCTCATCTATCGACAATTCCAGCACGCACACCCATCTATCCATGTATTGCCATCTAGTCATATATTACACACACACACACACATACACATACACACATTGAGAATACTATTTCAAGCGCAAATATTTGAGCAAAAGCGCAATCTGCCCTGAAGCGTGTGACCTCTTTCGCAAGCAAGTACAAGAGTGCAGAGCAACAGGCCAAAATGCGGAGCATTGCGTTTGTATAGTCACTGCATAGATACGCATGTGGTTGTTTGTATGTAGGTATGCGGTGCATGAAGTAGATGAAATTGGAAGCGCAGCAATAGTGAGCATACATTTGTAGTTTGCTCAGCGAAAGTGGAGCAGTGGCGTTTGAGCAGCGACATGTCGCATACCAACTTGCTGGCCTGAGGCTTGATCACAAAATTGCAGTAGTTGTGTGGGTGCCTGTACATACCTAAATACCTGACCCTCTCCGCTCATACACATTCATATGTATGTAAGCGAAAGGTGTTGGATTTGCGTATGTGTTCGGGAAATGCTCCACCGCATTCAAGTGTATGGCAACTTGTGCATGTGCAACCCCGGCAAACCACTGGCCCCGCGCAATTTTCTGTGATATTTCATGAATTTGCAGTTGTTGGCATAAAATTATTTGCAAACATACAATATTTCGAAAGAATTTTAAATATTTTAATGGACAATTTCAGCTGTATAGTCACGCAAAATGCGCATAGAATAGCGCGAAGTTGTTGCGAGTGAAACACCCTCACACGCACGCAATTGAATACAAGTAAAGGGTGAGCAACAATCGGACAACATTAAAAAAAAAAAATAATAAAAATCAAGAACAAGTGTGAATGCAAGCGATTACATTTCTATGCGCGAGTATGTGTGTATGTAGCTGCATGTATAGCGAAAAAAAATAATTGCGCGGTTGTTGGCGGTGGTACGGTGGTGGATCGTGCAAGCGCATATTTTAAATGTGAATTTAATGGCGACACATATGGGCGACACTTATGCTGTTACTTATGTGTTTACTTATGTACGCTTGATTCTGGCCATGTACTCGGATGTATATCGAGGTGTATCTGCTGTAAATTTCCAACGTGGGTGTCTAACCGCTATTATTTTAAACTGATATATAAGCGATTTATCAGGTTGCCTGAAGTTAATTCTCACAAATTGTCAGAGCGTATGCGATGTGCCCGATAATAGTTGAAAAACCAAATGAAGCATTTCTTTGTAAATGCAATGAAAAGAAAACAATAAGAAATATGTAGGCAGTAGGATTGTATCATTAATCCATTTTCGGTTACCTCTTATGGGCTGAAGAAGTTTTGTAGTATATGAATATTTGCATACACATACATACATGGCTCACTTATAGCAAAGTAAGTGCTTAGGCATTCAATATACGATCATTTTAATACTCCCAAAATGTCGGGATTTTAAATCATAATCTCGAGTTCCCGAAATTTGTCAAGACCATCATTAGCTAAAGTATCCTCTTGAATAACATACATACATTGCTTTTTAACACATTGAATGCTAAGCGAATTTGGCGAAAAACTTCGAGTTCTAAGCAATGACGGTAGGAGGTTTAGGTTGAGTTAAAGCGCCACACTGGCGTGAAAAATTACGAAACATTTATCAAATTCAGGAAAGATATGTTCATTTCCGATTGTGCATCAGACGTTAATAAGTCAACAACACGAAGAGGCACCATCATCGATTTGACTTTTTCAAGAAACATTACACTCGAAACACTCCCTTTCATATTTTCTACTTTTCCTCTCATCGTCCTATTCTCAACAGAGAAATGGTTCATTACCATGCACACAGGAAGAAGGCATATGCAAATACAAATATGTATATGTATGCTCACTCAAGTAGGAGAGCGCCAGATGTCAAACGTTGCCGAACGCGGGGCCCGATTGTGCTCTTTGTCGTTCGTTCCGCGCTTTCGTTTGCAGTTCATGCAAGGTAAGGACCATGAGCAACATAACGACGACTGAGCAAGATAACGACCATTGAGCAAGATAACGACACATTTTTTCGTGCGTGCAGAACTATAAGACGTTATCACGTCAAAAAAACATATACAGAGTCCGGCACTCGAAGTGTAACCAACTTCAGACTTCTCGCAGGGCTGATGCACGTGCAGCTGTCTATTAGCTGTTTAAATGAAAGTTCAGAGGATTGTTTACAAGCGCACGGGAGCATTTCGCTGTGAGTAAACGCGCAAAAAGAGAATCAGTAATGGATTTCAAACGTAATAGTGTGATTGCCTTATATTTGCTGGAAAATCACAACGTTAACGATTGTTCATGAGCTCGAACGTCTTAAAGTAAATAAAGTGTTTGTTTATCACACCATAGCTCGTTAAAATGATACTGGTAACAAGGCGTAACGTCATGGTGGTGGTCATCAAAAGACTGCAACGCCACGTGAAATGACAAAAAGTGAAGAAACGACTTGAGCGAAATCCGCGACGAAGTGCCAATCAAATGGCGAACGAATTGAACATATCTGACCGTAGCATCAGTCGCATACTGAAAAATGATCTCAAAATCAAGCCAAGATCCAAAAGGTGCATGATCTTACACCAAAGCAGCAACAAGTCAGACTTGAGAGAGCGAAGGAGTTGCTTCGCTTGTTCGAAAGCGGTCAATTTCCGAACATTGTGTTTTCTGACCAGATAATTTTTCAAATTGAACAATTCGCAAACTCCCAAAACGATGGAGTTTATTTGACCGATCGCTCATACGAGAATTTGAGTCATCGATTGGCCACCAGGAGGCAATACCCGCAACAGGTAATGGTTTGGGCCGCTCTAATCGCATCGAACGTGGCGTCAAGGTAAATACGGAATATTATCGGGAAAGTATTCTGGAGATTGCTTTGAAGCCGTGGGCAGACAAACATTCTGGTGGCAGACCATGGACGTTTCAACAGGACTCGACACCGTCTCACAAAGCTCGAGTGCACCAAGAATGGCTAAAACACAACGTTCCGAACTTCATAACGTCCACAAAATGGCTCTCATATTCACCAGACGCGAATCCAATGGATTATTTTCTTTGGGCCATTTTGGAGAGCAAGGGCCGAACTAAAAGATTCACTAGTCTGAAGGCGCTGAAAAAGTCATTGTTCGCGAGTAGACCAAAATACCTGCAAGTCACATTCGGGCAGCTGGCCATTCGTTTCTAGACCGTCTCAAGGTCATAGCAAAAGGTGGTCATATCGGGCAAAAGTAAATTGATTCTTGATTTTGTATTATTTTCACACGTTTTTTTACTTTGAAAAGAAAAAAAATTATTTCCCAAACTAAATTGATGACCTTTTTAATTGGTTACTCTTCGAGTCCCGGATCCAGTACATACAACCAATTCCATCTGAATGTAAACTTCTACAGGGTTGCCCATATTCGACGGATCCATGTGTTTTTTTTTTTTTTGTAATCAAAGAAAAACACAATTTGTTGATGTTGACGATAGTAATCATTTTATTTGGTTCAAGTAGATTTATTGACATCACTTTTTGAATATGATATCTCTCAAATGGCCGCCTTGAGTCTGTACGGCGTATTGTTCCCGTTTTGCAGCATTTTCCATAGTTTTAGCTAACATTTCGGCTGGAATAGCGGCTATTTCCTCATGGATGTTGTTCTTGAGTTCCTTTGATTTTAAATATCCCCCCAAGAAGTAGTCAGGTGGCGTTAAATATGGCGAACGCGGTGGCCAGTCAAAATCGCCATTTTTCGTCATCAAACGACGAGGAAACAATTTTATCAAAAAGTAGATTGTGGTGCGAGCTGTGTGTGGTGGAGCGCCTCTTGTTGAAACCAGAACTGCCTCATACGCTTTCGACGAATAATTGGCATCACAAAAGTGGTTATCATATCGCGATAACGCTCCTGATTGACGTTAACAGCTTAACCATCTTCATTTTCGAAGAAAAACGGTCCAATAATCGTTTTCGCACTAATGCCGCACCAAACAGTGACTTTTTCATCGTAAAGAGGTCCAAAGTTATAATAAATTATGCCTCCGCTTTATAAAGAGGTACTTCTGAGTTTGTGCGTGACTACCAACCGTTTACCGCGCATTCGAAACACCCACTGGAGGCATGAAACATCAAATGACACAAAATTTTTTTTCAAATACCGATTCACCCATAGCAAGCAATAGCAAATTATCGAGTGTGTTTCTGCTATGAAAAAGTTTCGCATAAAAACCATCCTCCATTCGGAGGCGGCACCCACCTTTAGAGCAACAAATTTGATATGCCAAGCGGGCATTGAGATACGCCACGGAGGCTGCCTGCAAGTAATTTGTAGGACTGAAAAAACTAACCAAACCATTAAAGTGCAAATTCCCTGTTCACATGAAAGCTACAATTTTTTGTTGCGCAACAGAGAATTGCGCTAAACTATACTATCGGTATCACATTGCGCATCAACACTGTGGCTTTATGCGCTTTGTTTGCCTACTTGCTGTAGTGTTGTTATTACAAAGCTTTTTTCCTTGTTCAAGCTATTATGGCACACAGTAGAATACAAAAAAAAAAACAAAAAACAAAACACAACAGAAAACGTTTGTTATTGCTATTGCAGCGCATTATTATTGTTGTTGCTTGTTGCAAAGTAAGCATGTAAATTGTGTGCGCGTAAAAATGCAATGAAAACAATTCACATAGGAGCATAGTATTCCTGCATCCTTGTGTGGGTGTGTATGCGTGTGTTCATACACCAAAGAGGATAATGGTAATGGTAAGTAAACATGATGTTGACTGTGGGCCAGAACGACAAATGTAAAAAAAAAACAAAAACAATATAAACACACAAGCATGTGTATGAAACTGTGCATTACTGCAACAAAAAATAGCCAAGCATATTTGCGGTGGCGTGACTGTGGTTAATAGGAGAATGAATGAATACTGGCCTGAGGCAAGAAGAGGCCACGACTTGTCGTCATACTAATAGTCGTAATAATATTTTCATAAGTAGTCTTGCTGCCATTGAGTGTTTTTGTAGCACATGTTGTTACTGTAGTTGCGCTTGTAAGTGCACTCAGAAGTATTTTTTATGACTGCTGCTGCATCCACTGCTAAATGCCACAAGGGATAGCGCGGTTTATGTTGGAAAATAAATATATAAAAAATATTAAAAAAAAATAAAAACGTGGCGTATATGCCTACTGTCAGCTTTCGTGGCGCAGACAACACAATGCATAGGCTGGCCCGGCTCATCTAATGAAAAAAAATCTAAGCTATAAAAAAAATAAATGGCGGAAAAGGTGGAAAAAGTGAAATCAAAAACAGGTAGATAGTGAAATAAAAGTAATATGGCACACTCACACACGTACACAACACTCGCACGCTGAGGGAGAGTGAAATAAAGAGAGAGAGAGAGAGAGTGAAACAAAGAGAGAGAGGAAGAAAGAGAGATAGACAGAGGAAGGGGAATGCATTATTTTCATAGCGCATCCGCATCCTACTCAACAGCGTCCGATGACAAGCGGAAAAAATCACCACATACTCACACACACACACACACTATGCATCCGCTGGATAGTTGAGAGCAAAAGCGTGTGATGAAGTAGCACTTAGCGGTTGTTTTTTTTTTATTTTTATTTTCTAAGTTTTTTTCCTTTTGCATGTTTTTTTGTTTTTTTCAACCTATGCGCTTTGAGCGTGTGGCGCGCCCATAAGTATGCTTTATCAGGTGAGCTTGTATGATATTTGTTGCTGTACTCATATAGTTCTTCGCATTATAAAGCATCCCAAATGCAATTACTGCGCAGAAAAATCCAGCATTAACACAAGGTACGCACACACACACACTCGCACATATACACACACAGCATATCGTTCACACGGTAATCACAAAATAATGTAATTTTTTATTTCATTTCATATTTCATTTTTTAGTTTGCCAAAGTTTTTAGCACACAATTTAATGCATGTTACACCATTACTTAATACATTTTTTGTGTGCCAGTCTCACATATTTCTTAAATACTTTTTTTTTTTTTAATTTTTCTATTTTAGCTAAAATAAATTTCACTTTACTTTTCATACCATACAAGCATATAAACATCAAAAAAGTATACATATACACTAACTACACTATATAGACTAACGCGCGAGTGTCTCTTCCGAATTTTTTCTTGGAATTTTAGCACTTACATTGTAATAATCGAAAAAATACCTTCAAGCAGTTCGAAAATTATATTCAAATGCTTAGAACAAGAAACTGAAATTTTCCAGGTGCTTCTATACAAGTAAATTGTGCAATGTTTTTCTTTGTGCGGCTGCTCTTCTGCTGAGCGTGCTTTGCTAACTATTTGATATTCATAGCTTTTTAGTGCAGTTTCAATTAGATTACGACGAGTTCAGGCAAGTGGCTTAAATAGTTTTAGCTAGTTATTCTCGTGTATAGCTATTAGATGCTGGTGTTGGTGCCTGTGCAGGTGGGGGTGAGCGTGCGGGTGCAGGTGCTTGCTGTATTGTATTATAATATTTTCTTTGTGTAGCTGTGAGTGGAGCTAATAATGAAGATTCAACTAAACAGTTTTCAACATATGAAACAAGTAAAATTGCATAGACGGGTTTATTCGTGATAAATTCGTGTTTAATAGATTGCTGTGGCACCTTGACGCCCCTATGAATCTATGGTACACTTGATAACTTCTTGATACCGATTCCATAGAAGATAGAAATTTTTTCTTATGCTTCTTCTTATAATATGCTTATAAAATACTAATAATTATTATAAAATGTAATTTCTTTTTCTAGTGCAATGTGGCGCAAAATTAATCATCCAATTTCATTTTTGAATAATTTTGTATTAAAAAAAAAAGAGTTTGAGTGATGAAAATCTTTATTTTGACCTTTGAGAGTTATATTGTATAATAAATATTAGAAATAAATAATTGACGTTCACTTCTGTAAGGTTTTTGGCCGAGCTCCCTCCTCCAGATATTTCTTTTGAGGAGCTTTTTCATGGCAAAAATACTCTCGAAGGTTTACCATTGCATGCCGAGAGGTGACTGCTATTAGAAAAAATTCTTTCCATTATTTTGCTTTTCATGCCCGGAGATTCGAATCTACGCTCTCTCGAATGGGAGTCACCTACCAACCTATTCGGCTAAGGTGACTGCTTATTTTCTGGTCATTTGCTTTCTGCAGCTGCCTACTTCAAGAGTGTCAAATATGATTGGCGTACGACGCCATTTCCAAAAATTGTAAAGCTTCTTTATGGGGTGATTAATTTTGCGCCACCTTGTATCATGCGGTTTCGTCATTAATAAATTAATAAAAAATAGCTCTCCCAGCTGTCTAATAGTTTCCAAGTTTCTTGCTTCTTAAATGCCTAATTTCAATGCTTTTGATAAGTCTTTCAGGAGAACTGGGCCGCATATCTGGCGTACAGTTACGGCAGTGATGACTTTTGTGAAGTGAATGCCTTAGATTTCGGATCATTTTGAGAAATGTTTACTCATTCAAACACTGATACTTTCATTAATTCTACGCATTGGCACGAAATTTATATATAGGGTTTTGTAGGCTTTCAAAGCCTGTATTAAAATCTCCACATAGGCTGTGATTATGCGTTTTTTTTTTCTTTCGAGAAATTTGATAGTAAAATTTTTCACGTAACTAAGTTTGATTGCGTTTTGTTGACAAATTACTGGATTTTAATTGTCCCACCTTTTCGGCCAATACTTCTGCAGAAACTCAAACTAAAGTGATTCTGATGTACAGCCCACGCCAAGCGATAGCGCCTCAATATTGCGGCAAATTTTGACCAGTTTCGAGTATTCTTCTTTTCTTTTTTTAATATTCGCTATTTTTTATAAAAATATACCTGTAGCTCATTATCTAAAAAAACAAAGAAATTAAAGCTTTAAACTTTATAGAAAAATTACAAAAACTCTACAAACTTTTTACCACTGCTTAAAGGTTTTTAATAATAATTTCTAGAACAATTCTTGGTATGCAGTTTTATAGCCTATTCAATTCTAGTACAACAAAGTGCAAGTTTGAGGTTGCTGAAAAATTTTGTTTATTTTTAATAATTTTTTTGCCTGACGGTGTTGCGCATTTTATGCATGTGAAAAAATTGTCTTAAAACTACGAGGAGAGCAGCAAAAGTTCGAGTAATTGATGATACTTTAAGTGTATTTGAAAAATTTACAAATAGCGGACATTCTGCAATAATTTTGCACAGCTTTACTTTAAATTTCAGAGAAATCGGTAATAAAGTAGATGAGAAAACGTAAAATTAGTGATGAAAGGTCAGTAGAAATTCTGACTTTAACTCAGTGAATTTTTTTTGTAAGAATGTCACTCTTTACGGCTTTCAATGTTAACTTAAAAATGCAGCAGTTTTTAATAAATTCCTCCTAAAATAATTTATAAGTGGTATCAAAGATTTCATCTGGATACTTTTTAATGAAGGATGAACCTCAAAAAGGACGGCCAAACTCTTCGACCAACGAGACAAATGTGGTGCTGGTGAAGGTAATAGGTAATGAAGATCCTCGCATCATACAAGAAATTAGTGCTAGCGAATTGGACTGGTATCGCTTATACTATTATCATCATTTTTACTATTAATATATTATTATTATTAATTATTAATTATACGGCCATAGTGCACTGCGACCTCAACTGCGCGTTGTGCTTGACTGCAAGTCTAAGATATGAAAAAATCTGAAATTATATGAAAAACGAGTTAGAATTGAAAATCACAAAGAAGCTCTACTTACTACCTTTTATTCAGTATTTCTTAGGACATTTTGAATATGGAAGGTCTAGGAAATTTATTAAGAATGCAAAAATTGACGACGCTTGTGGTATTATAAATATGGTACATAAGCTAATTAGCAGCCAACATAGACAATGACATAGGGAGACCCTTACAAACATGTAAGCTACTGATCCTTGAAGAAATTGTAAGGAAAGTAAACGAAATATGGCGTAATGAAGCCACCTGCGAAATCGCCCGTCAACTGTGACCGACTCTCAATGCTAAACGCACAGAATCTCTGCTAAGCCAAAATAGTCATAACGGAGCACAGCGTAATAGGTAGGCACGCCCAAAGGATGGGTGTGCAAACACATGACTTCTGTAGAAGTTCTCTATCCAGACGCAGGTTTACTATTCTGGGTAAACAATTTTTTAATGAGTTGGAAGATTTCAGTTCTGCAGAAATCAGAGATATTCTAAAATTTTTGAAAAGCACACACTGGTTTTAGGACAGATAGGGGAAAGCTCCCCACGCGACATCGCAATGAGCCTGAGTGTCCCACAGTGGACAACCGCTTCAACCTAACCTAACCTAACCTAACCTAAATAAAGAAGAAGCAAACCGCCTATTAAGGACGATTAAAAGGAAGAGGAACGAAAGTGATTATCTCGGTTTACTTCACGACGACAAAAATTTTAGCTTTTACTCCCTAGCTACTTTTTAGATAGCAACTGCTGAACGGCTTACTCAGGCACTATACTCCACGAGGAGATCAGGGCAGCAGTAAATGAATAGAAGGCTTACTGAAAAGTGTTTTCCAAATGCGTTAAACATTTTTTTGAAAAACAGGGAAAAATGGAACTGCGTCGCCGCTTTTTAAGCTACAATAGTGCACCGGCTCACACTGCTGAAATGGCTAGTAACTTTAATGCGCTTTTTGTCCAGGAAAAAACTCACCCATCAGCATGTTTTTTAGCTATGTCGCCATGTGATTTTTTGTTAGTTTCAAATTTGAGGGAACATTTCTATGGTAGCTAGGCAGGCATAATTAGTGCAGTTAAAGTCGAAGAAGCTGCAAAAATGCATTTTTGAGGACTGGTATCAACAGTGGATGTACCGGGTAAAGAAATGTGTTGAGTTCAATATAAATTTGGAGGAAATGATAAAAAGCAATGAGGTTAAGAATAGCGAATTAAAAAAAATGTCCTTGCAACTTAACGAACTTTTTATAGTCTACTCATACGTATCTATATAAAGCTTTTATTAACTTTAGCACAGGGACTTATTGACAGGTTTTGACTATTTTTTTAAATTTTATTTTAATGTTTTTTATGCAAACCTAACTCATTCTCCTACAAAAGGCGTAAAAATGGCATTTTAAAATTTTGTTATTCTTATTCCTTTTTTATCTGGTTTATTTAAAAAAATTCCTGTTTACAGCTAAATATTTGAATGACTTTTATTGTAGTTCAGTGGATTTGGATGCCCAGCATTCGTACCATCCCTGCGATGGCCGCCCAGGTAGTTTAGTGTGGATTATTCTGCCGTTCATCACCATGCTTGCTATGCGTTCACTCGACATTCTGCGAACATGATTTCTCCACATTTTTCACCTTACTTTTGAGGAAATTAAATTAAATGTTGTGGAAATTAAAAACAAATCAACCAGAATTTTTCATCAAAATTTTAACCTTTTTAATTAGAGTCTTTAGAAAATTTGGAGCCATTTTTACTAATTTTGGGTCTGTTGGGTTACAGCCCACTGAGTTTTGGTACAATAAAGTGCAAGTTTTGAGTGGCTTACAAATCGCCGTGGTTTTTGACAAGTTTTTTGCTGACGGTATTGGGTATTTCCTTCCATATTAAAGGAGTATCTAGCTTTCCTTGCGCATTTGTTCAATATTGGTTTCTAATGTTGTATATTTTCGGCGATTGAAGGTTGCACTTTGTTATAAAAAAATTCATTGGGCTATAAAAGTGCTTACCCAGAATTTTTCTAAAAATATTGACTTAAAATTTTAAATTTTGATGAAAGTTTGCCGAATTTCTTTAAAAATAAAACAAAGTTTGAAGGTTTGTGTTAAAAGGTTTTTGTTGTAGTATTAATTATATTTTTGAAAAAAAAAATCAAAAAATAAAAATAAATAAATAAATAGTCAAAACTTGTCAATATGTGGAGTAGGTTAAGCAGATTTCGGACAGAGGAATTATAGGAGACATTTTTGTTTCATTGGGTCACAATTAGCTTCCTCTTTTTTTTGTTTTTTCTCCCCTTGTTCACTCCACTCGGGAGCATAGGGCCTCGACAAGACTTTTGTCTTGCGTTGGTTTCGTTAATCTATTTTGCTTTCTGGCAGGGTAGGTGATAAGCCTGCCGCTACTAGTCATAACTAGTGGCAAAGCCCACCTGTCGTTGCTTAGGAACAACACCTTCTAACTGTTTAGAGCGCCATCTGGGCTTTACATTTATCTGTCAGAGGGATTACACAGATGGTTGAGGACTTCGCTAAATTTTGGTGTGTCTGCGCTAGTAACGCGACTGCCCGCTTCCTCTTACTGGCGCCACTGATGCAATGTGTAACTGTGTGTTTTTCTTTGTTTTTTTTTTGCTTGTTTTAGCAGCCACAATGCAAGTATTGCGCTGACTTTTTGTGCGCGAGTAAAGAGAGGAAGGATAAGGTTTTTGGGGTTCAGGAATGATTTTTTTTTGGTTTTTTTTTTTGCAAGCAGGTAACGCTAGACTACTGAAGCCTCTCTATAAAGCGGAAATCACTTTTTCCTACCTAGCAGTATTTTATTTATTTATTTCTTTATTTATGAATGAGTTATAATCATAAATAAGTATTTAATTAAAAAATAATTACATTTTTCTCGTTAGCAGCACAGGCTATTATCGACTTCGTAAAAAATAGAAATAAAAAAAGAAGTAAAGCAACAACTTTATTACCTCAAATCGTAAGAAAAGTATACATAAATATTTTTTTTCATTAATACACAGTAAATAGCACAAATATTGGGCAAACAAATATTTTATTTATTTCAACCGAGCATTGTGCAAATTTAATTAAAAATATGGAATGCCTAAAATATCTGCAAAGCTTACTTACACTAGGGAAAAAATTACTCTAAAATAATATACTTATAACTCAAAAATGAGTACATAACCAGAAATTCCCAATCTCAAACCTTAATTGACCAGGAGAAAAATTTAATTAATAATATTTTGCTCGAGCTGGCTTCAAATGTTGTACCTGCCACATTTTCTTCTATTTTATTTATATATATTTACATGTAAACTTATACAAGTATATGAATGCATTACGGTTTATGATCCATATCTCCCATTTCTGTTGAATTTCTGATAAATTTACTTGCATACTCGCACCTAACCACAAAAAAAAAAAAAAAAAGAAATTAAGTAAGAGAGTTGTGAAGTGCTACGGAAAAAAGTTAAATAACTTAGCAATTCAAAACAAGCCTTCAAGCTGAAATTTGAATATATTTATATATACATACGTACGTACATTGAATGTAATTTTACTAACGTATATTTCTTTGTTTCACTTTTTATATCCTTGCTTCAACATCATATCCACTAACCAAGCTATTCATATTTAAATTAAAAAAGTTATACACCGCAGACGCTGTGCGAGTAAAAAAATATGCGCATGTATGTATTCACACATACATATACAGAAATGCATGTGTATGCGTAACAGCAAGCAGCGTTAGAGTATAGGTGTACTCATATGTATGACAAGCGCCGCAGCCAAGTGGTTTGTGCCTGATTACGGTTGCAGTGAGTTGGTTCGAAACCCACAATGGGCTTGTAACACAAAATCATGGAAAAAGGGTTTTACTAATAGCGGTCGTCCCTTGGCAGAGGGACAGAAATGCACTCTGATGTTTAGAGGGACGACCGCTATTTTAAAATCCTTTTTCTTTAATTAAAAAATATGAAATGCTAATCTGATGTTTAGAGTGCATTTCTGTCATGCAGGAGCTTCGCATAAAAAATCAACATCTGTTTACAGGCGGCATAAAACCTCTCCATTTGTGAAAAAAATACCAGAAATTGAACGAGAAGCGTGGCCAAATACCTAAAAGAGGCGAAACAAATGAAAGTAATTAGATGAAGTAAAGAGTTCTAAGCGTTTTCTGCTAGATGTGTTTGGCGATCTACAGTGGGCCATACTGGACGACGATTTAAAGCAGGCATTACACTCAAACAAACAAAACCTAATAGTTCGTTTTTTTAAACCAGTTGCCAGGGTCATACTGGACAACGATTTAAAGCTGGCATTATACTCAAAAAACAAAAGCTAATAGTTCGTTTTTTTTAAACCAGTTGTGTGTTACAGCGTTTCGAAATAGAAGAAAAAAAGAATAAAATACGCTACATTTTTCAGTGACTCTATGGCCAAGATAAAATAACCTAGCAGTTGACCAAACAAATGTTTGATCAAATCCAATAGCAAGGCAGTTGTCGAAACGACAGGGTTCTAATAATATAGCAATATGAGCATTGAAGACGAGGCTCACTCACGTATGCCAGTCCTCGAATATATTCATAAAACCTTCAATTACTCTTTTGCCTACCATTCGAACTGAAGGTCCAGTAAATTCCTTAGGAATGCAACAATTGACGGAGCTTGTGTTCTTATAAATATGGGTCAATGGTATGTTGTCAAGAAGGAGCAACCCACCTATTAAACGCGAATAAAAGGAACAAGAACGAAAGTGATTATCTCGGTTTACTTCACCACCACAAAAATTAGAGCTCCCTAGCTACTTTTTAGATAGCAACTACTATAAGGCTTACTAAGGCGCTCGGCTCCACGAGGGGATCCAGACAGTAGTGTAGTAGGTAAGTAAGTAAATGTCTTACTGAAAAGTGTTTACCAAATCTGCTGAAACATTTGTTGGAGAAAAAGAAAAAGCGGACCTGCGTCGCTTCTTTTTTTGCTACAATAATGCACCGGTTCGCACTGCTGAAATGGCAAGTAACTTTATTGCGCTTTCTGGCAAGGGAGAAGTTCGCTTCTATACGCTCCGCACGCAATTATTCTATTGCCTACCTTCCTAACTGAAGATTAGTCAAAAAATAGCATGGAACAATTTGCATAAGGCTGTGCTCAAGGCTGTGAGAACAACAGCCACAAAAAAGTCATCGGTCCAAGCCAAAGTTTCGAGCGACTGGTGGAATTGCGCATACGTCAGAAGTCGCTGAAAGCTCACCCTCTGTCTCCATTTCAGCATGCCCAGCAAAGTGGAAAATTCTGCGAATCGGCACCGCGAAACCTTGTTGCTAGGGTACAGCTGGCCACCGACATGAGGGACTACGCTATGGGCATCTTTCTAGACATAGAGGCTTGGGTATATGCATGGCGTTTGATTATGCCACTTTTGATAGTAGGTGCTGCTCTGCCAGTAGGCACGGCGTAGACCGAGTTGATTCGTTCGATGCTGGCCCAAAGCATCGTCACGAGCAGAGAAAGATCTGCAGGTGTCATCTGGTGTTAATAGGGGTTTCCCCAAGGCGGTATGCTGTCTCCATTGCTCTGGTACATGATGATCGATCCGCTGCTCACCGCTTTGGCACAAGCAATTGCGGACGACGTTGCCAAATATCTTGGAGTAATCCTCTATAGTAAACTTCTTTGGAGTTCACACGTTGCAACAAAGGCATCCAAAGCACTGAAAGGCTTCTGGCAGTGCAAGGGTGTTTTCTCCTAGCAAGGATCTACACGGTTATGATAAGACCTATTATCACCTATGCATCAATGGTTTGGGTGAGTAGACTCTCTCTCGTAGGAGTCAGGAGGACCTTATCGAGACTAAAACGCAGTGTGGCCATCTGTTGCACCGGATCTTTTCCGATTACTTCAGGTTCGGCATTAGATGCTCTGATTTGTATACCACCACTTGATGTTTTCATCCAAGGAGAGGCCTTGAAGACCATCTACAAGCTGAAACACAATGGGAATTGGTACGGCCACTGGCCGGTATTGGACAACATAGTAGGCATGGACTTCGACCCAACGCTCCTCGCCATACCTCTTGACTCCATGCCAGAATGGCCACTGAGGTCAACTTCCTTGAACCGGAGAAAGATTTTCTTAGTCACGTTGCTGTTAAATTTTTTTCTTTCTCGTAATTTAGTATTTTGAATTATTTTGTTATTGTTGCTGTAGTGCCACCACCTTGTAAAGATTAATCTTGGTTATAATGTTTTATCAAGCGAACTCCAGGCTGCACACAGTGATGCTGGGAAGCTCCAAAAGCTTAATTGACATTTTTAGAGGTGTGGCCAAGATCAGACCATTAATCGTTTCGCAGCGAATTCGAAATAATCAGCTGATTAACTGACGTAACCGGGATTATGAGAACGGTTTGTTTACGAAAAAACTGAGATTGTGTTGGTGATATATGAAAAAAATCAACACAGTATATGCTCATAATGCCATGAGTGCGTTAATGCGTGTCAAATAAGCGGGTAAAATTATATTGCCGACTCCCCGGTGACATGGCAGTTGAAGGTACTCGCTCAATTTTGTTTTTCAGGGCAGTGGAAGGGCAAACCTGGTAATCTAGCTTTCTTGCGCATACGTCGTATAGGTGACACTGGAACCAAGCGATTATTACCTCTAGAAAGATTTGCAAAATTTTGTGGACGGTGCAAAACTGGCTTCAAGGAAAGTGGTGAAAATCAGTTAGTCGAGTTTCTTACCAATAGATACGGAATTATGAAATTACCTTCAAAATTGGCAAAAGGCACCAGGCAAAAAGGCGCACATATGAACTGAATTGGATAACACTGATAATACAATATTAATTTAAAAATCGAAATATGTACAAAGAATCACTCTCGAAACTTTCTATTCGATTGCTCTACGATTAAAAAAAATAGTAGAGTCGATGTAGCGTAGGCTAAGCTAAATACTAAGTTATAAAACATTACCAAAGCTCTGCCTTTAAATTCACTTAGATAGGTAGGTGAGGTGCCTGTCTCAATGACACAATTAGACCTTTCATAGGTAAATGGTGATACCACTGGAACTTATCCTTTCACTGTGTGTTCCTTTTCAAACCATCCGGTAGCTTTAATAAACGAGCAAAGCTTCGTTAGTTTTAGATGCGCTATGTCCATCCATACATCAGTTAAAAATGCCATGTCAAGAGAGCGAAACCTCCTTGTCGCGAAACTTTCACACTCACATACCCGTAAAAGGTGGCTGACTGTTTCCTCTTCTTCTGTATTAAGACAACTTCTACAGAAATCGCAGTACGGGAGTATCAAACTTCACTTCCCGTAAGAAACAAGTGTTCACTGACTTTTGATGTTATATGTAAGGCGTTTTTCAATAGGTGCGCTTCAACTTTTTTCCGATAGAGAGGGCGAACGACGCAATATTTTTTATTTTTCGCTTGTCATTTGTAAACTTCATTAGTATACATTTCATCATGGAACGCTACACACTTGAGCAACGATTGCAAATCATTGAATTTTATTATAAAAATGCGTGTTCTGTTAAGAAAGTTTAAAGTCAAAAATCATCTTCAGTGATGAAGCTCACTTTTGGCTCAATGGCTTTGTCAACAAGCAAAATATGTGTTACTGGGCAGAAAGCAATCCACACGTGATTCATGAGGCACCGTTGCATCCCGAAAAAATCACTGTTTGGAGCGGTTTACATGCCGGCGGCGTAATTGGTCCATATTTTTTCGTTGACGAGAACGATCGCCACGTTACTGTGAATGGAAATCGATAAAGCGACATGATAAACGATTATTTTTGGCCGCAACTGAATGGTATGGACTTAGACGAAATGTGGTTTCAACAGGACGGGGCCACAAGCCACACAGCACACGCTACAATTGATTTGTTGAAGAGTAAGTTCGATGAGCGCATTATTTCCAGAAATGGACCGGTCGAATGGCCGCCGCGATCGTGTGATTTGACGCCTCTAGACTATTTTCTTTGGGGTTATGTGAAGTCATTGGTCTACAGTAACAAGCCGGCGACGATTTGTGAGCTCAGAGCCAATATTGAACGCGAAATTACTGGAATTTCGGCCGATTTATGCAAAAGAGTGATCGAAAATTGGGTTCAACGATTGGACTTCGTAAAACGTGCACGCGATGGTCATGCAAAAGAAAAGTTGAAGCGCTCGTACTGAAAAACGCTTTATAAGTTGGCGCAAAAATAATCATCCAATTTTGTTTTTGAGTAACTTTTTTACTAAATTGAAAATAATTGATTTTTTGTAATGAAAATATTTATTTTGATCTTTACGCGCTCCGTTGCTTGTCTGTTTGTTTACTGCAGCTGTCTAGTTAACAAGTGTGGAATATGATGGACGTAGGACCCTACTTGCAAGAGTTATAAATATTCCGATAGGATGACTAATTTTGCGCCACGCCTTTTTTTTACTTGTTCATGTTTTCGCTTTAATTTTGTTGATATTAAATGAGCCTTTGTATTAACTTATAAGTAAATATTCATATGATCGAGTTTATTAGGCTTCGTTTAATCTTTTACTTTGCATTCAAAACCTGGCGAACAGCAAAAACTGTACGGGTGCCAACTATCTCTTGACGCTCATAGTACCTGCCCGGACGTATGTAAATTCTCATGTGGCGCTTCTAGAAAGTTGAGGCGAGTCGTATCTCATTGCCTCTTTAATTAATTAAGAGTTAAGAGCTGGAATACCAACTTGATGCAGAGGAGGGTTGTGAGGTTGCGGGTCAACAAGCTACATAGTAGATAAATATCAAAAGTCAGGGCATGAATGTGATGGAAAAGGTATCATTAGCGCTATTTCTAACGCTCACGCAATGCAGGCGTGGTAGTTGGCTATTATATACACAAGCAAGCTAGTAAAAAAGGGGGAAAGACGTGGGCGTAGGTGTTGCTGCAATTAATGCAGTGGCTGTAAATGTTGTGCAAAGTTGAAAAATGCTGGATGCTGTGAAAAAGTAAATATGATGATGTGTCGCATAATGCGATGCAACTACGTATGTGTGAGCAGCTTATGTGTGTATGTGCATTTGTGCGTATGTGTAAATCTGAAGCTGTGCGTTCGTACGGCTGTGCAAGTGGATGCCATTAATATTTACATACACATACATATTTATATGGTATAGTACATACATATTTGTGGCTTTCGCATATGAGTAAAATTGTTTACTTATGCAAATTTCTACGGACTGAGCAAATACTTAAATGCCTAATGTAAACTAGAAATGTACATATTTGTGTGTGTTGGTGCTTATTGTTGATTTTTGTGCTTGACAGTGCTTGGTGCTGTGAAGATGAATGTGATGAAGGTGAAGTGGTTAAATGAAAGGTGTGCGGCTTAAAGGGGTGCGCTTAGTGGGTGAAAGGAGAGAGAAAGGATAAGAATGGTTTAGAGGACACTTGACATTCGCGAGCATTTCGATTTCAACCAAAGGCAAAGGCTGAAGTGTTTTACACATACGAAAATGAATTTTTATTGTACGCTCACACGACATAAAATAGCAACTAATTCGTAGCAATTAGTTTTCAAATTAAGCTGCTTGTTCGAAATTAGGTTTAGAGAGGGAAACATTTATTATTTAAAACATACTTTCAGGCCATAGTTACCCCGCAGTGCATTTAATAACTATCGCAGACGGACTCGTTGACACGTTTTAAGAACTTAGTTTTTTCTTATTTTATTTTCGTAATTTTTTATGAAAATATTTTTCACTCTACTACAAAAACCACATAAATGCAAGTCTCAAATTTTGTTAAAACTTAAAAAATTTTCGTCAAAATGTCAAACTTTTTAATTGGAATAGAAAACTTAAAAATATTTCACCAAAATTTCAAACTTTTTAATTAGAATTTTTCAATAAAAATTCGAGTACGCAATGTTAGTGTCCACGAAAATTCGGTATAGGTAGGGCAGGTTTGGCAGCCGCATCGCACATAGGAACAGCGATGCCACTTAGATCATGAGATGGGGCCGTTGTGAGCCGTAGAGGCTGGGCTACATTTTCCCTTCCACATTGAACCATTCTGACCTTTGGACAGAGCATAAAAGGTTGTTGATACCTAAAATGTATAGATTATTCATATTCCTAAAGAAGTAGAATCTGAAATATCGGTTCCTGCTCCGGGCAATTGCAGAAAAGGTGTTGAATTGTATCCAACTTCTCCTCATTCCTACAGCTACGGCAGAAATCAAGCATGTAAACGCCTTATCTACTTGCCTGGTTTCCTATGACGCAATGTCCTGTGAGGGCCCCAACTAAGGTCCTAATTTGAAGACTACTCAAATTTATAACATTTTTGGATAGACGTAAATTTGGTCTTGGCCAAGTTTGCCTAACTATTTCACAAGTATTGTCACTAATCCATCTTCCATTTACAGAATTGTTTAGTGCGCCCATAACAAGAAGCTTACAAGTTGCGAGAGGTAGCCTCATAAAATTATTTATGGTTGGCATGAAAGTATTTTTTTTGTAAGTTGTTCAGCCCTGCAGCTACCTGTTATATCTCTGTGACTTGGAACGCAGCATAAGATAACACGATACTCTTTAGCCATATCATTAAGAGATTGGCGACAATGTAAGACTCTGCTTGACGTTATTTGGAATACATCCAGAGCAGGTAGTGCAGTTTGGCTATCTGATAGAATGCAGATATCTTTTGATGATATTCTGTTTATCTTTAGCCATTTTAAGGCTTCATGAATAGCGTTTATTTTCGCTTGAAAAACACTGCGGTGATCCGGTAGTTTAAAGGATTCACTGATAAAAAGCTCTCCGCAATATAACCATGATCCTACACCGGCATACATTTTAAATCCGTCCGTGTAGATCTTTACTGGTATTATAAAGTACAAATTTGAACTGGTTCGAAGATCGCACGAATTTTGGACAATTTTTTTTCTAATGGTGTTGGGTATTTTCTTTCAGATAAAACAATGCCGAGCATTTGTCTTTTAAAAAGTTCGAAATTTTGATGAAAATGTTTCGCTTATTTTATTTTATTTTTTGTGATATGCGCTAATTTCGAGTCTTAGATTTATATGGTTTTTGTAGCGAAACGAACTTTATTTTCGTAAAAATATATTAAAAATAAATCAGGTGGAAATAAATTGTCAAAACTTGTCAACGAGTCACTCTGCCATAGTTATTAAGCGCACAGGAAACATCACTCAGGCTAGGAATGAATTGTGATCAAAATCATTGTCTTTGTAATGGTTAGTATCTAGAACTTAAAAATGTTCATTGAAAATGTGATAATAATATTTATTGTCCCTGTCATTAGCATTGTCAAAGTCACTGTTGTCAATTTTTTCATCATTAACCAACCTTGATATTTCCTACTATCATTATCATTGTCACAGTCATTTTCGAAATGCTAGGAATCATTATCCATGTCATTATTGTTGTTATTGTTATTGTTACTGTCATTGGGGTTGTAGTTGATATTATCATGATCACGAACATTACCTATGTCACTGTCATTGTTATCGTCATTATCACTGTCATTGTCATTGTCACTGGCATTGTCATTGTCAATGTGGTTGTAGTTGTCATTAACGCCGTCATTATCATTACAATTATCACTATTATTATCATTAATCTTGGTCACTCTCATTACCGTTATCATTGTCATAATCATTTTTGTGTTCATTTGTAATTTTTTGCAATCATTATCCATGTCATTGTTATTTTTATTGTCACTATCGTTGTCATTGTAATTGTAATTGTAATTATAATTGTAATTGTAATTGTAATTGTAATTATAATTATAATTGTAATTGTAATTGTAGTTGTAATTGTAATTGTAATTGTAATTGTAATAGTAATTGTAATTGTAATTGTAATTGTAATTGTAATTGTAATTGTAATTGTAATTGTAATTGTAATTGTAATTGTAATTGTCGTTGTCATTGTCATTGTCATAGTAATTGTTATTGTTATTGTAATTGTAATCGTAATTGTAATTGTAATTGTAATGGTAATTGTAATTGTAATTGTAATTGTAATTGCAATTGTAATTGTAATTGTAATTGTAATTGTAATTGTAATTGTAATTGTAATAGTAATTGTAATTGTAATGTAATTGTAATTGTAATTGTAATTGTCATTGCCATTGTCATTGTCATTGTCATTGTCACTGACACTGTCGTCGTCGTAGTCAATGCGGCTTTGACTAGTTGTCATTATCGTTATAATGATCATTAACGACTGTCCCAAACGGGGGGGAGTTTTTTAGTCACCGGACATACAATTCTCGTAACACCAGCGTTGATGATGCATTAGTCATTTTAAACCTCCTCATCCACAGGAAAAAAAATATTATTTTCATTAGTATTATCGTTATTATTATGGTCATTGTCATTGTCACTGTCAACGTGGTTGTAATTATCACTATCATTATCACTGTCATGGTCATTATCATTATCAATATTATTGTCACGATCCCTATCGCTATGGCCATTATCATGGCATATCATATTTATGCGATTATCGTTGTCATTGTTGTTGAAGGTGAAGTTTTAACTGCCTCTGTCATTGTCATTGTCATATCATATGTTTGCGATCATCGCTGTCATTGCTGTTGAAGGTGACTTTTTAACTGCCTCTGTTATTGTCATTGCATACCTTTGTCTGTCACATTCTTTGCCTGTAATTTTCTTGATACTACTTTGTTTTGTTTTTGTCAATATAAATTTTCGTTGCTGTTGTTATCAGAGACGGCCAGCTAGTCTCTGTCATTGTCATTGTCACCTAACATTTCCTTGGCCATTGTCATAATATTTGTTTTGCCATCTAAAGTATGAGTTGCCGAAGCCTTAATTCTCATAAGCCCCAATTCTACCGAAAATAAGTGTTCTCGTATTTTATTCACAATCTTCAAGCTTTGCCGACAGGGAATTCGAGTTTTGTATATTAGAGCATGAATTTAAGATATTTACATATATAGGATAGCAGGATTTTCTAAGGAATTGGTATAAGTGCAGCTTACATTTAAATATTGACAGGCACATACAGAATGAACGAGACATAATTTATTGTCTTAGAATAAAATATTGTCTTGTCTTAAACTAAAATAAAAACGAAAGCGCTTTTCAAGAAATTAAAAAAAAAAAACTTATGTGAAAATAAATAAAAAATATTTTTACAAAAAAAAAATAATTACACTAGGTTCCTATACACATAGTAGTTGTTTAAATAAATTTTAAAGTACTAGATAAATATGATTATGTCTAAAAAATATTTTGTTTTTATATTATTTAAAAGGTATAAAAAATGTTTAGTATTTTTCAAAATTTTCTATTGTGCTATATTTAATTTTTGATATATATTTTTTGGTTTTGTTGCAAAGTTGTTTAAACAGACCTGGCTTTGATCGAGACGACTTTCCCGCCAACTGGCATATTTTCCTTTACATAAATCGGCCCATACACCGTATTGTCCCATACGGGCGGGTTATTGGCGCGATCGACCACATCGATTTGCACCTCGACGGTACGCGACAGCGGCGGATAGCCTTTGTCCTGCGCCATTGCCTCTAATTTATATGTTTCGCGCTGTATGATACACACACATATACATACACATTATGATTATAGAAGATACACATATAAATTTCGGTTAGGAGCGTTTTAGGCGCGACGAACGGCATATGTCGCATTACGAGTATTGTCATACGCGTTTCAAATCGTTCATTCAAAAATATTTAGCATTCATTATTTCGGTATTTTTTGTTTTTTGTTTTTGATTTTGTAATGAAGCGTCGCAAAAATGTTGTTTGGTATAACGATTTGTTTTGTGAAATTATAAAAAAGAAGGCAAAATACAAAAATTATATTTATTTTTGCATATAAGTTGTAAACTTTGGCAATTTGTTGAGTTATAATAAGTTGGTAAAAAATGTTTAAAAAATGTAAACCTTTAACCAAAAATTTATCAAAAGCACCAACAACCAAATGAAAAAATATTACAGTAAATACGTACATAGTTATTTGATTGAAATGAAAAGCTTAAAAAACGTTAGGTTACCGTTGGGTCATACTTTCATTTACATATACATATGTACATATATGTAAGCTTATTTAGATATATATTTTTGAATTAAACGCTAATGCCAACTAGCAAAAAATTAATAAAAAAAAACTCAAAAAATAAGTAGCAAAAATTGCCTCTTAAAATTAAAATAAGCAAAAAATCACACACATTGTGAATAGCAAAAATTTTATTTTATTTATATTTTTTAATTTGTTCTTTTTTTTCTTTTGTTCTAAGGCAGTGCAAATTATTTTCGTTGATTTCTCAATACAAAGGAATCATTTGGTTTTTGTCTCGATCCTAGCCCTTAATTGTTAGTATTTTATTAAAAATAAAAAAAAAATGGTTAATTGGTTAGAGGAAACTCAAAACTAAAAAAAGAACTTGGTTAATAGCGATATAGTTTTTAAAATAAGCGACGATGCAAAGCAAATTTGTCTTGAAAAAAAATTTTATATATATTTTATATGCACAAAAAATGGGAAGAAATTTCGCGGTGGACATTTCAACGATGCCAAATTACCTAATATATAAATCATATTACATAAATTAGCCAAATTCAACGCCTACTGCCACCTATAGATTTTCGCAAAGATTTTGAGTGGGTATCTTAGTTCATATGCACACAAAATTCTTATATAGCCATGCAAGACTTTAGGCTAACCAACCATAGTTGGTGCCGTCAATTCAGCAATAGGGCACTTAAACAGTGGGAAATCGACCAGATCAGCGCGAAAAAGGAACTAAAAGGTTCCATTTGAGAAGTCAAATGAAGGGAGGATTAGCTTCCGGTGAAGTTCCTTAACAATATTTGACTAAAGCAAAAGGTTATTGAAGGCATTATTCCGTGATAAGAATATTTGTTGAAGTGGTTGAGTATTTCCACTGAAATAATCGTAATTAGTGACCAGCACCGTTTTACTACCACTGTCCTCGTGTGATGATGTTTTTTTTTTTTTTTTTGTGTTCTAAGTCAGATGTCAGATCCATTTAGTGAGGTCCAAGTATAGCAGCACATTCTTTATCTCGGTGTCTGAGATCTCATTAATTTGCTGCAAGAAACGTTTACAGAAGGAGCGGAGTCGTGCCCTAGCTAGCACTGGATATTCACATAAGTAGTGGAATAGACCTTCCTTCGCCCCTTCCGCCTGACAGCTTCTGCAGATAGGATTGAAGGGTAGGTTGAGTCTAGCTAAATGATCCAATGGCCTGTAAGCGTTGCAGTGATGCGTGAGATGAATTGGCCTTACAATGGCTGTGTATGACCAATTGTGTAGACTCAATTTTTTACCTTACATTCTCTTACACGTGTAAAGTGTTATATCCACTTTCTTTACCCTATGCTCTACCCGACTTTCAGCTGAGTTTGGGGTCTAGGATAACACCTAGGTATTTTGCCTGTTGGGTTAACGTGAGACGAACGCCGTTTAGTTTTGGGGGGATTAAAGTTTGGTACCTTGGTTTTCTTGGTGAATAGCATCAGTTCAGTTTTTCTGAGGTTTACATTTAAAGCACAGTCCGCGGCCCAATTGCTGAGTAATACCAGAACTCTTTCCATAATCTCACTGATTGTGGTAGGAAACATTCCTCAAACCATAAGCACTATGTCGTCCGCGTACGCCACTACTTTAATTCCCTTATGGTTGAATTTGGTAAGGATATTGTTGACAACAAGCAACCACAGCAGAGGGGATAAGACTCCTCATATCTATAGTAATAAGTCTTTATTTTTTGGTTTCGAAGCTCACATGATTTGCCGCCTGCGAGCTATATTTTATTTGGAATCAATAAATATTTGCTTGGATTTTTTGGTAGGAAGTACAGAAAATATTCCAAGCACAGACTGCTAAGTTTTGATTTAAAAATTCCAAAGCAACCTCATATCCAAATTAGCAAATAACCGATCCCAGTCAAGCTCAAGTAGTATGCAATTGAAAGATTCAAAATTACACTTACTAAAATTAAATTTTAACTGGAGAGGTTCCCATTGCAGAAGTGGTTGCAACTTTCAGAGTAGTGGAGTGTTAAGAACTTTCTCTGTACTTTAAATGTTCAAGCTTGGCAGATAGACGTTTATGGTCACTGGGTACTCCTTTCTTCAACAGCCTGGCGCAGTGCGCCTACCGAAATCCCATCAATCTTCCCCATTACATCAAGAGCTCTGGTTGGCTGAAGATATCTGCCTGTTGGAGGTCTCATAGTGGTATCAAAACGGCGCTTCAGTGCTACTTGGGAAGTGTCAGGGCTACTACTGAAGAGGTATTCAAAAACTTTTAGAACCTTATATATACAGTTATTGGATTATGGTGAATACAAGTCGAAGAATTCGGAGAGCTACACTGCAAAAGTTAAAATTTTCATAATTTGGCAAGAAAATTAAATCTAAAAATCGATTACACTTACTAATAAGCCTGTTTACTTGGAGTAATCCAAGACTTGAACATTTATCGATGAAGTATGATTCAGAAAGGCTACATACATTTGAAGGCTTAAGAAAATCTTAAATTGTTATAATTGTCCATGTAAGACACTTGTTGCTCATATCAAAGTCACCAAGTACACAAAGCTGTTGACTCCCAATTCTAGGTTGTAACAATATGACTTTGGGGACATGTGCATGGCACATTGGTTGTGGACTAGGTGAAAGGAAGGAAGGAAGGCACAACTGAATAGTTTTGCGGAGGATTCATTGAGAATGAAATATTACAATCTTGAAAATCACGACGAGCTCACACTTTTTAATACGATTCCAATTGATTGAAAAAAGAGCCGTAAATGTATGCTGCAGCACTTGGCAAAAACGATGCAGGAATTGCACGAAAAGCATTGGAGGGGGCCCCTCTCACGAAAGTTGGTCGCAAGCCTGGCAGATCAAGGGAAATTTTCCTTGTTTCGTTTCCACGGCAGTCGGTTCTACGTTACCGAAACCACACGGATTTATATCCGGCCAAGGATTGCCACTCCAGCAGCATTCCCCGTATGTAAGAATGGGGAATGTTTATGCTGGTACAACATCAAGGGAAACTTGGAGGCGAATAGTGGAAGCTGGAAGCTGGAAGCATCATGAAAGTGATATAATCAATTGAAGGACATTGCTAAAAATGACACAAGAAGGCGCGCAGGCGTAGTTGATGCCCTATGTCACACGAGGGATGGAGGACTTGAAGAAGAAGAAGTTAGCAAGTGCTTGAAATAAACATATATTGCAAATTTTAAATCATATCATCATCATATCATCAAATCCTAAAATATATCAGTTTGCAAATATCAATTGTTATATAATTCAATCGGAATGCAAAATATTTGTGACAAAAAAGCAAATAACGGTTGACTAATGACAAATGACAAAAGAAAAATAACAAATTACAAATGACAAATCACAAGTCTCAAATGACAAGTGACAAGTGACACATCACAAAGGATATTTTAAAAATTCCAAACTATATTACAAATAATAAATGACAAGCGAAAAATCGCAAAACGTAAATGACAAATGACAAATTGCAAATGACAAATTACAAATGACAAATGACAAAGGACAAATGACAAATGACAAATGACAAATGATAAATAACAGTTGACAGTTGACAGTTGCCAGTTATTTAATGAAAAACGACCAACGCCAAACGCCAACCGAATGTTGCTAACTCAAGCATTTCAAACTGTTTCAAAATTTAGGGTTCCATTAACTCGTTTATGAACTTTTTTTTTTAATTTGCTTTGCATCTTCGGTGACTAGCGCTCACACAGGAAGAATAATTTGTATAAACGGAATTCGAATAACCAATAACATCAAACACAAAATTAAAATATACAGTTTTTTATATCTCGATTTTTCTCTTTAAATTATATAGAAGTGTGCAGTTATAGGTAAAATATTGCATATGTATATATTGAATATATGTTTTCTTAAAATTATTGCATTTTTTAGCATTTAATCTATAACACTCAAAATGCGTATAGAGCTTATACAAATCAAAGCATTCAATGCAATTGTTTTTTAACATTTTTTCTTGGATTAATATAACAAGCAAATTAGTTACCTGAAGCCTGGTTAGTACAGTCAAATGTAGCATAAGTAAATATACATTATCCCTAGGCAAAGCCTAAACACGTATAAATAATATATTTTGCGCCAGTATAAAACACTAAAATTCCAAACACCTAAATTAAACACACAATACCTCTTGTAATGAGTACTTCACCAAACCCAACCGAAAATTTCAAAAAAAAAAAAAGTTTGTTTAACGGTTATACCATATTATTTGAGACCATTTAGACAATTTTTTCTTTTTTTTTTTTTGGATCAATGTAAATTTTCAGTGTAAGCAGTATTAAAATATAAATAAGATGTCCACAACACACTATGGCGTGGGTGACGGGGCGGGCGGTAAAATAATATATTCGTTTATTGTAAGCATTTTTTTTGTTCTTACTTTTGCTTTGTTTTTGTTTTTTTTTTGCATTTTTTTAACTTTTTTTTTAATTTTTTTTAATTTTTTTTTTTTAGGTTTTTGTTTTGGTTTTTTTTACTTTCTGATTGAGGAAGTGAAGGAATCGCGTATCCAATGCGGTGAATTTTTGTGGAGCCAGGAGTCAACGTTGAGAGCAAGGAAAGAGCAGTAAAATTATTTTACTGCGGTATCGCTTTTTTGCGTTTTTTTTTCGTTTCTGCATAGGCAGCTTCAAAATTCAAAAATTTATTGTGAACGCACATTCCCGTTGGTGATATCAGTTAGCCAAGACACCACCAGCGATGCTTGGCGGCTAATCACTTTACACCACACTTACTATCATCTACAATTGCAAATTGGTGTGTTGACTTGGCACCCGAAGCGCTTGGGCTGATACCAACCAAAAAATGTCTCTGCTTTGGGAATTCATACAAAAAATCCTTTACGTTCACGCAAAAGCTGCCGTTAGTTGCTTGCAAATATTGGTTAACATTACATTAGAAAATTTTAACATTATGTTAAAGTTAGAACTACCGAAAAAGTTAGTATGAAGAGGAATTGATTTTTTTGTAGTAATGTAGATTGTAAGTATGTAGTATGTAAGTTCGACAAGCTTTAGTTACAAAAGTGGTAATGTTAAAAATACAGGTAAATACAAATTTAGTAGTTATTAATTGTGGTAGAGTTAGCTTGTCGATGCTTGTGAACAATTACATAGCAGCTGAGTATACAAACCTTGCCTTCACCGATGTTACAACCGTACCCACAGTGACATTTTCGCGTATATGTATTGGACCGTAAATGCTCTTATCCCATATTGGCGGCTTATTATTGCGGTCGACTACATCTAATTCAACATCGACATCGGCATAGGAAGGTGGCTCACCACGATCCGAGGCGCGCACCCGCAAACGATAACGGTCGCGCTGTTTGTGTGTGAGTGTGTTTATTGTTGTTGTTGTTTTTTGTTTTTACATATGTTTGCAATACGTTAACAGAAACGTGTCATAAAGTCGTAGGTAAGTAGAAAGAAAAAATATTGGTTTTTATAATTACGATATGTGAAAATGTTAAAATTATTTAGCAGTCTGAATGTAATTGTTTCATGGGTTCTTTGGTTAGCGGCTAACATTTTCAATTACAGCGCCAAATGCTTGCATTGATTAGGGGTTAACAGTTGTGTACAAATTTGGATGCAAACATGTAAATGTTACTGCAAATGGCTTTAATGTTATTAGCAGAGAACTTACAAGTTCGCTGTTATTAAGTTTATCGATAGCAGAGAATGTTAATGCAACATTCTCTGTCGATAGAGTGGACATGTAATATTTAACAGAACGAATGGTTTGTGTCTGTGCTGGATTAATGTTTTGGTAAAATAATGTTATCGTTCAGACGATTTTTACCCTATATGCGGCATAAATAAATAGTGAGAATAATGGCTGGTTGATTTTGTTATTGTTTAGTTCAGATTAGTTTAGTTCAGATAAGTTTAGTTCAGATAAGTTTAGTTCAGTTTAGTATAGTTTTTGTATGTATGTATGTATGCATGTAGTTCAAACAGTCCAGTGCTAATGGAAGTCTTCAATAAGTTTCAATGTATGTTTTTACGGCATAAGTAATTTTGAATTAGCAATAAATTTAAATGAAATCAAATCGAAAATATTGGCATAAAACTGAAATATTATAAAACAAAATTTAAAAAAATTATTTTAAATATATGCATATAATTACTCGTAAGTTACATATTATTAGTTAGAGATTTATTGTGTAGTGCGTAATTAAATCTATTTTTGCCAATACGTTGCATTTGGAGATTTACATGAAATTAATTGAAATATCTCAACATTTGTTAGTTAACGTAGGGAAAATACAATACTTAAAAGAAGCTTGAGTAGTCGATAATGCAAGGCGTAATGTGGGCGATTTAGAAGGGTTCACTGCGAATGAAAAGGGGCGCGGAGGGGACTAAGTGGCGCTAAACCAAAAATTACACAGGTCAACAACGTTTTGTTCTAGGAAAGTGTAGGGTCATTTTCGAAGTAATTTTTTGCGTAGAATCCGAATCTGGGGTTTAAATTGCTCTATCACGTCAGGATTTTGAGATATCCTAACCTAAAAGTGAAAAAACGCTGTTTTTGCCCATTTTTGACGTTATGTAGCTACGCAGATTTTGCTCTTCATAAAAAAGTAAACATAGTATTTTAAAATATAAGTCTTCCTCTTTTAAATGCAGTTTGCTTAAATATCTTTATTTTTCACTGAGATATCGCATTTTGAAGTTACCATGTATGTGAATTTTTCGACTATGTAATTGGCCGTATCACGTCTCATGTTATCTCAATGGATTTTCGAATATCGAAAAATTTAATTTTTTAAATTTAAATTTTTCTTTAATTAAAAAAAAAACTTTTAAGTTCATGGGATCGCTAATTGTTGCGCCTTATTAAACTTTGCATTCACTCAGAAACCAGGTAAATTTTAGTGCAACATTTTAATAGAAGAGTTTTTCCGATACATAATTTCATCAACATTTAGTCTTTTTAAGATGCCACAACCGAAATTAATTTACTAAACTTAATAAGAGAGATTCGGTCAAAAGCACGTAAGCGGTTATCGCGCCAATCAAGAAGAATAATGAGAGAGATAGCGGCAGGAGAGATTTTTAATAGAAGCAGTTGAAATTAAAGCTTCAAAAAAACGCCTATTTTGCAATTTATTGCTTGTACTAGCAACTCTTTAATGGTGCTGAATATATATTTTTAAGTTATACTTTTTGGATACCTCTTTATTGCAAATAACATAAAACGGTAGAGCTTTTGTGGGCCTAGGACTGCACACAAATTACTTCTCTGGTCATAACCGACTGCACGCACAACGGCCCCATCGATAGGATCTCTCTACTGATAAAAATGTCGAACAAGTTTAGAGGATAAGACGCCCTTGTGTTATATATTCATATGGTAATATTTTTTAAATCACTGCTGAGTCTACAACTGCTAGTAATTTGACTACAAACGCTCTGTTCTTTTTGTATCAGCAAAAACATTCCCCATACATTTACGGGAAGTGCTGCTGGAGTGACAGTCCTTGACCGGAGTCCGGAATCCGAGTCGCTCCGGTAACGTAGACCCGACTGTCGGTGGGCAGTCCGAAGAAATCTTTCGTTATTGCGGATAAAAAAGTGGCATTTGCATGCAAAATAGCTTCTAGGTTGCAGGGTCTCTCTATTTCTGTGGTAATGGAAATGATTTAACTTATCTTTTCATTCCACTGAAGGCATCAGAGTCGATATACTTTAGTCTAAATCAGACTTAAAAGGTGCCGTAATGATTCAAACATGTCGCTTTCTACTTATGCTGTGAATATCAGAGCGTAGAATGTATTATAACTGTTATTAAGGCCATGGAAGGTTTAGAAAGAGTTTATTTCGAGAAAAAATCTAAATTTTTCCTAAAATAAAGAAAAATTGAATATTTGACCGCATTACCAGATTTTGATCTTTTTATACTGTGGAAAATGAGTCAAAACACGGGAGATAAAATAACAATTGTTAAAATGGAATTATTTCATATGCTGCCATGCTAATTCAATTAATCCAAACAGGCGTGATAAAGTAACTATTGTGAAAATTTTATTATTTGAGTTGGTGTCCCAATATTGAAGACTTTTTCTGTGAAGAATTTTTCATTGAATGCGAATTCATTGCATCTATGAAAAATCAGTTCGAAGAGAACTGGTGAAGCTACTATTTTTTATAAAAATATTCTCATCGGCTTACCCAGCAAGCGTCTCAGCAATAAAAATCAATGGTGTGGGCATTATTTTTATTCAGGCCTTTTATTCAAACTATTTGCAGATTCAAACTAATAATATTTCAAAACGATATCCACTAAGTAGAAACCATAATATCATTGAAAATTTCTCAAAATCTTAAACGGCTTAAATCATAGAAAATTTCTGAAAATCTTAAGCGGCTTCTTGCAATTTGGGGAGATCTGGAAAACCTGAACATTTTTGAGAAAAAAATGTAAATGGATTTCAACTCGGATAGCAGAAAACTTAGTAAAAGTACAAATATTTTTAATGAATATTCTTAGAAACTAATGTTATTTGTTAGATTAGATTAGGCTTAGTGGAGAGCGTTAACTATTTCGTTACTTCGTCAATTTAAAAACCGTATATTCAGTTACAGATATTCGCATTCAAGCTATCAATAAAAGCCCTTACAAGTTCCTTTGACAAGATGCCACTTCGATCATATTATATGTATGTACGTCTAGATAGGTTAATTCTATAAAGCAAAGCCTGAGTCTGATGTAAGCCTCTCAGTGACTTTTTATGTGCTCTACTTTGTCTTAAATAAATAAATCAAGCTGCGTCTAAATTACTTCCATACTCTGCTATAGCCAGTAAGGCAGCCTACTATAATGGCGTGTCTGGTGTGTTTAATGAGTATTTTGGATATTCTTACTAACAGTGCCGCCATAAAGGCTTTTGCTCGTCCATTACCTTCTGTATTTGTTAAGTAAAATTGAGCCTCCTTGTTCTTCAAATACCATAGAAGTTCCATGGCACTGCAGGAAGTGCAGATGGGCTTAAATGTCTCGAGGGTCCCTCCTACCGAATTGCCAATGCACCCAGTATGACCAGGTCCTTCTATAAGATTTACCTACGCACGATATCTAATAAAAGTTGCAGGCAGTGTCACTCAATTCAGCCGTATTTTTTTCATGCGTTTTTAAGATAAGGATCCCACCTTCGAGTGTGTATCTGCAAACTGTCTCAGGTACGAGTATAAGCAGTTCTATAGCATGTAAGACAGAGAAACATAGTTGCTTTGAAATGTGATGACCTTCTAAATTTTTAAGCATAAACCACTGCTCCAAGGCCAATGGCGATCTTGCTTCTTCTTCCGCCTTGGAGTAAACTATGTATTTTACAGACATTTTCTAGTTTTTTCTTAGATAGGCCCTTATGCCAATTAACATTAATACGGGAAAAGTCTGCCGTAATTCGGTGTAGAATAGATCCCTGCCCATGATTTTGAAACCAGTCATCTTGTTTACCTCCATCTTGCAGCCATCCATAGTTCTTGCAATATATGCTAGTCATATCTTATATCGTTCATTGTAACAATTAGAACCAATTAGGAAGAACGCTTGCATACTTTTCTAGCGGTTAGTATGCTTTTTTTGGTATTACATTTTCAATGAGTATCTGTCTCCTTTGGTTGTTTGTTTCTATGCTTGAATGTTTGATAGTCGCTTTTTAGTCAGTTCGAGGAGGAATAATTCTGAAGATATAAATCTGTGCTGCTGCTTTGGTGTTATTCAAACACCTTCTTCTTGCTACATATATTCCAATGTACGTTTGGCTCTGAGAAAGATTTTGATTTTAATGAATGAGGAATATTAAAAAAATCTATCAGCAGGTATAGAACTATTTCTACTGTAAAAAAACTGTGATTTCCAGGAGTATTAAGTTTTAAAAGTGGTAAAATATAATATTAAATGGGAGACATTTTAGCTACCTAAGAAGTAACTTTCCTAGAAGTTTCAACTTTATTTAACACCTATCCATCACATATCAAAGACAAGTGACATTAACTGGTTAATAAATTTTGTAAACATAACTACTTAAACATTTATCATTTATGACTGAGAGAACACCCAAAAATGCCTTGCACATCGACTACTTTTGCGACGAATGGTTCAAGTTAGATTTGATGATTGATGAATCATTATTTTGATTAGCCATAGTTATCGGAATGGTGCGCTACTAAGAGGCGGAAACTAAGTACAAAAACAGCAAGCATACAATTATTTAATTTTTTTTTATTTTCGGGATACAGGTACGTACAGTTGCGTACGGAAGTGCGGCGATTGCTGGGTTTTTGTACTTACTGGATAGCAACCCTGCATTAAGATGCAGTGCAACGTAACGCGCAATTGTTGGAGAAGATTCATTTTTGTTTGAATTGTTCAAATATGAAAGAAATCGTTGAGAAGTGTTTTAGTTATATATTTTTTTAAATTAATATTCAAAATAAAGCAGAAATTAAAAAAATAAGAATAATATAAGAAAATAAAAATTTAACGAAACGGCAAAAGGTGCAGTAAATTGAACTTAAAAATAAACACTACAAAGGAATGCACAATTAGGCACTTGGTTTTTAATTAATTCATATTTTTGTTGTTGTTTTTATTTTTTTTATTTCTTATATTTCATTTGATGTTATTTTCGGAATCGAGGCTTTTCTTGCTTTCCTCTTCGTTTGTTGACATGCATTCGCGTCACGGGCACGAAAAATTGGTACAAATGGAAAGAATTTGCCGCTGAACATCAAAAATTGCTGGTAGTCAGACGGCATACAAAGTTACGCGTAATTGGGATATTTTGGAAACGTTGAATTGGCAAAAATAATTTTACAAAAGCTTAAAAAAAAACGTTTTTTACTTTTAAATTAATACAAAAAAGGTTAAGGTTAAAAACAGGTTTTTTTTCTTTAAATTTAAAAAATTTTTAACTTCCAAAAAATGCGTTTAACTTTTTGTTAAACCAAAAAGACTTTTTCACTTATCGAAAATTTGTTCTAAAAACGTATTCAATAATATTTTTTTGTTATACAAAATTTGTAAAAAAATATTTTACTACATACACAAATTTTTAACAAATTTCGTATAAATATTTTTTTGTTACCCAAAATTAGTAAAAAAATATTTTTTTTTTGTTGTACAATATATTTTGTATAAATATTTTTTTATATATATTGTATATATATTTTTTGTTATACAAAATTAGTAAAAAAATATTTTTTTATTATAAATTTTGTATAAATGTTTTTTAGTTACACAAAATTTGTAAAAATATTTTTTTTTGTTATAAATTTTAAATAAATATTTTTTTGTTATGGAAATTTAATAAAAAAATATTTTTTCGCTATAAAAAATTTGTAAAAAAATATTTTTTTTGTTATAAATTTTGTATAAATATTATTTTTGTTATACAAAGTAATTAAAAAAATATTTTTTTTTGTTATAAATTTTGTATAAATATTTTTTTGTTATACGAAATTAGTAAAAAAATATTTTTTCGCTACACAAAATTTGTAAAAAAATATTTTTTTTGTTATAAATTTTGTATAAATACTATTTTTGTTATACAAAGTAATTAAAAAAATATTTTTTTTTTGTTATAAATTTTGTATAAATATTTTTTGTTATACGAAATTAGTAAAAAAATATTTTTTCGCTATACCAAATTTGTAAAAAAATATTTTTTTTGTTATAAATTTTGTATAAATATTATTTTTGTTATACAAAGTAATTAAAAAAATATTTTGCTTTTTGTTATAAATTTTGAATAAATATTCTTTCTTATACAAAATTAATAAAAAAATATTTTTTTTGTTATAAATTTTAAATAAATATTGTTTGTTATACAAAATTAATAAAAAAATATTTTTTTATTATAAATTTTGTATAAATGTTTTTTTGTTATAAAAAATTAGTAAAAAAATAGTTTTTTTGTTATAAATTTTGTATAAATATTTTTTGTTATACGAAATTAGTAAAAAAATATTTTTTCGCTATAACAAATTTGTAAAAAAATATTTTTTTTGTTATAAATTTTGTATAAATATTTTTTTTGTTATACAAAGTAATTAAAAAAATATTTTGTTTTTTTGTTATAAATTTTGAATAAATATTTTTTCTTATACAAAATTAATAAAAAAATATTTTTTTATTATAATTTTTGTATAAATGTTTTTTTGTTATAAAAAATTAGTAAAAAAATAGTTTTTCTTTATACATTTTAAATATATATTTTTTTGTTATGGAAAATTAATAAAAAAATATTTTTTCGCTATAAAAAATTTGTAAAAAAATATTTTTTTGTTATAAATTTTGTATAAATATTTTTTTTGTTATACAAAGTAATTAAAAAAATATTTTTTTTTTGTTATAAATTTTGTATCAATATTTTTTTGTTATACGAAATTAGTAAAAAAATATTTTTTCGCTATACAAAATTTGTAAAAAAATATTTTTTTTGTTATAAATTTTGTATAAATATTAGTTTTTTTTATACAAAGTAATTAAAAAAACTATTTTTTTTTTTGTTATAAATTTTGAATAAAAATATAAAATATTTTTTTTGCTAAAAATTTTGTATAAATATTTTTTTGTTATAAATTTTGTATAAATATTTTTTTGTTATACAAAATTAGTAAAAAATTATTTTTTGTAATAAATGTATAAATATTTTTTTGTTATACAAAATTAGTAAAAAAATATTGTTTTTGTTATAAATTTTAAATAAATATTTTTTGATATACAAAATGAGTTAAAAAAATATTTTTGTTTTATATATTTTGTATAAATATTGTTTTTTTATATATTTTGTTTAAATATTTTTTTGTTATAAATTTTGTATAAATATTTTTTTGTTATACAAAATTAGTAAAAAAAATATTTTTGTAATACGTTTTTTAGAAGAAATTTTTGATAATTTTTTTTACCGTAAAATATTTTTTAATAATATAGTTTTTTTAGTTATCAATAATTTTATAGATTTATTATGTAGCAAAAATATTATAATAATTAAAAATATATTTTTTTTATTACTTACTGTTTAACAAAAATATTATTAACAATAATTTTATTTAGTTATTATGCAACAAAAATATTAGTTTCGTTATTATTATAATTTTTTTTTTTTTTTGATATTATTTAAAAAAAAATATTAGTTTTCTTTATTTTTTTTATTTTGTGTTCAGTTTTTTTAGGGTAGCATTTAACAAAAATCTCAGTTTACATTTAGGTAGTCAAAAAACATATTAGTCAATAAATCAAACTAACAACACAAAAACTCATTTCAAAAACAAAAACATATGTGTTGTTGATTAATTGCTATGTTTTTCGTTTTCAAATATGCCTGTTGTCAAAGGCTTAAGAACGATGCTCAAAAATTTGCGTGATCGTTAGTAAGCCAACTTCGAAAACAGTTGCCGCCGTTAGGTCTATAGTGGTAGTAGTTGTTGTTTTTTTATTTATTATTTATTATGTTGTGTATTGCTGCAGTGTTGAAAATGTCACTTTTATGTTAGTCACAATAAAAATATTTTTTTTTCTGTTGGCTTTTAATTTCAACATTTTATACATTTTTAATAAATTTTAAACTACTTTAGTTAGTACCTACACCTTGGGTATACAAATTGCCCGGCCTGTGTTTGTTACAATAAACCTTTTACATAAAATATGTATGTATGTAACTACTACAAACTAAGCAGTACTTTATTAAAAAAACACCATCATTGGCAGCTTTCGCTAACTTTTGTTTTTTAATATATATTTGAATGCTTGATTTTAGCGTGGGCTCAAAAATGTTAAAAATCAATTTTGTTTTATTTTTATTTTTTTGGTTTTTGTTTTTGTTATTTACAATGCGCACATGTGGGAGACTTGCAATGAAATTCTAATGTTGGATATTTAAATTTCTTTTAAATATGAAATATTTTATTATGTTTCTATTTTTGGAAATAAGGATACTATAAACTAAACAAAAATCGAAAATAAGTTTACGAATTTTACACTCATTTCCAAAAAAACTGTTTTAGCTTATATTATTTTGACATACATATTTGCTGTCAAAATGGAGGAAAAAGGCATATTTTGCTCCATTTCTAATTTTCTTCAAAAAAATTTGCACTGCATATATTTTCATTCGAATGCATTTTCAATTGGATTTTATTTTTATACTCATGTGTTTACGTACTATGAAAATTAAATGTAAATAAATGACACATTACATGGAAAGGTCGAATTTGCAATTTTTTTCCAACAAAAAACCCAAAATATTATACTTCAAATCGAACAAAAAATGGTGCACAGTAAGTAAATAAAAATTAACTTAAAATTTTGAACTCAAAGGAATTGCGCCAATCGGTGACAATTTTGCATGGAAAATTACTACATATTTACAAAAAAATAATCAAAAAAATAATAAAGGCATATAATTTTTTTTTTTATATTCTTTTCTCTTTAACTGTCTGATTCACGCTACTGGGTTGACAGTTATCGAACCGTTATATTTTGCATCAATTCAGCGTGTTCATTGCTTTTGTAGCCTAAGCCGTACTAGTTTGCGTAATGGTTAGTAAACACAAAACAAAAGTTAAACAAAAAATTGTTTTATAACTCAAAAAGTCCCATAAAAAAAAAATTATAACACTATTCCTTCGCATAAACAATTGTTAGTCTAAGCAAAATAAATGTTAAAAAATAAGAAAAATCGTTTAATAAAAGAAAATTATTTATAAATTGTAAAAATTGCATGTTGGTCAACGAGGCACTTACGTCAAGCGGCTTCTTCAACACAATCCAACCCGACTCGGCCTGTATGTCGAAATACTCCAAATCGTTGGGATTGAACGGCGCACTCAAGCTGTACACAATGGCACCATTATTGTCGGCATCCTCATCGGAGGCGGAGACGCGCAATATGTTTGTGCCAATGCTGGCATCTTGTTTCACATTTTCTACATATTTCTGTGAAAAAACACAGATTTTGTTTGTTGACATTTATATTTAAAATAATATTTTTCATTCAACTCACCTGTCGATCAAATAGTGGTGGATTATCGTTAACATCTGTAATTTCGACTGTAAACGAGCAGACGCCCTCTAAGCTGGGTTCACCCTGATCGGTCGCTTTGACGGTAACCGAAACGAATTTGCCATCGTCACCTTCACGATCGAACACTTTGTTGGTGGACACTTCGCCTGTCTCTTCGTCGACGGTGAATTTGGTGCCCTTCTGATTTGGCTGTTGGACAATTGAGTATTTGACCTGGAAGAGAAAGTGTCAAGTTAAAATTTTTCAAAATCATCATATATTTATGTGTGCGAGTATGAGTTTATAACATGGATTTTATTTTATTAGTGATTAATTTCAGAATAATATAATTTTTTATTGAAAGAGTATTCCTAAACAAGTGTGAATATGTCGCTCACGCTAGATGAGAATTACTGTATTTTTTTTATTTTTATTTAAAGTTTCTCCCTAGCCGCTGGGTATACGAACGCGTAGAGAAGCGCGGTAGCTACATTAAACGGTTATTCAGTCACGATGTCGCACTGGACGGCGGTCGGGTGAACAACGTGCGTTCGCAATCAAGGCACATTTCAAGGCAAATGATTCGTGTGCAACTACTCGTCGTAGATTTTGTTCAAGCTAAAATATTCGAAGTTTTTCGTGATTCCCCAAGTGAAGATTTGATGCGTTCATGGGTGCAATGGTAACGGGCAACACTATAGGTGGCAAACAGCCCACGGCCGGAGCTCTAGCCGAGCATGAAAATGAAATGAAAATTCTCCTATCGTCCTAGTAATTTATGGCTCCAAGGGTTTAAATTGGTATAAAATCCAGGCAACTAACCAAACTATTTTTTAAACCTAGTTTCTTTGGCTTATCCACATTTTACAATTCTTATTGAGCTTATGAAATATTTCAAATGGCACGTTTGCAAACCCTTCCTGGCTCAAAGAAATGTAAAGGGAGAAGAGAAAAAACTTGAAGGGTGACCCCTTGTATACAGAACCCTCTGTAAAAATAATCATCGCCATTTGATTATAAGAATTTCAATGCTAAGTGTAATAACCCAGTTATGCGATTATGTTTTCAGCCTTTTAATAAAACTCACTATTTCGCATCTTCATTATAAATAATGTACTAATAGTTTATTCCGCGCCTTATTGTCATATCAACTAACCCCCCAAATGCTGCTCTCTATAATAAGTGACATAATTAATTGATATAAAATATAGTTTATCTAACAGAAACGTAAACAAGTCAATTTAAACTTAGAGTTCCTTTATAATCACCTACCCTGTCAGAAAGCAAAATATTGTAGATTAACGAAAGCAACGCAAGACTGACTCTTGTCGAGGCCATATGCTCCCGAGTGGAGTAAACATGAAAAAAAACCATTTCAATGCTGCTAAGTAGGTGTATCCCTTCCCAATACGCGTTATGCGGGGTGTTAGTTTTATGATACATTTGCAATGCGCACGATGTTGTCACGTGCATCTGCAGCAAAATATTTGCAGAAGTCGAAGACTTTCATAAATAAATGGGTGCAAGGGTGTACCGAAGTTAGAAACCTTTACAGTGTCCCCGGCCGATTCCCACAAAAAACTACCTCTCCAAGTCAAGATCAGAAAATCATTGGCTGAAGAAATTTGATGGAAAAGTGATCTTAAGTGAGGTTCTAGTACAAATCGACCAACAAAAATTTAATTTTTTTGTATTATTTTATTTTCATCCTTAAGGTCTTAAAAATGTGAAGGCATTTACGAAGGCATATGAAGGATTTTACGAGGTATAGCTTATAGACGAGAGAGCGTGTTGGCTGAAAAACAGGTAGAAGCGCGCGCTTGGAGCCGCTTCGAGGTGAGGCGCCTGAGCGGCTTATCTATACTACAGGTAGTAAGTTGGTGCCCCTCGCAAAAAATTTCTATTCAGAGTAACATATTTCAGTTGCGTTCCGAATCTCTGGCAAGTGACAGTGATCGAAAATGCCGAACACGCAAAAATCAGTGGGAGATATTCGTCCGAATCGGCCGCAAAAAAAGAAATTTTATTACAATCCGGATCAAATTGAAGGAGAAACAGAATATGCCAGTACCTCCGCCTAAAAATATTACAGACGCGAGTTGCGATGATATTGAAATTGACGTTGGCCATAGTAATGTCATTTTCAATTTTCCGACTGTTTTCAACTTTTTATCTGAATGTCTAAAGTGTACAAAATGTGACAGTGATGTAACTTTTTCTCATACGTGTGAACGTGGACTTGGTTTTAATTTAGTAATCAAGTGCAAGTGTAATAATCAACAACGCGTTTCTTCGAGCCCTTTAGTAAATAGTGCGTACGATAGCAGCGTATATAGCTTCCAGCATCTTCAATGAAGGCTATTCATCAATATGAAAAACCATGCAGACATTGGAGTTTGTCATAGAAATAAATAGTAAAAACTTTGCTGCGAAGACGGACGATGAACTCATCACATCAGCGGAGGCGAATGTATCAGTGTTGTCGAAAAAGGCCAGAATTGACCAAATCAGCGCCAAAGTTCAGCAAAACATGCTTTTTGAAGATGGGGAAAGAATCCTGTATATTGCGGGAATACCTGATTAGATGTAGGTGTAAAACAAAACATTACAGACGATTTTTTCTTCGTCAAACTGTAAACGCGTTTTTCTCGAAACACCTTTTTTGCGTGCGGGGCGCGATTCTGCTTCAACGACTACATCGATTTCAACGTTTGGCGGCTCAAATTAAAGCTTATTCAATTTAGGGGGCCTTCAGTAAGCGTTTTTTGTTAAAAAAAAAATAGTTTAGTATTGTTTTTTTTTAACGTTAAAACAAATAAAAAGAGGTAAAAAAGGTGTTTTTTTCCAAGGGGTCCCCATTTTTTTTAAAAAGGGGTTTTTAAAAATCGGAAATTCACAAGACCCCACAAATTTCATCTACTTTAAGTTTTGTTTTTGGTTTTTTCGTTTCAGATCACTTGGCAGGGCTGTAGAGTGCCCCGCGCACACTGTTTACCGTTGCGCACGACCGTCGTCAGTGAGGGCTGGAGCTGCCATTTTGTATTATTTTTACTCGAAACATTTTTGTAAACTTTTTCAAATATAGCGCCTGCCTTTCTTCTGTAGGGCTACTTAAAGAAAGAGATGCACACTAAAAACCTGAAACACTCAACTCTCGGAAGGACAATATTAGAGAGGGAATCGATCTCATAACCCGAGAAATGCTGTAAAATATTGTGAAAAGTGCAGAAACAATTGCTTAAATGTGCCATCATCTTGATATTATTATTCACCCAAAGAATTGTGTTATTATTAAAATTTTAACCAAAATTGATTCACTTTTAATTAAATTATTTGGTTCTCATGTGACAAGTATAGATGAAACAGCCTGTAATTTTTGCTGAATTATTGATTCCTATATCTCAGCGGCATATACATAGGTTTTATAAAATGGGGTATGACATCTCCTTTATAAACATAAGTGGCATATACTGCTTATCTGCGGAAATGTTTAAAAAATTCATAACGCTTAGATATTCTAATTTCTCAAATTTTCCCAAATCTCGACCACTAGGAAATATGCCAATGTCTTTTATATTTATTCATTTGGCGTAAGCAATTCGGCAGCAGTCGTATTGTTTTCACTTTATTGCTCATTAATCGTAAATAACTGTTTGCCATTGAATTTCTTTATTAGGCCATGATTAACTCGGAGCGAACTTGTAGAATTCCATGAAAAATCTCAAATTAACTTGCCAACGAAAATAAGGTCATTTTTTTTCAATACAATCACAGGAACAAAAGAAGAATGCGCTATGGTTACGCTGAAGTACGCTCTCCATTTTGACGGTCATACACTTGTGAAGCTCAACAAGCTGCCTATATTCCTAGATATATTTTACTGGCAATTATACTGAATTTTGCTTCCTACCGCAAGGTAGTTAGCGCTTGAGTATTTGTACAAACTTTTGGTATTATTTTGCTGTTCACTCATTTGCATTGTGTAGCCATTGAATTAACGGTGTTGGTCGGGCGAAAATGGTTCGTGTTTGGGTCATTTTTAATGTTCAACTTTATTAATTGACTACATAAATTTCTACTAAGCTAGCTAAGGTGGGCAGCTACAATATGTAAAGAGCTATACTATTTATTACAGTACATTAGGGTGATGCAAAAGAAGTGGAAGTACTAAATATTACATATAATTCTTTTAAGCGTATTGAAAGAGAGAGAAAATATCAGCATTTTTTTATGGCGATCCATATTTTAGGGTGATTCCAACTGTGGATGAAAGTACTAGCCCCATATGTATAGTAAAACTCCCAAGGGTTTTTGCATTCTAAGGTATATATTTTTTGAGGCTTATCAAAAGAGGCAAAAAATTCTTAAAATACTTATCTGAGCGGTATGCTGACAGGCCACAATTTGCTAGCGGCGGACGCATACAAGATAGGAATCACACACAACGATAGCTGCAGATTTTGCAATGAGCTAGAAGAGAGGGAAACGCTAGAACACCTTCTATGTTCCTGTCCTGCATTAGCTAGAACCAGATTAAAATGCTTAGGAGCTTTACCATATGAGAAGTTAGAAAACCTCTCGGGGATAGAGCACCAAAGCTTACTCAGATTCGCAAAAGACGCAGATGTCTACTACAAAGAAACGTAAGGGTCTAGCTCCATCTGATAACACTAAGGATCAATAGGTCTATGTGATGGCTTTCAGCCAGCCAAGTCAACCTATCCTAACCTATCTGAGCGAAATAACTATTTGGAATATATATATATAGTAGAATTTAATGAAAAATATTTTTAGAGAATATTTTAAACAATTATTTCCAACAAAATGGTGTCGTTTTGACTCTTTTTTGGATTAGTGTGGAAAATAATACATTTGTAAAGTCGCCCTCTAATGTGTTCTATGAAATTATTTTTCGGGAAATTTTACTATTGGTCGTCTCACACAAAATCTGCATAAAATAGGCGTAAAAGTCATCAGAAAGTAAAGCAGCTAATAGTAATCAAGTACTCCTTAACACATTCATGATGGATGACGCCCAATATCGCTCAATGGAGCGCTCAAAGTGGTGGATACCTACAGAGGCATCTATAGACTATGAGGTAGTCATGCCAAATAGCACGTGCCTTGTGTTTATACATAATAATTTACAGTAATTTTTGAAATGTAAGAATTTCAGAATATTTCGGAAAAATATGAAGATTCATTATCAAATATCGTTGAAAATGAAAGTGACAGTGAGGATTCTGAATTCAAGCTATACGAAAAAACTGCGAGTACATTATGTTTGCTTTCATCGTCATCAAGTGAAGAAGAAGTAGAAGTTGAAGAAAATGATAAGGATTGGTCGGATTTCTAACTAGAAAGATCTAATGAGCAATTTGAAGGAGCTTCTGGACTGAAAATCTTTCCAAACAATCCTCAAAGCATTGCCGATCTGACATCTTTATTCGTTGAAGAAGACCTAATTCAAAAAATTATTTACCAAACAAATCGATATCATAATGCAAATAGCCTAAAGTATAAAAAACATGAACATGGATGTAAACGGGTTGTTGTCACAGTTTCGGCAATGAAAAAAGTATTTGGTCTTATATTACTTACGGGATTAGTAAGGAAAAACAAAATATATAATTATTGGTCGACACACCAATTTTTAGACACTTCAGTTTTCGGTACTACCATGAGTAGAGATCGGTTTTTTCAATTTTGTACTTTCCTAAATTTCTGCGATAACTCAACTGCTTATTCAACGGAAAATAGGTTCATAAAAGTACAAGCCCCGATATATCACATTCTAATACCGAAGAAGCAACCAATGAGCCCTCAACTTCTACACGAACGCCCCGTTTTGACTCAACAAAAAGGTTGTCATGAAATATAAAACATCACGCATTAGTGAAAATTTTGAACAACGGTAAGACAGCAAAACAAAGTTGTCGTGTATTGTATTCGCACAAAATACGTCGATATACGTCATACATGTGTTAGAGCTGTAAAGTTCCCCTACATATTAAAAAATGTTTTCAAGCATACCCCACAAAAAAAAATATTGGATTACTCGTATAATGAAATAAAATGAAATTTGAAAATTATTGAAAAATATGTTTATAATAAATAATAAAAATATTTTGAAGCATAATTTTGTGTATAATCAAGTCCTATGCTCCCTTCTTTAAAATTCAATACAAAAATATTAATTACATAAAAAATTATAGCAATTTTTGTAAACCTATGTGCGGTTGTAGCAATTGACAAAAAACGGCCCCGTACGCACAGTAAGCACAGCCAGCAACGCTCCGTCGAGAATGTGTTAAGATATAGGCTCATAGGCATTTATGGTACGTTGCGAATGCATAAAGCTGCTATTTGTATATGCAATTTTTAGAGCCTTCGAAAAATATTTGCTCGTTCGAGCTCTAAATTTTATTTGTGCCTGAAGTTTTATATATAGATACTAGCAAACCCGGCCCGCTTCGCTGGGCACACTGAAATAGAATAGATATGGTTTAGAACAGAAAAGGTATGGTTTTCATATTATGTATTTCTTTATTCTCATACTATTTATTTATTTATTCAATACCACGTTTTGGTCTCTATCTCGAGACCCTAGTCACGGAGCGGCATGAAAAATACTCTGAACTAAAGCATTCACCAACAGCTTCCATTTGATACCCATATTGAACATACACATCCGAAGGTTACCTGAGTCCACGTTTTGACCTATATCTCGAGACCCCTGTCACGGAGCGGCATGAATAATACTCTGAACTAAAGCATTCACTAACAGCTTCCATTTGATACCCATATTGTACATACACATCCGAAGGTTACCCGGGTCCACGTTTTGACCTATATCTCGAGACCCTAGTCACGGAGCGGCATGAAAAATACACTGCACTAAAGCATTCACCAACAGCTTCCAATTTATATCCATATTGTACAAACACATTCTAAGGTCCACGTGTTGGTCTCTATCTCGAGGCCCTAGTCACGGAGCGGCATGAAAACTACTCTGTACTAAAGCCTTCACCAACAGCTTCCATTTGATACCCATATTGTACATACACATCCGAAGGTTACCCGGGTCCACGTGTTGGTCTCTATCTCGAGGCCCTAGACACGGAGCGGCATGAAAACTACTCTGTACTAAAGCTTTCACCAACAGCTTCCATTTGATACCCATATTGTACATACACATCCGAAGGTTACCCGGGTCCACGTTTTGACCTATCTCTCGAGACCCTAGTCACGGAGCGGCATGAAAAATACTCTGTACTAAAGCATTCACCAACAGCTTCAATTTGATATCCATATTGTACAAACACATTCTAGGCTCCACGTTTTGGTCTCTATCTCGAGGCCCTAGTCACAGAGCGGCATGAATAATACTCTGAACTAAAGCATTCACTAACAGCTTCCATTTGATACCCATATTGTACATACACATCCGAAGGTTACCCGGGTCCACGTTTTGACCTATATCTCGAGACCCTAGTCACGGAGCGGCATGAAAAATACACTGCACTAAAGCATTCACCAACAGCTTCCAATTTATATCCATATTGTACAAACACATTCTAAGGTCCACGTGTTGGTCTCTATCTCGAGGCCCTAGTCACGGAGCGGCATGAAAACTACTCTGTACTAAAGCCTTCACCAACAGCTTCCATTTGATACCCATATTGTACATACACATCCGAAGGTTACCCGGGTCCACGTGTTGGTCTCTATCTCGAGGCCCTAGACACGGAGCGGCATGAAAACTACTCTGTACTAAAGCTTTCACCAACAGCTTCCATTTGATACCCATATTGTACATACACATCCGAAGGTTACCCGGGTCCACGTTTTGACCTATCTCTCGAGACCCTAGTCACGGAGCGGCATGAAAAATACTCTGTACTAAAGCATTCACCAACAGCTTCCAATTGATATCCATATTGTACAAACACATTCTAGGGTCCACGTGTTGGTCTCTATCTCGAGGCCCTAGTCACGGAGCGGCATGAAAAATACTCTGAACTAAAGCATTCACCAACAGCTTCCAAATGATATCCATATTGTACAAACACATTCTAGGGTCCACGTGTTGGTCTCTATCTCGAGGCCCTAGTCACGGAGCGGCATGGAAAATACTCTGAACTAAAGCATTCACCAACAGCTTCAATTTGATATCCATATTGTACAAACACATTCTAGGCTCCACGTTTTGGTCTCTATCTCGAGGCCCTAGTCACAGAGCCGCATGAAAAATACTGTGAACTAAAGCATTCACTAACAGCTTCCATTTGATATCCATATTGTACAAACACATTCTTGACTCCACGTTTTGGTCTCTATCTCGAGGCCCTAGTCACGGAACGGTATGAAAAATACTCTATACTATAGAAATCATCAACAGCTTCCATTTGCTACCCATATTGTACATATACGTCCGAAGGTTACCCGGGTCCACGTTTTGACCTATATCTCGAGACCCTATCTATCAATAGGTATTCAAACTAAACGGAAACCATCTTCAATACAGTGAATACTTAACAATGTGTGTAAGTTTGGTTTAATTCGGTTTAAAGACACGGCGGGTCCACGTTTTGGCATATATTTCGAGACCCTAGTCATCAATAGGTATGAAAATTACCCCACATTAAAGCACTTATCGACAGATTTCATTTGATGCCCATATTGCACATCCACAACCAAAGGTTACACGGGTCCACGTTTTGACCTATATCTCGAGACCCCAGTCACGGAGCGGCATGAGAAATACTCTGTACTAAAGCATTCCCCAACAGCTTTCAATTGATATCCATATTGTACAAACACATTCTAGGGTCCACGTGTTGGTCTCTATCTCGGGACCCTAGTCACGGAGCGGCATGAAAAATACTCTGAACTAAAGCATTCACCAACAGCTTCCATTTGATACCCATATTGTATATACACATCCGAAGGTTACCCGGGCCCACGTTTTGACCTATATCTCGAGACCCCAAGGAGACCAAATTGTGAATCTAAACCATTCTCGAATCCCATTGAACACACACAAAAAATTTCATCAAAATCGGTTCAGTCGTTTAGGAGGAGTTCAGTGACAAACACACGAACATAAGAAATATATATATAAAGATACACCTGGCTTTAAGTATTAAATATCCTGCAAAAATATTCATATTCTTCGGATACATAATTTTAATTTAATTGGTTATAAAAATTTTTTACTTAGGAATGTAAAAGGCTTTGGAGATTCTATTATATGACTCTAGTACTTCAATCTTAAATTGATTCCTTTCCATCTGCAAACAATGACTCAATTTGTGCCCGGCGACCCAAGGCCAATGATATTTTATGTGTTTTAGTGTATTTTATATGAAAAAAGGCCTCTTTGACAATGTTTTGTTTTTTGAAAACGCTAAAAAATACAATAATATTTTTCGTAGGACAAGCATTAATATTGGCCTGCAAAAGCTGCAAAATTGTTACATTTTAATTGAAATAATAATCTAAATTTGAATAATAAAAATAGAAACTAAAAAATAAGGTCATTTATAGGTTTAATTTGCGGTCCTGTAACAAACAGTTAATACACTTTTTTAACAATTTTTTATTTAGATTTTATTCTTTTTGATTACTTGTGGAAAAAATACATGTGTTTTGAGCTTTGAAAAATATAAAGTTTTAGCTGAAGGGCCTTTTCCTATGTACTCTGCGTTAATTAACAATTGCAGCAGAACTTATTGACAAGTTTTTACGATTTCTTAATTTATTTTTTAATTTTAATACAATAATTATTTTTATAAAAACAAAAACATAAATCCAAGTTTCAACTTTTGTTTAAATTTTAAAAAACAATAACCCGTCAACAAATTTTCTTACTCTTCAATCAGAATCTTTAGAAAAATATCCAGTATGCTTTTTTATTGTCCCCTAAATTTTGGTATAAAAAGTGCAAAGTTTAAAGCAGCTCAAAATTGCATGGCTTTTTGCCACCTAACGCCCGTCAGCAAAAAAAATTATCAAAAATCAATGGGATTCTTGAGGTAGTTTAGATTTGCATTTTAGAGGACGAAAATTTGCCTAAAGTTTGGTTAAATTTTAAGGGCCCATGTTGAATGTGAACCACACCTAAAGGTCAAGATTGTTTCTGCATTTCATTTGACATTTTTCAATCTCAGACTAACTCAATTTGAACCAGGGAAAGGCGCATTATCGAACAACGCGTTATAGTTATTCAGGCTTATTATGAAAACGGGCGTTCAAATCAAAATGCATGCGCACTTCGTGAAGAAAATCATCTTCAGTGATGAGGCACATTTTCACCTCAGTGGATTCGTCAATAAGCCAAATTGCCGCATTTGGGCGAATGATAATCCAAGAGTGATTACCGAAAAAACAATGCACCCACAAAGAGTGACTGTTTGGTGCGGTTTATGGGTCGGCGGCATCATTGAGGCCGACCAGGCAGTTACTGTGAATAGTCTTCGTTATCGTGAGATGATAACGAGCTTTTTATGACCCGAATTAAAAGATATGGATGTGGACGACATGTGGTTTCAACAGGAAGGTGCCACTTGTCACACAGCTAACGAAACAATGGCTCTTTTGCGCGAAAAATTTTATGGCCGAATAATCTGACGTCGCGGCGAGTCAATTGGCCGCCAAGATCATGTGATTTGACACCGTTGGACTTCGTCCTTTGGGGTTATTTGAAAGAAAAGGTGTACGTCGATAAGCCAGCAGCAATTTAAGAGCTAAAGGGTGAGATAATTCGGCACATTAACGGCATTGAACCTCAATTATGCCTCAGCGTCATCGAAAATTTGGACCATCAGATGGAGGTGTGCCGCCGAGGCCGATGAAAATTTGTTGCATAAAAGCTGGAAGCTTTAATTTTTTTTGGTTTTTTAGTATAATGAACTGTATTTCCATAAAACAAAAAATATTAATATTTATACAATATTAAATGAGAGACAAATAAATAATTAAAGCTTAGCAATAAATATCTGTGCAATAGTTTTCTATGGCAGAATTGAAAAGTGAAATATTTCAATGGCCTTCCAGTAGGTAGGTGGGGTGGTTGTCATAAAGACACACTTAGACCTTTCGCAGGTCCATTTTGATACCACTGGAGCTTATCCTTACTCTACGTGTTCCTTTTCAAACCATCCGGTAGCTTTAATAAACGAGCAGAGCTTCGTTAGTTTTAGATGGGCTATGTCCGCTACATCGGTTAGATATGCTGTATCAAGAGTGCGCAGCCTTCTCATAGCCAGACTTTCACACTCACATAAAAGGTGTCTGACTGTTTCCTCTTCTTCTGTATTAATACAGCTTCTACAGAAATTGAAGTAGGGGAGTCCTAACCTTCTAGCGTGGCTGCCTATTAAACAATGACCAGTTAATACATCTATCATTTTTCTTATAGCTTCTCTGTTAAATCTTAGCAAGATCTGCGATCGACCGCTGTTCCAGTATCACTAAATATTAACAGATTTAAAAAAACCAATAAAAAAATACAGGTATTTTCTATTACAATGTGGGTACGTTTCTTTCACAATCCACTTCTGAAGGGTGGCGCAACAAATTTTTAGTACATCAACTTTTTTTTTATGCCACCCTAACGTACAGGTGGTATATATATACTATACACACATCCATATTTCATTCGGCTATTGCTTTTGTGCCTGTATGCTCATGAAATTGTTCTCCTTGCTACTAGCAAATAGTTTCTAATTTTCTCAACACCAGCACCACCACCATTCACCACCGCCTTGATATTGCCATTCTAATTTTAAAGGATTTCTTTATTGCTTTTCTATGTAAAACAACTTCGACATTTTCTTAGTGCCTACACTCACCAAACACTAATCAACTCTCATGAGTACTGGTCAACCCCCTACTGTGTTGTAGAAATCTTAATTACCTACCCCTCGAATGAAATGAGCTACGAAAGTGAAAAATATTCAACACATACCTGTCCATTGACGCCTTTATCCTCATCAGTGGCGACCACTTTTATCACTGGACTCCCGTTGGGTGCACCCTCTTCTACTTTTGGATAGTAAGTGCCGCAATCCTTGAACACCGGCTTATTGTCATTTACATCGGTGATGAAGACCACAACGACAGCGGTGGAGGTGTGTATGGTGTGATCACCATTAGCACAACACGAACCATCATCCATTGCTGTCACATTCAATTCATACTTGTCACGATCCAGTGAAATAGCTTTATTATGTAAGCGTATCACACCAGTTATATCCTCGATAACGAATTGCCCAGAAGAGGTGCCACCACCGACAAAACCAAAACGTACATTGTCACCATCTTTATCGGAGGCCACAACAGTTGTGACGAGCGTATTCGGTCCGGCATTCTCATCCACATTCGGTGTATAGACCTGTTGTGAAAATTTTGGCTCCTCATCGTTCTTGTTTTTCGTATAGACGCGTACAGTGGCTGTGCCAGATTTGGAAGGTTCGCCTTTATCTTTCGCTGTGACAATGAATTCATAGTAGGCATTGTTGTTATCGGCATCGAGTTGTTTATTATTGACAATAATGCCATTCGAGTCGACCGCAAAGTGATCATCCGAGACGAGATATTCAATTTCAGCATTTGCACCCGAATCAGAATCCATTGCTTTGACGCGTAGTATGCTCGTACCGAGAGGAATGTCTTCATCCACATTGTGTGCTTGATAATCAGGTAGCTCGAATTTCGGTGCATTGTCGTTGACGTCAGTCACGCGGATGGTTAGCTATAGGAGAGAAGAAAAATAAGCAAATTATAAGAGTTGCTGATTGTTAAATTATGGTTCAAGTATTAAAAAAAGGCGTATGTTTAAAAATTTTTTCAATAGCCCTGTAGCGAACTACGCCCTTTTTTCAGTTTTGAGAGCTTTGAGGTTGTAAATATCTATTTTCGTCTGTCGGATATCGGAAGGTAAAAATGTTGGCTATATTTGGTTTTAATTCGGTGAGATAAAAATAGCTAGGAATAAGCGAATTATATAAAACATGAGCCATTTTTTCGATAGATCTTTGCCCATTTGAAAGGCAATTTCCTAATTTCACGTCTAAAGAAGTACTCGTCCTAAAAAAACTTCACTAGTTCACAAGCTATTTTTGAGGTCAGCTATGTACCATTAAGAGAAGTTTCCAAATACTTCAAAAGGTGTAATAAATGCTTGCTTCCAAGTCTGAACTATACGGCATATGCGATAAAGTCTGCCATCTAAGCCCTCAAAGCATGTGGCGCGTTGTTAAAAATGTGTTAGAACTGAGGTTGTTGGCACACAACACCTTTACTATTTAAAGATTCTGGCAACTCCTGCTGAATTGTCTATTTTAATCTAGCCTGTTCTTGGCAGTCGAATTCAGTATTTGATCCAATGAGGGCAGCTTTGATCATGATCAAAATTTGATCATTAATCTGTACTTGGAGATGTTGTTGTTGTAGCAGTTTACTAAACCCAGTCACTGCAATGTAGTACCAATTGTCTTCGTCTAACTTATCTAACGGTAGGCCCAGGCAACGTGCGGTTTTAGCAGGTTGGGCCCAGAGGGAGAGTGATGTTAGGTGCGTAAGGTTGATGGGACATGTGAAAAGGTGGTTAGTAATGTGCGGAGTGCCGTCATATGCTGGACTTATGTTGGGTATGTCGGGGTCGATTTTAGATAGATAGAAGTTTAGTTTGCTGGAGTTTCTAGAAGGTAGTTGTGCCAAAGATAAGCGGGTCTCTCGGGGTAGCTGAAGCTCTTGTTGTTGGTGTAGCAGCATGAAGTAACAGTCCTTGACCAGATATAATTGCGGGTTGTTCCGGTATCGTAGAACCGACTGTCGTGGTAACGTGAACCTCTGAAGCTCTTCATCTGCTATGGGTGGTGGTTGGACTCCGATGACGGCATTCAGAGGACGGGAGTTTGAGAAGGTGGTAAGTGTCCCCCGATAAATGTCATTTAGCGTCTGTCTCTATATACTGTCCGGTCCAATAGTTGTAGTTTCGTTTTATCTTGGATCTCATCAGAATAGTTCAAAAGATGCCTTCTGACGTGCCCGCGAGGGAAATCTTCGGTAGCATCCTAGCAGAATATAGTTACTGAGTATTTTATTGTGCTCTTTGTTAATAAGCATTAGTGTCTCATTGTGTAGGTGTTATAGGGGTGACATCAGGAGGCATCCCGTGGCTGTCTTGAATGGAGTATTTTGGCATGTCTGAAGCTTAAGCCAATGCGAATCACTAGTTGCAGCCTACCAGATGGTGCAGCACTGTTCAGAACCGGCCGGCCAAATGCCACCAACAACATTTTATTGTCTTTGCCCAAGTACTGCCGGCAAGCGATTTGATGACCATGTTACGGTTTTGGACTTTAGTAGCAATTGCGCTTGTGTGCCCAGAAAAGGAGAGCAAACTTTCAAAGGTGGAGAGCAAACTATCATGCTCATGGCAGCCGATTCTACGTTACCGGAATGACTCGGGTTTTGCCCGACAAAGGTCTGCCGGCCCAGTAAACTAGCCTTGTCTAGTGCACCGTACTTGGAGATCGTGGGGGCCGGCTAGCCGGATTTTGAGCACGATCTTTTCGGTCTTTTTATCTCGCTAGCGATACATTTTTTTATCGCCAGTTACCAACCGTTTCCAAAAATGGCTCGACTGTGTTATTTTCCAGCATAGAATCATCGAATCATAGAACCTCTTCTTAAGATCAGCCTCATGTAAGTGGTTTCAAATGGGTTACTAACTAAGCTTCAGTTCTTGGGTTATATGGTGTAAGTGCTCAAGATGCACTGTGACTTGACGTTTTCCGTGATTTCTTTGAAATTTTTAACGATTAGCCTAGAAGAGCATATCTTATATTGGATGTTCATATTATCAGAACCGCTTTGCCCGTGAATAAGTCTCTGTCTTATGATGTATATAAAATATTTCTTTCTGAGGCATGGCTCTCTGAGCACTTCTAGAAATGGTCAGAACATTTTAGTTCTCTTACAAGTAATATTTTCTTTTACTAGTAGTTTGTAATTTTTTTCACATATACTCTATGCATCATAAGTCACGTCTCCTATATTCTTTAACCTATTTTGTTTCATACCAACAGTGGCTCATTTTTATTACTCTCCAATAGTCAATATTATTGATAAATGGGTATTGAATGCGCTTTTTAACAATTTTAGTGCACACATGAATGCATCTGAATTGTGAGTGTGGCCATCGGCACACATTTTTATTTTCATATTTACATCTGCATATCCGCTGCTTATCCGCTTATGCCATGAATCCTTTCACAATTCTTTAACTGCTTATGTGAATTACATGAAGGCATACAAAGGAAGGCAACCAGAATCATACGGACATATACATATATATTACATTTATTTGTGTGTTTGTGCATGTGCATACCTCAACGGATGTGGAGAAACCACCCGAATCTTCGGTGGCAGTAACTATCAGCGAGTAGACGTGCGGCTGTCGTAAATCTTCGAAATCCAATTCTTTCGCCAACTTAACGATGCCCGACGATGGACCAATATTGAATGTACCAGCGCCTTGTCCTTGTGCCTTCAACGTGTAGCGTATCTCACGATCTGCAAAAGATTTCGCCTTCACCGAGATGATGCTGAAAGGAAGAAGAAGAAAATATGGTACGTGAGTGCCTGCATTCATATATAAGTAAGTAGGAGGTGTAGGTAAGTGGCATAATAAGTAGCTATGTACGTATGTATGTACGTATGTATTTTTATAACAACATGATTATATTATTTTTCTTACGCTTCTTACTTCTGCTTCTTCTTTTCACAATATTTTTGGTTACATAAAATGGAAAATAAATCGGAAATATGCCAGCACAATGATCGATATGACAGAATGATTTTCTTTTTGTTTTTTATTTTTGTGCATGATGAACGCAAGTTTTCATATGCATGGGTGGGTGTGCACGCTTTGGCTAGCATATTTTTTTGTTTTTGTTTGCCGATTCAGGAAATGTCCCCATGTGTCCTTCCGTTTACATTTTTCATTTTACATAAAATGTCATTTGACAGTTGTTTTCCTATCGGAATTTCAATGAGCCGTATGTGACCAAGTCGGTCAGTCGTACTGGCGCTTATTCGCTCAGCTGTGTAGCTGTTCAGGTACTGGCTCTGCTCTTTCTGTCGCTTAATTTGTTTCTGCGCACATTTTGGCTTTGCACAACTTTATTGGAATGTAATTTGCATATTTTATTACAATATAATATAATTCAGGGCGTGCGTGTGTGCGTGTACTTTATATGAATAGTTGGCTGTTTATGCTTGTGAATGTGTAAGTGGGTCTCTGTAACTACCCTGGAGTGAAAAGTCAAAGCGCTTAGTAAGTATTCTAGGTCATGAAATAGTATTTGATCGAAGAAGTCATACTAGTTCGCATGTGGTCGCAATTGTACTAGTCGCAAAATGCCCGATTAGAGGTGAGTTAGTTTTATTAAATATAATATTAAATATTATTATTACGTTTTATATTAAATATGCTATTAAATATTTTTCATTGATATTACAAATATGATTGCTGCAAACGTTGAGAATGCCAGATTTGCGAATTAGGCGAATATGAATGTTGATGGAGCTAATCGTCTGCGCAGTAAATCTTAAAAATCCCACTCACAAGTTTTGTTTTAATTTTGAGTGCAACTAAGCGGGAGTCAACTAGAAAATAATAAAAGCTTTTAAATGATAGGCGAATTGTTATTTTAGAATTTAAATTTATATTTTATGAAATTTTCAAAATTAAATTATATTAACTCTAACAACAAATTTAAAGATACCAAATAATTTAACGCATAATAAAATATTTTTAAAACGCTTAATGAAATTTTTTAATTTTTTTAAATTAAATTAACTTCGACATATACAATTTGATGGCCTCTCGAAGTTCGTAGCGTTTGTCTCGGAGCGAGCGGCTGCAAAAGGCGTCAGTTCTTCAGGTTAGAGGCGGCCTCCTACTATTGAGCATCTGGTCATCTTAACCGTGCAGATCACCAGATCTTTCTTAGGCTTGTAACATAAGGATACTTCACGTTTTCAAGTCACAGGTATACAAATATTTATTTATGCCGATGAGCAATACAGTCTCCAAATGATACCCACAGAACTATTGAAAATCCACCTGTTACGGCAGCATGCACACGAAATTGTGTTTATATGAAAATTGCTCTACAAGTGAAACAACAAAGTGCCCATATTCCATTCGGAACAAGAGGAATTGATAATGATGATGATTTACCCTCAAATGGCTTATTATGAAATAAATTTTTTTACTGGGAATTTTTTGCCAATATCTTTCAGAGATGAATCGTCATGATAATTATTAATAATGCACAATTTTTTCAACTGATTTTTTTATATCCACAATCACTTTTTTGCCAGGTGTAATATTAAGTCGATTAACAAATTTAAAGATAGGAAATAATTTTGTGCAATGTTTTAATGCATCATACAATTTTTTGTTTGAAACTTTCGTTTATCAGTTTTTTCAGACTGCTTCAATTGGCCCAAAACTAGTGACCTCACAAACTGGACTAGACCCTTTTATGTCCAATAAGAACTAGTTCATGCATTGATAAGAAACTTAGACAGAATTTGATTATTTAATTCGTACCCCGCTACAGAGGCCGAGAAGTTATTAGTTGGTCTAAAATAAACGCATACTGACAATTGAAATTTCTTCCACAGAGATCATCATGTTAAAAACACCAGTTGCTATCATACAAAAAATAGAATATGAACTATTTCCGTAGCAAGCAAACTGGTAGTAAAGTAGTTCTCAACTAGCAGATATGTATGACCTGGTATGACTGCAGGGTACACACAAAACAACTCTGGAACAGCTTATTTGCATTTGCCTGTACATGTATATGTATATATGTAGTGGTGAAAGCATCAAGGAAGCAAATTGCTTGATTATATTGTCATTAACGGAACTTGATTCTCGTCGTCCTCTCTGCACTTTGAAAGCAACTTATGTACTTTAATAATACCTATGGACAAGTATATGTATCTATAAATGAAGTATTTACATATTAACGTAGCTACGATATCTCCATAAGCTTGTACATACATATGTAACTGCAATTTGCAGTGAGCCAAAAGAAGTACATTTTAATGATGATCAGAAACATGACTGGCACATTTCAAATTAATTACTTTTATTGAGTGTTGAGGAGCAAAAATACGCTACTCCTCCTGACATTTTGTTAATTTTAAAGAGTCTTAAAAGGTATGTGAATGGGTAATTTACGAAAGGTGCTTCTGAAGTCTTTTTACCATACAATATGAAGAATGGCAATTATGGTAAAAATGTGGGATTGTCAAGTAAATGTAATGAAAAGCGTGACGAGATAAAATAAATAAACTAGGGAGATATCAATTCGGAATACCTTTTCATCTTCCAAATAATTTTGGCAATACATTTTTTTTTTTCTAAAACACTTAAATAAATTTTTAGAAGTAACAACATATGTTATGAAGTAGTAGAAACGAAATTTATTTATTAAGAGTGCTTAAATTGTATTTGGTGCTTATACCCTTTCTCAGGTATTTGGCTCAGCTCCTCCTCTTATTTGTGGTGTGCGTCTTTATGTTGTTCTACAAATGAAAGGACCTACTATACAGTTTTAAGCCGACTTCGAACAGCAGATATTTTTTATGAGATTCTCTTTCTTAGCAGAAATACGCTCGGATGCTTGCCATTGCCTGTCGAGGTGTGACAGCTGTTAGAAAAAAACTTAAAAAAATGTTAAAAACAAAACCGAAGCTCTTTAGCTTTAAAAAACTGCATAACAAAATTATGAACATTGCATTAATCTCGTTTTTATAAATTTTTTCCAATTTACTACTTAGTACACTCAAGCCTACAAATAAACTAGTTTTCAGAAAAACTTAAAGCCAAGTTCAAAATACTTGGATCGCTGGACATGGAAACAGTGGTCGGCTTTCAACAGCCAGACCAAACATCCGATTAGATTTTTTTCATCAAAAATCTTCTCATAAAAACCATATACTTCTCCTTCCGATTTCTGCTTATCAGACTTCTTGTTAGACCTCTTCGAGTTTTGAACTGCAGTCATTCGGATTCGTTGGATTCTCTATTGCAGTTTTTTTCTAATTTAATTTCAATCAACTGGTATCAAGTGCTACTTCTTTGTTTTTTTTTACATCTGTTCGAGTGTTTTTTTTTTTTGTTTTTTTCAAAAATTATCTTTGAGAATCCAGAAAAGAGTCTCATGAGGAGATGGTGGTCTTTCAAATACCAGAAGTTTTCAATATTTGAGCAAAAAGTTTCTTCGAAGAATATTAAAAATCGTTGCTAATATTCGTACTATAGAAGAAAGTAATAGTATCTCGAAACCCGAAAATATTATTGCAGCAGAATATTTTAATATTTCCTGTCTGAATGTTTTGAGTTCGATTCATCCTAATATTTATAATAGATACAGAATCTGAATTGCATTTTTAGGTTTCCATTAGCATGGCAGGGCTTGTTTTTCAAAGGTCTTCAAGATTCTCATAATATAATTTTTAGAAATTTATAGAAGTATACAAACATGGGTACCAGGCAAGGTGAATCTATTAAATGTGGTATTGGCAAATCAGCTGATTTTTTTTTTCTTCTTTCGCCGTGTCCATGTGGCTGTCAGCCCGGAATGAATCAAGGCGAATTCATTTTTCATTTTCTACTTTTCCAATATCTTGCTTTGACAATCAAACGTACAAAGTATTGTTGTTGGTCTAGCGCTACCACCTATTAATTAAAGGCGCCTTGGTACCAGGTAAAAGGAATATATGAATGAAAAAATTGAAAAAGATTTTTTGTTTATAAATAATTATCTTTTTTAAAACATGGGAAAAGAAAAATGTACTTTGCAATTTTTATCTTTTAATATAAGCTTTAAGTCTCTTTGGGTTCACTCATTAAGATTTATTTAAAAACAAAAACCCTAATTTCAACTAAAACTGGCCAATTATCAATTTTGTATTGATTTTGAACAATAAAAAATCGGAAAGGCTATCATGGATAAAAATTCCAATCAATATTTTGTACATGCTTGAAGGCACAAGGAAGTTGATAAATTTTCTACATATTCCTCTATTAATTCATAACCAGCTATGCATATTTGCATTTTTTGGAGCATTCGGCGCTTATACTATGCCTACCAAAGGTTTACTAAATCAAAGGCTTACTGAACACTATGGTGGTATTGATTTTATTACACTGGCAGAAGTAAATAGCATAGAAAATTGTTCTTATAACTTTCTCAATCAGACTCAATTGTATATCATTTTATTTAGAACGAAAAGAGAAAAAAAAACCTGTTCCTAATTCTGGAGCCAACGGAAAGAGATAAAAAATCTGTTCCTAATTCTGGAGCCAAAATTACCGGATGAAAATAGATCTTTTATCAATACGCTTAAGTTTAGAAATGTGAAAATCTTTTTATTTATGCTAACAAATATAAACTTACAATGCACTCAAAAAACTTTAAAAAATTTGAATCATTCTTAAAGGACTCAAGCCTACGTTTATTTTAAACTGATTCTTGTAATTCGTATCACTCATACTTTTGAAATAGGATAAGCTGTTTTCTGACAAAAACCATCTTTTTGTTTAGAAATAGTTTGATTAAATTTTTTTTAAGCAATACATATAAAATAATAACTAGTAAAACAATAATAATAGTAAAGGGAAAAAATTTCTCCCATGACTTCGCCAATATTACCATATCATGTGATCTCATCATATGATATAATCGTATAACCTCGTCATATGATATAGTTGGATGATCTCATCATATGATATTTTCGATTTTTTCATCGTATGCTCTCATCATATGACTCTGTTATATATCATATGATCTCATCGTAAGATATCATCATATGATTTTGTTGATGATTTCGTTTTATGATATCATCTTGTGATCCCGTCTTATCTTGCTTACAAAAAATAATAATATATTTTCGATGAATTTACATCGAGGCCAAATCAATAAGCTATGGACAATCAATTCAATACGAGTACCGTTACGGACAAAGAAATATAGCACTTAGTGTTCTTTATGAAAATTGTTATTTCTTAGAAGATTATCTGATACTCGTTAATATTTTTACGGACAATAAGTCCTTTAACTTTTTTAATTTATCTTTTTGCCATGTTTTAATAGAAATACATATTATTGCGTTGGACAACGAAATAGCGCAGTTCTCCTTCAATCATTAGTTCAGATGGACCTTTTAGGGATGAGGAAGAGGTATTAGTAAAGCCAAAAGTATGCTTTCGAAAGAAATTTCGAAACACACCTATGCAAACGGCTATAATTGCGCAGGAAAGGCCATCGTTAAGAAAAGCAAACGTGACCTTTTTAAGCACTCCCGAGCGATAATGCTGGAAATAAATGAGAAGTATAGCCTGAATATATCAGAAAGATTTATGCGCCAGTAGAAAAAAACCGCTTCTGTCGAAAAGAAATATCAAGGCAAGTTTGTCTTTCGCCAATGCCCATAAAAGCAAAGACGTAAAGTTCTGGAAAATAATACTTTTTACGCAAGAAATTAAAATTAATGTTTTGGATTGGCTCTGATAGGAAAAAGAAACTTGTTCATCGTGACAAAATTCAAAAGTTCAATCCCCGGTATAAAAAGAGATCACAAAGATCGTAAACCTTGGTGGGGGTAACTTGAATGTTTGGGGGCCATTCTCTTCGAAATAGAGTTGTATAAATAACACTTGGATAAGTTTGCACTTTATGGACAACAATATGGATAAGTTTGTTTGTCTTGATATTCTCAAAAACGAGATGGAGTTATTTTCCTTTGGGTCCATGCCATTAAACTGGTTATTCATTCGTGATAACAACTCCAAGCATGCAGAAAAAGCGATGAATAATTGGCTCTCCAAAGAAATAATTGCAGTTCTGGATTGGCTTTGTGTTCACAAAGCCCCGACATTAATGTATTGAAAATTTGTGGAACGATGTTAAGGTTAGCGTTAGGCAAAAGAAAAAAATAATTAAAAATCCCAGTGAACTATGACAAGGAATGCAGGTAGCATTGAACACTATTCCTTAGAGAAATGCCAAAGGTTAAAATAAAGTTTACTTCGCAGGTACGAAAAACTCTTAAAACAACAGAAGTCAACGAAATACTAATCTAATAAGAAACTAATGAACAAATTTTACCTATTTGTTATAACTAATTTCTGTTTTCTTGCAGATCAATAACTTTCAGTGTCCAGTTCAAAACGTGTTAAACTCCGATTTTCCAATTCGTTATAATTATTTATATTGAATTGTTATTTATTTAGTCTCAAATAAAAAAAATAGATTTGTGAAAAAATAACTGGTGATCCAGTAATCAAATTATCAAATAATCATCATTTATGTTAGTGGCAGGTCAATCACCTAGCCTGTCAGAAATCAAAATAGATTAAAGAAACCAATGTAAGACTGAGTCTTCCGAAGCACTATGCTCTCGAGAAGAGTGAGCAAGGAAAAAAAATGTTATTCTGGGCAAGTGCGCTATTTCTCTGTCCATAGCTATATTTCATATTAAATATGTATTTCAGGCATATATAGGGTTTTTCAGTAAGAGCGCTTCAACTTTTGAACTTTTTTGAATAAAACACAAACGGTTTGACTTTTTTAACTAATTTTTTTTTTATTATCGAGTTTGAACATATATATTTAAGTATGAAATTCGATTTCTTTTGTATGACCACCGCGTGCACGTTTTACGAAGTCCAATCGTTGAACCCAATTTTCGACCACTCTTTTGCATAAATCGGCCGAAATTGCAGCAATTTCGCGTTCAATATTGGCTCTGACCTCACAAATCGTCGCCGGCTTGTTACTGTAGACCAATGACTTCACATAACCCCAAAACGGGACGGCTTATTAAATGGACCGTAAAATGGCCGTAATGCTCTTAAAGTAGCAGCAACAGAACGATTATTTTCATAAAAAATTTGCACGATTTGCAATAGTTGCTCAAGTGTGTAACGTTCCATGGTGAAATATATACTAATGAAGTTTACAAATGACAAGCGAAAAATAAAAAATATTGCGTCGTTCGCCCTCCCTATCGGAAAAAAGTTTAAGCGCACCTATTAAAAAATCCTATAGTAATAAGATCATTAGGAAAAAAATATTATCACCATCGTATTCAGTTATATTCGAGTTCTGAATAAGCTGTCTCTAGTATCCTTTTTCGAATATAAAATTAGTCTTTCAAATGAGAATGAAATTAAAATTTTTATTTACTAGAAGGCGTAAAAAGAAAATTTCAACACATTGCCTCATAGCCAGTAGGAATAAAACACGATTATATTGGTAAATATTTATAACGAAAACCGAGTATATTTTCTGACTGTTTTCATTGGGCCATAGTGGACTGCCACCTCTGGTGGTGTATTGTGCTCGACTGCGAGCTTGTGTTTGAAAACTTCTAAGGAATTTGAGCACTTTCTCAGGCTTTCTGTTTCATATGAACCAGGGATTTAGAGTTACACCACCCAGAGGAGAAAGTCTTCGTCTTCGTAGAGATGCAAGTTTGCAGAAGATGAGCACTGAAGGTCTCATCTTCCAGTTCGCAAAAACTACAGACGCTTGTTTCAAAATAGTTTCCTAGTTTTTTTAGCTGATAACAAAGAGTACAGTTCCCTTTATGGTATTTAGAGAGTGCGTAAGTCGTCTCTATACAGATTTAGAAGCCTAGTATTCTGCTATAGTCTAGAGTACGTAGTCTTCTACAGGGTGGGCCATATAGCGTTTGCTTTTTGAACCACCTATTTTTTTGAGAATGGAAACACAAATGACAAGTCAATTAATTTACTTAAAGGTTTGACATTTACTAAATGGGACGCTATACGCTTGAACAAAATTGGGAAATATTGAAAATCTATTTCCAAAGTGGTGAGTATTCTTCTTCTTCCCCGGTTACAGTCAATGGCGAGCGTTACCGTGACATGCTCAACGAGTTGTTTCCAAAAATTGAAGAGGATGACATGGACGACATTTGGTTTCACCAGGACAGTGCAACTTGGCACACTGCCAAAGTTACACTCGAACTTTTGGCTACCGTTTTTGAAAACCGAATAATCAGCCGAAATTCGGATATAGAATTGATTTAAGCCCGTTGGGCTATTTTTTGTGGGGAGCCGTTAGGGACATTGGTGCTTTAAAACACGAAATCGAGTTGCCATTCATTGGGGTTGATCGAATTGCCTACTGTAAAGCCAGTCGTGGCAGTCATTTGAACGATATTATTTTTCATTCATAAATTTTAAGTTGCGCCACTTTTGCAGAAAATGTGTGCTGTGTTCTTATAAAAAACATACATATATACTTATACAGGGTGGCTGATGAAAGCCGCTACCAAAAAAAAATTGAATAACTTTTTTTCTTTTTAAGTTATCTGTTCCATTTTTGTTTTAATTTGCAGATTGATCTTTAAAATTTATTAAAATGGATAACTGGGACACGCAAACAAGAATTTGGATAGTCCGCCGCTATCACGCACTGGAGTCCGTAGTTTTGGTACAGAGAGAGTACAGGCGGATGTTTGGCGGCGATCCCCCGAGCAGATGGACCATAATGAGACTGGTGAATAATTTTGCTGAGCAAGGAACAGTCGCAAGAAGGCCTTATCATCGAAACCCACCAGTTCGGACGGAGGAAACGATCGCTGCTGTAGCTGCAGCTATACAAAGCAATCCAAGGGTTTCAACAAGAAGCTTATCTGCTCAACTTGGTGTCAGCCGACAGTCTTTGCAAACAATAATGCACAAAGATTTAGACTTATTTCCCTACAAAATTCAAATGGTTAACAAACTCAATGCAGCAGACTTGCCGATTCGCTTGGAATTTTGCCAGAAGATCCTGCAAATGGTGGAAGAAGACCAAAACATGTTAAACTGCCTTTTCATGTCTGATGAGGCCCATTTCGATTTAAACGGCAATGTGAACAAACAAAATTGTCGAATATGGAGTACTTCTAACCCACAGATACTCCACGAGACGGAATTGCATCCTCTTCGCGTGACAGTGTGTTGTGCGGTTTCTTCACGCTGTATTGTCGGGCCTTATTTTTTTGAAGAAAATGGTCACACCGTTACGGTTACTGGAGACCGTTATTTGAAAATGCTGAAAGAATTTTTCTATCCAGAACTACGCCGAAAGAGAATTCCTTTCAACTCTGTGTGGTTTCAACAAGATGGGGCAAAGTCTCACATAGCCCAGACTGTTATGACAGAGTTGCGACGAAAATTTCCCAATAAACTGATTTCAAGAAACTCCGAATTTCGTTGGCCCCCCAGGTCGCCTGACCTTACTGCACCTGACTTTTTCTTGTGGGGTTTATGTAAACAAGAAGTTTATAAAACAAAGCCAACAAATTTGGATGAACTAAAACAATCCATTCGGGCAACAATTGCGGCTATTCCTGTCGCCACTCTCAAAGCAGCAATGAACAACTTTTTACTAAGATGCCGAACTTGTGTCAACGAGCATGGGGGGCATTTAAATTCAATTATTTTTAAAACTAGTTAAGCTAATAGGTCTATTTATAAGTTCGTGCGGTTTTACAACAGATGGCGTAACTTGATTATTATTCCATCGATCCACATTTCCAAACATTCATTGGAGAGCTACTGTCGTAAGGCACAAACGTCAGTATAAGTTTTTTATTTGAAGCGTAAACAACAATATTTTTACCACACTTGAAAATGTCGAATTTCGTGCCAAATAATGTGTTTTTGCGGGGAATTCTTCTTCATTATTTTAATAGCAGCCGAAAGTCATCGTATCTTGGTGGAAGTTTATGGTGAGCATGCTCTATCTGAGCGAACGTGCCAGAAGTGGTTTGCACGCTTTAAAAGTGGTGATTTTGGCTTGGAAGACGAAGAACGCGAGGGTGCGCCGCCAAAGTTCATGGATACCGAATTGGAGGAATTGCTCGATCAAGATCCGGCTCAAACGCAAGAAGAGGTTGCAAAAACTTTGGGAGTTGATCAATCAACCATTTCCAAACGTTTAAAAGCCATGGGAATGATCCGAAAGGTAGGCCATTGGGTGCCGTATGAATTGAAGCCAAGAGACGTTGAACGCCGTTTTATGGCATGCGAACAACTGCTTCAACGGCACAAAAGAAAGGGTTTTTTGCATCGAATTGTGACTGGCGATGAAAAGTGGGTCCATTACGACAATCCAAAACGTCGGGCAACGTATGGATACCCTGGCCATGCTTCAACATCGACGTCGGCGCAGAATATTCATGGCCTGAAGGTTATGCTGTGTATCTGGTGGGACCAGCTGGGTGTTGTGTATTATGAGCTACTGAAACCGAATGAAACGATTACGGGGGATGTCTACCGACGACAATTGATGCGTTTGAGCCGAGCACTGCGAGAAAAACGGCCGCAATACGCCGATAGACACGACAAAGTTATTTTGCAACATGACAATGCTCGGCCACATGTTGCACAAGTGGTCAAAACATACTTAGAAACGCTCAAATGGGATGTCCTACCCCACCCGCCGTATAGTCCAGACCTTGCGCCATCCGATTACTATCTCTTCCGATCGATGCAACATGGCCTGGCTGACCAGCACTTCCGTAATTACGATGAAGTCAAAAAATGGATCGATTCGTGGATTGCGGCAAAACCGACCGAATTTTTCACAAAGGGAATCCGTGAATTGCCAGAAAGATGGGAAAAAGTAGTAGTAAGCGATGGACAATATTTTGAATATTAAATTTGTAACCATTTTACGTCAATAAAGTTTCAAATTTCGAAAAAAAACCGCACGAACTTATTCATAGTCCTATTACATTTAATAAAATTTAATGACCTTCAACTTGAAAAAAAAAAATAAATGAATTCCATACACTAAAGAAAAAGTTATTTGAGTTTCTTAATGTAGCAAAATTCATCAGCCACCCTGTATAAGTATTAATATTTCTTTTAATCTTTTCACACTTACTCTGAATCCTTTTTCTGATTCTCCGGTATCTCCGCCTCATAGCTGGGCATATAGAATTGCGGTGCACGCTTGCCACCCACAATCGATAAACGCTCTTCGGGTGTGCTCTGGAAGCGACGATCATCTACTTTGCCATTTTGATCCTCAGCTTTGACATATAAAACATATTCCATGTCCAATTGGAAAAGATCGGTGCCACGTGTGCGTACCACGCCAGAACGTTCGTCTACCTCGAAGCGACCACCTGTACGATCTCTCACTATGAAATAGTGAATATTGTGATCGGTATCGGGATCACGTGCTTGCAATGTAAACACGGGTGTATTGGGCGGAGCATTTAGTTGGACTACGGCTTGCATGGGCAGTGGGCGATTGATGAAATAAGGCGGTTCATCGTTCACATCCTTGACATGGATGATGACGCGTTGATTGTCAGTGTATTTGAGGTCGGCTGGAAGTGAAGAAAGAAAATTTTCAAATATTAGTTTTGAAGTACGGCTAATGGAAAAATGGAAAAATAGGTGAAAAATAAAATATACACAACAGAATCACTCAAGAATAGCAAATTTACTTAGTGAGCGAGAATAGATGAAAATATTTCACTCACTTCGGGATGTTTCTATTATCTTCCACTCAGCAAATTCTTCATTTACAAATAAATTCAGGCGACACAAAGCAATAATAACAAAAACTAATTACTTATTTTAATTTATTTCTAATTTACTGCTTATACTCGTACCTTAACATCAGCATTCAGATAAAATTAATTTACTGCATTTGCACATGAAAGCGAAAGAGGATTACAATCCTTTGTTAAGCTAACTTTGTTGCAATTCTTGAAGCCGTATATGTATGCTTACTCGCTAGGCACACTTACTCGCATTACACACACCTCGAATACATGCACACAACTACATACATACATACATACATACATACACACATACATACATACATACTTATGTATGAAGAAGAAAATATGTGCCCTGAAGTGCGCACTCGACTTTCATGTATCGATTCATTTGAGTATCCCTATTCTATGAACTCGACAAGGGGGATACACACACTCAAAGGAGCATATAGAGTTTCGCCAAACGATCTGAGAACTATTCAATTTCACTTAAGCCATTAAAATGCAATGAATTAGAAAAATAGCAATAAATATCGAATACAGGAGCTGTTGGCTTCAGAAACAGTAAAACTTCTATGTGTGCAAATACTCCATTGAATGCGCAGGAACAAGCAAACAAACCGATAAAGCGTACATATGTACATTCAAATATGCGGAGATGTATGTATCTACATATGTATGAGTGTGTATGCTTGTATTATCTACATATGTACCGCAACACCTTCCGCGCTTGTTGAAAGTGAACGTCGTAAACAAAGGCACAAAAAAATCAATAAAAGCTTTTCCGCTAGCCAATCAGACACGTTCAATTTACGCAAAAACATACACTCGACTACTGTAAACATTCTATTTTGTGTCGGTGTATGTGTCTGTGTTTGCAGTGAAGCATACATTCTCACTATCCGCATTTGTTAGTAAACAACAGCCGAGTCTATATACCGGAAAAATCCAATCATGTCGGTAGGAAGTGTATCCTTTTAAAAATTTTACCAATAACTTGTACACCAAAAACAAAACCGAAATATAAGCAGTAATAACCCAGTAAGCAAATTTGTTAAGGATATTATACACATTTCATATTTCATGGGTTTCGGTATCAGGATTTCATAATTTATTGAGCCTTACGCGTTGGGAGACTCTCGGAGGGAGTGTTGCTCCTATAAGAAAGCGCGGAAAACAAATTTGGTTGCGTTTTCTTCAATTTATACCCCCATAAGTTCTTTGAGGTGTACAGAGGTGTGCTGGGCGAATGAAATTTTTATTTTTTTAATATATTTTTTGCATTGTAACTAGTTAATGTAAGTAACTGGCGAAGAATTTGTTTAGGATTTTGCGTTGTACAAATGAGTTATGATGCCCTGCACACTTCTTGCAGAATAGTTGGCTGCTGCATCAGGTAATCAGCTGCTGATCAGGCTTTTTCAATCTTTCTTTCCACTCATTCCGATCAGTGAGAGCTGAAGCTTCGCTATTAACATGGTGAGACAGCCTCTTCATGGCGAAAGAAAAGCATGCATACAAACGTAGCGAATATTATGCGTAACTCGTTAAAAATTTTCAAAACAATTTTTTGTTTTGTGATTTTATGAGGAGACTTTTCATAGAGTAATACGCTCGGGAAAAAACTTTTTCTATCGTTTGTTGTTTCATGCACGGGATTTAAACCTGAGAACTTCCGAATCGTAATTACGTATCAACCCATTCGGCTACCACAGTCGATTTTTATAATATAGTCGCACAGAAAACAGGAAACCTCTTCGCAGTTGGTTCAGATATGAATAGAAAGTTTGCTCAAAATGTGTTCTGCAAAAAACTCTACGCTCAACTTCACTTCAGGCTGCCTGCCCACTACAGTCAACAGTGTGTTTCAGTGTCCCCAAAAACACGAAACGGTGAGACATATCCTTTTTCCATCACCATGGTTCAGTAATTAGCGACATATGCTTGAAAGAGTGTTTGGTGAAAACATAATGTTGTCAAATCTTATTCCACATATGTGCGAAAACGAAGAAACCTGGAAAAAGACATGTACAGTGGTCGAAAATATAATGAGCTCGTTAACACAATGTAATGAAAAAAATCGGGCTTGGACAGAATGCCAATAACAGGGGATTTAGTAATTATACACTCACAATGGCCTCCCGACGTACTACTTAATGGAGAAGTTCCGGGATGATCTACTGTCGGACATGAGGCTGGGTATAGTTGGGTTTAAGTTTCACACCATGGCTTCGGCTCACACAGAAAAGAGCAACATCAAAAAAACAGGCTATAGCAGGAAAATGTCTGGCCGATGAAGTGGTTAGGTCGGGCATCGTTTTTGAGGTGGTTTTTCCGTGCAACGAGAGTGTGGGACTACTGCTGAACGGGACTAAAATGTACATGGAACGGAGACTATAAAGAGAGCTATTGAAGGAAATAACTCAGTAGTAACAAATGTTTTAGGCAATAAATCTGAGCTATAAAATCACTTGGTTAAATTCTAAGAAAGACAATACAAAATTTCCAATTTTACAAAGAAATTGATAGGTTCGGTCCTTGGGTTTTTTCTAGTGTAATTGTTATTGATAACTAGTTTAATTGAGTGTCTTGATGGAACTTTGATAAATAGTCTAAAACTACGACCATAGCAGTATGGAGGATGAGTATATAACATCACCTAAGCATCTACTCCAGATTTGCAGTCTCACGAGGTTAACATTCAAACATCTTGGACTTCACTTTTTTATACAAAAACGAAGCTAGCGGTGATCGACAACTTTATTATAAGCACGCAGCGATGTTTTAACCGCAATTCCTAAATTATGATTGATATTGTAGACCTGTCTAGTTATCTAAAAAAATTATTTGGCATTTTATCTTTTATTAAAGATTTCCTGCTAGGGTATGAATTAGTGAGTTGGTTGAACATTATTTATAAATAAGCTTGAAAATTCTTGAAAAACGAAGTATTTTCTGTCCAATCTCAAGCCTCAATTACTGCGATTTTTAGAGCTAACATTATTTCAGCGTTCAGCGAAAATCTTGTTTACTTCGCCTACCAACCTATTTTCAATGCCGCACTCACTACTGCTTACTGGGTTGCAACACCACTCAAATAAAGTTGTTTATGCGTACGAATGAAGAATACCAAAACACGCACAGAAACAAGTAGTGTCACATTAACCCTGTGGAGTAAAACTGAACCAGTGAAACAAATTTATGGTTTGGGAAGATTTTTCCAATTTCGAATTACTTCACTACCCATGTCGCTAATGGCGTTATCAGTCTTCAAACGGTGTCAAAACCGAAAAAATAGCAAAAAAATTCAACAGCTGCTTTTATGAAAGAGAAGTAACGCAAACTAGTCATGATTCTAAATTCACTAGACGCTAACCAGTGCGGTATTAGTGGCATTCCTAGCAGTTTGCACATAGTTGCAGTACACCAATTTGCGTTTGCGACTGGTTGAAGAGAAATTAAGCGGTCGGAGTTAAATTGAAGTGCTAACGTAAATGGAACAAACCGGGAGGAAACCAAATAGAAAGGCAAATAAACTAAAGGGAGCAAGGAAAAAATGCGGAGAAAAAAATAACAAAGGGATTGAAATATGAAAGCGATTTGGGGAAAAAGTATTGATAAAAGGTTTAGTCATGATAGGAAAGAAGAACGAATATGTGTGTCATGAAAAAAATAAAAGGAAAGTATAAAATCCGTTCAGGTGGTGAGAGGTTGGGGCAGCTTTATGCATTTATGTATTTTTTGGAAACTTAGAGAGGAAAAACAAAATTCTTTTGGAGGAATTCTCTATTAAGGCAAATAAATTTTTGTAATTTGTGGTTTTATTTTTTATGTGCAGAGATTAGAAAATTAATTCACTTTGTCTGAAAGTATACTTCAAGTTGGTATATTAGAGTGAATAACTGAAAATCGCTGAGGCGCTGAGGTAAGCTAAAAAGGGAAGCACAACATACTAAAAATTTTTTGAAATTTTACTCAGGAAAGCAAAAGATTTGGTAATAATAAAATTATCAAAAATAATTAACATATAAAAGTTATTTATAGGATTAAGAAACAAATCTTGTTATTGCCATTCTTAGTGCTATTGTTATTAAGCATAAAAATTTCTAAATCACTTTCGGACATTTGTTTCTGTGATCTCAAACTTTGCCTTTGAAATCAAGCTTACTACCGTGAGCAAGAGCTAATCAGATAAAGGAGACTGAGTTGAAGCTTTCGTTTCCTATGCATGCAAGTTTTATAAATCGATTTTGAACATTTACTACTGTGAGCTCGAAATTTGCCTTTGAGATCAAGTTCCAGGCGAACATCGTGAACGAGATATACTCAGACTAATCAGCCTGACTTAAGTCTTACTTTCTATGCACAACGCCCGTTGTTCACTTTATTATTAATTTATGATGCAGTAATGAAAAACAATATTTTTAATATTTATAAGCTCTCCCAAAGTTTTTATGCCACAAATATACTCGCAAATATTTCTCCAGTTTTACTTTCCCTCGCTTGAAATTTCTATATGGCACACCATTGTCCCTATTATTTTGCACATAGCTGTATGTGTATACATATTTTTTGTTTCAAAAAAGAATTTTCCTTTAACTTTTGCATTACATTGTGCGAGTAAAACTAACTTTTTTTGTTATCCACGAGAGATTTCATATGCACGTGAAATGTTTATTCTTAAATATTCTTAAACTTTCCGAATTATTTATTTTGAGAAAAATATTAAAAAATAGGAACACCTAAAATTTCTTTCTCAAAGCCTTTTTAAAGGTATTTTCTTTTAAAAACTTATGAAAAATATTAATTTTGAATAGAGTTGCCACCTTATTTTCAGCTTGAAATTAAACTTATTTGTATTACCCTTGAAAATAGCACGATGTAGCCATCAGAAGGAATAGAGTTTTGAAATCATAAAAAAGGATTTGTTTTGAATAGTGTTGCCACCTAATTTTAGATATATAATTACGCTTATTTTTTATCTCCCTTGAAAATAACACAAATAAGAAGAAAGGAAGTTTTGAAATCTTAGTAAAGAATTATTTTTGAATAGAGTTGCCACCTAATTTCAAATACAAAATTAAACTTATTTTCTATCGCCCTTGCAAATATCACAGCGTTGCTGTCAGGTGAAAGAAAATTTGATTAAGAATTATTTTTGAATAGTGTTGCCGCCTAATTTTCCGTATAAAATTTTATAAATTTTTTTACACTTATTTTTTAACTTTTCATTTAACTTTTGTATTATACCGTGCGACAAAAATCAATTTATTTATGATCCAGGAGAAATTTCATATGCATGTGAAAAATTTATTATTAAATATCTTTAAAATTTCCCAATTATTTATTAAAAAAAAAATATAAAAAAAATAGTTTTTTGAAGTGTCATTTTCAGATCTTAATAATTGCTCTACGTTCCTCCAAAATCAATACAAAAAAATAGAGGTCTCCAAAAAAATCTCAGGGTAGACTTTATTTATTTTTCGGGAGGAAAGTTAAAATATTTTTTTTACGTTTTTGTTGAAAGGTGAAAAGCGCAATTGAGGTATCTATTACTACATGCATATGCCTTTAACTTTTTTTCAAACTAATTCGTTATAAAATTTCAAGGACATTTCAGAAGAATTTTTCAAAGGACATTATTATACTTTATTTGTCCTGGAGAAAAACAAACAAAAAGAAAATTTATTTTCCGAATACATTCTCTTTCGTTTGACATACATATTAATATCGTGGAGTGAACATAAGCATTTAAAACTATTTTTTTCATAAGCATTTAAAACTATTTTTTCCCCAATTTTAATATTCCGAAAGTTTTAAGGACTTCAAAAGTTTAATTTTTGAGAAAATGGAAAACTCAGAGTGCAGCATTACTACATAGAACCTATGGTTTAGGTGCATATACAAATTTTCTTCGATAACTTTCAATTTCGCACGGTTTTATAATTGCTTAAGAAATTTACTAAAAATAAAAAAAAAATTATTTTACACCTGGTTTTTATATTTTTCATTTTTATTTATGCACCTAAATTCTTACTTTCCAATTTAAAGGCATAGCTTTGTTTAAGCAATCTCTCTTTTCCTCGCGTTGCGCTACATAACAATGGAATGATTCATAGCTAAGTGCAAAGCGTTGCAAGCAACAAGCTTTTGACAACAGTCGGATGTCCTGCGGCCAAGCAGTTGCACGACATTTGCAATTAGTTTGCGCTTACAGGTGCTGCCAGCGTGTGCACTCGCAATTAACAAAGCGACAGCATACTGAATGTCTCACCCCACACTCTAGTTGCCAGCAACATCACACATACATACACACATACATACATACATACATGGGAGCCAAGAAAGTACTCTTTGCCTGCCAACAAAGAAAATTATGTCTGTTGCAACAGTTAATTATTGGTAACACTACGCCCGCAGCGTTTGCCTTGGCTCAAAAGCAGTCACTGTGCCATGAGTAAATTTGAATAGAATTGAATTTCGAAGTAAATGCAAACAAATGAAGAAAATTACAGTTGTAGGAAGAAATAGCAGCAGCATCATCAGAAAGTTCGCGGAGGAATTCCAAACTATGTTGTTTGCATTTTAATATTGCGCTCACTGCTTTGTCTTCCGCTACATTCACGCGCACAAGTACGTAGAGGAACAGCAAGGAAGGCAAGGCAAGCAAAGTATGCAAAATTTACAATGAATATGAAAATTTAGCAACGCACTGCATTGCAGCCAGGATTTCCGCATCGCGTTCTCATTTACTAGTTAACGTACTGACTGACTGTCTCGCTGGCTGTTTGGATGGTTGGCTGGCTGGCTGCCTAGTTGGTTGTCTGAATAACGACATGAATATCCATTCATAAATGCAAAAAATGCGAGTGCATAAGAACGGATGTATGCTTGTCAGCCTTTGTGGCATTTAGCTTCACTGCCTTTGCGCGCTTCCGGCTGCCATTTTCTACGGCTTTGACGCCGCTGCCATTGCTACTTTTGCTGCTGCCACATCTTAATACTGCCTGCCAACACGCCAACACAATGGTGACTTTTTCCTGTTGTGCCTTGCGCTCATTTGCTGCACTTGACAGCTTGTCTAAATGTCTGTCCCTGTGTCTGTCTGTCTGTCTGTCTTTCTTTTTGCCTATCTGTATGTCTCATTCTTTTTGGAAACTCCTCCTTCAATTCGTTTGTTTATTTCTTTGCCAGCTGCCTGTCGCCTGATCTGCCTATCTATATGTCGTCTTATTCACGGCAACGTAGCAGGATTTCGTATTTTCTTTTTTCCTTATTTTTAGCAAAGCCATCTCTATCTTCTCCTAATTTTCATTCCCTCCACCCACTCTAGCGCTTAGTTAATCCCAATCTTTTCTACAAGAAATATGTGCAAATGCTCGCCTGCCAGCTGGAGAAAGTTTCATGCGCCTTTCAGAGGCTTGATAATTTTTTACTTTTGTTATTTGTTCCTCCACAAATTCTTACTGCTACTGCAGAACAGATATCAAAACAAACGGATAAAGAAAAGGATTAATGCTTTCAACAAACAAGTCGGTGTTGCTTCCTTGAATGGGCAGGATATCCTTTACTCCAAGTTTGCGTGAATGCATGCATTTTTCGTGAGGTTACTTCAAAGCTAATGCTTAATTTTTAAGTTCTTTGAGGAAAATGTTGAGTTGTTTTCTCGACAAAGAATTTTCTATCTCTAAGTTTTTATTGCTCACTTATCAGTGAGACTACGACATTCAGAATATACTAACATATATTATGACGTATTTTACTGATGCGCGACTTCAAGTCAAGCGATTCAAGTAATTTTTTATATTGTATGTAAATCTCTCAAAAACCTTATTTTTTTATAGGCTTATGTTTAGCAAGAAGTGAACTGAAATAAAATATATATATATTCTAAATAAAATTTCTTAATTTTCATACGAATTAAATATTGAAAAGTATGGTATAAGTTTTGATGAGAATATAATATCTTCGGTTCTTACACTATTATAAAAATTGTGTGTTGTTTACTTAAAAAAATAGTTTCCGAAAAAACATCTCATTATGAAACTTGCAGTTATTGCTAATCATAGCCTAATCTAGTATTGAAAAAAGGAGAAAAAAAACCGAGAAACGATTAAAAAAAAAAAAGAATCACAAAAAGCAAACAAAAAAATATTTTGCACCGAAATTTGTTAAGAAAAAAAATTTTTTCCAAAGAGTTTCTGAAGAAAATATATTTTCTCATATTGAATTAAAAAAAAAGTGAATATATTTTACTTCAAATTAACAAAATTTTCTTAGATAAAATAACTTTAAATTAAAGCACTACACTTTTATGAAGAACTGTAAGAAAACAATTTCAGGTTTTTTTAAACCACCAAAGGTATTTCCAAAACTTTTTAAGGAAAACTATAATTTCCTTCTCAAAGTTTTTTAAAATATATTTTATTTTAAAAACTCAAGAAAAATACTAATTTTGAACAGAGTTGCCGCCTTATTTTAGGTATGAAATTACATTTATTTTTTAACACCCTTGAAAATATCACAATGTTGCTATCAGAGGAAGAAAAGTTTTGAAACCTCTAAGAGTTATTTTTGAATAGAGCTGCCACCTGATTTTCAATATAAATTTACACATATTTTTTATTGCCCTTGAAAATATCGTAATATGACTATCAGATGATAGATTTTCATTAAATATTTAATTAAAAACTATTTTTGAATAGGGTCGCCAAATAATTTTCAATTTAAAATCACATTTAATTTTTATCATACTTGAAAATAGCATAATATGACTATCAGACGAAAGATTATTTTTGAAATATTTAATTAAGAACTATTTTTGAATAGGGTTGCCAACTAATTTTCAATATAAAAATACACTTAATTTTTATTACCCTTGGAAACATCACAAAGTTGCTATCAGAAGAAAATAAGTTTTGAAATCTTCAATTATAAAATAATTAATTATTTTGGAATAGAGTTGCCACCTGATTTTCTATACAAAATTACAATTATTTTTGATCACCTTTAAAAATATTACAATGTTGCTATCAGAGGAAAGAAAGTCTTGAAATCTTTAGTTAGGAATTATTTTTTAATATAGTTGCCATCTATTTTCAATATAAAATAAAACTTGTTTTTTATCACTCTTGAAAATATCGTAAGTCGTTATTAGGAGAAAGGAAGTTCTAAAATATTTACTAAGGATGGGTATTTGAATAGAGTTGCCATCTAATTTTCAATATAATATTAGACTTATTTTTTATTGCCTTAGGAAATATCATAATATGACTATCAGACGAAAGATTTTTTTTTAAATATATTTAATTAAGAATTATTTTTGAATAGAGTTGCCAAATAATTTTCAACATAAAAACACACATAATTTTTATCACCCTTGAAAATATCATAAAGTTGCTATCAGAGGAAAGAAAGTCCTTAAATCTTTAGTAAGTGATTATTTTGGAACAAAGGTGCCACTTAGATTTCAATAAAAAATTACAATTATTTTGTATGACCCTTGAAAATATCATATGTATATGACTATCAGAAGAGAGATATCTTCGAAATCTTTAGTTTGAAATTATTTTTGAATAGAGCTGCCAACTCATTTTCAATAAATTTTTGCTTCTGATTACAGAAGAATTGCCCTTCTAAAGTCCTAAGATGTGTATGTATTTCAGTTATTTATATTAAGATAATATCCCAGCCTTATTGCAAAAAAATAATATTCGTAAGTTGTCCTCTGCCGAGCCATGAGCTCACTTAATTCACTGAATACTCAGCAAGTTTTCTAATATCCGTTCACGCCGATCTCTTACCAAAAGTTAATGAAAGAAAATGGATTAAATAATCGTCAACTCACTACCACCCTTCACAATGAACTTAGACACAATAACCACAAACACACATACAAAGGGAACGCAAAGGAACAAAACGCAAACAAATGGCAAATGCAAAGGAGTGTGCGTTGGCAACTGGAAGGGCAACATTTTCATAATTGACAGGGGCGGAGTACATATCTAATACGAATACAAATACTTGTACACACAGCACATACACTCGCAAATTTTATAAGAAGTGAAGTACAGAACAGCAAAACAGGAAGTGCCACAAACATTTCTGATTGCTATTGTTATTTTTTTTTTCTGCTTCTAAAAGGCGCTATTATTTTTGGTGTTGTTCCATTGCTCCATCGTTGATGTTTATTTATGCTCAACTATGTACTTGTGCGTATGTGTGTCAGACATAGCTAAATCCCAGCACTCACTGCATTTATCCCCACAAAATGCTTAGACTGCTATTGTCTGATGGACCAAAGCCAAGAGCTAACGCACAGAGATGAGAATGAGTGCACATGCTCAAACCACATCGCTCATAACTGTCCCCGTTGAGTGGCGAAATGACTGGAGTTGCGTCGTGCAAATTGCATGGCTGTGCTGAGTGCAAACAATAAGATTTTTTCAAGGACTACTTCAGCGCTTCGACAAAGATGGCGATGATGAAGTTGTTTTGGTTCTGCGAATCCGTGACGAGGTGTGAGAAGTAGCAGCTGTTGTGTTGTAAATGTAAGTGAGAGTGTGTTGTGTGCTGAGTGGTAGGGGAATTGTGGGTGGTGGTGGTGGTGTGAATGGTTCTATTGTTAGACTGTCGGATTTGGCTTTGGTTGAATATTAAAAGCGCTCGGCACCTTACGCTCGCAAAACAGCATTGCAGTGCTTCATTTGAGTGCTATTCAAACAAAAAGCAATGGCGCTACTAAAGTGGCACGGCACGTCTTCGTCATCCTCGTGAGATGTAATAAACGTGAACGTGTGTTGGGGTCAAAAATTAAGGTAGATATGCTTTTGTTTTGTTGACATTTTAAGAATGAAAGAATACTCGTATGCTACACAAGCAAAGTCCAGGGGAGAAATATGTAGCTGTAAACAAAGAATAGATTTGAGACTTTACTGCGGCTAAAGATACTCGAATTAGCGTACATGTACATTAGGGTCGACAATATTTTTGAAGAAAAGTCAGCTTAGTCAAAGGAGTCTGTGTAAAGTTTCTATGTATAACGGAAGTGGAGTTATGATGGATTAAAATACACGAGTATTCGCAGCAGTTGGTTTTTGTTTCGGTGCGCTCGATTTATATAAGGAATACATTTTTTTGCTGTCGCATTTGTGGTTGCTCCACGTCAGAAAAGCGAGTTTTACTTGAGAAAGTGTTAAACTTTTATATGAAATACTTAGCAAAATGAAATTTAAAATTCTGCATATAGTAAATTTTGGTGAGTACCTACGTAAGCTTTATTTTGTCAGTTTTAAGTAATTTGTTGCCTGGCTCAAGGTCCAAAAAAAACAAAAACATTTTTCATTTTTCTTGCTGCTACCCCGCAAATTTGTTGCATAAAAATGATACGAAATATAAACAAAACCCCGAGGTTATATTTTAATTTATCAGAGTTGCTTTAAAAAGGAGTTCATTTGTTTTGGACAAAAAGCAAACTTAATAGAGAATATTAAATTAATTTCATACCACGCTTACGGAAGTGTGTAAGTACTAAATAAAAATAAATAATAATGCAGATCACTAATTTCTTTTTTGCTATAGAAGAAATTTATGGGTTAATCAAAAAAACAAAAAAAATTGTTTGGTCCTTTCCTCCGCCAGAATAAGAATTTTTGAAACAAAGGTATTTTTAATTTAAAAAAATTCTTATGAATAATCTTTAAGAAAAAAAAAATATATAAGCATTTTTATTAAAAAAAGTTTTTTTTGATTTAAAAAAATTAAAAAGAATGGTTTTAATTAAAGAACAAATAAGTCTTTTTTATAAAAACAAATGTTTTTAATAAAAAAACTGTACTTATAATAAACAATACTAACATGAAATTATATAATTTTTTTAATAAAATATAATTTTGTTAAAAAAAAACATACTTTTTACTTTTACAGGTAAATACAAGCACTGAAAATATATTCATATTGAAAATCTATGAAAATTATACGAATTTTTTGAAAAGAGTTGTACTTAATTAAAATATACGTATTTAAAAAAGAAATATTTTTGATTTTAAAGAAAAAACATTTTTAATCAAATAATATATTTATTATTTCCTCAGCAACTATATAAAAAAATATTAAGAAAAGTATTTTTAATAAAAAAAAAACATGAGCTCTGCTGTTTGAAAAGGAAAATACAAGCAGTGAATATACATATGCTTCTATAGAAAAATGTATAAAAAATTTAAAAAATAACATATTTTTAATTAAAAATATCTGTAACGAAAAATATATTAACACAAATATTTTTAAAGAACATATATTTAACACTTTACACGTGTAAGAGAATGTTGGGGAAAAAATGGGTTCTCCAACCAAAACTAACCAATTTGTCCTACACAGCTATTGTAAGCCCAATATATTAACATATGCGGCACTAGTTTGGTGGCTCGCAACAGCAAAGAAATACAACCAAACTAAGCTGAACAAGGTATACCTATACAAAGAACAGCGTGTATCTTAACTACAGCAGCGCTTAGCACCAGTCCTACTGAAGCGCTCAATGCACTAACTCATCTACTGCCATTCGATTTATGTACATATAAAACAATCGCTACTTGCAGCGTGGTGAGACTCAGAGATATGGGAAGCTGGACAGCAAGGACGTACGGTTACAGTAAGATCCTCCTACAGGGACCCTCGCTGCTCAAAAACAGATCAAACTACACAGTCCCCGACCTTAACTTCAAGAAACACTTTACGGTACGTTTTCCACCGATAGTCGAATGGAGCAAAGGGAAGGTGATTAGAAGATATGATATCGAAATCTATACCGACGGTTCTAAGATGAACTGTTGTGTGGGAAGTGACTTCAATTCGGAGCCATTCAACCTATCTCAGTCAATTCGTTTTCCTCATTATGCCAGTGTGTTCCAGGCAGAATTTTAAGTGTTCAGAGAAGCATGTAAATCACTGAAACTCTACAAGGAAGTTAGTGCAAGAGTAGCTATCTTTTCAGACAGTCAAGCAGCTTTCAAGGCCTTAGACTCCAACACCATTTCATCCAAACTAGTCTTACAGTGTAGAGAGGAACTAGAATTACTTAATCAATGGCTTGGAATTACTCTGATATGGGTTACCGGTCATAGGAACATACGGTGTAATGAGATAGCGTATGAGCTAGCAAGAAAAGGTTCGACACTAGACATAGCAGAGGCGGTGGCAGTCTGAACACAATAAAAGCATCCATTGCTTCACACTATCATGCTTTAGCCGAAAGAAGATGAAGACAACTAACTACATGTATTACAACAAACAACACATGGCCGTCGTACAAAATCCAAAGGACGAATCATCTGTTAGGATGTTCTCAAGCAAACATTTCACGCATCACTGCAACCCTTACTTTTGGTAACGGGGATGTGGCAACAAAAAGGTGCGGAAACGCTAGTTGGATTCTGGAAGAATCACCACTTAAACCAACCCAACCAGCAACCCTAACAGGTCGTTGGAAAGTAGGGGATCATGCAGCCAGAGTCAACCTACGTTTCAATCCCATCTGCAGAAGCTGTCAAGCGGAAGGGGTGAAGGAAAGCCTTTTCCACTACTTATGTGAATATCCAGGGCTAGCTAGGGCACGACTTCGCTCTTTCGGTAAGCCTTTCTTACAGCAAATTAATGAGATCTCAGACATCGAGATAAAAAATTTGCTCCTATACTTGGACCTCACTAAATGGATCTGACTTGGAAACAAAAAGCAAAAAAAATATAAAAAAAACCGACATCATCACACGAGGACAGTGGTAGTAAAACGGTGCTGGTCACTAATTAGGATTATTTCAGTGGAAATACTCAACCACTTCAACATCAACAACAACAACATATTTAATAAAAAAATAATCAAAATTTTTAATACTAGAGCTATTTTGAATTAAAAAATTTTTAATTAAAAAAAACATATTTTTAATAAGAAAAAGAGACATACTTTTAATTGGAAAGAAATGTTTGATAAGAAAAAATATTCGTTTTTTAGCACCGGTATTCAAAAATATAAAAAGCAAAAATTATTTTTAATTTAAATAATTAGAATATCTTTAATTAAGAAAATGAGAATACAAGCTGTTAACATACATCCGTTTCCGTAGAAGGCTATTAGATAAAAAAATTATAAGAAATTTATTTTTAATTAAAATCACCCAATAATGCTACTAGGCGCTCCAATTCCATACGCAAATACTGCCAAATATCTTGGTATAACCCTCGATGCTAAGCTACGTTGGAAGGAGCATATAAAAATAAAACGAAGCGAACTTAATTTGAAAATATTAAAAATGAACTGGCTCATTGGACGGAATTCAAAACTCTCCATATATAACAAAATAATGATATACAATCAAATTATCAAACCCGTGTGGTCTTATGGCGCTCAAATTTGGGGCTGTGCCAGTCAAAGTATTTTTTATTTTTTTTTTTATTTATTAAAAGAGTAACAATTATAAATAACTATTCCACTTAAAGAGCTAAAGCACTGGCTACTATGGCCTTCGGCTATTAGTATAATAAAAAATGACAGCGTGTCTTATAGCCTTAACTTACATCTAGATACATAATCACAAATCTTATTTAAATTGCATACCGTTGTCTGTTTGAGAAGTTCCGATGGTTTGATGCTTGAGAAAAAGGTTGTTCTGATATTTTGTAGGGAAGGACAAGCATCTATCAGGTGAAGTGTAGTAAATTCATTGGAGCCACAAAAAGGGCATGTAGGCTTCGGTGAACCGCTGAGCAAGTGGGCATGTGTCATGAGTGTGTGACCGATTCTCAGTCGAGTAAAGGTTTTTGTTTGGTGACATAGTGCAGATGGAGGGTAGGTATTTTTCCCCCCAAAGGGGTTAAAGTTTTTATAAGGATGCTGATAAGTTTTCCATTTAGTTGCTGCGTTATCTGCGGCAAGTTCTTTCGCTAGTATCTTTATGTCATTGCAAGTGATATAGTTAAATGTGTGTAGAGGTTCCTTATTCGCCTCTTTCGCTCTCTTGTCAGCTTTTTCGTTACCATTTATCCCAGAGTGCCCAGGAATCCACATAATTTTGATTGCACCTGTGTGTATTGAAATTATATTGCGGATTTTTGTTATCATCGGGGTGTCATTTGTGGGGTTTAAGATAGCTTCGATTGCGGATTTGCTATCGGTGCAAATTAAGTGCTTGCTACATTTCTGGGAGGCAAAGATTACTGCTTCAAGTAACGCAGCTGCTTCAGCTGTAAATATTGAAGTGAATCGTGGCAAAATTCCGGCACAGATGGTAACACCTTCTGCGTTTGTCACTGCAAACGATGTGCAGGTGTCGGTTTTTGATCCGTCGGTAAAAATGATCTCCCAATCTTTCTTTAATGGGGAAATGGTTTCGAGAAAAATCTGGTTGTATTCGTTTGTATTAGTGGAATCTTTTAAATGTTTGGATAGATTGTTCAAAATCATCGAGTTGGGAACGACCCACGGTGGATGTATTGCGGGTTCTACAAGTACTGACTAAGCAATGATATCCAGTCAAAGTAATATTAACATAATTCAACGATTTCAAAATAAAATTATCAAAAATATTGTCAACGCACCTTGGTACGTTCGCACTGCAGATATTCATCGTGACCTCTGCATTCCTACGGTCGCTGAAGTTATTAAAATACAAGCAGAAGCCCACTCTATGAGGCTCCAGAGGCACATTAACGAGGAAGCCAGCAAACTTCTCAACACCGCAGGCCTAACCCGACGACTCCAGCGAAAAAAACCACATGATCTTATCGGTAGTTAATGTAAAGAAGAGATTTTAAAATTCTCTTCATAAAAACCCCACATAATTGTTAAAATCATACTGCTTGTTAGTTTCCCTTAAACTAGTTGTAGTGCCAACAAACATTGTATACCTATATATAGTTAAATGTTTGTAATAAAAATAAAAAAATTAAAAAAACCCGAAAAAATTGAATAAAAGTATTTTGATCTTCAAAAAATATTTGTAACAAAAAAAATGTATATAAACGACGATATTAAAAAAAATTGTTTTTATTTAAAAAAAGTAAGATGAAAATAAAACCTTTGGACGTGCATTTATTTCTATTGAAAACCTTAAACATATAAAAGATGTATTTAACAAAAAAAATAATAGTTTTAGTTCAAGAAATAAAAAAAAGTATGTTTTCTTAAAACCTTACATATTTTTAAGTTATACAAAATGAAATATTTTTAAGTTATAAAAATTAAATATTTTTAAGTTATAAAAAATAAAATATTTTTTTAACTAATTGTTAAAATTTAGTAACGAATTGACACGGGCAAAAAATATGAATATGATGTATACTGTGAGCACATATATATTTGCATAGAAAATATATTTTTATTTAACAAAAAGTTATTTTTAGTTAAAAAATATTTTTAATAAAAATATTAATATATGTTATTTTTCAAAACGAAAAAAAAAATAATTTTAATTAGAAAAAGAAACAGAAGTTATTTAATTTTATTAGTAACGAACTGATATTGGGAAAAAAGCAACATAAAAGTAAAAAAACTTATTTACTTCCACATTAACACAAAAAAATGTTGAAAAATGATTTCATTTCCGATTTAATTTACAAGAACGTTGATAACTCACGAAACCTCCTGGACACATGAATAGCACATCCTAAACAATTCCAAATAAAAGCAAAAATAGTAAACAAATCAGATAGTTAAGTAATAATATTGTTTTACCGGATTAGTATTTTGTACTATATCCACTGTTTTTGATTACTTCTTCAAGCCGTCGCTCCATGCATGTAGCATCTTTCGTTTGGAATCGAGTACCTCCTGAGCTGTGGCTCATAAATCATCAATGTTTTTGTTAGCGATTTTGACCTTAACGTTATTCCACAAATTTGCTCTTGGATTGAGATCAGGGCTCTGCGCCGGCCAATCCAGTCCATTAATTTTTTATCTTCTGAGCCATTGCTTCACTGTCTTTGCAGTATGCTTTGGATCATTGTCCTGCATAAATGCCCAATTTAATAGCACCAACTCAAACACAAATGGCCTCATTTTATTCTGGAGTATATCCAGATACTGAAATCTATCCATTTTATCCAGCACGCAAACAATCGGCCAAACACCATGCCAAGACAAAGCTCCCCAAATCATGATGCTTCCGCCGCCGTGTTTAATCGTCTTTTTTGTGAACCTAGGATTTATCGCTTGATTTTTTGGACGACGTAAAATAGTTTTTTCATCTGGTCCCATCCTATTTATTTTGGTTTCGTCGGTCCAAAGTACGTTTTTCCAAAACTGAATAGATTTGTCTTTGTGCGCTTTTGCAAAGGCAAGTCGGTGTTTGATATGTCTTTTTGAGAGTAGTGGTTTTTTTTCTGCTTATGTGGCCAAACAGCTGGGCTTCGTTAATCGCCTTCCTTCAAGCTTTCTGGACACCTGCTTTGATTAGTATTTACTTTAAAATTTTATTTAAGAAACAAAAAATTATACTAAAAATTGCTGAAACAATATTAAAGTTCTACTCTCCGCTGCTCAAGTTGAAATGCGCTATTTTTGTGTCCACTTCAAAACAGTAATAAGCATAAATAAAATAGAACGCGAAAAATTTCATCGAAAAAACTTAATAACGGTAATACGTAAACAAACAAATTTATTTGATCAAAGCAGAGTTCGTACTAAAAACTTAACTTAACAAATAAGTTTCACATACCTTCTGCTCAAATATGAACGAGACGTTATCAATAAAACGGTCCGCGGATGACATATGGCAAAAATAAATTTTTTGTTTTTTGGTAGGACTGTTATAAGCTTACATGGCAAATTTCAGCGTGATATGTCACATAGTTTGTTTTCTGTGCTACTGTAAACAAGTCAAGCTCGAGTGTGTTCTTCGAATTCTCTTTTATGACTTCAATTGTCTCAAAATGTTTTCCACAGAGCGGCAACTTGAGCTTGGGAAACAGGAAAAAGTCACATGGAGCCATATCAGGCGAATACGGTGCTTGCGGAACGATATTAACATTATTTTTGTTCAAATAATCGCGAACAAGACGTGATGTGTGAGCTGATGCATTATCGTGATGCAAGAACCATGACTTGTTGTCCCACAATTCCTTCCTTTTAAGACGAATGTTCTCGTGCAAACGCTTTAAAACGTCTAAATAATAATCAGCATTAACCGATTTTGCGATTTGTGCGATTTTGAAGCACAATTTCCATTACTTTTCCGATGTTTTCGTCGTTTACTGATGTTGCTGGACGACGTTCATGAGTCAAGTTTTCAACCGATGTACGGCCCTCTTTGAACGATTTTTACCACTGGAAAACACGTGCACGCGATAGAGCAGAGTCCCTATAGGTTGTCTGCAACATTTTTAAGGCGTCTGAAGCCGAAATTTTGTTGGAATAACAAAATTTCAAACAAATTCTTTGTTCAACTTGACTTTCCATCGTTAAATTCGAAGAACACACACGAACACACTTGTCTTGTTTACAGTAGCACAGAAAACAAACTATGTGACATATCACGCTGAAATTTGCCATGTAAGCTTATAACAGTCCTACCAAAAAACAAAAAATTTATTTTTGCCATATGTCATCCGCGGACCGTTTTATTGATAACGTCTCGTTCATATTTGAGCAGAAGTATGTGCTATTTACCTGTCCATGGCTGTGTTTGTACAAAAAAAAGTTGATTTCTTGAAGAACACTTCTTTAGTCTTTGTAAAACTTCAAGGTCCCAAGAAAAAAAGGTCCGAAAGAAAAATTGTGATGTAATGGAGAAAAGAAAAAATGAAAAAATGCTCCATTCAAAATATAATAATTCTCATATTTTAGTTCGATTTTCAATATTCATTACGAAATGTAAAGTTTTCCATTGTAATAAATATTTCCATAGGGAGTAATTTTTAGTATTTTTTATGCAGACAATATATTAGTGTATGGTATGCCCTTTCTAACAAATGATTTCAAATTTTTATAATAATTGCACATTCCCACTTACACCCAAGCACTTACACCAATTGCTATAAAATTAAATTGTTATTACACTTGTCAAGAAAGAATTTTTAGGAAAAAATGTGCGCGCACTTTAGCGCTTTTTTTTTGGTACGATGCGTTAAACCACACTAAACTTCACCTTTTTAGACCCGACCAACGCTAACACGCAGTGACCATAAAAATTTGTCAACCGAGAAATTCCACAAAATGAGGCCACAAGAAGAAAAAAACAAACGCACAAAAATAAAACGCTTACATAAAATAAAATTCCAACTAACTACATATAATGTTATGCAGTACAGCGGTGGTGGCAAGCGAACGTGCAACATCATTGCCATAAGTCACTGACTTGCCACCAACTAAAGCGGTGCAGTCGCTAAAGCTCAGCCAGCACAGGTGTGGCAAGGCGTGACAAACACCAGGTCGTAGCCGCAGGTGGACAAGATGAGTACGCGACGGCGATGGCGGTAGCCCACAGTTCATAAAACGCACACACACACACACAGGTGAACTGAAATGAAATGCAAAACGCGGTTAGTAGAAAAGAGAAAAAAACAGATGGGAAATATATGTTTGTACGAAAGAGTGGGGCGCCACTTAAAGCGGTTGGTGCTTGTGCGCCAGAGATTATCATAAAACGCATGAGCCACAGCATAAGCGCATATAGGGGCATATGAGAGTGTATGTGTGTGTGCCTCTTGAAGTACTATTTACAATAGTGGAACGAGTGATGTGGCAACATTGACATGGCTGCTGTGGTAGCTAAGTTGCTAGCCCCATAATCGTCTATAGCTGCCACTGCCATGCGCGCTAAGCGAGATATGCCACATAGCGATTTACCTAAGTACCACCAAACGCTACCTGTACCGGCAATGTCAATGTGTGCGTATGAGTGCGCACCTGGTTAATGTTACGGTCAAATATAACTTTTTGTACCATTCTTGCCATAACTGTGTTCTCTGACTGACTGGCTAGTTGGCGGGCGGCTGGCTGGCTGGCTGGCTGGCTGGCTGACTTGCTGATAATAAAGATATTCACTTTAGATGGTGTCAAATTACGGCTCAGCGCAGACAAATGGCGACGTGCGAACCATTGACCAGTTGAATAGTTGCCGTATTGAGCAGGTGCTGATGACGAGCGAGAATAAAATAGTGCGAAAAGTTGCAGACAAAGTTGGTATAGAGTTGAGGCAGCGGTGCATAAGCATAGCAGCGCCAGCAAAGGAAGTCCTAAAGGTAACCAAATCGCTGGCAGCCAAGTGGCTGGTTCGCAAGTGAAGACGGAAAGATGCGCGCAGGCATTGTCGTAAGGCAATCGCTTCGTTTCGTTCATAAAGTAATTTGCTAATTGTTATTGCGGCTTTTGTTCCATGCACCAGCTGTGACTAAACCATGGGCTGATTGTCTGAATGTTTGCCGGACAGCTATTGAATTGTAATTGAGCTCAACTTAAGCTAATTTCATTGTATTCGTATGGCAAATAAAACCTGCCAAGTGTCTGGATTAAATTTCGTAACTGGAAAATGTCTGTATGAATGTATGAATGGAAGTAATAAGGAATTGCGGATGGCAAAAGGTCTTCTATATTAATATATATTTTGGGTGAAGTAAAAAGTTCTTGGCTTTTTTTCATTTCATTTCGACTAAGAAATTAACATACTCATAGTTCGAATTATGCAGTCCAACTTACCGTTTGCCATGATTTTATCAATATATTCAAGGATTGACCTATCAACATGCAGTTGTTGGAATAAGCGCTCTCCTGCGGCATTCAGTATTGTGATGAGCCCATAAATTATACAATTTTTTTCAATTGTCTGCACCGAAGAAGAATATATCGAATTTTCTCATTTTCATTTTTTTTTTTCATTTTTAGAGCCTATGAACTCTCTGTCAAATTGGAAAATTGCTTATTTAAACGTCCCACAATCTAACTTATTCTCTACGGGGTCGTTGAAAAAGGCCGTGTAAAAATAAAAACTACTTTCTTATTTTTCTATATAGTCTCCTTTTAGGTTTATAGACTTCATCCAACGCTATTCTGGTTTTTTGATCTCTTCCGTAAAATAGGATTTGCCGAAGTCTGATAAATAGTCATTTTTTCTGCAATCACTTCCTCATTTAAATAAAATAGTTTCCCCACCTGCAACTTCTTCAAATTGGGGAACAAATACTAGGCCGTGGGATTTGAGCGAACTGAGTCTGTAGAGTAGGGGGGAAGTGATATGAGTTGGAACCCTATTTCTATTAATTTTGCGACCACAACAGTTTAGGCGTGAAATCCTTCACACAAAACTCTTTTTCGTCCATTTTTTGAAAATCACCCGACGATTGCCAAACACAAAGAAACAGACCGATCTGGGTGAAACTTAATGCGTGTTCTTCCAAGAGATGCTACTAACTAACTAACATAACTCCGATTTGCGCCAGTATTGACATCGCTCTGACATGGTCAGACGACCCTCGTACAGAGCCAGAAGAAAAAAGAAAAAAATGTCGTCTGCTAACTGTCACAGCTGATATTTCTTATTTTGCTTGATAGTTGACACAAACTCAAATAGTCTGTGGCCTTATGCAATTAATACGTAATGAGATATGTCTCACCAAGAACTTCTAGCAAAAATCATTAAAAACTTTTAGGGGAAACTTTTTTTTGCACAGAAAGTTTTGAAGTCCATAAAAAAATTTTTAATAAATTTGCACCTTTTGTATGTAAAAAAAAATAATAATAATACAGTATCTTTATATATTTTTATTTAATAATTATTTTACATAGAATACAGAATTTTAAATTCATTCAATTACAGTCATGCCATCTTCTTCTGGAACATCTTCATAACTAAAAATCTGAATTATATTTTGATTTTCATCCAAATCCATTTCCTGTTGAATCATTGGTCCGAATCTTTCATGTCTTGCGATATATATTAGCTTTCGTTAAATGAATACTTCTTGTCTCAGTAGCCTATTCGTAGTGTATTGGAAACATCACTATCAGTTTTTTTGTCCCATTACTTTTTACCCAATTCACAACTTCTTGTAAGCCTGGTTTCACAATATTACCTCGATGATTAACCACCATTTTGTTTTCAATATATTCATTGATTTCCATCCGCAAATGATCCTTGAATGGCTTGTTTATTGCAATGTCAAGTGCCTGGAGGTAACCAGTCATTCCTGCCGGAATCATTATTTGATTAATCTTTCTCTCGGCAAGAAAGTTTTTTCATGTCTTTAGCGCGGTGGGTACTGGGCACACAGGCCTATTCTGACCCCTCAACAGTGGTGGCACCATAAAACCAACCCACTTTTTTATAACTGCTTGGGTGCAGCAGGCTTTTTCACTTTTTATGACATAAATTCCTGTAACACGTGGAATCTGGCTTTTTTACCTTTTGTAATTAAAAATGGCGATACTTTCTTGCCATTTAGACGAATCGCTAAAATACAGGTAACACGTACACTATCCTAATCGATAGAAGGAACGTAAATTGACGAAGAAGCCTTGTGCTGAACTGTCGTTTGAGCTCCTTGGCCTAGGAATATCGCGGTCTCATCCATAGCAATCATGTTGGAGAGCTGGTATTTCGAAAAATCGATGTCATCAACAAAAAGATTAAACGCAAGTGCACACTTAACCACTTCATGGTCTTCCAGCTTAAACAATGTTGTTGAGACTGTTCATATCTTTTAAGAAAGTTCCCCAACGATGCTTTAAATTCTTCTGTGGATATATCAAATTCAATTGCTGTTTCAGAGGCAAATTTTTGAATATCGGTCTGCGCACAGCCAGTGCCATTGCTCTCCTTCCTGCAATCCATTCCCAGATGCAATCATCCAACTCAGAAAATAACGACTACCGACCTGATCCAACTTTGCGGATTTTTCTGATTGCCTTGGTCCACCAGTTGACAAAAGTAATCGTAGTCTGCATGCCATTTACGAACCATACAGAGATCCAGCATTTTCTCTCTTGCTAATGCAAAAATATTCACTTTATTTTTAAATAAAATTACTTATGAGGAAGTAATCAGACTTACAAGACTGAAATGAGTATTAAGAAAACTATTATAATATAATAAATCAACAGCATTTTTTAACGAATTCTTTTTGTCACATTATTTTAACTAGGGATTTTTTTTTGGAGGATGTCTTATTTTCGGAAAAAGACGGTAATGAAAAGCATAGGATAGGAACTTATTAAAGATGTTTCTGATGTTTAAAGATGTTTGTGAACCGCGGGGGCTGAGCTACGTTTCCCTCTCCATATTAAACCAACCTGAGCTTTCGACAAAGCGTAAAAGGTTGTTGATACCTAAAATGTATAGATTATCTATATTCGTTAAGAAGTAGGTTTTTAAAAATCGGTTTCTGCTTCTGGCTAGAGCTGGGCATGTGCAAAAAAGGTGTTGAATTGTTTCCAACTCCTCCTCATTTCTGCAGCTACGACAGAAATCATGCGTGTAAACGTTTAATCTCCTTCCATGATTTCCTATGAGACAATGTCCTGTGAGGGCCCCTACTAAGGTCCTGATTTGAAGTCTATTCAGTTTTATAATACTCTTGGACAGACGTAAATTTAGCCTTGGTCATGTTTGCCTAGCAATTTCACAGGTGTTAACGCTAATCCATCTTTGATTTGCAGACCTGATTAATGCGTCCTTAATGAGTTGCGAGAGGTATCTCCATAAAATTACTTATGTCTGGCAAACAGGTACCTTCTCTTGCAAGTTGGTCTGCCCTACAGTTCCCTGGCATATCTCTGTTTTGTGTGTTTGTTTCTTATTTAATTTAAAATTTTTTTTTGAAATGTAGTTCATTTTCTTGCAAAAAAATATATAAATCCTAGTTTAAATTTTTTTGAGAAGCTAAACAAAATGAGAAGCTAAAAAGATTTTAATTAAAATTTTTAATAAGAATTAATTGAAAATTATTTTAAAACTTAAACTAAATTTAAATTCTAAGTATGCAGTGTAATAGCTCATTTGATTTTGATATAATAGAGTGGAAGTTTGGAGGAACTCAAAAATCGCGTTGATTTTTCACAATTTTTTTTATTTATTTATGCAGGTCTTGTGTTTGTTCTGCATGAAACGATTGTTCAACATTTTTGATATGGTAACAAAAAGATTCTTAGAAATAAACACTATAACCTTGCATACCCAAACCTGCACCCGAAATTATTCTAAAAATTTAAGTTTCAAATTTTAATGAAAATTTTAAAAATTTCTTTCTTAATTTTCACTAAGTTTTAATTCTGATTTTATATGGCTTTTGTAGGAAAATAAAAACATAATGTTAATATTAAATTAGTAAGAAATAAATTTGTGTAATTTACTTCTCTATGAGTCTCTGTGATGTTTTTTTCTTGCTCACTTGTCTCGGGAGCATAGAGCCTCCCCTATTTCGCTTTCTGAGAGGGTATGTGATTAGCCTGCTGCTACCTTATCAAATTAAGAGGTTATTAAAAAGTTGCTCATTTAAAAAATTCTCATATAGGTAGTTCCATACACGCGGCTTTAACATGAAATCATACAGTGCTCGGCCCATTTTCAAAAATTTATTGAAATCGTTATCGTGATACTGTAAATTATCCTACATAAATTAAAAAAAAAAATATTCTTCGTTAATTACAGAAATTCCGCATCTTTCTTAGCTTGAAATCTCACCTTCAAGGTTTAAGGTTTTTTAACTTCTATAGTAGCATAAGTGCAACCTTTACTACACTTCAGAAAAGAAAATTTGTTTAAGAGAGAATTAGACGAACAAAGTCAAACATCCATATTGTTTTAGAATTTCCCCAATAACAAATGCGTGCAAAGACTATAGTCTACTAAATAGCTGCGGATAGACTAGCCGCTACAACTGCGTGTCCAGCCTCAATGAACAAAGGAAAGGAAGCTTACTCTACTTTTCGTAACTGAGAATGCGACTAGCAAGGGTTATACTAATAAAACTGCGATGTGTTAGAGACAAATGGAGTTAGTTTTGGGCAAATACGGAATTCGTGGATATCATAGTAGACCTTAGAGGCCTCTGAATGACCTTAACAAAATTAGCCAATCCGCTTAACCAAAGGTACTCTTATTTTCTTTTTTTCGACAGTTGCTAATCCTGCAGAATCCATAGGGGATGACTAAGGCAAATGCGCAATAAGCACGATTATCCAAAAAACAAAAAAAAAAAAAAAATTTAATAAAACAACAAATAAAATGTCTTTGCGAACTCCAAATTATTATTACTAATAATTTATTTTTTTTTTTTGACATTTAGTTCTCTATATAAACCAGGTCTGTACTGAGATAATAGGATCCAAAAATGTAACAATTACTCTATCTCACCAAACTCATACATATGTATGTACATTTGTTTCCATGTTTTCATAGTTTAATATTTTCATTACGTAACTTTACTTCGCAATTATGTGTCAATAGTTGCATGATGCGCAAAATTAATCCTTTAAAAACAATTATTTAATTTATTCATTATGGTTGCCAATTATTGGTTGGAAAGTGTAAAATTTGTGTAAATTATTAAAGCAAAGTGAAAAAGTCAACAACAAAAATGTTGTTGCCTTGAAGGTCGACATTTACATATATACAGTACACACTTGCATGCACACATCACAGTGGATACTAATGACGTCAGTTATTTAAGCACAATTTGGCAGAAAAAGCAACCTATTATATATATTTATATACAGGGTGGTGCAAAATTAATCTCTCTATTGGAAGATTTACAATTTTTGCAAATGGGGTTGTGCCTGACTCACATTTGACACAGCTACAGTATACAAACGAAGAGACGAGCAATGGAACGCGTAAAGATCAAAATAAAGATTTCCAAGACTGAGAGTATTTTTTCTTATTGAATGAGAAATGTATTCAAAAACTAAATTGGATGATTAATTTGCGCCTTGAATCGAATGTTTTTTAGCTGCTTAGAACTCCCGATATCGATTTCTGAGGCTTGGCAGCTGAGAATGCTACTGTTAGTAAAGTTTGGCAAGTCACCATGAATCGCTTAAAGTCAAAATTACGCTTCTAAATTGTGGAAATTTAATTTGAAAAAACTAAATATGTTCGCGAAATTCATAGCGCGAAGTATTGAAAAAGATTCCAAAATGTCGATTCGATGTCGTTCTCAACTTTCTGGCCTTTGTCCTTCGACTACGTGGAAAATTTTACGTAAGCATATTGGCTTAAAAAAAGTGCGTGTTGCGTAGTACACATAACAGAAGTGAAACTTTCAAGGCTGACAAAGAAAGAGGGAGAGACCCGAGAGAGAATGAGAGAGAGAGAGAAAGAATATATATCTATATTAAATAAATTCACAACATTTGCAGAGAATACAAATAGACAAAACTTACAAAAAACGGAGAAGGGTCGACCGGTGTAGGTAAATGCCAGACACAAACCGTGGCAACAGCGCGCACGTTTATCTCGAGCGTTTATCACCCGCACAAACGCACCGATTCCAGCACCGTAGCCCCGACACAAATTACCGCAAGGCAATACCAATAAATCCGACGCTAGAATGGATAGCACTTTATAGTACGCACAAGCATTAGCCAGGAAACGGAAATAAGCGCCAAAAAGTAGGCACCAAAAAAAAAACGCCAAAAAAATTGCGACCAAAAAATGCCCCAAACAGGAAGCACCAAGAAAATATAACGCGAAAAAGTAGGCACCAAAAATATATTGCCTATAAGTTTGCGCCAAAAAGTAGGCAGTGTTATTTCTCACGAGAAATTAGCAACCACAGGAAAAACCCAGGAAAAATAGCCTAAAGTGTATCTAAGTTATATATAAGGTAAAGCTCTCTTTCTAATTTTCCTCTACGTTATATCTTTTTTCTCTCTCACGGAACGAAAATGCCCAAAACGTTGCATGGCCTTGAAATTTTACTCTCCATTCTCGCTCGTCCATCGAAAATAATTGTGCTTTGCACTTCTATTAGGTATTTGGCCGAGCTCATGCCTTATTTGTGGCGTGCGTCTTGATGTTGTTTCACAAATGGAGGGACGTACAATTTTAAGCCGACTCCGAACGGCAAATGGTTTTTTATGAGGAGCTTTTTTAATGGCAGAAATACACTCGAAAGTTTGCCATTGCCTGCCCAAATGCGGCAGCTATTAAATAACATTTTTTCTTCATTTTACTGATTCATGCACGGAGACTCGAATATACGCACTCTCAAGTCGTATTCACGCAGCAACCCATTCGGCTACAGTGGCCGCTTACGAATCTATGAAATACAGCTCGTGCAAGAATTGAAGTCAAGTTAGGTGATTTCTTTGCGCAAAGAGAGTAAGGAGCTCATATGCCTTTATTGAAGTGAAGTAGGTAGGCTGACAAGTAGGCCACAAGGGACCCACTGAAAAGAATATTGTTCTGTAAATTTATCAGTTCTTCTAAAATCAGCTGGATCGGAGTTTGCTGAGTGAGCTTTGTAGGCTGACAAAAGGTGCCTTGACCGGTCAGTAGCCGACGGAAATTTAATGTGGTAACCATTCGGAGGAAGGTGTGATCTATTCACCTCTACAGCTGTCCTACTTTTATAAAGCTTTCAAAACTTTGAACTTCCACTTTTACTTAATTCGACATAAGGTGCCATCAGGCATTGATATTAGCCGCTTGTAGAGTATTTTTATTTGCACGCAGCTGTTCCACATATGTGTTCAGGTGTACAATGTTGGTTGCTAAACGCCCTGTTCGTGTTTTAAAACAAAACCGCTGATATTTGTTGTGGAAAGAGGTCTCTTCCAACCCACTAGCACACTAGTCCCAATACAGCAATAATGAGATTATGGATTACTCTCTTGGCTGGCATACTTTTTCCTGTTTCTAAATATGAAAAAATGTCTCAAAGAGAAAAAAACTTATATCGAGGAAATCGAAACATTTAAATTTTACTTGAAGGTGTAAAACAAAATCGAGCCTTATTGGCCGCTGCATGTGCTCTTTTCACATTGCTACTATTATTTTGTACGCTGCTGTATATGTTTCTACATACTTCGATTCATAACAAATGTATGTCAATACGAGATGGCCCATAATTTGCCATGACTTTTGCCACATTTTGACACATTTAAAATTGTATTACCATAAATTTGTTTCCAACAATGTTTTCTCGCAGTCATTACTTGCTCTGTCAATACAACAAAAACTATATATAATTGTTTTGTTATAAAATATGCACTGTTTGTACTCTTATGATTCAGATTACATGTCAACTAGCCTTTGTCTATGTCAACTGGAATAATGAAATAAGCCTTTAATCCATTGTAATTGCACAAACACATTTTTTTGTTTAACATTTCCGTGTATTTTATTTTTTCTGATTTTTTTTAAAGCAATAATTTTTGTTGAAACTGAAATTTATTTCGGAACTAAAGTAAATGTGTGCAAGAATTCGTTCATCCCTTTATGTAAAATTTGCCGTTGTTATACTTAACATTTTTTTGTTAACTACCTGGAAATTATTTCAATGTCCAAGTTAAGATTAATAGTTAAGAGGATTTGGTTAGATTGGCAACGAATAATCTACTTTGAGCCGCTCTCCCATGTCAAACAGAAGCTTCAGTTTTCCTTGAACTCTTTGTGGAGCATATGGCGTCGAAGATAGGTGGGCTAGAAACCTACATTTTCAAATTGCTTACAAATCGTCAAATTCACAGCCTGGGGTTAATAATCGGGCAATAGAAAAGGAATTGTGTTGCATCAGTATAAGTCCAAGCTAGGCACATCGGTAGTAACTCCACTACAGCTCCGGGAGCCTAGTTGTGAAGTTAACATGCATTGATATCTTCCAAATAATACCCACCTGCTTCTGTACGTATATTTGGAAAGATTTTATTGGTGAGTTGATCTCAAGAGAAGTTTGCGGAAATCGACTGTAACAGTTTTTTGCCAATGGTAAGCAGAGTTTCTTTGACCTATCGGATAAAAGCGGTGCATATATGACCCGAGTCGAGTTATTCTAAATATACTAAAACAGTCTTAAGTGCCATGCAAAATATAATTAATTTCTTTTTATTGAACCAAAGCAAACCATTCAAATGCATGTATTGTATGTATGTATGTATGTATCATACTTAGGTATATATAAAGCAAAAACATGTCAAGTGTATCCGTCATCTTCGCTGCGTTTTTGATGATAATTGATACAGATGCTTAACATTCTTTATCGCTAAATAGCGAAAAAAATTCCATCGAAATTAGAAGAAAATAATTAAAAAAAAGTTTTTTAGCAAAAAAAAATATTCCCGTTATTCAAAAAAATATCAGAAAAAATTTTTTTTTAACCCACAAAAAATATTACAATAATTAAAAAACAAATCCAAAAATAATTTTTACCAAAAAAAATATTGGAATCATTTTTTTTTTTTACATTTTATATTCTTTACGATGTATGGCAATAATCCAGCGGCCCCGTAATCGAATGGATAGAAGTGCAGAAGTTCGAAAATGCGCCGGCATGAAACATCAAATGATAGAAAAAATTGCGTTAGTCACTCTGCAATGGCAAACCTCCGAATGCATGCCATGTTTTCCAGTCCTCTTATTGTATTGCTAATACTTTACTTGAATCTGATCATGAATTCAAATGTCTAAGTGTGACCTCTGAATCCCATTTTTCATTAAATAGTCACACTAACTTTGTTGAATCTACTTCCTACTCAATCTTAGGTTTTATACGGTGTAATAGCTCAAAGTTCTCGGACCCTTATACTCTCAATTACTTTTTACTTCCTTTGTTATCTCTAGATTAGAGTATGCAACATTTATCCGAAGGCTTGGCACCCAATTTACTGTTGAGAAAATTGAACATGTATAGAAGGTTTTCCTTAAATATGCTCCCAGATCGCTAAAATTTTCAAATCCTATCCTTACAAATAACTTCCGTTTGTTTTTATTTAATTTAAGGTCTCTAGAGAGTGAAAGGTTTATACTCTCACTGTTTTTTACTTTTAGTTTAATTAAAAAAGGAATTGATTATTTATCCCTATGACAGAGCATTAATTTTGATAATGGCACCCACCGTAGCCAAATGGCTTGGTGCGTGACTACCATTTGGGCTCGAATCTCCGTACCATTTGGCGTTCGGAGTCGGCTTAAAACTGTAGGTCCCTCCATTTGTGGAAGAACATTAAGACGCATGCAGAAGTGTACGCGCTAATTATTGTATTTATTATTTTTTTTTACTACATAGATCTCTATGCAACACTTACCCATTTCATCTTAAAGAGCTTCACAATAATTACGCGCGTAATGGTGCTATTGCCAGCGGTCTAAGAGAATTCAATGAAATCTCGAGTTCTATTCCCCTGACTTTTCGGTGTTAAATAATGAATTTTACAATTTTTTTAAGTCTTTTCTTCAATTTATTTAGTCAACTATCTATAGTAATTTAAGCTCACATTAGCTCTAAGTAGCTTGTAAAAATTATAATTAGTTTTTAGGATAGAAATAAAAAAAACCGGAACCTTCGAATTTTCTATATTATACCAAAGCCCACACAATTATGCGTACAAAGTAATCACAACCAATGCTATTTAGTGTATCAGTAACCCAACTTTCTAAGCTAAGTAGAGCCACGAACTTTCAAACTTGATTTCCCAACATTTTTGTTTGTACAACTTCATATTTCTGGCATATAACGTCGTAATAGTCAATATAATTTCAGCTACAACTTAAACACACTAAAAAATAATTTTTTGAAACATTTTTATTTTAACGCCATCTAATGTCCCAATATTTTTAGACCAAAAAATAGCCTATAACCTGCTCAGAAAATGATTCTACAAATAAGTGAAAGACTAATGAAATTTGAGTCAACCGTTCCGGATATTAGCGTTTACAAAAGAAAAACAAATTAAAAAAAAACTTCTTTTTGAACTCTTTATTTCATGCAAAATCATTTGTTTGGTAATATTTCTAATATGCAGACACGCGTACGGTTAATATACCCCAAACATTTTCTCTGATAAGCTTTTAACTTGAAATATTTGTTTCAATTTAGTTTTTGTTTTTCTATGAAACATGCAATTATTTTACTAATTTTCCACCAACATTCTTTCCTAGAAATGCTAAAAACCCACAATTTCACACTCCTTTCTATTTATATTTTTCATTTGAATTTCAATTTAACTCAGCATGTAAATCATCACCACGCTTTGAAATATTAGCAAAAGTAGTGCACATGAGCGCACAACCTTACACACACAGACACATACAATATTTATGCAAAATTTCCAATTTATTCATACATACATATGAACGTACATACATATATCGTTTTATATTTATAGTGAATTACGTCTGCTACCCTCTTGCGTAGAAATAATGTGCCGAGAGGCTGGCACAGCTGGTGGCATCAAGGGCAACGCAACTCTTTGCAGTGTTTACCTTACGAACCAAGTTGGGATGACACCGGTTGCCAGTAGCAACAATCTTTCCAAAGTATTTGCTAAAAATGAACTCTTTGGTTTTGATTGAAACTGTGTCGTATATTTTACGGAAAATACGTTAGTAACTGTAAAAATGTACAATTTACTTTTTGTTGGAACCAGTGAATGAAAATTCTAAAGTTGTTTTTCGAAATTTGTATGAAAGAGCTGATTGTGACTAATTTGGATTTCGGCTTATAGAAAGTGAATTATGGAGAAGATTTTACGTTCACAGAATAAGCCAAACTGCAAGTTTGTGGAGCAAACATCAATAAGAAATTGAATTCAACAAAAAATGAAAATAAAAATTAAACTCAAGACGAAAAAAAACTAAGTGCATTTGAACGAAATATATTTAAGGGAAAAAATTTGTTTTTTTTTCATAAAATGTTAATATAATGCTTTAAGAATATGTCAAAAAAAATTTAGAACGTAAATTTAAGTACTTCTTATATTAAAAATCGTCAACCGTGACGACTCTATTCTTTGCGTTCGAGCGCTGGGAGAGGTTGCATTTTCATGTATTTCCACTTTAGACGCGTTTTTCTCAAAACTATAATTTTCGAATTGGCAAAGATTTGCTCACATCTTTTTAATGATATTATTTTCTATGTGAGTTTACAAGTTTTTGAAAATTTTTCGAAAAACTATCTTTTCCGAAGCAAAAATTGTAGGAAAATTCGCCCCAAAATTCCATTTTTTTTTAAGCATTTTATTCCGCAATTTTTTTTTTTTCATTTTATTTAAATTCATATAGAAATTATGACATTAATAAATAAAAAAATGTTTTTGTATTCAGGTTACTGACGCCGATGCTACAATACTCGCCTATTGAGAAGTCCCGCTGCGACCTTCCTGGAAGAATTGAGTGTACATCCGCCATTTTAAATTATTAAAATAAAAGAAAATAATTTTTATATTATTTTAATGTATAAATAAACTGTATGCCAATTTTGAAAAAAATGTATTGACTTCTTCTTTTTAAGTAATTTTAATGAAAATCAGGGAAAAAAATGGTCGTTTACAAGTATCTGTCCCCTTAAGAACTTATAACATTTCCGTAAACAAAAATTCATTGACAAATGCATTAGTTCGAAAAAAAGAAAATTTGACCATTACGCAGAGTGTCCGATAGGTCAAAAATCATACAAATCAGGTACGTCGATCTCTACAGAGCTCGATTACTAAACCAATTACCCAATTCATGGTCGGTGAAACCCGAAATATCGCTACTCACCACGGAGCAGCGGCAATCCTTCTACTAATTAGAGTCATATCGCCAAATACTTCTTTTTTCTATTGCACCAAAAATACTTTAGGCTTTGACACTCCATCTTAATACATTTTTCATGCAACATCTGAATCTAGCAGTACACCAGTAGGTCTTTTGCAAAGTGCTTAAGATCCACATCAGTACAAATCTGTTAACACCAAAAGCACTCAGACAAATCGGGGTAAAGACCAGGAACTTTGGTTAGTTAAGTCTATCGTAAGAGGTTTGACCTAAGATATATTGAAAATGCTTACCTCCACCCTTACCGAAACGGTATCCAAGCTATCAGTTTGCACCAGTAATAATTGAGTATCAAAACTTCAAACAGAGCAAAATTAACCGTAATCCCGTGTCAATGGTCGTTCGTTATTTACGAAACTACTGCGCGATACATGTTTCATACCACTTGTTTATGATAAAATATTAATACAATAAAATAAAAAAAATTAAGAAAATCTCTTCGGCTATGATTAGTTAAAGCTTAGAAGATACCTTATGAATTTTTTTCTAATTTTCTGTTGGCGTTATGTGGTAGTTAATAGCGCGGACCCATCGACACGAGATTAAGATGCCAAATGGAATGGCATAGGATTAGGGTTAAGCAAGGAATGCCGAAGAGTGGCGCCCACACTATACCATTACTTAACTTAGTGAAACTCCCGCTACTACAATGAGGAGCTTTCCTTAATTTATATGCTGATTATTGCTAGAAATTGACGTCTGAAAGTTGCGTTGATTACAGGGTCCGGCACTGGAAGTGTAACCAACTTCAGACCGCTTGCGCAGTTGGTGCACACATTTTTTACTTTGAATTGAATAAAAGTAATTTTCCAAACTAAATTTATGGCCTCATTAATTGGTTACACTTCGCGTGCCGTACCCTTTAATTGTGTTCCAAAGTAAATGGTTCCCTCACGGACTCTCTTCCACTTTGCTATCAGAGGTATTACACGCTCTTGTATGGAATCAATTGCCAACCATCTTCTTCACAATCGGAAAAAATTTAAGCTGGAGACTAAAGATTATGAATAACCGGAATATTTTAAGGTTCAACCGGTTACTTTCCACATTCAGTGTCATCACATGTAATCCTACTCGCAACCGGCGTACAATGTTGAAATATAGTTTTCGAGATTACTAAATCGTTGCAAAACCAATTTGGTTGCAGTAAATCGGTGGAAAGCAGAACAAACCTTTTGGATGTTAGAATGAATTTTGAACAATCACGGAGTATCAGAATACACAATCGATTATCAAAATACAGTGATGTACAAGTAGGTTTTGTTTAGTTATTATTGTGTGTGGCGTGGCCTCAGAAGATACCTCCTCGCCCTTGAGCTGCTTTCAAGCCACATTAAAAGCCAAGTGTTTCAGAGTTTTCAGCAATGTGTGCAGCAATCGCTGATCCCTACCAACTATCTTCCACTGAGATATAACTTCATTGGCACCTTCACAAACTCTCTTCTCATTTTTTTTTTTTTTTTTTTATTATTATTTTTTTTTTATTATTTTACATTGCGACTAGTTACACAGAAAAATTTTATTAAGGGGTTAGGTGGGTTTGAAAATTTCAAAAGATCGAATTTTGTTTTTTTGGTCTCATTAAATAGTACAGTATGTTTAAAATACTCTCCTAAAATTTTAAGTCAATCCGAGTAGACCCTTCAGAAGTTCCGCCTATTAGGCCACGTCAGTTGAGCGCTTCGCTCGTATACGTGTTTATCTCAAAACTCCATTTTTTAAGTTGGTGGACACGATATCTCGAAAAGTTATGAAGCGATTTAGTTCAAATTTTGTACAAATCTTTGAAATAACATTATCTAGTTATTGAACGAAGGACTTGTTTTTTTGTTAATTACAACCATTTTTTTTTTAGCCAATGTATGACGAAAATTTCACTAAAAAATGGGTTTTTTGGTTCAAAGCCTGTCATAAATTCAAATTTTGATTTTTTTTTTTTTCCTTCGTACAACAACGAGATTTATCCATGTACTAACGAAATCCGTTTGGTTTTCTGATTTTAGATGAACCAATAATGAGCTATGCTGTCCACGGCAAGAGGATTTTTTTTTTTTGAGACGTCAAGGAAGATGAGGTACCAACGGCTGAGTTTTCGAAATTTTTAAATAAAAATTTCACACAATACTGTTTATATATGTATCTTAGATACAGTCAATTGCTTAAATAAAATATATGATTTTATATACTAAAAAAAATAGTCAAAATCTTCTTTTTTTCAACCTCTGAAACCCACCTAACCCCTTAACTAACGAGCAATTTGTTTAGAATTTAGAGAATAAGGTATATACAAAAGTTAACGCTAAGGTGTGGTTAGTACATTAATTCTTTGGGCTTTCTGCGTTTCAGTCTTCTTCTCCAATTAGCTGGATTAGCGAGAATAGTGGCCTCCGTATTGACGTGGTTTTTTAACCTTTCATCATGGGCTTTAGCTATCTTTTTTATCGTGTCTGCCACCGAGTCAATATTTAGGTCGCGTTCAAGATCGGAGCTACGGATATACCACGGAGCACCGACTGCACATTTAATAATTTTGTTTTGGAGCCTTTGTATAGATTGAATGTTACTTTGGCTGGAGCAGCCCCATAACTGTGCGCCGTAGGACCATACAGGCTTCTGAATTTGTTTGTATACAATAATTTTATTATTGGTGGATAGTGCTGATTCGTTTCCGATAAGCCAATACATATTTCTGTATTTTAATTCCATTTCTTCTTTCTTTTTCTTTACATGGGCTTTCCATCTTAGCTTGGCGTCTAGAGTCATGCCCAGATACTTTGCAGTATTTGAGTATGGAACCTGTCTACCATTTAAATATATTGGAACATATTTGATTTTGTTTTGGGTGAAATTTATATGTACAGACTTGCTTTCATTTAATTTAATATGCCATTTATTGGTCCAGTCATATATTTCATTTATTGCTAATTGTAATTGTGATGTCGATGTGTCTTCCGTGTTTCCTATCGAAAGAATAGCTGTATCGTCGGCAAAAGTAGCTGTTACGCAGTTTGAATTGCATGGCAGATCGCATCTAAAGAGCAAATACAATAAAGGGCCAAGTACGCTTCCCTGTGGAACCCCTGCTTTGATTGGTTTGAGACATGAATATGAATCTTCTTGTTTTACTCTGAAGTAACGGTCGGATAAATACGAATGTAGGATGGTGGAGTACTGCTTGGGTAGCAACGCATTTATTTTCTTCTGTAGCCCATAGTGGCATACTTTGCCGAACGCCTTGGATATATCAAGGAATACCGCAGAGCAGGTTTTTCTTTCTTCGAAAGCATTTTCTATTATTCGCACTATCCTATATACCTGATCGATAGTCGAATGCTTCGTGCGGAATCCAAATTGATGCGTCGGTATAATTTTTTTTGTTTTCTATTATTATGTTGATCCTTTTGATTAACAATTTTTCCACCATTTTCGATAGTATTGGAAGAAGGGAGATAGGCCTGTATGATGTTACATCATGAGTATCTTTACCTGGCTTATTGAACATAACGACTTCCGCTGTTTTCCAATATATTGGAAAATATTTTAGCTTAAATGTGGTGTTGACGATATTCGTCAATACAGCAATAATATTGTTCGGGAGCTGTTTCAATATTTCAGCAGTAATGAGGTCGTAGCCCGGCGATTTTTTTATCTTTAGATATGAAATTTCTTCTAATATTTCGTCTTGTGAAACCGGAGGGATCTCATTTATAGCATTGCTATCGCCGTCGTGATCCATATCATCAGCCATTACCGATCCATATGGTGTGAACGTCTCCTCGAGGTAGTTTGCGAATGTATCTGCTTTTTGTTTATTTGTTTTGGCCCACTTATCGCCATGTATCTTGATGGGTGCGTTCTGAGATAACGGTTGTTTTAATTTTGTAGTACATTTCCACAGTGAATAATTTGTCTTGCGTTCATTTGTTAATTCTTGCAGGTATTTTGTGAATGAACTGTTTTTGTACGCTTTAATTTCGTCGCTAAGTTTTTTGGTTATTTTATTTAGCTGAGCTTTGTCAAGAGGTGATCTTGTTTGATGCCATCTTCTTCGTATTTTCCGTTTCTTCATTCCATTTCCTTTATTTCTTTGGTATACTTGTGACCTGAAATAGTTTTCCTTATAGTTGGTGTACTCTGCCAAGCTGCGCGTTGGATGTTATTTGTCAATCTGGGCCTTCCAAAATGTGTTTAAAGTAATCCCAATCTGTAAGGTGGTTAGTCAGTTTAAATGGATGTTGTATTGTCGTTACATTTTCGTGCAGTGTTAGATAAATAGGAGAGTGATCTGATGACATATCCATGCCATTCTCAATGTTAACATAAGCGGTTGATACTTTTTTAGCGATGAAAAAATTAATTACGTCCGGTGTTTTATGTGGATCTGTTGGCCAGTACGTTGGGCTGCTCGTCGATATAGCAATGCATCCTGTCTTCTTAAGTGCATCGTAAAGTTCTCTTCCTTTGGTTGTTGTGAGTCGCGATCCCCAGTGAGTATGCTTGGCATTGAAGTCGCCACCCATTATAAATCTATTCTTGTGGCTGTTTATCAGTTCAATATATTGGGCGCATTTGATTGTATGTCGTGGAGGGCTATATACCGCGGAAATTGATATTTCAGTTTTGGCGTATATCGTAACAGTTGTTACCTGGAATTCTTCCGTGAATGTTTTTTGGTCTTCCTGATGTTTCAAGTTTCTTTTGATGATAATTGCACTCCCTCCTCTTGCACGGTTGCTCGGGTGGATAGTGTGATAAACATTGTAATTTTTAATTTTTATTGATGACTCCTTTGTGAAGTGTGTCTCTGCAATCAAACATACATCCACTTTTTGAGAATCTAAAATTAATTCCAGCTCTTTTTGATGCTTTAAAAGCCCGTTCTCTTCTCATGAATCACATTAACGGAGACCTAATCAGCGACTACCCATCAAAGAAGAACTCGAATTGCCCCCTGAAACCCGAATAGCACTACCGTAATTACGTACTGGATATTCTGCTAGGTTACACTTCGACCTATCCCCCATAGACACCGACTTACCAAACATGTGTTCAATATAAGCGATTCTATGTCAAGTAATCCAAGTATGAGAAATGATTTATTTGTTTTGGTTTGCTTTTATAATAAAAAGTATAAGTATAAGTAGAGTATAATTTTTTTTTTGAAAAAAAATTATAATCTAGAAATTTATTCAATATTGAAAATTTAGGTATACATTTTTTTTAAGTGAAATATCTGCGGTTTTTCAATATTTTAACAATTTTTTTTATATAGAAAATTCTTTAAAAAAAACTTTTAAGGTTTGGTTTTATTTTTATATTTTTTGGAATATTCTACAATAATAAATTTTTTTAAATAGAATATTATTAAAAAAAAAAAACTTTTAGTTTTTGTTCAAAATTTTTGCTCAAATTATGAAAAACTCTTCTGCTCCATTTTTTTCGTTTTTATTTTCACAGCTGAGATTATGCTCAGTAATCTTGGAAAATTTCATAGTGGGACTCTCATAACTTTTCGAGTTATATTCAAATACATGCAGCGAACCAGTGAAAAATGCCTTGAATCAGCTTCGAATGATTTGAACGTATGCCGGCGCCTCATTAGAGCTGCATTTTGTACTGATATTTTAGATAGATTGTTTGTTCTTTTTGTTTCTTTTTTTATTTTATAATAATTCTTTCAATATTTCTTAAATTTTTGGTTTCTCCATTTAACAATAATTTTTTGAATGTAGAATTCTAAGCAATTCCAATTTCGTAAGAGTTTCGACTGATTTGCGATAAATTCACTCAGCTGTTTGAAGGATCTGCGTTAATCACCCATTTCGGTAAGCTAATGTGTTATTAATAAGAATAACAATGATAAAATATAATTGTGCACTAAAATTATAAGTTTAATTTCACCTCCTCCTCGTGGCATGCATCTCCATTTTATTTTAGAATAAAATAAGAAAAATATTTCAGAATAGGTAGAATAAAAATAAAAAATAAATAGGAGCAATAATGGCCACAATTTGAAAGATTGTGTGTCATGCAAATAGCAAAAATGTGGAAGCTAATCTAGGAAAATTCATTTACAGCAAAGTCCCTGTATTTAACACCATCAGTTGCGCTACCCTTAGAGGGTTATCACTTTCGCTAAATCTAAAACTTTTTCACCAAATATTGAAATGCTTTCGGCATTGCCAAGGTAGCAAACTGGGCAATGTTTTTAAAAGTTCTGGCGTTAAGGTTGAGGAGGCCCCCTCTAGCTCGAAAATTAGACTTATGGTATAAGCAGAGAAATCATCATTGAAATAAGGCACATTTAAAGGTATAAGGAGCGGATAAAGTTCATGTGAGTTTGTAACAGAAACGCTTTGAGTCAAAAAAGTAAATTCTTTATCAATCAGTTTATTTAGTAGTGTGGGCATGAACTCTATTATATTAGCCCAAGAAAACTCTGATAATAGTGACATGGCAACACTAGGTGCTACCTCCTTCCATTCTTTTACCCAGTAAGTACCTAATTTGATCGTTTCTTTAGAAAGGATACGAGGAAGCCGTGGTGTTGGGAGGCTTGTGAGAGTTGGTCGAGGGTGTATAAAATTCCAGCAATAACTCGGTTTCAAGATGTATCATGCAATTCTATATTTTTTATAACAGAAGTATATTTGAATTTTTGCCTCCAACTTTTCTGGGGTAACCACTTTTTCGAAATCTATATCCAACGCATAAAAGACTGAGTAAATTACTTTTATATCACTAACATCAAATACCTAAATGGCGTTGACCCCGGGACCTCTATAGCAAAAGGCAGTACAATATTCCTCAAAAAAAAAAAAAAAGCCGCAATTATAATTTTTTTATTAATTTTATTACCCCACTTTTTGTAAGTGTACACATGTATAGGTAAATATAATACATTTATTAACCTACTTATATATACAAGTATTTACTCTTGCCTCAATAAATACGCATCACATTTATATGCCAACCTTCATTAATATGTGTAAATATTCCATAAAGTAATTCAATGATAAAAGTGCATTAATTTCGTAATGAATCAAATTAAGCAAAGTGCACTTGAAGAAAATGAATATGCCGCATGAATATTTTGGTCTCTACCCAAGCACTCGTACATAGCGAACATGCGAGTATTTTGCACAATCAAAAGTCTGATAAATTCCAACAGTATTTGCAGCAAATTCAAACTCATTAACAAGTCACGGAAAGCAAATATAAACCACAACTACAATAACCGGAAAAACACAATAAAAACTGGAAGACAAAAAGCGCAGAGAGAGCAGGATTCTCGGCAGAATGAAAGGCTTTGATGTTGCGTATACGCATGGTTGGACAAAATAAGCAACGATGGGCGAGTGTGTAAAAACCTAGCGAGAAAGTTTCTGAAAGTGAAGTTGAGAATTCACATTTTTAAAGTAGTTGCCGGAGTTCTAATAGTTGAATTATAGTATAATTTTTTTACGAAAGGAAATTTTTTGCTGACACGTAAATAATGTCAGACTGGTAAACTTTTGAAGTGTTGGAGATTCTACGGATAACTGTGTATCGCATTTTGCATTGAGCTCTACTCACTCACACTGCGAGGGGCACTAGTAAAAAACGGATTAATTACTTCTTCTTCTTCTTCTTAATTGGCGCGCTAACCGCTTACGCGATTTTGGCTGAGTTTAATAAAGCGCGCCAGTCGTTTCTTTCTCGTGCTAACCGGCGCCAGTTGGACACACCAAGTGAAGCGAAGTGCTGCTCCACCTGATCTTTCCAACGCAAAGGAGGCCTTGCTCTTCCTCTGCAGCAAAAAAGTAAAAAAAAATTATTAATTCCTACTATAGAAGGAAATATGAAGGCTAGTTAACCATTGTTTAATACCAAGTAGAACCACTTCGGTTCGAAACTAATCAATTTTCCCGCTGGGTATGAATGCTCGCATTTAAATTATTACAGTATTTGGCTGAAAGGACTATTGCGAAAATGCTGTGAGTGAGTAAAGAATATTGTTCGAAAAAAACACAAAAGATATAAAGAAGAAAGACAAAATGGCAAAAACAAAAACAATAAAGTGTTTAGCTGCAAGAAATACACGAGCTGAGTGACTGCTAGCTGCGCTAGTGATATTATTATTTCTTTGCTTTTGCTTAATTTTCTTTTTTGCCTTACACGCAGCTAACGGCGAAATCTAACAAATAGCCAAACCCTTTCATTGCTCTTTTAGTGTATAGAGTAAATGTATATGTAAACAATGTAGCGAAATCAGCATTTGATGTTGGTGGCTTTGGTGTTAACGTATGCCTCATATTCCGGCATGTTAACAGCACAGGACATAGTAGCGCACTTCCTGTGGGTAGTGGTGTGAGTAACACTAAGCAAATGAGTCGACTGCCAGCCCACCAAGCGAGAAAGCAGCAAAATAATGCGAGTATTTATGAGTGACTGAAGCAGTTATTTCGCTGTTCGTTGCTGCTGCTGCTCCTCGGGTATTTCGCTAACAAAGAGTTTCGCTACCTACAGTTGGCCAGTATGGATATACTTGTGTATATAAATTGGTAAATTTTTTTCTCCTCACAATTTCTTTCCGCTGCTATTGTTTGTTTGTTGCGTTTTCCTGTTTTTTGTTGGTGTTTTTCGGTTTGGAACGAGATGTAAATAATTGCTACCGCGTGCCTGCAGCGCTCTATAGTATGTTGCATATACATAAGTGGACTATGTATGGATGAGGATATGAATCCCGGAAAACCGGAATCTCGATATTTTTGAGCCCAGAAATTTTCAGAATTTTAAGCTAAAATTTTTAATTTCTTATGAATTTCATATGAAATGGGGTATAATAATTGTCTGTTATAGCAAAAAGTTGCCATTGGAATCATTTTTCGTAGTGATACAAAGTAGCTGAGTTTTTTGTATTAGTGACGGCTGGCATAACCGAATGGGTTGATGCGTGATTACCATTCGGAATTCGGAGTACGTTGATTGGAGTCTCCGTGATGCATCAAAATGAAGAACAAGTTTTTTCTAATAGCGGTCGCCCCTCGGCAGGCAATGACAAGCCTACGAGTGTATTTCGGCCGTTTGCCGCTCGAAGTCGACTTAAAACTGTAGGTTCCTCCATTTGTGGAACAACATCAAGTAATTTTAAATGTTCAATTAATTGTTGACAGCTGCTTTGCTTCCACGTGTCTCGGCCCGTCTTCGATTTTTACCTATTCGAAAAGATGGATCAAAGAACTTGTATCAAATTTTATGTGAAAAACGAAATTAAGTGCGCGAATGCATTCCAAATGTTGACTGTGTCATACGGAGAAGCTACTTTGGACCAAAGCAACGTTTATCGGTGAAACACAAAATGTTCTCAGAAGGCCGAGAAGATATGAACGACGTAAAGCGTGCCGGACGCCCGAGCACCTCAAAACCAGAGAAAAAATTGATGAAGTGAAGTGATTGGTATTGGGCAATCGTCGAATCATCGTTAAAGAAATTGCTGAGGACCGAGACATATCGATTGGCTCGTGCCCTGCGATTTTTTTTCAATGATTTGCGCATGAGCCTGGTCGCCGCAAAATTCGTACCAAAACTGCTCAATTTCGACCGAAAGCAGCATCGCATGAAAATTACTAACGATCCAAATTTGCTCCAGAGGGTCATAACTGGTGACAAATCGTAGGTATATGGGTGTGACATGGAAACCAAAGCTCAATCATCTGAATGGAAGCTGCCGCACGAACCGAGACCGAAAAAAGCGCGCCAAGTTCGGTCGAATGTAAAAGTTTTGCTTACCGTTTTCATCGATTGCAGAGGCGTTGTGCATCGTAAGTTCTTGCCACAGGGTAAAACGGTCAATAAGGAATATTACCTGCAAGTTATGCGCAGTTTGCGCGAAGCAATCCGCCAGAAACGCTCGGATTTGTGGAAGAACAAAAATTGGCTCTTGCATCACGATAACGCCCCTGCTCACACATCGTTGCTTGTGCGCGATTTTTGGGCCAAAAACAACACACTAATGATGCCACAGCCACCGTATTCCCCAGATCTGGCCCCCTGTGACTTTTTCTTGTTCCCGAAACTGAAGAGGTCCATGAAAGGACGACGCTACGCTACGATTGACGAGATAAAGACGGCACCGAAGGAGGAGCTGAACAAGATAAAAAAAAATGATTTTTTGAAGTGCTTCGAAGATTGGAAAAAACATTGGCACAAGAGCATAGTATCTCATGGGGACTACTTTGAAGGAAGGAAAAAGATATTAATGAATAAATAAATAATTTTTGAAAAAACCCAAAATTCGCGATACTTTTTGAACATACCTCGTATATATAAATGAAAAAATTAAGCTCAAATTTCATCATTTCCGGCTTAAACACAAGTTTTTTCCTGCACAAAATGGATTCAGAAGATTTCTCCTCAATTTTTAAGTTCTTTTGCATTGCCCTTTTTTTTGGCAAATCTTGAGTTACTGTGTCATTGAAATAATTTTCACTTTATATAAAAAATAAAAAAATAAAAAATATTTAAGAGGCATTTATCTATTATCTCTTGTTCGGTAGAAGAGCTTTTCAAACAAAATGTATGCTTTTTTCGAATAAGCTTTTTTTGCAAAATAATGAATGCCTTAATATCCCAGACCCCGACTTGTCATAACAGCAATTCGAAAATCCCGGGATTTTAAGAATCTAAAAATTGCACATCCTTAGTTTAGTGCGTCATACCCTAAGTAGTCCTCTATAAAATTACCGACTGTAGTAGTGTGCACGTAATTTGAGTTGGTGGTGTTGGCAAAGTGATTTTACTAACACATACTCACATACCATTCAGTATATCAGTTTCTATTCAGTAGCAAAAAATAAAACAAAGTGTGGTATGCACCCATTTTGCTATGCTTACTCGCATATTGATGGGCCTGCTGATGGCGGCGGTGGTTTCGGTTTAGTGGCTGCGTGGTAGCTGTTTGTGCAATTTGTTTTTATGAATTATTGCTGCGCCATGCCTCAACATGAAGCGCCTATGTAGAATGCGAAAATACTCGTGTGAAAATGCAAAAGGACGCTAGAGTGATTTTAGTAAACAAATAAGAGAAAACCGAAGTGAAATATGCCGAGCAAATAAGGAGGAGAGTTAATTGAAAAGTTGAAAAAAAAAATAGTACATCATGGAAGATAAATACTATCGAAATGCATTAAAAAGTTTTTGCATAAAATAAGCACTTTTTGGGTTTTATGGCTTTGATGAAAAAAACGCTTTTAAATTTGAGTGCTGTTTTTTGGGGGAACTATTTATTTATTAATCAGCAAACAGGATGCGCACAGATTATAAAATAGACACATGCAAGCAAGGACCTTATCAGAAGAGTTGTAGAAGTAACTTCTTAAAAGTAGGCTTAGAGTAAGAAAAATCTAAGTCTAAGGAATCAAAATAAGCATTAAATAGAAGTAGCGTCCTCCTAAAAGGAGCATTCATCCCTTAAAAAGTTTTAGCAAAACCCACAAAAAATAATTCTTTCGAGCGGAAAATGCATGAGGGATCATTGCAATTAGTTTTATTGGGCAGATACCGATAATCTATTGAGCCGGCATAAATATCATAGACAAAACACATCAATAACAGAGCACCTCTAGACTCTAAGGGCTGCGATTTATTAGTAAGCAACTGAGCGATAGGATGAAAGGAGAGCAACAAATTTTATAGAGCTCAAAGCAAAGCGCACGAAAGCTCTCCGAACAGACTCTAATCTATTAACATGGACTGCATTAAACGATCTCCAAACAAATACCGCGTATGCTAAGCTCGACTGAACTAAAACGAAGGCGAATATAGGCCAACATTTTGAAGGTTTTAGAAACAATTTAATTTATGTTAGTGTGAGATGTAGTAATGTTGAGGAACAAACGATTAAGTGCACACCAATTATATAAGTCATTCAACTCACGCTGGAGAGCCCTGCCTTATGGAAGGAGAAAATGTCAATCCTGGGAAAACCACTATTCGAGAGGCTCTAACAGTCTGGCTTATTAAATAACGACCTAATGAGGTTCTTAAACCGCACATTCTGGATATATTCATGTTGTTGGTAGAGAGGATGTGGCACCAAAATGGTCCGGAAGCACTAGTTAGATTCTGGATGAATCACCACTTCAACCAATCAACCAACCTCACTGGACAAAGGATGAATCTTATGAACATTTATTTTCATATTAGATTTTCAGATCATCTGCGTATAGAAGAAAATTACACTTGGAAAAACAGAAGGAAATATCGCTAATGAAGAGGAAAAATAGTAACGGGCCTAAGACACTAGCCTGGGGACACCAGCGGAAGCGACAAAAGAATAAGACGATGTACCCAATGATCAGAAAGTACCGGGAAGGTGATGTTGACTGTTTTCTTCGATTGCCAAGGCCTAGTGCACCATAAGTACCTGCCATCCGGCCATCAGTCGTTAAAGAATACCGTTTATCTGTTTTGAAGCGTTTGAGAGATGCTGTATTTCGCAAACGGCCAGAAATGTGGGCTAACAATTTTTAGATTGATGATGATAAAGCGCCATCGCACCGAATCGAAATTGTGCTGGATTATTTGACCAAACACCAAGTAAATACCAATGTGCAAGCACCGTATTCACCGGGTATGACACCGTGCGACTTCTCTTTGTTTCCCAAGTTGAAGTTACCACTTCGTGGAAGGAGATTTCAGTCGATAGAAGAGATCAAAGAGAATGCGACGAAGGAGCTGAAGTCGATCCCTTCGTCGGGTTAAACTTTGGCACATATGTGTTGCTTCAGATGGGTCATATTTTAAGGGAGATAAAATAAATTTGCCTGAAATTTAATTCTGTTTTGTTAATCGTTAATCATCGTGCTTGACGACTTCAACGCCAGGGTGGGCAAGGAGGGAGTTTTTGGTCCCACAGTCGGAAAATTCAGCCTGCACAATGAAACATCCGGTAGCGGATAGAGGTTTATCGACTTCGCCGGGGCCCGAAACATGGTAGTCTGCAGCACCAGATTCCAGCATAAGAAAATACACCAAGCAACCTGGCTGTCTCCTGATCGGAAAACGCGAAACCAAATCGATCATGTTGTGATAGATGGAAGACACGCTTCTAGTGTATTATATGTACGTACGATCCGAGGACCCAACATCGACTCGGGTCACTATTTTGTTGCAGCAAACTGCGCACACGCCTCTGTGCAGCAAAAAACGTACATCCATCTACGCAAAGAATGTTCAACATCGAAAAGCTGCAATCACAACGGACAGCCAGAGAGCACTGCCCAGCAAGCCGGCATGCACGAGCAATAGAGCAACGTTTTTCGTTCCTTACGTACCGCCGCCGAAGAAGAAATCGGATTCCGGCGAGCCCGAAAAAACAGTTGGTACGACGAGGAATGTCATGCTGCCGCAGAAAGAGAGGATGCCGCCTATAGAGCCACGCTGCGATCGAGCGCAGCGCGAGCCAAGTGGGATCGCTACAGAGAGAGACGTATTATGCGAAAGAAGAAACGAGAGGCCGATATACGTGAGTGCAAAGAGCTTGAGATGCTGGCCAACAGGAACAACGCCCGAAAATTCTACCCGAAAGTTCGGCAGCTTACAGAAGGTTTTAAGACCGGGGCGTTCTACTGTAAGAACAAAGACGGCGAACTGGTTACTGACATCCAAAGGAATCTTAAATTATGGAGGGAACACTTCTCGAACCTGTTAAACAGTGACAGTTGCGCATGTCACAGAGAATGTGAAGATCCCGATACCCCAACGCGATAACGCGGCTAAGGAACAACAAAGCCGCGGGGGCCGACGGACTGCCGTCTGAGCTATTCAAACATGGCGGCGAAGAGCCTGTAAGGTGCATGCATAAGCTCCTATGCAAAATATGGTCAGATGAAAGCATGTCTGCCGATTGAAATTTAAGTGTGCTCTGCCCAATCCATAAGAAGGGTGATCCTGCAATCTGTGCCAATTACCGCGGGATTAGTCTTCTAAATATCGCTTATAAGGTTCTAGCGAGCGTATTGGGTGAAAGACTGAAGCCCACCGTCAACCAACTGATTGGCCCTTATCAGTGTGGCTTCAGATCTGGAAAGTCTACCATCGACCAAATATTCACAATACGCCAAATCTTGGAAAAGACCCATGAAATGAGAATCGACACACACCATCTTTTCGTCGACTTCTCTCTTGCCAACAAGTGCTACTTTGGATTAAGTAGGCAACTGAGCAGTAAGGGCCTATCTCGACGAACAAAATTAACACTCTACAAGACTCTCATCATGCTCGTCTTAACGTATGGCGCAGAAGCGTGGACGATGACAACATATGATGAAGCGACGCTTGGAGTATTTGAGAGAAAGATTCTGCATAAGATTTTTGGACCTTTGCACCTCGGGGAGGTCAAATATCGTAGGCGATGGAACGATGAGCTGTATGAGCTTTACGACGACATAGACATAGCGCAGCGAACAAAGATCCAGAGGCTACGCTGGCTGGGTCATGTTGTCCGAATGGATACAAACGCTCCGGCTCTGAAAGTATTCGATGCGGTGCCAGCTGGTGGTAGCAGAGGAAGAGGAAGGGCTCCTCTGCGTTGGAAAGATCAGGTGGAGAAGGACTTGGCTTCAGTTGGTGTGCCTATCTAGGGCCGGTTAGTACGAGAAGAAAACGTCTGGCGCACTTTGTTAAACTCGGCCAAAATCACGTAAGCGGTTATCGCGCCAATTAAGAAGAAGAAGATAACGCGATTAATGGGAGCATCACTGGCGCACTTAAAAAGGGTAGAGATTACAAAGAGACCGCTGAGAAATATTAAACCGAGTCTCGTACAGCAATTAGAGACAAACAATGACTCCAGTAATGATATTATGAGTAAAGGGCAGGCACAGCATAGACCTAGGAATTTATAAAGACTTGAGACTTATAAGCCTGAGACGAGCAAAACAAGATGGCATGGCATCAATAAAGTGCAAAGGCCGGGTATATTTGGGAAAAAATTGTATACACACGCTAAGCGCCATTCCGCCTGACGAAGCCTAATATGGAGAACGATTTTGAAGTAATGTAATTTATATGATATTTAAAGTCAGGGCGTCAGAGCCTAGTAGTATTTATTATTTTACAGTTTACGGGCGACAACTTTACTGCAAGTAATGGCACAAGCCTTTGAAATTTATTAACAGCTGCCCTTTATGAATTTTATAACTTTGTGGACGAACCCTCGTAACATAGTAGCTTAAGTCGAAATGAAAGTTTGCGCATATATCTAAAAAAAACAAAAAATTAATAATTGGCGCGTACACTTCTGTTAGGTGTTTGGCCGAGATCCTCCTCCTATTTGTGGTGTGCATCTTGATGTTGTTCCACAAATGGAGGGACCTACAGTTTCAAGCCGACTCCGAATGACAGATATTTTTATGAGGAGCTTTTTCATGGCAGAAATACTCTCGGAAGTTTGCCATTGCCTGCCGAGGGGCGACCGCTATTAGAAAAATGTTTTTATTAATTTTGCTTTCACCGAGATTCGAACCAACGACCTCTCTGTGAATTCCGAATGGTAATCACGCACCAACCCATTCGGCTACGGCGGCCGCATATATCTACCTTTTCTTTAATTTTTATGCTAGCTTGTTCCAGCAAAAAATCTTAGCATTAATTTTTTCTACATTTATTCTCTTCAACTTATGTTGCATTATCTTGTTTTGTATGGAAATGAGCAGCCTCAAATACGCATTCTATCATATTCTAGGTTAATTTATGCACTTTGTTATAGTATTTTAGTATAAATTAAATAACAAAGCCGCGAGTGTACTGTTATATTGCTCGCTGCATTGAAGCTATCTTTACTTCATCACAGTCAAGTAGTTAAACCTTGATTTCGTCCCCTACGATTGGAGTTTTTAACTCTCCTCATTGATGCTACCGTCATTGGGTAATATACATAAGTCTTCTCATTAATAGAAGTAAACACCAGTTGTGAGTGCTTATTATTCTCACCAATTATCGCTTTAGTATTGAAGCGTTTTTTGAGTAGCAATTTTAGAATTTTTAGCGTTTTCTTTTCGGAGAGCATCTCCAGTTTTCGGGACTCACTTGCTTCGGTGCTAGAAACTAGCATATTTAGGTTCCAATCGAAGTCGTATTTTCGTCCTCAGTGTGCAAGGAGAGGACGCGACTTCACTGAAGCTTTCAACTATTCGGAAAAACGTCACTTTATGCCCAAAGTCAAATTTTGAGAAACTAATGTCAACTCCATTTCGTTATAGTTAAACTAATTTTACTACTATGAGAATTGCATAGTAATGGGGTAGCATTCGGTATGAGCCAACAGCCTGCAAACCTCCTAGATGCACTTCCACTTTTTTAATTTTATCATTTGTATGCAGGCGCCTGAGAACACACACATTTTTGCTATGCACTCCTGAGATGCTCTGGCAAGTTATGGTTTTCATGCATGTACAGGCACACACACATCACCTCACTTATATATATGTATGTATATATGCGCTATAGTGCTACAATGTTGTTGCACCAATTAGCTGAACCATAACCAAAATGGCCAGTTTGTATTAATGTGCGGCAATTTTCAAGCAAAACAAGCTGTTTAACACAAGATAACCAGCCGGTTGCATGGCAGGGCAGGGCATAGTTATGCGTACTATGCAGCAAGTGAATATGGATATTAATATTAAATTAAGTTTAGTTTAATAATATAACTTTGAGCAATATTAATAACACTTATTCTATCAAATATGTATGTGTTACGTACAACATATATGTACATACAAATGTACTTGTATGTGCCTGAGCATAGGTGCCTTATCAAATATGTATGTATGTACGCTTTGGACATAACAAAGCCGAAATGTCCTTGTCCAACTGCCAGCAGCAAGAAAACCTGCGTGCTATGCTTTGTGTGTGAAATGAAGCTCTGCATCTCAACGTCATGTTGTAGATTGTATGTATACACAAGCACACATGCATATGAGCAAATATTTTTAATGTATTGTTGTCCACTCTTGCATGAACATATAAAATGCTCACTTTTACAATGTTCGTTATAAATTGCAATGTAGCGCACAGTGCATGAGCATAGAAACTTTGCTCAGAGCTACAAGCCTTTTCATGTCAAGCAACATGCTTTGCCAACGTACAAGCTCATCTATAGATACATAGATACGTAAACCTTTTTAAATTCAAAAAAAGTCGATACATTGTTGTAAATTTTAAGAGTATTTCAGTTTTGTGCTTTTTCACTTAGAAAACATTATGAATGTGAAAACTACAGATTTCGATCAAAGATTAGTGTATGTATTCGTTCGCCTTGCGGATGCCTAAAAATTTTAAGAGATTCATATGGGTTTATATACTACATGTGTATGCATGTACATGTGTGTATGAGTATCTCGGTTGTAGTAATTTGTAAATAGCCTTAGTTGTGAGTAATCTTAGTTGTAGTTATTTGTGAATATGTTTGTAATCTTTGGCATTTGCATGTACACATTCCTTGTTGCTGGTGTTGTAAACCAACAAGGAAATTTACTCAAGCAAATGTGAGTTATTGTAATTGCTGTACATTGTTCCCATGAGATTGTGCTGCGTAAGACTTTCCAATCTATTAGTTTTTGAATATAAATACGAGTATGTAAGCAGTGGGGCACACGAAAATGTTAACATAAAATATAAATATTAACATAACTTAAAAATGTTAACGTAACATAAAAATGTGAGCATAATTTCAAATTTTCACAAAGCTTAAAAATGTTAGCGTAACATAAAAAGTTAACTTAACAAAAAGGCGGCCGCCGTAGCCGAATGCGTTGGTGCGTGACTACCATTCGGAATTCACAGAGAGAACATCGGTTCGAATCTCGGTGAAACACCAAAAAATTAAGAAAAACATTTTTCTAATAGCGGTCGCCCCTCGGCAGGCAATGGCAAACCTCCGAGTGTATTTCTGCCATGAAAAAGCTCCTCATAAAAATATCTGCCGTTCGAAATCGGCTTGAAACTGTAGGTGCCTCCATTTGTGGAACAACATCAAGACGCATACCACAAATAGGAGGAGGAGCTCGGCCAAATACCCAAAAAGGGTGTACGCGCCAATTATATAGGTATATATATATATGTAACAAAAAATTTTTAAAATAACATTAAAATATTAACAAAACATTAAAAAGTGAAAATAACATACGATATCATATAATAATAACAAAACGTGAAAGTGTTAACATAACTCAAAAATGTTTGCAACATATAAATATAATGCAAACATAACATAAGAATGTTAACATAACATTAATATATTCACAAAGCATAAAATGTTAAAATAGCAATAAATTATTAACAAAACATAAAAATAAAGTATGTTAACATAACATAAAAATGTTAACATAACATAAAAATGTTAACATAACCTAAAAATCTTAACATAACCTAAAAATATTCACAAAACATAAAAATATTAGCATGACATAAAAAGTTTAGCAAAACTTAAATGAGCATTTTGACAGTTTAACATAACCTAAAAATAGTAGCATAACATGGACATTTTAACATAACCTAAAAATGTTAACATAACATAAAAATCTCAGCACAGCACATAAATTTCAACATTATTCCAAAATTTTATCATCACATAAAATTGCTAACACAAAGGATTAAGGGGTTATCCGCAGTTATGAAGCAAATAAAAGACGGGTTGTCAATTATTTATCCTGAAGAAACTTCAGAATATTTTAATTTGAAAATTTTTGGCGGTTATAAAAGCATCCTTCAAGAACGTAACAAAATTTTTTATTTATGAAAATGTTGATTATAGAGCGCGCTGCAGGCGATTTCTGGAACCTCCTTTAAAAAAAGACGATTTACGGTGTACATCGTAACTCAGGATTGGATTATCTGAAATCAAAAAAACCAAACAAATTTTGTTAATATATTAGATTATCTAGTAATTAATCGTTCGGCTTATCAAAATAGTGAATTTTCACAAAATGGCAGCTTTTAAAAGAAATGATTTCGATTTTTACGTTAAAATTTGGCCGTAAATTGATTATAAAATGGGAAATAAGTATCAGATTTACAAAAGGAACGATTAATTACTAGAAAATGTATCTTTAAAGATTGAGTTAAAACGGTTGACCGATCAAACAAGCCGTTTTCGAGATATCGTGTACACCGACTTGAAAAATGCCGTTTTGAAAAAAACACGTTTAAAGTTTCAATACCTACCTTAAAACGTGCCGAGGCATTTCTACATATTTAGGTATAACTCCGAAAGTATTGCTTAGATCTACTTCAAATTTCGTGCGTATACTTTTGAATATATGTACATTACAAAAATGCAATAAAAAAAATCGATTTTTTTGAAAGTCATAACTGCGTATAACCCCTTAAGTAACCTAAACACGCTAATAAAGCAAAAACACCCTAACATAACATTAAAATAAATATTAAAAAGATATAGAAACCAGAGACCTGCATGGCTCTCTGTTTTCTTGAGTTGTTCATACGCTAAATTTCTTGCTCACATTCAGTCAATTGAATGCGTTGCGTTCAAACGATCAAACTTGTTCAAAGAAGTAATTGTCATTATTGTAAATAGCACATGTTCGAGCAAACGAGCGTTGGCGTACAATGTATGCTGTAAATTGCGTTTCGTATTTGAAAGGATCAGTGGCGGCGCTAGACCAAATGTGTACGTCGGCGACATCAACTTCGCGAGGCCTCTTTACTTCGCAGTGAAAGAAAACGAAAAATTAAGGGAACCAAATTATAAAATAATTTATGAGTATACGGAGTTTTATTGTTAATAAAATGATGACAAAAAATTATTACACACAGAAATTAAAATAGTCGAAGTTTTCGTCTTTTAGCCTCACTTAATTTTTTCAGGATTTTGTCGTAGTTAAGTCTTACCGCTATTTCAGCTTCGATTGACAGAACTGATAACGCGGGTAGTCTGTCTTGGCTCATTGTGCTTCTCAAATGGGTTTTTATCAATTTCAACTTTGAGAAGCTTCTCTCAGCGGAAGCTGTGCTGACCGAAACTGTGAGCATGATTCTAATTGTAATATAAACATTTGGATATATCTCCTCTAAATTATTTTCTAAAATGTATTGGATGAGTTGTTTTGCGTCGTTGATAGAGTCTAGTGAATTAGTTTTAAAAAGCTAAAGTTCTTCATATAGTTCGAAAGGCTGTATGTCACTGTTTTCGCCTTCCCGAAGTCTTGTACCTAAATCAGTACAATGTTTGAGAAGATCCTCTTTTGGCATAGATTTCAAATAATTGATATCATAAATAAAACCAAATTGTTCAAAATATTCATTGAGCGCTGTAAATCGACATTCGGTATAGACTATTATAGCATCTACCATTGTGTTAAAATAATTAACTCTGAACTGCATTTCAGGAGATTCAACTGGTTCATCAGTATGTTCGTAACTAAGCATTCGTTTTTTCCTGGCTATTCTTTTTTCCTTAAATTGAGACTGAATTTCATAAGTACTTTTCTCCACAAATAATCTAGCTTCTGTTACGCTTTTTTCAAATCCTGTATTTTGGAATTCGTGAATCCAGCTACAAAATGAGCGGAAAGTATCAATAGCAAGTTGACTTGAACCGATTGCCATAGTTTACTTATAATATATTGTTTACACGTAGCAAAACCTCATACCACACGTGTAATGCAACAATAAACTCAAAAGTTAGCATTTCCTTAAGACTGCTTCACTGTCGCTTAGAGTTTTGGAATCATCAGTTTTATTTTTCAGTTCATTCACATATTCGATGACATCATCAAGTTGTAAAAATATTGCTTTTACTGCTCCGATTCTACTCTCCCATCTCGTTTCAGACAGAGTTTGTAAAGTCAATTTTAAGTTATTTTTTACTATCTCCCAACGGTTGCTTGACTTTGAAAACAGCACATAGATTTTATTGATACGAGTAAAGCCGAAAAATGTTTTGTCTGTCGTTGAAGAGTTTGCTGCATCTATCAATAGTAAATTCCAACTGTGGCATCCGCATGGTGTAAAGAATGTTCTTGGATTTATATTGAGTATTCTTGTTCTGATACCTTTGTTAATTCCGACCATATTGGCGCCATTATCATATCCCTATCCTCGACAGTTTTGGATATCTAGATCATTTCTTTCCAGTTCTTGTAATATTGATTTTGTTAAAATAATAATAATGTTATTTTATTAACAATTTTCTTTTTCGGAGTTATTGATATGCGCCCCGACCAGTAAATACCCCGGCTACGTCTCGGCGCCGCCCCCTCCCTTTGACTTTAAAAAAAAAAAAATAAATAATTGGCGCGTACACTTCTGTTAGGTGTTTGGCCGAGCTCCTCCTCCTATTTGTGGGGTGCGTCTTGATGTTGTTCCACAAATGGAGGGACCTACAGTTTCAAGCCGACTCCGAACGGCAGATATCTTTATGAGGAGCTTTTTCATGGCAGAAATACACTCGGAGGTTTGCCATTGCCTGCCGAGGGGCGACCGCTATTAGAAAAATGTTTTTATTAATTTTGCCTTCACCGAGATTCGAACTAACGACCTCTCGGTGAATTCCGAATGGTAATCACGCACCAACCCATTCGGCTACGGCGGCCGCCGTTTGACTTTAAAGTCGTTAAAAATTTGAAGTTAAAAGTTGGCTTACCTGAACATTAGGTATGAAATTAATAACAAATAACGTAAAACTTTTATCCACTAGAACTGTGCACTAGAACGTCGGGGTGATAACTTTACAATACAATAAAAAGAAACTTTGCGTTTGCGAGTCTGCAAGTTGCCGTATGAAAAAAATTACTCTCACAGACAAATGAAATATAGATAAATAAATTAAACAACACGGGGATTCCCCGTCCAGAGTCTCGTGCGCCGTGCGCGAAATCGAACGTTTTCGCACTACCCGATTATACGATATTAGTATCGGACGCTCATAATGAAGAGCACACACACACATTATGTTTCTATATATGCTAAATTAAGATCTTTTGCACATAAAACTAATTTATTTATTGCATTCATAGGTTTACCTACACCCATGAATTCAATAAATAAATAAATGATAAATGACACACACATTACTTACAAACATTTTCACCCAATACAGATATCGTGTCGGGTAGTGTGTGTGAGAACGCTCATTAGGGCGAAGCCAGGATGATTGGCGAAACGAAAATAAATAGGTAATTCGTTTTTCTGCGAGGCCCCCTCAGACGCGAGGCCGTCGGCGGTGGCCGACGTCGCCGACGCCTAGCGCCGCCACTGGAAAGGATAATTGGTTTCAACCGTTGAAAAAATGAATTGCACTGTTTTCCTTATTTACAATATTTTCTTTCGTGTTTTATTATAAGTTTTAAGAAAAAAAAAAACAAATATGAAAATATAGTGTTTTTGCTTTAAAATTTAGCTTTTACTTTGCTATCGTTACATGCAAAAACTCATGCGGGATCATACGTGTTCAAACCGGCTCATTTGGCTCTATAGCCCTTTTATTCTTGCTCAAAAAAATGAATGTACAGCCGAACGAGCAAATACCCGAAACGGCTGCTATGAAGACGATTGGTGATAACATCGGAGAACTAAAACGCAGCACATGATTTGATTGAGCTGAAATAAACAATGACAATAACTTATTTGAACAAGTTCGATCGTTTGAACGCGAAGGCCTGTTTTTTTGTTCAAGCGAAGCGTATGAATGTTTTACACTCAACCGGTGCGGTTGTCTGATAGAAACGTTAACTTAAAATAAAAGTGTTAACACAACATAAAAATGATAACATAACCTAAAAATGTTAACATAACCTAAAAATCTTAACATAGTACATATACAAATTTAATATGACATAAAAATTTCAATATAAGCATAGCATACAATATTTTATAATACATTACATAAAAATGCTAGCATCAAAATATTCACCAAATCCTACTTGCAGCTGTGTTAAATGAAAAAAAATGCCAACTTGTAAATGCAAATCAAGGTTGGGTTAGGTTAAATGCCTATCCTTGCCACTTGGACAAAAAAATTAAAATTTGTCCGTTGTGATACCATAGGGGGAGAGGGGAGGAGAACAGGAAACGGGGAGGAACCAGACAGAATCCAAGGCTTGGATCAGATTTGAGGACTTAAGGATGACGACAACGAGTAGCGACTTACGTTTGTGTTAATCGCTTCAAGCTGCTGATGAATTTCATCAGATGTGTAATATTTGAGCCAGCAATTTCCGCTGGTGTAGCGAAAAAGTGAGAACTCAGATGTTTAAACCTTGGCCGGACGAGAGCAGGGCAGCTGAATAGAAGGTGCTGAGATGATTCCACCTCGTCCTCCAGACAGCTTCTACAGAAAGGGCTTGACTCAATGCCAAGCCTAACCGCATGGACACTCGCAACGGACAGTGTCCGGTGAGTATACCTACCAAATTCGATAGCCTGATCTAAACGCGGCCAGAAGGACCTCGCGACTTTGCACGTTTGCGCACTAGCCCAGCGCTCGCTAAGTTGACGCGAGGCCCATCTTTCCAGTAGCAGATTAAAGTTCTCCAAATACAAATTAAAATTCTTACACTACATTCAGAGCACGCTGCTGGATTTATACAATGCAAAAAAGGGTCGAGAGTGTATTAACAAAAAAAAAAAAACATGCAATTGCTAGGTAAAAATAACTGCAAACATGCAAAAACACAAAAAACATGCAATTGCTAGGTAAAAATAACTGCTCTGAGCGATCACTTCCAAACTGTGAAGGATATTTGAAAACTGTAGAAGAAAAAATGAAGTATAATTTAACATTAACGAGTAATCTTCGACGATTCAAAAACTCGTTTGCTCTTTTTTAACTTTTATTTGCATTCCTCTTAAAGTTTGTTATATTAAAAGTTGTGTGGAAAACTTCTATGTCTCATTTTTAATGCCGATAATCGAAAATAAAATGTATTGCGCTGATACAACGAAAATAACCTTTAAAATGTAAAAAATAAAGTTACCCTTTTAGGGTAAATCACTAAGCTGCTCAATGGAGGAGGCTCGAAAACAATTTCAACAAAATGAGTTCCCCGAAGACCAGCGAAAAAATAAAAGGCCTTTCGACCGAAAAAATTCACAAAAATCACTTAGAATCAGCGAAAAAGTTTGTTAGTTAGAAGCCATCCTAGTTCAGAAAGGTAATATTGTGTGATGAATCCAAATTCAGTTCTTTTCGATTCGATGGAGTAGCGTAGAATGGACGAACCAAATAGGTGGTGTGCCCTGAACGGAACTTCCAGGGCTGACTGAGCATAGTCGCTGCAATTAATCACAATATTAAGAAAAAAAGTGTGATGGGAAGTGTTTTTCAATACTGACATTTTTCCCAAAAACTTTTAAGAAAATTATACATTTTTTTCCCAAAAAACTCTTTTTCAAAACGTATACTTCATCCTTAAAATTAAAAAAGAAAAAATTATGAAAATGTTAAAAAGAACAGAAAATGTTACCTTTTAAAAAACTCTGTACCAAACTTTTCAGCATTGAATACACCAAAAGATCTCCAAATTTTGTTGAACATTTTTTCAATTTACTTCTTATCATACTTAAGCCCACAAATAAAACAATTTTCAGAAAAATCGACAACAGTGATCAAAATGCTCTAATCACTTGACATGGAGTCTCTCGTAAGTCTAAAGATTTACTTCTTGTAAGCGGCACTGAATCATTCGCTTACTAATTGAAGACTTCAGCGACTGACTACATTTTTAAACGCTTTAATAGCAATTCCTTATCAAATTTGCGAATGATTGTGCATTCCACACCAGGAGTGGTCTATCATTTCTAGCTTGAACGCGCTAAGTTTTTTGCATAGTTTGTGTTCTTAAGTTTGCCAAGCTGCATTTGGCGAACGAGTAGAGGGTTTTATACAGTATAGACATACAAATATTGACATGGACTTTGTGCTAAAATATTATTTTATTTGTCTTTTATTTAACAAAATTTTTACATAGGAATGCAATTATTATATCAACCGCGAACTAATGCTGCACTAGCATGGGAGGCTTTTGGCTGGTAGCTGCTTACTATGATTTTATGTTTGCTTCTGAGAAACACACATCCATGAAAGTATTTTTATTTCTAAAGCGCCAATTTTAAAATTTTTTATTCTATTAGAGAACCAAAGTACCTAAATCAACCAAGTATGCAAATTTGATTCACCTTTTTCCACAGGCACATACGTACCAGCACCTGTGTGCTGTTGGTTGCGTGAGTTAGGCTCCGATTTTTGCCACTACCCTACTCTAAGGGAATGTGAGGCCGAGGAAGGCAAATTGGCTCATATGAAAATAAACTCCGGGGATTGATTCAAATTAATATATTTGTAGGTATGCTCAAAGCAGAAAAAGCTAAGCAAGATTTTTCCATTAAAAAAGTACCAAAGGGTTATTATAAATCACCAAAAAAAAAAAAAAAACATTTACCAGTGGGAAAACCACAGACATTTCCACTAACGAAAGTATGAAAATAAGCTCCTCACAAAAAAAATCTGCCGCTGGGAGCCGACTTGAAACTGTAGGTCCCTCCATTTGTGGAACAACATCGAGACGCATGCCACAAATAGGAGGAGGAGCTCGGGTACCCAAAAAGGGTGTAAGCGCCAATTACATATATATATTTACATAAAAAGAATGAACATACAAACTTACACATTTTACCGAATATAACAAATTTGTCACCATGATCATTCATATTTAAAAATGTCTCATTTTGCTTCTACTCAAAAATTTTAAACAATAACCCTAGCCCATAAGGGAGTTCATCACACCTTTCCGGGAAAACTTGCATTTGAAAGCACTTTTGAGTTTTGCTTTTGACAGTGGCAGTGACAGTTGTACCAGCGGATTTCAATTATTCCATGCTCGTTGCTGGTAAAAATAAAAAAAAATGAAGGGAGCAAATGGTCGCCAGCAATCGCAAAAGTTTGTCCGTTTTTTTTTTTTCTTTCTAAAACTGTCCACCTTTTCCTTAAACGAAAAATAGCCATTGCATCCATTCTGCTGTTTTATGGTATGACTTTTTGCGCTTCTTATTTCACCGTCAACATTTTTGAATTCATATGTAAATATACGTACAAGTACATATATTCGACAGTTTATGTTTGTTTGTAGTTGTAGTATATACTATACATATGTATATGTAGTTATTTGCCCTGTAGGAAAAATCTGAGTTAGTGACACAAATTTGTGATTGCCAATTTCTATGCATTTCCTTATAAATGTGGGGAGTCTTCAGACTGTGATAGCGTCAAAGAGGAAATGTGAAAGGGAATAATCGCCCCCTACGCATATATCACTGCCAATTACACCTTTTGTAATCCGGTATAATATTTAATTAAAATATTTAGAAATATTTTTTTTGTTCTTAAAAGAAAAAAATTAGTTTTTTTTAATAAATAAATTAGTAAAATCTTTCAGCAGCAACATGTATCACGAACTATGTTAAACACGACTCCAACAGCACTGGTAACACTACGGACCCTTGTGGAATATGTGAGATCTATTCAGATCAGCCAGATATACCTAATCAATCTTCATCAGAATTACAATATATAAACTAGTAATTTATAAATTTAATTCCCGCCATTTAAGACAAATGTTTTCTTTAATTATTTAAAAAAAATTTGAGTATTTAGAATTTTTCTTCCTAATTATTTTATAAGCTTATTTAAGACAAATTTTTTCTTTAGTTTTTTAAAATAAAATTCAGTATTATGAATTTTGCTTCCTCATTATTTTATAAGCTATTCAATTTATAAACTTACCTACAGCCATTTAAGAAAAAAATTTTGTTTCTTTTCCTGTTTCAAAAGCAAAACTCAGGTCCTCATGAATGGTACAAGTATTCGAATGTGGAAAAGTGTCAACATTGCACGAGGAAATAGCGATAAGAGCATAGTTTCTCATAGAAATATTTGTATACTCATCAAAAATGTATCAGAAATTTATCTTATAAACACCCAATTAAAAGGATTTCCACAATTGAAAACAAGCAAAAACAAAATAAACAAAAAAAAGTCAGAAGGTGAATTAAAACATCATCTGAATGTTATGCGGCATTTGAGGGTGTAAATTAGTGGAAAAATGTACAGATTTATAGCAAAATTTGCAAACTGATAACAAACCATCTCACAAAACCAGAATACTAGGTTGAGGTATCTCCGCCAATTTCAGACAGAAGAAAGACATATATGTACCTTCAGCCCAACCCAGCTCTATCTTAAGTTTAATAAGAGAACTGGGTTTGGATGAGGTACTATTATGAGTAGAGGGCACTAAAGACCACGAAGTCGAGGTTCAAACCTCAAATTTATCTTTCTATCTATATATCTATCTGACAGAACCATCACTATGAACGAATTTTTTGGTTAAAAAACCCAGCGCATATCATCGAATGACTACAGCATTCACACGATATGGCTACGGTTGACTGACTTTTCTTTCAAAAAATTGAATTTGAATTGAAATGGATATTACCACTCAAGGCACCTATCTATTTCCAGTGGAAAGAAGGCATGGCAGAGAGTTCATAACGAGTACTGAATGCCATTCCGGAAAATGGGTTTGATAAGTTGTTCGATAATTGATGATTGGAATACGTTTTTTTAGTCTATTGTATTATTGGAAATTGGAAATTGTAATTCTTTATATCGTCCCCTTAGTATTAAAATAGCCTATACATTTTTTGATGTTTTGAGAAAATGAATTTCAAACTTTTTGTCGAAAGTAGCTCTCACTCAAATCTCGTTATGTCTGTAAATATTTATTATTTTTTGACTGACGTTTTTACCCATTTTGTGGAACTAGAATTTGACAAAATTTTGACCACATATAAAATCGACGATGGAGAATCCAAAAATTCAATAAAAAAATAATAGTCTATGAGCACATAGGCTATTGTTATACTAAGGGGACGATATATTTGATCGAATATTATAATTTGTTTGATTTTATATTATAAATTTGATTGAATAATTAAGATCTTGTTTTATTGAACATTTTAAGTAGTTTTTTTTTTTGACAATGTATGATGTATGTATGCTAGGACCTTTGGCCACCACAGTAAGCTCCATAGCTATGCATCATATCAAGATGCTTTAGGATTAGATATATAATTACATTCACTTATCATTTGTCAAACGGCAGGTTGTAAACGAAGAGAGAGAAAAAGTGTTTTTAGTTTTTCTGGATAATAGTGGAATATTTGGTGGAACACCATAAAAAAGTCTAACAAATTTCAATTGCAGCTCTGAAAAGGCTAGGGGATATAGAATATGTTAATACTAGACTAGATTTCAATAGCATAATTAAGTACTATGCAGCTTGGAACTATCAAAAAAGGCAGGTGCCATGGGATAACTGACACTTGGTAGAACATTGCCCAGTAAAATTCACCACTTACCTGCTCATATGAGGAAGATACGGAACGCGAACTAAACTTGCTTCCAAATTCTCTACAAATGTACCACTTCTGAAACCATTTGATTCCTGCTGGCTTCCACTTATGAATGCCACTACTACATTGACGTTTGTGTGTTCGCTTATGCGCTGTCATTTTTTCGCAACGCTGCGGTAAACTCAATGTCTTTTGTAAATACGAGTACCTACGCATAAAAAATTTAAAACTCACCAAGTGCACTGAGGCAATGGAAAGGATAATAAAAGAAATAGGGAGTGAGCTAGTGAAAAAATTTAAAATAAATACAAAAGGAAGTAAACTAAAGTAGCAGAAAAGTGCAAACTGTGTGAAAAACTTTACGCTATTCACAAATACATGCATACATACATATGTGTTCTATGTATAAGAAAGAGAAAAAAATATGGAAATAGGAAATAGAAAAAAAAGAAAAGTTGTAAAAAGAAGAACTACAGCTAGGAATAGTAACAAAAAAGTGTTGAACTTGCAAAAAAAAAATTCGCAAAGAATTTTGCAATTTTAGCAAAACTAAAAGCTGGTAACTGAGAAACAAAAAAAGGGAAAACACGAGTATTTCAAAGGGTGGCGGCAACGTGCAGCACGCGGGCATTTACGCCAGTCTACGGGTGTCCGCTCTTGTTGGAGTTTTGGCGTGTGACACAGCGTGCATGTGAAGCGGGGGGTTCGCAATGCCAGCCGTTACCTACTACTGCAACTCGGATGCTTAGAATCGCACTGCTTTTACATGCACACTGTAGTTATTCCCGGTTACTGCAGTATTTTTTGGTGCATTTAGCTAAAATTATTACCAAGCGAAATATACACGAATGAATAATAGAAATGTCATACAGCACTGGAGTGCTGCTGTCCTATTTTTGGCAAATGGAATTTGTTCGGATTGGTAAAGGAAAAAAGCTTGTAAAATTAAAATGAAAAACATATGCCATTTCCAAGCTCACCTCTGCAGTTTTGCGTTAAATTATGTACGCTCGAAATTTTCACAGTGAGTGCACATTTTTAAAGTTATTGATAGAATAAATTAGAATAAGTTAGTAACGTACCTGCATAAAGTTGAATTTTAGACTAAGACTTCAATTTCAACAGCAAATAGAAATGGAAAAAGTTGCGAAAAAGCAATTTTATGTCCATTGATTAACGTCAAGGGAGTGAGGGAATCAAGTATGGCAGAGGTGTTGATGAAACTTCGGGATGAGCTCGTTTGCGGCTTTATTTATATGAGCTTCATAACAGCTTTTTGTTGACTTATTGACCCTTATCGGGTGTCGGGGGAGTTTTTTAATGAGTCATGCACTCATGGGGATATCCTGATGGAATTTATATACCACAACCATAAATTCCATCAGCGCAGTGTATGCTTACATTAATCATTTCATAAGTATAGGACTATGAATAAGTTCGTGCGGTTTTTTTTCGAAATTTGAAACTTTATTGACGTAAAATGGTTACAAATTTAATATTCAAAATATTGTCCATCGCTTACTACTACTTTTTCCCATCTTTCTGGCAATTCACGGATTCCCTTTGTGAAAAATTCGGTCGGTTTTGCCGCAATCCACGAATCGATCCATTTTTTGACTTCATCGTAATTACGGAAGTGCTGGTCAGCCAGGCCATGTTGCATCGATCGGAAGAGATAGTAATCGGATGGCGCAAGGTCTGGACTATACGGCGGGTGGGGTAGGACATCCCATTTGAGCGTTTCTAAGTATGTTTTGACCACTTGTGCAACATGTGGACGAGCATTGTCATGTTGCAAAATAACTTTGTCTTGTCTATCGGCGTATTGCGGCCGTTTTTCTCGCAGTGCTCGGCTCAAACGCATCAATTGTCGTCGGTAGACATCCCCCGTAATCGTTTCATTCGGTTTCAGTAGCTCATAATACACAACACCCAGCTGGTCCCACCAGATACACAGCATAACCTTCAGGCCATGAATATTCTTCGCCGACGTCGATGTTGAAGCATGGCCAGGGTATCCATACGTTGCCCGACGTTTTGGATTGTCGTAATGGACCCACTTTTCATCGCCAGTCACAATTCGATGCAAAAAACCCTTTCTTTTGTGCCGTTGAAGCAGTTGTTCGCATGCCATAAAACGGCGTTCAACGTCTCTTGGCTTCAATTCATACGGCACCCAATGGCCTACCTTTCGGATCATTCCCATGGCTTTTAAACGTTTGGAAATGGTTGATTGATCAACTCCCAAAGTTTTTGCAACCTCTTCTTGCGTTTGAGCCGGATCTTGATCGAGCAATTCCTCCAATTCGGTATCCATGAACTTTGGCGGCGCACCCTCGCGTTCTTCGTCTTCCAAGCCAAAATCACCACTTTTAAAGCGTGCAAACCACTTCTGACACGTTCGCTCAGATAGAGCATGCTCACCATAAACTTCCACCAAGATACGATGACTTTCGGCTGCTTTTTTCTTCATATTAAAATAATGAAGAAGAATTCCCCGCAAAAACACATTATTTGGCACGAAATTCGACATTTTCAAGTGTGGTAAAAATACTGACGTTTGTGCCTTACGACAGTAGCTCTCCAATGAATGTTTGGAAATGTGGATCGATGGAATAATAATCATGTTACGCCATCTGTTGTAAAACCGCACGAACTTATTCATAGTCCTATAACTTCACAGCGATTCAGCGATCTACTCGGTAAATGAAACGTTAAATAATGTTTAGTATGTTAGTAGGAGTGGAAAAGAGTTGCCAAACCGGCCAACACCCTTTGAGTTCTCATTCGTTTCAATGTTGCTGTAGACTGAATTCTCCAAAGAGAATTTGGAAAATTGAAACAGCAAATGTCTCTCTGTGTGAAAGCTGTCTAGTTAAACTCTCTTGAATGAGAGTTGGCAACATTAAAAGTAGTGAGTTATACCAGTTTCCTGAGATATAACCATACTTGCCAGCAGCGAATCTTACTCGTTAACTTTGTTGTTGCTTTCACATGCAACTGAACAGGGTACAGAGATAGCGAGCAGAAGGCGGCTGATCGCTTGATCATTACTAAATTCATTATCCGCAAAGCCGCAATTGTGCAGCGCCGGACTGGATATTAGACCAAACTAACTTTTTTTAAAGAAATTGAGTCATAATTGTAAAAGTATTGGGTGCGCAACTAAGTTCCCGCTGTTTGTCAATAGATGCTCCCAGCAGTGTGTGCTAGTCGATTTTAAAATAAGCTAAACGTCATAAACCAAGCTTAGACATATGGTAAGCAAACTGCTTCGACATATTAATGATTTTGTTTTGGTATCATACACTTTTGGTTTTGTGAAAATGTCTGATTTTGTGCCGAATAATCGTCAGTTGCGGGAAGTGTTGATTTTCCTCTTCTATTCGAAAAAAATGGCGGCTGAAGCGCATCGAGAGCTACAAAACCTTCGAAGACTGTGAATTGGAGGCATTGCTCAATGAGGATCCGTGTCAAATGCAAGATCAGCTTGCTTTAGTATAAGGAGTTACCCGCCAATCCATTTCCAAGTGATTGCATGCTTTGGGAATGATTCAGAAACACTGGACTTGGGTCCCTTATGAGTTAAAACCAAGAGATGTTGAACGTCGTTTTTCCGCCTGTGAACAACTGCTCCAGCGGCAAAAAAGGGAGGGTTTTCTTTATCGCATCGTGACGGGTGATGAAAAATGGATTCGTTACTGCAATCCAAAAAAACAGAAAGTCATTGGGACTGCTCGGTCATGCTTCTATGTCGTTACCTCGGCCGAATATTTACGCTGCCAAGGTTATGCTATATATTTGGTGGGTCCAAGTTGGTTTTATTTATTATGAACTGTTAAAACCAAGCGAACCCATCACTAGGGATCAGTATCGACTTCAATTGATGCGACTGAGCCGAGCACTGCCCGAGAAGCGGCCGCAACACGCGGAGAGGCATGAAAAAGTGATTCTACAGCATGAACCGCTCGGCCTCACGTTGCCAAAACCGTTAAAACCTACCTGGAAACACTGAAATGGGAAATCCTACTCCACCCGCCATATTCTCCAGATATTGTGCCGTCCGGTTATCACCTGTTCCGATCGATGGCACATGGTCTAGCTGACCAGCATTTCCATTCATATGAAGGCATCAAGAAATGAATAGATCCATGGATAGCCTCAAAAAGTGAACAGTTTTACCGCGGCGGTGTAGGAGATCTACCAGAAAGATCGGAAAAGTAATAGTCAGCTATGGGCAATACTTTCAATGATTCACTTGTAACCATTTTTTTAGAATAAAGTTGTATTTTCATCAAAAAACAGCGAGAACTTAGTTGCGCACCTAATAATTTTCTGTTTTTCGAAGTAAGTCTGCAAAATCGGAACATGGGCCGTCAAATTTCCAAATTTAAACTTTTGACAAATAATCAAAATTCGTCCATAGTGATACCATACAGAGGGGGAAACAAAAGAAAAATGGAAAAATTTTGAGCTCGGATTCGTGCTTAGCGCGAAAATTCCCTTCGGGATCACTAGGTCCCATCTTATTCGCAAAACCGATGCAGGGCAGTGTAATTATCGATCTGTTTGTTTAAAATGTTTGTGTTTTTTTGAGGGTCATCCAAAGAAATATACTTGAAGGTGGATGGCTAAGAAAATACCTTAATTCCATTGTAAAAAAATGAGGTTTGGCCAATATCCAAGTGGCTCTAAGCGAATTTGAAATAAACAGCTGATGGGTTGACGTAACAGGGGTCATGAGAGAGGTGTGTTTACGAAAAAACTGAGATTGTCTTGGTGAGATTGTCTTCATTGCCCCCTGAACAACAGCTGATTGCACGAGTGCGTGAAATGTGTGAAATGAGCGGGTAGAATTCTACTGCGGAGTAGCCGTAGTTACTTGCTCAATTTCGTTGTTCACCATAGTTGAGGGCCAAACCATCCTCGATTTAAATCGAAACCTCCTAAAATTCAGAGCATTTTTGCATGCAAATGTTTTTAAATAACCCTTTTTATGACGTGGAGGGGATAAGTTCTAACTTCGAGCGACATCCAGCAAGCCACAAAACAAATTCTTAGTGAATTTTTGATTGAAAGAAGTCGAACTAATAAATGAAGAAAATATAGTAAAACATAAAAGTTTGCCCTTGAAATATGAATTTCTAACCTTCCCGTGAATTACGCGATATTTCATTTCAGCATTGTGAAAACTTTATTAAGTTTCAATGAAAGCAAATATAAAAGGGCTCGAATAAACACAAACATTGTGAATTTTTTATTTACATAACTTTTATTTGTTTATTTTTTAATTCTCCATTTGCATGACTGCCACAAATACACCGAAGAAATACAAACAAGTACACCTTGTGGCCAGCACATTTGAAAAGGAGTAAAGTGGCCGCCTGCTGTAGTCAGTTTATTTAATATTAAACGAATGTTTTTTTGGAAACTTTCATTCCTTCCAGTTATAGCTTAGTGTGACTAAACTTAACTTAGCTGTAGTACAGTTGAATGCCAAAAAACCCCCATGAAGGACATCCAAACGAAAACGTGCCTCATTCACTGGCCACAAAAAGAGTTCAACAAACCAGACATTGGCTTGGTCGACAGTAACCAAAACAACCGCAGAGTATCTGAAATGAATACAAATGAAAAATGGTGGCAGAGATGCCAATGGACATCAGGCGACAGGCATGGAGCAAACGGTGGGTTGCTTAATGCAAGCGGACAAGTGCAACGCTCCCCGGAGATGCAGAACAGTCGAAAGGAAGCATGCAAACAAACACGACAACAAACACGACAACAAACCTAAAAACTCAATTACAACAACGAATGATGAAGAACTTGAACGTAATTTCTGATTGCCCAACCACGTACCACTACCGCACAGCCTGTGCCAGAACTGGCGGCTAAGTCGCCGAGTCGCGTCGAGTCGATTCAAAGTCAGACCAGCCGGAAGGGCTGTTATACGCCGATACCGACGTCAGTCGTCGAAAATTTAGCAACAGTGCAAATGTCACCAGCAGACTAGCGGGTACATTGTGGGGTCGTTAGCAAAGCGAAAGCCGGAACTTGTCGCAACTATACTGAGAGAGAGAGAACTATTCATCGCAGACGCTACACGTAAATGGAAAAAAATAAATTACGATAAATGGCAAGCGCAACGCAAAACATGTGGCATGCGGCATGCGACCACAACCAGCAACCAGCGGCTACAAAGCTCGTAAAACACTCACCTCACACACTAGAAAACAAAAAAAAAAGAAAACACAACGAAAGAAAATAGGGGGAGGGGAGAGAACAAAGCATAATAAAAAGCAAACATATTTCTCGTCCGCTCTGGTAGGCCTAGTATGGCTGGGTAACCAGAGTAGCTACTGCTCAGTGGTCTATCGGAGAAGGCAAGTTTTGTCATAGCGCGCCATGCCAACGTGCGCTGAAATTTCATATTACAACGCCTGAAGGTATACCGTAAACGGAAAATGAGTTGCTGCCCTGTTCAAGGCAGACGAACGCGGCAAGTAGCCGCCTTTCGTTGTCATAGCAGCCGCGTTGCCCTCTGGGTTTGGTGATTCTAGAAGCTGATGGTTACCGCTACTATGACGACTAGAGCAATGTGTACGTGCGTGTATATGTATGTGTGCAAGCTTACTTTCGTGTGTGTACGCTACGCCAAAAATCATATCAACGCGAATCGAATCGGAAATGGTTTCCTGAGTCTGTAGTGGTAGCAAATGAGGAAGAAATATGTAGCGCATACATAATATAACATAACAAAACATACAAACGTAGCGCATGCAGTAGTAAATACCCTGCAGGGAATGAAAAAAATAGTCGAACTAGTTCGAAGAGGACCAGACTTGTACCGCTTATAGAAGGATTTATTCATAGCTTTTTTTGACTTAAACTTTTCGATTAACTTTTATTTGGGTATATTGCAAACTACTAAAGCGAGTACATATTCAATTATAAAAGGTGGCGCAAAATTAATCACCCCACCAGAAGATTTATAAGTTTTGCAAATGGCGTCGTACGTCGATAATATTTTAAACTTGTGAAATAGACAGCTGTAGATATGCAATGGAGCTCACAAACGATAAGATAAAGTTTCCCATCACTCAAAATAATTTTTTTTTAGTTCAATAATTTTTTTATTCGAAGGGAAAATTAGATGATTAATTTTACGCCACTTTGCATATTAAGTATGCAATTGAATATAACGTCGCTTCGATAAGAAAAATATTTAATATTATTTGGAAAGATAAGAAAAATATTATTTTACTTTACTTTTGTAATGCAAAATTCTTTTATTCAATCTTTGAAAAAATACAAATTTTAAAGCGTTCGTTTCGGGAAAAAGTAATCCTTTATTTTTGCATTTAAATTTTGTGCCAATGGTTTAAAATTGTTTTATGGTCAATCTTTAGCTCCTCAGCGATACTGCGACTACTCACATGCCGGTTAACTTCGATTATTTCTGTGTTTGAATTGATATTTTCAACATTTTCATCAAAAATCAAAAATGCTTGAGAACAGAATCGACGAAACCACAGTCGCGACACAATAAACTCCATTCACAATTTCAGCTTGCATTTTCGCCGAAGCAAAAAATCTGTAAAATGTATCGAGCTTTCTCTTTGTCGACTTCCATTCTAACACCCTGTAACTCACAATGGAATGGAACAAACCGAAAACAGCAAAAGAATTTCCTTGGTGTGAAATGGCACCTTGACAACGAGCATAAACTTTAAATTGCTTGATCGATACTTTCCGAGATATCGATCACTACAGCCATAGAATATAATGGATTTCTTTTTCCCCAAAACCAAGATTTATTTTTTTGTCTATTTTTCTTTTACTATGAGTACTTAGAAAATGTATTACTATTATTATTAGCAAATCTAAGGCTGCCAAATAAAGCTTTGTAATATATTAAATTATACAGGGTTGCCTATATTCGACCGTCCCATCTGGCAACCCTGTATCTTTTACAGAGACGTCAGATCGCTTAATGACATACCGCGTTGAAAGCGTCAGTCCAAGCAGACTTTTACCATGGAACATTACACGCCACGCGAGCGCTCAAAAATTGTTGAAATTTACATTCAACAAAAGAAGTCAAAAGAAGAAGAAGAAGAACAAAATCATCATGTCCGATGAGACTCATTTCTTATTGAATGGGACGGTAAACAAGCAAAATTGCCGTATTTACGCCACTGAAAATCCTCACGAAATTCAAGAGGTACCTCTTTACGACGAAAAAGTCACTGTTTGGTGTGGCGTTAGTGCGAAAACGATTATTGGACCGTTTTTCTTCGAAAATGAAGATGGTCAAGCTGTTACCGTCAATCAGGAGCGTTATCGCGATATGATAACCACTTTTGTGATGTCAATTATTCGTCGAAAGCATATGAGGCAGTTCTGGTTTCAACAAGACGGCGCTCCACTACACACAGCTCGCACCACAATCGATTGTTTGAAGAAATTGTTTCCTCGTCGTTTGATGTCGAAAAATGGCGATTTTGACTGGCCACCGCGTTCGCCCAATTTAACGCCACCTGACTTCTTCTTGTGGGGATATTTAAAATCAAAGGTTTAAATAATATTAATAAGCCAAAGACCATAGAAGAGCTCAAGAACAACATCCGTGAGGAAATAGCCGCTATTTCAGCCGAAATGTTAGCTAAAACTATGGAAAATGCTGCAAAACGGGCACAATACGCCGTACAGACTCAAGACGGCCATTTGAGAGATATCATATTCAAAAAGTGATGTCAACAAATCTACTTGAACCAAATAAAATGATTATTATCGTCAACATCAAAAAAATTTAGTTTTTCTTTGATTTAAAAAAAACACATGGGTCCGTCGAATATGGGCAACCCTGTACTTAATAAAAGAGGTTTCATCTTTATTCATGATTTAATTTTATTTTTAATTGCGATTTTTAATCTCAAATAAGTGGTTTTGGTCAATTGACTACTCTTACGAGTATAACATATCTATGTATGTAAAAAGTTGTAGTTGCTTGTGTGGAAAAAAGGCCGTTACCTGACTAGTTGAGTCGGCGATTCATACTAGTTAGGGGTTAGTTTACAACTAGTACAATTGACTACTGGGTTATAACATGCATACCTATACTTAGGTAGACACATACATGCATATACTTATATACCATACCTACAGGGAAACTTCCATTGTTTGGTAGACAATTTCGGACAATTTAATATGATTACTCGAGTACTACTGGAAAATTTACTAAAACAAGAGAAAGCGCTGGAAGAATATTAAACAATTCATATTTTTCTTTTCGTATATATTTTTTAAAAGTTTTTGAGATATTTTTGATGGTTATATCAAAGCTAATAAGTGAGTGATTAAAGCGAAAAATGGATTAAGTGAAAATCATAACTAATTGGCCGACTAGAAAGCCGCCTAAAAAATCGAAATAAGGCTGCTACAAGAAAAAAATTCCCCCCGCATAGAACAGCAAAGTTTAAAGTCATTCAGGAGTTGATATGAAAAAAATCAAACATAAAGAGAGTAGATACTAACTTCTCATGGCACATCATACATATTCACTTGACGAGTTTCGCCTGCAGGGCTGTGCTACAGGATACCCAATGGTGGTTAGAAACACTAACTCGCACAAAAGCAAAAACAAACACAGCCGCTTTCAACAGCAATATTTCGTGAGAGGCTGACTGTGGAGGGGTCGATATTTGTGACGCCTGATTGTGGCAAGCACTGCGGTTGCCGTTTATCATAGGATGCCATAGAATGGAATATTCACACAAATGTAAAGTTATAGCGTAATGTCTGTATGATAGTGAGCGAGAAAGGCATGAGGGCGATTCTATGTACATATTTAGCAAGCCTTTCTACGATTGTGTTATTTTGTACCTCTCTCGTTTGGGGTTCATTTTTTTACCAAAGTACGAAATGAAAGTTGATAAATGAAAATATAATAAGATTTTTCTTTATTTACGGATGCATAATTGCTTTTACTTCAAAACTTTGATCAAATGTTTGGCTCGAAAATTATTCCTGCATCCTTCATTTCGTGGAAGGACAAAACACATATTTTCTCTTCAACGCTAAGGTTCGAATTTCTTATTACATGGATGCTGCTTTAGGGACAACCTTCTTCAAGCGGCACTGTTCCGACGCAGTTGTTAAGTACTGAGAGCCTGAGGAATGGAAAGCCTTTCTTTAAGAAGTGCCTGTATGCCGTAGAACCAGACGCATTCAGGATGATAGCAATGGTTATGCCTTCACTGTACGATTGAATATTTGCTTGATCTCTTAATCTTCTTATTTGGCATCGAATGAAGATAAACCTTAAGAGGGGTAGTCCGAATTTTCAAAAGATTCAATTTTTGTTTGCTTGAAGTATTGTATAATATCTTAAAAATATTGTGTGATCACCGCAAGGGACTTCTGAAGAAACTGGCTCTACACAAATTGTTGAAATTTTGCTAAAGTCACCCATATCAAAAGGAAAATTGTTTTTTATCGTCATCAGAAACTTGAACAAATCCGCAAATTGCATCTTGAGTCCTAAGATGGAGCGGGTTTAGCATAAAACTTCCCTTACATTTATTTAAAAGCTTTAATTGTGTATTATTTAAACAACAAATGAAAGCCTATGAGGCATGTAATACTCGGTTTGGCAAAAACTGAGTTTTCAGCATTATAAATACATATGTGGGAATGTAAAGCTTTAACCAACTCCGCGCAATTATCATTACACTTCTTACTGATGTTCAGCTTTTGAGTTCGTTTGAGGAAGAAACTACGTTGGTACTGTGTCTAGAGTCAAGTGCTTTCGCTGGTATTTTTTTTTTAATTTTTTTTTTATATATGACACATAACATTTTTTTTCCAATATCCACAACTGAAAAGTAATTTCATTCGAGCTAAAACTAATGACAATTAATGAAAATTTTCAATCAACACATTTAAACGAATTCTAAAGTTGTCGAATTGTCATTATTTGTTTCGGCTACTTGGTTCGCGCTTACCTACAGCTAACTATCGCGTCGAAATGCGAATATTCCCGTAAGACATGTCGTTTTTGTATTTAAATCCACTTTGAGAATGCAGCTTACCCCCTTTCGCTAACCTAATAGGAAATGTTATGTGAACAGTGAACGCTGCAATGCAAATGTTAACATTTTTTATAAGACACTTTCAGGCGCACATAGAGCCGTAACTACATACTACATATTAACCCTCTAGTACCCAAGACCGCCTGTAGACGGCCTAAGTTTATTTCACGCTTATTCCCTTTTAAAATACCATTTCGTTACTTTTTAAACTCTTTCTAATTCCGGAAAGTCCCAGAACTATTGCTGGTGCATTTGCAGCAGCGTCTTGTTTTTTAATCAGCCGTCATAGTCATTTGAAGTCGGAAAATAGTGAAAAGCGCTCAAATTAATTATTCTGCAAAAGTGGTGTATTTTAAAAATTAAATAAAAATATTAGAAGTGTATTTAGCTTATAATAAAAATTATCATAGTGTTGCTGGTTGTGTTCAAAATACGAAAGTTAAAAATAATAACAAAAAAAAAGTGTTTCCTGTATTTTATAAACCTTTGAAGACAGCCCGTCTAGAGGCGGTCCTGGGATAACTCGGAATAAATAACACTATGCGTTAAGTTTGAAATTTTGATATTTTTAGAGGGGGGCTAAGCTTAAAGTTTTGGTTTTTTAGAAATGGATCAACGACAAAAGTCTAAATTATCATCCCTCAATGATGAAGATATTGCAACATTTTTGGATTTACTAGAAATCGACGATGATACAGACGTGGAAGAAGATTTCGAAGATCTTTTAGACGAAAATGTGGACGATGCAGAATTACCTATCGACACTGGAATTGACGAAGTGATTAACAGGGCGGTAAATTTGTCAGATTCTATGCTGGAATCAAAAGTGTGTGTCAATTTATGTAATAGGACTATGAATAAGTTCGTGCGATTTTTTCTAGAAATTTGAAACTTTATTGACGTAAAATGGTTACAAATTTAATATTCAAAATATTGTCCATCGCTTACTACTACTTTTTCCCATCTTTCTGGCAATTCACGGATTCCCTTTGTGAAAAATTCGGTCGGTTTTGCCGCAATCCACGAATCGATCCATTTTTTGACTTCATCGTAATTACGGAAGTGCTGGTCAGCCAGGCCATGTTGCATCGATCGGAAGAGATAGTAATCGGATGGCGCAAGGTCTGGACTATACGGCGGGTGGGGTAGGACATCCCATTTGAGCGTTTCTAAGTATGTTTTGACCACTTGTGCAACATGTGGCCGAGCATTGTCATGTTGCAAAATAACTTTGTCGTGTCTATCGGCGTATTGCGGCCGTTTTTCTCGCAGTGCTCGGCTCAAACGCATCAATTGTCGTCGGTAGACATCCCCCGTAATCGTTTCATTCGGTTTCAGTAGCTCATAATACACAACACCCAGCTGGTCCCACCAGATACACAGCATAACCTTCAGGCCATGAATATTCTGCGCCGACGTCGATGTTGAAGCATGGCCAGGGTATCCATACGTTGCCCGACGTTTTGGATTGTCGTAATGGACCCACTTTTCATCGCCAGTCACAATTCGATGCAAAAAACCCTTTCTTTTGTGCCGTTGAAGCAGTTGTACGCATGCCATAAAACGGCGTTCAACGTCTCTTGGCTTCAATTCATACGGCACCCAATGGCCTACCTTTCGGATCATTCCCATGGCTTTTAAACGTTTGGAAATGGTTGATTGATCAACTCCCAAAGTTTTTGCAACCTCTTCTTGCGTTTGAGCCGGATCTTGATCGAGCAATTCCTCCAATTCGGTATCCATGAACTTTGGCGGCGCACCCTCGCGTTCTTCGTCTTCCAAGCCAAAATCACCACTTTTAAAGCGTGCAAACCACTTCTGGCACGTTCGCTCAGATAGAGCATGCTCACCATAAACTTCCACCAAGATACGATGACTTTCGGCTGCTTTTTTCTTCATATTAAAATAATGAAGAAGAATTCCCCGCAAAAACACATTATTTGGCACGAAATTCGACATTTTCAAGTGTGGTAAAAATATTGTTGTTTACGCTTCAAATAAAAAACTTATACTGACGTTTGTGCCTTACGACAGTAGCTCTCAAATGAATGTTTGGAAATGTGGATCGATGGAATAATAATCAAGTTACGCCATCTGTTGTAAAACCGCACGAACTTATTCATAGTCCTGTTACCTAAATTATACAACAGACACTTGAGCCTTAACCCTCCGATGGGCGCAATTTTTAAAACCTTTGGTTGGGGGAAAATTCGCAAATTTATTCATAATTTGGTCGTCAATACTCAATGGAAATACCTCAGTAGCAAGTCCAATCTCCTGCAATGTCAGTTATGGCCTAGCACCGTCAGAGCCTATTTTCCACTAGTTTTTCTACGGGAAAAGACCTCCAAATTTTCCGATTTTGTCGAGAAAGTTGATCTAAATTACATGGCTTGCGTCCGCGAAGCTTAATTTTCATCAGAGCCCATCATTTTCTATGGGATTTGCATCCGGTGCCTTAGATGGCTAATCTAATATGGCAACTCCATTTTGGCCAATCATTTTTCAACGTGTTTTGCACTCAACATTGTTTTCTCCAAAGTACTGCGAAATTTCAGTTTATTGGCCAGCAAGTGCCTGCGAATCGTTCCGTAAGATACGTCAACACCTTTTGCTTTCAATTTCACAGCAGCTCTACGTGCTTGCACTTCCGCTATCAGGAAAATCATCAACGTTATCGACCTTTTTATAGCGATTTATCCACTTGCTAACGAACTGCTTCGACTTTCCCATATATTTCGCAGCAGCAGTTTGCGTTACTTTGGGTCCTTTTTCATGCAAAAATAGAAAAATTGCCTCAAAGCGAGAGTAGTAAACCGCACTCATTTCGAAAAAGCACTCAATTGAAGACTAAATTTGACAGACAGCTGACTTATTACAAAAAGCATGAAGGACTAAGGTGACCTCTATGTCATAGAAAAAGAAACAGGATGCTCTGATTTTTATCTACGTGTAACAGTGACCACGCTCTTATGTAACAGACTGTAAACAGAAATATGTTAAATTAACGCCCAAAGTCGAAAAATGCCTGACTAAGCCGGGGTGACCAACGGAGGTTGAAGTACTAATACAGATTAAATAATTATCACACAAAACATTTTTTTTTAATTTGAATTTTTTATTAAATATTTCCTAAACTATAAATTTAGATCCAAAAATCTTTAGGAGAAATTAAATGCAGATAGAGTTCTATTTATCGGAGCATTAGGACCATAGACTATGCAGTTAAGAGTAATGCGAAAACCTTCATATATAAGTGAATTTCTGCAGAGAGTAATACAATTTATTTGCTGAAAAATAAAAAGGCAGTCAATTTGGCCAAAACAAGAATGAACGAAACTGAAAAGAGATGTCTCCTATTATGTTATTGATATCATTTGAATCCTTTGAAAAAGCCTAGCTATAACTATGTAAATTTTATCGTCGAATATTGAGAGCTTTTTTCTTCACCTAATTTAACTAAGCAAAGGTAATTTAAAGAGATTAATTTATTTAATCCAATTCAATGGAAAGTCAAAACCATCTGGCAAGCTTTAAATGCCATTGTATAACGAAATTTGTATTCAAACTCAACCATGTTTTTCAATCAATTTGTTTTTCTTAGTATCCCTGCTTGTTTGGCCTATTCCCTAAGGCTTAAGCAATTAAGTATGCAAATCAAAATGTGTAAAATCGACAATCAAAAAGTACCTGCATAACAATAGTGTTAGTGAGCATTCATAGCTGGGCTAACATTCAACTGATGTTGGTGTAAAAACGGGCACGAATATGCTTGCAAGTAGAGTAGTACTCGGATGTACACTATACCAAAAGCCAATTGCAGGACACCCTATGAACTTTTATTTGAACTTAACAGGAATGCTATTTTAGCAATTTTTTTAATATTATTATTTATTTTTCCATATTTTAATTTGTATTTTGATAAAAACTCGTGAAAACGAGTATTTAATATTAAACTTTAATTAACAGAATTATAACTTTTTATCGTTTCTTTAGTTTTTTCTCAATTTAAAAAAATAAATTCTATATTTAAAAAATTAAAATTATTTTTAATTGAACTTCGCTACTAAAAAATTTAATGTGTGATCAATTTTTTTACTTTTAATTTCATGTGCAATTTAATAATTATATCCCAAGGGCTGAAGTGACACTCTTTTTGTCGCTGGGTGTACTCGTGTATGCGTTAAACAATTGGACAATACATGCATAGATCTATCAAACACACACCTGTAAATCTTTATATATACGTAGGTAGGGTATTAGGTGTTAAAATTTAACCACAAAATTTTGATCTCGTAATTTAGGGATATTTTTAAATTAGTCCCGGCAATGCGGAATTCATGGCGGGACTCAGCTTGCAACACATTAATTGGAAGGAAACTAAACCTATAAAGTAAAGCAATTTAAAATTTAAGCTAAACTGGTTTTAACCACTTACTGCATTCATTAAAAAAGCATTGAGAGAAAATTGTTTCACGGTGGAAATTGCTTTGTTTAATGATCAATAAAACCATTCAAAGAAAAATAATGAAAAAGTTTTATTTTAAGTATTTTTAGACTAAGATTTATTGTAGGTTTCCACTTCGTGCCCTCTACTCATTACAGTATCTCATCCAGACCCAATTCTCTTATTGAACTTAAGAAAGAAATGGGTAAGGCTGTGCGTATGTGTGAAATGACTCAACCTTCTCCGCTGCATTCAAGAAAAAGATGCATTAGAGTCTCCTGGAATTCAAAACAAAAGCGACAAGAGTTCGTGCACCATATCCAGATCATTCGCAGATGACTGCGCAGTCTGCAATGCCCTGTGAGAATGCCCGTGAGTATTCTCAGTTTTTTTTTGGTTGTACCCTCCCAGTGAGGATATCGCCTGGTTTAGCCCAATAACTTAGTGCCAGCTAACCTCCGTTAATTTTAGCTCTTCACTCATAAGCTTCTCCTTGATGGTGTATTGTCACATAGCAAAGAGGGCCTCGAGTTCTATTAATGACGCGGCCGCAGCTTCTCTTGCCAATGCGTTCGCCGGCTGCGATTGTGAGTTCCTGAGGGATTCAGTTCTCGACACACATTTTTTCCTTTACTCAAGCCGTATCGGAAGTTTTTTTTACCGAAACTTATATAAAAACTAGTTGTAAAGTATAGAAAACAGTTGAAAAAACGGAAAAATTATTATCCGTCTAGAAAGTTGGGTATATCGACTTTATTCAAATATTTTTTTTGTCAAAAAGTAGGCACTTACTCCCTTAGTGTGTTTTGAAAATGAATCACTCGCACTTTAATTCTGTTTTTTCATCCACTTGCACAAAAGTGGGATTATTTCGAAATGTCACAAAATTATAGACAATTTTTTGCATTTTATTATTGCCAAATATGATACTCGTATATATAGGGTGGGCCATGTAAATTTTTTTTTTGAATCGGCAATAAAAAAAAAACTAATCAATGTTTTTTCAAACTTTTTTATTTTGAAGACTGAACAAACGTCATTTATGAATGAAAAATAATATCGTTCAAATAACTGCCACGACTGGCTTTAGAGTAGGCCATTCGATCAACCCAATTTTTAAGCACATTTTCGATTGTTTGGGCTCCAATTTCATTAATGGCAACTTCAATTTCGTGTTTTTAAGCATCAATCGTCTCTGGATGGTTCGCATAGCATTTGTCCTTAACGGCTCCCCACAAAAAATAGTCAAATGGACTTAAATGCGGCCAATTGATATCGGATTTCAAAAACGGTAGCCAAAAGTTCGAGTGTAACTTTGGCTGTGTGACAAGTTGCACCGTCCTGTTGAAACCAAATGTCGGCCATGTCATCCTATTCAAGTTTTGGAAACAAAAACTCGTTGAGCATGTCACGGTAACGCTCGCCATTTACTGTAACCGCGGAAAAGGAAAAAGACTCGCCACTTTGAAAATAGGTTTTCAATATTTCCCAATTTTGTTCAAGCGTATAGAGTCCCATTTCGTAAATTTCAAACCTTTAAGTAAATTATGAATACATTTGACATCTCATTTGTCTTACCATTCTCAAAAAAACTAGGTGGTTCAAAAAGCAAACGCTGTATGGCCCACCCGTATTTTATGGACGAAAATTGTTCGAATTATTTTGTAATACTCAATTCTGGAATAAAATTTAATATGGACCCATATGCGGTAACGGGTTAAAAGTCACATACATATTTATTAATACAAACAAATCTTTATTTTATTAAATTGAAAATTATTTTTAAAATTGTCTTTAACCTTCCTATACCCGCGCGTTGCTCTGTGAGACCGAGAAAATGATTTTACGTAAATTTTTGTTTTTCCAGAAACTCTACAAAGTTGAATTTGCTGCTAGCTTCCGGTTTTCTTGCAAGCTCTATATTAGTGTTGATTTGGCGTTTGCACTAGACAGGCGTGTTGGTGAATTTTATAAAAATTGGTCTGTGAGACCGACGCGGGTATATGTGTAATTTTTTGTGAAGTTAAAGCAGTTATTTTGTTTTTTGTTTCTTTCTTATTTTTTTACGTTTTACTATTTTGCAGGTACTTTTTAATATTATAATGAATGAAGGACAAATCAGACTACTTTTGGAGGAAAAAAATTCGACTTCTGATTATGAGGATGAAAATGACAGCGACGTTGAAGACTTTGTTGCAGGAGATGTAGAAAGTTATGATACCGAGCAAGCAGATGATGAAGAAATCGACGAGGAGTTAAATGAGATAGATGATAGAGAATTTTATCTTGGTAAAGATGGGCACACTAGGTGGAATATTGATGATCCGTCAAATCGTATAAGACGTCTCGCTAGGAATAAAGTCACTCAACTGCCAGGGCCTAGAAAGAAGCAAAAAACTTGAAGGAAATAGGCGAGGTTTGGAGATTATTTTTTACTGAAGTTGTTATAAATCGTATTGTAAAGTATACTAATGAACATATTGATCTCATAAAACCTAATTTTTCAAGAGAAAGCGACTGTACCTATACAGGCAACATAGAAATCGAAGCCCTTTTAGGCCTTTTAATCTTTGCTGGAGTTATTAGAAATAGTCGCTTGAATGCTAAAGATTTATTCAAAACAGATGGTTCCTTCCCGGAGATATTTCGATTAACTATGAGCTGGAAACGATTTTATTTATTAATGCGTTCTCTAAGATTTGACTTTAAAAGCGTAAGTTTTCTTTTTAAGGCAGATTTTTACATGAATTGCGATATGCCATGATTTTTTATTTCAAGGCTAAAAACTAATATAATTTATAATTTATGTATTGTCCAAGAAGTGTTTTTAAGTTATTATAACTCATTTTTATTTATGTGAATAAAAAAATATGTTATTGTTTTGTTTTTGTAGTACTTAAGAAAAAATTATCGATTTTGATGGCTTTTTTGTTAATCACTTAAAATCAATAAAATAAGTGAATACAAATTTAATGCGTGGTTTTATTTTTTTAATACATCTACGGGATTGAAAAATAATAATTTGTTTTTAGTTTTGTTTGAAAAAACTAATATTTTATGTAGTTTGAACTTTCGGTCTGTGAGACCGTGCGCGGGTATGTGTGTTACAAAAATTACCGCGGGTATAAGAAGGTTAAAAAGTCAAGGTCAAAGTCATATACAGGGTAATTTTCAGAATTTTAATTATCACACCAGTAAATGCTTCTTTTCTGCTTGATTTGCAAAAATGTCTGAACAACAAAAGTTTACTCAGTTCGACTGAATGAGTTGATTCATTGGAAAATACTAATGCAACTAAGAAAACCGTAAAAAATTATTGGAAATTGAAAATCGTTTATTATAAAAAAAAATTTGTAGTAAAAAGTGCTAACTATTTTGACTTCCATAGATACAAATTTTCAGGATCCCGGAATTAATACAAGCTAGTCCCGAAATTTCCGGTATTATAATCTTTAATATGTATGCATGTAAGCACACACATATTTTATAATTGTTTAATGACACAACCACACACGCAAGTTGGTTGATGTGCGTGAATACTCGTATTGCCAACATATTCGTGGAAAAACTCAACAACAATGTATTATAACTCAGAGTCCCATGTGTGCAAGCGAGTATAAATAGCAACAATATAAAATTGACTGTCAAAAACTGGTGAAACCTATTTGCATTTTCAATTTAGGTTAAGATTAGCAATCAGGATCAAGCATTTTAGGTAAGCACTTACACATACTAGCTCACATGTTTGCATGTACATACTTATGTGTATATGGATGAAGTCAGGCAAATACTCGCAAAAAACAACAGCAAATAGGCGCACTTACTATATACATATACACATTGCAATGAGTATGAAGGACTGAAGAAGTGCTTTTGAAATGTGTGCCATTGGTTTGGTGCTGCTACAATGGGTTTAAGTAGTTCGACAGGTTGAAAAGAGTTGTACGTGAAATGTTTGTAAGTATATAATTGTTCAATAGAAAGCGTTTTATTTGAGTTAGCATATCAATAAGGTAGGGTATTCAATAAATTTTATCACATAAATATATGTATGTACATATATATGGAAGACAAGCCACAGGTGTATTTATTTGCAAAGGTTAGCAGAGCAAATATCAATTCGATCTCATATTGGGTAGGCTTGAAAGTTTGGTAACAAATTGCTTTAAATTCGAAAATACCTGGTAATATATGCGTTTGCATGCCGCGGCTAAAAATGATTTTGGTATAAGGTCAGAGTTTAACAAAACACTCGGCCGTAGTAGGCAAAATACTAAAATTATTGAGCCGACATAGTTTTTAGTATTAAGTGATCGGTAATGTTCCAAAAAAAGCGATGTCATATTGAAGAGGAAAATGTCTTAGTCAATTGATGAATACGTGTTGCTATAAATATAATATATGATAGGTTAGGTAAGCTACGCATAAACCTTTGGTCCCTAGCGATACCAGATAAAGACTGACCTTTATTAAGATTTAAAGTAGTTATCATCTAGGATGTCAACGCTTTTAGCAAACCTAAGCAGCGCAGGAGTATCTATTTTTGAAACATCCTGCATACCCTCAAATTGTGGGGCTCCCAGGCATTTCGAGCGCGTTTTTTGATAATGCCCGACAAAAACAAAGAAGATGCTCTAAAGTTTCTTCTGTATCCTCACTGCACTTCCTGCATTTTTTCGTTGCTTGCAATCTCTATCTTATTCGCATGCGCAGCCAATAGATTACGACCTGTTAGCATACCTATGATAGTTCTGCAGTCCTTTCGCGAGAGCGTAAGTACGAATTGTGTCAGTTTTTTGTCGTTAGTTCTACACATAACTTTTGCTGGTTTGCATGTGGTCAGATTAGTCCACCTAGCTTCCACTCGCCTTTTCATGTGGTCGTCCATTTCATTGTATATTGTATTTAGCGGTTTGATATGTCATTCTCTTGCTCAAAAGGTAGTCTAACAGCACCTTTTGCTACCTCATCTACTATTTCGTTCCCCATAATACCTTTCTGACCCGATACCCAATAGATTTGCAGCCTTATGTGTGCGGCTAACCTTTTTATGGCTTCCCTGGTCCGTTGGACTTAATACAATATGAGGTTTTTGTTCCGGCTTGACTGTCCACGTAAATATTAATTATTGAGTTATTTTCAGTTTTTGTGTAGGCGAGGCTTTCCCAGCAGCAAAGGCTTCCGCTTGGAAAATACTACTCTGATCCAGTAGCTTGATTGGGTGCCTAATCCCTAGTTTTGAAAAGTACATACCCACTCCCACTCCGTTTAAAGTCTTAGAGCCGTCTGCGTAAATGTGAAAATTTCTACAGTCAGGCTTCATGCCTTTGTGCCATCCTCCCTCTTCAATTGTAGTGTGAAACCTTCTCTCTAAATTAAAGCGCGGAGTCATGTAGTCTGTGGAGGCTCTACTCCTGTTTCCAATTGAGCTATGCCCGAAGATTCTACAAGTGAATACTCCAGCAGCCACCAACATCTCCGCGGATTTCGCTGCCCGATTTTCCGATTTAAGGTCAATAGATGGCATACTGAGTATCATTTCCAGAGCGGCCGTTGGAGTTGTTTACATCGCTCCTGTTATGCACAGGGCAGCGAGTTGCCGAATTTTTTCCAATGACAAAAAAATATTTCGATTTTCTTGTTGTAGTTCACCATACCAAGGCTTCATACAGCAATATCGGTCTGACTATTGCCGTGTAAAACCAATGCATCAGTGAAGGCGATAGACCCTAAACAGTACATTGTACATTACTAGCCTTTTTCACCCTTTCTTCAACATTGTGCTTCCACAGTAAATATACGATAAGATGGATTTATTTTAATGGCAATTTTTTAAAGTAATTTTTTCTCACAAAAGGTTCTAATTTAGATTAACAATCATCAAAAGTAACTTTTGCGGTAAAGTAAGAAATTCTGAATATTTTTCGTTAGATGTCGAAAGAAAGCGCCGAAAAAGTGGAATCTTATCGCCCTACAAAACAGATAGGCCTTTGTTTTTGAGTCACTATTTTCTCAAAAAAATGATGCCCACAATTCAAGACCGAAAAATTATCCAAAATCACTAATTCGGCTTCAGAAAAATACATGGTACCATCGAACAAATACACAGACTCGAAAATAGTATTCACAAAACATTTGAACAGAAGAAGTATTGGACAGTCGCAATTCTCGATATATCTCAAGCCTTTGGCCGTGTCTGGCATGACGGCTTACTTTTTAAAATAAAGGCTACTCTACCCATAAATTATTATATCTTTATCCAGTCTTACCTAAAAAATCGGCACTTTTTGTAAAACAAAATGAAGAACTTTCTCAGCTCTGCGAAAGTTTAGCTGGTGCAACCCAAAGCAGTATTATGGGTGCCATCTTACACTTGCTTTACCCTGAAGATCTATCTGTTACTGCGGAAACTATCGTCGGAACTTTTAGAGATGACATCGCTTTACTCTTATTGACTTCCTCCCTGATGTGGCTTCTCTTAAACTCAAAAAAGCATTTGATGAAATAACTCAATTGCTCAAAGACTGGAAAATTACATCAAATTAGACAAAGTCTGTTCAAGTTACTTTTACACTCAAACGAAATTCTTGTGCACCCGTTAAACTAATAACAAAATCATGCCCCAAAGTAATGTGACAAAATATCTCGGAACGCAAGGCACTGGGAATCAAACTCCGAACTCTTGATCCCACTACCCGAACCGCATCATCGTCCTGGCAACCCTTTATGTACGAAACGCTTTTAACAGCTTTCGATAGATAGACATCATAAAGGCACTACGAGAATGGTTTCGAATACCTGCATACCTGCTAAGGATTCTCCGGAGCTACCTGAGTGAGCGTGAACTGCTGTACGACACATCAGACGGCCAGAATATAAAGCGTTAACGTCTGGCGCAACTCAAGAATCTATTCTCTGCTCCGATCTGTGGAATCTGAGGTACGACGAGATCTTGAGCATAGAAATGCCAGAAGATACATGTCTAGAAGGATACGCGGACGCTATAGCGACGATTATGTCAGTCCGGGACACTGAGGACGCTAGGAGGAAGCTGAACCGGTGATAAGGACGCAAATATGGCTTGAGAACCACGGCCTGGAACTCACCAAACATAAAACCGAAGTCATTCTTATGTCACGAGGTCACATGCCACTCGAGGTCAGCATGCAAATAGGCAACACGTCCTTAGTCACCCAAAAAGTAGCGAAATATCCAGGTATCCTACTTGACTGCAGGCTTAATTTCTGGGCCCAGATACGGCATGCAGCTACCAAAGCAGCACAGGTCACTGGAATGCTAAGTAGATTTATATCAAACATCGGTGGGCCAACACAAAGCCTAAGAAAGCTAACTCCGGCGGCCACAAACTCAATTCTCCTGTACGGCAGCGAATTATAGAGAACTGTGTTAAACTGCAAAGCCAAGCACAAAGCAGCACTCAAAGTTGCCTCAGTCTATCGCACTGTCTCTGCCGCTGCAGTCTTTGTAATCAGCGGGGAAATACCCGTCGAACTCATGGCCTGGGAACAAAGGGACTCCAAGAAGAAACACGTCATTACTAGCGTCACGGAACGGAGATGTCAAACCATGCTGTGGTGGCAAAGCCGATGAGACAACTGAGTGGCATATGGACGGCGAAACTTATTCCGTCAAGAGGAAAATGGGTCGAAAGGAACTTCGAAGAAGTGAATTACTTCTTAAGCCAGTTCGCCTCGGAAGTTCCAAAGGAACTTCGAAGAAGTGAATTACTCTTAACTCAGTTCCTCTCGGACTACGGATACTTCCGGCAATACCTATAGGTCTTTTTCTCCCTCTGCTACCGCCAGCATCGAATACTTTCAGAGCCGGAGCATTTCTATCACTTCGGACGACATGACCCAGCCAACGAAACCGCTGGATTTTTATTCGCTTCGCTATGGCTATGTTGTCGCAAAGCTCGTACTGTTCATTGTTCTTTCGCCTGCGATACTCACCGCTGCTAGCGTGCAAGGGTCCAATAATCTTTCGCAGAATCTTTCTCTCAAACATTCCAAGGAGCGCCTCATCGGATGTTGTCATCCTTCAAGCTTATGCGCCATATGATGGGACAGGCATAATGAAAGATTTATGAAGTACATACTGGTTTTTTTCGTCGAGAGAGGACTTTACTACTCAATCGCCTACTTAGTCCAGAGCTGAGCTATATTAAAGAAAATGTATCTTTAAGCATCAACTTCTGCACAATTTTGCTCCAGCTAACTAAAAAACACTGGAAAGTTCTATCAAAAGCGGGAAAGAAAATTGCTACAAACACCCAATTGTTTGTTACAGTTTTAAAATTACATACATAAATACTTCATTTTGCTCATTTTCCATTCCGCACATTCTGGAGCATAAACCTGAACTACGACATAGCCTAGAATGTGTGTGCGTATGTCAGCGTATATGTGTGAGTGAATGTGTATGTCCTCTTTGTTTTGTCACAATTTTGTAACGCTTGCAACAAAAATCAGGAAAAAAAACAAAAAAGTTTGATTTCTTTGAAGGACTCACAAGCATAAACCCGGTTACGTTGAGTACTAAAAACTATTTTAAAGGTATTGTTGCAACAGGAAGAGGAAGCACATCGCATTTCAACTACATATGTATGTGTGTATGTGCATCGCACATGCGAAGAAATCTACTGCCAACTGAAATTTCATAAGAAATAATAGTACTCAGTATGAAAAAAAAACATGTTAGCACAAATTGTGAGAATTTTTTACGACAAAACAACAGCAAGAAAAGAAAATAAACACATATACGCACACACTCAAATGCAATAAATCTGAGCATGAATGGGGCTGATGGCTGATGGCTGGTGGAGCAGGTGACTGCCTGACTACGCAAGTCATTATAGATAGATGTGTGGGTCATGTGCAAATGGTGGAATATGAAGCCCAAGACGACTGCAAATTTAGGCCAAGTGCTCGAGAGTTAAGTGCTACGCAAATACACATACAGACACACACATACCTGTACATGAATGCTAGATGTTGGAAAATTAAAGTACGTACGTACACCTGTAAGCATCACAGAAATAGATGTCTATAAAATTATATATTTACACTCGCATGTAGGATGTCGCAGTTAGAGCAGAGAGTTGCGAAGCAGATACTTTTACACGGTGTTTCCTTGCTGTTGCTGGCTTCAAAGTTATAAAGTATTCTTTTTAGCACGAAAACGGATGCTTCTACTATCTGAGCACACATATACACATGCATTGTAGAAGTGTAAAGGAACACGGGTTTACACTTACGCAAATAATTGCCTTGCAGGAGAACTCACTAGTATCGAACTAGTTTAGGTTTAGTGTACTTAGATCCACTATTAGTTGGAGTTCCTTTCCTTTCTATATTAATTTCTTACAATGACCTCCTGAAGTGAAACCTCTCTATGAGGGGCCGCAAAAAGAATTATCAAGTGTTAATTGCCCCTCGTAGCAAGTCTTCTTCGATAACTCGCAACTGATAGTAAATTCGACAGTAGAGCTTTAGTACGCTATGCATCTGTTTGCCAATAGTTTCATAGTTTTGAACCAGAGTTAAATTCAATTTTTATATTTATTGCGAATCAAATTGTAACCGAACGTTGTTAGTTGTACAGGAAAGATTTCATATGCACGTGAAGCTATAGATTTTACCTATGTAGAGGGTTGCCCATATTCGACGGACCCATCTGGCAACCCTGTATCTTTTGACAGAGATGTCAGATCGCTTAATGACATACCGCGTTGGAAACGTCAGCCCAAGCAGATTTTTATCATGAAACAGTACACGCCATGCGAAATTTACATTCAACAAAAGAAGTCAATTATGAAAACTCAACGTGCGTATAAAAAATTAAATAAGTGAAAAGTGCGCCTTCTAAGAATACCATTAAACGTTTGTACGAAAGGTTTTCGACTGGTGATGCTCTTTCTAATCCAAAGAGGCCAAATCAAAACCGACCAAGGTGATCGGATGAGAATATTGCTCTTGTATGGGCCAGTGTTGAGACGTCGCCAAGGACATCCCAAAATCGCCATTCTCAGCAGTTGGGCATTGCTCGGACCACTTTACAACGAATAATCCGCATTGATTTGCATTTATTCCCGTATAAGATACAATTGACATAAAGATTGTTGCCTGGTGACAAGCCGCGTCGATTGGAATGGACCCAAAGAGTCATCGAAATGGCTGAAGATTAAAAAAAAAACACATGGGTCCGTCGAATATGGGGAACCCCGTATTATAGTAATGTAGTTTTAAAATTTGAAGAACCAAATTTTCCAAATAAAATTTTAAAATACTATATTTTATTAATATGGATATCAAAGAAAGGAGGATATCCAGCTTTGAAAATGTGTTTGTTTATTTTTCATGAGAACAAATATCGAATTTTTAAAGTATCCATTGCATGTTCTTTGTTTGACAGGAGGAAAGTAGATATACTTTTCAAAAACAAAACGAAGAAAGAGCACGAATTTTTCTGTAGAACAAAACATTTTTGTCCATCTGTGTAATTATCTTACTTGAATTAGACTTGGAATATAAGTACGCCTTCTAACGTTTCATTATCTGAGTCAAATATCTCATAATGATCCATTCGTTCCAAACAGGGTTGTATCAATATTTCAACCGATATTATTTTCGGTGGGTTATTCCCACAGCCGCAGTCTGATTCTATAAATTTTTATACAGACTACTTCAAGACAGCTGCCGTAACCGAATAATCCCTCTATTCGTGGAGCAACATAAAAACGCATGCCACAAATAAAAGCTCTTCGAAAAATACCCAAAAAGGGTGTAAATTCAAATAAAGTGTTCTTTGTTGAAATAAATATTTCAAGTTGTCCTCTTTTTTGGCATACTCAGCTGTTCCACAAGGTAGTATTTTTAGTTAAATTTTATTTATCCCTTCTATTAATGAAATTGGCTCTTTTTTCCTTTTTCGTAATATTACCTGTTGCACCGAAATTCATTCTACTGAAACGGGACTTAAATAATCTTATCGATTGGAGTCGCAAGAATAAACCATCATTTTCAGATCTATCGAAGTTCAGTAAGTGGGTTTTCGATGGCATAATGAAGAATTAAAGTCTTAATTAAAAAAGAATAACTAATAAAGAAGAATAACTAATGATAAAAAAAATGTATTGAGCCATAAATGGGCATTATTGATTTGAATAAACATTACAGAGAAGACAAGAGCGCTGAGGTTAAGCACACTAGACAGGGCTTTGTTTATTGAGACGGTAGCTCTTAGCCGGGGAATCATTCCGATACGTAGAACCGACTGCCATGGGAATGTGATGCGGCTTTGTTTCATAGGCTTTACTTTTGAGGTACACCCAGAGAAAAAAGTTCATAGGGGTATGATCGGGCGACCTTTGTGGCCAGGATATGCCACTAAAACGACTTATCAGTTTGTTAGGAAAGAAATCACACATTATAGCCATGATCTCTCCAGTCGTACGCAGTGTGGCGCCATCTTACTTTAAGCCATGTGTTTGTACTGAGGCAGGAGTGTTCTCTCATTATTGGTAGAAAATAATCGTTTAGGAAATAATCGATAAAAACACCTTCCACAGAAATTGTTTGCCCTCGAGAATTTTCAAAAAGATATGCTACAATTATTTTACTACTTGACAATACACACCAAACCGTCACTTTGGGACTATGAAGTGGCTGTTGATAGTGACCAATAATGATAACTTTGCTTATTTGTACTTCCATTTCAATGAAAATAGGCTTCATCACTCCAAAATATAGTATTTACCGTACGAAATCGCTTCAATATTGTCTTGCAAAAATTTCGACGCAAATTGCGGTCGTTAGGCTGAGGCGGTTGCATGATCTTTAAGAGGTGAAGTCTGAGTCTGAGATCCTCTCTCAATGTTTCATGCACACAGGTTTTTGGGGGTCCCACGACGATCACTCTCTTGCACATGAAACTTGGGGCGACGAGTGCAATATTTTGATTTGTTCTCGATGCTCGGTTGGAGTTCGTGGGCTGTTTGCCACCCAAGCCTGAGCACCCATGAACTCATCAAATCTTCTCTTGGGGCTTCGAATATTGTAAAGTAAACAAAATCTACGACGAGTAGCTGCACACGAATCATGCGTATTGAAATACCCTTCCGAACGCACGTTGTTCATCCGTCACCCGTCTCCCGTCCACTGCAACATCGTGACGAAATAACCCGCACGAATGAGGAGGCTTACGTCGTCCCCTCGGCATACATAAGCTCAGTGGTTAGGGAGAAACTTTAAATTTAATGCCTAATTCAACCATCGAACACCCTGTATGATACAAATAACAGAGCGGAACCTTAAGAAACGTCTTTAACTACCAACATGAAATTAGACCAAGAATTATTAACACAAACAACCTGTCAACGCTCACAAGAATACGATGACTAGCTTCAAACTTGAACTGAAACTACCTTTCAAGGGCATGGTCAAGAGTTTGAAATACTTTAGAATGGTCAAGAAGGGTTAAGAAAGGCACAAGAGCTTTATCCATTCTAAGCCTAATATGAACAGTAACTTTTAAGAGAGTAGTGATACAACTTTTGTTAGATCTTAAGATCCAACCTGGTTGGCATTCATTCATTAACGAATTCATAGTCGTAACTTAAGTAATAATCAACATCGAATTCTAAATTTTTCTATTACAAATTATATGTTACTGCTATCAAAGCAATACCTCTTAAGGGGACCCAGTGGTGTAGAAATTTCAAAAGATCCATTCTTTGTTTTTTCGATATTTCAAAAGTATAGTATCTTAAAAATATACTGTGAAATTTTCATGCGGAAATTCCAAATATTATAGCTTTTACAGCCCATTAACTAGGTAGAGAGCGGTCCGCGCGCTCCCGTAGCTTAAACTTGAAACTCATTCATCTCGAAACTACGTTATTCGGCCTAGTGTTGTCAGTCCGATTTTTAGAGTGTCAATTCAAAACCGGGCCATTTTGTCAATTTTTTTTCTTATTCTAGTACGGGACGCAGCTACAGTCATACTGATTAATAACTTTTTTGATCTTTGTGTTTCAGAAGAGCCAAAATGGACAACACCGTCCAGGTCCAATTTTTCGGGAGGGTCAACGCCATTTTTTAAAATATTAATATTAAAAATTTTTTTTTTTTTTTCATTTGTTTATGTAATAGGACTATGAATAAGTTCGTGCGGGTTTTTTTCGAAATTTGAAACTTTATTGACGTAAAATGGTTACAAATTTAATATTCAAAATATTGTCCATCGCTTACTACTACTTTTTCCCATCTTTCTGGCAATTCACGGATTCCCTTTGTGAAAAATTCGGTCGGTTTTGCCGCAATCCACGAATCGATCCATTTTTTGACTTCATCGTAATTACGGAAGGGCTGGTCAGCCAGGCCATGTTGCATCGATCGGAAGAGATAGTAATCGGATGGCGCAAGGTCTGGACTATACGGCGGGTGGGGTAGGACATCCCATTTGAGCGTTTCTAAGTATGTTTTGACCACTATCGGCGTATTGCGGCCGTTTTTCTCGCAGTGCTCGGCTCAAACGCATCAATTGTCGTCGGTAGACATCCCCCGTAATCGTTTCATTCGGTTTCAGTAGCTCATAATACACAACACCCAGCTGGTCCCACCAGATACACAGCATAACCTTCAGGCCATGAATATTCTGCGCCGACGTCGATGTTGAAGCATGGCCAGGGTATCCATACGTTGCCCGACGTTTTGGATTGTCGTAATGGACCCACTTTTCATCGCCAGTCACAATTCGATGCAAAAAACCCTTTCTTTTGTGCCGTTGAAGCAGTTGTTCGCATGCCATAAAACGGCGTTCAACGTCTCTTGGCTTCAATTCATACGGCACCCAATGGCCTACCTTTCGGATCATTCCCATGGCTTTTAAACGTTTGGAAATGGTTGATTGATCAACTCCCAAAGTTTTTGCAACCTCTTCTTGCGTTTGAGCCGGATCTTGATCGAGCAATTCCTCCAATTCGGTATCCATGAACTTTGGCGGCGCACCCTCGCGTTCTTCGTCTTCCAAGCCAAAATCACCACTTTTAAAGCGTGCAAACCACTTCTGGCACGTTCGCTCAGATAGAGCATGCTCACCATAAACTTCCACCAAGATACGATGACTTTTGGCTGCTTTTTTCTTCATATTAAAATAATGAAGAAGAATTCCCCGCAAAAACACATTATTTGGCACGAAATTCGACATTTTCAAGTGTGGTAAAAATATTGTTGTTTACGCTTCAAATAAAAAACTTATACTGACGTTTGTGCCTTACGACAGTAGCTCTCCAATGAATGTTTGGAAATGTGGATCGATGGAATAATAATCAAGTTACGCCATCTGTTGTAAAACCGCACGAACTTATAAATAGACCTATTAAATGAAGTTAAATAGAAAGCTTTTGTTTAGTAAAGTGTGGCAAGTCATCATAACGCCAGAACAACGCTTCCAAATTGTGGAAATTTAATTTTTAAAAATTAATCAGTTCGCGAAGTTCATAGAGCAGTATTGAAGAAGACGCCGAAATGTCGATTAGTCGTCTTTCTCAACCTGCTGTCCTTCGACTACGAGTATAATCTTATGTAAGAATCTTGGCTTACGTACCTATAAAATATAGTTCATGGAAGATTTTAAACAAAATTACTATAATTTGGGTCGCATTTTTGATAACTGGGCTTGTTTAGATTTATTATTCAGATTTATTGGAAAAAGTAGATAAAAATTTGACTGATGGACATCAGCACAGACATTTGACCAATAATATCGGTATGTAACCCATAGTCGCGGCGAACATATGCCGCTTATCATGTTGCCATGAAATTATCTACCGGATTATAATAGCAAAAATTCGTTCCAACAATATTTCTGTTTTCCATTATCATTTTAAGTTCTGAAGTTCTTAAAAATATACCGGATAAGTGTTCCCGTAGATGACATTTACTATATAATCAGCAATTATCTGCTATCTCAGCTGGCGAGAATGCCGGTTATTTGTCGATATTCTCATAGTGGCACATTCGTGTTGTTTCGGTTTATCAGTCGGCAGCGTCTTCCACTGAATGATAAAGACACTGATCAACAGCTTATCACCAGTTGTCTCTGACACGCACAGATTACAGACACCGTACACTGATTTGCCGTAAACTACTTGTATTAATTTTAATTTTCTGGGATGCCACACTTTGCCAAAAACTGTAAGCGTTATCGGGTGATATAAAATTGGGCATTTGCAATTTTTAAGAAATTTCTCGTTTTTGTTTTGTTTAAATTTAAATTTCTGGAGCGTTTAGAAACTTTAATCCCGAAGAGTGGGTGCAAGTAATTGAATTAGAAATTGGGCCTTGTGCGAATTTGACTTCATATGTTTTTTTAAATAAAACTCTCGTTTAATTATCAATGCGCTAGAAAAAAGCCTTCTTCGCACTTTACCTCCATCGATGAAAGGTCAGTTGCTTGAGTGACAATGAACGCTTTGCAAAACTTAGTTCACGGATTAACTTTGGTATGAACAACTGTCATTTACAAACATTTATGTGGACGTTTTTTTTATTCATTTCACTTTTTCTTTCACACTGATTTTATTTTGCATACATTTCCACTGCATTTAGCTGCTTTTCAAAATCCTCTACTTTCATTTTGTTTACAATAGTTTGTTAGAGTTGTGCTTTGGAATTTTTCTCGCATCTATTTTACATGGAATTCTATACAGAAAGGATTTAGTGAAAGCAAATGCGCTGGCATAATATGTAGGCAGGCATGTACACTATGTTGGTACAAAAACAAACGCACACAAATGCAAATCAGATCAACACAATAAAGAAAACCCCCAAAACAAAACTTATAAATACAACTCACAAAGGCATTTTATTTGCGTTCACATTTAGTTTGCAAAGGCAAAGGGGTTGTGGCAATGTAATATGCAGAGGATAAAGTGGAAGGCAGTAGAGGGTGTTTGCTTGCTCGAGCCATGTGCATACATATTTTCAACTCGCTTCACCTGTGTATGGGAGCAGGCGCGTTTCTTTAAAGGGAAGTCTCACATTCTCTCTACAAGTTCTCTCCTTTTAAGCGCCTTGAGAGTGCATACGAGTTAAAGCGAAAATTCGAATGTGGTGGAAAAATCTGCTTGGATAGATGTTGAGCAGCATATTTGTTCTCAATTTAGAAAGCAATGGAAAACTCTGCTGAGAGCGCTGCGCGAGTAAAGGAGTGAAATGTAAGTGATAGTTGACTGCGATTATGACTCTACAACACAATGTTCTAGACGCTCTGGTCAACTCACTCGTTCTGTCGCTCCCTTTCTCTGTCGCTCTCTAGTCGGACATTTCTTAGTAGAGTTTTTCACCACTTGCTTTGCAATTTTCGGCATTTTTCGCCGCAGAATTTTAGCGCGTGCGCATGCATCAGCACAACAGCTCATTGTCCTTTATATCTCAGCTCTCAATTCACTGTAGCTTTAATCGGTTGTGTCTCATAGCTACTGTCAAAGCTGTGAAACATGTGTTTCTTTAAAATGGCATTTGTTTTCATTGCCATTGCATTCCTATTACCAAATTACGACTTTTGTTTACCTCCAAGGAATGCGGCTAGTTCTAATGAAGAATGCGATGGGAATAGAGCAAATTTGGCGAAGATAAAAGAGAAGGTGATAAAGATGGCAAAATAGAAAATACATTAAATCAGAAAAAGTTCAAATGTGGCTGCGCCTGTTTTAGTGCTGTGGTGGTGATTTAAATTCAAATATTTGCGAATGGACCTGACAGAGGACGATTGGAGGATTCATTCACATTGCCCGAAATAGAGAAGTGTTTTTAAATTAGATATTTTGCAAACTTGCCCTAGTGTAGTCTAATTTGTGTGTATATTTTTGTACTTCATGTATGCATATTTTTTTAATTTATGTTTCATTTAAATGTAAAACGAGTGCATGCATTTGAATTTGAGAAATGAGACAGCCAATATTTAGCAATCGATTGATAGTTCAAGAAGAAGAGTTATTCGATTTAGAGGCCAGCAATTTATTCAATGTTTTTTTTTCAATTACTTTACTGGTCATAGGAATTAATCTACTGGAGGGAACCTTCCATGAAGAACACCCACTGGCTGCATAGGACCGTTATCACGCCTATCCTCCTTGACGTGATTATAATTTAGTGTACTGCTCTCGACAAGACTATGATTAGAAAGAGGCTTCAGAAGGTTGAGTGCTTGTATGTATCAGCGGCCAGCACTCGCCCCTTCTCTCACTCTTGGTATGGAGATTTTAGATAAAATGGGACCTCAGGCGCTTAAAGACGCTACTGAATCGGTCAAAGAAAAATATATCTATGCTTGTTGGTTTGTTCACAGGCCACTGTGTTCTAGGCCGACATGCTCAAAGTTTGAATGCACCTCATTTCGATTATTGCAAAAGCTGCAAGAATGTGGAGGGGAAGAGTCTGTCAGGCATTTTATTTGTCACTGCCCTGCATGGAATGCCACTAGGTTTACATACTTTGGCTCATCGCTCTTGAATGATACTGATGACCTTAGGGATATGAGTTTCAGCCAGATCAATCGGTTTGCACTTCAAATAAAATGGTTTAATGAGGAGTAGTAAGTAAACTGACACTATGTTAACACAATCGGCCGGAAGAGGTATAAGTAAGTTGGTTTAAAGACCGGCTGCCACTTCTACCTACCTAACTGCCTAAGTTATAAGTAAGTCTAGATTTTGGAGGTCTTTAGCAAATTTCATATTTCATATTTCAATTCTGGCTTTAGGCGACAAGACCTATAAAACAAAAACAGAATCACTTTCTAGGAATTTCGACTTCATTCTTTCTGTAGCATTGTATTATTATTGGAGGATAATTGGAATAAGTGTTTTGAAGTTGGTGGAAATTATAGTGAATAAAAAAATAATTTCATTTAAAAATACATATTCCTTAATTATTTTCTTGAATTTCTTGTTATTTAGATTTTTTAGTAGTTAATAGTGTTTCAGAAAAACCAAAAGGTTGTACAAAATGTTTGCCTTTTACTTTTTACTTTATTCACAGTTGTAAAATGAATTGCCCACTGGCAAGACCGGTGGAACCGATCACTCAAAGGTGGATGGACGCATGGGCTAATACCCATCCTTGTGACGTCCTAAGAAAGGAACCATCGGGAAACAAACCTCCAAACCTCCCTTTCAGTGCATGGGGTATTTCGAAAATACCTGCATTGCCCATAAAAAAAAAACGTTGATCATGCCTTGTTCCAATGCCCACGCTATGCATCCACAGGTTTCGGACATATTAAAACGAAAAAATTCTTTAGATTCAGGTAAGATAAATAATCAGCCACGTGAGGTAATACCTTTTTGGTTGTCGTGCATATTGCGATGCCGGTATAGCAGTAGTCGTGAGAGTTTCCTCTTCACGGGCGTCATTAGGGACAGAAAACAAAAACAATTCTTAAATCAGCCAGTCAACGGGCTTTAGCAACAGCTAAGGTATCTATAGATGCAGCTGACGTTTCTGCACTAAAAGCATGTTTGAGATTTTTCAAAATTTCGGTGGCGAAATTTGCCGGTCAAGAGAATTTAAATCTGAGCTGATCGAGAGCCACTCTTCAGCATAAATAAAAGCTGAAATATTCTTCAGTAACCATTCATGAATTGTTTTCGCATTATAAGTCATTATGAAGTATTGTATAAAGATCCAGTTTTCTCCTTTCAAAGAATACCTATTAAATTATTCACCCCATCTTCGAAAACATCTTCTTCATACGCTTTTGCTTCAGTTATTAAAATCCTACCGCAAAAAAAAATAGTTTAAAAAAACTAAAAAACACGCTTTTATTGCTAATCGAACTAAAAAGTAGAAAATAAATTTTAATGACAAAGAAACCTATAATGAAGTAATAGCAAATCGAACGATCAGTCATAGTCAACTACCTCAGAACAGAATTATAACAAAAATTAAGATACAAATAGAGTAATTCAAATTAGAGTTAAAAGCGTGGGATGCATTTTGCTTCACTTTCATAACCCTCTGTACATAGGTAGTTGCCAATAGAATGATTGTAATATTTACTATATCAAGCATCCCACGCTTTTAACTCTAATTTGAATTACTCTTAACAATCCTATATGAAAAAATGGCATAATTTAAAGGCTCACCATGAGCACATCTACTGGCTGCCATACGAGAATTCAAATTTTCAAGGAGTCGCTAACGCATTATCGCATTGAGTTCAGTAATCTCAATCTGAATGTTGTGTTTCAGCTCTGGACCCGTTGCTATCATATTAATATAGACTTTACTTTTCGAAAATATCCAGTCTTGTCTGACACCCCTTTTTCTATACTCGACAGGACCAGTTTCTTGAGTTTTTTCACCAACCTTGAATTGTCGACTCATTCGGACGATTATTTTCACCATACAAGTCATGAGCTTCGCTTAAGATCGATAATTTTCATAAAAATGTTCAATAATTTTAAGCCGTTCTATCTTGTAATATTGTATATCTGTTTATTTCTCAAAACTCAAGAATACATAAAAACGTACCGTCTAAGAATTATTCACTACTGACATCTAGGCGTTACTTTTTGAAGACCATTTTTATCGAATGTGTTTCTATCAACGTGAATATCTTACTTCCTCTATTTACGCACTTTTGAATTTATTTTTGAATGAAATATTTTCGGAAAAAAAATTTATAATATGAACATTCAGTTTAAAATTTAGAATCCTACTGCTTTGAAAATCTTGTAACACAACTTTGCCATAAGGCAGTACGAAATACATGAAAATGTTTCCTAAAAAAGGATCGCTTAATTAAATTAACTTCTGCCACCAAGTCTTCCAAATTCCGCCCTGTACAAACATTTAGACATCAATAAACTAAAAAAAATTAATGTTTCCTTTTTGCGCTCTTCTTCTACTCTACTCCCTGTTCGTGCCTGTGAAAAGTTAGCTTGGTGTATGTGTAGTAGCTGTGTGCATTTGTATGAAGGCATATGGAGAAATTTACGCGTGTGTTCATACATCTCAATGTGAGAGGAAGCTCAAGTTGTGTTGTCTCACTCCAAAACATAGAATTTTAAATGAATGAATTTTAATAGCATCCGCGAGTATCTGCAGATATTTGCCATATGTGAATGACATAAAGAGAATACGTGTGTACTCATATCAGCATACATACATACAATTCGCATTCATATACACATAACGGAGAATGCTTATCACAATCTAATAGCAAGCACTGTAAAGAGAAAATATTTTCATAGTTTATTACATTATTAACGGTAATAATGTCTTTCTTGACAACTTGAAATGTGCGCTTCACTGCAGCTGCTTTTGCATTGGTGCGATTTTGTGATACTCAACATAAAAGTTGATGGATATATCACATAAGTTCAAAGGCGAAACTGGGTTAAATCACTGTAACATCTCAGCGTTTACGGCTTATGAAGTTCCCTGAGACTTCGTTAAATACATAGCTAAGGCGTTCACGTAAAGTGTCCTTAATATTTCTCGACAGTTTGCCTAACTAGATTGATGAGTTTCATAGTTTATGGAGTTTATGACATTACAAAATGGATTTGTTATAACAAATATGGAGGGAGAGTGTGCATAAATGTATGTACACATGTATGTGTGTATGTGTGCATGCAGTATAATAATATTTTATAAGCACTGCGAATGCTATAACTTTTATAACAATACATTTCAGTTACTTGTTACTCTTGTTTTAGCTTTTGTACAGTTTTCATCTTCATTGTACCATTTGGTGGAGAATTTTATATATTCCCTGAGGATTGTGGTTTATGGTTTTATGCTTCAGTTGGTGTAGTTAAAACTTTACTTCTACAATTCATTACTGAGGCGAGCATATTCTTGTTTATGTAATGCGGAAATAATATATAAAATGCTAATGAATTATTAAGTCACAGTTCACGTCTGTGTGTTGTAATTCAAATTACTTATTCAACTTAGAAACCTATTAGCCCTGCATCTCACACCCCAAATCTATGAGATTCAGCATACACTTTAACGTCTTACAACAGACACGACTTTCCTCATTCGTTATTGCACGTTCAAGTACCTTCGTTTAATGAAAAGAACAATGAGTAGTCGATCAGCGAAGAACTATTCCAAGCATTGATTTTGGTAAGTGTGAGCCCTGAGGACTCATTAGATTAGGATAGATTAGATTTGTGGGGGGGATTGGACAAGTCCAAGCACTCAGTCAGTAGTCCATTAAACTACACCCGGATAGATATGAGTAGAAGGAATAGAGATAGGAAAGATAAAAGGTGGATGCTAAAAACGAATAAATTAGGTTGAGATCACTCTTCCCCAAATCTCTCGGATTCATTGATGAGTTTTAAGAGATCCGGAAGAGGAACTTTGTTCGCACTCGGTGTATCGTAACCCAATATCTTAAGTCTGATTCTGGAAAATGCAGGACTGTTACAGAGAGAATGCTCTGCAGTGTCGTCATTCTCAAGGCAAGACAGGCATATCGGGCTGCCGACGACCCCCATGGTAGCCATATGTTGACCACAGACGTTGTGCCCTGTGATTACACCCACCAGTACTCTCAGGTCCTTCCTGCTGAGTTTTAGGAGAAAGGTCGCTGTTTTCCTGTTTGATTCTTTTACAAAGAACTTGGGTACTCTGCACGAGTTCAACTCAGACCAACGACCTCGGTGCGTAGACCTCATGAAGTCGTCAATTCATAGTTGAATCGATGCGGAATTGACACCTAGAAAGGGTTCAGGGCCTAGTGGCATACTTGCAGAACCTTCATTTGCCAATTTATCAGCTCACTCGTTCCCTGCAATACCACAATGACCAGGCACCCAAATAAGACTAACTTTGTTGTGTTTTGCAACACTGTTCAGTTTTGTCTTACATTCACCGACTAACTTCGAAGAACAGCGTGGGTTAGCAAGGGCTCTCAGTGCAGCTTGACTGTCACTACAAATTCCAATACTGTTGCCCCGCCACTTTTTCTCAATTAGCCAGTATGCCACATTCAAGATGGCATAGACTTCCGAAAGGAATACCGTGGCCATCTGTCCTGTGGCATAGGAGAACTTAGTGTCTTCGTCTAAGTACCATCCAGATCCGCTTCCATTACTGGTTCTGGATCCGTCGGTGTAGAAAGTGTACTGATATCCCATTAATAGGTTCTCTGGACTCAACCATTGATCTCTATCTGGGATCCAAACATCATACTTCCTACCGAAGCCAACGACAGGCACCCGATTGTCCACCAGCATCGAGAACAGTGTGCACCGCTCCGACAACTGGTGCTACATATATCTGACAGTGGCCAGTGCTTACTTCATTTCCCCAGAATCCGTTTAACTTGAGCCTGTACGCCGTCTTCATTGCTTCCTCTCGAATTTTTCAGATCTAGAGCTTGCAAGTTCAGAATGGCATTAAGGGCATCGCCAGATGTCGTACTCATGGCACCTGTGATACCCAAGCACACACTTCTCTATAGCTTGTTTAGGGGTTTTACTCTGGAATTAACCATTGTGGCTTTCCACCATACTACAGAAGCGTATGTAATAATGGGTCTAATCAGGGTGATGTACAGCCAGTGTACTATCGGCGGCCTTAGACCCCATGTCTTGCCAAAGGTTCTCTTACACTGCCAGAAGACTTTTAGTGTTCGACAGACCTTCTGCTCGACGTGCTTCTTCCAGGTAAGCTTACTATCTAGGAGTATTCCCAAATGTTTAACTTCAGAAGGCAGTTGCAGTGTTACCCCTTTCAATGTGCGTAGTAACAGGCCTTCCACATTGCGTTTCCTAGTGAAATGCACTAAGGTACTTTTTGTAGGCTTCAACGCAAGGCCATGCAATTCGCACCAATACTCAATCTTATTTAGAGCTATCTGCATTTTATTGCATATAACTTCAAGTGATCGTCCTGAGATTAGTACGCACACATCGTCTGCGTAGGCTTGGATGTGTCTAATTTCTTGCAGATCATTAATCACTTGCACCAGAGTAGAGAGAGAGTACACCGCCGTGTGGGCAATCTTTCTTTACCTCAACCCTGACTCCTTCATCGCTTTCTCTATCCATGGTAAGCAGTCTTTTGGATAGCATAGAGTGGATCCATCTGACAATGATTTCTTCCACTCCATGACTTCTGGTAGAAGAGCACATAGAGTCAAAGGTAGCATTGTCGAAGGATCCCACAATGTCCAGAAACACACCAAGAGTGTACTCTCTTGTTTCCAGCCCTTTTTCGATTATGCTAACACACTCGTGCCTGAGGACTCATAGCGCTGTTTTGCGTTACATTCATTTTATGTAAAGCTTACATTGTTATTATGATTTTTTGGCCAGTGTAAGGAAATATGAGAGTGTTGAGCATTTGATTGACTCTGCTTGGTTTAATAAAAATAAGGAACCCAACAGTTGCCAGGAAGAGTGGCTCAGCTCGCGCGGTGTACGAATAATTTTGGTGCTTTGATGCCGAGTCCAGAAAGGCAGTAGTCTATTGAGGATCGAGATCTAAAACTGTTCAAGTACAAAAACCCTTGAACAGGTTAATAAAAAGTTAGAGATATAACATCACTGAGATAGGGTAGTGTCGTTTTCTTGGCTCTCTGGATGTATTCAAGTGGATACAGACCGTGCTTCGAAACCATTTTTTTTTCTACAGCAAACACATTCATTTTTATTTAATACTTTTAATGTAGTAGACACGATTGTTCTACAATTTTCTTATAGCATAAATATGTATTTATCTCTATGGATATATTAGTATATATATTGGGTTGGGGAAAAAATAATGTCGTATTTTGTCAATTGAGCGCGACATTTAAACATATCTTGCGTTGTACTTATTGCATCGGGTCACACTAAACGGCGATTTGAAGACGACAATCTGTACTACAAGTGTCTCTTTGACAGTGTTGTGATCGTACGTTTCAGTCTTAAGTTATAGCGCGTCAAAGATGGAGTCTACTAAGCAAGATATTCGTCATATTTTAGTTTTTTACTATCTTAGAGTTAAAAATGCAACGAAGGCGGCGGCAAAAATTTGTGAAGTTTATGGGCCTGATACTGTAATGATTCGCATAGCACAGCGTTGGTTCGATCGATTTCGTTCCGGCGTAGTAGATGTCGAAGATGCACCCCGTACTGGTAGGCCAATCGTCGTAGAAACTGATAAAATCGTTCAAATTATCCAAAGAGACCGGCATGTGAGCATTCGCTCGATTAGTCAGGAACTAGGTGTAGAACACAAAACCGTTTGGAACCATTTGCAGAAGATTGGATTCCAAAAAAAGCTGGATGTTTGGGTGCCACACGTGTTGACGCAAAAAAATCTCTTGGACCGAATCAACGCTTGCGATTCTCTGCTAAAACGGAACGAACTTGACCCACTTTGGAAGCGGATGGAGTGAAAAAGATCGTGGTCGAGAAACGGGGAGCCGGCCCAAACCATCACCCAGCCCGTATTGACCGCCAGGAAGGTTTTGCTGTGTGTTTGGTGGGATTGGAAGGGAATTATCCCCTATGAGCTGCTCAACTATGGCCAGACCCTTAATTCGGTCCTCTACTATGAGAAACTTGACCATTTGAAGCAGGCGATTGACCAGAAGCGGCCAGAATTGGTCAATAGGAATGGTTTTGTGTTCCACCAGGACACCTCTCGTCCTCACACATCTTTGATGACCCGCCAGAAACTACGGGAGCTCGAATGGGATGTCGTATCGCACCCACCATATAGTCCGGACCTAGCACCAAGTCACTATCATCTCTTCCGGTCCATGCAAAACGCCCTTGGTGATACCAAGTTGGCCTCAAAAGAGGCTCTCTGAGTTTTTTGCAAATACGGAGGGGCGTTGTATAAAGGGAGAATAATGAAGTTGTCATCTAAATGGCAACAAGGTTGCGAACAAAACGGGACATACTTGACTTGAATCGTATAATTTTAAGTACGTTAAATAAAGTGTCAAATTTCGATTACAAATACGACATTTCTTTTTCCCCAACCCAATACATATGAAATGTGTTGCCTTTTTAAGTGTAAAATATCGAAGTAATCTGTGAGCCATCTATAATTTTTTTGAAATAAAACCAATTAAGTTTCCATCAATTAACAAGTTTTATAACGATTATCCCCCGAAGTAACTAACTGTGATAAGCCCAGTGCTATTTTAAGCAAATTTTTAATTAAAAATTGTATTTGATAAAACTAAACACAAAAATATATTAATAATCTTTCTTCGCTCAAAGGAAACAGCATTCCCTTTAATAATGCCTTTTTTCATATGTATATATGTGTATGTGTGAGTAGATACATATGTATGAGCGTTTGTACACGATACGAAGAGTGAGCACATTACCCATCTGCATGTACCAATGCTTTTGGTCGAATATGCAGCCATGAATTATTTGCATTTTCGCACCCTCTTCATTTTTTATGAGTCATTTGGTCGCACTTAATTTTAAATATTTATGGCAGCGCAAACATGTGCGTTTATCAATATCAGCAACGGGCTGGGCAAAAATATTTTCATACCAAAAAGGCAATGCCGAAGAAAAAACACGAAAAACAAAAACAAATTCAGTACGGAAGAGCATTGCCACACATGTTGCAGCACTTAAAAGCAATTAAAAAGAAAAGTTTTCCTTGAAAACAACTTGGGCGGAGTTTGGGTAATTATGAGGAAGCAAGCGAGCATACCAAACACAGTACATATGTATGTATGTATCTACATATGGGCTGACACATAAATACATATATATTAGGGTGGGTCACTTTGTGTGGAACGAATTTTTCCGACGCCGGTCCGAGAAGATTGGGATTCTACATAGAATTCTGAGAAAAAAAGTGCATAGCATAGCTCTGAAGTTAATTTTGAGCCTCCCAAATTTCGAAAGAAGCTAAATTTAGCTTTAATTAATAAGAAAATAGAGAGACAGTTGTGGTTTTGAAGATAGAAAGCAGTACAAATACACCGCCTGTTGAAAGTAAAAAGGTTCCAAAACCAAAATAATCTGAAATACGTTACGTATGTAAATAAAAAATTAATGATTGGAATACAATTTTTTAAGAGAATTTTTTAAATAAAGAGTTTTCTAATAACAGGTGAATGGATTGCGCTATCGAGAGCTGATTAACAATTTTTTAAGGTCGGAATTGGATGGTATTGATCTGAACAACGTTTATTTTCAACAAGACGGGGCTATGTGCCACACAAGCCACGAAACCTTTGATCTTTTACGGGAAAGTTTCCGGACCGTGTTATCTCTCGAAGAGGTGATCACAATTGGCCACCGAGATCTTGTGATTTAACACCTTGTAACTTTTTTCTTTGGGGCCACGTGTAAGAAATGGTCTACGCCAACAGCCAAGGGTCGATTCAAGACCTCAAAAATGGAATTCGTGAGGCTATTGAGGACATAGGGCAGCCACTTTGCAATTCGGTTATGGAAAATTTCATGAAAAGGATATTGTCCTGTAAGCGTGATTGTGGTGGTCATTTGCCTGATGTTATTTTCCACTATTAGCGGCATACCTTCCTCTTTGTAATGAAATAAACATCCGATCATTTATATTAAGAAATAGCATTCTTCTGTAAACATCAAAATAACACCTCTTATTAAAAAACCCTATATATTAAAATTTAATTATTATTTTTTTGTTTTGCACGCTTTAGCTTGATTTACCTATAAAACACCTGCGGGCAGTAGTTTGTCTTACTACAATACTAAACAATTAATAATTTATTTGGTAGCTCCATTTTGAGGTACTTTTAAAAGTGGGGTTCTCTAGAAAATATATTAAAAATAAATTCTGCGGCTCGATAACTCCCCAGCACAAGCTTGGATTTAAAACAACATCATTCATAATACTTAGTTGAAATTAATCTTCCCATAAGGGAGGTCGAAATATACTTTAGGGCTTTCTAGACTTAAACTTTTTTCTGATAATTTGATTTAAAATTCGAGTCTGCTAGGAACAACATAAAAAAATTTATCAAAAAGTGTGCCCACCCTAATGTTCATTTATATATATACATATAGATACTTATACACTAAAATTAACAAAACAACGGTGCTTCAAAAATATGTGGCACTTGACTGTTGAACCGAATGTTTTTTAACGCAACAGCCCACTTGTTGGCAATATTGCTCTATGATGCTTTTAATGATGATTTTCATGGCGCTCTTCATGACGCTTTTCATGATTGTTTTTATTATCTTTTACTACAACAAATAAAAATACACTTATTAAACGCTGACTCCAGCTCTCTAGCACTCACCGTGTTGTCCAATATTTGTGATGATCACCCAAAAATCGATTGTTTTCTCCGGTCCCAATTCTTCATAGTCCCACTTCTTTTTCACACGCACCGCGCCATTCGTTTCGACCGTTACCCATGGATTGTCGTCACGTATTTTAAAGGTTTCCTTATCGGTCTCCTTCTCCAGCTGGAAGACGGATTTACCTTCGGTATCGCCATCTGCCTCGGTAAACTCGATACGTTTGGTCGGGCGTACCGCGCGCGTTACCCGACGCTTTTCGCGATGATGCGAATGCTCATTGACCGCATCGTGCTCCAAGTGTTGCATAATAAAAGAGACCGGTTCGGGTGCTAAAAACTCAAGCAAAACTTTGGCCGGTTGCTTGCTTATCAAACTGGGGTAGCGTAAATCGTGCGCTTCCACTTCGATCAGCAATTCGGAAGTTTGTGGTTGATCGGCTAACATAATTTCACCAGTTTGTGGCACAATGATGACAATGTTGCTTGGCGCATTTAGACGATAGGCAATCTTGTCGCCATCAGCATCGGTGGCTTCAACTTTACCCAAAATGCTGAAGCGTTTCCAGGTCGTGGACGAGTTACCTTCCAAGCTAGTGGACTTCTGGCCGGCAATGGCGAATTTGTAATCAGTCGACTTGAATATAGGGCGATTATCATTTTCATCCAGCACAGTCACTTGTATCTTCGAGACGGTCTTATCGAGCCCATCAATATCTGCGGCTTGTACGGAGAGATCATAGTGCGCCTTTGTTTCACGATCCAGTGGCCGATTGGTGACCAACCACACACCAGTCTCGCCATCGTTATCTACCAAAATCGTGTCCACGCTTATTTCACTACCTTTATCCGATTTACGTGTCTGCAAGGCAAACGCTTGATCGTCATTACCATCGATGATAGTGTAACGCACCTTTTTCGATGCACCAGCATTAGCGTCTGGCGCCGCAGTGCCGCTCAAGGCTTGCATCAGTGGTATGCCGCGTACACGTGTGCCTGCGGGCCGATTCTCACGCACCTCACCGCTTGCATCCAGCATAGTGCCCGGAAAGCGCAGCATATCGCTGCGATGCATCACAAAAAGCTGCAAATTGTGCGTGTTGGTGGCGTTGGGCGTCTCCTCGACCACAACCAGATTCACCGGACGATTGACTAGTGGTGAGATGTCGGAAGTGGTCATAACGACGCCATCATCGAGCACTGTAAAATATTTCGAGTAATCACCGGCGAGCATATGATAAGCACCCACAGGCGCTGATGATGCTGAGGAAGAAGTTGTTGCCTTCAACGACGAGGTCGATTTGTTCAGGGGCACTGTTTTGAATTTCTTAATGCTAAAACCCGGATAAGTATCATGTGGCAACACAAGCGAGTATTCGCTGCTGGCCGAGCCACCACTACCAGCCAACATACGCGCAGCATTAGCCGCCGAAATGCCAACCGTTGCAGGCATACGACCGTCGTCGTTGGACACAGTTGGGGTGGCCATATGCGCTTGCGTAACGCGGATATACGTGAGCAACATGCAGATGGCGATGGCAAGTACATAATCGCGTGATAACGAACGCGACGTAGGGAAGAAATGCGACGCGATATTATACGAACGAATTGACGAAAGACGCGTGTTTATTCGAGGAACCGTAACGGAATCGCGCGTTTCACTGCAGTAAAGCGGATGCCCCCGCTGTGGCACGGGTAAGCAACGCGCCGCCATTTTGGCACGCGTACGCAACTTTTTTGCACTGCTTCGAAGTTTTCGTCGAAGTTTTCTGCACGAAATTTTTCACTGTTGACTGCACTCTTTGCAGGCTTAAATTTCGCGTAGACAAAGCACTTTTCTTAATTTATTTGTTTTGCATCAACACATTTTTGTCACAACTGAAAAGAGAAAGAGCAAGAAAAAGAGGGATTCGTTAGTTGTGAATAATAATATTTCTAATTTTTATCTTTGTATACTATTCTCCTAAAATGTGAGTATGTACATATGGAGGCAATAAAAGTTTAATTAAAGTTTGCTCGAATTCGAGATTACTTTTGGAAAATCAAATATAATATTAAACAATCTGTGTTCCATGGTACGCCGAAAGTGAGGACGTAAAATTTTATTTACTTCCTTATAGAAAAGTAAATATACACGAATAAATTTTGAATGGTTTCACGAAGATCTACAGCCCACCCGAAGCAATTTATTTTACACACACACATAAGCAGTTCATTTGTATACAGGATGCATGCGCATTTGTAGTTGGGGACATGCATATACATATGTTAGTGGTTATAACTTCCCGAAACCATTATTCTTCTTTTTGCTCTTTTTCAGATAAAACATGGAGAGCTACAACTTAACTCAAGAAATAAAGAGGTATGCAGTTATCGTCGCTACTTGTGCAAATCACAACGATTTAAAAATCTCTAATAATCTAAAGTGCGTCGATTCATTCGTTCATAAGGTTCGCCGTGAATTGGAAGCATCAGGCTTTACAAAACACAAATGGCACGAGAAATCTTCTGACACTGTCCGATCTGCAGAATTTGTTTAAAAAGAGCAATCGATCATTCACGAGAACCCTTCAAAATCAATGAGGGCACTAGCAATGTAGCTTAATATTTCTGATGATCTTATAACATACGTCGAGTTGTCCATGAAGATCTCCGATATAAATCCTATGTTATGCGCAGAAGACAGTTTTTGATCTACCAAACACGAGAACTGCGAGTAGTCTGATGAAAACGCCTTCTATACAAATCTAAACACCCTGAAGCGTCTGAGATGTTATCGTTTTTTTAGACAAAAAAATTGTTTACCAAGGTCAAAATACCAACCACAGAAATGACAGATGGCTATACTCCAACCCTACAAAGGTTCTTGTTGTCATGCAAACGTAATGTCCAGCCACTATTTTGGTCTTGGGTGCTGTGCACAACAAACGACATGCCATTTTTTACTCAAAGAATTCTGCTGCATATATCGAGGTTGTAGAGAAAGTAGTGAAACCCTAGATTGACAGTCCATAATATATTTCAGCAAGACTTTCCTTGGTTAGAGTTTGAACAATTATCTATTTGTTTCATTTTTAATTTTAATAATATTTTTTTTTAATTAAATTTTTTTTTATCAAAATATAGTTCAATCTACTACAAAAACCCTGCAAGTGGAAGTTTAAAATTTCAGGAAAATGGAACAAAAATTTAGAAATGTTCATCAAAATTTCTGACTTTTTAATCAGATGCCTCAGAAAATTTTAACAGTTTAATAGCTCATTAAATTTTGGTATTAAGATGCAAGGTCAATAAAGTCGCTCAATAATCGCTCTAGTTTTTTTCTATTCGTGTTGGATGTTTCCTTCATATACAAATAGTTTCGAGTACAAGTGTGTATAAAACAGCTTTGCGTCCCACCCTGTTATATGGACCTCTAAAAAGGCTATACGAAGAAAGCTTCAAACGGCCGAAAAGAAAATGCTAAGACGGTTAACAGCGGTCAAAACGCTGGACGAAGTACCAAACCCGCACATTCGTGAAAGCCTTGAAATTGCGTTGGTTGAACAAAAACTACAAAAGCCATCTTTGCTCATATAGCTAATATCATGTCCAGAGAAAGCCTGAATCCGATATGACAAAGAGAGTTCTAGACAAAGTTACTCCGCCGAGGAAACCAGAGTGGCCCAAACATACACGAACGAAGCAGATGGAAAGCCACGTGAAAGAGGAGAATTTAAATATCGAGCCGAGATCGAAAAATCTGGCAATTACAAACCAGCAGAGTTGACCCCAAGTGAAACGGAACAAAAGCAAGGAGGTAGAAGAAGATTTTAATAAAGGAAAAATACTGATTTTTCAACACTTTTCAAATTTGGGGATTTAGTCCGAACGTCTGGGATTTTTCCGATCAGCTCAAATTTTCATATCTTTTTAGTCTCATTTGGCTGTAGTTTTAAACGAAAAGGAAGAATTGTTAAAAAAATAATAAATTAATATATAATTATATATAAATGATTTTAAAGTAAGCCCAAACTATTTGGAATATAGCAAAAGAAGTTAAAAATTTGAATCTGGTAACCTTAGAAAAGAGCGATGGAGGGGAATAGACAGAGAGATAGCGAGAGAGAGAGGAAAGTAAACAGAAGTTGAGAGACATCAATTAAGGGGTTATACGCAGTTATGAAGCAAATAACAGACGGGTTGTCAAGGATTTATCCTGAAGAAACTTCAGAATATTTTAATTTGAAAATTTTTGGCGGTTATAAAAGCATCCCTCAAGAACGTAACAAAATTTTTTATTTATGAAAATGTTGATTATAGAGCGCGCTGCAGGCGATTTCTGGAACCCCCTTTAAAAAAAGACGATTTACGGTGTACATCGTAACTCAGGATTGGATTATCTGAAATCAAAAAACCAAACAAATTTTGTTAATATATTAGATTATCTAGTAATTAATCGTTCGGCTAATCAAAATAGTGAATTTTCACAAAATGGCAGCTTTTAAAAGAAATGATTTCGATTTTTACGTTAAAATTTGGCCGTAAATTGATTATAAAATGGAAAATAAGTATCATATTTACAAAAGGAACGATTAATTACTAGAAAATGTATCTTTAAAGATTGAGTTAAAACGGTTGACCGATCAACCAAGCCGTTTTCTAGATATCGTGTACACCGACTTGAAAAATGCCGTTTTGAAAAAAACACGTTTAAAGTTTCAACACCGGTTGAACGTGCCGAGGCATCTCTACATATTTAGGTATAACTCCGAAAGTATTGCTTACATCTACTTCAAATTTCGTGCGTATACTTTTGAATATATGTACATTACAAAAATGCAATAAAAAATCGATTTTTTTTGAAAGTCATAACTGCGTATAACCCCTTAAGTGAGGAGATGACATACGCTGCCCTAGAAACTACTGTTTTCGAAGGTGAGGAGATATTTAAAAGAAAGAAAAGGTTGAAGTGAAAATGTTACTTCTTTGAATAAAACCGTTAAGTTTCATTAAGTTGAAATACGGCCGACAAGTTTATCAGCCCACTTGGCTCTTCAGTAGAGCCCTTTATTACAAATTATAGATTCTAAACCCAAACTCTCTCTAATATGAGTTCGGTGATTAAACAAACTTAACCCGTTAATACTGGAATCGGTGGGCTGTAAGGTGATAGCTTACGCCGATGATGTTGTTATTGCTGTCTCTGGTAAATTTGTATCTACATTAAGCGACCTAATACAAAATGCTCTAGATATACTTTCTAGGTGGGCAGAAAAGTGTGGTCTAAGAGTCAACCCAGACAACAAAGCACAACTCACATTGTTCACTAGGAAACACAGAATCCCTCAGCTAAGTGCAATTATGCTCAAGGGGGAAGCTCTTGTGATTTCGGGAGAAACCAAGTACCTGGGACTAAACATAGATAGGAAACTGACTTGGAAGTCAAACATCTTAGAAAGAGTCAGGAAAGCGAACCAAGCTTTGTATGCCTGTAAAAGAGCTTTAGGTAAGACCTGGGGAATTAAACCAAAGGTAGCTTATTGGCTTTACACTGCTGTCGTCAGACCAATTCTTCTATATGAAATTGTTGTCTGGTGGTGTGCTATGCAGAAAAAAACCGATTCTAATTTATTGAATAAGGTGCGGAAATCAGCGGAATTAGCAATATGTGGCGTCATGAAAACCACGCCATCCATGGCTTTGGAAATCATATTACATCTGCCACCCCTAGATCTCTTCTGCAAATACTCAGCGGTCTGCTCCGCTTTAAAGCTCAAAGCGAGCTCACAATGGAGGACTGTCACTCATGGTCATTCAACCATCTTAGACTCCTACACGGATATACTCAGTGACTGTGATTATCACCCTCCCATTCTTTGCTTCGAAAGGAATTTCCTAATGAAAATCCCTTCTAGACTGAGATGGCTTGAAGAAGATCCAACACCCAACACACCCGTTAAGATTTACACGGACGGATCTAAAATGGACACTGGTGCAGGATCAGTGTTATTTTGCAAAGAGCTTACTATTAGTGAATCCTTTAAACTACCGGATCACTGTAGCGTTTCTTCAAGCGGAAATAAACGCTATTCATGAAGCCTTAAAATGGCTAAAGATAAACAGAATATCATCAACGGATATCTGCATTCTATCAGACAGCCAAGTTGCCCTTCGAGACCTGGATGCATTCCAAAAAACATCAAGGAGGGTTTTACGTTGTCGCGAATCTCTAAATGAGATGGCCAAGCAATATCGTATAATCTTATGCTGGGTTCCAGGGCACAGGGATATATCAGCAAACTGTAAGGCACGCCAACTTGCAAGAGAAGGTACCTGTATGCCAGACATAAGTAATTTTATGGAGATACCTCTCGTAACTGTAAGCTTCATTAAGGTCGCATTAATTATATTAGGTCTGCAAATCAAAGATGGATTAGCGTTAACACCTGTGAAATTGCTAGGCAAACATGGCCAAGGCTATATTTACGTCTGCCCAAGAGTATTATAAAACTTAGTAGACTTCAAATCAGGACCTTAGTAGGGCATTGTCTTATAGGAAATGATGGAAGGAGATTAGGCGTTTACACGCATGAGGAGGAGTTGGAAACAATCCAACCCCTTTTTTGCACTTCCCCAGCTCTAGCCAGAAGCAGGAACCGAATTTTGAAATTCTAGGAATATAGATAATCTATACACTTTAGGTATCAACAACCTTTTACGCTTTGTCAAAAGCTCAGGATGGTTCAGTATGGAAAGAGAAATGTAGCCCAGCCCCCACGGCAGACAATGGACCCATTTAGTGGTCCAAGTGGCATCGCTGTCTCTATGTGCGATGCGGCTGCCAAACCTGACCTAGCCTAACCCGTTGACATAGCTTTAAACTTTGACACTTTTTGCAGTGTCTTAAAAATCTTGCACCAAAAACTATTGTTTTCCCATACGCAAATCAAGGTTATTCTACCGTAGTTCTGACCGTTTTTGACTCTTTTGCTTCATAGCAGCTTTTGTTAAAGTTCATGTTCTTTATGGACTTTCATTTCCGATCAAAATGTTGTGTGTAAGTAGCCCGATGGCTACGAATATTGCGTTCCTACTCAGGGAGAGAAGCTTCTGCGTTATTCTCCTGTTGCACTTTCGTCATAAGAGTTTTGTCATTTGCTTAAGTTTTTTCGCCTCTTTTACACTCCTTTAAGCAGGAATTCTCTCATTTTTGAGGCTTTATTCACAAAACTGTTGTAGTTATAATGATCGAGGAATGAACCGGCGCATTGTGATAATGTAAGATTCGGACACCTATTTATCCAATTGTGTATTAAATTTCTTAAAGTATTCAATGAGACCCCGTTTGAATATCACGTAAGCAAAAATGCTGAAGCGTACTTAGATACTCAAAACACAATGCCGCCAACCTTTCAATTCAATTAAAACTACTGGTAATGGCATTTATGATTTTCTCTACACTTTGAGCTCATTACAGCGTCGTTTTTTTTTGTGATTCATAATTAACATTCCCAATATCTAATATCCATTAGCACTTGCTTTGATAGTTCATTTCATTATTCATTAGGTCCTCCTCCGCGCACAGTAGTGGCCACACTGAGCGACCTTACATTTTTCTCAACACAAAATTCCATCTTCTCATGCCCATTGAAATCGCTCCCGTTGGAATCCTATAAAAATCGATAAATATCAATTGAAAAGCAGCCGACTACGTCAGCGTGTCACAACAATTACGGTAAAATTAAAATGTCATTAGCATGCAGACAATGAACGGCATTGAAAACAGGGCGCACAGAGGGGGGTATTCGAGGTTACTAAAAAAAAAAATATTGTAATAACCTGTACAGTTTGTCAAAAAAGAATTTTTACGAGAGGAAAACCATTTTTTTACTTTTGATTTTGTAAATAAATTATTAGGTTATTAAAACTATTATTTTTTTAATTCATTATAAGTTCGATGAGTATGAAATATTTATTCACGAAATTTAATTTAGTTTGATTTAACGATTTTAAAAACCAAAAATTATATTATTAGTAAAAATAAAAAATATTATTATATATAAAAAATTTTCAGAATTTTCAAAAAAAAAAATCATTAGAAAATATTTTACAAAAAAAAAAAACTAATATAAAGTGAAAAAAGTAATATAAATATATCCCAAAATTATTTGTATTATCAGGTCAGTCCATAAGTTCGTGCGTATTTTACCCATCAAATTCACTTTTGTACGATTTTTGCATACAAAAAATTATTCGCGGAATATAACAGAACTATTTATATTTTCTTTGATATATTGTGCATTCAACAAGTGATTGTAATCGCGGATAGAAGCACGTGTTTTAAAAAAATAAAATGGAATCTTCGAACGCGTATAAGCATATTTTGTATTTTTTTTATAAAGGTAGTAAAAATGCAACAACTGCTGCTGCAGAAATAAACACAGTTCACGGAGAGAATACCGTGAGTGTAAGGACTGCGCAAAAGTGGCTTTCAAATTCCGAAGTGATAACTGCGACGCGGAGGATGCCCCACGCGCTCGCCGTCCTGAAGTCTTTAACTCCGTCGCCTTGCTCGAACTCGTGGAAGCTGAGCCAAATTTCACAGTCGATATGATAGCTCAGAGGTTAAATTCATCGCATGGAACAGCTCACAGGCACCTGGTTCAGTTGGGAAAGGTTTCAAAGCTGGGAAAATGGGTTCCGCATAGACTTTCCGTCGCCAACCTTCAGCAGAGAGTGAATGTGTGTTCTCAGCTGCTGCAACGGCTCGAAAATGAAAGTTTTTTTAACCGTATCGTTACTGGTGATGAAAAATGAGTCCTTTACAATAGTCCTGTTCGCAAACGTCAATAGTTAGATAAAGATGAAACACCAGAACCGACCCCTAGAGAGAGCCTTCACCCCAGGAAGATTCTCCTGTCTATTTGGTGGGATATGGCCGTTATTGTTTATTATGAACTTCTGGAACCAAACCAAAGGATAACTTTTGATTATTATTCCCATCAGCTATCAACCCTGAATGAGACACCTAAAAAAAATCGACCGTCTCTAGTGAATAGACGCAAAGTTTTGTTTTACCACGACAACGCAAGGCCTCATACCGCGAGGCACACATTAGGCAAGCTAAACGAGCTCGGATGGGAGCTAATGCCACATCCACAATACTCTCCGGATATTGCACCTTGTGACTATCACCTTTTCCGTGGACTTTAATCCCATATAAGTAACAAGAACTACTCCTCAAAAGAAGCTATAAAAAGGTATATCAAAGCATATTTTGGCTCCAAGGACAAACAATTTTTTGAGCAGGGAATTAAAAATTTGCCTAAACGTTGGGAGGACATTGTAAATAATGAAGGAAAATATATTATTGATTAATAAATACTTTAAACATATTTTTTATTAAAACCACCTTAAAAAACGCTCGAACTTATGGACTGACCTGTTAATGATTGGCTGTTTGTGCGCTGCGCAGAGATCTATTGTGTAGCCAAGTAGCCTGCTCAAACAGTTTTAGGCTCTTAATAAATCTTAAAACCGCTCTAGGCTTAATTTTTAACCAGGTAATTTATGTAGTCTGCGTCGTGCCACTGCTGGGCAGTAGCATAGAACGTGTTCTGCTGTTTCTTGTGCCTCTTTGCAGAGTCTACAGGAATCGTTTTCTATCGCACCTAACTTCTTCATGTGATAATTAAGTTTACAGTGTCCTGTTAGTAGTTCACTGTAAAGTTGTATGTCCTTTCTGCTTAAGTTAAGGATTGCTTCTGGCTTTATCCGTTCTGGATCAATGAGCCTTTTCGACTGCCGCATGCCCCATTGGGCTCTCCAGTATGGAATGAGAAGCTATCCAGCGATTTTAGAGCTGCTTAACTGTCAGAGATTTTAATTTGTATTAAATAGTTCATCTGAAAAAAATATGAAACTATTGTTTTTTTTAGATTCTGTTGCAAGTTACTATTTATTATAATCTTTTCAAAAGATCAAGGTGTGCCGAAGGGCGCTCTGTGTTATTTTTGTCATTTTGATCGACTTTAGAACTTCGAAAAAAAGACAAGTGTCATGAAGGAAAAATTGCAAAATTGTACATAAACTTTGTGGTACCAAAAGGAACAAAAGTCGCATGAATTTAAGGAAGGGAAAAATGTATGGGATTTAAAAAAAGTTGTGCCCTCAAAAGGGACAGAATTGCGACTTTACTCGCACAACGCTTTCTGTTCGGCAATTTCTAACTTTGACCACTCATGTCCGAGTTATGTGCTGTTGTCTCGAAAATTTGTCATAGCTACAGACCTACATACGAAAAACTATAGCTGGTTGGTTTAAGTGGTGATTCTTCCAGAATCCAACTAGCGCTTCCGCACCATTTTGTTGCCACATCCTCGTTACCAAATTGTTTAAGAGTTATTTGCAGCAGGACTATATCCAGTCTGTGCAGTTTAGGAACGTTATTAGGTTGTTAACATCTAAACTAGACAGTTGTTCGAGACTCTCGAACAGCGGTTTGTCCAGAGTTAACATTCTGTCCTTCCATAGGGCAAGGCATTCACAGAAGAAATTGAAGATTGTTTCCTTTTTCTCCGGTTGTTTGCAACTGTGACAGTACGTGTTGTGAGGGATGCCCATTTTCGGCTGCTTGTTCTCCAACAGACCAAATGCCAATTATGACTGCCGTTAGTCTACAGGCGTCCCGTCGTTTCATGTTTACCAATGTTGACGATTGCTTTGTAGGTGGGCCACAACATTCTGCTAATTTTGCATTTCGGAAGTATTTTAGGAAAATTGCACTATTGACTGCATCTAATGGTGTGAATACCAATTAAGCAAGAGCGTTTTTCATTACCTTTAATGCTACGATGTCCCGGGACACAGATTAAGGTAAGTTTATGGTTTTCGCTCAAGGTGGCAAGGCTAGTCCTGCTTTGTTCCACCACTTTAGAGGTTGTTGTCGCCAAATCCAGTGCCTGGATTGCAGCTTGGCTATCCGAAAGAATAGCGGTATTTCTCTTAAAAGAGGGTTTTGCGATTAGTAGCCTACAAGCTTCCCCAATTGCCAGTACTTCGGCCTGAAAGACACTGCAAGCATAAGGGAGATGCACAGATCTTTCAATTTTCAGTCTGTGAGAATATAAACGAAAAACTATAGTATCACAACATTTTCACCAGTTTTGCTATTTGCTTTTGTTTGTTTAATTTTCATCAATTTCATATAAAGTATAGTATATTCTACAACAACTACTAGAGAAATTAAAGTTTATAACTTTGGAACTTTTCACAAGATTTATAAAAATTCAGCTAAGTTTCATCAAAACTTCAAACTTTTTAATTGGAATTTCAGAGCGCAAATTTTTATGCACCCACTAAATTTTAGTATAATAAAGTGCAAGTCTGAAAAGGCTAAAAATCGTCAATGATTTCTGAACATTTTTTTCTTGTTCCTACTTCGACGGCTGCCAGAAAAAATTTCATACAAAGCGCGAATTTAATTTTGTAATGAAGGTCAACTCTTCAGCTACAGTGAATGACATATAGACCCAAAGCATCACACAAATTTTGGCATAAGTCAAATATTATTCCAATTTTTCCATGCGTTTAATGATTTTTGTCAACCTTAAGTTAGACCCTAATTGGAGTAGATCCTCACGCACTTATTCACATCGCAGAAAGGCAAATCTGATAAGCAATTAATTTATCTTCCTCTAACGAAGCGAATAAACACCAAATTCCAATATAGAAATTTCTTATAGCATATTTCAGCGAAGTACTTGGGGGCAGTTAAAGGCTCTGTTAAGTTAAGCGCTACCGCTGTTAAGAGATCTGTTAACTTTCAGTTATGCAAGTAACACGCATTTTTACTGCATTAGACAGAATGAAATGGAAATAGCTGATTTTTGTTTACATTTGAGGATTGCTACTCACCGAGCTCTCTGTATTTTGATATTAATAGGGTTGCCTACACGTTTCGTGTGCTTGGTATGCTTTCCTCGCCTTGGTTATTTTCAAATAGAAGGAGTATTGTAAAAATTGTATATTTTTTTTGAAAATAGATGAAAACTTAGTTCTGTGCATAAACCCTTTCACACAAGACTTAACTAATGATTCATCTTTTGTTTGCATTACAAGGCCTTGGCTGCGCCTAAAAGTGCCTTTTAAAATATATTTAAATTATGGCATACATAACAATTTCGTTAAGGTGAACATAACATTTTCTGTTAGACTAGCAAAAGTGAGTAAAAGCAATACTAAACAATAATATACTCATATAATATTGTAATAAGAGTAAACATTTTTACTAGTTTAACACGAAAAAAGAGAGTTCAATATGGCAAGCGATTGGAGAGGAAAATGAAAAAAGGAGCAACAGTCGAATCGGCGAAGATTACCCGTATATGGTTAAGGTTTGTGGGAAATATACGTAAATAGACTAATGTTAACGCCTTGTTATGTACGCTCATTTTTTTTGAGAAAATCTCCTGCTATTTTATGGAAAAGTACAATAATACATTTTCACTCTACCATTTAATCACTCGCATGGATATTGAACGCAATTTTTTCAGTTTTTCTCTCTACTGCCCCACCTAGTTTATGTGACCAATAGATAGAATAATGCTTTGTTTGCACCCCAAACTTTTTCCTTATTTGGCGTTTCATGCACAGATTTTCGCGCCTGTACACTTCCGAATGGTTGTCACGCACCAACCCATTCGACTACGACGGCCACAGGTAAATGTTAAACGCCCGAAAATTGCGAAGTTGACAAACCTCAAACACTTTCTGGGCCTCTTGAATGAAGGGTATTTTCAGCCTTAGAATTTTTCGAACAGCTCTTATCACCATACCAAACTTTCTTAGCAGCCGTGTAGGCTTACATACCATCAGTAATTTTGAAAGCATGCTGGTGAAATAATATGAGATGAGCAAAAAGCTGCGCGGATATGCAGTTACAATAGAAAAAGCAAATGGAATTTGCAATACAAGTGGCAAAACTTGTGGTATATGAAAACCAGCCGAAACGTAAGAAACTTATATTTATCAGACGTGCAAAAGTCTGTTGTTGTTTTCCTATTATTTCATTTATTTTTCAGTTTTGATTTTGTTTAATTTAAAAATTGCTAATATTTTTATGTTTGTAGTTTTTTCTCAACGGTTTTTATCCACATAAGACTTCATAAGTCATAATTTATGCACAATAAAGCAAACGTGTAAAACATATTACATGTTTTTGATAGTCCATAAATTTCTGTTGAACACGAAAACAAACATTAGAAATTATTGTTATTTTTAAGCCAATACAGAAATTTGTCTGCGAACTGTGGTCATTTGTTCAAGTTAATGGAGCTTGCGAGTTGTTGAAATTGCGCCGTTACAGCTATTGTGGTCAGTAGGAAAGCAGCTGCTAAAGAGAAAAAGATGCGAGTAACTTTAAGTGCCCTGATGGGGAGCATAAAATTCAATAATTTCTGAAATTCCTATTTATCTGGTTGTGAAAAATCTGTCTAAAATTGGGTGCCCTCTACTCTCACAAAATGAAAAATTTATAACAAGGGATTTATTAATAGGACATAAAAAGAAAACGCTGAAAATACGACAAAATTAAACTTTTTCCAAGGTTCCAGCAATGGATTCTGGTAGTGGAGATAACAAAAAATATGCGTGGATCAGCGATGTGAAAGTTTAGTTCTGAAATTTTTAAAGGATTAATTGTCTGATCCTCACTTTTTATAAAGGATGATCAATTTAGAGGTAACAGATTTTGAAATGAAATAAAACAACGAAAATCAAATTGATTGGGCAAACCTTATTATTTTTCTGTAGAACCATTTATGACATTTATTTTTTAAAGCTAACTCCTTTCAAATGTTGGTCGCATCTGCGCCGCAGTTCAGCCATCCGTACAGACCAATTTCGAATGACACGCTGGAGGACTTCGGTCGGTATCTCGTGAATAACTTTTGTAATGTTGGGTTCCCAATGCCTCATTTGAAGCTGGTTTATCCACCAAGCATTTAGGCTTTACTTACACGCAGAAATAAAAATCCAAAGGTGTGATATCACACGATGTTGGTATCCAAACACTGCCCCGAGGCATTGAGATAAATTGCTCATCGAAACGGCAACACAGTACTTCCATTGTTTCACGGGCTGTATAGCAAGTAGGTAACACCTCTAGATCTACAAATTTGAAAGGAAGCAATGAAGGCGGTGTACAGGCTCAAGTTAAACGGAGTCTGGGGAAATGAAGAAAGCACTGGCCACTGTCAGATATACCACCAGTATTCAGAGCGGTGCACACTGTTCTCGATGCTGGTGGACAATCGGGTGTCTGTCGCTTGCCTCGGTAGGAAGTATGATGTTTGGATCCCAGATAGAGATCAATGGTTGAGTCCAGAGAACCTCTTAACGGGATATCAGCACACTTTCTACACCGACGGGTCCAAAACCAGTTATGGAAGCGGTTCTGGATGATACTTAGACGAAGACACTAAGTACTCCTATGCCACAGGACAGATGGCCACGGTATTCCTTACGGAAGTCTATGCCATCTTGAATGTGGCGTACTAGCTAATTGAGAAAAAGTGGCGGGGCAACAGTATTGGAATTTGTAGTGAAAGGCCTTGCTAACCCACGCTGCTCTTCGAAGTTTGTCGGTGAATGTAAGACAAAACTGAACAGTGTTGCAAAACACAACAAAGCTAGTCTTATTTGGGTGCCTGGACATTGTGGTATTGCAGGGAAAGAGTTAGCTGATAAATTGGCAAATGAAGGCTCTGCAAGTATGCCACTAGGCCCTGCACCTTTTCTAAGTGTCAATTCCGCATCGATTCAACTATGAATTGAGGACTTAATGAGGTCTACCACAGAGGTCCTTGGTCTGAGTTGAACTCGTGCAGAGTTGCCAAGTGCTTTGTGAAAGAACCAAACAGGAAAAGAGCGGCCATTCTCCTAAAACTCAGCAGGTAGGTCCTGAAAGTACTGGTAGGTGTAATCACAGGGCACAACGTCTGTGGTCAACATGTCGGGTCGTGGACAGCCCGATATACCTATCCTGTCTTGAAGATGACGGCACTGCAGAGCATTTTCTCTGTAGCTGTCCTGCATTTTCCAGAATAAGACTTAGGATATTGGGTTGCGATACACTAAGTATGGACAAAGTTCATACTCTTCCTCTGCCGGATCTCTTAAAATTCATCTATGAAACCAAGAGATTTGTGGAAGAGTGATCTCAAACTAATTCGTCCGTTTTTACCAACCACACTTTATCTTTCCTATCTCTATTCCTTCTACTGATATCTGTCCCGGTATAGTACAATGGTCTACTGACTGAGGGCTTGGACTTGTTCAACCCCCCACAAATCTAATCGAATCTAAAAGTAACTCCGTCTGGTTAGAACAAATTTGGAAATATTGTGGATATCACGGGCTTCAATTTCCGGCATCAAAAAGCCGTTTATCATGGCGCTATAGCGTTTGCAATTCACCGATACATTGGCGCTAGCCTCGTCCTTAAAGAAATATGGGCCGATGATTCCTCCAGCCCTTAGACCGCAACCAACGGTTGTTTTCAATGAATGTAATGGCTGTTCTTAAAAGGCGTCGGGTTGCTCTTCAGCCGAAATACGGCAATTTTGCATATTAACGCCAAAACTAGGCCTCATCGCTGAATAAAATTCAGGTCCTAAAATTCCAAGCCTTCGACGAGTTTTTCAAGAGCCCAACGAATGAAATTATGACGCTTTAGAATATCGGACAGCTTCAAATCTTGGACTAGCTATAATTTATATGCTTTCAAGCCAGGGTCATTACGAAAAATCGCCCAAGTAGTGCCATGAGATAGGCCCAGTTTTTGAGATTGGCGCCGAATCCATGCTGAATCCGTGTCTTCGACAAAACTTTCATTTGCAGCCGCAATACTCTCTTCACTTCCGCCAGTACGTAGTTTAACCGGTCGAGTATCATAGAATTATCAAAAATTATCCTCAATTTTGCCAATGGTTTGACAAATAGTGCGGTCAGTTGGACGGTTAGTGACACCATAATTTGACCTGAGCGTGCTGAAGTTGAAATGAAGATTATCTCAAACGAAGCTTTTCCCGGAACTAAACTCAATCTACTGCACTTGCTCCATGTTTCTTACTGGGTGCACTTAACAGTCATGGCTTGTTAGAAATAGTGCAGGATTGTTGTACACACAAATATTTGTAATAGGGTGCCTCACCAAACAAAATCGTAGTTTGGGCAACAAAGTTATTACATTTTTTATATGCTAAGGCTTCCTCAAAAATATTTCGGAAAAATTTTAGATCTCAAGTATTTTATAAATAAAAGTAATTATTGAAAGTATTTTCTTTCTCTGATTTTAAAATATCTCGAGTTATCGTGTCTTTTATAATACTACAATTTGTTTAAAAAAAATTTTTTTTTTGAATAAAGTCTTCTCAAATAATAAAATAGTTGAAGTTTGAATAAAAGTGTTTAAATTTTGTATCAACGAAATCAAAATGATGAGACTTTTTATGATATTTTTGTAAGATAGGTCTCAGAGAAACTTGGAAAATCGTGACCGATTTACACTTTTAAGATATCACTGGAAAAAGACATACGAGATGTGTTCAAAAAGTATCGCGAATTTTTTGTTTTTTTCAAAAATTATTTATTTATTCATTAATATCTATTTTGTCCCCTTCAAAGTAGTCCCCATGAGATATTACGCACTTGTGCCAATGTTTTTTCCAAACTTCGAAGCACTTCAAAAAATCATTTTTTTATCTTGTTCAGCTCCTTCTTCGATGCCGTCTTTATCTCGTCAATCGTAGCGTAGTGTCGTCCTTTCATGAGCCTCTTCAGTTTCGGGAAGAAGAAAAAGTCACAGGGGGCCAGATCTGGGGAATACGTTGGCTGTGGCATCATTAATGTGTTGTTCTTGGCCAAAGTCGCGCACAAGCAACGATGTTTTGTTCTTCCACAAATCCGGGCGTTTCTAGCGGATTGCTTCACGCAAATTGCGCACAACTTGCAACTAATGTTCCTTTTTGACCGTTTTACCCTATGGCAAGAACTCATGATGCACAACGCCCCTGCAATCGAGGAAAACGGTAAGCAAAACTTTTACATTCGACCGAACTTGGCGCGCTTTTTTCGGTTGGTGCGTGCGGCAGCTTCCATTGAGTTGATTGAGCTTTGGTTTCCACGTCATACCCATAAACCCACGATTCATGCGATGCTGCTTTCGTTCGAGATTGAGCAGTTTAGGTACGAATTTTGCGGCGACTCTTCCCATGCCCAAATCATTGATAAAACTCGAATGGCACGAGCCAATCGATATGTCTAGGCCCTCAGCAACTTCTCTAACGGTGCTTCGACGATTGGCCAATACCATTTTCTTCACTTCATCAATTTTTTCGTCTGTTGTTGAGGTGCTCGGGCGTCCGGCACGCTTTTCGTCGTTCACATCTTTTCGGCCTTCTGAGAGCATTTTGTACCACCGATAAACGTTACTTCGGTCCAAAGTAGCTTCTCCGTATGACACAGTCAACATTCGGAAAGCATCCGCGCACTTAATTTCGTTTTTCACACACAATTTGATACAAGTTCTTTGATCCATCTTTTTGAATAGGTAAAAATCGAAGACGAGCCGAAACATTTGCAAGCAAAGCAGCTGTCAACAATTAACTGAACATTCAAACTGGCCGAACTCGCAGGCATGAGTGGGATACATGAGTACCAACATATCACCACAAAAAAATCGAAATTCAAACATACGGAACCTGCAAAAATTCAAAATTCGCGATACTTTTTGAACACACCTCGTACATACAAGTATTTTCTCACCGTTTTTATTTCTCGAAAATTTAGTTCCTCAGTTTGAAAATTATTCTAAATATTTTTGAATCAAATATTTCTAAATATTGAATTTAATATATTTAAAGAAAGTCCAATTTTCGGATTTACGTTCAAATCGATCCAGCTCATGAAATTCTTAATATTTTTCGAAAATATTTTGTTGAAATTTTTAAAATTTAATAGATTTTATGATTCCGATGGAAAAATAGCATACATTTTTTTTTTGCATGGAAAACGACGCACCCTAATGCGCATATGTATTGTTTAAGTTTTCCTATAAGTAACTGATTTATTGACAACACTGTAAATAACGTTAAATATTTCGATGTTTGCATTTTTCGGCTCTATGTTATAATTTGTTGCTATTATTATTCATACACTTATTTACATAGCGTATAAATTTTTATTTGCTTTCGGTTTATTGTATTGCAGCAGGGGGTCCACCATCTAACCGCTGCAACTGCAGCATTCGAGGCACATCCCACTTGTTAAATGACTTTTAAATGAGCTTGTAAACAATGGCTTTCCACTTTTTTGATAACTACCGACAAATGCCAGCTGCCTGCGTGGACAATTACTGGACATACAAACATGAAAAGGCGGCTGGCGCGCGTATGGGATATTTCTGCTGTGTGTGTGTGTGCGTGTGTATTTGGATATTTGTACAAATCGATTATCATTTTCAGTTTAGTTTTTGTTTTGATTTGTTTTTGTATGCAAATTTATGCGTTGCGCCCATCTGAAATGATTTCAAGCCAAACAGAAATCAAATTTTAATTGCACCCACACATTAACAGACTGCTTTTTGTTCAATATACGATAGGCATAGCTGCCATGTACCTACTTTTTACAAAAAATTTTACTCTTCTTCTGTAAGCGGAAAATGATGATAATTAACAGCGTAATTTGTAAGCTTTGACTTTTTCCACATTCGAATGCTAATGACTTATATGGGTAATTTTTTTCGTGGAGCTAGAAAATGATAAATTTTTGGGTTGCACACCAACAGCTAACATTTTTTTCAAGCCATTTCGCTTAATGGGAAATAAATTAAATTTCTCTCTCCTCTAAATTATGCCATATAAATAATCGAAGTGCCAGCACTTTAGGTTGTGACTTTTATCCAGCATTTTTTACTACTCCAAATGTATGCAGCAGCGCTGGCAAACAAAAAACCTAAAATAGTTAAGCCTTTGATAGCGACGAACACCTGTTTCAGGTATTTATTATAGATTTTTTTTTCATACAAAACATATTTCAACCAAATCGTTGACTCCTCTAGTGGCTTTGCTACTTAGTTTCATTTTTTGATTAATACCAAACAACATTTTTTAATGAAGTTTTACACTTACTACTTAAGAAAATAATAGCAGAAAAAAAGACAAAATAAAACACAAAACGATTAATTCAAAGAAAAAATAACTAACTCGCTGAACTCAAACAATCTGTGAATAAACGATCCACTTCGGGCTAATTTAATGAATGTCATCGCATTTATGACTCTGGTCTCGCCATCATTGATTTATGTGCAACAAGATAAAAGGTACTAATTTATATTTGAACGACGAGACGGTCAGGCTGATGCTGGCGTTGATACGAAGGAAAAACATTAACACGTTCCTATAACAAACATACACAATCATAAAAATGTTGAAGTACCCTGTAAGAAAAATGTTTACTAGGGAAACAAGTTTCTGGCTAAGAACTCACACTGCGCCCGGCGACATCTGTCTTCACGATGTGAGAGCAGAGAATTATGCGCAACAATCGATGCTCTCACATATTCCGACTGTAGTTTCATTGAAATTATTACAGCTACTGCGTTAGTGAATTGCTGACTCGAAGGAAATGAAGTGTTTTCAAACAAAAGTTACAGCGTCAGAATTTAATTATGCTTAGTATCATTTTTCATTATAAATTTGTTAAATTATTGAAATATCCACAGCCAATTTCCAGTGCTGCCAAGCAAAGCTTTGTTGTGGATTTTAATGTTTTGTGCAAGATAAAAATCGTTTGTTACTATTTTATGGACAGTTGAAAAAACTCACGCAAACTGAAAATGAAAATTCGGGTTGGCGTTTGCTTCAGAGCCTCAAAATCCGTTTAAAAGATACACTTCTACCTTTGTTGTGGATTTTAATGTTTTGTGCAAGATAAAAATCGTTTGTTACTATTTTATGGACAGTTGAAAAAACTCACGCAAACTGAAAATGAAAATTCGGGTTGGCGTGTGCTTCAGAGCCTCAAAATCCGTTTAAAAGATACACTTCTACCTTAAAATAGGAGTAATTTTGCTCAAAGGAGCAGCTATGAACTATTTTTTATAAAAAAAGCAGGAAATACTCGACTTCCGCCAAGCCAAAGTATATTTGGAAGCGTAGTAACCACCGCAATAAAAATCAGCAGTTACAGAAATCAGAGATCATACATTTTCCATCTCTGATTTGCTTGCTTATTTCCGATTTCCAATTTTTCGAAAAGCGTTCTAATTGTTTACAAATTTGCAAAAGTAATAGAAAGAATTGATACATCTGATTAATGCATAGTGATTGTAAACATTAGAGAGTTTTATGGAAAAAAGGCAGGACTCCAAGCGCTTGAGTAAGTTTTGACTTGTTGCAGTTTGAAAACTATTTTACCACTTTTTAAACACATTTTGGTTCACAGATACGTCTCTTATTAAAATTTATGTAATTTATGTTAAAAAAGACCTTCCAGAAGACATAAGCTTCAAAATGCAAAAAACCCTATGTAAATCTGAGCTCCGTGTATATCTTTAATTTACATACATACATATTTTAGGACGACTTTATTTTAAAAATTATAGAAATTGCGCTTTCTGCGTGGTGCAAGAAGGCAATTTTAGGCCTACTGTTATGGCTTGTCAGTGAACATGAGATTCTTTTAAGTCACGCTGGTGATTCATAATTTTTGTTGACTCTAAGTCTGCTAGATATTCAATGAAGTACTTGCTAAAGTGGGGATATCGTTTTTTTCATAGCGAAGCAGCGACGGAAGTAGTGATAATCATCTTTGTCATCATCATATTGGCATTTCAGTCCGACATGCACCATTACCTCCTCCACAATATGCCTCCATTCTTCTCGACAGTCCGCTTTCGCTCTATGTTGTGAGAATCTCATCTTTAGTATATCGTCTTCTACGTCTTGCAACCATCGTAGCCTTGGTCACTCTTTAGCTGCTCATTCTTAGGACGTGTCCATACCAAAATAATCTTTGTGACTTTATAAATTGCATTACATTTTGTTCTGTTATTAAGGGGGGGGGGTAGGGTCACAAAATCGAAATTTTTTTTTCTTCACTTATCTTATAGTAAATCATTTCAAGAATGTTGTGTCAAAATTTTAAGTGGATCGGAGCAGAACTCTCAAAGTTATAGCCTTTGTAGGCACTCTACCTCGAATGCGGATCATCGATAATTTCTCAGAGTCATTTTTTCAAACGCGTTTTTCCCGAAACGACTTCTTAAAAGTCGGTGCCAATCACAACTCCGAAACTATTCAACCGATTCTTTTCACATTTGGCACACGTTTTCTAAATCAAAAATACCTCCCCCTACACTGTTTTTTTTTTATTTATTTTTTTTTAAGGTTGTTTTTCACTTACAAATATGGCGAAATTTTTCGCCAAAAATGCTCGTTTTACGTTTTTTTGCCACCAAAACTACAAAAATGAAAAAAAAAAAATTTTATTAATGTAGGGGGGAGCATTACGTCATACTTTAACTGAAAAATTCGACTTTTTTAGTTTCAGATGATTCTACGACGAATGCCGATTGGCACCGCAGATCACCTCTCGAAAAACATATGTCCAAAAAAACTCTGTCATGGGCTTATTTGTCAATATTTTATTATTAATATTTTTTAAAAACTTATTGAAAAGATGTACAATAACATGCAACTGATTTTATTAAAGTATCTTAAGCCATATTTCTGTAAAAAATTAAAAAAAAAAAAGTTTTTTTTTAGCGCTAAACCCTACCCCCCCCCCCCTTAAAACACTGAGCTCGAGAGTAGAGCCGATTATTTTTCTGAAGATTTTTCTTTCAAAATTGAATCAGAAAATTGACGAAATTAACTTTAAGGACTCAAGTGAGAACCAGTCTTATTTTAGTTTTGTATATCTGGAGGTTTTGTTCCTTTGATATCAATGAAGACTTCATCAGTTTGATATGGGCAGAGTATGATCTGTTTCCTGCCTGAATACGATCTTGTATTGATAAGGACGGATCCTTATTAATGCTGAGTACCTACTACGTGTAAGTATTTAATCACTTGCATGGGCTCAAAAATATAATTTTCGATTCTGAAGAGACTATCATGAAAGGGTCGTATCATATATTTCGTTGTTTCTTCATTTATCTTGAGACCCGCTATAGCTTGCACTAGCCGCATGAAAACGTTCGTGCGCATGTTTGTGTCGATTTATAAAATATTGTGCCTGATTGATCTATTTCATTTATTGCTGAATGCAGTGTTCAATTAAACAAAAAACATTGACAGTGAGTCACCTTATTAAGAGTCATATTGATCAAATTCCTGTATTTTTGTGGTATATCCAGTATTTTTAGGTGATAATCGATACATTTTTTGTAGAGTTTATCAAACGCTCAAACATAGTGTAGATTAATTTTGAACTCATAACATTTTTCGAATATATTCATCATCTTTGCTTATTGTGCGTTCCGAAAAATAAGTGTTCAATGTTGGTACCCACAATAGCACGAGTGAGGGATAGGTTTCGGGAGTTTGCGAATCAGTCATTTCAGCCATTAGCGAATTAGGCATTTTCATCGAAAGTAGGCAAGATATGTCTTGTCCCTCAAAATTGCATCTTAGCTCTCCTTCATATAACTCAAGCATATTTTGAATATAAGCCAACCTGGTTTGTCAATAATACTTTAAAAATTAATAATAATTAGCACTACCCAATGGACTAAAAATTAATAATAATTAGCTGGGGTTCAGCACTACCCAATGGACATATTTTGTGAAAATAAATTTTTTCTCGTGTTATTAATAATTTATAACTTATATGAGTCTAATTGGTCAGCAAATATGGCTCCTAAAAGTATTCCAACAACGGTGCCGCCTATCAGCTCCAAGTGTAGCTAAACTGAGTAGCTCAGGTTAGGCCATAAGTATAATTCCAAAACCAATTTTCAAAGAAATCACTCCAATAGTTAAGAGAAAACGAACTACGAACACATAAGAAATATAAATATATTCAAAATTTTAAATTTCATAATTCATAAATAAATAATAATGAAGAACATTAACACTAAACATTTCTTTACATCTCATTTCTCTAACAAAAATTTAATTTAGAAGCTTCTGAATAATACCTCTATGCTCCGTGTTAACGACTGTTCCAGGTCCCTCGTTAATTCTCATATATATGTGCATAGGTATATGAAAATCGTTGAGTTTAAGACTAGTTCGGATCTATCGAAAACAGTAAGCTGGGCATATTAAACCCAGATATCGTCTTTAGTACTACATAGTAACGAATTACCGAAGAAGTCAAGCAATGAATGCGGGACAATTCACACTTTCCAGAACATCGCCTTGTAAAATTCAACAGCTGTTGATATGAAAATGTAAAGGAAGGTGAACTAAATTCTCTCTAAATTCATTAAAAGCGCGCAAGTGCCATACAAGCTGATACGAGTATTCCTACAGGGTACTTGCACGCGTGTGTTGTGATGTGTGCGCGCTGTTGTTCGACGATCAATAAAACACAATCAGCATGGCATATAGACAGTATGTTTGTATGTACGTGTAGAAACCGAGTAATTCGATTTAATAACCCCAGCTGAACGAGAGCTTTTTAAGGCTTGAGGGGAGTTGCCCGAGAAATAAGCGAAAAGCAAATAAATATAATCAACATTTAATAAAAAAACAATGGCTTTCGTATTTAAACTATTCATATGCATACAAATTTATTTTGATATGCACATTTGTATATATTTTTCGAGTGTTATGAATAAAATTCCCATTTGGCTTGATGCTTGGGCTGATAGTAATGCAAATCTGCGGGAGAGCTAATTTGTAGCACTCTAACCGCTACTCTACCCATTTAGATTTTTGTAGATTAGGCGCTGCTTCTTCTTGGTAGCCTTATTTAATTAACCGCACTTGTCTTGGGGTTTTTTTTTTATAATCAATACAAAAAATGTTCAATCTATAATTAAGATTATATTCAGGGATACAAATGCAAGGTGGCATATAATTTTGTTAAATGTCGCATTTTATTTAAAGTTTGAATGTGAAATGGAAGTGTTGTACAAGTGAAATGAGTAATGCAGGCCCCAACATTACTGAATGACTTCTTAACAAAATTTTTAAATATCCAAAAAAATTTTGTAGTTTCCAACACTTGGACGAAATTTCCTTTTTTTATATTTTTTGCTTTAAATAACATGGCGCAAAATTATTCACTTAATCGCCAATTAAATATATTTGACACTTACGAGCCAAATAGCTTCAGTATAAAAACAGGTAAACAATTAGGTCCGCAAAGGTCAATATAAAGATTTCCAATAATCCAAATTTTTGTTTGTTTATTTATTAAAAAAAAAAAAAAAAATGATTAATTTTGCGCCACCTGCTATGAGACTTCTTCTTCTTCTTAATTGGCGCGATAACCGCTTACGCGATTGTGGCCGAGTTTAACAAAGCGTACCAGTCGTTTCTTTCTCGTGCTAACCGGCTCCAATTGGACACACCAAGTGAAGCCAAGTCTTTCTCCACCTGATCTTTCCATCGCAGAGGAGGCCGCCCTCTTCCTCTGCTACCACCAGCTGGTACCGCATCGAATACTTTCAAAGTCGGAGCGCTTATATCCATTGGGACGACATGACCCAGCCAACGTAGCCGCTGGATATTTGATCTCATACAACTCATCGTTCCATCGACTGCGATATTCGCCGTTGCCAACGTGCAAAGGTCCAAAAATCTTACGCAGAATCTTTCTCTCGAACACTCCAAGCGTCGCTTCATCGGATGTTGTCATCGTCCAAGCTTCTGCGCCATACGTTAGGACGGGCATGATGGGAGCCTTGTAGAGTGTTAATTTTGTTCGTCGAGAGAGGACTTTACTGCTCAGTTGCCTACTTAGTCCAAAGTAGCACTTGTTGGCAAGAGAGATTCTACGTTGGATTTCAAGGCTGACATTGTTATTAATGTGTTAATGCTGGTTCCTAAATAAACGAAGTCTTTTACAACCTCGAAATTATAACTGTCTAGAGTGACGTGGGTGCCGATACGCGAGTGCGCCGACTGTTTGTTTGAAGACAGGAGGTACTTCGTTTTGTCCTCGTTCACCACCAAACCCATTCGCTTTGCCTCTTTATCCAGTTTGGAGTAGGCAGAACTAACAGCGCGGTTGTTAAGGCCGATGATATCGATATCATCGGCATACGCCTGCTATGACACTAGATTATTCAAAACTGTTTATTGGAATTAGTATATGGTACAAGATTCAAATATAAGTCTTCAGCATCTCTGAATTTTGGGAGAAGCAGGAATGAAAAAAGCACCGAAAAACACGTTTCAGTGGGCTTTCAAACGCACTCTTCTTAAAACCATGACTTCAGAATCAGTATACAAAAAGACATAGGAAATGAGTCTCATATAAAAACACATCATGTAGACCTGTGTAATCTATACATTTTAGCTATGAATGAGAAGACATCGAAATTGGCTGCAACGAAATTTTTAAATTATTTTTTTCCTGCAACATTTTTGTTTAATTTTGATCTCCTGTCACCTGAAACTGAAACCTATTAAAAGGTTTCTTATGCTTATGAATTATTTATAAAAATAATTCTGGTACAAAACTAAGCAAATGGAAAATTAGAAATGGGTAGATTTTTAATGTTAAAATGGTACGAAACTCAAAGAAAATTAATAGTAAAATGTGAACTCCAAAGCGGCTGCAGTAAACGAGAATTCTGTCAAATATGAGCGTACAAAAAGTGGTGGTAGATTCTGTTAACAACCGCGCTGTTAGTTCTGCCTACTCCAAACTTCAAAGGTGGTAGATTCTGTTATTCTCTATGCTGCTCCCATTTGAGCGGAAGCTAAACCATTCCACGTACGACACGTAACAAAGGTGTTACGAGTAAATGCACTAAGAGTCGCTTGCGCATACGGGACCGTCTGTGACGACACGATTTGCGTTATCTCCATAAAACTCCCTATGGATATACTCGTGTATGCACGAAAAATTAGTCATCTCTATGACAGGCAGGGAACAAACCCTTATCTAACGCAGTTCATCAACGGAAACAGATGCTTTCGGTCGTATCTCCATCGTTTTAAGCTAGCAGGCAACCCCTACTGCCCACAAAGCTCCAACATAATCGAAGATGCATAGAATGTTGTTTTCCAATGTGACCGTTTTCGAGACGAGCATCAAACACTGGAGGTGCTACTTGGACACCCGTTACAGGTGAACAATCTGATACCAAGAATGCTGTTAAGACATATTCAGCAAAAATAATGCAGTACCTTCGATATGCGGAGTGCGCAGCTGAAGAGTAGGAACTCTTGAGTAAAGAGGCTCTAACTATTTGATTCACGACTATATCAGACGGGAGCAACTCTGTACTAACAGGTTTCATATCTCTTTCTTTCGAGGTTCCTTTTGCTTCAAAAAGCTGAGCAATTGAGACTATTGATGACATGAAACCTTCATATGTCCCTTTTGACACCCTAGATAAGCGCGGCACAGATAGAGACATAAGACGATGGATATGTAGCAGGAATCTGGTGGATCCAGACGTGGGTGAATAGAACTGGTCCACTTCATGGGCGCCGTTCGAGGTCCTCCCGAAGTAATGCAGAAAGTAGGAAGGGAGTCTTGTTAGAAGAGAAGGAAGGATTGTTTTAGTGGCCGCTCCGCTCAATGCAGTAGACGACGGTCGCTGTAAGTGCGTAGGCATTTTGAACCCTATCTCAGCCTCCAAAAAAATAAAAAAAAACGATATGCAACTTACTTGACGCAATTAAGTTTTGAATAGGGTTATTGAATTTGTTGTTCATACACACTCAATAAAGCTAGATCGTTAGCATTTCAGATCAAGGCAAATCGCCGTACTACATTTATTCCGTCACAGTCTCTTCCTTTTTGGTTTCGGCGCTATTCTTTGCACAATTTTAAAATAATTTGATGCTGGAAATCAGCTTTCCACATTTTTTCTATTTACTCAGCATCATTTTGGGCTTCCACTTGTTTCCTCTTCTTTGTTTTCGTGATATTCAGTTTTCTCATTGAAAGATATTCACAGAGTGGCGCGGACAATCTGACTCACTTTATATGCAATTAAGTACTAATTACGGAATTAATTAATTGAGTTCTTATATGGAATATTGAGCTCAACTAAAGCCTTAGTTACCTAAATTTCTTAACTGCGCAATTAAAGTGCATGTCTGAACATAGTATTGAAACACAAAATAATAAAAATATTACAACTAGTGATTTTATCTTTCGAAATCAATTAATAATAATACAAGTTTCTTTTATTTTTTTTTTATTTTTATTTCCCTTTTTTTGATATTTTTTAAATTTTTTTTAATTTTTGTTTCCCTTTTTTGATATTTTTTTATTTTTTTTTTAATTTTTTTTTTTTTAATTTTTTAAAATTTTATTTTTTTAAATGTTTTAATTTTATTTTTATTTTTTTTCTATTTTTTTTTTTAATTTCTTTTTAAATATTTTTTAAATTTTATTTTATTATTTTGATACATTTTTTTTTAATTTTTTTTAATTTTTATTTTCTAATCTGTAGAAGAAGATGCATAGAAGTGGCAAGAGTTAATCTTTTATACAAAATTTTTGTGAAAATTTTTACAAAAAAAATTTTTGTTTAAAACTATAAAATTATAAATGTAATAACAGATGAATATTAAAAGAAGAGCTGATCTGAAATGGCAAGGGCAATTGAGGTCAAATTATATAGCGTGATGGCCCTAGGCACTGTTAATTTTACATTTTAGAAAACATTTTTTGTATGTAATTTTTTTGTTATATATTTTCAAAAAATTTATTTTATGTTAGTATAACGAATTTTCAGCTTAAAATTTCATACAATTACATAATTTACAAAATTAAACAACATTTTTCTATCAATTTTAATTCATAACAATCACATCCGCCTCCTCTCTACAATCAGAAATACGCCCATCTGCCAAAAGCACACAAAAACTTAAAATTTCCAACAACTTTCTGCATTTATCATATTTTTACTAACCAAAACAAAAAAAAAATATTCAAAAATAAATGAAAAGTGAACGCCCCACTGCAATGCTGCAACTGCCAACGATATCAACTTTGTTACTGAACTTTAGTTCGCAACAATACTCGACTCGCAAAGCCAACATAGAGGTGGACTGGCAACAAAGTCAGTACAATTGCCCAGAAAAATGTCAACTGCAACTTTTCGGCCCCGATAGCTGTGCACACACTAACCGAACTTTGACTACACCGCAAATGCTCGAATAACTTTCGTTCATTAGTGTGAGTGTGTGTGTGTATGCGTGAATGTAGAGCTGCGTGAGATGGTATTTGCAATCAGAAAGTGGTCAAATTACCAATCCACAAAGCAACAGCAGTGTGAAAATTCGATATGCAGGAGGAAAAAATTCACTTGCAACAAAAAAGCAAATTATCCACGCATACTTGCCACAAAAGTTATCATAATGAAGTTTCTACTTTTTGCCACTAGAAAAGTGCATAATTAGAGCTGCATTTTTTTGTTTAACTATTTTTTTGTGGGGGCAACGTGTATAGGTATGGGTGTGCGTGTGTGTATGTGAGCATTAACAGTACTTATCCGTACAAGAATCGTGTGTGTGCATTTTAATGTAAAAGTTTGTTTTTTTTTTTTGCTCTTTTCCCACATTAGCCACCAACTTTCCTTGCTTGACACTACTATGAAGCTGATCCAATATAAAGTTTGTAGGTGCCATATTAGCACATATCTACATTTATACTACATATTTGCTTGCCCAATATGCATAGATTTCCTCTGCAGGAAAGTTCAATGCACTAATACCGAAGTGGTTTGCTTCTGATGAATTCTGTACCGTGACTAGTTCCCGTTTCTACCACATCCGATTTCTCTTTTTTTCTGGGCTTATCACTTTTTTCAGATTTGAATAGTTTTTTTTTTATTGTCATTTTAGGCGCAATGTAAACCAAATATTTTATTTTGTAAATTTGCTTCTTCAGAAAATTCGAATGGTGTATACTAATGTTCACATTTTGAAGAGACAATCGAAAAAAGTAGAAGTGGCAGAAGAGCAGTAGAGCTACTTTCTTTATTGTATCAAAAAACGTACTAGGCTCCCATATTTCACCTGCCGTCATGTCAACAATCGCGTTTACAAAATGTGTAACGCAACATATGGCATATCAAAATATTTTGCAAGGCCGCACTGGTAACTAATTTTATCAAGAAATCTTAACACTGCAGCTAACCGATGAATTGAGTTTATCGACGAAGCCTAGCAAAGTTCTGGTTTCCTTCTTGAAATACTTGCATCACCTTTGTTTAAGTAAAAGTTTTGTATAAAACTGAAGTTAGGAAGTAATTAAAATAAAGGGTGGTAAAATTAAATTTCAAGAGCCGGTGTTGATTTTGAATAAAATACAATTTTTTAGGAAATTATTATCATTTCTCTTTATTATGATAATATTGGTATGGCTCAATTACGTACTTAACAAAATATTAGCCAAATGGCCGCCCGGGCTTCGGCGGCACAACCTCCATCCGATGGTCCAAATGTTCGATGACGCTGAGACATAATTGAGGTTCTATGCCGTTAATGTGCCGAATAATCTCATCCTTTAGTTCTTAAATTGTTGCTGGCTTATCGACGTACACCTTTTCTCTCAAATAACCCCAAAGAAAGAAATCCAACGATGTCGTTGACGTTTAGGTGTGGTTCTCATTCAACATCGGCCCTTGAAATTTAACCACACTTTAGTTCGCAAAGCAAAACAAACTTTACCCACATTTACTCCTCCATTTTGAGAGAATTGCAAGCATCCCTCTCAACATTTCCCGCTAAGTTCCTAAACGCCGAGTATTCTTCGAAATTCCCTCTTCCTCAAGTAGAAGGAATATCAATGAAGCCATTTTTTAAGAATTTGATTTCAATGTCATCCAATCAGGCAGGTCCTGTAATTCAGTTGTGAGTGAAATTCATTGAAATGTTCCTGAAATTGCTATGAATTTTTGCAAGTTAATTACAAAAGCTGCTCGAATATCACAAATTACAATTTTTATTTTAGAAAAAAAAAAGCCATAATGCTTTTGTAGCAAGCGTTCGAGTTCGTAGATTTTCTGCGATGACTCAAGTGTCTCAAGTGTAATATTAATATTATTATTTTTAAGTGATAGCACTAAAAAAGTGCACGCATCTCTTCTCATTTCTTTTCTGCTTTGTAGTTATCACACCCTGAAAACAGAAGTCGCTGCCTTTCACATAAGCAGCGAAGTGGTTCACAATAGCCGAAATTGTAATACGAGTAGTACCAGTTATTTTATATCACAACCTCGAGTTTTTCCTGCTGGTCTCATTTCTGTGCGCAGCTAAATTTGCTGCAATAGTTGCATTGGTGTGCCACTAAAAATTAGCACTTAGATTTGGCAATTGTGACATTGAATAATTATAAGCTCTTAAATGAGTACATGGAAAAGCAATTCGCTTGCTAATCACCACTCTAAAGTTTTTAACTATTGCGCTAATTTTTATTGCAGTTCACTGCATACAGAAGTGGGCTGGGTTTATGCAACTTTATTTGCCGAGTAATAGATGCTAATGTTTTTCAGATGTATGTTGTACCGTATGTCTCTGGAATTTATTTAATTTCATGTGCTCGGTAGTTTATATTTATAGCTTTATTGTGGAACAAAATTTGACAGCAATAGTGTCCAAGGCTTTTAGTAGATTCCTGAAAATCAAATCGCATATTTTGGAATTTTAGGTCCAGTTCTTCTCTTTACTTTATCACGTGCGCACTCCACCTAAGTTTCGTGTCGAGCGTCTTACCTAGATACTTTGCTGTATTGGAGTTTAGTACTTTAATGCTGCTTATGTATATTGGTAGGTAGTTGGCCTTTTTGTTTGTAAAGTTGATGTGTACAGACTTTGTTTCATTCAGTTTAATGTGTCATTTATCTGTCCAATTGTATAGATTATTAATAGCAAGCTGCAGTTGTGTAGTAGACTCTATGTCAAGTGATCCAAGTATTTTGGAGACTGCCGTATATTTTTCTCGAAAATTTATTGAATAGTTATATTACATTGCGAAAGGCACTACCAGCTATGACTATCGGCCTAATCATTCTTGGGGTATAATAAGAAAAAGACCGATATAATTTAAAAAACAATTAAATGATTTTCATAATTATTCAATGTGGGAACTTTGGTAGAGAGCATTTTAAAGTGAAATATCTTAAATTTTCTTTTATAAAGCTTAAACTTTTGAAATTAATAAAAATTATCCTTCTTAAATTTTTTAGCAAAAATGTACTATTTTAAAAATATGTTGGAAAAACCAAATGTTTGGGAATAAATATGTTTTGAAAAAAAAAAGTTTGGTAAAAACTAAAAAAAAAATATATTTTTGGAAACAAACAATTGGGAAAAAATATTATTCGAAAAAAAAAATTGGGAAAAAATACTTTTGAAAAAAATTTGGAAAAAAAATTGTTGGAAAAAAAACTTAAAAAAAACTACTTTTGGGAAAGAAATTTGGGGAAAAAACTTTTGGAAAAAAATTTCGGATAACACTTTTGAAAAAAAAAAAAAAAAATGGATAAAAACTTTCGGATACAATTTGAAAAAAAAAAAAATTTTTTTGGTGAAAGTATTTTTGAAAAAAAAAAATTAAAAAAGTATTTTTGGAAAAGAAATATTTTTCGAAAAAAAATTTGGGTTAAAATTTTTGAAGAAAAAATTTTTTTGGAAAAAAATGTCGAATACAATTTTTAATGAAAAAAAAAATTTTGGTAATTTTTAATAAACACTCCTATTCAGATTTTTTCTTATTATTTTCATTAACAGCTGAGACTATGCTCAGCTGAGTAATTCCTCAAAACTTTCAAAATCAGATTCCCTTAATTTTCTTAAAAAATCAGTGTAAAACTCTAATGAGTGCTCTAGTGAAGTGTATAGTTCCTTTAAATGCTAAAATGTAACCCCTCATGGAGTGATTTTGTTCATTGCTTCATATGGAATCGCTCACATCACCTTTTATTTCGTTTCTCTGTTGTCGGAGATTTGATGCATTGTAATGCAAAGGATTGCTGCGGGTACATGGGATACATAGGCTGGTCACATGCATCGTAGGTATTGTTGTGAGGTTTTATTTAATAACGAATTTTACTAGCGATTGCGATTATTGTTCAGTTCGAAAGGAAATCACGATTGCTGATTTCGCTTCGACTATCGGCCAGGCGAATTGTTAGCATTGACGCTTTACCCTGAAGATTCAATTGAATGTGTAGAAGACTAACTATGATTGTTCAATCTGGAGCCAATATCGAAAACGTTCAAAAATATCCAATTTTGCTAAAAAATTAAAGTCAATGTTACTTTTTTTCTATAAAAAAGTAATCCTGTGTCAGTCTCCATTTCTAATGCTGATATTCGCAATTGCATATCAAAGGGACGTTCTGCCTTTGGTATGCTGGATAAAGTCTGGAGATCGGCGCATATATCCAGACGTACGAAGTTGCAGATTTGCGAGGTCAACGTGAAATCTGTGATCCTACATGGTTGTGCGGCGTGAAACCTGACCACGTGCGACTTGCAAACATTGCAGACTTTTTTAATCATTGTCCAACCAAAATCATGCGGATATTCTGACCTAAAACTACAAGTAACACTGGCCTATAGGCTATTACAAAACTAATACCCATCCTTCTCGAAGTACGACGCCGCAGATAAAAGTGGATCGGCCATATACTGCGTAAGCCATACACTGCGTAAGACATCACAACAACTGCGCTGTATTGGAGTTCCCAGATGAAGGAGACCAGCCAACACTTGGAGGCGACAGGTGGATGCAGAAGTACACAAAGCAGAAGAAGGAATAGCCATTTCTAGCTTCAAATAAGTCAAATTATAATCTGCTTGTTGAGATCCTATGTTCCAGGGAAAATATATTTATTTCTTATGCTTCGTAAAAACTTACAAATCCAGATCCATAATCCAGACTCATTCATACGTGATTTCCGGCTCAGAAAAATTACGAAATCTCGGAATGCCGGTGCATACCTAGCTCGGAAGTAGTCCGATCTATCCATTGCCAATATACAGCAAATGATCAAAAAATGTTTTTGGCGACGGTTTGTAATGCCACTCGCACTTCAGTGGTCAATCGAACTGTCTCGACAGTTCGCATAAACGAAGATAGTTTTACGATATTTATATACTATACAAGGTGAAGTCCAAAATAAACAAGACTGGCATCATAAAAATGTTTTTGATGGCGTCATCTTTTAATGAGTTAGTGCTTTGGAAGTTATACCCCTAGCTGACTTCCAGTGAAAACTTGGTGAAATTCGGTTCGGTGGAAGCGAAGTTATTGCGTCAAAAGTGTCAGTATGTTTGTATCAACGGTACAAAAATGAGTTTCGAACAACAAATATTGTTTAAACTGCTAAAACGTTTACCGCAACATTTAGGTAGGTAGGTGAAATGATTGAAGTGCCAGTCTGGTACTCCTCAAGTAGCACTGAAGCGCCGTTTTGATACCATTATAAGACCTCCAACAGGCAGATATCTACAGCCAACCAGAGCTGTTGATATAAAGGAGTAGATTGATGGAATTTAGGTTGGCGCACTGCCCCAGGCTGTCGAAGAAAGGAGCACCCAGTGACCTTAATCGTCTAGCTGAAATATTTGAATTGATCAATTGTCTATCTCGTGCCAGAGTTCATAAGTGGTTTACACGTTTCAGAGATGGTTGTGAGGACATAAATGACAATAAACATACAGGCCGTCCAAAATCAGTAATCACCGAAAACTCCATCGAAATTGTTAGTAAATTTATCAAAAATGAACCGAAATCATCGTTGGAATTGATGGAATCGGAGTTGAATATCTCCAAAACATCGATTTATCGCATTTTAACTGATCATTTGGGCTTATGAAAGGTCTGTGCAAGTTTCGTTCCGCACAAGTTAACTGAGGACTAAAAATTGCACAGAATTCAATTGTCGAAAGACCTCTTAAAAGAGACGAGACAAGATGAGAACTTCCTTTACAAAATTGTAACTGGTGGTGAAATGAGGTGTTTCCAACATGAATCTGAAACTAAGCGTCAAAGTGCCGAATGGAAGGCCCCAGACGAGCGACCACCCAAAAATCGCGTTTGGAAAAGTAAAGAAATCAAGTCGATGCTCATTTATTTTTACGATTCCATGGGAACTGTTCACAAGGAGCTCGTACCAATGGGCCCAACTGTTTTGCGTCCATTTATGCCTTCTAAAAGGCTTGTACCGACAGCCTGAAAGACATTCCGGTCAATTCCCTGAAACACTCTTTCGAAAAGCGTTTAGATCGCGCAACACATTGAATCGAGGCCAGAGGGGACTATTTTGAATAAATAAACTCAAAGTTATTACAAGAAATCTCCTGTTGTTCTTATTTTAGCTCAGTCTTGATTATTTTGGATTTCACCTTGTATTAAGATTATCCAAATTAATTAAATATCTTGGGAATGTACCCACAGCACCGCCGTTACTCAAAGTGACTACGCGAAAGTTATTTATTTATTAACGAAAATTCAATCAAATACAAATCCATATATATCCGTATGAATATTTGTATATGTATGTATGTGTGTATGTTTTTTTTTTAATTTTCGCGCGCTCCTGGTAACTCCATATGCGCCACTACAGCACAACCTTTAATATGTAAACACTTCCACTGTCCTGAAAAGTTAGTTAGCCAAGCAGTTATTTGCTCTGCTGATAGTTTGGCAGCGTAAAATGAATGGTTAAATGGTCAACAAGCGCACTCACTCGACAACAAGTCAAGGACAAAGCAATCAAAAAGTGTTCTTCGAATGTAGGTAGGTATGTACATGTGTTGCGTTGCACACACTACTGACGTTGCACGCACCATGGCACACATATGTGTGCCACACCGCCGCAGCGAATGAATTGTGGATTTGAGAATTTTTCCATATGTACAGATACTCGCACATGTATGGGGTGTGCGTGTGTGTTTGCACATAAGTGTGTACAATTTTCAGCGTCAGGATATATCAACCACCGCTGCAGCAACAAGCAACAAAAAAAAACCAAAACCAACAAAAGTACCATCAACAGCTACGCGCCCTTGAAACTATTTTTCATTGCTTTCCACTGTAGGTGGTAGGTGTTTTTATATTCGATGCGTTTTCGTTATTCATTTTTAGTGGCTAAGTTGAAAATTCGGTCAAATGCAGTCATTCGTTGCTCGAACAGCGGTAATTACAAGAGCCGCGGCGAGGCGGGTCAGCCGTCAGCCATCAGCTGTGTGTTGCGTGTAGGGCATGTGCGCCAAAGGAAGATGAGAGTGGTGGGCTTAAGTGCGCTACGATAGGAATTTAAATAGAATTTTGTGCTTGTGTGTGTGTGTGTGCGCGCTTATATAATATTTGTTAAATCTTGGTAGGTATTAGTTTTATGTTTTGTTTTTTGCTTTTTTGGCAGCGGCTCTAACAAGGGTGACAATTGCGCTAATGCGCTTTCGAGCATTTTCCCATTCGGACCTCATATGTGTCGCAGCCGCATGCAATTTGCCACAGCTGCTTTGCATGTGTTTGCCACACCAATTTGTAAAGGGCATTTACTGCAGCGACGTTAGACCAAATTAATGCATTTTTTATTATTTTTTTTTGTAGTTTTATTTTTTTTTATTTGCTTTCTTTTTTTTTTGTTTTTTTTTTTGGCAACAATAATGAGTTAGTGAGTAATTACTGTTATTATTTGATTTAAGGCGGCATGCAAGTGACTTTTTATGCGTTCGCTCGCCAATAGACCAACAGGGGTGATTTATAAATAGGTCATGTTCAAAATATTTCAACGCGGCAAAAAAGCGAGAATGCGTTGAGAGTGACTTTGTTCGCTATAAATGCACGCATACATGCACAGTCCATAGGTATGCATATACATTAGGGTGGAACATTTTTTATAAAAAAAAAATTGATTCTATTTTTGCCGCTGGAATTAAAAAATGTATTATATTTTAAGGATCCCACCCAAATATTTTAGAAATATATTCCGAGCTGGACCCACTTTAAAGTTCATACAAAAATATTCGGTACTCTTTTTTCAACGAAACTATAAGATTTTTAATATTTTAAGAATTACACCAAAATATTTTGGAAATATTATATGGGTATGGGAATAAGCTTCAGACCTCGCAAAGGAGGTGTGATGCTGATACTATTTTTGTTTTTATTCTAGTAATATACTGGTGATTTGAGGTGTATAAGTGAGGTCTCGATGGCAGTAGTTGACATTCGTTTGAAGCGCTCTTTTTTATCAGACGTCAAAAATGTCTACGTTCGTCCCGAAAAACAGCATTTGAGGGAAGCCATGCTTTATTATTACCTTTTAAAGAAAAGTGCAGCTGAAAAGTGTCGTGTACTGATCACCATTTACGGTAATCAAGCTCCATCAAAATCAACTTGTAAAGAGTGATTTCAACGCTTCCAAAGTGACAGTTTCGACCTGAGTGATAATAATGATACTCAACTACAACAATTATTGGATGAAGACGCATGTCGAACCCTTGATGATATGAAAAGAGTTGGATGTTGACAGATCAACCGTCGGTAAACATCATCAGTAAACATTTGGAAATGGTCCAGAAAACAGGTAATTGTAAGGAGAGGGATATCGCGAGAAGTTTGGTGACGTGTGAGATGCTTCTTGAACCGTAGAAAAGAAAAGGTTTTCTGCATCGCATCACCACTGGCGACAACAAATGGCTCTATATTGAAAACCCTAAGCGCCAAAAATGTAGGAGCCTGCCAGGTGAACCATGTCCATCGACAGTGAAAAAAAATATTCATGCTTCAAAGGTTATGGTGTGCATCTGGTGGAATCAGAAGGGTGTCATCTATTACAAACTCCTCAAGCCATCAGAAACTATCACTGGCGATCGTTACCGGCTGCAGCTAAAGCGTTTGAATCGAACTCTCAAAGAAAAGTGGCCGGAATGGGACGGTAGACATGATAAACTGATTTTGCTGCATGACAACGCCAGGCCACCAGTTGATAAATCGGTCTAGAAATATTTAGACGGTCTGAATTATGAAATCTTGCCCCTTCAGCCGTATTTTCCAAACATTGCAACTTCGGATTACCATCTCCTCCGATCAATGCAGTCGGCCCTTATTGGAGAGCGGTTCACATCTTACGAGAGCATCGCAAACTGGCTCAATGAATGGATCATGTCAAAAGAACTCGAATTTTTCATTAGAAGAATCCGTATGCTGCCTGAAAGATGGAGTAAAGTTGTAGCTTCGAATGGCACATACTTCAGGCATTTAATTGTTTAACAAAGTCGTAACATTGGCTAAGAGAGGACGGTAACTTATTGCCATACCCAATACAAAGATTCACGAGAGCTGGACCTACTTGGAAATCCATACAAAATATTCAGTCCTGTTTTTCCATTGGAAATCAAAATTCATTATATTTTAAGAACTCATCCAAAATATAATAATTTGGAAATATATTACGATTTTTTATAAAGGGTGGTTAAATTTTAAGGGCCGACGTTAAATGTGAACCACACGTCAAGCTTTTTTCTGCATCTCATTGAACATTTTTCAATTTAAGACTAATTCAATTTGAACTATGGAAACACACACAATCGGGTCCACGGTCAGAATGGTAGCAGGAAATGGCAACAGTGAATGACCAATTTTCGAAGAAAATCATCTTCAGTGATGAGACACATTTTCACCTCAGTGGATTCGTCAATAAGCAGAATTGCCGCATTTGGGCGAATGATAATCCAAGACTCATTGCCGAAAAACCAATGCATCCACAAATAGTGACTGTTTGGTGCGGTTTATGGGTCGGCGGCATCATTGGGCCGTATTCTTTCCAAAATGAGGCTGGTCAGGCAGTTACTGTGAATAGTGTTCGGTATCGTGAGATGATAACGAACCTTTTATGGAATTGAAAGATATGAATGTGGACGATATGTGGTTTCAACAGCTAACGAAACAATGGCTCTTTTGCGCGAAAAATTTGATGACTGAATAATCTCACGTCGCGACGATGTCAATTGGCCGCCAAGATCATTTGATTTGAGACCGTTGGACTTCCTTCTTTGGGGTTATTTGAAATAAAAGGTGTACATCGATAAGCCAACAACAATTCAAGAGCTAAAGGAGGAGATAATTCGGCACATTAACGGCATAGAATCTCAATTATGCCTCAGCGTCATCGAACATTTGGACCAACGGATGGAGGTGTGCCGCCGAGGCCGCGGCGACCATTTGGCCAATATTTTGTTTTGTGCGTAATTGAACCATCCCAGTATTATTATAATGAAGAGAAATGGCAAGAATTTCTTAAAAAACTTGTATTTTATTCAAAATCAACACCGGCCCTTGAAACTTAACCACCCTTTGGTATAATAATTGTATTATTATTTAATGTTTGTAAATAAATAAATAAATAAGATTTTTGGCTTTGCACTAAACAAAATTTAATGACTATTCACATCTTTTGTTTAACACATGGGCTGAAAATTCCCAGGCCTAACAAGGAAAACAGGGTTGTTTGTTCAAAATAAGCTTTATTCATCAACGTCAGTTCCATCAAGAGCCAACATAATCATTCCAGCGCCGCTCTAACATTTCAATACCACTTTTGCCGAACGATTTACCTCTTGCCTCCAAATAGGAGTTAGTTTCAGCGATATCCTCTTCATTCAAGCGAAACTTCTCACCGGCGACCATTTTTTTTAGATTTGTGCAGAGCCAGTAGTGGAAGGGAACTAAATATGGCGAATACGGTGGATGTGGGAGCAATTCAAAGTTCAATTCATGTAGTTTTACCTTTGTTTTGAATCATCAACCCATTCTTGTTTGTGGTCATCAGTGAGCGGTGTACCCACTTTGTGTAGCGCATTTTCAAGTCAAATGCTCATGCGCTATAAAGCCAACACATTCTTTTGATATCTTTACTATGCCAGCTAACTCACGCAACTGCACTTTTCGATCATTTAAAACGATTTTGTGGATTTTTTTGATTTTTTCTGATGTTACCGCCTCATTTGGATGTCCACTGCGTTGTGCATCATCGGTGTATTTAAGCCTATCGTTTTATTATTCTTTCTGGTGTAGCGGCGTCCCCATAACACTTTTAAAGCCATTGCTCGCTTAAACGATATTTTTTGCCCTCAAATAGCAGTGTAGAATTAAGACATGAAATTATGTTTGATTCGTTGTTTGGAAAATAACAAAAGTAACGTCACTCTTGGCACAAGAACTCACGAACTAATGAATAGAATATCATGAAGTTTTAAGAAGTGTCTTTTTAAGGTTAGTACTAACTGAAAAAGGGGTAAATGCAATAAAACTAGTGCCATCTATGTGTAAATCCCTGGACTTTTCAGCACAAGCTTAACCGAATTATCAGAAATTCCATACAAATGTTTAAGGTTTTTGCAACAAAAGTCGTGATTTAGCGAATTAAATTACTTAGAGAAATCCCGGAGGCAAAGAAGAGATAGGTTACCATTGCAAATATGTTTACTTATTTCTACAAATATTTTTATTAAAGCCGTAGAGCAGCTATGTTTTAGGTCTAAATACAAACTGCCTTTAAAAAGGCTGGTAAATTTCTTGAGGCCTGTAATCACTAGGGCCAGTATCATTGCTGTGGAAGGAGGCATTGCAGGGAAGCGATGCGTTGGCCGAAAGCAATTGTCATGGGTACGAAATAAAGGCTTTTCCAATGTTAGGTGTTACAGGTGAATGGATTGCGGTATCGAGAGATGATTACAGATTTTTTATGGCCGGAATTGGATGGTATTGATCTGGACCGTTGACCGCTTACTTTCAACAAGACGGCGCTACGTGCCACACAAGCAACGAAACCATTGATTTTTTACGGGAAAAGTTTCCGGACCGTGTTATTTCTCGAAGAGGTGTTCACAATTGGCCACCGAGATCTTGTGATTTAACACCTTGTAACTTTTTTTCTTTGGGGCCACGTGAAAGAGAAGCTCTACGCTAACAGCCCAGGGTCGATTCAAGACCTCAAAGATGGAATTCGTGAGGCTATCGAGGACACAGGGCAGCCACTTTACAATTCGGCTATGGAAAATTTCATGAAAGGGATATTTATTGCCCTGTAAGCGCGGTCGTGGTGGTAATTTGCCTGATGCTATTTTCCACTATTAACGGCATTCCTTCCTCTCTATAATGAAATAAGCAGCCGCTGGTTTATATTAAAAAAATAGCATTTTTCTTTGAATATCAAAATAGCACCACTTATTCGATAACCCTATATAAGACTTTGAACGGGCTTATGCAATATAGCAGAATTATGTACGTAGAGATATTTATAAAGAATTTGTAAATCGTATTAATATACAGCATTTTGTGCCACCTTACAAAACAAATTGCATGATGGCAATGAAAAAACATTAATTTTTTTTTTGGTGAGGCTCTCATTATATTTTTACATAAATACATCAACACACTCGTAGCATATTTATTTACTCATTTTCTTGCATCTACACATGTTTTATGGCTGCTTTTTCACTCTTTATATTTATGCAAATGATTAAACACCTGGGAACAATTTATTGGTTATGGATATTTTCAAATATTTTGAATTTATTTTTTAGTGCATTTTTTCACTTACTCTATACATACAAAGGCTTTTGAAGCTTTGGTTTTAATGTTCACTAAATTAGTCGTATTGTTAGTTAATTCATTTATTTGCTCTAAACGCTTTTTATGACACCTTTGTAGTCTTTATTACCGCTTGACTTGTTCATTAGCCATAAAGTCCGCTTTACAAATTTTAATACCCTGATCAATAAATAGTTATAAAAGCAAAAAACAAAAAACGAAAACAACTCAAATTTGAATATACGATTGCATATACAATACAACAGTTATGAGCTGGAGTGAGTTCTGAAAGTCATCAAATGCATTGTGGCCAGTCGCCGAAGTGAAAAACAAAATGTATTGTGTGGCGAGGAGGAGGTCGAAATTTTCACAGAGTGAAGAGAAATGAATGTGAAATTAGTTATATGGTATATGATTATTTTTATCTTTTCGTTGCATTGAGTGGTTATTCTGCATGTTCGGTTCAAACAATTAATTTTGTTTTAAATCACATCTAATAATCGGTTATTTGCTGCACGAGGTTGATAATCCAAAAAACAAAAAGGCTGTGAAAAACTGCGCCAAGATATGCAATTTAATATGCCGTCACAAGTAAGAGTAGATACTATTTACATCTAATAAAAAATAATAATAAAAAATCGTTCATCCATATCGAGAATAATTTTTTACACAACCTCAAAGAAGAGATAACAGTTTTTTTATTTTATTTTTTTTAGGTAAATGAAAGACATACATACCTGTATATTAGGCCGGGTCGATTTGTGGGGAGGCAAAAAAATCGCCCATTGCTCTGTGAAAATCATATTCTACGGATCAAAATAAGAAAATTTGCCGAAGGAACCATACCTCTAAAGCGCATTCTGATGTCCCCCAATTTGGGTCGAACTTTTTAGTTTATTTTCTCATGTAAAGGCCAAAAATGGTGAAATTTTGAAATGATTGTATGGGGAACCCCCCAGGGGAGTTCCAGGGGGTATGCCACTGGCATGGGTGGATCGGCTGTCCAAAGTTAGTGGGGGTCGGTCATACATTTGGACTCGATTGGAGCACTCTAAATGGGTCAAAGTGGGATTTTTCGTGTGCGGAGCTCGAAATATGACAAGGAACAGTAGGAAACGACGGACAGTAGTTCAAACTTCCAAAATCGTACCAACACCTGACCATCGCCATTATCCTCGCTTCCTTTTTTTCCCATTGCATAAGGAGCAGAAGGTCTCACAAAATATTTCCATCTGGTTCTGTTTCTTGCAGAAAGCTTAATTTCATTCCAAATCTTTCCTGATGTCTCAACTTCTTTCTGGGCTGATCTCCTACACGATATTTTTAGACGGCCAACCTTGCAAGTAGCTGGCGTGTGTTAGTCCTGACGCAAGATTTCATTTGCGTTCTTTTGAAGCATGTGCCCAATCTACCTCTACTTTGTCAGCTCCTTATACTCGTTCATTCTTGAAAGAGCGTCTTTTGAAGTGGTATTCTTATTATTATTGAGCCATGGCGCACTCCGATCTCGAATGTGGTCAATTATGTTTGACTTTGCGCCTATACTTTGTGTACTTCCTCAGACTTTTTGTTGCATAGCACCAATGGAACCAAACAACGTAGATCTGCGTCTTGTGAGATGTGTACTCTCAACGAAGAGATGCCACGCCGTTTGATTGTCCAGTTCGCAAAAATGGCAGATGCTTTTTTTCAGATAAATGATATCGTTTCCTTGAAATGATAACAAAGACTGCAATGCCACGCGCTGTATACAGTTCGTAAGTCTTCGCTGTCTAGCCTAAGTACCCTACTTGATGCTCATCTAAAGGGTGGTTAAGTTTCAAGGGCCGGTGTTGATTTTGAATAAAATACAACTTTTGTTTAGAAAATTATTGTCATTTCTCTTTATTGTGATAATATTGGTATGGCTCAATTACGTATGGAACAAAATATTGACCAAATGGCCGCCGCGGCCTCGACGGCACACCTCCATCCAATGGTCCAAATTTTCGATGACTCTGAGGCATAATTGAAGTTCTATGCCGTTAATGTGCCGGATTATCTCATTCTTTAGCTCTTGAATTGTTGCTGGCTTATCGACGTGCGCGATATGCATTTTTATTTGAACGCCCGTTTTCACAATAACGCGTTGTTGGATTGTATATGTTTACATGGTTCAAATTGAGTTAGTCTAGAATTGAAAAATGTTAAATGAAATGCAGAAAAAAGTTTGACGTTTAGGTGTGGTTAACATTCAATACCGGCCCTTGAATTTTAACCATCCTTTAGAAAGAAGGATAAACTGCTTTACCTACATCTGCTCTGTACTTTCCATCCAGTGTCGTTTGAGTTACTCTTTTCAATTATATACTTGTGTATGTATGTATTGATTCTCAGTCAATTAATTTTAGTTTCTTCTTTAAATTTAATTTTCTTCTTTCACACAGCCTTCACTAACACTCACCATCAGCAATTTTTTCTAAGAGTATCATTAAATGTTATATACTCTGTAATTTTATACATTTCTTGATTGGCCGTATCGAATTCTAGCAAATGGTGTTTTGCCTAATTATTACCAATAAAAATGCTAATTTATAATTTATTTCTCTCCAACGGTGCAATCTCACAATTCTTCGCCCTAGCAGACTATTCCAACACCGCAATGTGATTGGATTGAGGGGAACCAAATAAAATAATAAACAAAATACAGTACAATGTCCAACAATATGCACACACATGCATGCATAAACGTGTGCGATCGTGCCCCTTTCTATAAAAATATTATTACCTCTTACAGCCTTTGCGCTAGTAGCGCCGCTCTCCATTCGTACTATCTATCTACCTACCTTCGTACCTATTTGGCGCATGCCATGCTCAATTCCACGCCAGCAACAAAACAAAAAACAGCTACCTGAGATTGCAGCATTGCTGTCAGCCACTCAGGGGAATCCAAGGTATATTCATATGTGGAATACCCGTATGATATTTCGTGCTTGCTGTGAATGCTTATATGTGTGTTTGTAGGCATGAGTGTGCGCTTGTCACAGCCATGGGTAGAGAGCGTCAACGCGACGCGGAGCACCTGGAAGCAATCTAACTGTCAACTGTGCGAGCCCGCAACAGAGGGTTGATGCTGTCAAAATATGGCAATCATTTTTCAGCATTTGCCAGGGAATTCAAGAAGATGCTGAATTTAATGCGGGCGCGTGTGTGTGAGAGAAAATGATAAGGTTTTTGATTTTTAGGAAATAAGCAAGAGAGGTAGAAGTAATAAAAGAAGAGAAGAGCTGCATTATGAAATATTAAACGGTAAAATGAATTTCTTGCAACGAATAGCGGCAGCAGCAATTTTGAGATTATGATTTTAATGGCTCACTTTAAAAAAAAAAGAAAAAGAAAAAAAAGCGCACACCGTTGAAATTAAAATTCCTTACTTTTTTTGTGTAGTTGTATATCTAAAAAACAAAACAAAAAAACACCCACACACACACTTCGAAAAGTTGATACCACGGCATGCAGCCAAGTTAATTTGCACATTGTACAACCTTCGAAATATCAGCGTTTTTCACACTTCTCTCCACAGCATTAATTCTTGAAATTTTTTTCCGATGCCCAGCAATTTTGAGACCTTGGCGCATGCGCAATACGGTGATTTTATTGTTAACAACTTAATTTGTAGTTGCCGATAATGATGACAACGGCGGTGGCGGTAGCGGCGGCGATGACGCCAAAGTACAACAGCTACTTGCGATACTCCTTTTGTTGAGCAAAAAAAGTATCAGATTTCAGTGCAAGAAGCAGAAAAAACCTGCTGTCGTGCAACGTCTCTGCTGTATTTACTTTTTTCTTTTCTTTTCTGGGCTGATTTCTTGTGCTTTTCATGGAACTGGGTTTCTTTTGCATAAAATTATAAATTTGTTTCTTTTTTTTTTTGATACCGCTGATGGCGGCTATTGATTAAAAGTTAAATATTTGCATGCATTAAGTGAAGGTGTGAAAAAAGTGAAACAAAGATAATAAAAACAATTTAATTTAACAATTTAATAACTTAATTTATGAGCAGGCGTTCAATTTTTCTAGTGAAGTTGGCACAGAAGAAAAACTGATAAAATTGCATGCTAAAAATATCTCTTCACGATTAAAGTAATGATCATTGGCTGGACATTGGATATCTTTTAATCTGACAAAATGGAGACCTGAAATGCAATTTTTTCCAAGATTATTCGGAGGATACTTCCGGAAATGATTTGCATACAATTTTTTACAAAGAGAGTTTATGAACCCGATTTGGGTCTTAAGCCTTATAAAGTCCAGTTAACACAAGAACTCAAGACGGCCGATCATCACCGGAATTCCAACGAAAAATCATCTTGAGTGATGAGGCCCATTTCCACCTCGGTGGCCTCGTCAATAAGCAAAATTGTCGGATCTGTCGCTCAGAAAATCCAAGAGTTATTGTTGAAAAGCCTCTCCATCCTCAACGTCTGACTGTTTGGTGCGGTTTATGGTCCGGCGGAGTCATTGAAGCTTACTTTTTCGAAAATGAAGCTGAAGCAACAGTTACGGTGAATGGATTGCGCTATCGAGAGATGATTAACGATTTTTTATGGCCGGAATTGGATGGTATTGATCTACAAGACGGCACTATGTGCCACTCATTTCTCTTTGAATGTCAAAATAACCTTGGAAAACTTTTAGATAAGTATGAAAATAAATCTCGTTTTTCTACATTTACTATAATAATTAATTTAAATAATAAGTAAATAAATGTTTAAAAATTACGAAATTATATTTATTTTTGTTAAATTTCTGTTAATCTATTCTTTTTCACAACTCAATGAGTAACTTTCGTGTAAGAAAACATACAAATTTCAAACACCCAAAAATAAAACTTTAAAATGCGCAGCATATTTTCACATACAATCCTTTACCGAAGCGCAGCAAATAATTTATTTTGATATTCTCAAAAACCTGTAAAATCATATTTTTTTTCTTACTTTATTACAGAAAATTGAAACATAAAGTTAGTGGCTCTGACTAAACCCAATTACCGAGCATCAAACATTTATTCTTTGTGCGCTTTTCGTAAAACTTTTAGGTAACTCTATTATCGAACAGAATGGAAAATTCAATCAAAAATCTGAAACAGACCTGATTTAATTAAGAAATACCCTGAACTTGCACATGGCCAGTGAATTGTAACAGTCCAAAACACACCAATACATGTGTGAGCAACATGCATGTATGTGTGTATGCTTGTTTGAGTGGCCGCACACTAAGTAAGGAAACAGGGAGCAGCGTGTATGTAGTATTTTAGCTGCTGAGCTAAAATAAATTTATATGAAAGAGCAATCTTTACAAAAACAAAAACCAAAAAAAACAACAACGTATCTTTGTACAAAACCCTGACAATCAAAAACACTGCACAGCAAAGTCAAAGTACTCAAGCTGTGAATGTGAGGAGGCGGCCGTACTGGTAATGGATAGGGCAATTGCCGTGGTAGTTTTGTTGTTGTTAGTGCTGTTGTTGTCCTTGTTGTTTATGGTGTAGTGTTGATCAATTGGCGCATTGCCAAAATCAATATTTTTGCATTCATGCTTTGGGTGCACGTGTGTATGTATGCATGGGTGTGTGTGTGTGCCATGGCAAGTGCCAAATTGCAAAGTGCATTGAACCGGGGTGCAACACTGCAATTACTATTCTATTAATATACATATATTCTTCATACATACATACATACTCCCATAGTGCAGTGTTCACACATACACATGCAAGTTGTAAAAATGCAATCTCTAGAGCGCCTTCAATGGACACGCAGCAAAGCGGTTCAATAAACTGATGAAAGGGATTTCATACCGGAGTCACGTGCATACATGCATACATATGCACACACATACTCGCCGCTCTACACATTCCCAGCTACATATAAATTTGCGCATTGTGAGTTACTGCTGGCTGTGTTTACTATTTTTCACCATTGCCTTGTGAGACGCCACCCACACTCTGTGCGAAGGGCGAGCAACTGCGTGAGGAATTCGACAAAGTAGCGCCAAGGTTAAAATATGCGATTGAAATGGCAATTCAATTCAATTCAAACTGATTGTTTTATGGCAGTCAATGAATTTGTATGTGTGTCTTTGTTTTCTGTTTGCACCACTGTCTGCTGTATTGACTGCCATTCCTTGCCGCAATCTGTCAATATTCGCAATTGTCGTCTATGGTAGCAGGAGTGATGAGCAAATGGAGAAAAAATCAATGAAAATTGTAATGTGAAGATTTGCGAAGAAAACAAGTTCAGGCAACGAAAAAAGGTTACGCATATTGTATGTCTTCTATGAAAATGTATAATTAGCGAATATTGAAATAAATTTATTTGGCCGCTACACCCTTTGTGGGTGTTTGGTCGATCTCCTGCTCCTATTTGTGGTGTGAGTCTTGACGTTTTCCCATGAATGGAGAAATCTTGAGTTTCAAATTCGTTCCGAACAGCAAGCGGTTTTTTTATGAGGAGCTTTTTTCTTAGTACAAATAGCGCTCGGACCGCTATTAGAAGAAAACTTTTTCTATCATTTAGTGTTTCAGGCATTTCCAAGTGGTAGTCAAGTAGCAACCCATTCGGCTACAGCGGCTTGGTTGTTGCTAAGTGGTTCGTGAAAAAGTGCCCAGTTTGCAAAATAAAAAATATTTTTTTATTAACACAATGTTAAAATCGATGAATCAAAGTTCCAATTGTCGGGATATCCATAGTATTCACCAGATTTGGTCCCTAGTGACTTCCATCTGGTTCCAGGCCTAAAAAATTCATGCGTGAAAAGCAATTTTTATCAAATGATGAGGTCATAACAGATTGGGAAGCGTTTTTTGCAGCCCTTCCAGATTCTCCCTGGAGGAATTCATAAATTGGAATCTCGTTGGAACAAGTGTATTGATGTTTCCAAGAGGCTGAATAATAAAGTGAATATCAAACCAAAAAATTGTGTGTTCTTATCAAACTGCGTAACTTATTTAACTGCCTAGTATTTTGCTACAAAGTACGCTAAAGGATGCTACACATTTTTTTGTGGAGAAATATTTTCAAGGCTTGCGACCATTAAAAGTAAGCATTTATATTCATATAACTCCTTATAAAGCTTCCAATTTTTTATTTTTATTTTTAGAAAAATTCTGGGTACGCAGTTTTGTAACCTGTTCTAAATAAATTTTTCAAAATGCAAGTTTCAAGTGGCGAAAGACTGCCCTGGTTTTCGACAATTTTTTTGCAGAGGTGCTGTGCATTTTTTCCATATAAAAGGCTTCCGAATGTGTACCTTAAAAGAAGAAAATTCCCAGATTGGTATGTAAAGAATATTTCGAAAATCGACGTGATTTCCGGGTAGATTCAAACCAACACTTTTGACACTAAAATTTAATATGCTATGAAACTGTATACCCAGAATGGTTCCGAAGAATCTGATTCAAAAATTTAAAATTTTGATGGTAAATTTTTTAAATTTTTGTGAATTTTGTACGAAATTTGAAGCATTGAGTTTTAAGGTTTTTTAGATGAACTTTTTCAAAATCCAAAAAAGCGATTAGGTACAAAAAAATAGTTAAAACTTGGTAGCTCGGCGCACTTTTAGTATTTTTAACACCGTTGTATGGGGTGCCTTTATATGTCGGGATTTGGCAACCCTGGTGTTGCAATCTGGCAACTGACAGCTGTATCGCAAAGTTTGACATTTTTTGGCTTTTACGTACTCAGAACGTTTTGAAATACCAGCACTATTTGTGTTGTTTACAGTAACTTAAAAGATTCATCTCGGTCCAAAAATGGAATTAAATCGTGAACATTTTCGTGCGATTATTTTTTACAACTTTCGACATAGATTAACTCAGCAACATTGCATGGATGAACTTAATTCATTTTTTGGCGATGAAGCTCCATCAAGGACCAGCGTTTATCAATGGTATGGTGAATTCAATCGTGGTCGTAGTTCACTCCAAGACGAATTTCGTGAAGGTCGTCCAAAATCAGTTGTTGTTCCAAAAACCATTGATGCTGTGCGCGAACTGATATTGCAAGATCGTCATGTGACCTATCGTGAGATTGAGACAATCTTAGGCATTAGTGGGACCAGCATACATTCAATATTGCATTAACATTTGACTGTCAAAAAAATTTGTTCGCGTTGGATCCCACACAATTTGTCAATCGCTCAAAAAAAGGCTCGTGTCGATTGGTCGAAGGAAATGCTCAAAAAATACGATCGCGGGGCTTCGAAACACGTCTATGACATCGTGACAGGTGATGAATCATGGATTTACGCGTATGAGCCCAAAAGTAAACAGCAGTCGACTGTATGGGTGTTTCAAGATGAGCCAAATCCAACAAAAGTTGTTCGCGCACGAAGCACTTCCAAGCAAATGGTCGCCTGTTTTTTCGGAAAAACTGGACATGTCGCAAACGTACCACTAGAACAACGCAGAACAGTAAATTCTGAGTGGTACACAACCATTTGTTTGCCAGTTGTCTTCCAAGAAATTAGGAAAACCAATCGCCAAAGACGGATCACTCTTCACCAGGACAATGCGAGCTCTCACACATCGGCTCAAACAACTGCATTTTTGAGCACCCAGAACATCAAATTAATGGGTCATCCGCCGTATCGTCCTGACTTGGCACCGAATAACTTCTTTTTATTTCCGTACGTAGAAAACAAACTGAGAGGTCAACGTTTTTCGACACCTGAAGAAGCGGTTGCGACATTCAGAATGCATATTTTGGAGGTACCTCATTCAGAGTGGCAAAAGTGCTTCGACAATTGGTTCAAACGCATGCAAAACTGTATAGATCTTCATGGAGAATATTTTGAAAAACAATAAAGTGATTTTCGATGATTAAAATTTGTTTTTGTTCTCTAATCCCGACATATAAAAGGCACCCCTCGTACCGTAGGAGAAAAATGTGTAGTTTTCCACGAGATTTATAAAGTTTATTATAGCCTAAGACTTTGGCCAAAATATTTCGGAAATAATATATTAAAAATTATTTATGTGTTTTGCACCGTTTTATTTAGAGCATCCCACAATTTTCGTAAGCGCAATAATTGTAAAGGCTCAAAAGGCTGAAAATAAACCCATAAGCCCCCTTAAAGAGCAAACGTACTTACACACACACACAGACATTCAATAAATTTTTATTTATTTTCCTTCTATTTATTTTTGCATTTCCTGTATTTGTATTGATTTCGGATTATATTCACAAATGAAAGGTGCGGCGGCGGGGAACGCTGGCAAGCAACGAAAATCCAGACAAATCCTCGACTGCGATTTTTCCTTTGTCAGCGCCAGTATAAATTGAACAAAATGGAACCATCAAAGGAAATCAAGCTAAAGGGCTAGGGGAAGGAAGTGCAAGAGTGTCGCCCCCTAATATTTTCTTTTTTTTTATTACTATACGAGTACTGTGACACCAAAGGCACATCCGCCGCTTTTATCTGCCAGCCTGTGCTGCTGCTGCCTCGGCGTTATTTGTCCAGATCATTGAGACATTACGTTGTGTGACGCTTCCTGCAGCGATGACTGCGATACAATCACCACCACCATCACCACCACCAGCTTTAGTCACCATGTAATCCAGACTCATGGCGGCATCCCCGGCACCAGCATTAGTGTGTACTTTCTTCGAGTAGAGGGCAAACCCACCTACTCTGCCGCACATTCCGCTCTCTCCTCGTATACATTTCTCCTGTGCTTTTCTCCGCATGTACGAATAATTTATTTCACTTCTCTTATTGTTTTTTTTCTCTGTTTTTCTACATTTTCCGCTACATTCGCGTTCGTGCAGTCTCATAGTCGCTCGAAAAAAAGGATGCGCGCACAGGTTTAAATCAACTGCAAGTGCACACAAACGTACACACATATATACATATTAACAAGGCAAACACAAGCGTATGCTCATCCTCTCCCCACTGGTAGTGGCAATTCGTGAGTGGTATGCTAGTATATATGTATGTAGATATGTATGTGTATATGACTCATGCGTTTCTGTTGTGTGGCTGCGGTATTGCCTTCCAAATGGTTTTGTTGCAGTTGTTTTTGTTGGCTTGGCTGCACCAGCGTGAGGGCAATCACCCGTCAGCGTGCGCATCGTTATTCTTGTCTGTCCTCATTTCTCCCCTTCAATAGTCTAACCGTCTCCTTACTTCTCTCATATATTTATTTGTGTACCCTCTTCAGGCTCCCTTGCGTTGATTGGTTTGGTTGCTACTTTTGGTGAATTCGCAGTTTGTCTTTGTGCTTTGTGTACTGTTTTCCACTTTTCCTTTTGGGGTTGCGATTTTCTATTGATTTTTTTCTTGCATTACTTTTATTGTTTGCTTATTGTTTTGTTGTTAACGATTTATTCCGTATACTGAATTTCTGGATTTAGCGTTGTGCAACAACGGCAATAACAAACGGATTGCATGGCGGAGCTGAAATATTTTTCGAGACATTGCATGACATTACAAGATTAGGTGCGAATGGTGGTGATGTGTAGGGCGTTGATGACCTGACGACATAGATGACTTTAGAAAGACATTGAAGCCATTCTGATTGTTTTCTTTGTGCTAGAAATTTAAGAATATTGATAGAACGATAGCTGGAATCGATAGATGCAGAAGTGTACTGAAGTTTGGGAATGCTCTCAGACTAGAAAAATCAGTGATGACTCTTGTAATAACTCACCTGTTATATTATCTGTACTCAATAACGAGTCGCACAAATACGTTTATTTAAAATGTTTATTAATTCGTTTAATAGTTACAAATATATTATGCTCGCCGTCCATGTGCTCACACCCATTCACCGTAACTAACTAACTTCTTCCCCTCACTCAGGTAAGGCCACTCTCGCTGGCTGCCATGAAACGGCATCCACTCTCATGAGTGCACGCACAGACACATACATGTCTATACAACTCTTAATTAGTTTTAGGTCTTAAGTCTCAAGTTCATTTCCCGAGATTTCAGGAGTATTTTATTTTACATGCTAAACGAGTTGGGCCTTACAATGGGTTATGAGCCTGGGTGTGTCCCACAGGATAATCTGTTCGGTCTAACCTAATCAACTTGTGGTGTGCCCCAATGAATAACTTATTACCTCGAAAAGGTACTTGTTTCAACTGAATTTTAAAAATATTAGTTAAATAAAGGTTTTGAGCATTTCTTCGCTTTTAAACATAATTAGCATTACCCACTTTCAAATCAATTTCACAATTCCGCGATTGAAGAAGTCCACGCCACTATTGGTAAAGCAACCGATCAGCTCACTTTCACAAATCTCTCCTGAGGACACTTTCGCGCAATCATAGAAATATTGCAAATGCCTCAAGAGGTAATACTCGGTTTGTGTACACCCTCGACTATATGGCGAATGCGAAGGAACCTTGCAGCCAAGATCTCGAAGTTCTTGGTGCCACATTAAAAATATGTGCGGCTTAGCATTGCCTTGAGAAACATCTGAGAGCATCTGTTATATTCTGAGAACATCTGTAAAGTTCTGATCATTTTCGGTCGATCACCTGACTGAATCTGGAAAGTTGTTGGTAGTAACGTACAAATGATTGAACCAGAGTAGCTCATTGGGTTCCCTCTAATCACACCAAACACTTATCAGATCCTTCATCATCGTTAATCCGAATTGGGTGATTATTCCTCACCGCGATTTGATTATTACTTCTCGTGAGTTGCTCAGATTTTATCATCAGCAACCATCCGCTTCAAAATTGAATCGACTTCGTAATGCCTTTCAACAAAGATTTACAGGTATCAGTCAAGCACGTTATTTTCTGTGAATTCATGTAGTACCTTCATCGAGTCTTGTCCTGGGACTAGACTCATACAAATTTTTCTTGGCTAATCTTCATTGTCTGGGAAACAAGTCGATTCAACTCCGTGTTCTTTCATGTTTTTATCAGCATCTGCCATGATTGGCCCAACAAAGCATGCCTCACCACGTATTTGCCGTCATCCATATGAACAGAATGGCATCGTTAAAGCTACAGCTTTGTTGTTGCATTCGGTACTGTTTTGGCGTATTGGCAAGTGGCAGATGAGATTATTAATAACGCCATTCTGATCTCTAAAGCACATGGAAGGACAGATTAGATCAAAATGGGTAAGTCTGGCTCACTGCCACCCCAAAAAGCTTATTTTTTTATGATTTTAGATCGAATATACGTTGCTGAGTTTAATTTAAGTTAGGTTAGGTTAGTCAGGTTGCTTGTTTAACACAAGACACTCGGTGGCCCTAAGGCCCATTGTGATCCCTGCATTTATTTTCCTTCCTCTAACCAAGTTCCTTAAACCATTTAGATCTTTTTAAGAAGGTAACTAGTCCCTCCAGTGAGACATTTTGCAAATTTCCTAGGTCCTCAAAGAAATAATCGCCAAGATATTTGGCACGGCTTCTGCGAAGTGCAGCACATTCACAGAAGAGAGTACAAAGAGTACCGACTCAATTCCTTCTTCATATCCACAGCTCCTGCAGAAGCCATTGTGAGGTACCTCCATTCTACTAGCTAGGGTGCCAATAGTGCAGTGACCCGTGACCCGATTTGTTGAATCCAAGCAGACATATTATCCTTTTAAGATTCAGTTTTGGTCAGAGCGCTTTGGAGAACCTGCAATTAGTAGTGAAAGGCCACCATCTTTTGGCTTCCGCGATTACCCACAAGTCAATCGCATTGTATAACTTGTTTAGAGGAATGCTTAGGTTCTCTATCACTCGCTGAAGGTCCAGCTCAGAGCCTATGCTTACACACTTATTAGCTCTTTCATTTCCCTACACTCCAGAGTGGGCGGCAACCCAACAAAGTGGGTTGTTGTGTTGTTGGATGAGCGAGCGATGAATTTAGAGAGCGAGCAATAAATTTAATTTGATTTTCTTAAAAATCAATCCATAATAAAGACTACTTTTTATTTAAAAATGCTCACGTGAAGTGTGCCTACCTAAATTTTCTTAAACTCGGTCACGATTGCTTACGTGATTGTTGCGCCAACTGAGAAAAAGATGAAGAACTTAAAGAGATGAGATGTCAAATGAATGAAAATTTTGATTTTGATCATTGAATACATTGTTTTACTTCAGTAAAGAAGGAAAATATTATGGGAATATGGGAACCTTAAAAGTGGTCTTAAATACTTGCATTTGATTTGTAATACTATTTCAACATTTTCGGACTGCTATCCGCAACAGTGCGCTGCTGCACCAAAAATACTTTAAATGATTCTAGAACAAACCAAAATCGAAAAATATATTCCTCGCTGCGTCGGTATTAGATAAGTCACCTGTATGGTAAATGGCATAATTTCGCTCACACAGAAATCCAATCAGCCAGCAGAGAACTCCAACACAATATACCGCAGTATACCACGAAGAAACATATTTTTTTTGAGTACTTAATACATCTTAAATAAATTGTAAATTCACCAATATTAGTAAGTATTATTCAAATGTACGTCCAAGCTTTATAAGATGCCAGAAGAGAATAAAAAAAGTTAGATTTTCGCCCGCTAAAGAAGGTACTAAGAAACACAGCGTCTCTAAATTTATACTCCAAATCAATAGGAATCGTTTTCAACACTTTGTATTTGTTTTCTTATACAAATTGATTTAAGATATTTCCACTTTTTTGCATAGAAACTGGTTCACTATTGCACACAAATTCCATTTTTTCACTTTTACTTTATTTTGAACAGACATCCACTAACCGAAGACCAACAAATGCTGCAGTGGCAACATAAAAATTGGTTTACATTGCAAAAGCTAGCAAAAAGTACAATAAATAAATTGAATATGCATGTATGTATGTACATATATAATACTACATTTATATATATAGGTGTAGATAATTGAAATCTATGCCAAATAGTTGCGTGGGTGGAATGCATTTGCACAAATGTTGCATGCAGCAAACGGTATCAAATAATGAACTGAAAGCGACAGCAGCATACGAATAGGTTTGTAAGCAAAGCAAAGTAATAAAATACGAGTGACACAGATTGAATTGGTTCAATAATTTTTTCCAATATATGTAAGTATGTATGTACTTGTAGTGGCAGAAAAAAGAACATGTAAAAATGAATGGAAGTATGCAACTGGTGAGTAAAAACAATATGTAATGAAAAAAATATTTATAAAAAAATTATAAAAAATACTACCAAAAAATAACAAAAAAATAAATATAAAAACTAAATATTAAAAAACCAACTTATTAAAACAAACGTTACGCAAAAATTTATTGATAAAAAATTATGAAAAAAGGTCAGGAAAACCAAATAATTAAAAATTAATTGGGGAAAAAGTGGCAAAGTATATGTGAAACAAGTCGATTGGGTTGAAAAATTTTGGCATTTATACGCAGCGGCTGATAGAAGCACTTGAAATTAATATAAAAATGCAACTGGTGAAGATGAAAAAATAGGTCATGCAAAAATTTAAATTGAATGTGAATAAAAATTTGAGACAAATAATGGGAGAAATTAAAATAGTATTGTAATATGATAAAAGATAGCAGAAAAAAGAATTACTATAAAATATACAATAAGAAAAAAATAGAGGGAAGAAATTTGAGAAATAAGAAGATATGAAGAAGAACAACCAAAAAAAAAATAATGAAAAAAACTATTAAATAAAACATTATGGAAAAAAATGATGGGAAAAGAATAAACACTTATAAAAATTCATGGACGAGAATGAAACAAAAACAAAAATTAATGATGTTATAAAAAAATTTTTCAAGATTGAGGAAACCTTTTTCAAAAAAATATTCAATAAAAATAAAAAAAACAAAACAAAAAAAACAAACAAATCATTAAAAAATAACGTATAAAAATAATAAAAAATTCCATTAAAAATTACGAACAAAAATTAATGATGTTAAAAAATTTTTCAAAAAAAAAAAAACGGAATAATCCTTGAAAAAATCATTAAAGGCGATGAAAAAAATTATATATAAAACGTACTAAGTAAAAAATTACGAGAAAAATTATGGAATAAAAGAATAAAACCATATAAAATAAATTTTCTAAAAATTATGGATAAAAAAATAAAATATTCTCCTAAAAAATTGTGGGAAAATGAATGATGTAAAAAAATATTTCGAAAAAATTACTAAATAAGATGTTGTGGGATAAAAGTATAAAAAAAAAAAACAAAAAAACTCATTAAAAAGTAAAGGATAAAAATAATAAAAAATACCATTAAAAATTACGAAAAAAAGTGAATGATGTTAAAAAATATTTTGAAATAAACGGAATAAATTTTGAAAAAATTGTTAAAGGCGATGAAAAGAATAATATATAAAACGTATTAAATGAAAGATTACGAGAAAAAATGTTGGCGTAAAATTAAAAAGTTAAAAAAAAACTTTTTTTCAAAAAAGGTATGGATAAAAAAATAAAATATACTACTGAAAAAGTACGAGAAATAAAGAAGTTATAAAAAAATATTTTAAAGCATTATTTTCAAAAATTTCAATATGTAATTAACCCACACCGCAAAACTCGCTATATATGTATAAAAAAAATAAACAAAATTTTAAAAATGTATTAAAAGAATACTAATAAAATTAAAAGAAATTCAGAAGAAATATGATTTTATAGTAAAAAAAAGATTCAAAAATTAAAAGAAAAAAACGTAAATATTGGTTAAAAAACCGAAAAAAAATTAAAAAATATATACAATACATAGAACCGGCTATATCTGTGTTCATTCTTCATGTGAAGACCAATTTTTTAAGGCTGACAATGTTTTGAACGAACCTAGTATGACCAAACAAATTTTTTTATTTTTTAATCAAAAAATTAAATCCTTTCAACAAAAATAAAAATTATTTTGCTTTTCCGTTTTACACTCAACACACCCAAAAAACACCGTTTCAAATGAGGCGAGGGCTTTGATGCGAGAAATATGAGCAGTTGCCAGCATTTTAGCCAGGTCCACCAAAATAAGCCTACGTTTTAAATATTTGTTCACCTTCAATTCAGGACTTATCTCAGTTCATATAAGAAAAGAGGTACAAAGTGAAACATCGATCGTTAGCAAATATGGCAATCGCGCCTGCTTGGCTTTTTCATTTTCACGGTACTTAGCTGGTTCAGTGCAACAACACTTGCTTTAGTAGTGGCGTAATGATGCATCATTTCAGGCTTCCTTCTTATCATCTCTCACTTCAGCAGGATGGTGTTAGAAAATTTTTAGTAACAAATTTGTGCTTCTTTGGAATATAAGAGTAAGTGGCAATTATAATGCACACTTTTGAAAACTCACAAGTTATTTAAGCGCTTTACAACGCGTAAAAGCTAGGGTGACCATTTAACCCCCATTGCCGAAGCTGTTGGGACCTTTTAGAGAAGGAGACTGTTAAGTATTTTCTCTGTAAATGTCCGGGTTTGGCAGCTAGACGATTAAGATCACGGTGCTCCTTTCTTCGACAGCCTGGCGCAGTGCGCCAACCTAAATCCCACCAATCTTCTCCATTATATCAACTCAAGCTCTTGACTGGCTGTAGATATTTGCCTGTTGGAAGTCTCATAATGGTATCAAAACGGCGCTTTAGTGCTACTTGAGGAGTGAAGTACTAGCACTTCAACCATATCAGCTACCTACCTACATAAAGGGTGTTTTTTTTTAGAGGTTTGGTTTTCAAGATGAAATAAAACGTATATATTTTAATGTTATGGCCAAGAATTTAGCTTTATTATAAAGATAAGGGTTTGCCATTATGTTTTAAAAATGATTTCGGGCAAGTGGCCAGCCGCGGCGGCTCGAATAAATTCCAGCCGAGAGGCCCAATTTTCGACCACTTTTTGCAGCAATTGGGGCCGTATGTCAGCAATAACGCGCCGAATATTCTCTTCCAAGACGTCAATCGTCTCGGGCTTATCTGCGTAGACAAGCGACTTCACATAGCCCCACAAGAAATAGTCCAGCGGTGTTATATCGCACGATCTTGGAGGCCACGCCACAGGTCCACGGCGCGAGATAATGCGCTCACCAAAAGTTTCCTTCAATAAATCGATTGTTGCGTTGGCTGTATGGCATGTAGCGCCGTCTTGTTGGAACCAAAGGTCGTCCACATCAACATCGTCCAATTCAGGCACGAAAAAGTCATTAATCATGGCTCTATAGCGCTCTCCATTGACTGTAACATTATGGCCGGCTTCATTTTTAAAGAAATATGAACCAATGATTCCCTTTGCCCATAGAGCGCACCAAACAGTGATTTTTTGAGGATGTAACGGCGTCTCAGCAATGGCTTGTGGATTAGGTTCACTCCAAATGCGACAATTTTGCTTATTGACATACCCATTCAACCAAAAGTGAGCTTCATCGCTGAACAAAATTTTCTTGTGAAAATCGGGATCGGTGGCCATCTCGTTTTGGGCCCAAATTTGCACGATTTGCAAACGTTGTTCAGGTGTAAGTCTATTCATTATGAAATGGCAAACCAAACTGAGCATAAATCAAGTGACAGCTGTCAAAAAGACCATCTACGAAAAAAGTAGTGCCAACTTGAAAACCTAACCTCTAAAAAAAACACCCTTTACAAAATAGTACAAAAATTATTTATTTTACTCGGTTATATTATATTATAATATATATATATAAATACATTTTTTTTTTATTTTTTTATTTTTTTGTTTCGTTTATTTTTATTTTTTATTTAATAAAGACTTCCATATTTTTGCATTGAAAAAGCTTTATTGCCTGAGTAATATATATTACTTTTATTCAAAATTTTGTTATTTTGACCCGATTTATGCCGTTGGGTTAAGTCCCCGATTACCAGTTATCAAACGTTTAAGCAAACTCAATTTTTTAATAAAGCTTTAGAGCGAATTTAAAACGCTCATTTGCGTTTGTTCGCTCATTCATTCGTGCATTCGCTCCACATTCCAACTTTAATTGATGACAATTAAAATTTATTAACTGCAATTGTAATTAAATGTACGCGGCCATGCGAACACTTGCGCCTGCACACTGTTGCTGTTACCGTCCTAGTGTGTGTTTTAAGAACTCCAAAACAGCAACAAAAAGAAAGAAAACAAACAAATAGGGAGAACATATTTCCACTCGCCTTCACAGCGCGCATGGGATGCTTCATTTGGCGCGCGGGCAAAGCCAAAGTTTAATTACAGCAGATTGCATATGAAAGCCGTCCAAATCCAACCCACAACCAGCTGCCGTAGTAGTATATGCAACTTCTTGCGCCGCAGTTGCCTCAAAAGCCTACACCTTCACCTGCAACACAGCTAACCGCCAACAACCAACGACCGACGCTCGTCATACTACAGCTTCGCGCCACCAAATTGTATGCATGTATGTATGTGTGTCTGTTATTTGTTATCCAACCGCAGCTGCTTCGCCAATTCCATTTCGCTTCCATTGACTGCCCGTCCGTTTTTGTTTTTTTGTTTTTTGCTTCATTTAGACTATATGACAGTACGCTCTCTCTGCGCGCACTTTCGTAATGCCCACCCGATGGGCCGCACGCCGTTTATCAACATGAAATGAAGAGTGAAATTCTCGCTGCATGATTAAGTCGTTGGCACGCATTCATTGTGTCGTTGGCGTAGTAGTCGATGCCGACGACTATGTTTTTTCTGTTGTTTTTTTTTTTTTTTTGTGTTGTGGCTTTTGTTGTTGTTGCTGACTTTGTAGACATTGCATTGCCCGGTTTCCTTTTCCTTTGACTTTGTATTGTTTTGCTCATGTTCCTGCGGTTGGGTGCATGCGACTCATACTGGCCATCCTAGTCCGGTTCGCACTCTGATCAACACCACCACCACCATCTACATTACCACCAAATACGCTGAAGCCCATGTCATTTACCGAAATTGTTGTTGTTGTCGTTGGTCTGTGCATGCACGCACGCCCAATCTAAACACACACGTGCACTCACTTTTCTCACATTCCACCCGCACCCCAATTCTGGCTGTGTGTATTTGGCTTTGGCTGGCGGCAGCATGTTTGAGTTCAATTTCCAGCCATCGGTCTGCCTGTTGACAGTGTCTGTGTGTGGAGTTAAATGTTGTACGCACATGTACACATTTATATATGTATTTTTATATGCGTTTGTGTTGGTGCGAGAGTTTTTTTGTTGTTTTTCTGACATTGTTGTTACTTTAAATGATCAGGATTCCATCATTTCCGACGAAATTCTGCAAGTGCCATTTATGGTAATTGCCCGCATTTGTTTTCGTACATAACTACTCTTGCATATGTAGTGCATACAAACATACATACATACACACATGCAAACACACATCCATTTATACATACATACGCTGTGCTGTTAGCTCCCTGCTGGTGTACTTGAAATGCTGAATTGGCCCGTCGACAGGGTCAAGCCATTTTGGCATTTAACTGCAATGCGTAAATATTGACATTCTTATAGTTGCATGCACTAATACATAGACACGCACGCACATAAGCGTTGGTTGTTGTGTACGCTGTGGGAAAAACATTGCATTCGACATTGAAGGGTTCATCAAAATTTACCCTTCCTTAAGTTGGTTTTCAATTAAAATTTTCAATTTAAAAATGTTTTACTCGGTTATATTATTTTATTTTATTTAATCTCTAAAATGATGTAATTTCACTATTCAAGCGCGCAAACGCGCTAAATTATGATTTATGAGCTTCATTAAATCTCTAAACGTTAAAGTGGAAAATACGAATTTCAGCACCGTTGAGTATTTTCTCGCTTTGATAATTTTCTAAAAAAATTTAGTTAGTAATAAAACAGACCAATATCATTTTTGCTTATAATCCGAAGATCACATCAACAGAAACCATTTTTGTAGAACAAATTTATTGCCTACTGAGACGTGCAACTAATTTTTTCTATGAGGAAGTAAAATTACTTGGTTCAAAAAAGACATATTTTTGACAATTTCTTCCAACGATACAGACTGTAACAGCAGCTTATTCTGCCTTTTATATGTCGGGATTTGGCAACCCTGGTGTTGCAATCTGGCAACTGACAGCTGTATCGCAAAGTTTGGCATTTTTTGGCTTTTACGTACTCAGAACTTTTTGAAATACCAGCGCTATTTGTGTTGTTTACAGTAACTTAAAAGATTCATCTCGCTCCAAAAATGGAATTAAATCGTGAACATTTTCGTGCGACTATTTTTTACAACTTTCGACGTGGATTAACTCAGCAACATTGCATGGATGGACTTGATTCATTTTTTGGCGATGAAGCTCCATCAAGGACCAGTGTTTATCGATGGTATGGTAAATTCAATCGTGGTCGTAGTTCACTCCAAGACGAATTTCGTGAAGGTCGTCCAAAATCAGTTGTTGTTCCGAAAACCATTGATGCTGTGCGGGAACTGATATTGCAAGATCGTCATGTGACCTATCGTGAGATTGAGACAATCTTAGGGATTAGTGGGACCAGCATACATTCAATATTGTATAAACATTTGACGGTCAAAAAAATTTGTTCGCGTTGGATCCCACACAATTTGTCAATCGCTCAAAAAAAGGCTCGTGTCTCGTGTCGATTGGTCGAAGGAAATGCTCAAAAAATACGATCGCGGGGCTTCGAAACACGTCTATGACATCGTGACAGGTGATGAATCATGGATTTACGCGTATGAGCCCGAAAGTAAACAGCAGTCGACTGTATGGGTGTTTCAAGATGAGCCAAATCCAACAAAAGTTGTTCGCGCACGAAGCACTTCCAAGCAAATGGTCGCCTGTTTTTTTCGGAAAAACTGGACATGTCGCAAACGTATCACTAGAACAACGCAGAACAGTAAATTTTGAGTGTTTGCCAGTTGTTTTCCAAGAAATTAGGAAAACCAATCGCCAAAGACGGATCACTCTTCACCAGGACAATGCGAGCTCACACACATCGGCTCAAACAACTGCATTTTTGAGCACCCAAAACATCGAATTAATGGGTCATCCGCCGTATAGTCCTGACTTGGCACCGAATGACTTCTTTTTATTCCCGTACGTATAAAACAAACTGAGAGGTCAACGTTTTTCGACACCTGAAGAAGCGGTTGCGGCATTCAGAATGCATGTTTTGGAGGTACCTCATTCAGAGTGGCAAAAGTGCTTCGGCAATTGGTTCAAAAGCATGCAAAAGTGTATAGATCTTCATGGAGAATATTTTGGAAAACAATAAACTGATTTTCGATGATTAAAATTTGTTTTTGTTCTCTAATCCCCGAAATATAAAAGGCACCCCTCGTATCGTCCCCCTTTGTGAATAGAATGAAAAAGCTGTCAAAATCCACGCCGTGAAATATGCGTGAAATTTCATACGTATTTCACGGCAACGCACTACTCAGTTCACACCGTCAAAACACCACTCATCATGTCAGCAACATTTTTTCACACCTATTTAAAATGCACGTGCCATTTAAAATTGAGTGAAAACTGCGAATTCGTTTGCGAGATAAGTGCCTTGGTGCGAATACTCCAAAGCCATGGCATTTTAAGCGTCCTCTCAAGGAGTGTAAGTAAATCTTTTTTTTCTGCCAATATAAGTAAATGTGTACAAATTTTGTTCTTACCAAAATTTGCCAATTGCTTCTAGGATCATACTCACAAATTTGAAGTTTCTTCTCCTGGACAATCACTGTTGCCAGCCACATTTCATGGCAGTGAAGTTATCGTGAAAATATAAATTTGTAAATATTAAAATGTTCGAAAACCTAGTTTAAAAGTTTATTGCTCTAAGAAAATTAGAAGATTTGCTTCTGATATAGGTCGGTAGGTGGGGTGGCTTTCGCAATGACACAATTCGACCTTTCATAGGTCCATTGTGTGGAACTTATCCTTACTCTATGGTTTCATTTTCCAACCACCTGGTAGCTTCAATAAGCAAGCAAATCTTCGTTAGTTTTAGATGCGCTATGCCCGCTACATCAATTTAAATGCTATGTCAAAAGTGCGCAGCCGCCTTGTCGCTAAACTTTCACACTCACATACTCGTAAAAGGTGTCTGACTGTTTCATCTTCTTCTGTATTAAGACACCTTCTACTGAAATCGAAGTACGGCAGTCCTAACCTTCTACCGCGGCTGCATATCAGAGAACCAGTTAATACCCCTATCTTTTTTCTTATAGCTTCTCTGTTAAATCTTAACAAGCTTTTATAGCGACCGCTGTTCCATTTCGGCCATGACTGTCTGCTTAGTTCGCATGTTGAGAGGTTTTGCCAACTTGTATTTACCTTATTGATGGTTTCCCTATTTATAAGTAGTTTACAAGTGGCATGGGTATCAGCGTCTTATCCACTTGGAGGTCCAGCGTTGTACCGATTCAAGCGAAGTTCAGCTGCCTTCCAGTCCCCTGCTATATTCCTGTGGCCTGGTTTAGCGCTTTTATTGCTGTTTGATGCCCGTGTATATAAATACTTAATTTGAGCGGAAGTGTATGCTGCTCAAGACGCATTAAACTTTATTGTGAAAAACAGATGGAGAGGCAGATTTATATTATATGTTTCTCTGCAGCGACAGCCAAGCTTCGCTCATGGCCTTAGACAGCCCCACAACCACTTCAAGGTTAGGCAAGTCCTGTAAATGACGGCTGGACTATGTCGGTAGACATAATAGCCTGATGCTAACATAGGTCCCGGGACACGTGGGTATTGCGGGTAACGAAATTTCTGACTCTTTAGCCAGAATGGACTCTGAGGCCAACTTCCTTCACTCCCCTCTGCAGCCATCAAAGCCACGGTTAGCAAAGGGGTTACTCTAACCCACAAGCGAGCTCGCCAATCTGCGAGGGGGAATGCAGATGGACAAAACTGATGTTACCTGTCACGTCCGATCGATTTCGCAGTTCCTCCTGTCACTAAGCAGAGGGGACTGTGGGAGGCTGATTGGACTGATTACGGGCGACTTTCTGTGAGCAAAGTATATGGAAAGGTTGGGCATCTCAGACAGTGCACTCTGCCCCGCATGAGAATGAGACGGCGGACTACTTTCTGTGCGTCTGCCCAGCCTTCGGACAAATCAGGCTTGAGATCTTTGATATCTTAAGAAGCGATCACCACAAGATCAACTCAGATTTCTTCGGAGCTCGAGTAGGTTTAAAGAAAATTAAAAAGGGAATCCGAGTCCAGTACAATAGATTTAATTGTGTCTTGCCAGTGTATCCCGACAAAAAAATGGATTATAGGAATATAAAATATTCTAATTTGATGTCGAATAGAAATTTTGCCCTCAAAACTATACTAGAATTTCACGAAGACCATTTTTGTGTATCAAATTGACCTTTTAGCTTTCTGTTTTACTGATCAATGTGATCTTTTTTTTAAGAAAATTATATTACAAGAGTTCTTTTAAATAGCAAATTTGAATGCTAAATTTTTCTACGAAAATATTTGTCATAAAACATTAGTTAGGATTACCGAACACACAGAAGCTCTCGCTCTTAGAGTAGTAGTGATTTTTATTATGAAATTTTTTATTAGAAAAAGTGCTTTTAAAGTGAAGAAACCTGGCATTTTGCGTCATTTCGGTTGGAAGTTAAGGCATTTCGTGTCAAATTATGTCATAAAAAAAAAAGTGCTATAAGTGATGAGCAAACTAACAGAATAATTGGCGCTTGAGTTCTTCGTTAGACGTTTGGCCGAGCTTTTTTTTCAATTTGTGCTGCAGGGCTTGTTTTTGCGCTACAAAAAGAGTGACCTACAGTTTTATGTTTCATTTGAAACGTAAATGTGTTATTTAAGTAGAAGTTTTTTGATATCAAAAATGCATTCGAGTAGTTTTGCCGCCGCCTGCCAGGAAATGCAGGCTATTAAAACACAATATCTGTCACTCAATGATCGACGTTCCCAGTGAACAACGAAACCGGAACCAACTGAATGCTGGTCATACTCGTATAGAAATCAACTCGACTCGGCGGCCGTAATTAGTCGCCAGTAATTGGTAATATCTATACCAATTTTCCTTTGTCTCATTAAAATTACTGTGAGATATTTTGAATTTTCAACCCCGCTTAAGGGTATTTTTAGACTGCGTGCATTTGGTGCTTGTATTACGTACATACGAGTATGTATGTAATAGGACTATGAATAAGTTCGTGCGGTTTTTTTTCGAAATTTGAAACTTTATTGACGTAAAATGGTTATAAATTTAATATTCAAAATATTGTCCATCGCTTACTACTACTTTTTCCCATCTTTCTGGCAATTCACGGATTCCCTTTGTGAAAAATTCGGTCGGTTTTGCCGCAATCCACGAATCGATCCATTTTTTGACTTCATCGTAATTACGGAAGTGCTGGTCAGCCAGGCCATGTTGCATCGATCGGAAGAGATAGTAATCGGATGGCGCAAGGTCTGGACTATACGGCGGGTGGGGTAGGACATCCCATTTGAGCGTTTCTAAGTATGTTTTGACCACTTGTGCAACATGTGGCCGAGCATTGTCATGTTGCAAAATAACTTTGTCGTGTCTATCGGCGTATTGCGGCCGTTTTTCTCGCAGTGCTCGGCTCAAACGCATCAATTGTCGTCGGTAGACATCCCCCGTAATCGTTTCATTCGGTTTCAGTAGCTCATAATACACAACACCCAGCTGGTCCCACCAGATACACAGCATAACCTTCAGGCCATGAATATTCTGCGCCGACGTCGATGTTGAAGCATGGCCAGGGTATCCATACGTTGCCCGACGTTTTGGATTGTCGTAATGGACCCACTTTTCATCGCCAGTCACAATTCGATGCAAAAAACCCTTTCTTTTGTGCCGTTGAAGCAGTTGTTCGCATGCCATAAAACGGCGTTCAACGTCTCTTGGCTTCAATTCATACGGCACCCAATGGCCTACCTTTCGGATCATTCCCATGGCTTTTAAACGTTTGGAAATGGTTGATTGATCAACTCCCAAAGTTTTTGCAACCTCTTCTTGCGTTTGAGCCGGATCTTGATCGAGCAATTCCTCCAATTCGGTATCCATGAACTTTGGCGGCGCACCCTCGCGTTCTTCGTCTTCCAAGCCAAAATCACCACTTTTAAAGCGTGCAAACCACTTCTGGCACGTTCGCTCAGATAGAGCATGCTCACCATAAACTTCCACCAAGATACGATGACTTTCGGCTGCTTTTTTCTTCATATTAAAATAATGAAGAAGAATTCCCCGCAAAAACACATTATTTGGCACGAAATTCGACATTTTCAAGTGTGGTAAAAATATTGTTGTTTACGCTTCAAATAAAAAACTTATACTGACGTTTGTGCCTTACGACAGTAGCTCTCCAATGAATGTTTGGAAATGTGGATCGATGGAATAATAATCAAGTTACGCCATCTGTTGTAAAACCGAAACGAACTTATTCATAGTCCTATTATGTACATACATCCATGCATGAAATGCAATACAAAACCTCTGGGGACTATTCGATACTAACGAAGTCACTTATGTCATTATCAACCCACTATCGGATAACAACGCATTTCCTGCACATATCGAACCTGCATGCCGACATAGCCGCACAACTGCACATAGACTACTTACTTGCGTATGTACGAGTGCTTATTCAACTGCTGCGTAAGTTAAGTTAATATAAGTATTAAAATTACGTAAAAATTGCAAGCAAACAAATACCTGCACGCATTGTTGAAAATATCACAGGAAAGTACATACATAAGTGATGAAAGGAAAAACAAAACCAAGTTACAGCAAATGACTATAATTCCGATAGTTATGATCGGTGTAATCCAATAATTCGACGACAATTACCGCAGAATAAGCGAACCAAGCAAAACGAAAAAAAAAAAAAACAACAACAAAGAGCATCATTGCATTCTTCATAAAGCACAGCAGAGTAAACTCGTAGGTAGTTGGCTGTTGCAATGTCTGTAGCCGTAAGCGTCAACTCCAGGGAAACGTGGGAATTTGTAATTGTTGCTGTTGCTGTTGCCGATATTATATTAACAATGTAAACACACGCATACATGCATATATCGATATACACACTGGTAAATCCATAAGTGGCATGCGGATATTTTTGAGAGTTGTTTCTGTGTGAACTTTTCACTTCGAATGAATTTCAACTACCTGTATAGTGATAATTTAAGCAGCTTCATTTCGCATTTTTAGTTATTTTAGATTTTCTATCTATTTTCTATCGGTCCATTCAAAAATGTACGCACTTTCATACTCAATAGTATTGGGTATGGCATCTTTTTTAAATCTTCCCAAACTCCCCATCTAGAACATTGCGAGACAGTTTCTGATATTAGACCAGTCGGACGATTCTCTCCATGCTCTTTGACTCCATGCCATCAAGAGTCGTACTTGAAAAGAGATACAGTGTAGTGTTGCCAGAGGCTTAGTTGTGGTCAAACTCTGAAAATGAGCCCGGCAAACACTGTTTTCGCATTTTCATGGATGGCTCCAGGACCGAGCATAGCTGCGGATCTGGGGTATACGTGGAATCCAGTAGGACAAAACTGCACTTTGCTCTTCGAATGCATGCATCTGTGTTTCAAGCGGATGTGTATGCAGTTCAAGAAGCGATGAACATTTTTGTGGAAAACCGATGGAGAGGCAGATCTGTATGTGTCTGCAGCGACTGCCAAGCTGCGTTCATGGTCTTAGGCAGCTCCCCAACCACATCAGGGGTAGTCGGTCTTGTAAATCTAGGCTGAACTATGACGGTAGACAAAACAGCCTGATGCTTACATGGGTCCCGGGTCACGTGGGTATCGTGGGAAACGAGACCTCTGACTCCTTAGCCAAGATGGGCTCTGGGCCAAAGAAGTTGACCTGCTAACCGTGGCTTTGATGGCCATAGAAGGGAGTGGCAAAAAGGGCTCTGAGGTCAACTTCTTTGGCCCAGAGCCCTTTTTGCCACTCCCTTCTGTGGCCATCAAAGCCACGGTTAGCAACCCACAAGCGAGCTTGGCAGAGAGGCTGCAGATGGACTAAACTGATGTTACCTGTCATATCCAATCGACTGTCGCAAACCCTCCTGTCATTAAGCAGAAGGGAGTGCAGACAGTTGGTTGGACTGATGACGGGCCACTTTCTGTGGGCGAAGCAGATGAAAAAGGTAGGCATCTCAGACAGTGCACTCTGCCCAGCTTGTGAAGAGGAGGATGAGACGACGGACCACTTCCTGTGCGTCTGCCCCGCCTTCGCTCGAACCAGTTTTATGGTTTTTGGCAATGATGTGTTAAGAAGCGAGCGCCTTGGCTCTTTGGTACCACAAGATGTACTCAGATTAAAGAAAATTAAAAGAGAATCCAAGTGTAGTATCATACAATGGATTTAATTAATGTGTAAGAGCTGCACTTACTAGTTGTCCCGACAAAAAAAAACCAAAAAAAGACAAGTCGGACGCGTATCTACGAAAAATGGTGACTATTTATGCTAGTCTTCCAAATTTGATACCGATTTCTGGCCGAAGTGTCTGGGGAACTTTATTTCTTCATCCGATATGTCTAATCGAATTCTGTTCGATTTCCTATATTAATTTTTCTTTCACCCACAACTCGACAGGCAAGACCATTTGAGATTTTTTTAACTAAGTAATTTTGCCAAAAATTAGTGCCATCAATAAATTCACTAAAGCAAAATTTAGATATTGTTACTATAGGCATCACTGACGATTTACTATGTTCATATTGTTAGAAGGATGAGAATATTGTACAGCATTTTCTATGGCGCTGCCCGGCTTTCGCCCGACTTAAGACGGTTAGGTCGGATGTATTGAAAATGGCCGTGCTACGTTCTCTTTCACTCGACAAACTCCTTCAAAAAAGTATGCAGTGAAGTAAGGAGTTCCCACCCTCTCTCTATACATGAAATAAAACAATAGTGGACAGACCTCAATAGATATTTTACCCGAAATCTGTCAGGAAATACTATAGACTTTCACACTTCTGACTTCCTATAAAACTTTTGATACATTTGTGTGAGCCTTGTCAGCCAAAAATCTTAAAAGTATCGGATCTTTTTGCTGACAAGTCTGATGGATATCTGACAGATATTCACAGATTTTGCTAGTTGGGTTATTTGTACACTTAATGCAAAGTATTTATTTGAATTTAACGGCTGTTGTGTATGAAACACTTACTGCTGTTCGCGGTTTGGCTTGTGTATAAATGAAATTCTGAATGTATCAATTTTAAAAATCGATAGGCGTTTTTGTCTAATGCAGGTTCAAAACTAAATGTGCATACTTTATCTTATAACGCAGCTATAAAACTTTCTGAAATATAAAATAGCGGCGGCCGTAGCTGAATGGGTTGGTGCGTGACTACCATTCGGAATTCACAGAGAGAACGTAGGTTCGAATCTCTGTGAAACACCAAAATGAAGAAAAATAATTTTCTAATAGCGGTCGCCCTTCGGCAGGCAATGGCAAACCTCGGAGTATATTTTTGCCATGAAAAAGCTCCTCATAACAATTATTTGCCGTTCGGAGTCGGCTAGAAACTGTAGGTCCCTCCATTTGTGGAACAACATCAAGACCCACGCCACAAATAGGAGGAGTTCAATTAAATCGTTCTCAGTCATATTTTACGTGATACCCACCTTCTATCACCTAATTCATCTGCACTATTATTTACCATTTGCGGTTGTAGATTTAAGTGGCAACGCCATACACAATTAATTTTTATTAAAGCTCTGCTCATTTTTTTTAACGCGTTTTCTTTGATAGCCATATCCTAACCTCTAATTAAATTTTGATATTATTTTGATGTTTTCTTTGAAATAAGATGGCAACGTTAGTCAAAAAGCCAAGTTTACTTTTACATTACATATACTTTTTACATTTAAAATATAGTATAATCAATTTCTGAATCTCCAAATAAATAGATGGCAACACCAGCTAAACATTTTTTATTATTGAAGTTTGCTTAAAATCTTTACATCTAATATTCAACTGAAATTTGCGATAAATTTCTGCATCTGCAATAAAAATTCAGGTGGCAACGCTTGAAAAAAATTTTTTCGGAATACATTTTTGTTCAAAAAATTGTTATGTCTATTTCTTAATTTCCAAACATATAGGTGGCAACACCGGCTAAAAAAATTTGTTATTAAATATTGTTTGAAATACTTGCATTTAATATTCAACTGAAATTTGTGACAAATTGTTGCTTTGCAATAAAAATTCTGCAAATAAAATTCTGGCAACACTACACAAAATATTTTTTCGCAATACTTTTTTGTTCAAAAAGGTTTTATTGATGCCCTTGTTGTAATTGTTACGTCTCTTAATTTAAAATAGCTGGCAACACCGGCTGAAAATATTTTATTAGTGAAGATTGTTTCAAATACTTGCATTTAATATTCAACTGAAATTTGTGATAAATTGCTGCTGTGCAATAAAATTTAGGTGGCAACACTACATAAAATATTTTTTCGGAATACGATTTTGTTCAAAAAGGTTTTATTGATGAACTTGTTGTAATTGTTATGTCTCTTAATTTTCAAACAAATAGGTGGCAACACCGACTAAAAATATTTTTTTATTGAGGATTGTTTAAAATCCTTGCATTTAATATTCAACTGAAATTTGTGATAAATTGCTGCTTTGCAATAAAATTCAGGTGGCAACGCTAGAAAAATATGTTTGGAAATACATTTTCCATTAAAAAACGTGTCTTAGTGTCCTTATTGCTATTGTTATATCTACTTTTTAATTTCCAATAAAGTAGGTGGCTAACTAATAATATTTTTGTATTGAAGCTTTTTTAAAAGCTTTGCATTAAAATTAAACCGTAATTTATGATAATTTCTGCCTTTGCAATAAAATTGAGCTAAAAACTTTAGCAAGTGAATTATTTCAGAATAGATTTTTCTCAAAAAATTTGTCTTGATAGCCTTGTTGTAACCCTTCGGTCGATTTCTTACTTTCCTAATAAATAAATGGCAACACCAGCTAAAAATATTTCTTCATTGAAGCTTGTTTAAAACTTTTCACTTTTAATGAGTTTAGCACCCCTTGTAAGGGAATTTTATGATTTTTGACACCTCCAAAGTTTTTGTGCAGCCAACGACTAAACGAAGATTTAGCTCCATTACTTGTTGAAGAAATAAAACAGCATCTCTTTCCAATATACGAAGATTTACCCAAAGATGATTTGCTTGAGCGATGCCTTGGTGGTCATACGCAGAATGCAAATGAAAGTTTTAACGCGACAGTTTGGCGATTATCACCAAAACATATGCATTCAGGATTGAAAGTAGGTGAAATCTCAGCATACATTGCTGCTGAGATATTTAATCAAGGTTTTAGTTCAGACGAGGCGCGAATAAGAACTATTGGAAGAAAATCAGTTTTTTCAAGAGGAGGAAGGACATTTGTTTGGACCTGGCACTGAACTGGTAACTGAAACTGGTCATTTTTCTATACTCAAACTTTAAACGCGATTATCTCGAAACTGTATTTTTAAAAACTGCTCGTGTTGTAACTCGTAAGTTAAAGTTATCGACCGATTTGTTTGAAGTTTGGTGAGGCCTTTCTGTACATTACTATCGGAAGGATAAACTTAAAATTTCAGATATTTCGCGTTGATAAATAACTTTTTGGGGGCTAAAAATGTCAAATTCTGACTTTTTTTCAAAGCCTTATTTTATAATTAACTTTATATTTTTTTTTAATTTTATAGGTTCATCCTTTCCGTTAATATGTTATAAAAAAAACCAATTTCATTTTTTTTGTTTCAGATCGATAGATTAAGAGTAATAAATAGAGCAGTTTGGGACCTCGCGCCGTAGGCAGCCGACAAGAAATGATCGTGAGCAGCCATTTTGGAAAACAAATTTTTTTTGTACTCTCGAAAGGTTAAATAAAGTTTTGTTAAAGCTTCTAAATAAAATAATTATTTTATCACCTTTAAAAATATGTTTAAAAAACGACCGATTTTTAGGCTTCTACTTGGATTTCCCCCCTTAAAGTCCATATTCGTCTCTTTGAGCGTTAATTTAGCTCATGAGCAGGAGTTGAACCAAAAAATTATGAAAAAAACCATGTTGCAAAAAATAACCTCATTTTCTTACACTTACATTTAATATGGAATGGCTGTATGTCAAGCGATTCTATATTATTTTTATATTTACTTTACTTACTCTTTACTTCAGTAGTCAGATTATAACATAAACTAGCCACCAAGGTATTAGTGCAACATAAACCACTAAAGTGTGTGCCACGTGGTATTATAAGACAATCAGTTTTTTTTCAGATTTTCTGCCTTTTTTTTTGTTTTGGCCTAACCCGATTTTCTGGAGCAAAAAAAAAAAAAAACTAAAAATATATCTAAAGAAACAAAAACCTCTTCATCAAATTCGCTGATTCTCCTCCATTCAGCAGAAAAAAACTTATTTTTCGCTGACACAATGTGGCGACACCTCGCAACATTAGCGCTGGGACTGCTGGCAATTACACCTTTGTTATTGTTATTGCGGTGACATGGTGTTGGCAGCAACATAATCGCCAGTGCATCAATGGGCCCGAATAGCGAAGGTCTCTGGTGGCACATTTGTAGCAAGATTCTGAGACGCTGCAGTGAAGCACTCCGGCCTTTTAAACTGGTTTTGCAGTAGCAAAAACAAAGGAAAGAAAAAACAAGAAAACTACAGCAGCGAAAAAACAGAAGAAAATTACAGCAAAAAAACGTGGATGCAACTATAATTTGCTGAGGTAACACTAACCAAGAAACGATGTGGCAAACATTAAATGGCTGCTAATTTGTAACTCGTCCGCCCTTTTATAGACTTTTTAAGTATTGTGTTCTTTTTTTGTTTTTGTTTTAAATCGGCACAGCAACAGGCAAAAAATTCAGCTGCCTATGAGTAATTTAGAGAAAGTGCATAAGTTCAGTTCAATCGATTTCTTGAGTTCAACGGCAAAACAGCGGTTGAGCGCCTTAAAGTGTCATTCTAGTACTCGCAACTGTTCGTCATTGTGTGCCTATAAATGCAATACACACATATACATATACAACTATCGTCATGGATACATACATACATGTGTATATGGGTGTGTATGAGTGAGCTCTTTGCCAACACATGCGAATATCAAAGGGGCCATTTTTTCTTGATTTGTTTGTTTTTTTGTTTTTTTTTTGTACTTTTTGCGGGTGCGCACTTATGCCAATCAGATAGACAACCCCAGTCAGTCAGTCAGTCAGTCAGCTGCATGCAAGTGTTTGCACTATAAGTGCCACAATGTAGTTAGTTTGCTCTGCATTTGCCAATGTTGCAATGGTGCCATATGCGAAAAAGCTGTCACTTCTTACTTTCGCACACTGCACCACTGGTCTTTGCCCTGCGTCTGCTACGGCAGCTCATCGATGTCGTCGCCTTTGTGAATGTTGCATGCGTTGCACAATATAACCCTATTGTGTGCCATCGCTCGCTCATTCATTCATTGCTTTCCGATTGCGGCTATGTAATAGCATTTTTGAAAGGGGAAAGAGAGAAGGGGGATTGGTTGAGCTGGCAATCTCATTGTGAGTTCACTTGTTCATTAGACATTTTCTTTTGCCGCTGATACCATTACCACTTGCTGTGTTTTCTTTTTCTTTCTGTTTTTATATTTTGTTTTTTATTTGTTTCGTGTATTTCTTCTGGTTATGGATTCACGTTGCTCTGCACAGTAAAGAAGCGAACTTGCGAAACAATGTACATAGTGAATTGGTTGTGTTAATCAGGAAGTTGTGCCACAAACGCGTTGCCAGATGCACATATATACATACATACAATATATATTTGTAGTACAACCGGAAGATAGCCGCATTGACATCAAATATGTCAATACATTCGCATGCGAAATGTAATGCGAAGATTTGTGGGAGACAAATGCAGCTAATTATTCGGAAGGGTATCGAATGGGTTTGCATTGCCTGAAGAGGCGTGGTACCTTTTGAAAAAAAAAAAATACTTGGTTATATATTCACTTATATATCCCGTACACAATGGGCATTGAATGCAACATCAAATGAAAAATATTAAGGCACAAACTAATTCGGTTACAGCCTTTAAATAAATTGAAATATCCAACTTTTAAGAATTCAGAAACAAAAACGATACCACAACATCTGATTCTTGCTATGAATATGAAACTGAAAGTGGTAACGCTTAACGAAATTGAATATGCGATAAAGACTTTGAAGAGCAGGAAAGCACCTGGGTACGACAATATCACAAATGAAATGCTGAAATATGGCGGAATACAGCTTCAACAAGAGCTTATAAAACTTCCCAATATCATCTTGAATCACGAAGAAGCTCCATCAGAATGGAAAACAAGTATAACAATCCCGATCTTTAAGAAGGGGAAAAAAGACAACCCGCATAATTACCGCGGAATAACGCTCCTACATCCCACCCAAAAGCTTTTCACAAGACTCCTATCATGAAAATTACAGCCATACTTACACGGACAAGAAGAGTAGCAAGGATTTCGTAAAAACCGACCAACAACAAATTGTATTTTTATCCTACAACAAATAATGGAAAAATCAATTGGTTCAAATCAAAAGTTCTATTGCCCAGCCTTCATGTGTTTTGTAGACCTTATAAAAGCTTTCGACCGAGTCAGGCTGAAGGACGTCTTGGAAATTTTAAAAGAGAGAAAAGTTCTTCGACAAATTGTTGAAGTCATTAGGAATCTCAATACCAATTGCACAACTAAAGTTATGGTAAATGAGAAATTTACCAACTGTATAGAGTGTACCACAGGAATACGACAAGGGGACTCATTAAGTCCGCAACTTTTTAATCTAATCATAGATAAAATTATTTCTGAAGTTAACCAACTTCAAGGCTATAAACTAAATAATCAAAACATAACAATTATTTGCTATGCAGATGATGCAGTTTCAATTACTGATAGTGAAGATAATCTTCAAAGGCTCTTGCACCGTTTTATTACTACTGGTTTGAAATTTAATATGGAAGTTTCAACTGCAAAAACAAAATCAATAGTAATATCTAAGGAACCAATAAGCTGTAAGTTAGAAATTGACCAGAGCATTTTAGAACAAGTAATGCAATTCAAATATTTGGGAATAGATGTATCGAGCGATCGGAACATCGTCACAGAAGTGAGAGGAAGATGTACAAATAGTGCAAAAGTATCGGGTTTTCTGCGAGATATTATATGGAAGAACAAATATATGAATGTAGAAAGCAAAACGCGTGTGCATAAAACAATCGTAAGACTGATATTAACATACGCTGCAGAAGCACGTTAATATCAGTTATGTATTTAAGGGGGTAGTATGGTTAATTCGGTGTAAAACAAGCATATTTTTCGAAATTTTTTTTGTCGACACAGTTGATTTATTCAAAATTTTAAAATTACTTCATTATAAAGTCATATTTAAAGAATATTGTGTGAAATTTTCATTGATTTTTATGAAGAAATGAGTTGGTGGCAGCGAATCTTCGCGGACGTCTCATAAAAAAGTTTTATTGCGGTGTCCCTCAGAACTCATTACTGGATCAACTATATTAAAATCAAAAAACCAAATTGATTTCATCAGCTAATAAAGTTTCGCAGGTAACAACGTTGAATTTTTTTTTTTTTTTTTTTTTTTTAATTTTTTAAAGCGCTTTGAAGTTAAAACACCGATTTTTCATAAAAAAAACTTGAAAACTTTGTTGTTTTAAAATATGACAAAATTTAAAAAAAAAAAAAACTCGACGTCATTACCTCGTGAATAAAGTAAAGAAACAAAAAAACCAAATTTGAAAAGAATCGGTGCAGTAGATATGAATCTACAGTGGACACCGACCGTAAAAAAGGCAAGTGTGAGAAAAACGCGTTTAAAGATTTTCGGCAGCGTGAAATCCGGTTGGAGAGGTAGATACTTAATCCTTTGTGTCTTTGTCAATTTTACTCTAATGCACTTCAAACTTTCACACAATAATCTTAAGATGTTATAGAATAATTAAAAAAAAAAAAAAAATGAAAAAAAAAAAAATACCATACTACCCCCTTAAATATTACATATATAATTTAGTATTGTTAATATGATAAATTATAACATTTTGTATCTACTCGTAAGAAATTGTGTAAAGAAAAACAGGCATGTCCTAAATAAAAGAAGAAGAAGATATTTTGTTTTTACGATATTTCGAAAGTATAGCATCTTAAGAATATACTGTGAAATTATCATGCGGAAATTCCCAATATTACAATAGCTTCTACGCGCTCCTGTAGCTTAAACGTTAAATTCATTCATTTCGAAACGACTTTTTCGGCCTGGTGTTGTCAAAATAACAAAAAAAAACTATTCAACCGAATCGTCTGAAATTTTAATATGTTATTCACAATATCAGTGGCTATCGCCTGTACTAGAATCATTTTATTATTTCAATTGTTTCGTTTTTTTTTTTTTTATTAAAAAAACTGAACAAAAACCCGATTTTTAGAGTGTCAAATTCAAAACCGCGCCATTTTGTCAAATTTTTTGGGAAAAATGTAGTACAGTAGGTTTTGTTTTTATGCGGCTTTTTTTTATGCGGTTTTGAAATAGTGCGGTTTTTTTTTTTTAATTACAAAATTCATGTCGACCTATCGGGAATTGTACATATAAACAAGATTCTAAACCAGCTAAGCAAAAACTCATCACAGATTACATCAGAAATGCTAACCCTCCAAGTAAGGAACCGCCTGCATCACCATCCAGATCAGACGTGTACATTTCCTCAAGTGACGGAAGTGATTTTACGCCAAATCCTAAACGAATGCGCAACATGCGGGTATTGTCTGATTCTATTTCTGACGATGTAAATTTATTTTGCGATTCTGACGTTTCTTAAATAAAGATATAATTTTCAAAAATACAATATTTTGTTTATGCGATTTTATTTACATAATTATTTCAGATTCATGCGGTCTATGGAACGTATCTATAGTTATAATATGGGACTAGTGCCCTTTTTCATGCGATTTTATTACATTATTTCAGATTTATGCGGTTTTAGCACTTTGAAACGTATCTATAATTTTACTATAGAACTAGTAGCTTTTTTTATGCTGTTTTTTTATGCTGTTTCTTGCGGAACGTATCTACCGCATAAAAACAGAACCTACTGTATAATGTAACCTGCTTTGAACAAAAATTTTTAAAAGGGGGATAGAGGGGTGTATCACCATCTAAACACTGAAAACCGCACCCTCCGTAGACATATATGTCTAAGCAATTTAAGCAATTTAATGTTAAAGTGGTGTCATTTAGCGAAAAGTTGGTGTTGCCATACACCTGACATAAACACGAAGTTCGTATGCAGAGATGTTCAGTCAAGGGTTGATTGTAAATCTGCAGTATTTTTTGCTGTTATTTAAAATTGAGAAACATTTTTGAAAATATAAACATACAAAAAAAGCGTTGTAGTAGGAAATTTTAAATAAAAACCCCGCACGTATTTAACTCATAAAAACAATGATATTTAATATCGCAAAAAATTATTAAAAAAACTGAAGACAAAAATCCGATTTTTAGAGTGTCAACTTCGAAACCGCGCCATTTTGTCAATTTTTTTTTTATTTTAATATGGCGCATAGGTACAGTCGTATTTATTACTAATTTTTTAGACTTTTGTGTTTCAGACAAATAGAAGAGCCCTAAGGGACAACACCGTCCAGGTCCAATCGCAATTTTTAAAATTATTAAAATAAAAAAAAATTTTTTTGATATTCATTTTTGTATGTAATAACTTATTTTACATACAAAAATGAATATTAAAAAAAAATTTTTGTCTTAAAAATTTAAGTAACGTTTTTCATATTTTTATTGTAAAAAAATCTTGAAAATATCCTAAATTTTTGAGCTCTAAATCACCGGGACTCCTTAGGCAGCCACCAATAGACGACGAACAATGAAAATACATTCACTAAGATACTTTAGAGCTAAATAGCAAATACCAATGCGGCATTAGACTACTGTTCGTATGGTGGTCAAGTTCAGAGGCTTTGGTTCTAAGAAAATATATTCAAAAGTCAGCTAATATATTTTCTGAGCGTTTTTGTTTAAAATTTGTTCTGCTACTGCTTCAGATTCAGATTCCTCTTACTTGGTTCAATTTCAAAACTTTCTTTGACTTCACTTCGTTAATTTTATCCGAGAAAATGCTGAAATACGCATCAAATAATTATTCTACCTCTTCGTGCCTTTAACCCTCTGCTGGATACCTTTTTTAAAACCTTCGGTAGGGCACCCGGGTCTGGCCTTTTTCGTGCTATTCGAGGATCAGTTTAAAAAGATTACATAAAACGATAGGAAATTAAATTTTAAGAAGCTACTTAGAAGCTCAAGTAGTTAGCTATAATAGAGATATTTTATATTCACGTCCAAAGTCGAAAAAGTCTGGCCAGACCCGGGTTAACAATTCGTTCATTGCGCAGAAGATTTTGGCAAAATAAATGCATTACAATATTTTCATATCCATTCTGTAGACTCGAAATCGCCCAGTGCGACTTTATTTTATTCGTCAAGAAGAAATTTCTTCTTAAAGAAACACGTCAGGATGGTGTAAGGAGATCTAAGGAAGAACGAGATAACTTTGGAGTACTACCGGGAGTGGTTCCAACTGTAAGCGTAACGTTGGACTGATTGTATAGAGTTAAAGAGAAGCTATGGTTTGAATGTCGATATACAAAATGTAGCCCGTAACTAAATTTGCTTACATGAGTTTTATTGAGAAATTTATGGAACATTGTTACTACACCTCATCAATTATTTTCTCAGGGACTTTGGAAAGGTAGTATTGCCACAAACCAAAATTTGGAATATGACGCAGTTCAAAGTGCTACACTTTCTATGTAAATACTGATGATACTGCATACTGAATATTACCGCTCGAAATTGAAGTTGTAATAATACTCTATAGTTGTAAGAACGCGAAACTCTCCGAAATACTTTTTTGACTGAGAATGCAAAGGTTTAAGAGGGCTTACTTTCTATATGCCCTGCACAAAAGGTCTTGTTGGATCACAACGCCAAAGCTTCTTACTTAATAATAGCGCCAATACTTAGTCATAGAATTAAAGTTTTCAACAAGTTTTTGTTTTATAAATTATATCTAATGCCAGCTCATAAGCCGTGTCTAGATTAGTGCAATAGAAAAAAATTTAAATAAATGACAACAGAGGGAAATAAGAAATTGATTATGACTTTATTTTGAAGCTACTTTCATGTGTGGACTAGCACATCATTCAAATGCGCTCCAATTATTGCAATATTGCGGGTTAACGTAGCCGCAGAGCCAAAAATGCGGCACGTCACACACTCGGCAAGCGTGAAACGATGCATAGCAAACCTTATGGAATATTTTCTTATCATATTTTGATGTCATTGGTTGTCTGAGTTACCAGCTGCTGAAGAAAAACAACTGGGAAAACTATCACTGATATCTGGTCACAAGTTATGCGCACTTCCCAAATTTCAATTGTGCAAAAAAAGCATCTTTCATCATAATTTGAATTAAACCATTTTCTAGAATTTGGCTCACCGCTTCTGAGAGATTAAAAAATTATAGCCTATTGTTTCGGCACCACATTTATTTACTGTGAGTATTCCTGTTTACTAGTCAGTGGGCAATTTTTGTATTTCCAAATGTTCAATAATTCGCAATGTCTAAACAAACTCCTATTGACATATCTTTTCAACACTTCTTGGCAATCATTTGTGACACACTTATGACGGATTAAATTGCTTTTGATAAAATCTTTGTAATCTCTTTCTTTATACCCGTATACTGCCACATATCGGAGAAACCACAACTAACTAGGCATTTAAAAGTGCCAGCCTCAGGCGGAGTTAAAGTGTTTGACTCTGAAACAAAACCACACAATTTGTGGCGGTCAAAGCTATCAGGCAATCAAATCAGCAACTGCGCCAGAGATAAACCAACACTCGGCTGAGTTGCGGTTAATTGTATTGCAAATGGCAAGCGGTCGCACTGCGGTCGGACACAAATAATTGAAGAGAGAGAGCAACGCAGTCAATGCATTTTAACGCAATTACGTGCGTAAAATTCAATTTCGGCTGGAAAATCGAAAGACTGGATTGTGTCTGTGCGAAAGCATGTACGAAGATGTTTTGCTGGTAGTTAAATGGTGAGGAAAATTATGCAGCGCTGAAGATGGAATCCAAAACAAATTCAAATCAGTTACTAGACACTGCAATGTGGTTGGGCCTAGTCTATTAGTGCCGCTAAATTAGATAAAACAAATAATTTCACAGCTCTCGCTTTCGGTAGGCACAAAAAGTGCCGCCTCCTTCTTTGACGCTGAGTTTCTTGATTTAACGCTTGATTTGGCGCAGTCTTAGGCAAAACGTGTACACCAACCATTTGCAGTGCAGCTAGGAGAAAACATTGGGTTGAAGTCTCAGCAATTTTCTGTTGGTGGGTGATTTCTTGTGGAAAACATAAAGCGTAAACAAAAAGCAGGAAAGAGAACAACGAAAAACAGCAAATACAATAAAGAAAATAGAAGAAGAAATTAAGTTCTCCATTCTCCAATTCGCCTCGTCTACGCTACCAGTGGGGTGCGAAGAAAAGGCGACCGACCGCCTAGAATGCCCACTTACCGACTGCAGACAGTACTTCCTCTGCGTGCACGCAACAACCAATACAGGCGCACATTTGCTGCACATACACGCTAAATCATAGGCAAGAAAACTCCGAAAAAAGGGATACAATATCCGACGGAACTAAAATGAGATGGTGGCAAAAAAGATGGATCTGGCTGCTTTTTTTCAATACAGCTACAGGCCTATGAGGGTGCTGGTAGACTCCACTTGCGCACAGTCTCATGTACATATTTGCAAGCGCCAAGTATGTTTGTATTGGTGTACTTTTTTGCCTTTGTTTTCTTTCTTGTAAGACGCACACTAACACTTATGCAGCAGATAGAACCGCACAGCGCAGGATGCAAACGCTAGAGCGTGTAAGTAGACGTCTGGGTAGCCACGTTGGTTGAACGCCAGCCCGATGGGGTGGCGGAAGCAGTCGTGCCAGTGCTGCCAATGCCATAGCCATACGAAATGATAAGAAGTAATCGATCGATTTTCGCCACTGCGTGCATACGCTATTTGTTGGTGTATGAGTGTTTGATTGAGTGCGAATACGATGATAACAACAACAACAACAATGGCGAACAGACATAGTAGTGCGGCAATAGTAGTTGTAGTAGTAGTAGCAATAGTCGCAAATCGCCCAAAAGCAGGCAACACTTTTGCCACTCTTTGCCTCAATCACATAGCTGACGACTGTTGGCATGAAAGCAGACGAGCGTAGCGAGCGAATTATGTTGTATTAGTATAAGTGCAGTATATGTGAATGCGAATGAGAGTACCGTTGTGTATGTATTTGTCTAAGGTGTGTTAACCTCGGCGAAAAAGCTGCCACTGAGTGCTGTTGTGTTGGCGTAATTTTCGAAGAGCAGTTGAAACAGGGGAAAAAACGTATTATTGTAATTAAAAAAAAAATATTTTTAGTTGTAGTTTCTGATGTTTCACTTACACAGAAATGTCAAAAACAAAAAAATTATTTAAATAAATTAATGGAATTTTGGTGTAAAGATGCCGCTGAAATAAATAAATTTAGTGCACTTGCGCGTGCTACACCATGCACACCCACCCGCAAACTGCGCCAAGCTACTACACGACAAAACTCACACATACGCACACTGACTACAGCAGTGCGATAGTATTTCAATATTAATTTTTAGTAGCCACTTGAGTTAGAAATTTTGGTAAATTACTACTTTTCTACACCTACTTACATCTCTTTTCAGTTTTATATCCCCACTCAGGCGGCTAATCCGAATTATTGATTTTCAAGTTTTAATCCACTGGGAGTGTTGCGTGTAGTATATCGAAAATCACTTTTCCGTTGCACGTTTGTCTGGTTGAAATGTGTTTTTGTTTTACTTCTTGCACTGCTATAACTTTGTTTTCTTTTTAACTACTCACTTAACACTTTTTTAATCCAGCAAAATATTTCTGCTGCAAAAGAGATTTTGTTAGAACTGCCTTTGGATTGCTTTGGCTTCAAATATAAATTTCTTTTCTTCTATAACTTCAGTGCACTAATCCTGATACATATACACTGCACACATACATCTTTATATGCTTCCACATGCACACACATACACATGCGCTCGCGTTAAACTGAACTGAAGTTTTCTTTCAGCCGTATACTAGGTACACACACAAAAAATGGCAAATTGGCTATAAGCAAAAATTTTCTCGCCTTGGCTTGCGTTGCTCCCGAACTTTCAAATGCAAATTTTCAAGCTTCAAAAACACATTTTCCAACTTTTGCATAAATATTTCTTGCACTCACTAGCAATAATTGCTTAGATTTTGATATTTTCCCAAATTTATAAGGTGAAAAATGCTTTCAAATCAGCTTTTGCCAATACACCTCACACTCCCACTATTTGCTCAATTTTTTTTTTTTTGTTCTACTAAATACACCACCGTGCGTTTTGCCGCTTATATTTTCAGAATCGTCCTGTCACGAGCAACGCAATCGACACAATGAAGCGTGTGAGCAGGCTGATAAACGAGCGAAGCTGAGCGGCACGCTTGCTGTTTGCGCATGGAAAATCCAAAATCCTGCGCTCACCACCGACAAGCCGAAGGCAAGAAGACAACACAGCATGGCACCACCAACACCAACGTCAACACCACCACCACGGCTAGCGCTGTGGTAGAGTTGACATTTTCACCAACACTTACATGTGAGCATGAAAACAAATTAGGTAGATGTGTTAGTGCATGCATCGATAGGCAAATGCTTGCGGTACTTCTAACGGTGTTTCAACTTCAAAGCTGAGAGCGTCTGATAAACAAGCAAATTCCGTTTATTTACATGTAATCTAATTCTCTCGCGCTCATTTCCTCTACCACAGCTGATACACTCATTTCAACATGGTCAAGCAAATACACAACAAAAACTCTCTCATTTTCGGCGCACTCTCTGTGTCACGCAAACTCCCTCAACTGCGGCATTTTACGGTCAATCGTAGAAAAATAGTAAAACTCATACACCACCAAAAGTCAAAAGAAAATAAAAAAAAAGAAACAAAAAAACAGTATAATAATAAGAGGAAAGCAAAGTAAGCACTTGCCTGAAGAACATGTGCAAAAATTGTTATTCCTTCTTATTTTTCTTCTTCGCCTCTTCTCTTCTTGTTTTCGTAAATCAGTAAGCACAGCCACACATGCATGAAGCTGCCAACACCGGTAAGTGGTAAGTGGCTACACAGAGGGGTAAATGTACATATGTATGTATGGATGTGTGTATGCACATTAATGTCTGCATGAGTTTTTATGTGCTTTTCATACGCCTGATGTGAGTAAAATATTCTGTCAGCCAGTCTACGTATATCCTGCCACAACCGCAGACGGAACCGTCATTTCATAAGATTATGGCGAGTGTAGTTACAGCTACAAATGGACATTTGTAAGGCACAAGGAACCGGCTGGAAAAGGTCACTAGTGGCGAACTAATGCAATTGTAATGAATTTGGGGCCATATCGAAAACACATTTTTTTTTTATAGGCATACAGAAATTACTATAAGCATTGCCAATATCAATTATCAGTCTCTCATGAAAATATTTCTTTACATTTTTCATAGGGAGCTAAAAAAATTGAAAACTTCGAAGCCCTTTTTCTCGACATTTTGGTTTCTTGGAGTATAGGCCTCTTGCAGTAAACGGGTGAGTGTTTTTGTTCTTCCTTGTCATATAAGACTAATATAAATACGTATTAGACAAAATTTAATTCATATATAGGATATTTGTGTAAGATATTTTTCAAAGAGCGATACCACTTATTTGACGCGATAAATTCAATTAAATTACTAAGTTATAAAAAAATAAATAACAATATGGGTACCAACTGAGAGAAGTTTAAGAAAAATTAATTTAAAAATTATTTGTGGTACAGATTACCAAAATTAAATACGAATTAAGAACAGGTTTTCAAAATTTAGGCATATTTAATAATATAGGTGACAAATGAAAGCAGTTTAACGATGATCAATTCCAAATTTATTTTTGGTGAGGGTTGCCACCTGTTTGAAAAACAAAATACAAATTAAGTAATTGGTTAAGGGAAATCGGGTTATCTTAAAAATTTACCCCATATTATTTTGAAAGAGTTTATAAAAGAGTTGCCACCTTTTTTAAATTTAAGCATATTTAACAATATGTGTGACGAATAAAAGAAGTTTAATAAGTGTTAATTTCACAAATATTTTTAGAGGGGCTGCCACCTGTTTGAACAATTAAGTACAAATTAAGTAACAGGTTAAGGGAAATAGGATTATCCAACAAATTTATTCCATATTATTTTTAAAGAAGTTAATAAAAGAGTTGACACCTTTTTAAAATTTGAGCACTTTTTTCTGTTTAACTGAAATAAAATATTAATTATCATTACATTGATATGAATACATGATTTAGTGCAAGGTGGCGCAAAATTAATCACCCTATCGGAAGATTTATAATTTTCGAATATGGTATGGTATGTTAATCACATTGGACACCTCTGAAATAAATAGCTGCAGTAAACAAAAATAAACGCAGTAGAGCGAGTAAGACCAAAAAAAAGTGGCACTTGTTAATTTAGTAGGAAAATTGTTCAAAAACCAAATTGCGCCACACTGTACATATGTGGACACTTCCACACATCCATCATATCGAATGTACTGGGTGATCGATATGAAGTGTTACCAACTTCACAGTGCTTGTATCTGTAAAACAGCTCATGACATCAACGTCAAAATTGTTCTAATGACAGTTCAATATATTTTTTATAAGCCATCAAAAGCATTTGCGTCTCAGTTTTGTTGAATTTTTTTTCTGTGATGGAACTTAAACGTAATAGTGTGATTGCGTTATATTTGGCTGGAAAATCACAACCAGCCATTGTTCGTGAGCTCAGTCCCCTCAAAGTGAATAAAATGTTTGTGTATCGCACTATAAAACATTACAATGATACTGTTAGCATTGCGAAACGCTATGGAGGTGGACCAAAAAAAAAAACCGCAACAACGCCAGAAATGGTTCGGAAAGTGAAGGCCCGACTGAGAACTGAAAATATCGCAAGACAGCATTCGACGCATATTGAAAAATGAGCTCAAGGTCAAGGCTTACAAGTTCCAAACAGCACACGCTCTTTCACGCCAGCAAAAAAAAGTTCGGTGCGAAAGAGCAAAGGAGTTGTTGCGCTTGCACGAGCGTGCCGAATTTATTAACATTGTGTTTTCTGATGAAAAAAATTTCACAATTGAGCAGTTCATAAACACTCAAAACGATCTTACTTTTACTTGACCGAACGCTCATACGAGAATTTGAGCCTACGTATGGCCACTCGAAGCAATTTCCCATCGCAGGTAATGGTTTGGGCCACAGTGACCGCTGATGGACGCTCTCCAATCATTTTTATCGAGCCTGGTGTCAAAGTGAATGCGACTTATTATCAGGAAAATGTTTTAGAAGCTGCTTTAGAGCCGTGGACACACAAACATTTCGGTCGTAGACCATGGACGTTCCAACAGGACTCGGCACCGTCTCATAAAGCTCGTGTGAACCAAGAATGGTTAAAAAATCCTGTTCCACACTTCATTTCGTCCACACAATGGCTTTCGAATTCGCCAGACGAAAATCCGATGGACTACTCCATCTGGTCCATTTTGGAGAGCAAGGTGAGGACTAAAAAATATGCCAGTATGGATGTGCTGAAAAAAGCGATATACGAGAATGGGACAAAATACCTCAAGATCACATTCGTGCTGCATGCAACTCATTTTTTGACCGTCTGAAGGATATAGTCAAGGCAAAAGGTGGTCATATCGAGCTGAAGTAAATATATGTTAAAACTGCAATCATTTTTGAACAAATTTGGCTCCAAAATCAATAAAAACTAATTTCACACAAAAAAGTTTTGGTGTTTTGAATAGGTAACACTTCATATCGTTCACCCTTACATTGCCCATCGTAATCCTTCAAACTGCAAAAAGCAGTCATCTAAAACGTGTTTTACTTATATTTTTAATGAATCCTATAATTGGTTCTAAAATTGATTTTGTGAAATTTTTCGTTTGAAGATGATCATGAAAAAAAAACCAATGCTTTCGCATGACCGCTGATTTTTGCGGCCAACAATTCAAACGCCACTGTCAGCGAACCTGAAGCAGTACTTCAATGTGACTACTTTTAAAATGTTGTGCATTGATGTCCCTTAAAAGTGGCTTGGATTTTATCCAAAAATTATTTATACCTTTTTTTTAAATAAATTTGAATCAGTGTCGCACGGGACATGTCGCACGTGATATTTTCTCTATCATAATATTTAGGTTACTTTTATTGATTTTTTTGTAATTATTTATAAACAAACTTTCGTAAAATTGTTTTTGAATCAACAGAAGTGTTCAGAGCATTTATTTTCACACAATAACAACAAACTTAACGAAAATTTGTACAATAGAATAAATAGGTAATTATATAGGATTAAGTATATTATAATGAAGAAAAATAAATTTAATCAGGCTAATCACCTACCCTGTCAGAAATCAAAATAGATAAACAAAACCAACGCAATACTAAGTATTGTCGAGGCCCTGTGCTGCCAAGTGGAGTTAACAAGGTAAACAAAAAAAAAATTAAATTAAACTAGTAGCTGGATGTGAATATGTGCGTAAATAAATATGCTTACATGAATTTTGATTATTTCCCTATACAAATTTTCTAAAACCATATAATTTTATTAATATTTTATTTAATATTTTCTCTGCGGTGGACCTTCTCATGGAATCATCCATTATTAAAACAAATATTTGAATAGTAACAAAGTTTACTTAAACTGCAATGAGTACAACAGCCTTTTTACATGCGAATGACGTTTATGAAATATGGTGGCCTCGGAGGATAGGCTAATAAGAGAACTCATCCATAATTTGCTAAAAAGCCTCTACGTTAACTGTTCGCCAGAACCGAGAACAAAAAATCTTTACATTTATTCGAAAAACAATAAGTCTGAGAATATTGTTTATAAAGATAGATTGCAATAGATTTCATTTTCCTATCCTGTCTTTCGTTGAATCCAATCACGATCTATAAAAAATTTTGCATCCTCGAATGTTCGAAGAAGTTCAAAGTACCTTATAAAGGGTGCTTAAATTTCAAGGCCCGATGTAGAATATAAACGACACCTAAACGTCAAGTTTTTTCTGCATTTCTTTTGACGTTTTTCAATTCCAGACTAATTCAATTTGAATCATTGAAAGATATACAATCGTGCAACGCTTTAAAGTCATTCACGCTTATTATGAAAACGGGCGTTCAAATCAAAATGCATATCGCGCACTTCGTGATTTTTTCGGTAAATTTAATCATACAAATGTGCGTACAATCGGAAAAATTGTGCAAAGGTTTGAGCAAACCGGGTCTGTAGGAGATGTGAAAACACCAATGCATGCTCGTACAGCTCGTACTGCAGAAAATATTGCTGCTGTTCGCGATAGTGTGGTTGAAGAGACGTCCACCTCAACTCGTCGTCGTGACCAACAATTGCACCTCTCACGTTCGTCGTTGATGAGCATTATGCATAAAGACTTGCATTTACACGCTTACAAGGTGCAATTGACTCAAGAACTAAAGCCTCTTGACCATTTCAAGCGTCGTCAATGGTCAGAATGGTGGCTGGAAATGGCAACAGTGAATGACCAATTTTCGAAGAAAGTCATCTTCAGTGATGAGGCACATTTTCACCTAAGTGGATTCGTCAACAAGCAGAATTGCCGCATTTGGGCGAATGATAATCCAAGAGTGATTGCCGAAAAACCAATGCACCCACAAAGAGTGACTGTTTGGTGCGGTTTATGGGACGGCGGCATCATTGGGTCGTATTTTTTCCAAAATGAGGCCGGTCAGGCAGTTACTGTGAATAGTGTTCGCTATCGTGAGATGACAACGAACTTTTCATGGCCCGAATTGGAAGATATGGATTGGCCGATATGTGGTTTTAACAGGACGGTGCCACTTGTCACACAGCTAACGAAACAATGGCTCTTTTGCGCGAAAAATTTCATGGCCGAATAATCTCACTTCGCGGCGATGTCAATTGGCCGCCAAGATCATGTGATTCGAGACCGTTGGACTTCTTCTTTAGAGTTATTTGAAAGAAAAGGTGTACGTCGATAAACCAGCCACAATTCAAGAGCTAAAGGAAGAGATAATTCGGCACATTAACGGCATAGAACCTCAATTATGCCTCAGCGTCATCGAAAATGTGCCACCGAGGCGGCGGCGGCTATTTGGCCGATATTTTGCTCCATACATAATTCAGCCATACCAATATTATCATTATAAAGAGAAGTGACAATAATTTCTTAAAGAAATTGTATTTTATTTAAAATTAATACCGGGCGTTGAAACTTAACCACCCTTTATTTTAATGAAATCCCTGTACATGTAGACATATGACTCAAACGGCGCGCAATCATATCCGACTACTCTGGATCCCTTGTGACAAAAACATTAGTGGGAACGAGAAAACTAACAGATTAGCCAGAGAGGAACCGAGCTTTTTTTGACGGTAAGTCAACATGCGATCAAAGACGAGCTTAGAGCAGGAGTAGAAAGTCTAAAAGACCTACACTGGCACCGTACAACACCAGACTAAATATTTACTGGAAGGTAACAAACTGAAAGGTTTAAACATCTTATAAACCTTGTGAAGAAAAAAACTGAGCTGCTTACTGGCAACCTCATCAGTCAAAGCAGCCTATGAAGTTATTTGAGCGCTGGCTCGTGGTGTAATCGAGTGTCTTCAAAGACATCATAGCTCATAGCTACTACTCGATACAGTATAGCTAAAGGAGGTTGAGAATTGGTTTGACAATAATTGTGAAAAGTTCTTAGTTTAATTGGATCATAATGCACTGAGATCTGTGGTGTACTCTATTTAGCTTGACTACGAGCCTGTAAGCCAAAAGCCTCAGCCGCTAATGTTTCTGTAATAAACATATTTTACTTATTGTTATTTTTTTAATTTATAATAATACAACTCGAAATGCATTAACATTTTTCTCTTAATAGTAATAATAATAATTGAAAGCCCATAATTAATTTGGCCACTTTTTGGAGCTTTTCGTTCCATATCACCAATAGATTTATAGTCACATCATATAAGTGAGTGAGTGTTTGTCATGCGATAGCTGTACATTCAAAGGGGATGTGGTATGATTTTTCATCGTCCAGCTCGCAAAAAAGTTAAACGCTATTTCTACCAATTCAAGTTTCCTGAAATGATAATGAATTAAATTCTTCTTATAGTGAGAGCTCAGAAGTCCTTTCTACACAAGTTTAGTATCCTACTTGAAGAGGAGTACAGAATAGATTTTTGTATCGAAGTTTACCATATACCTCATTTCAATGCCCCTCTATCTACCCACCACATTAGGCATTTCTTTAAACTGGTATGCAACTGATTACAAGCGCACTAGTTCACTTTTGTTGTAAGAGTACTACTACTAAAAAAGAGGAGTGCCAGACTGGTACCTCAACCATTTCACCTACTATATACTACTGAAACCTTAATTTCGTTAAGTCCGATTTTTCCTACAGGGCATAGAACATACAATGGCATGCAATATTCCTTAGTTTTTGAGTACGTTGATGTTTCAAAGGATTGAGATTTTCTTTTCTTGCAGACACTACTTTCGTCTTAAAAATATTAGTTAATTCTGTTTATGCTTTTGAGCTATACTAATTGAAGCGCTGCAAGTAGAAACCAGGTTTCTCAAAAGTGATTTATGTACAATACATTAAAAGTGTGACTGCTTTGAATGAATGCGGATGTAAGTAAGTACGCGTCATGTGTAGACAAATAAATACTTGTATATTATTTATATACATTACGATGGCTCCGAAAAAAGTTTGTTTTTCTTGATGCTGGTTCCAAATTTATTCTATGACCAAAAAAAATAGATCTTCTATATTTTTATTGTTATTTTTTTCTAAAATTTAAAAATGCCGCCAACTCTTTGAAGAGCTTTTTTCCGTAAATTTGATATGCATTGTTGAGAGATCGATGTTATGATATTTAATCTCATCTTTTAATTTCTCTTCGCAAATGCCCAAAAATAATACCAAGAATTAGAAAAAAAAATTATACTTATATTTAATTTTTTTTCTATTACATCTATTAATTTTTTTTTTCTATCTTTTTTTTTTTTAATTTAGGTTTCGCTTTACAAATAGCAAAACCATATGGCATCAAAGAATAATGTGGCACGTTTGTGTATAGATATTAAAAGCGAAAATTAACTAATATCGATTGGTAAATATTTTATTCCAAATTCAATGAAAAGTGCATTTTTCTGTGGTAATTTTCGAACGTGGTCTGCATAATAAAATAGAATAAATAAATAAATATTTGCGCATACGCATCTACTAGATGTTTGACTGAGTTCCCCTCCAATTTTTGGTATGCGTCTGTGTGTTTTAAGCCGACTTCGAACGGCAATGCTTTTTTGAGGAGCTTTTTCATGGCATAAATACACTTGGAAATTTGACATTGCCTGCCGAGGGGGAACGCTATTAGAAACAAAAACTTTTTATTATTTGATGCGCATGATATTAACTTGTATATATGTATATAGAACAGATTTAGGTAGCCTAATGTGTTGTTCCACTTAAAAAATCTCCTGCTTGCCCCTTCCTTTATCTTCAAACTGTCAAATACCCGGCATGCGTGCCGTGCCGCTAACGCAAAGTAAAATATTCGAGTGTACGAAAACAGTGGAGAGCAACGCAATAACAAGCAAATATAGAAATCAGAGAACCGACATATTTCATTTTTGATTTGCCGGCTTTCTTAGTGGAGTTTCACACTACAATTTTCTTTTTTTAATTTAACTTTTTCTTTAAAAATTTTAATAGTAGTAGGAAATAATTGATAAATTTGTTTAACCAGAATCATAGCAAACACTTCGAGATTATACAGGAAAGAATCTGTACTGAAAATGGTTGTGATATCTTTGATTTTTTGTACTTTGAAAATTAATTTTATGAATTTTTGGCAGATTTCGGCTCATGTCAATAAGTCTTGTCTTGTAAGTTTATGCATTTTATATTTAAAAAAAATCTTAAAGATATAAACTTCACAACACAAATAACCCTGCTCAAATCGAAGCTTTTTGTGCATAGTTTTTAGCTTACAAATATATTTCGGAAATTTTTTTAATAATGTATTGCTGTTATTGGAGACTGGCTGTGCTTCTAGATCCATAGCGCATACAAAAAAGTAATGTCTAAGATTCTTAGCAATAATGGGACAATTTCAGATAATACTCAAAACTGTCTACATGCTGCTCATCTGTTTGTATGCAGCAAAATTAGTTGGAGAGAAAATCCATAAGCTCAAGGCATAGTCACAAGACTCCTGTATTCTGGCTGAGCGATAAATATAAAGGGTGGTTAAGTTTCAAGGCCCGTGTTGATTTGAAAAAAAAAATAATAATTTTTTTTAGAAATTATTGTCCCATCCCTTTATTATGATAATACTGGTATCGCTGAATTAACTATAAAACAAAATATTGACCAAATGGCCCCCGCGGCCTCGACGGCCCACCTCCAAAAACCACCAAATGCAAAAAGTTCCTTAACTAAAGGGTGGTGAAGTTTTAAGGGCCGGTATTGATTTTGAATAAAATACAATTTTTTTAGGAAATTATTGTCATTCCTCTTTATTATGATAATATTGGTGCGACTCAATTACGTATGTGACAAAATATCGGCCAAATGGTAACCGCGGCCTCGGCGGCATACCTCCATCCGATGGTCCAAATTTTCGATGACGCTGAGAGATAATTGAACTTTTACGCCATTAGTGTGCCCAATTATTTCGTCCTTTAGCTCTTGAATTGTTGCTGGCTTATCGACGTATACCTTTTCTTTGAAATAATCCCAAAGAAAGAAGTCCAACGGTGTCGTTGACGTTTAGGTGTGGTTCACATTCAACATCTGCCCTTGAAATTTAACCACCCTTAGATTTTAAGTGAAGTCTATGGCTTCTTTGGCTTTTATTGAAAGTCAATCTAAATTTATACTTGCAAGAAAATATCGGACTGCCTGCATTTTGGGTGGCACTCAAAAAATATAAATTGATTGCTTTCAATGCTAGCTTTACCACGGCACAGTTGTCAGGAACATCCCTGTGCCTAGGTTAGGTTGAGGCGGTTGTTCACTATGCGATACACTCAGTCTTGAAAATCGGCCCCATCTCTTCTAAAATCAGTGTGCATTTTTCAAAAATTCCAGAAGATCCCTCATTTCGACAGTACTAAGATTTTATTATTCGTTTAAAAATTGTGTATTCCTGTGCCTAAGTTCTTACATAATCTTTGTACATGTAATAATTACCTACGCGGAGTTTGCCTGACAACCAGAATATATTTTCATGCACTGTATTGTATAGGTGCAAGGTGTTGCAAAATTAATCACCCTATCGGAAGATTTAAATATTTTGTAAATGGCTTCGTATGCCAATATTTGACATTTGATATTTCTAAATCAGACAGTTGCTGTATATAAACAGACCAAGAAAGGTTAAATTATAGATTTCCATCATTCAAAATAATTTTTTTCTTATTTAGTAAAAAAGTTATTTAAAAACCACTTTGGATGATTAATTTTGTGCCACCCTCTATGACATATTTTCTGATGTCATGAGTGACTGAGGAATACTTTTTAACCACCATTATTATCGCTTTCATTGTTATACAACTCAGAAATTTCAAATATATACCAAATACAATTCATTCTCCAAGAATTTCCATGACTTAAAATAATTTTAAAAGTTCTTGAAAACCAAAATTGGGTGATTAATTTTACGACAAAATTTTTTAGCCAAAACCGTGGACTATTTATAATTTTTGCTGCAATTTCAGCATAAAACAGGCTTCAGTTGTTGATAAATCATAAATTGGAACTTAGTAAGTGCTCTTCTGAATCTAACCCACTCTTTAGTCTATCCCTCAGTATTCACCCACGAGCTAAAACGGCAAAGAAACTTGAGTTCGTGCTGCTGAACTACATTTTCTAATGCATTTCCCATGAGTTTATAAAATAATTTCGCTTTCCCTGAGAATTCTTATATAAAATGTGGTCTCTAAATAGAAATCGACGCAGTTCAATCTATTTCATGGTATTTTCCAATAATTTCGTGCAAAAATTAAAGATACCTTATAGTAAATATGAAAAATTATGTTTCAAACTCTGCCTCCAACATTAAATCTTCGTTCACACGTTTGGTGACCTGCCCTTTAAAATGCTTATCACCATATCGTTACTATCCTGATAACATCAATCGTGGTGCACTTTGAACAACTCTCTCACATACCTGTTTCAAAAAGTCTTAGTGCATTAGCTGACTACCCTACTAAGTATGTAAATCTGAATGATGAATTTGTTCATCTGAAAGGGAACATTTCCGAGTATGACAAGCATAAGTATTCCAAACACTGAGCGACATACTTGAACATAAGCACTTCATATTCGAAAGCATATTGATACAAACAATCTAATTATTATATTTTTACCTACACATACACACGCACATGCATATGTATGTAGTATGCGCCATGCGTGTGCAAGAATGAAAAAGCATGCGTATTGCCTGCGTATATAGTGCAGAACATTATTTACCGCTACACTTTCACTCACTCACTTCAAAGAGCTTACCAGCACACGACACTCTTTTACACCGCCTTCCCTTGCATAAGTCTCTCTGCTCAACTACCGAGCATTAAAAATGTACTAACGGCAAAATGAGAGTATGACTTCTAAGCATAACTCCCAAAGGATGTGAAAGCACAAGCAAATATGCAAACATTCATACTCCACACGCGCGCACGCACACACTCACACTCACTATTCACCTTTGGCTTTGCAGGGTAACTGTCTGCTTGCAACTTTCTTTTCCACTTCCTTTACTCACTTTCACAAATTTTTTTTCTTGTTTTTTACTTTCCACTTAAAGTGACTGCACAAATACAAGTATCACTCACTCTCGGTCAGTTGGAGGGGGTGGAGTGCACGCACACTTAATAGACGATTGGGCGAAAACCCGCTTCCGTGAAATGTAATGTACCGCTCGTAACGACAGCTTCGGCGAATCTGTATTGGAGTTGCAATTGGGATATTAAGGATAAGCGGTTTGTCTAGTTGCATAAAGGAATAATATTTAAGGTGAAATACTATTGGAGAGCATTGAATGAGAAAATTGCGAATAAGAGAAGTTGAGCGAAAGCGAATGTGAGAGCGAAAGGAAGGAAGTGGCTGAGAGCGTTGGAAATCGCTAACGGAACAGGAAACGACTGACATTTGGGACAGTCGCTTAGAAATCCGGTCCGAATTCAAATTGACAAGCGAAAAGTTGCTAATAAAAGTTTATTGCTTACAAAGTTGTGAAGTAAATGTAACTGAGACTTAATATCGAGATGTATTGTGGCTGTGAGGCAGAGGTAGGGTGATTCGAGATGAATTAAGTTTTTAGTACTGTTGCTAAGAAAAATTGAATTAGTCACTCAATCAAAACTTGAACGATAATTGGCAAAAAAGTAGCTCATTCAATATCTGGATAAATAAATAAGGTCAGTTAAATTCTGACAAAGATAATACAAATAGTTACTTATTGTTTTTCCCAAGAATTAAAACATCCCCTCTCATATATAATCGGTCGTTGAGCCCAATTTAATATATATTAATTAAGTTTAATTAAAAAAACAACTTAGCCTGGGGCTTATATTCTGTTACAAGTAAAATCCGTTATAGATATGAAATAATAATATCTACTTTTAACGAAGTTGGTTTTATTTAATCATCAATCAGCTATTGCAGCACGCACGGAGTCCATGCATATTGCCGTCGCTGCTCGAAGCAAAAATTGTTTTAGACTCTACAAATTTCTGTGAGGTCTTCGACAAGCCAATTCTGACTACAAACTGTTGACCTATGGACTCAGATCTGGACTTCAGTCGCCCAATTTTCTGCGGCTATGAACCCTAGAATATTCTTTTTAACCACTGCTGGGTGCTTTTTGGCGTATGGGCTGAGACATCAAAGACATCGCCCTGATACTCTTTTGACCCAGTCGCAGAAATGAAGAGAGCTAACGCCTAAGACACCTGCTAAAAAAATGTACCTTTCCTCTCTGAAAACGCGATTATTTGAATATTTTTAGGAATATCGGCAGGCTGATAATAAGTCTGCCATGAACCCAAAACATTCACGACCTGATTTTTTGTTTCTGCATGCTCTTCAATATTAAAACACAGATGCCGCATTTAAGTATAAAGTAAAAATTACACAAAAATATTTTAAACAAAATTCATCTGATCTGCAGATTTCGTATGATCGGACTTTCAATGTTCGAATTGATCCGGGGACAGTAGCAGACCCTGATGAAATTGTATATAAAAATGACCTTCACAAAAGTGGAGGCTCGTTGTCAGACTCTACATATCACACTGCACATATCGCAAATTTTTAAAAATTAAAAAAAAAAATTGAGTAGACAACCTTCCCATAACACAACCCACCCATAACATAGATATTATCAACTTTTTTACACTTTTCTCATATACCATTGTTTTCAGTCCCTTGGGTGTCCGCTTAAAAGAGGGTTCACTGTACTTAATTCCACAAAAAATAAAACAAATTAACGACATTACATTAAACATGAAAACCAGCTGTGTAATATGCGTAGACAGACTTTCCTTTAACTTATCGGCTGACTTATAAAAGGTGGAGCAAAATTAATCACCCTATCGAAAGATTTATAATTTTCTCGAATGGCACCCAATGTCAATCATTTTTGACAGTTGTGACAGAGATTCCAAATATTACCATTACATACATTTCTTCTATGAAAAAATTCCGACTATTGGTTAAATGGAGAAAATTCGCGTCCCTGTCAAGGAATAAAATTATCAAAAATTAACGACAATTTTAAGCCACTGCAAACTTGCACTTTAAGCTGCATATCCAAAAGTGTTTAAAAAATTCTGAATAAAAATTGGGTAAATGTTTAAAAATTTTAAGTTATGGGCAAAGTCTGAAACTGAGTTTTGTGTGGTTTTTTATGGAATAAAATATATTCCTTTAAAAATAAAAAAAAGTGTAAGTTATTAAAAAAAATATTAAAATATTTTGCAGAAAAAGAAGTCCATTACTTTTGCTTACAATTTTTGCGCAAATTATTTAAAACTGGTTTATGGTCAATTTTTAGCTCCAGGGCGATGAAATGACTACCGGTCAATTTCGTCTATTTCTGTAATTTTATCGACATATTCGACATTATCGACATTTTCTTTAACAACAAAAATGCCTGAACGGAAACGGCGAAACCAAAATTGCACGTAATTCACTGTTACAGCATCAGCACCATAAACACCATTCACAATTTCAGCGGCCTGGCTTGCATTTTCGCTCCTATCAAAGAAAAACTGTAAAATGCACCGAATTTTCGCTTTGCTCAGTTCCATTGTTAACACCCTGTAACTCACAACTGAATGGATCGAACAAACAAACAGCAAAATTGTTTTTTTTTTTTTAATTAATAATTTTTAATATCTTTTATTTTTTTTTTTTAGTAGTTCATTTAAATTGAGCTGTCATCGCACCATTGTACCATTTTCCGAACTAACCTTCATTTTGTCATCTTATGAAATTTATTTAATTGTCAGTTAGTGTGACCTTTACATTTTTAAGTAATTTTAATGTGAAGTAAAGTGCGGAGAAATTAGCTAAGCCGTGCATTTACCGTTAATATAAGTTATTTTAAGTTTAGACAGCTCTATAACCATACTGGCTGACCTTATACACGGACAAGCAGGGTGACACATTTGCTTTTCCACTTGTGCCGCGTAAAGTACACTTCACAATCAATAGTATTGCGCCGAGTATATCCCGACTGCATCCCGTAGTAATTCAAGAGGCTGAGGGGTAGAGTTTACTCTGCTTTAATTTACATAGAGATTTCCAAAATATAACCTTCTGTATTCACATTTAATACAATCAGCAACGAATGAATGCCAGCAGTGGCACGAGAGGCATGTGACAAAACAAAACCAAAAGCAATAACGAAACTGCATAAATACTGAAAACAATACTTCTCATGTAAGTATGTACACATAACATGTCTGTACGTGCATATGTATGAACATTTCTTTAGTATTCAGACATATGTGTGTATGTATGAGGAAAGATATCGCCCGTTCGCTCGAAGAATGTCATAAACCTAAGTTTTTTTTTTGTTTTTTGATAAAAGTATGTAGAAATACCCGCCAGCTTTTCTTCTATGACGTGTAAAAGATCATCTGCGGTATCTATGAACAGTATCTTAATAGAGAAATATTTTTCTGTATTTTTATTTAGGTAGCAAAACTTAATTGAAAATTAGTAGGCGGTTTTTTCAATATTTTGGTTTTTTGAAATATGGCATTCCTTCAGTGAATATGCGAAACATTTGAAATGGTTATTAGTAAATGTTATGAAATGAGCTACAAAGGATTACGTTCACACGTTATACGTGGCAAGAAAAGTGGTCTGTCAAGTTGCAGAATTTTGAAAAGTAAAGAAAAGCAAATGCAGTCAAGAAAAATGTTTAATTTTGAAAAAATGACGTGCGGGCTAACTTTATAACCGCTTTATCCTTAAATTTTCGCACCTGACAGATATTCTTAAACTTAAAATTAAGCAAATGCGATTTATCAAATAAGTCATAATTTGAAATAAAGCTTCTTCTTTTAAAAGTCTTTTTACTTTGGACTCCTCAATCAATAAATTTTAATGTTATTTTGTCGACCAGTGTAATACTCAAAGTCTCTTTTATTTTGGACTCTTTTATACAAAAAAATTATTTTATTTTGTCGACCAGTGTAATATTCAGTCTTTTCACTTTGGACTCCTCTACAAAAAAAAATTATTGAAATTTTACTTTGTCGACCAGTGTAATACTCAAAGTCTTTTCACTTTGGACTCTTCCATAAAAAAATTATTTTTTCGACCAGTTAATACCCAAAGTCTTTTCATTTTTGACACCTCTATCAAAAAAAAATTAGGAACTCTTCTATAAAAAAAATTGGAATTTTACTTTGACCAGTGTAATATTCAAATTCTTTTCTCTTTGGACTCCTCTTTCAAACAAACAAAAAAATAATTTCTTTGTCGACCAGTGCAATACTCAGCCTTTTCACTTTGGACTCTTCTATAAAAAAAAATATTTTATTTTTTCGACCAGTGTAATACCCGAAGTCTTTTCATTTTGAACACCTCTATCAAAAAAAAAATTAAGAATTTTACTTTGTTGACCAGTGTAATACTCAAAGTCTTTTCACTTTGGACACTTCTATAAAAAAAAATTACTTTTTCGACCAGTGTAATACTCAAAGTCTTTTAATTTTAGACACCTCTATCAAATAAAAAAATTAAGAATTTTACTTTGTTGATCAGTGTAATACTCATAGTCTTTTCACTTTGGACTCTTCTATAAAAAACATTGGAATTTTACTTTGTTGACCAGTGTAATATTCACATTATTTTCTTTTTTGACTCCTTTTTCCAAAAAAAAAATTTCTTTGTCGACCAGTGCAATACTCAGCCATTTCAATTTGGACTCTTCTATAAAAAAAGTTGTTTTATTTTATCGACCAGTCTTTTCACTTTCGACTCTTCTACAAATAAAATTACATATTTTATTTTGACGACCAGTGTAATACCCAAAGGTTTTTCATTTTGGACACCTCTATCAAAAAAAAAATAATTTTTTTGTCGACCAGTGCAATACTCAACCATTCCAATTTGAATTCTTCTACAAAAAAATTGGAATTTTACTTTGTTGACCAGTGTAATACTCAGTCTTTCACTCTTTCAAAAAAAATTTTAATTTTATTTTGTCGACCAGTGTAATACTCAAAGTCTTTTCATCTTTAATTTTCAGAAAAAATTTCGATTGTACCTATCATTTGGTTTTTTAAGTGATTCCAGCAGAACTAAAAGAAAACTAAAAATATTGCATATCTTACTGAATTTAAAAACCTCACAAATGTCGAAATTATGTCGAAAAAATCCAAAAATTTCGGGATTAATTATTACCACTAGTAATTGAATCCCTATTATCTACCGCTGAACAAATGGGCGAGCGGTCGTGTGAGATTAATTTTGCATTGGTACTTGGACTATTATTCCTTGTCATCCAACACATGAGTTTTTGTGGAGGCAGGGGAATCTTCACGTTATATGTAGCTTCCTACCTTGCAGTTTGTCAGTGGCGTAGCTCCCAGGGACCTCTTTGCCTGGTCAGTGTGGCATAGCTGTATCGGATACTTAGTTCCTAGCGGGTGGCGTAGCCGAATGGGCTTGTTCGTTACATACCCGATTCAAAAAACCGCTGTGTGAATAAAATACGAAAATGTTTTTTTTTCTAATAGCGGTACCCCTTCGGCAGGCAATGGCAAATATTCGAGTGTATTTTCTCCATGAAAAAGTTCCTCATAAAAAACCATCTGTCGTTCAGAGGCGGCATAAAACTACAGGTTCCTCCTCAAAGCGTATGAAAGACAATTTTTATAAAATCTAAGTATTGTTAACAGTTTACTCATTCAGCCACAAATTCTTTAAAACTAATTGGATATGTTACAATCATTCTAAACAATCTTTTTCACACTTCATGCAGCTAGTATTTTTCTGCATTTAATTTTCATTTTCATTTTCCCAGACATGACACAACACATTTTTCTCGCACTCGAGAGCAAAGTTCAAAGTAATCTTCAGTATATTTTAATGTTCACTGTCAAAGTAATTCGTTCTTGTGTCTTACTTTCTCTTCTGATAAACTACAGGCACACATGCATACATGCGCACATACATACATAAATACACATATGTATAGTAGTGCTCTAATTCCTAATACTCTATTTGTGTTTCCTAGAAAATACTCATATCCTGCAGGCGCACATCTGTGTCTTCGAAAAAAATGTAGAACTGCACACTTAAAAAGTAAGTACGCCAGTAATTTCGGCAACCTTTCAAGCGGGTTAAGAAAATTCAGAAGAACACAAAAGAGGCTAAGAATAAAACTAAAAGTGAATATTTGTGAATTTGCGCCTCGCGGCACCAGCAACAGCGCCAACATTGTGGACACACATTGTACACACATGTTTGGCTTGAGCTGCAACGCAATGTTTAGTTTCAGGGTTTGGTAACGTTGAACTCGAGAATTCTTGTTTTCCTTTGCACTGCTTTTGTCTGTTAGAAAATAAAAAATTAGAAAATAGTCGGTTGAAAAAGAATATTAGTGACCGAGCGCAAGGCTCTTGTATTTGAACATACCGGAATAACTCTTCTTGTAAGTGTGGTATATAAATGAAAAGATGGATTGACCCAAGCAAAAAGGCGAGTCCAGAACTAATTAGTAAAAGTGTAGAGAATTAAAGTGCCAGATTATTTTAGCTAATTCAAATTAAAAAGACATATTCAATGGGAATGCAATCAAATTTTTCTATCAGAGAGAAAGGGAGAAGTAGAAATTGTGATGGAGATGGAAATAAAGATAGAGATGGAGATAGAAATAGAGATAGAGGTAGAGGTAGACATAGAGAGATAGAGATAAAGGTAGAGATAGAGATAGAGATAGAGATATTGATATTGATATTGATATAGATAGAGATAGAGGTAGAGATAGAGATAGAGATAGAGATAGAGATAGAAATAGAGATAGAGATAGAGAGATAGAGATAGAGATAGAGATAGAGATAGAGATAGAGATAGAGATAAAAATATAGATAGAGATAGAGGTAGAGATAGAGATAGAGATAGAGATAGAGATAGGGATAGGGATAGGGATATAGATATAGATAGAGATAGAGATAGAGGCAGAGATAGAGATAGGGACAGAAACAGAGGCAGAGATAGAGACAGAGATAGAGATAGAGATAGAGATAGAGATAGAGGTAGAGATAGGGATAGGGATAGAGATAGAGATAGAGATAGAGATAGAGGTAGAGGTAGAGATAGGGATAGGGATAGAGATAGACATAGAGATAGAGATAGAGATAGAGATAGAGATAGAGATAGAGATAGAGATAGAGATAGAGATAGAGATAGAGATAGAGATAGAGATAGAGATAGAGATAGAGATAGAGATAGAGATAGAGATAGAGATAGAGATATTGATATAGATAGAGATAGAGGTAGAGATAGAGATAGAGGCAGACATAGAGATAGAGACAGAGATAGAGATAGAGATAGAGGTAGAGATAGGGATAGGGATAGAGATAGAGATAGAGATAGATATAGAGATAGAGATAGAGATAGAGATAGAGATAGAGACAGAGATAGAGATAGAGATAGAGATAGAGATAGAGATAGAGATAGAGATAGGGATAGGGATAGGGATAGGGATATAGATATAGATATAGATAGAGATAGAGATAGAGATAGAGGCAGAGATAGAGATAGGGACAGAAACAGAGGCAGAGATAGAGACAGAGATAGAGATAGAGGTAGAGATAGGGATAGGGATAGAGATAGAGGTAGAGGTAGAGATAGGGATAGAGATAGACATAGAGATAGACATAGAGATAGAGATAGAGATAGAGATAGAGATAGAGATAGAGATAGAGATAGAGATAGAGATAGAGATAGAGATAGAGATAGAGATAGAGATAGAGATAGAGGTAGAGATAGAGATAGAGAGATAGAGATAGAGATAGAGAGATAGAGATAGAGATAGAGAAAGAGAGATAGAGATAGAGATAGAGATAGAGGTAGAGATAGAGATAGAGATAGAGATAGAGATAGAAATAGAGATAGAGATAGAGATAGAGATAGAGATAGAGATAGAGATAGAGATAGAGATAGAGATAGAGATAGAGATAGAGATGGAGATAGAGATAGAGATAGAGATAGAGAGATAGAGATAGAGATAGAGATAGAGATAGAGATAGAGATAGAGATAGAGATATAGATAGAGATAGAGATAGAGGTAGAGATAGAGATAGAGATAGAGATAGAGATAGAGATAGAGATAGAGATAGAGATAGAGATAGAGATAGAGATAGAGATAGAGACAGAGATAGAGATAGGGATAGAGATAGAGATAGAGATAGAGATAGAGATAGAGATAGAGATAGAGATAGAGATAGAGATAGAGATAGAGATAGAGATAGAGATAGAGATAGAGATAGAGATAGGGATAGGGATAGGGATATAGATATAGATATAGATAGAGATAGAGATAGAGATTGAGATAGAGACGGAAACAGAGGCAGAGATAGAGATAGAGATAGGGTTTGAAATAAACATGCATAATGCAGAGCCTCTGGTTACTTTGAAAAAAAAAAAACTTGTATTTTGTTGCACAGTGATACTTGTCGCAGTCAGTCTCTCCTCCGTGAGACATTTATTATAAATATATTTGCATTTTCACTTGTACAGGATCGGACATATAGCGTTTGCTTTTTGAACCACCTATTTTTTTGAGAATGGAAACACAAATGACAAGTCAATTGTGTTCATAATTTACTTAAAGGTTTGACATTTACTAAATGGGACGCTATACGCTTGAACAAAATTGGGAAATATTGAAAATGTATTTCCAAAGTGGTGAGTATTCTTCTTCTTCCGCGGTTACAGTCAATGGCGAGCGGTACCGTGACATGCTCAACGAGTTTTTGTTTGCAAAAATTGAAGAGGATGACATGGACGACATTTGGTTTCAACAGGACGGAGCAACATGTCACACTGCCAAAGTTACACTCGAACTTTTAGCTACCGTTTCTGAAAACCGAATAATCAGCCGAAATGCCGATATCAATTGGCCGCCTCGGAGCTGTGATTTAAGTCCGTTGGACTATTTTTTGTGGGGAGCCGTTAAGGACAAATGCTATGCGAACCATCCAGAGACGACAAACACGAAATCGAAGTTGCCATTCATGAAATTTAAGCCCAAACAATAGAAAATGTGCTTAAAAATTGGGTTGATCGAATTGCCTACTGTAAAGCCAGTCGTGGCAGTCGTTTGAACGATATTATTTTTCATTCATAAATGACAATGTTCAATATTCAAAATAGAAAAAAAAGTTTGAAAAAAACATTAGTTTTTTTTTTATATCTGATTCAAAAAGCAAATTTTACATGGCCCACCTGGCTATATTATATTAGCACTCCTTGCACGACTCATGATGAAAATTTTTTTAGAAAGGTACCTAAAATCAGACCGTTAACCAGCTCTCACAGAATTTGAAGGAATCAGCTGATGGACTGACCTAACCGAGGTCATGACAACGATTTGTTTACGTTACAACTTCGATTTTGTTGGTGATATACGAAAAAACGCAACACAGCTCATATTGCTTCGCTGCCGTCTGAACAACGAGTGATTGGAGGAGTGTGGGAATACGCGTGAAATGAGCGGGCAGAATTCTGCTGCCAAGTACTCTGTGACGTGGTACAACTTTGTTTTTCACCATAGCTGATGGCCAAACTTGGTAATATATCATCCTTGGCAGGACGTATAGCGATGATATTCCATTCACAACCTATATTCTCCCAATTATGTTCGAAGTGATATGAATTATAGAAGCAATGACGCTAGCTATGTATCTTCGGTTATTTTTAACAGTTTTAAAGTTTATAATTTTTTAGGATAAAATATATTTTTAAATATAAATACTTCTTTTCGGGAAAAATTTTTTTTATTGAGATTCATTTTTCTTGGGGGAAAAAAATTCTTTTGAAAAAAAAAAAAATGTTTTTGGCTATTTGGAAAGACACTCCCACATACATTTTTTCTTAACTTTTGCGCAAAAACACAAAATGTTTTTTAAAACAAAATTTTTAAAAAGTGTGTTTTCTTCTAAAAAAGTAAACAAAATTTAAATATTTTAATAATAAAAAGAAGCGAAGATATGTGCTGAATAAATCTCAGTATAATTTTTATTTTAATTTGCCAGTTTCTTTCTTATTACACTCGAGTCTACAGATAAACCAATTTGTAAAAAAAAATTACAAAAATGTTCAATATACCTGGATCACTTGACTGGAATCGCTCCCCTATGACACCGAGGAATACTCATAAGAAGAGCAAAGAAAGTCTAAAGCAGAGATGAGCGGCCCGCGAGCCACTTGCGGCCTTTCAACTACCTTTCTAAAACTGAATTTATTTTATCGGCTTTCTCCCATCAATATATTGTTATCAAATTTATTATAATAAAATGGTAGTACATACTAAATCGAAACGTATTTATGTGACGAGTTACTCACTTGTCGGTGACTTGTTCAAACAAGTTGTTGTTAGTCAAATACTGACAAAAAAAGAAATGAAACCCTTTGCGGATGGAGAGGTGATAAAGGTATGTCTGACTGATGTTGCATAAATAGCATTTCCTGATGAAATACATGTTTTTTTTCAATTTATCAAGATTTATCATTGCAAGGAGAAATGAAGACTTCCCCTAGCAATAAAGCTTCGTGAACGCATTGCGAAATTCGAATACTTTGGCACTTGATGAGTGTTGGGATATTAGCGATACAGCCGCAACTCGCTATAGTTGCACGTAATATTGACGCCAATTTTAATATTACTGAAGACATGTGCTCACTGATCCCAATGCAAGGGACTACAACAGACAAAGACCTGTACGATTAACTAAAGTGTTGAGAAATGTTTTCATTTTATTCGAAAATCGTATTGGGATATCGACAGATGGGGCACCAGCAAAGTCAAGCATGAAGATGGGACTATCGGAAAGGCTATTTCAAGACATTTAAAAAGTCACGGGAAGGGAGATATTCCTTAAAGTTTAAAGTTAAAGTATAATTCTCGGATAGAAATTGTGTGCGAAAAGATTAAGCTTGCCAAATGCTACAGTACCAATAATTAAACTAATCAATTTTATAAAGTCGCGCGCGTTAAATCGCCATGAATTTAAAGAATTCGCGAAAATTTTAGAAACTGAATAGGGAGACGTGGTTTTTAATACCGAAGTACATTGGCCTAGTAGCGGTGTAATGCAAAAAAGAGTATATAACTTAACCCTAGGACTTATACCCAAGTACAGGTGTGGCCAGTAGCTACTTTGGGGTGATGTAGCTCCTAAATCGCTAAAGATATTGACTTTTTTGATACAGGAAAACGAAGTAAATATACGTCGATTGGTGTCTTATTTGCCATGCTAGGTCCTTGCATTGATGAGATATAAGCTTTGAAAGTTGACACCTACGTCTTCTTATACCCGGGTACAGGTGTGGCCAGTAGCTTTTTTTCTCGTTTTTTCTCATTTTTTGAAGGAAAAACATTTTTATTTATTATTGTCCTTATAAAATATTATTTGATTGATTATTTCTTATAATTAAATATGCAAACAAATTTAAATTATTCAATTGTCTTCATTATTTTCACAATTATTACATGTAAATGTATTTGAAGAATGCTTTATGCATATTCGGCGCTGACATATTTTGCACATGTTACGCGTTCGTCTTCTGTGTTGGTCATGGCTGTAGCAGAGAAAACAGCTTCCAACCTGCTGTTTCTTTGGTTTTGCACCAGCAGCTGCAGACGTTGACGGCCTATTGTCAGCACTTCCTTGCAAGGCCGTACTTATGAAACTCGCGACTGCAATTTTTGTGCTGAAGTTCCGCATCACTTGCTGATTCACCGACCGCTCTTCAATTATGGGCATAGACAGTTCCTTGGCGAGCTGGCGAAGAAATCTCTTACGCTTCGCATTGGTGCATCTGATGTTGGGATTATGAGATTATACGCTGTCAATGCCGTCAAATCAATCATATTGAAGAATAGGGACAGCGGCCAACGCTTTGTCATCCTTCGGCAAGTATATTCTCCAAGCAATTGGTCCATCACGTCCACTCCTCCTTTTGTTTTGTTATAAAACTCGATCATTTCTGGTTTGCCGCTTTCGCCAATGTGATCATCGTCATGCATTGATGATAGTAATACAACTGCCTGGTTTTTTTCGGCACATAGGAGCATATGGATATGTTTTGCCTAAAACCGAATGTATTTGACCTCTCTGCACGATCTTTGTGTGCCAACATCTCCTTTGGTATGTAGGGCTTATTTTTCCGCAGAGTTCCAACTGCCGTCAAATTCATGGATGACAAGCTTTCCAGTAGATATAGGGATGTAAAAAAATTGTCCATCGTTATATTTCGCCGGTTCCATGAAAGCGGCTTACTAAATCCTTCACCACGCGTTCACCCTGGTTAGTTTCCCGTACCGTAGGTGCTTGGCCAGTATATATTTGTCCATACAGTGGATATGCGTTTTTGGCATACCATACCCACCACAATTTGATGCCATATTTTGCCGGTTTCGATGGGATGTATTGCTTGAAATGGGTGCGGCCACGATAGGGAAAGAGCTGCTCGTCTACCGTTAGATATTCACTTGGCTTATATGACTGCTCAAAGTTGTAGTTCATCATGGTCCACAGCTCGGATATTGGTGCAGCTTTGTCAGTTACCAAACGTTGTGCCCGTGTGTTGCCATCGTCAAACCTTATAAACCGCAGTATAGCCTGAAAGCGGTTAATGCCCATTGACGCACGATATAATGGACAATTCTCCACCGACCACAAGTCCGGCGCACATTCGGCATTGTTGCGGTTAGCGCCAGTCATAATAAGCACTCCAATGAACGCATACATTTCGCTCAAAGTAACCTTCTTCCATGTTTTTGGTTCCGCCTCTGGATGTTTTGCGTTTAATTCCGCATATGTAGCTTCTGCTTTTTTGTTGGTGCAGCGTACTATAATATCCACCATTTCCGGAGTCATAAAACATTTATATGTATTGACTATTGACATCTTACTTGGATTACAGAGGTTCACTGCTCCAGCCCGTTTGCAATCTGCTTCCACTTCAGTATGCCATAATCAGGATCTTACTGGAATCGGTCCTGATGGCCCTCAGGCCACGACATTGTTTTGTAATCAGCCGCTCCTAACTTGGAGAACAGACCCCGACCAGGATAACCGCTCATTCTGAGGCCGACGCTCCTGGATTTTTTTTTTTTTGTTTTTGCTTGTCATAGGGCCATTATAGGCTAAAGAGAACTATGAACAAAATTATGAGTTTTATAAGAGGACTATTATAAAAAAGATTTCAAAATAAAGAAGAAGGAATACGTTTTTCGGCCTTTTTATCTTAAATTAGGCTTAAAATCGGTCTTAACAGAGATTATACCCAGCAGGGTGCTGATTGGGGCTGGTTTGGAGAAAAATAAGATAAGTTTTTGAAGAAAATTTGGACGATGAAGAACAAAGAAATTAGACTGGAGATCGACAAAATATCTTCAAGAAACTCTGCCACGAAATGTGATGAGCCGAACGGTGGTCAATTGAATAATGCGCGCTTAGGTTGCGGCAAAAATGTGTAAATAGCAAAAATGACAATGAGCCAAAGATACGGCGTAGAGCAAATAAATATCTGGCTTTGTATACAGCAATAAAGCGTCCTAAGCCAAAAGAAAGTGTACCCATATTCTCATGGCTTAACCAGCATTTCATCATTTTTAATCTCCCCATTCCGGCCGTAGAAGAGCGCTTTGAAGGTCTTGCTGCGGATACTAATAATTTTCAGATAATTCCCACTGGCTGGTAGGCATTTTTGTTGTAAATAGTACTGGTTTCGGTGGGCATACATTGAAATGGGCCCACTTCTGAAAGCAACTCTATTTTGTTATCATCTTCTCATACAATAATAATACTCGTGAATACTCGTGTATAGATCTGCGCATGTGTTTGTGTTGGGTGCTGCGATAATCCTCCATAGGCCACAAGTTGAATTCGATTTTCAGCTGAATATTGATTGACCTTTGTGTTTACAACATGCCACATTGCGTTGAAACGATGGCCATCTCAACACGCTGACTACACTCCCTCATCAGCAGTCGTCATTTTAGTGGCGCAGTGGAAGGCAATATACAGATGTATGTATGTGTGGAACTGCATGGGATGCTGGTTGCGAGTAGTTTCACTACATGAGCCCATTAATTTAATTTCCATCATTTTATAGATATTTATCTTTGACTAGCCTGCGACCTTTCCATCTGTCAAGTAAACAAACATACATACTTACGTATGTGTGTACACACTCCAGTAACTGAGTGGTGGCCCATTGATGATGTGCTTATTGACACAGAATTCGCAAGTACATACAAAAATGGGAAGCGTGCATGTATTAATTTATGCGTGGGAATTAGCTGAGTTATGATTAGATGGTTTTTCTATGAGATTAGTATCGATTTAATACAATGGAAAATGTTAAAAATGGCAGAAAGCATAATTGAAAATATTTTTGTATATTAAAAACGAAAATTAAGATATTTTTCCCAATACGAGAAAAATTAGATAGTGCAATTTTGGAAATAAAACTCCACTCAAAGTAATTGAAAATCTATGGTCTAGGTGCTATGTCGTGGGGACAAATACTTCATTGTGAAGGGAATGTAAGGCCGCGAGCATGTATTATCATGACGAGGTTGATCGAACACACGATGCTAAAAGAGCTATGCTCCGGAGATATCGTTGTTGCAAAAACAAAGTACTGGAAGAGTGGGAACAGTGTCGAAGCTATCATAGTTTCGGCCTACCTACCCCACGACTCTTTACAGCCACCTCCTTGGAGGGAGCTAAGAGAAGTGGTCAAGTACGCAGAATCCAATAATCTGGGGCTAATAGTGGGTTGTGATGCAAATTCACAGAACATTGTATGGGGAAGCAGCAAATGCAACCCCAGAGGTCTCAAGTTACTGGATTTTGTCCTGTCATCCGATTTGGTCATTCAAAGCACTGGTAACAAACCAACTTTGTGTCCAGAAGGAGACAAGAGGTGATTGATTTAACACTTACCCATAGGTCAGTTGGAAATCAAATCAACCGATGGCGAGTATTGGAAGAGGACTCTCTTTCTGGTCATCGTTTTATCGAATTCCGACTGGGAATTGGTACCATATCAATACCTTCAGGTAGGAGTCCTTGAAATGTTGACTGGTACAGGTATGGTGTGCTTGTAACAGAGCGATTACCAAACATTAAAAAACTCAAATTAGTAGAAATGATTGAACATGCTACTAAGAAATTAGAAGGTACTTTAATCAAATGCTTTGAGGAAATGTGCCCACTCAGGCAAAGTAGACAGGGGAAAGCGGTTCCTTGGTGGAACCCTGAACTGTCAAAGCTTCGTGTACGGTCCAAAAAACTTCTTAATAAGGTCTTAAAGACCCAAACACTGGGGTCTCATGGGGTAATCATCGACTTACACAGAGAGAATAGGTATAAGAAAAAAGTACGGAAAGCCAAACTTGAATCCTATAGAAATTTCTGCAGTAACGTCGAAGAAATAAGGGAAAAAGCGAGGCTTTGTAAGGTCCTTCTTTGTAAGGCCCTTTCTGGAAGGCTGGATTCCATTCGAAAACCTGACGGTTCATACACCATTTTCAAATCGGAAACGTTTAATGCTCTACTCGAAACCCGTTTTCCAGGTAGTAGAACTCTCTCTGAAGTAGAGAGTCGCATGAACAATAACGGTAGCAACGGTGGAACCTCTAGGTACAGCTGGTATATTGCTAGTCGGATAGTGACAAAAGAGTCGATAATGTTTTCCTTGTCTTCCTTTGAGAACTTTAAGTCCCTCAGACCTGACGGAATATATCCAGCAATGCTTAAAAAAGGAGCAGACAGCCTAATTGATTTCCTGAAAAGGATCGTCACAGCCTGTCTTGCACTTCGTTATATGGTATACCATCCCAATGGCGACGCATACGAGTAGTATTTATTCCGAAACCAGGAAAAGACGACTATTCCCTAGCAAAAAGTTTTAGACCAATCAGTTCGTGTTGAAAAGTCTAGAACGAGTGATGGAGAAACGTAATCGAGTGGGGATATTGCCGAGAAGTCCACTTAGTAGAAATCAACACGCATACCAGAGCGGAAAGTCATGTGAATCAGCCTTACACGATCTTGTTAGCAAGATTGAAGCCGGAAGCTGGAAGCTGACGAATACAGAATGGGCGTGTTCGTGGACATTGAGGGGGCTTTTGATAATGCCAATTTCGGCGCAATATGTTCTTCTGCCGAACGACACGGAGTTAATCAAGCCATTATAAAATGGATATATTCCATGCTCTCGAAGAGGCTGTTAACTGCTGGTGAGAACAGTGACGAACTAATCACCGTCAGGGCCAAGCAAGATGTCCCCAAGGAGATGCAGGAACTCGGTTTTTATGTTCAAGCATATGCGGATTATGTCTGTGCGCTAACATTGGATAAGTCCCTAAGGGGATTTGCACGAAAGTGCAGAGGATTCTGGACAAAATTGGTGACTGATGCATGAGACAATGTCTTTCATGTCTATGTCAACCATAGTCTTGTTTACGAGAAAACGGAAATTGGATGGACTCAGTCTTCCAACACTGAAAGGTGTGACACTTGGTCTTTCCAACGAAGTTAAATATCTAGGAGTAATCTTGGATAAGAAGCTGACTTGGGAGACACACGTTTCACTGAAGGTGAATCGTGCATTGAAGATTTTTCAGCAATGCCGTAGAGCCTTTGGCAAAACCTGTCAGATTTCCACTGCGTGAGCAATGTAGCAATTCAGAATGCATGCAGGAAAGTTTGATGGATATTTTCTTTACCGATGGGTTGAAGAATGAAATATGGTCTGGAGCCAGATGGTACTTAAACGATAGTAATAAGTATCACTACGCTATGGGAGAAATGTCAACTCTTTTCCAAACGGAAGTTTTTGCCATCCAGAAAGTAACCGAATGGATAATCGAGAGGAGATGTAGCGGAAAACAGATTGGAGTTTTCAGTGATAGTCAGGCTGCACTGAAGACTCTGGAGAACGCGAAGCAAACCTCAAAGATTGTTCAAGAATGTAAGAAGAAGGTTAATTCTGTAGCAAAACAAAACAGGCTTGTACTTATATGAGTTCCAAGACATTCCGGTGTTCAAGGAAACGAAATTGACAATGAATTGGTCAACCGTGGATCAGCGGTTCGCCCACAAGGGCCAAAGCCAATAATCGGATCAGTTCCGCAGAAATCATGAATTGGATCAGCGATTATGTAGGCAATCTACATAAAGAGCGATGGTCCGGTGTAGCACGCTGCAGAACTACAAAGTGGCAGAGCTGCAGAACTATTGTCAAACTTTCTACTAAAACTTGGTAGGAAAGACGTTCAGTGTATGATGGGTATTATTACAGGACACAACCCATGGGGTCAGCATATGACCACCATTGGAATCATTGAGGACCCAATGTGCCTGTCACGCTTGGAGGAGGCGGATAGCACTGGCACTTTCTCTGTTACGAGTTTTGGGTTCCGATGTCATGAGAAAGAGTAATATTCGTTCTCCAAAACTGGAGGGTATTTAAAGATTTGCCAAAGAATCTGTAAAATCCTCACAGAACTAACTATCTCTATCACTGTCTCTATTCTTTCCTATCTCTTTCTCTGATGTTTTTCTCTTTCCCTCCTTGACTATCTACCCCCTTTCCAGAGCTTTAAATACAATGGACTTTTTAGCCTGAGTGTTTTAGGAGCCACCAAATCTCCTGGTGCTCCTTGGCTGAACCTTTTCAAATTTCAATTCAATTTCAATTGAAAATCGAATAAGAAATTTTCATGTACAATACCTACAATCAAGTTCTCTGCTTTCTGATTTAACGCTACTTAAATATAAGTTCAGATTATCACTCTATAGTCCTTTTTAATAATTACAAAATATTTACATATAATTCCTACTATTAGTTCAATGTTGTCTGTAAGAAACCTTGCATTTCTAGATTTACTAAATGAATAAAGCGAAACTTTATGCAAACATTTACCTCTTCAAATTCGCACTCTAAAGCCTCTCTGTCATTCTACCTACAGGCCTCAATCATAGATAATATTGCGAAAAACAAATTTTTAATTAATGTAGTTTACTTGTAGATTTCCTTATTGCGATAAAACTTTTGCTCTAACAACATTACCAAAGCTGATTTGCAGCAAGAGCAAATACGACAATGAAACTCAACGCACAATGCGAATATCTACAATAAATGTGACTGCTTCTATGTTTGTGTGTATGTGTGCAGATACACAGATTCTATTTCTAAGCTATAATACAATACACAGGCTTATCTTCTGTGCGTATTAAATGTGTCTATACACAAATACATATGTGTATGTACTGCTGTATTTCTGTATTATTTGCGCATCAGCGACCCGACGTCAGTACGTTAATAAAGTCTATAGGCAACTAAAATCACAGTAAAAGCTGGAATTGCTGCTCACTGGTAGATCCGACTACAACATTGCACTTGACAATTGGCTTTTTTGCATTGTATTGTACGATTAAGGCTGTACTCATTTACTGCTACTAATTAAAATAAAGTTTTTTTTCGTCATAAGAATACTGGTAATATTACTAATACTCGTTGGGTATATGATTTAATAATAATTATAATAAATAATGAACGACCCTTTGTTGGGAGCTTGAGCGAACTCCTTCTTTTATTTGTGGTAAGCGTCTTGAAACTTTTCCGCATGTGGAAGGATCTTTATACAGTGGACCTTAATATATACCGCCTCCCACTAGCAGAAGATTTTTTATGAGGAACGTTTTCATGGCTCAAATACAATCAGAGGTTTGCTATTGCTTGCCGAGAGGCGGCGGCTATTAGAAACAATTTTTTTTCTGTCATTTTGGTGTTTCATTACCGAGGTTTCGAATGATATTGCATGATAGTCACCCAGCAATCCTGTATCATCAGCATAAGATAGAAAATTGTGCAATATTCGAAACCAAAAGTAATAAACTTTACTATGTATAAAATTATTTTTACCGATATCTATTTTTATCGAAAACCATTTGTATCGATAACCATTTCTATCGATAGCCATTTTTACCGATTTCTTATTTATAGCTATTTTCAATTTAATTGCATTCGAAACATACTATATTATATTAAATCTTACTATATTATAAAAAATTATTGTTATCGATATCTATTTATATCGAAAAAATTTTTTCTCGATTTATTATTTATGTCTTTCCAGTTTGATCGCATTCCAACAGCAGGTACTAAATCTTATACAAAATTATTGTTATCGATATCTATTTATATCAAAAATATTTTTTATCGGTTTATTATTTATAAGTTTTTCCAGTTTGATCGCACTCCAAATGTAGGTACTAAATATTATAATACAACGTTATTTTTATCGATATCTATTTTCATCGAAAACCTTTTATATCGATTACCATTTTTATCGATTTCTTATTTATAACTATTTTCAATTTAATTGCAATCGAAACATACCAAATCTTACTATAAAAAATTATTATTATCGATATCTATTTATATCAAAAATATTTTTTATCGATTTATTATTTATATCAAAAATATTTTTTATCGATTTATTATTTATAAGTTTTTCCAGTTTGATTGCATTCCAAATGTAGATTTTAAATTTTATCACAAAAATAATTTTTATCGATATCTATTTTCATCGAAAAGCTTTTTCATCGATAACCATTTTTATCGATTTCTTATTTATAGCTATTTTCAATTTAATTGCATTCGAAGCATTCTAAATCTTACTATAAAAAGTTATTTTTATCGATATCTATTTATATCAAAAATATTTTTTATAGATTTATTATTTATAAGTTTTTCCAGTTTGATTGCATGCCAAATGTAGATTTTAAATTTTATCACAAAAATAATTTTTATCGATATCTATTTTCATCGAAAAGCTTTTTCATCGATAACCATTTTTATCGATTTCTTATTTATAGCTATTTTCAGTTTAATTGCATTCGAAGCATTCTAAATCTTACTATAAAAAATTATTGTTATCGATATCTATTTATGTCGAAAATTTTTTTTCTCGATTTATTATTTATGTCCTTCCAGTTTGATCGCATTCCAACAGCAGGTACTAAATCGTATACAAAATTATTGTTATCGATATCTATTTATATCGAAAATATTTTTTCTCGATTTATTATTTATTCCATTACAGTTTGATCGCATTCCAACAGCAGGTACTAAATCTTATACAAAATTATTTTTACCGATATCTATTTTCATCGAAAACCTTTTTGATCGATAACCATTTTTATCGATTTCTTATTTATAGCTATTTTCAGTTTAATTGCATGCGAAACATACTAAATCTTACTATAAAAAGTTATTGTTATCGATATCCATTTGTGTCAAAAATATTTTTTATCGATTTATTATTTATAAGTTTTTCTAGTTTGATTGCATGCCAAATGTAGATTCTAAATTTTATCATAAAAATATTTTTTATCGATATCTATTTTCATCGAAAACCTTTCTCATCGATAACCATTTTTAGTTTGATTGCATTCGAAACATACTAAATCTTACTATACAAAATTATTGTTATCGATATCTATTTATATCAAAAATATTTTTTATCGATTTATTATTTATAAGTTTTTCCAGTTTGATTGCATGCCAAATGTAGATTCTATATTTTATCGTAAAAATAATATTTATCGATAACTATTTTCATCGAAAACTTTTTCCATCGATAACCATTTTTATCGATTTCTTATTTATAGCTAATTTCAGTTTAATTGCATTCGAAACATATTAAATCTTACTACTCGTATACAAAATTATTGTTATCGATATCTATTTATATCGAAAATCTTTTATTATCGATTTATTATTTATAAGTTTTTCCAGTTTGATTGCATTCCAAATGTAGATACGAAATTTTATCATACAAAATTATTTTTATCGATATATATTTGTATCGAAAAACCATTTATCGATTTATTATTGAAATAATTTTTTTTTGTACAATGTAAGTACAAACCTAATATATTTCAAATTATCTTAATATAAAACAGACGTTTTATCGATATGAATTTTTTTCAATATTTTTTTATCAATATGAATATTTATTATTCAATGTATAACTATTTTTAAACCTCTATTTTTCATTTATATTTTGTCGACTTGCTGTTGTATTTATTATAAATTAATTTGTTTGTGTTTTTATTATTATTATTATTATTATTAGAAGGCCATTGCGCACTGCGACCAGAGCTGATCTATTGCGAAAGGCCTATTTTTGTAACCCTAGAGTTTTAGGCTTTTTAAAAATTTTAGCACAATTTTGGGTTTGTTGTTCCAAAGATTGCATGGAGATACTACGATTCCACCAAGGTGATGAAGTCTCTGTCTGCCCAACGCAGGACATTCACAAATCACATGTTCTGAGCTTTCTATGTCCATTTTGCAAAAGCGGCAGACTTTGGTCTGAGATAGACCAATATTATTTAGATGATACCTCAGGCTGCAGTGACCTATAAGATATCCTGTTAAAAGACGCAGATCTACTCTGCTTAGTGAGAGTAGCTTGTCAGATATTCCTTTGTTGGGACTTTGGAATAGTTTGGCTTGACGCTGACCGGCGCGGTTTAGCCAATGTGCAGCAAATTTCCTTTCTTCCCATTTCCTAAGGAACTCATTAATGTGGCTTTTTGTGAGTCCACGAAAAGACTCAGGACCAGTAAGTTGCATATTTGTTCCTTGTTTGTGTTATATAAAAGCATTTCAAATAGCTTTTTTTGTCCTGTAATATTGGGCAATAACTATATTCAACATCATATAGAAGATATTTCAGGAAATCATTAGCTGATAATGCACACATTTGATGTTAAAATGGGCGTAATAATTTTAGTACCTACGATTTGGAAAAACAAATTAAAAAAACTAATCTGAAATGTGCTATAGCGCCGCCCATTAGTAACTGAACAACACCTGATGCCACTAAAGGTAATCTAGCGTGTACATTGTTTTCAGTGAAAATTGGAAACCAGGATAAAACATAAATATAAATATTGCAAACACATTTACTCTCAGTGAACTTTGTTGCAACAAGCGCCACGAATTCACCTGCAATATTGAACAACTTGCAAACGCCCACAACAGCAGTTTTGGCTGCAGTGCAGAATTCACCATACATATCCGCAACAGTTCAACAATTGAAGCATCACCCACAACAAAAATAACAACTACAACAGCAGCAGTAGCTAGGAAAAGTTCTACTTTGTAAGTGACCGAAGCCGAAGTTGTGCCATGGAAAAAATGCCAACAACGCACGCAGAAATAGTCTGGCGCTGCGGAGGGGAATAGTGTGGAGCAAAGTGTGGCGGAACATGTTCGCCGCATTGTAGCCAATACGTACAGCTAATACCACAAGTATTGAAACTTTTTAATAGTTTCTTACCAACTAACAGTTTGCACTTCACTTTGTTCTCAGCGCGCACATCGGCAGTTTATACTCGCACAAAGCCATTAGTATTTTTGCTGTTGTTATTGAAAGTTTTGTGGGTGTGCAAAAGTAATAAAGGTTCCTTTTCTACATATTTGTTTCTGTATTTGTGTTTTTTTTTTTTTTTGTGTAGGTTGCATAGTTTAAAACGACAACAAACGAAGTGTTCCCATTAGATTTTTGCAATTCTGGCAGACACCTTTGATGAAATTGAAAATGCCTACGAAATATATACGAGGATCGTTTGAAAAGTTTTCGCAAAGTCAGAGAGATGGAAGAATACACACTAAGTTTCAGCCAGATCGATATATCTCTTTGTGTTTGGCATTCATTTGAACCGAGAAAGTCAGGCATCAGCTCACGCCGCGGCAGCTTTGGTCGCACAATTAATGGAAATCGGGTTCCAACTTCTTTCACTTGGCTCCCGCTAATCACTCGAACTGCTATTTGTTTCCCGATTTGTAGAAATGGTTGGTGGGGAAAGATTTTATTAAATTTGATTTTTTGGTGTTAAAATGACCTTCAGATTACAAAATACAAATTTGAAAATTAACTAAAGAATTTTATGTTTAAAAAAATAAATGTTTCACGGGATTCATATCAAAAAATCCCGAAATTTTCTGGACTAATATTGCGGAGTACGTGATTCCGGGTGCGATATTAAAAAAAATCCGAATTTACGCCCGTAGCATGTATATGTAAATGTTCATATATACAGTTTCACATATCTCTATTTAACCCTTTCAAGAGCTGTGGGTGCTATACGTACAGTATTCATCAAAAGAGAGTGTACACCACATATTAACAAGTTTTGTATATATATTTTTTTTTTTTAATTTCAATTAATTTTCATACAAATATAGTGCACACTACGACAAAAACTAATAACGCAAAATTTCAAACTTTGTACAAAATTTGTGAGAATTCGATAAAATTTCTTCAAAAAAAAAATTTCTTCCGAAAATAAACTTTGTAATTAGAATTTCTGAAAAAATTTTGAGTACATAATTTTGTAGTCCATTGAATTTTGTTATAATAAAGCGCAAGGTTCAAGTTAGTCCAAAATCGCATTGAGCTTTTTTTTATTTTTTGCTAGCGGCTTTGCGCATTTTGTTCATTTATCACTCGACATTTTCTTATGGAAGAAAACCACGAACATCGAGCCAAAACCGAGCGATAGCGATTTTTGAGCTATCTGACATTTACACTTTGTTATAAAGGGTGGTTAAATTTTAAGGGCCGATTTTAAATGTGAACCAAACCTAAACGTCAAGCTTTTTTCTGCACTTCATTTAACATTTTTAAATTTCAGACTAACCCAATTTGAACTGTGAAAAGATACACAATCAATCAATGCGTTAAAGTTATTCAGGCTTATTATGAAAACGGGCGTTCAAATCAAAATGCATATCGCGCACTTCGTGAAGAAAATCATCTTCAGTGATGAGGCACATTTTCACCTCAGTGGATTCGTCAATAAGCAGAATTAGCGCATTTGGGCGAATGGTAATCCAAGAGTGATTGCCGAAAAACCAATGCACCCACAAAGAGTGACTGCTTGGTGCGGTTTATGGGCCGGCGGCACCATTGGCCCGTATTTTTTCCAAAATGAGGCCGGTCAGGCAGTTACTGTGAATAATGTTCGCTATCGTGAGATGATAAAATAAAAAAAGAAAATAAATAAATAATTGGCGCGTACACTTCTGTTAGGTGTTTGGCCGAGCTCCTCCTCTTATTTGTCGTGTGCGTCTTGATGTTGTTCCACAAATGGAGGGACCTACAGTTTCAAGCCGACTCCGAACGGCAGATATTTTTATGAGGAGCTTTTTCATGGCAGAAATACACTCGGTGGTTTGCCATTGCCTGCCGAGGGGCGACCGCTATTAGAAAAATGTTTTTATTAATTTTGCTTTCACCGAGATTCGAACCAACGACCTCTCTGTGAATTCCGAATGGTAATCACGCACCAACCCATTCGGCTACGGCGGCCGCCGTGAGATGACAACGAACTTTTTATGGCCCGAATTAGAAGATATGGATGTGGACGATATGTGGTTTCAACAAAACGGTGCCACTTGTCACACAGCTAACGAAACAATGACTCTTTTGCGCGAAAAAGTTGATGGCCGAATAATCTCATGTCGCGGCGATGTCAATTGGCCGCCAAGATTATGCGATTTGACACCGTTGGACTTATTTCTTTGAGGTTATTTGAAAGAAAAGGTGTACGTCAATAAGCCAGCAACAATTCACGAGCTAAAAGATGATATAATTCGGCACATTAACGGCATAGAATCTCAATTATGCCTCAGCGTCATCGAACATTTGGACCATCGGATGGAGGTGTGCCGCTGAGGCCGTGGCGCCTATTTGGCCAATATTTTATTCCATACGTAATTGAGCTGTACCAGTATTATCATAATAAAGAGAAAAAACAATAATTTCTTAAAAAAATTGTACTTTATTCAAAATCAACACCGGCCCTGTTACTAAATTTCAATGATATATAAAACTGTGTACATGGATTTTCTGATTCTGTGCGATTCTGAGTGAAAAGTTTGAAATTTTTGAGAAAATTTTATATATTTTGAACAAAGTTTGGAACTTTGCATTATATTCGTACCGTATTTAGTGTAGCATAAGCTGTGGTTTTATAAAAAAATTAAATTAAAAAATAAGTACATAAATAGTCTAAATTTGTTGATATGTTGCGTACACTTTCTTTTGACGCTGACATCGCACAGATTTCATTTGGGTGATTTTCATATTGAAGGCTCAATTTGTGGGCAAAACTATGCATATAGTTTTTGTAGAAAGTAGATATATTTATAATATTTATGTTTCAAAAGCGTAATTCAAGATGACAGATAAAAGGTAGCAACTCTTTCATGAGCAGTTCTTAGAAATTGACAAATTCTTTTGTACTTCATTTCTGAACATTTTAGGGTCGTTAAACTCTAATCAGACTACTGAAACTCCGCCTAAGAACTGATATTCCTTGAGATTGACCCCACTTATACGATTAACGTAATTCATATTATATCCACTTATGCGAAATTTGTAAATCAGATCCCAGATATACCTAAAAGAACTTCAAATCAATTATCGTTGATCTTCATTCCATTTCAATGCGTTCACTTCTTCATATCAGATTCGTTATTTTAAGTTTTAATATTGTAATAACAGTTTTAACTTCAGCGAGCCGACTCTATCAATTACAGTATTTGAGTGATCAAGGAAATCTATAAATTTCAAAAAGATTGCCCTTGAAAGAGTTAAAGACGCACTGAATTGCTAGCTGTAAGCGAACATTGTCTAATGCTTTCGAAACGATTCACTCTGCTGTGTCCGCATATTTTGAGATTTTGTTTAAAGTTTTAAATCATTTTCAAATTACTCTTTCTTCACCTCCTTTTTGTGCGGCGAATTGTTTGTGCAAACACAAAGCAAGAGTTGCATTGTGCTGCCTGCGACAGTGAGCTGTGTCAGTTATGAGTATTTGCCCACTTACTTATTTTGCTTTTCCCTCAACAAATGGCCTTCAATATCTTCAATGTTTGTTCATGGACAAAGTTTGACATAAGCAAGACCACTGGGATTTAGTTACCAAGTCCATTATGTAATTTAATTTTCTGGATAAAAATGAAGAAGATTAGAAACAATTTTGAAACTTTGCAAAGCATTGCTTCAAGTGCTTTTTAGGTCAACTGTATATTTAAAGAGTTTAAATTTCCATTATGAGTGTTTGCTTTGTGGTAGCTGCCGCCACTGTTGTGGGGCAAAAAAATGTATTAATATTTAATGGAATACAGTTGACTGCTAGAAAAATTGTTTAAGAGGCTCTTGGCCTTTTCTGCGAACTGCTAACTAACTATTAGACATTATCGCGTGGAGTGACTTTGGCGGTATGAAGTATAAATGTTTGTAAATAGTAAATAAAAGAGCCAATAGTAAATAATAGAGTAAATAATAACCAAAGAAAAAAGCGTTTAATTAAAGAGTCATTTTTAATGTATTTATAAGGAAATGTTGACAAATATTCCATCTTAAAAGTGTTTTGCTTATCTATTCACGAAGGGAGTCAAGTTACTTTAATGATTTTATTTTTAAACAACACGTCAAAGTTGGTTTATGAATATAAAATAATACAAAAGTAATAATAGAAAAAGAGCATTACGTTTTAAAACGAACGACTTTATTTCGGCAGCGGCTACAACTCGACTCAGCTGGGTAAGATGATTGTATTTCCATCGAGGTTGACATTTAGTCAAAATTCATAAGCTGTTGGGATAGCCTTACGCAGCCTTGATATGGAGGTACTCATTCCGGCATTCAAATAGTTTTAGATTAGATTAGATTTGTGGGGGGCTGTACAACTTCAAGCACTCAGTCAGTAGACCATTGTACTACACCCGGATAGATATGAGTAGAAGGAATAGAGATAGGAAAGATAAAAGGTGGATGGTAAAAACGGATAAATTAGTTAGAGGTCACTCTTCCACAAATTCCTTGGATTCATTGATGAATTTTAAGAGATCCGGAAGAGGAATAGTATGAATTTTGTCCACAGTCAGTGTATCGATATCGAATACAAGACAGCTACAGAGAAAATGCTCTGCAGTGTCGTCATTCTCATGGCAGTACAGGCATATCGGGCTGTCCACGCCCCCCATGTTAGCCATATGTTGACCACAGACGTTGTGCCCTGTGATTACCCCCACCGGTACTCTCAGGTCCTTCCTGCTGAGTTTTAGGAGAAAGGTCGCTAATTCCTCTGCACGAGTTCAACTCAGACCAACGACCTCTGTGCGTAGACCTCATGAAGTCGTCAATTCATAGTTAAATCGATGCGGAATTGAAACCTAGAAAGGGTTCAGGGCCTAGTGGCATACTTGCAGAGCCTTCATTTGCCAATGTATCAGCTAACTCGTATTCAAATAGTCAGTAGTCACTAGTAATTATAGGTTATAACATCAAACTGTGAGCCTTATAGTTTCTAAGTAAAGTGTGTTTGTTTTTGTAAGAGCTTGAGCACTAAAAATGATAGTGCAAAACAAAAAAATATTTTTTGAAAGAAATTTTTTTTTCATGTTTTGTAGATAATTTTAAAGCATTCATTTTTTTTTTTGTTTTTTTTTTGAATATGAAATCTGGCATATGTCCGCAACGGCTAAGCGTTACTTAATCCATTCGATCAGTCTAATTTTCGACTACTTTTTCGAGTAAATCTGAATAATAAATCTAAATGAGCCCAATAAACAAAAAAGTGTTGCAAAATGATGGTCATTTCGCTTCAATTCTTGAACGAGCTGTATTTTATAGGCATAGACCAAAGTCAAAGCATAGAAATCGGAGCAAAAGGGCCAAATGTTAGAAACGACGACTAATCGATTTTCGGCGTCCTTTTCAACACTTCGCTCTATAAACTTCGCGAATAGATTAATTTATTTATTTTACTTTTTTTCAAAATGAATTTCCGCACTTTAAACGCATTTTTCAGGCATTAAACGATTCAGGATGGCTTGTCTAACCTTAGAGAACCGAAATGTCTACACAGTTTGCCATTCTCAACTGTCAAACCATAATTATCGATATCGATAGTAGCGATATCTGTAAGGTAGAACGGATTTCAAGTCAATCATCAATCGGCTTATGACAGGCCCAGTGCGTCTCGATGCTCGGGAATCAGGTCAATAATGACATTCATAGGGTAAGAGTTCATGTAGTTTTAAACAGTATTTCGATTAACGTCGCATACTTCCTGTTAGTATGATAGTTCATCGAGCTCAGCGGTTGGCGTGCGTATTGCTAAATCTTCTTTTTCAGTTCTTGGAGATGATTTGTGATGTATCTAAGAGGCAACCCAGCTTTCAGCAAATGTCTTCTGTGTTGATACCTACGGTAATCTCCTGACAGTGCATTATGTTATGCTGCCTAACTGAGAGGGTATTTTTGAGAGATGTGAGAGGGGGCTTGAGGAAAAAATGAGAATTGTTATATTACAAAAACAATAATGGATTTTTTTAATTTGGTGAGTAGATAGTTTCATGGCAATTTCAGTAATGATAGAAACTGGTACTAGGCAACTGAAAGTCACTGAAGCTCCTGAAGTAGATAGCAATTTTAGAGAGTCACAAACCTTTTTTTCAGTTTTTTTGAGATTCTTATAACCATAAAACCTGCACAGAATGCAAAGGAATCATTTGAAATCTTTAGAATTAGTGGAACGTTTCGAACTACTCCTATTTTACCGCTCAATGCATTGTTAAATGTGGTACCTTAGATATTGCAGTCAAACTTGCCACCCATGAGCTCTGGCACGAGATAAACAATCATCGCCGTAATCTTTTTTTATCAATTAAATCAATGTTTCGGTAAACTTTCTACCGATTTTAAAACAAAATTTGATATTAGCTCTTTGTTCGAAACTCATTTTTGTACCGTTTGTGTCAAACATACTGACACTTTTACACTGACAACAACTTCGCCTCCTCTGAACCGAATGTCACCAAGTTTTCAGTGAAAGTTAGTTAGGAATTCAACTTCCTACGCACTAGCTCATTAAAAAGATGGCGCTATCAGACTGCCGCCTTGAAAAAATAACTACATTTTAAATTGTTTTTGTTGATTATTTTGGTGAATGTTTCGATGAAACTTAATATATTATTTATTCATTTATTTCCAGTCAATGGAGTACTATATTCTTTTAGGCAAAGATTACCTATCAGATAGATTAAAAAACTGTAAAAGTCTATTAATTAAAGCGAGGCTGCCTGGAAGCTCAGGTTGTTAGCTGTAATAGAAATATGTTAAATTCACGTCCAAATTCGATAAAGCCAGTCTGGCCAGACCCAACCGAGGGATATGCAGGATGTTGAAAAGAAAGTAAAATAAGAAGGTAAGTACGGACCAAAAGAAGCAAAGAGGTCTTATAATCATGGGTTCGCATATACATATCTGTGCGTGCCAATCTAACGAATACTCGTACATAAGGCAGCTAAACTATTGAAATGTAAAGCCTTCCGAAGAATGCTGTACACAAAACGATTCATACTTCTATACCACATTATACTTATTATACACTGAAGAGCAAAACTGTAACAAAATGTAATACTTTCTATTTCAACACATTTTTTTTTAGACATGTTTTAACAAATCAAATATTTTTTTTGCATAACTTTATTGGCATGTATGTACTCTCTCTCTCAAACCGGTTTGGTGTCAATGCAACAACAACAACACTAGTAGCAAGCAATAATGCAAATAAAGACAAATGTTACAGTTTTGCACTCACTGTTAATTTTCAAATTTTCCGTTATTTTTCTCGTAAGTATAGAACTATTATAAGTATAGAAAAATGAATGTTTCACGTAATCTGAATATAATTTCAACATCCCTCCTCTGGTTAAAAAAGAAAAACGAAAATAGAAAAAATCCCGAGAAAAACAAATATCAGAGCATGCCGCATATTCTACATTTTCCTAAAAGAACTCTACAAAGATATTATCCTCAAACCAATTATGGTTACAAAATGCCACATTGTAATCTGAGCGACCACTTCAGCGTAAGTGTGTGAGGCACTGAGAAGCACAGAAGAATAAATGTTTTCATATCTATGTTCATTCGAAAAATATTATGAATATTTCCTTGGTTATTATTACTATTTTTTATTATTATTGCCGAATCAGCATTTCACGCACGTCTGCACACACACACACACCAACACACATTCAAGTGACAGCACAGCCGTACTTTGTAGGGACGACGATAATAGCGTTAGTGGTGACTATGACACAGAATTGGAATCTAGAAAATCAACACAATAGTACTGATTTCCAACAAAGTATCACTTGTCCATATACAAATACATAAACGCATGTACAATGTGAATGTGTGTGGATGCAGGTACATGTGTATGCTATGGAAATGGTATCAGAAAGGATATGCGGCACTCAGTAGAACATTTTCATCTCGACTGTGGCGTTAATAAAGCGAACGATGCTGAAAACGACATTCCGGTCAACCGTGACAGCTATGGGGGTATTATCCGAGAATGTTTGTGGCTTGAAGTTCGAGATATGGATAAACGTGGGTGATAATATGATAATATATAATACTAATTTTGCATCTGTTGTGTGTCTAATGACCGACATTTCGAGATAAAAGATCGTGTATATCCTACTATATGTTTTAGAAGTAGTTAATACTAGTCCTATTGGGTGATACTGCTCCCTTAAATGTATTACATCAGGGTCCATTTAATCTAGATGCTCCCTGCCTCAGCTTGGGAATTGGTTGAAAGTCAAATTTGTTCAGTAAATTTTCCGTCTTGCGGACAAATTTCATAATATCTGTGACAGAAGCATTTTCGATTTCATTCGTATCCATTTGATCTCGCTGAAAGATATGCAGGCCTGTCTTTGTCAAGGCAATACTGTTGTACAAGATATGGTCTGGGATTTCAGCAACCTCCAGACAGAGTCTATACTATACTTTGTGCCATTCCCTGTGCAAATTTTTGAGAAATAGTAATTTAAGTAATAGTGGCCAGTCAGAAAACCAAATATTTTTCTCATGTCTATTTTACCCATGTTAGGCAGTTCCTTATTATTGGTAAAAAATCTTATAAGCCTTTTGGCTTGACGGAGTTCTTGCATGCCTTCCCAATGGGCAGAGTATTGAGTATTTTCTCAACTATTTACCCTGAATTTAGCTTCTGCTCAGTTGATACCACAGTAGGGTTCTGGGACGGGAAAAATCTGTTGTCGTCTTCGTCCTAGCGAGTTCATCAGAAATTTCATTTTCGTTTACTGAGTGACACGTGTACTTTCCTTTCGAAGTTGCCCAAGTTAAAAGTATCTTATTTGTACGCCCGTTCTATATCATTATTCATGAGGTATAAAAGATATATATTTAAAATTTTTTTTTACATAAAAGTATGTACAAAACTACGAGTCGCAATTACGTAATAAACCGTGTAGTCTTCATCGTTGTCGAGTATAACCTGGCATCTTTTTCATGCTTTGAACCAGCTTTTCTGCGTAGCTCGTTGACAAAGAGGACTAGATTTTGAGAACTTGCGTGGTCTGGCCTTTCAGCAGATGCGTTTTCATAATGCCCCACACATTTACAATGGAATTGGCGTCTGGGGACTGGGAAGGCCAGAAGGATATGTTCGCCTCCAACAGTCGTCGTACGATGGTATTGATACTCACATCTATTCCCTTTTTAGCAAGAATTGTGCGTGGCCTAGTCGCAAAGAAGGGTCCCGCATAAAAAGTTCGGCGATCACTTTATTCTACTTTTTTGACGCCACTTGCTTCAAGCCGCGCTCGGCAAATTCATGAACATTTTTTTATCCTTTATACCGCTGATTCCACATCACAATAAACTATTGTACATTTTTAATTTTTTAATCACTTTTGCAGCCGCGGCGTAAGATAATTTCGGCCCTTTCGAATGCGTGCAAAAAAAACGTCTGTTTGGTTGCGCTTACGGGAAAGTTGGGAACGACACTAACCTGAATTAGCACTGGCATGGTAGCCTTTGAGTGGGACTATTACACAATGGAGATGGATTGGCCATACTTTGCGGCTGACATCAGCAGAATGTTCTTAGACTGGAATCCACGAGGCTCACGCCATAGGGTTGACCAAAGAAACTTGGAGGTTAAGCTTGCCACAATAGCCAACTATAAAATAAACTTATTATAAACGAAATTGTACGGAAAAATAATATCACCTTTAGATTATCTTCTGTGATGCTAACTCAAATTTAGAGCTTAAGCGAATAGCCGAGGAACAATTGCTGTTTTTAAAGGCGACATTCACTAAAAAACTGCCGAGATGGAGTTCTATTTGTGACGAAAGATTAACGTATTTTTCAACGAAGGAATCGACAACTATTAGCGTGAATACGGGGACATTTGAAAATATCACTTATGTGCTTAAAAATTAGGAATCCTAACTTCTACTATAAACAGTAGTGAGCATAACTGAGCGCCTGATACTCGTACTATTTTTAATAATTAAAATGTTTTTTGAGTTAAAATTTGTTTTTTTTATAAAAATATATATTTTTTTTAACTATTAATTTTAACCAAAATTAATAAATGAAACTTTCAAACTTTATATAAAATTTAAAAAAATTGTGAAAGATTTTCTTCTAAATTTTGAATTTTTTAATATGAATTTTTTTGAAAAATTGCAAATGAAAATCGATTTGATTTTATATGACAAGTGAAATTTGTAAAACTGAAGTTAATTCAAGGCGCAACTATAAAAGGTGGTAACAGTAGGCCAGCTGATTTGTTTTCTCTTTCGCCGTGTACATTCGCATGTTAGCACGAAATTGAATTACGAAACGTATTGCATGCTTACCAAGACGAATCTATTAAAGGTGGTGTTGGTAAATCAGCTGACTTGTTGTTTTTCTTTCATCGTGTGCATGTGGCTGTCAGCCCAGAATGAATCAAGGCGAATTCAGTTTTTGTTTTCCACTTTTCCAATACTTTGTTTTGACAATCCAACGTACAGAACATTGTTGTTGGTCTAGTGCCACCATCTTTGGTAAATGCGCCTTAATGCTTAGATTAAAATTTGAAAACTGAAATTTTGTAATCAATTTAAATTCAATAGTTATTATTAACATTTTGAAATAATTACATCTCGGCATTATTTTTTTATATTCTTTCTTTACAAATAACTCACTTCTTTGTTTTCCTTTACGTGACATTCTAATGCACAAAATGTTGTTGTAGGCCTAGTGCTATCACCTTTAATGAATTCGCCTTGAGAAAGGAATTATATTTGGAAACAATTTTGTGCATTTTCTTCCACACGACATAGATTTTTATATGGATTAAAGCGCAAAAAGCCGTCAAAAATATAGATTTTTAAAATCCAAGCGATATTTTAGGCGCTTGAAACATTCAGTTACATACATATTTTCCTAAAAATGTATGAACCATCGATGCTAATTACTCGAAAACTCTCAAGCGAGAGCTACGAGTATACGAGGTGTGTTCAAAAAGTATCGCGAATTTTGAATTTTACAGGTTACGTATATTCGAATTTCTATTTTTTCCTCTCTCACTCATGCCGACAAGTTCGGCCATTTTGAATGTTCAGTTAATTGTTAACAGCTGCTCTGCTTGCACGTTTTTCGGCTCGTCTCGATTTTTACCTATTCACAAAGATGGATCAAAGAACCTGTATCAAATTTGTGTGGAAAACGAAATTAAGTACGCGGATGCGTTCCGAATGTTGACTGTATTATACGGAGAAGCTACTTTCGACCAAAGCAACGTTTATCGGTGGTACAAAATGTTCTCAGAAGGCCGAGAAGATGTGAACGACGAAAGGCGTACCGGACGCCCGAGTACTTCAACAACAGACGAAAAAATTGATGAAGTGAAGAAAATGGTATTGGCCAATCGTCGAATCACCATTAGAGAAGTTGCTGAGGACGTAGACATATCGATTGGCTCGTGCCATTCGATTTTTTTAAATGATTTGGGCATGAGAAGAGTCGCCGCAAAATTCGTACCTAAACTGCTCAATTTCGACCGAAAGCAGCATCGCATGAACATTGCTAATGAGATGTTGGACTCTGTCCGGGACGACCCAAATTTGCTGGGTATGACGTGGAAACCAAAGCTCAATCATCTCAATGGAAGCTGCCGTACGAACCAAGACCGAAAAAAGCGCGCCAAGTTCGGTCGAATGTAAAAGTTTTGCTTACCATTTTCTTCAATTGCAGGAGCATTGTGCATCATGAGTTCTTGCGACCGGATAAAACGGTCAATAAGGAATATTATCTGCAAGTTAATCGCAATTTGCGCGAAGAAATCCACCAGAAACGCCCGAATTTGGGGAAGAACAAAAATTGGCTCTTGCATCACGATAACGCCCCTGCTCACACATCGTTGCTTGGGCGCGACTTTTTGCCCAAAAACAACACACTAATGATGCCACAGCTACCGTACTCCACAGATCTGGCCCCATGTGACTTTTTCTTGTTCCCGAAACTGAAGAGGCCCATTAAAGGACGACGCTACGCTACGGTTGACGAGATAAAAACGGCATCGAAGGAGGAGCTGAACAAGATAAAAAAATGATTTTTTGAAGTGTTTCGAAGATTGGAAAAAGCGTTAGCACAAGTGCATAATATCTCATGGGGATTACTTTGAAGGGGACAAAAAAGATATTAATGAATAAATAAATAATTTTGAAAAAACACAATATTCGCAATACTTTTTGAACACACCTCGTACATCGAACTTTTCGAATAATAATTATGATTATTCTGACAGCACATTTTGTTAAGCTTTACAAATTATTTATGCACAAATTAAAGAAATGCTCAGAGATAAAATTGAAAATGTTTCTCCTGTTCAAGTTTGCACACATTTGAGCTGTGGAGTTGCTCGTACTGCTCGACGCCCGGGTACCGGAAGCTCTGATGCATTGCCAAACATTTTCTAAAGATTCAGGTTAAAAATTTCATTATTACGATGAAGATTTATCGAATTTTTCTTAGTTCTATAGAAAGTTGGAAAGTTCGACTTTTAAGGGTCTTGCTTAAAAAGTGAAAAAAAAATAAAAAGCAAAATAAAAATAATATATTTAATTCGAAAAGCTTTGTAAAAATAAAAATCATCACACACACACTCAGTTATGCTCGCCACTGTATGCATGTCAATAAACAGATAATGAGTTCCAATTCAAAAAATGTGCTTCATTTGAATTCAGAAAAAGAAACAGGCACTCACTCTAAAGATACTGCAATACAGGCTTCCACTTAATTTAACTTATAAATATGCAGAAACAAATATATAATAGGTCTTACATATATACATATATACATATAGTGAACACAGTTTAACCAGTCCCATTACAAATTCAAACCAATCCATCTAAGCCAAATGCGTGCGTGCCTGTGTCTGTCATTCAAAGCTACCGGAGTGTGCCGCTACTGTACCCTTCCCACCCTTTACCCAATGATGGATGGTTGGATGCTTGTCAATTAGAAGACACGTATCCATTTAAAATGCCATTCTTCCAATTATATTTGCGCATAATAACTGTTTAATTTTATGTTATTAATTGAGGTAAAGCAGAAATTTGATGAGGGTATTAGCGGTGCTTATACTAATCGCAATTAGGCTACACAGAGAATGTGTATACATTCTGTTAAAAAAGTGTTACGAAAACATAATTTGAAAAGTATTTTAAAGGAATTATCATAATTACAAAACAAAGGTCAGGTTGTAAATAAAAAATATGAACTGTGCATTATGCGGGTTTGGGGTGCAATCAAAAAAGACACGATTTGTTTTGAAAGAAAGGTCAAAGGTTTTGCGGCACGGTAACGCACTATCTCTTACTAAGACTAGATACAGGCTTCAGTTCAGAAAGTTCAACGTGTGGCGCTGATTTGTATCAGCGGCGCTCTAAGAACAACAGCCTCTGATGCTCTAAAATATATTTTCTTCTTACCTCCCCTAGACTTGGTTGGTAAACATAATGCAGGTATCACTACTGCTCGGCTTGCAATGGCGCGATTTAGGTGTTGGACACTCGACCATAACATTCGGTCTAAGTCAACCTAATCCTGTTCACTATTGTTTGGATGAACAGTTTTTAATAGGTAGTTAGTACTATAATTCTAGCTAGATGTGATTAGGTTAACAATATAACGGGTGATTTGGTCTATAATTTAACCATGAATCGTCTTACAAACGAGCAACGCTTCATTGAATTTTATTATAAAAATGCGTGTTCTGTTGAGAAAGTTTAACGCGCGCTTCTTCCATTTTATGGTCAGTTTAATCGACCCTCTGAAGCGGCTATTCGAGCTATTGTAACTAAATTTAGAACCAAATTTTCACTACTGGACATCAAACTACCAACACGCTTACGTGGAGTGCGAACTGAAGAAAATATCGCAGCTGTATCGGCCAGTGTTAATGATGACCGCAGCAATTGGGCTTCTGTTACTCAACAACGTGGAAAATTTTGCGAAAGGATTTAGGTGTGAAGCCTTTCAAAATACAGCTGGTGAAAGAATTGAAGCCTAACGACCTACCGCAACGCAGAATTTTTGGTGAATGGGCTCTTGGAAAGTTGGCCGAAGATCCACTTTTTTATCGAAAAATTGTGTTCAGCGACGAAGCTCATTTTTGGATCAATGTAAATAAGCAGAATTGTCGATTTTGGAGTGAAGATCAGCCAGGAGAATTGCAAGAGCTACCAATGTATCCAGAAAGGGTCACAGTTTGGTGCGGTTTATGGGCTGGAGGTATCATTGGACCGTACTTCTTCAAAGATGCTGCGAATCGTAACGTAACTGTGAATGGTGAGCGCTACCGTGAAATGACATCCAACTTTTTTTTGCCCAAAATGCAAGAGCTTGAATGATTTCAGCAAGACGGTGCCACATGCCACATAACACGCGTAACAATGGACTTGTTGAGAGGCGAGTTCGGTGAACATTTTATTTCACGTTCGGGACCTGTCAATTGGCCACCCAGATCGTGCGATATAGCGCCTTTAGATTTTTTGTGGGGCTATGTTAAAGCTCATGTCTATTCAGACAAGTCTGCTTCAATTATATATTAATAATTTATATGTGAGATACTGGCCGAAACATTGGAAAGAGTAGGCCAAAATTGGACATTTGAAGCGCAGTCGCGGTCAACATTTGCATGAAATAATCTTCAAACAAAGCATTAAATTATATGGACTGTACTATCGATTTAAATAAAAATTTCATGCATTTTTCTGAATTTTACGTATGTTTTTTTGAAAAACTTTCCTATAGCCCTTAAAACCACCCTTTACCTGGCCGGAAAGTTTGCGAAACGAAGAGATTAGAGGGATATGAGACACGCAAGACATTTTCATGTGGAGCCGAACACGAAGAAGGGAGTAGAAAAATCACGTGCTACGAATGCCTGACAATAGATTGGCTAAATCTACAATGCCGGGAAAACCAAGGACTACAGGACCACCCGGATGCCCTGCAAAACGCTGGAATAAGGATAAGACATCCAGCTCTATCGGTAATTGATATTTCTTTACTTATTTTTTATTTATAACCAAACAAATTGTATTTCTTGTATAAAATTGAGGATGAACAGGATTTAGTTGTATAATAAAGAACAAGAAAAAGGAGAAGGAGTAGAAGGAAAGTTTGCTTTAGCGTCTACTTTAAGGAGCCAAAAGTAAGCGGTCCGGCTCATCTTCCTAATCAGTGTAGCGTATTTCAGGCTGAAATTCTAGACATTAATGAGGTAGCTGCCTTAAATTAAATCTCTTAGTGGGGTTGTCACTAATTTCATCACATCTGGCAAACGCCGAGCATCTTTTAACAATGGCAACGATGACAAAATATTTCCACATCCATTTGATATGAGTGACAGGGAATAGACAGACAAATTAGCGACAGAATCCACTACCAATCGCCTTCCTCTTAGAATAGAGATTGTAAGTATACCCCTCTCAATCTACAAACCCCATGGTGCAAGTAGTATCTCCACTTCAGTCATCGCGAGATGGGGTTAATCTGGCATTTAATGCTACAAAAAGAATTGGGCCAAAATGGGACGTCAGACGCTCAAAGGCTTGATCGACATGCTCAAAAATTGAACGTACCTCATGGCAATTGCTTTAGCTGAAAGAAGATGGAAGCAAATAACTACATGTATTACAACAATAAACACATGGCCGTCATACCAAATCCAAAGGACGAACAACCTTTCGGATTTTCTCGGCCAAACATCTCACGCATCACTGCAACCCTTACAGGTCATTGGAGAGTAGGGGATCATGCAGCCAGACTCAACCTCCCCTTCAATCCCATCTGCAGAAGCTGTCAAGCGGAAAGGAGCGAATCAAAGTCTTTTCCACTATTTATGTGAATGTCCAGGGCTAGCTAGGGCACGACTCCGCCCCTTTGGTAAGCCTTTCTTGCAGGAAATTAATGAGCTCTCAGGCATCGAGATAAAGAATTTGCTGCTAGACTTGAACCTCACTAAATGGATCTGACTGGAAAAAAAAAAAAAAAGACATCATCACCCGAAACAGTGGTAATGAAACGGTGCTGGTCGCTAATTAAGAGTATTTCAGTGGAAATATTCAACCATTTCAACAACAACAACATTGTAATCGAACGTAGCTCCTACAAGAATGAAGAAAAGGAAGAGTCTGTGAGACATCTTCTTTATATAAATAATTTGGCTCATCGTTCTTGAATGTTGATAGATAGTTGACAGTTGATAGAAGACATCAACAAGAATTTGCGCCGAGAACTGAAGACGATTACGGAAAATGCAGACAGAAAAATATTTTGATGCTTGGATTATTCGTTGGCCCCCTCTGCAGGGGTTACAATAAATTCGCACGAGTAATAAATAATATTTTATTCACCAACTGTCGGTACTTTTTTGATAAAATGTACCTTTAAACTGGCTTTTCAAAGCAAATAGCAGCTACTCAAGGCATTCGTAACTTTTTCGCTTTAATAAAATAATTGCTCAGGGAGGCTTTTGTAATTCAACACCAATTTTCCATAATTAATGAAGCGTCCATTCCGCGCTGCCACCAACTTTATGACTCGTATATCCACAATTATAAAGTTAAGCGAAATTCAAATACTTTTCTTTAAATATGGATCTCTTTAAATGTTTCTAAGGCTAATTTGAAGAGGTGAGAACAGCCGAAAACTTCAAAAGACAGACTTTTAGTGGTGGCAGTGAGAAGTCTAGCCTTTTACGAGTACTGCATAAAATCAAGTAGCTTATTTTATAAAACAAAATCGAGAAAAATAATTGGCGCTTACATAAATTTTTGGGTATTCCGCCAAGCTCCTCCTCCTATTTGTGGTGTGCGTCTTAATGTTGGCGAACCTACAGTTCTATGCCGACTCCGACTGGCAAATGGTTTTTTATGAGAAAAAATGCAATTAGTTACGTTTTGATTCCTATTAAGACTAATACGATTTTTTTCTTGCAAAATAAGCGAAAAGGGTAGCTGCTCTATTTTGGGAGTTTTCTGGTTGTAGTGATTTTTTAAAATTGGAAGTAAATTCGTCAAATATAGAGATACAGAAATTTACCTATTTTCATCTTCTTAAAAAAACTTCTGCTTAAAAAATAGGGATAATATTTTTTTTTTTGTATAAAATGTTCGGTTTATTCTGAGGAAAAGCTTGTGTGCTGTCTACTAGGCCAGCCTTGGCGCAGACACCAGAGACTGATCAGCTCATTCAAGCAAAATCTAAAGGGCTCTACAAATGCTCTTCTACTAATATAAGTAGACGCATCGGCAAGTCCAAGTGATTCGAAGATAAGAGCAAATCATGACATCAATAAGAAAAATATACAAATAGCGATTGAAGCTCTTATTTAGATGACATACTTATGGAATGCAACAACCTATGACGGTGAACTCTTGACTCGCATTGGTAAAACTCCCAGCGTTTTTCTGCCATAAATAGTATTTCATAAAAGCTAATGTGCCGCTTAGATTCTTAGGTAAGCTGGGAATCAAATCCGATCTTATTAAGTTTATCTGCCGTATGTTTAATGTAAGAATGAAAGGAGTTTGTTTCCTTACCGTGATCAAACTTTCAAAGAAGCTGGGAGGAAGAAGAGAGTTCGGGTATCGCGGTACTTATGATAAGAGCATTTTGGGTGAGGTATAAACCTTTATTTTGATGGAAATACTAGCATTTTTGTGCAACTTTTTAATGAATATACAACCAAGTTATTCGAAATTAGTGGCACCTTTTTCGTTCGCCAAGAAAAATCATACTGCGATTGCGCTTACATCTTTTTTGGATGCTTTGCCGAGTTCCTGTTTGTGCTGTGCGTCTTAATGTTTTCCAGCTAAAGTTTTATCCCGACACCGAACGATAGATGGTTTTTTTATTAGAAGCTTTTTCATGGCAGAAATACACTCAGGTTTGGTATTGTCTGCCGCGAAGCGACCGCTATTAGAGAAAAATCGTTTCTATCATTTGGTAGTCGTGTATCGACAAATTCTGACACAGCGACTGCCATCTGATTATGTAGGTCACATTATTTTGCTACTTTTCAACTTGATCGTTGTTTTTTTTTAACTCTATTTGGAGGCCTACAAAATAGTAGCAATAAAATTGTTTCGTTTTGACTTTTATTGCTTGACCAATTTTCAATAAAAAAGTGCGCGTAGTACACATAACAGAAGTGAAACTTTCAAGGCAGACAAAGAAAGAGGGAGAGGCAGGAGAGAGAATGAGAGAGAGACAGAGAGAGAAAGAATATATATCTAAATAAATTCACAACATTTGCAGAGAATTCAAGTAGACAAAATTTACAAAAAACGGAGAAGGCTCGACCGGTGTAGGTAAACGCCGGACACAAACCGTGGCAAAAACGCGCACTACTCCGAGGATTTATCACCCGCACAAATGCAGCGTAGGATAGCACTTTATAGAACGCACAAGCACTAGCCAGGAAACGAAATAAGCGCCGAAAAGTAGGCACCAAAAGAAAACCCCCAAAAAATTGGGCCCAAAAAACGCCCCAAACAGTAAGCACGAAGGAAATATAACGCCAAAAAGTAGGCACCAAAAACATATTTCCTGCAAGTTTGCACCAACAAACAAGCGCCAAAAAGTAGGCACCAAAACGATATTTCCTACAAGTTTGCACCAACAAACAAGCGCCAAAAAGTAGGCAGTGTTATTTCTCACTAGAAATTAGCAACCACAAAGAAAAACTCAGGAAAAATAGCCTGAAGTGTATCTAAGATATATATAAGGTACAGCTCTCTCTCTCCTTTCCCTCTACGTTATATCTTTTTGCTCTCTCGCGGAATGAAAATGCCCAAAACGTTGCATGACCTTAAAATTTTACTCTCCATTCTCGCTCGTCCATCGACGCCTAAGAAGTTACTCTTCAAAAATGTACTTTGAGCGCTTAAAAAACTTTTATTTAAATGACAAAATTTGAATTTTAACTTCTAATTTTCAGATTTTTTTTTGTTTAAAAACTTTTATTTCAATTACTTTCAACAGATGAAAAACTTATCTAACTCAGATTTGTTTTTGAGCAATTTTCGAGGGTGAAATTTGCAGAAGAAAATTTTTCTCACTAGACTAGTTTAACTTTTTACTTGAGCGGTTCCATATAATGGCCTCTTTGACAAAAAAACAAAATAAAGCTAAAAACCAAAACACAAAAAAAAAAAATCAATTATTTTTGATAAGAGCAAACATTCTCTATATTTTTTTAACATGATTTCATGCATGTGGCTGCCTCGGTTGGCTTTATAGTAGCGCGCCATGTGAACCCAGTTTTCCCAGACTTTGGTGACGGTTTCTGGTCCTAGCTCAAGAATGGCTCCCGCAAAATTCTCCTTAAGCATTTGAATAGTTAATGAATTGTTTGCGTATAGTCCGCCATTTACGGTCTCCACAACAAAAAGCCTAACGTCGTCAAATAGGTACATATTAGCGCCGCGGTGGCCAATTGATATCGCCGAGACAGCTGATAGCGCGATTACCGAACTTGGCGCGTAAAATATCGATTGTGTGGCAATGAACTGTGGCTGTGCGACATGGACTGTGTGGCGTTGCACAGCTTCCTGTTAAAACCAAAGATCATCCAAGACGATGCCCTCCATTTCTGGTCATAAAACATCGTTTAGGATGCCTCTCCCAGCTCATTGTTGCCCGAAATGACGTTTCTAGCAGCATTTTCAAAGAAAAATGCGCCTTTAATGATACGGTTTGAAAATCCGCATCAAATTATTGCTCTTTGAGGATGCATTGGCTTTTCGACGATCACGTGCGGATTCTCTGATCCAGATGCGGCAATTTCGCTTGTTAACATAACCGCCGTAAAACAATATGATTTTAACTCCTTTTCAACAAGCGCACTTTTTGTACCACAGACCATTGACTTTGGAAATAAGTGAAATATTTATTTTAATTTTGTTTGACGCAGATGTGATGCTGACTCTCTAACAAGACTTCGTGCAGAAAATACTTGACACCGTCAAAATAGCAGTGATTAACATATAAAACACTATATGGACCACCCTGCACATGGCTGAAAGAATACAGAAGGTTACGCATTCTTCCATAAACTTCTTTTTCTTTTCTTTTATATTCTTTTCTATTCGCTTTCTTCTCTTCATTAATCTAACCGAACTCTGAATTTTTGTTTACGAAAGCTCACCACTTAGATATTCTCTGCTTAGTGCTTCCATACACCTCATCCGCTACTACGTCAGCACAAAGTTACGCTAATTTCTCCACTTCGATCTGCACAATCTTGCGTTTTGCCACTCCTGCTTGTTTTAAAAGAAACTACCCAGAGTATGCTGAGGCAAGTATGAACGCTGGCATACACATATTTTCACACATGCACACACACATATGTGCCCGCATACAAACACGCATTATGCACGAACGCAAGTGCAAGTACTCATATCTTAAATGCAAAACAAATTTTAATTATCACTTTTTCGCCAAGGTTATAAATTTAGACTGCAATAAAAGTGCACTTTATGCAGCGCAACTAACTTTCAGCATTGAGGGGAAATATGGCTTTGGGACGGCACATCAAGAAGTGGTATTTGAAAATATGCACTCATTTGCTGTTATTCACACAATTTGTGTTTTTTTATTTTTGCCTTCAAACCTCTCCTTAACTAAACTTCAAACTATTGCGTCGAGGGAGAATTTATCATAACGTTTCTAGGAACTCAGCGCTACGCTCCCTCGTTCAGCGTTCAAGGAGTGCTGGTTGTGTTGCGAAATTTTAGAAATAAAAGAACAAACTTACATTAGAAGCACAAATAAATTAGCGACAGCAAATAAGCCAACAAGCATAAGAAGCATATACTCGTACGTAAATAAATAATGCTTTGTGAACCTTTTGAGTGGATAATCGGCGAGAAGACAGTCATCTGCGTTTGTGTGTTCCCTTGTGGCAAGCAACCAGCTGCGCGTCGAACGCTGTCAACTCAAATGCAATCAAGAACTCATTTCCGGTTTGGGGAGCCTTTCCAGCAGACGATACACACACAAACAAAAATATGCTGGCACATACATGCACACATACATGCATATGTCTGTATGTGTATATAAAATAAGCAACGTCGGTCTTTGGTTGCAAAGGAGCATTTTGCGACCTCTGATCAGGGCAAATGTGGAGCAGAAGCTGTGTGGCAGTGGACCAGAATATGCAAAATGCCGCGTTTTTCATGCGACAAATGTCATTAAGTTATTAAGTGCAGCCACCGCAACGACAATTGTGGCACAACAAAAACATTGCAAAAAATACATACAAATATGTACTTGGGTATAGTTGTTGGCAAAAGCTGATATTACTTATGGGGTCTTGCGTGCCATGAGGGGCATGATTTCATGGTAAATCACCAAGTGCACCAAGTGCTAAGACCGTCAATTGTTCTGAGAAAAAGTTATTAATTTTTTCTGTATTTTATTTTTAGTGAAGATAAACAATAGACAGCTTGAAACGGTGATGAGCGTAAAAAAGTATATTAGGAAAAAAGTGTTCCAGAACGCGTTGGATGTGGAGTTCAATATAAAAACAAATACAATAGATCTGAAATAACTTTTTCTTTTTAATTTGAGCATTAATCGCTTTAGCCATTTGAGCCGATTTTAATGCGCCAGACGCGCTAATTACATAGATCAAGGAAACGCAATAAGCGGCTGAGCGGTGATCGACTAAAAATTAAAACATATGAAAAACCATTAAAGTGGCCACGCAATGACAAATCTGTAGCTCAGGCATATAACTTATTTTTATTTTAGCTGATTGCTAAGCGGGACAAAATTAACAAAAGTTAATGTGTGTAGAACTATTAATTTTGTCTGTACAAAGTCAACAGCTCTCCGTTATGAGCCATTCGCTACTTAACCGCTCCTGCATAGGCTTGGCCTTACATACACACAAAACTATGTTCTCCGATAGTTGACTTTACTGCTCTCAAACTGCTACTCAGTCAAAAGTAGTGCATGTTTCAAACGGAGGTTCTTCTTTGGATTTCAACGCAGACATACTACTCGCTCTCCAGTTAAGGAAATCTTCTTCTCTCTTCTTAATTAGCTTACGCGATTTTGGCCGAGTTTAACAAAGCGCGCCAGTCGTTTCTTTCTCGTGCTAACCAGCGCCAGTTGGACACACCAATGATCTTCCCCTGATCTTTCCAACGCAAAAGAGGCCTTCCCCTTCCTCTACTACCACCAGCTGATACCGCTTCGAATACTTTCAAAGCCGGAGCGTTCGTATCCATTCGGATGGCATGACCCAGCCAACGTAGCCGCTGGATCTTTATTCGCTGCGCTATGTCTATGTCGTCGTAAAGCTCATACAGCTCATCGTTCCATCGTCTGCGATATTCGCCTTTGCCAACGTGCAAAGATCCAAAAATCATCCGCAGAATCTTTCTCTCAAACACTCCAAGCGTCGCTTCATCGGATGTTGTCATCGTCCACGCTTCTGCGCCATACGTTAGGACGGGCATGATGAGAGTCTTGTAGTGTGTTAGTTTTGTTCGTCGAGAGAGGACTTTACTGCTCAGTTGCCTACTTAGTCCAAAGTAGCACTTGTTGGCAAGAGAGTTTCCACGTTGAATTTCAAGGCTGACATTGTTATCGGTTTTAATGCTGGTTCCTAAGTATACGAAGTCTTTTACAACCTCGAAATTATAACTGTCTACAGTGTTGTGGGTGCCGATACGCGAGTGCGCCGACTGTTTGTTTGAAAACAGGAGGTACTTCGTTTTGTCCTCGTTCACCACCAAACCCATTCGCTTGCCTTTTTACCCAGTTTGGAGAAGGCAGAACTAACAGCGCGGTTGTTAAGGCCGATGATGTCCATATCATCGGCATACGCCAACAATTGTACGCTCTTATAAAATATTGTGTCTGAGCGATTTAGCTCTGCAGCTCACACGATCCGTTCGGGCACCAGGTTAAAGAAGTCACACGACAGCGAGTCACCCTGTCTGAAGGCTCGTTTAGTATCAAACGGCTCGGCAATTCTGACGGCGCTGCTGGTGTTGAGCAGCGTCATCTTGTATAGCCGTATTAGTTTTGCGGAGATACCAAATTCAGAAAGGAAATCTTCTACTACTTCAAAATTACAATCGTCAACTGAACGTTATGGGCGAGACACAAGTGCACTGACTGTAGTTTGTTTTTTGTGAGGGGAGAGCAGACACTCTTGATAAGAGGAGACACTACGTCCTGCCTTTGTGCACCTTCCGATCTATTTTACTTATTTCTTAATTCAGTTCAGAAAAAGAAATGTCAACCACAAGGTTGATGACGTCGAAAATATCTTGCTTGAGCTAATTTAGTTCAGCAGCTCAAATAACTTTTTGAAATCATCGATTGGTGAAGCGAAGCGATCGCAGTTAAATTTCAAACCGCGGGCATGCATCTTTCCAACCTAGTTTGACAAAGAAATTAATTTATACTCCTTATCAGTAAGTTCTGGACATCAGTCATTACAAATGTGGGTTTTTCTGTTGTAATACGGCGTTCTTCATCGCACCACTAATCTTGTCAGGTTCAAGGAAATCAAACATCTTTTTCGAAGCGGGTAGGCCAATGCGCGAAAAATTTTACTCCATTACTCGCGCGCTTTGCTAGTTCTCTGAGAACAGGCACCGAGAGTCGAGTGACAAAGCGCTACAAGTGGAAATTATAACTTTTTTGTGTTGAAATTTCCTTATAAGTTCGCGATAAGTTATTTTTTGCACAGAGACGTGGACGAATTTTCCTGTAACGAGATTGTTATTACATTCGATATCACGTCCTTGGATAGTACTTATGCAAGTATTTGGATCTAGTGGCGTAACTACTATCTAAGTGTTGCTGCACGATCGATTTCGTTTTGTATTTTTCAATCAGTTGGGAGTCACGTAACCGAGCAGATCTTTTTGCATTAGAATCTAGTACTACAAACTAACAAACAAGTCGACTTGCCTCAACCCGTTAGCGTTATTAAAAGTGAAATAACATATTTTTTTCTAAAATCTAAACCATTTAAAACGGCATCTACTCTATTAAGTTTATTTTTACCTCTCATCAACAGTATTTATTCACTGGTTTTTATGTAAAAGATGTTAAACGCGAACATAGCAAACAAAAGCTCAAAAAAACTTAACTTCTTTCAGCTGTGCACATTCTTAAGACTGTAATTACGTATCATGAATGATTTCCACGCGAAAAATATTTTCGTTCTCGAAATAACAGGTAAAAATTCAGAATATCATATTTTTCTCAAAGGTTAACTTTTTATGTCCGCCACTGTAATCATATGTTTTTGCTAATTTACATAGAAAAATATGTCTTAATTAACCAAAAATAATAGAAAAAAATCAGAAAATAAGATCTTATTAGGTACTCACATATTTATGTCTGCCACGGAATTTTTTTTTTTCACTAATTTCCTCATAAAAATAAATTCCACGTGAGTTTTAACTGAAAAAGACAAGAAAATTTCATTTTGTTTAGTTGTATTAAATATGTGTCCGCCACTGTAATTAAATATTTTCATTAATTTCCTCATAAAAATAGCTTTTATTTGAGAAATACCAGAAATATAATATATTAGAACAAAAGATTTTACCAGGTGTTCACATATTTACGTTCGTCGTCCCGTTAACTAATTTCCTTATGAAAATTTAAGAAATAACAGACAAATATCAGAAAATAACATTTTACTATTTTTAATTTCGTTATTAAAATATTTTTCATCTGAGAGATAACTGAAAAATACAAGACAATTTTATTTTTTTTAGGTGTCAACAGATATGTGTCTGCAACTGTAATTATATATTCCCACTGATTTGCTAATAAAAAGAGTTTTCGTTTGGGAAATAACATACAAATATCAGAAAATAAGTTTTTATCAGGTGCTCATATATATATGTGCACCGCTGTAGTTATATATTTTTTCCCGACTTCCATAGAAAAATTTATCTATCTGAGAAATAATAAACACATATCAGAATTTGTTTTTTTTTTGGTGCTCACATATTTATGTCCGCCACTGTAATTAAATATTTTCACTGATTTCCTCATAAAACTAGGTTTTGTTTGAGAAATATATCAGAAAATAAGATTTTATTATTACATATTACATATTTACGTCCTTCCCTGCAATCATATATTTTTACTTTCCTTATAAAAATAGCCCTCTTTTAAGAAATAACAGACAAATATCTGAAAATAATATTTTATCAGGTGCTAACATATTTCTGCATGTCCCTGTAATTATACTTTTCCACTATTTCGTTAGAAAAATAGTTTTAATCTGCGAGATAACTGAAAAATACAAGACAATTTTATTTTTTAGGTGTTAACAGATATGTGTCTGCTACTGTAATTATATATTCTCACTGACTTGCTAATAAAAAGAGTTTTCGTTTGGGAGATAGCATACAAATATCAGAAAAGAAGATTTTATCAGGTGTTCATATATATGTCCGCCGCTGTATTTATATAGTTTTCCTCGACTCTCATAGAAAAATGTATGTATCTGAGAAATAACAAAAACATTTCAGAATTTGGTTTTTTTTTGGTGGTCACATATTCATGTTCGCCACTGTAATTAAATATTTTCACGGATTTCCTCATAAAAATAGGTTTTGTTTGAGAAATATATCAGAAAATAAGATTTTATCAGGTGTTCATATACATATATATGCCCGCCGCTGTAGCTATATATTTTTCCCCCGACTTTCATAGAAAAATGTATCTATCTGAGAAATAACAAAAATATATCAGACATTTTTTTTTTGGTGGTCACATATTTATGTTCGCCGCTGTAATTATATATCATATATTGTAATATAATTATATTATATATCATATTTTCTCTCGTTTCCACGACAGTCGGTTCTACGTTACCGAAACGACCCGGATTTATATCCGGCCAAGGACTGTCACTCCAGCAGCATTCCCCGTATGTAAGTATGGGGAATGCTTATGCTGCTACAACAACATCATATTTTCTCTGACTTCCATACCATATTTATGATATAAAATGGTTTTCAATTGAGAAATATCAGGAGAACCTCACAAAAAATTGTTTTTTTCCGGTGTTAACTTATTTATTTCCCACACTGTACCTCTGAAAGAATTAAAATGGAACTGCATTTTAGCATTTCTATACAATAATGCTCAGTTTTACGAGTTCAGATATACTGGCACAAAAATATCTTGAATACCATGAATGTTATGCCCAATGCTTTGTTAATATCCAAATTTTAATCTTTTGATATTAGCTTTTATTTGTAAGCTTCGAGCGGCTGTTGGTTATTTCTAAACTCAGAAATAACGAAGAATCTAGTAAAAGTATCCACAAGGCCGTGAAACCGAAAGAAAGTTCTGCGTACACTCCTGAGGCAGAAGCATTTTTGCTGGGTAATTTAATTTTACTTAATAATTTTTTCTTGTGACGCTTTTTGACCTTCTTCTTGAGGTCGCTTTTTTACATTTTCCTTTATACGTTTGATATTCACAACCAGATCTTAAAGTATGATACATCGATGTTTTTGTCTCGAGAAGAACATTTTTCCTGTTCCAAAGTACATTGGCTTTGTCAGGTGGTGCGGTCTATAATCCATCCTTACAGATTATTTGTTAGCACTCACACAATTATTAGCCTAATACGGACACTTTAGCATCAATACATTTTCATACATTGATATTAATTTTTTTACACCAATAATTTCTTTTTAACGTTGGGTTATCTTAATTGCGTCGATTGAATTTCGTCTAATTTTTGTTTTGTTGCACGTTTTAAACTTAAGTGAAAAAATAATGTTTAACGATTTTTTATTACTTTGTATTTTTCGAACCTTTCTGTCTGCGATTAATATATAATATGTAATATACATATATAAGTTTGTGCATATTTACATATATTTACATACAAATGAGCATATTGAAATCATGTTCACACCTACATGCATACATACATACATACATATGCTCATATAATATAAACATTCTTTTTCGGCTTAAAGACAATGTGTAAATTGAAAGTGAAATTAATTGTAGGATTAATGAAGCACGAGGCGTGAACCGCTACGACCACAACCCCTACCATAACGCGCGTTGATTGTGTATATGTATGGGTGTGTGGTAAACCCAAGCGCACACACTTTGCTGGTAACTTTTCAGAGCGAATTGCTGGTGATTAATTTTATATGCTGTAAGTATGAGTTTTACGATTTTAATTTTACAAGTGGTTGCAAGACAACCGCTATGAATGACAGACAGGCAGGGTACGGCTGAAACTCTCCGCCTGAGTTGGCAACGGGAGTGGAAATGAAATGAAAAGTTTAATTTAAAGTAGTTACATAATAAGCAAATGCCAAAGCAACGAGCAGAAAATACAAAAAGGAAATAATAAAATATGAAATTCGAGAGCGCAGCAGTTCGTAGTTTATTGAAAAAAAAAAAAAATCCAAATGTTCTTAAGTGTTTTTCAATATTTCAGCTTTCTCCTATTTCCTCAGTTTCAATTTCTGTTTGGCAGCCATCCATCACTGCATCATTGCCAATAAATAAAACGTTTTGCCACTTGGGAGGAATTTCAAAGTGCGCTTTATATCTACTGCATGCACACACACACACACACATACATATACGCGCTTTTGCGTGTATTATGTGCTATCTACCTACGGCGGCCGCCAAAGTTCATGCTGGAGCTATCAATGTGCCAGATGCAGTTAGTTTTGGGAAACTACTTACAAGCGAATCAACTAAGTGATCGATTGTTATAAATATTTGTTGGAGCAATGCCATCTGACCGCTTGGCAAACCGAAAGCGGTTGAAGAATTTCAGTGAGATGTGGTTAGATATTTAAAGTAGAATTGAAAATATAAAAAGTTGTTCAATTTAGTGGACCAAAATGAAAATAGTAAGAGATTCGGTGGAAAAAGTTTACTTCTTTTGCTATGCACATACATACATATCTGCCTGTTTATTTTTCATTTGACCCTTTAAATGCACTTTCCATGGTTTGCTGCTTTAAGAAGAAAGGCTACTGTAGAAAGTTGAAAAAAATTTACTTTTTTCTGTTGCTTAAAATATGCTCTAGTGCTCCAAAATTGGCATACTAAAAGAGTTAAAGTGCGAACAGTTTTTAAATGTTTATATTGTGAATTTGGGAGTTTCCCCTTTCAGTCCGTTGGGTACTGTAACGAAAAAGATAGACGCATTTTTCTCGAAACCAAACTTTTCAAGTCGGTTGAACCAATAACTCGAAGAAATTTTGAGCTCAAGTGATTGACTTGAGATTTGAGTTAACAGTTTTTCTATGAAAATCGGTGAATATATATAGGGCCCGCCATCTACCGTTACGGATTTGAACTAGGTATTATTTGAAAAATGGTAACACTTAGCTGTCATCTGATTTAACAGAAAATTAGTTTTATTCTTCCGCTGAACGAAAATGGTTGTGTATACGCTCAAAGAACGCTGGGAAATATTGCGACATTACTTTGAAAATCATGGTAATGTTGCAGAATGTGTACGAAAATTACGTACGGCAATGGGAAGAAAAAAAGCACCGAATGAAGCGTATGTGCGTTACTTTGCGAGAAAAGTAAGAGAAACTAGGTTGCTTATTGACAAACCAACGCGTGACCGACCAAAAACCGTGCGTTAAAGACCAGTGTTATGCCAACAAACCAGCAACAACTGATGCACTGAAGACCAACATACGCGATGTCATAGCTGAAATACAGCCGCATACAATCGAAAATGTGTTGAAAAATTGGACCGATCGTATGGGATGGTGCATGGCTAGCCGAGGCAGCCATATGAATGAAGTTCAAAATAAAAAAAACAGTTTGGAAAAAGATTGAGTAGTTTCTTTTTTATAGCATTTTTAAATCCGTAAAGTTATATGGCGGACCCTGTATATATACAGTAGGGGACATATATATGTGAACACCTGTTAGAATATTAATACTTGATATATGTCTGTTATTTTTAGAATGAGAACTACATATTTTTTTAAAGAAGCCAGTGAAAATATGATACATAAATACAGCGGAGGACATATATATGCTAACACCTGGAAAAGTAAAAATTTGTTTAGTTTTCAGTTATCTCTCTGATGAAAACTATTTTTAAGAGAAAATATATATTTACAGCAGCGGTCATAAACATGTGAACACTTGTTAGAATACTAATTTCAGATATTTGTCTGTTATTGCTCGAATGAAAACTATTTATATGAAGAAATCACTGCAAATACATAAAGAGGGGGGATATATATATACTATATATAACCTTGTTGATATATATATACTAATATAACCTTGTTAACCTTGAAAAATAAAGGGGCGTATATACATATACATATAGTATGTTAACCTTCAAAAATAAATTTCCTTGTAATTTTCAGTTATCTCTCAGACGACAACTATTTTTACAAGGAAACTAGTGAAAATATATATTACAACAGCGGACATAAATATATGATCACTTGATAAAATCTTATTTTCTGATACCTGTTTGTTATTTCTCAAGTGATAACAATTTTTTTAAGGAAACCAGAGAAAATGTATAATTACAGCGGCGCACATAAATATGTGAACACCTGTAAAAATATTTTTTTTTTATCTTCTTCAGTTATCATGCACTTGTAAACTGCTTTTACAAAGAATTTAGTGAAAAAGTATAATTACAACACCGGACATATATATGTGTACACCTGATAAAATTGCACTTTCTGATATTTTATTGTTATTTAGCAAACTAAAACATTTTTCTATGAAAATTAGTGAAAAAATATGCTTACAGCGGTGGACACAATAATGCCAAGAACTAGCAAAAATCAGATTTGTTATTATTTTTCTTCTTATTTGATTGTTAATTCTCTAATGAAAATGTTTTTTTATATAAACATCAATGAAGATTTATAAATAAAATACTATATAAAAGTATTTTCAATAGAGTCGAATTTTTTTACATGCTAAGAATTCTATAGGGTGGTTAAGTTTTAAGGGCCGGTGTTGATTTTGAACAAACTACAATTTTTTTAAGAAATTATTTTCATATCTCTCTTTATTATGATAATATTGATATGACTTAATTACGTATAGAAAAAAATATTGGCCAAATGGCCGCCACGGACTCGGGGGCACACCTCCATCCGATGGTCCAAATTTTCGATGACGCTGAGGCATAATTGAGATTCTATGCCGTTAATGTGCCGAATTATCTCATCCTTCAGCTGTTGAATTGTTGCTGGCTTATCGACGTACACCTTTTCTTTCAATTAACCCCAAAGAAAGAAGTCCAACGGTGTCGTAGACGTTTAGGTGTGGTTCACATTCAACAAAGGCCATTGAAATTTAACCACCCTTTAGAAAAAAATGTGTCTTTACAGCTGCAGTGGGAAAACTCCATATTTCATGGGAAACCATTCTGAATCACGGAGCAACTGCAACAGTTGGGTGAGAATTAGTATTGAAAGAAAATATATGGAACATATCCCTCCGTCCTCCGTATACCGCTGCGCCTTAGGCTGTGACACGTGTCCTGTAGCGCTTGTAGCGTACACAAAAGCAAAGTAGCCAATTTTTTACACAATAAGAAAATAATAAAAAATAAGCTTGGAGTAGTGTATTATAATCAATAAAAAAGCGCAGTATGGCATTAAGCATAATTAATGAAATGAAAAATTTCGAAAAATGTGGGTGACTGTTTTTTTCAGTTTTTTGGGTTTTTAGTTTTTTTTTGTTTTTGTAGCCTCAAACCAATATTGCCAAAAAATATAAATGATGGTGTTTTCGAAGCCAACTTTAAGCTGTGACAAATATTTATAACGAAAAAAATTGAATTTTCTTCCAGGATGGTCAAGGATAAATATTTTAATTCTCCCTCGAGGGCCAAAATATACTTCAGGGAACTAAATTTCAGCTGCTATGCCGGCTAAGTCAAACTTTCCTCCTATGTGACGAGATATCTGCTGGTCTCGGTCGCAGTGATATTTTTACTGCCTGTCAAGCCTTTTACGTATTTGGGTACTGAATTAATTAGAAAAAGTTGTCTTCCAACAAGAAGTAAAATTCGCAAACTTAGCACCAGCTTTACGACATACCTCCCACACATTAATTCTTTAGCGGTCTTTTGACCCGCAAAATTGCTACCAAGCTTAAAGGAGCTAACAAAAGTCAATTATTAAATAGAAACAATCCTTTCGCACACACTCACACACTAGATGTATAATCGTACATACATACAAGCATATGTATGTGAGAATATCAGTGTAAGCGTGTTTTCCCATTCAAGTTTCCCCAAAGGGTTACTGACGAAGCTATCGAAAATTCGAGTACAGCGGTGCAATCTGCGATAAGGACACAACCGCACAAGTGCCACTACACAGAAGGATGTCAAAAAGGCAAAAAGAGCACACGGAGCTGTTCACAATCAAGCAATACGAGTATCACATCTCTATATGTTTACTATGAATTTGCAAAGCAGTAGTTTGTAATAATAAATATATATAAAATATAGTATATATGTACGTAAAATATGTGTATGTATGTGCGAGCTTTGGCAATGTTCAACCTTTACTAGAGTATGTACGTGCATATGTATGAGTGTAAGCATTCACTGCGGTTCATATCGGCGCTTGAACTTTGAGGTGCGAAATCGAGCGAAAATCGCAAAAGCTAATAAACTGCGTTTACCTTTGCCAATGTTGGTGAAACGGAGCAGCTCACACAGCGCAGCAAGTCAGGACGACACACTTGCATTAAAGAGTATCGTTTGTGGGTCCTTACTACGAGTATATATGTGTGTGTATATAAAAGTGTGTATGTATGTGCTTATCGAAGTGTGCGTTTGTGTCCAAATACACGCGCGTTTATTTGTGATGTTGTGGTGTGGATTAATGGTGTTGTGGTGACCGTGCACCAGATCGCCTGACAAGCTAGCTGACACTGCGCACCCAATGAGCTGGAAACTATGTAGGATATCGTGCGCTCAAGTGGCCGAGTCAATGAGCATTCAGTCAGTTGGTAGCCTAAAAAAGGTCAAATGGCTATATTGGTACATTGGCCAGCTGGTGCCATGACTTTGCCACAGTAATTATTATTTAAAATTAAATCTTTGAAAATTTTAGGTTAAAAGCTGTTTGTGGGTAGGGCAAAAGTTTAATACGAAGCAGGAGACGTATGATGTGTATTTTATCAAAAAAATTGGTATTTAAGCATTATTTTGAGATTTTTAAATAATATAACAAGAAATTCCTGAGGTTTATTGCATGAAATTGAAATTTGAATTGGTTGAGCCAGGAAGCACCAAACGACTTGGTGGCTCCTAAAACACTCGGGCTAAAAACCTAGAGACAGAGACAGAGACAGAGATAGAGACACGGACAGAGACAGAGACAGAGACAGAGCCAGAGACAGAGACAGAGACAGAGACAGAGACAGAGACAGAGACAGAGACAGAGGCAGAGGCAGAGGCAGAGACAGAGACAGAGACAGAGACAGAGGCAGAGACAGAGACAGAGCCAGAGACAGAGACAGAGACAGAGACAGAGACAGAGACAGAGACAGAGACAGAGACAGAAATAGAGACGGAGACAGAGACAGAGACAGAGACAGAGACAGAGACAGAGACAGAAATAGAGACGGAGACAGAGACAGAGACAGAGACAGATACAGAGACAGAGACAGATACAGAGACAGAGACAGAGACAGAGACAGAGACAGAGACAGAGACAGAGACAGAGACAGAGACAGAGACAGAGACAGAGACAGAGACAGAGACAGAGACAGACACAGAGACAGAGACAGAGACAGAGACAGAGGTAGTTAGAAATATGGGAATTTCCCAGATTCCTTTGTTAAATCTGTAAATATCCTCCAGTTTTAGAGAAAGAATATTACTCATTCTCATAACATCAGAACCCAAAACTCTTAATCTTGCTCTAGCAAAGGCAGAATACTCACAGAGAAATTGCTAAGTAATATCCGCCTCCTACATTGGGTCCTCAATGATTCCAATGGTGGTCTTATGCTGACCCCATGGTTTGTGTCCTGTAATAATACCAAACTACCAAGTTTTAGTAGAAAGTTTAACAGTTTTCTGCTCGGACTTGTCACAAAAGACTCTGCAGTTCTGCAGCGTTTTAGACCACCGCTCTTTATGTAAATAGCATACATAACCGCTGATCCAATTAATGATTCCTGCGGAACTGATTCCGATTATTGGTTCTGGCCCTTGTGGAGGAACCGCTGATCTACGGTAGGATAATTCATCGGGAATTTCGATTCCTTGAACACCGGAGTGTCCTGGAACCCATATAAGTACAAGCTTCTTTTGTCTTGTGACCGATTTGAGCTTCTTCTTACATTCTTGAACAATCTTTGAGGTTTGCTTCGCATTCTCCAGGGCCTTGCAGCCTGTGCAGCCTGACTGTCACTAAAAACTCCCGCTCCATCTGCTCTCGATTATCCCTTCGGCTACTTTCAGGACTGCAAAAATTTCGGCTTGGAAAACAGTTGCCAATTCCCCATAACATAATCCGGAAAACATAATCGTAAAACGACTTTTGGTTTTGATTACAAAAACTCATTTGCCGGCTGTTGTTTTTTATTTCTGCAATAATGATTAGTTTGTAGGTTGTGTTTTTTTTTAGCAGAAATAATCAATATTTTAAGAGTTATGACTTTATGATCATAAAAATGCTTATTTTCAGTAATAATTTTTTTTGATATTTGTTCTCCCAGAAATAAAAACAAAGTTTTTAGTTTAATAACTTTGGACCATCGAAAAACTCAAAATCCCACACCTCACCTAAACTCACTTCAATTCCACCTGAAGTCACCCCAACTTACTGCAACTCACCTCAACTGACCTTACTTGAAATTCAGCTTTGTTTTTTTTTTTTTCATTTACAATTTTAAAACTATGATTAGCTCCCGTGGTAAAAGAATTTGATAATTCAAATTAGTGCTGAGATTTGAGATTTCAAAATTTTACTAATCCACCGAAAAGAAACTTTTTTCTCGAACCGAATTCTACTTTACGTACCACATTATTATCGCTCCCTACTATGAAACTCTCTTTATTAAGAGTTTTGAAAAGAGAGTAAATTGTTATTGAGCTACTTCGCTGAAGCTGCAAACGAACTGGTGATTATATTCTTTAGCTACTTAGATTGAAGAGAAAATAGAAAAACTTCAACGGCTTACAATCTCTAAGATTTTGTTTTTAAATAAACTCAAATAAGCTGAAGCGAGTAAACGAAGAAGTCTTAGTCGTCTGTAATTCTTCTTCTTTCTATCAGTTTCCAGCTCTTCACAAAGTATTTTGAATTTCCTTCTCTATCAGCTAGAGGGCTCCAATCCAAGGTCAAACAACTGCCGCCTCTTTTTAACCTCATAACTCCCCAATTCAGTCTCAAAGTACTACTTTTCAATTTATTCATGCTGACCATAACAAGTAAAGAAGTTTTTTTTTTTTTTTTTTGTTTTGCTGAACTGTCCATCTAATTCATTGCCTCTTACTGACACTTCATCTTCGTCTCTCTAACTAGACATCTTTCATTTCGCAATGCTTCTTGCGAAGGTATCAACATTGAAGTTGTGCAAAAACTTCTTGGCTTGTTGTGTTGTCAACCATGTGAAATGCGACCATGAAAAACTGAGTTTTCACCCAACAGCAGAAAAAAAGTATCATGAAACACACACACTACGGAAATATGCACGAAAGGACACAAACAATATGGCACTCCGGCACAATTGACTGTAACCAACCGCAAAGGCATAGCTTCCGAGCACCAAAAGCAGAACGCGCATCGCGCAATTCACAGTGATGTAGGAAGGGTAAAATGTGTTAAAAAATGAGTATATATTATATATTTTGTGTATTTAAAAATATATATTTATTTATTTGTATAATATTAGAGTGCATCAGTCACTGAGGAAATGAACTAGCCAATATCTCAGCCGTAACATTGAATGATTTCAAATAAAATTTATACTAAAGAAGACAGCGATAAGAAGGGAAATTGGATCAGTAACTTGCACGTAAATTTCAGTAAGAATAGAAGCTCACAAGTTCATCATCTTGGCACGATTCTATTCAGAAGTTAATATTTCTTTTATGCATCAGCCACTCACGAATTTATCTGTGACCTACCAAAATTCAGCCATGCATGAAAATATTTTGTGATCTCTTTATTTCGTAGGCATCTTTCACTCAGCTCATGAAAAGTTTGTGAAAAATAATGCTGAAAATACTCACTTAAAAAGCCTATCGACCTGATGAAGGAACTTCGTAGTTGTGTGGTTCAATTGCCTCTAATTTTCGTTGCATTTTTTCGAAAGCAGCTTTCGTTTATTTTTGGACCTCTGAGATTTCCACATTTCAACATTAATTTTATAGATTATGATTTTCTTCGTGTGAAAACTAGGACTTTAATGAGACGATGGTAATCAGTAGCCAATCTGTACTACGGTGAACGACTTTCAACTTTTGGTTGATAGCAGCAAATCTTGAAAGGAGCTAATGTAAAAGTATTGGTATTAAATTTTCCCAAATTCTAAATTCTGACGCTTACAAACATGTGTTGGCCTCAGCACTAACCTTCAGCACGCCAAATGTAAAAGACTGCGATGCGCCTAATTGTGGTCTAAAAAAATCTGACGGCGGCGGCCGTAGCCGAGTGAGTTGGTGCGTAGGTTCAAATTTCCGTGCATGAAACACTAAAATGATAGATAGGCAATATTCTCGACAGGCAATGGCAAACGTCTGTGTGAATTTTTACCATGAGAAGCTCCTCATAAAAAACATTTGCCTATCGGAGTCGGCGTAAAACTGTAGGCCACTCTGTTTGTGGAACAACATCAAGAGCCCCACCACAAATAAGAGACGGTCAAACACCCAAAGAGAGTATAAGCGCCAATTATTTACTTTTAAAAAGATCTGAAGCATTTCTCCTAGATGTCTTAAGTGAGTCATTACTTCCGATGTGTACGCCTTCCCTTTCATATAATCTCTTGACCCACTCTATACGGCAATCTGAAATTGGCTTTATGCTACGAGAAGACGTTCTTTGAGAGATTTATAATCGGTAAAGCGGGTTCTATGCTGTAGTTTTTTAAAATAGATGTAAAGAAAGAGAAGAGTCTGCAGACTCACTCTGAGACTAACCGGCGCCAGTTGGACAAACCAAGTGAAGCCAAGCCCTTTTTCATTATTATTAAGGTCGATGATGTCAATATCATCGGCACACGCCAACAATTGTATGCTCTTATAAAAAAATGTGTCTGAGTGATTTAGTTATGCAGCTCGTACGATCCGTTCCGGCCTCAGGCTAAAGAAGTCACACAATAGCGAGTCACTCTGTCTTAAATCTTGTTTGGTATGCAACGGCTCAGAGAGGTCCTACCCTTCTTGCGGCGCTACATGTGTTGACCCACGTCATTTTGCATAGCCGTATTAGTTTTGCGGGGATACCAGAATTCATACATTGCGTCATATAGGCAACTTCTTTTCGTGCTGTCGAATGCACCTCTGAAATTCTGCAACATAGGCATCAAAAATTGAGCACGCTTTGACAGGACAACCATCAAACCATGCGGGCATTTATTCCATTGCTTAAAAACAGAAAAGTAGCAGAAAAAACAGATCTAAGTCGTATAATTCTAACTATTCTACTGCGTTCTGGTAAAATATTATAGAACGCGAGTTTCCAGTGACTCAAAAATAGCGTAGATATTTTACAATTTTTTTTCTCACTGACGGTCCTCCATTTGTTATATGGAGGTACAAAAAAAGCAACGAGTAACTTCTAGCTAGCATTACGAAAATTCAGTGTGCCATAAAACTGCATACTAGAATTTTTTCTAGAAACTTCGAACAAAAAGTTAAAAGTTTATAACGAAAATTTGTTGAATATTTTTCCAATTTGCACAACAACTTGTACTGGTATGGTTTTTGTAGGAGAATGAACTACATTTTCATAAGAAAACTATTAAAATTAAATAAGAGATAAACCTTCTATATTTCATTTATATAAATCAGCGATAAATCCAATGTCAGGATGTGCCGTACTTAGTTGAACGCAGTCAGACACAAATTGAAAAAATCGTAGAAAAATGTTTAATTCACCTAAAGTATACACAGTACTCTTCTTCTGCCGCAAAACAAATGCCCTCAATCTGATCACTTTTGGACAACATCAATCTGTCGCACAATATTTTAGACTCACATATCAACTGCATAATATTTATATGCGAATGTAGAGAAATTAACCGGCATTCAGTGCTTTGGTGTTTTATTTCACTGACCGCTGCACTGTATGCTGTTTTATGCAGCCACTGCAGTGCATTGCTTGGTCACAGCTAATAAACGGGTTGATGAATGGACCTGCTAACGAACTGAAAACACAGTCTCGCACAAAACAAAATTCACGAAAGAATACTTCTACTATATTACGAATGCTTTTTTATAATGTTTGTGTTGCGGGTATTGTATCATACATACAGATCCGTAAAGGGTGGTTAAATTTCAAGGGCCGATGTTGAAAGTGAACCACACCTAAACGTCAAGATTGTTGCTGCATTTCATTTAATATTTTTCAATATCAGACTAACTCAATTTGAATGATGGAAAGATACACAATCGGGCAACCCCTTAAAGTTATTCGGGCTTATTACGAAAACGGGCGTTCAAATCAAAATGCATATCGTGCACTTCGTGAAGAAAATCATCTTCAATGATGAGGCACATTTTCACCTCAGTAGATTCGTCAATAAGCAGAATTGCGCATTTGGGCGAATGATAATCCAAGAGTGATTGCCGAAAAACCAATGCACTCACAAAGAGTGACTGTTTGGTGCGGTTTATGGGCCGGCGGCATCATTGGGTCGTATTTTTTCCAAAATGAGGCCAATCAGGCAGTTACTGTGAATAGTGTTCGCTATCGTGAGATGATAACGAACTTTTTATGGCTCGAATTGGAAGATATGGATGTGGACGATGTGTGGTTTCAACAGGACGGTGCCACTTGTCACACAGCTAACGAAACAATGGCTCTTTTGCGCGAAAAATTTGATGGCCGAATAAGCTCACGTCGCGGCGATGTCAATTTGACACCGTTGGACTTCTTTCTTTGGTGCTATTTGAAAGAAAAGGTGTACGTCGATAAGCCAGCAACAATTCAAGAGCTAAAGGATGAGATAATTCGGCACATTAACGGCATAGAACCTCAATTATGCCTCAGCGTCATCGAAAATTTGGAACATCGGATGGAGGTGTGCCGCCGAGACCGCGGTGGCTATTTGGCCGATATTTTATTCCATGCGTAATTGAGTTATACCAATATTATCATAATAGACAGAAATGGCAATAATGTAGAAAAACAAGGTATTTTATTCAAAATCAACACCGGCCTATGAAACTTAGCCACCCTTTATATGCGGAAAAGTATATTTTTAGTTCTTTGGAGTTGCGGTCATTTTTGTACAGCTTTGGGATGCCAGCAGATGTATATTGTCATACAACCGAAGATATATGTACACACACATATAAATTTATGTAGTTAAGATTACCCACACAAGCAACTAGGATTTCCTGATATGCTAGTGCCGGTTCATGTGCAGATGTGCACACATTCATTTTCATTAAACTCCATTACGAAAAAGTAGTGTATTTTCCAAAGACAGATTAATTAAGACTGCAGAGGTTTGAAATTGATAAAGGGTTAACAGCGTTCTGAGGTTTTTAGAGACTTGTGTTTTTTTTTTTTCTAATTAGTATAGAGTTTAAAAAAATTTAGCGCCAAAGGCTTCAGTTCCCTATTTGCCGCAGCGCCCCACAGCTACTCATAGAGTAGCTTAGAAATATTTCAAACCGTTTTTCTCGGAACCACATTTCGCAAAGCCAGCAGATAGAGTACTTGTACACTGTTGCACTATTTGACTTGGATCTATGGCAAGTTCGAGCCTTCGCAGCAAAAATTGTAATGCGTCTGCACCACATCGATTGAGAGCGCAAGGCACTGCAGCAATCAACAGCAGCAGCACCAGGCGTAGCATCACCATTAGCAGCAGTGCAGTGGAGTCGGACCGAAATTGACGTACCGGGGAACCCCACAGACACTTGAGCCTTTGGCTCGCAATGACATACGTGACGTAGAGACACAAGAAGACGTGCCTATAGCATGAAATTGGCTATAAATATGGTGGACCCAGACGTGGTGAACAGAATTGGTCCCTTTCATGGATGCCGTTCTAGGCCTTACCGAAGTAATGCTGAAAATAGTCCCGGGAGGGCAGTCTCCCCAGAAGAAGAGGAGGGAACCTTTTAGTGGCCACACCACTAAGCGCAGTAAACGACGGTCGCTGTAAGTGCAAAGACATTTTGAACCCTATATCACCCACAAAAACAAACTATGTCTCGTAGCTTCACACGTAAATTTTATTTGCAAGTATTTTCGTAGTTCACTTGAGCATCAACTGGAGTAGAGCTTAACTTAATCTCTGTACTCCGTCGCTGAATTGTAACTAAACAAAATGGCGTCCGCCATCTCACGAATACTTAAGTCTCAGAGTCTAAGCTCTTGCTCGTTATTTTGGTCAAAAACTTAATTAAACTTAAACATAATTTATTCTATAGACCTCTAAAAATAATAATAAGCCCAGCTTTGGCTCCCCTCACACCCAACCGATACAAGGAGCAAAAAGTGATCGGCAAGAGGTGGAAGTTGATCACCACTTTCTGCTACTCGATCTAACCAAAGCTCGTTAGACATATTCTACTATATGGGGTGTTCGCATGCTGATCCGACTTGAATAGAGTGGTTTAACTTAAACTTCTTTTGAAGGTTTAAAGATACCACATGATCCATACCGAGCGAAGCTATTTATGCGATTGCAAATCCCCTGCCACTAAACCGAGCAAGATATCAAAAGACAGCTTTCGTTGCCCTACGCTTGAGAAAAACATTCCAGTGGTTTCTTAAAACCTTGGGTTACTCGAGTATACTAAAAATGTTTGGCTTTCTTTTGAGCATCACAAATTGGCAGCCGCGGTTCCTGAGAACAATCTCGACAAAAAAATGCGAAGCTGGAAAGAATGGAGGGGCATTTACTGTACTCTAAGTGGTAAGGTAGCCAGCTGCTTAGATGACTTTAAACTTGACGGTAGAGCATGGGGTGGTGACTTCTCGTGAAGTCCACGCCAAAGTCTTTATCTTCGATTACTTGGGGGTCTCAGCATTTTACAAGCTGAAGTATGAGCCATTTTGTGCGTTGTGATACAAATTGGAACTAAAACTATAAGAAGAGATATTTTCACATTTGGTGGCAGTTCGGTTGCAATTACACTGGTCTCTCGCTTATTTCTGCTGAAGATGTCCAAGCGGAATAGTTTCACTTCGTTTGGGCTCCAGGTCATAGGCACATAGTGATGAGATTACAAGATAAGCTACCACCAAGTAGTTTCTTTCTTCAAAGGTACGCAGGGGTATACCGTATACCACGAGATGTGTACTCCCTGAGAAGTTAGGAGGTATTCTTTGCTATCGGAATGCTTTCTAGCCACTTATTAATAAGCAAGCCTGTTGGGTGTGCTTTTTTGAAAATGCTGCGGAAGCTGTAAGAACTATGATGAGCAAGAAATTGTCTCTCTTCTCTGTTTAATCTTTCACTTCTCTGTGCTGTACGGAGACGAGCTTCGGTATCACGTGAATCCGTTTTCCCCGCGCTAAAAAAGGTGGCGAATATTAGCCAAAAAGGACCGAAAAGATGATACTTTAGGTGTTATTTTACTAGAAATCCGTCCGCTCCTGAAATAATTATAAATAAGTCCGATTTCGATTATTGATGTTTTGTTCATTTCGTATTTCAGGAATCCGAACATACGTACTCTGAATGGTGGTCACGCACCAAACCATTCGGCCATCAGTTACTCCTTAAGTATGTAAAACTAATGATCGGCTGGGTTGGGCTGAGCGATATGCCTTTCTTATGGTTGCATTTGGCGAAATGTCTCAACTTTCTCCACGCTGGAGTAGCACCACATTCAAGGAGCAGGTATCTTGGAGCCTCCGGTAATTGGTCGCAGAAACGACACGATTCATTGGAATATATCCCAATTCTGTGCAGACGATTGCGTTACCTGCAATGGACTATGGGAATACCCGTGAGCAAACACCGGTTTATCCTAAGGGAAGATTATGAGTTTTCTGAACCATTTTTTCATTGTACTCCCAATAAGGACTTCACCTGGCGTAGTTCCATAACTTGGTATCAGCTAACCTACCTTAGGTTTACCTTTTCACATCCAACCTTCTCTTGATGGTATGTTGTCCCATAGCAAGGAAGGGCTCACGTTCTTTTGATAACGAGGCTGCAGCCTCTCTAGCCAATGCGTCCGCTACGGCATTCTCTTAAGTAGTTCTTAAGTTTAATAAGGAAGCTGGGTAAGGATGAGATACTGTGATGAATAGAGGACACAAAATACCATTAGGTCGAAATGCAAACCTCAAATTTATCTATCTATCTAAATTTAAAGTTTTTTTTTTTTTAACTTGCAAAAGCCAAAACATTTATTTATTCGAATTTTTCGTTAGCCCTTTTACAGTGTATTTGCTTAAAAATTAAATTGTTTCGCATTACAACTTCAAAGCTGGCGACTTCAACGAAAAAAAAAAAACAAAAAAAAAAACATTTGCAAGAAAACAAAAAAAATTGTCTTCACAAATTTACCCTCTTCAATTAGCATTCCCAAAACTACATACATCTACTCATCTCGATTGCGAGCCCTCTTAACATTCCCACTCTCAATTACTTACGGTCTCACACAGCAAGTTAATTTTCTCCTCGTCCACTCATTCAGTATTTTGCTTTGTTTTTCTCGCGTGAAGCGCGTACCCGAAACAAAAGTTAAGAATCCCTTTATTGCCGCCGCTTCGAAATAAATTATGAGTATTGAATAAGTGAGAAAGTGAAGTATGTTTGTTTTGTATGCTTGTATGTTTGTGTAATATGCCTGACAGAAGAACACCACTCGACCAGCCGAAGCGAAAGAACACAAAAAAAAAAAAAAAAATGCCGAAAAAATTAGTAAATATTCACAAAGTGTACGCCGCACATCAACAGCATCATTATCATTATTTTTTATTACATTAGCATAACAACAGCAACAATAATATCTCGTAACAGTTATAGCAATAAGAAAAACTTCAACAAGGCTTAGTAAATAGTAGCATAAGAATTTCCTCCTCGCTCTCTGCACTGGCACTGCCTACCGAAATGTGTTGACGCTGGGCTTAGTGTGTACTTGGCGAGAGGTAGGTAAAGAGAAGCAGGCCATGCGTGCTCAAAAAGTTCAGCAATCAAAACAACAACTATGGTATAACAGTTATATAAAAGAAGGCCAAGGTAAAATGGACTGGTGAAGTTGCGGGTGGAACGCGAAGTGTTGCATGAAATGAGCGTATCTGGGCGAAATGACTTGCGAATAAAATCAAAGTGTGCAAATGAGACTGAAGCCAGACGCAGGCAGACAGTGAGAAGTTCATGTGGATATATTTATATGTATGTATGTTAATCTTAAGCGCCTCTTCTGACCTTTCAAATTGCAACCATCCCTTGGCTATATCAATGGAAAAAGTAAGCATTCAGCTGCTTAGGCCAGCGCATGAAAGAGAATTTTTGATTTTCCAACTACTGGAAGGAAGCTGAGACGGAGTCTGGAGTTTTTTGAAATAATTGTATGGTGAAATTCTCGCTCCAACTCTGGTTGAAAGATTTTACAAATATTATTTATGTCCGATTCGGCGAACATAGTAGATGATTTCATGCAAATATTCCAGTAACGATTCAGGCTCGATGTTGAAGGTTGTTCAGCATTACTTTGCGCTACTGCAGCAATATTTTGAACAGAACGTCCAATTTTTGGTCTGTCAGTCCTTTTTCTATCCTCGACGAAACTAGTTTTTTTAAATTTTTTTGCAACCTTTGAAATGTCGAATCATTCGGACGATTGTTCTTAAAGATCGAGCCAATTAACAAATGTCAAAGGTGATATAAAAAAGGTACCGTCTAGGAATTACTCCCCACTGACATAGGTATAGAGTTCAAACGCTCACACTCTGGCAGGCAAGATGGAACTGTGAACGGTATGGTAGATGGACGGTATGGTAGAGAGACTAATACCCAATCTAAAAAAGTGGATAGAAAGAAAGCACGGTGAGGTTAACTATTATCTCACACAGTTTTTGTCCGGACATGGTTCCTTTCGCAAGTATCTGTTTCGAATGGGAAAAGTGAGCCAACCAAACTGCATATATGGAGATACTGAGTATGATGATGCGCATCACACCTTCTTTAAATGCGAGAGGTGGAATGTAGAGAGAACAGGTCGAAAAAATGATGATAGACGAAGAAAAATGGAATGCCGTTGCAAATTTTGTGGAGGATATTATCCGAAAAAAAGAAGAGCGAAATGGAAAGTTATGCCGAAGAGCATTGATCATAGGTTTCTCAAAACAGGCGACCCTAGACGCAGGGTGAGTAAGTAAGTGTCCTTCTTAGGACGCCCTCGTGGCTCTCTACCTCGAATCAAGGCGGAAGCAGTCCCGGGGTGGAGGGAAAAATCCAAGAGAAGTGGAGGGATATTTTTAGTGGAATCACCACACACGTAAGAGCGACGGTAACTATATGGTGCGAAGGCATTTTTAACCCAACCGCACCGCCGAAAAAAAAAAACAAAAAAAAAAAATGATATATAGGAGTTACTTTTGAATGACCCTTTGGGTAAGAAAACATATTGAGTTTTGCTCATATTCGATATACATGCATATCGCACGCAGGATGGCTATAAGACTTAAGTGATCAAACACGAATTACGGTCACGATAAAATCTTGGCTAGCACTTTGGAGCTTACCGGACTGGTGGACTATGCACTCCCGCCTACCCATTACAACGTTCGCGGCGCCCCTACCTGCAAGGCAAGAGTGGGAACGGGGCGATGTGAGACAGGGCGAATCTATCCATGTATGCACAGATGGTTCAAAGCTCGAGGGCAGGGTGGGCGGAGGTGTATAAATACTCCGAATATCAGGGGATCTCTTTCAGTTTTCGGTTCCCGACTACTGTAGCGGCTTTCAGGCTGAACTGATGGTAATAATGAAAGCCGCGTCACTGTGCGATATCCGGAAATGATATCTACTTTTTCACTAATAGCAAAGGCGCGATAAGCCCCTCACAAAACAGTCGACAACCTCCTAGGTGGTCATAGAATGTCGCACATCTCTAAACGAGATGGCTGAGTCATTTCACCTAAAGATAATGTGGGTTCCTGGCCATCGCGAAATTGCAGATAACTGCACTGCCGATTAACAATGCCATTGTCTAAGTACCGATGCACCGATGAATAGATAGACAGTTGCATAGGCATACCCTTACAAACATGTAAGCTACTTATCCTTGAAGAAATCATAAGAACAGCGAACGAAAGATGGCTTAATGAAACCACCAGCAAAACCGGCCGACAATTGTGACCGACTCTCAATGCTAAACGCACAGAATCTCTGCTAACCCAAAATAAGCACAGTCTTGGCACACTGATTTCAGTCGTAACGGGGCAGTACTAAAAGGCAGACACGTCCAAAAGGTGGATAATTTCTGTAGAAGTTGTCTAGATGAGGAGCAGGAAGAGACAATCTCGCTTTTAATGCACTGGAAGATCTCCGTTCTACAGAAGTAAGGGATATTCTAAAACTTTTGAAAATCACATACTGGTTTTAGCAGAGATAGGGGCAAGCTCAACTTGCAGCATCCCAACGGACTATGAGCCTGAGTGTGTCCCACAGGTCACCCGTTTCAACCTAACCTAGCCTTTGCTCATTTTATATGCTTGCTAAAAAGATACTTTTATTTAAACGACCCTGTTTTACTACTTCCGCATTTACGTTTTCTTCACTCAAAGAATCCAATCTCAGTACCATAAAAACTACAGTTAGTAACATAAATAAGTATACAGGAGCCTGATTTATGGAATTGTTTGACGCTAAAGCTTTCCTAAATATGTACCGTTACCCACGCTTTGCTTTGTCTTGGAAGCCAGCCACATTTATGTCACAAAAGTTAGTATACAGCAAACGATTGTTCAGTTAGCATAACATTTATTTTTACGCATTGATTAAAAAGTTAAAACTATTGAAAGGAAATTATTAAAGTGAGTATAAAAATGTATGGAAGTAAGTTTTGTATTAATTTTTGCGACATTTTTAGTAATGTCACCAAGAGGAAAGAAGATTTCTGATGATTTAAAAAAACTGATTATAAAATATCACAAAGAACATAAATCATTGCGAGAAATCGGTCGTTTGATAGATAGGAGATAGGAGGACAGTTCAAAAGATTGTGAATAAATATAAAAGTGCGGGAAGCACCACTAATAAAGAGCGTTGTGGACGTCCGCCGCTCTTAAGCCCCAGAGAAAAAAGCTTAGTCATACGGAAAATCAGGACAAACCCCAAAATAAGTGCCCCCAAATTGAAATCTGAAGTTTAAAATGAGACTGGAAAACAAATTAGCAGCCAAACCATTCGTGGGATTTTGCATAGTGCTAGTTATCATGGGCGCAATGTTAGGAAAAAGCCCTTCTTGAGTAGTGTCAATCGGATTAAACGGATTTCATTCGCCAAAGATCATGGAAAATATGACCAAATGTTTTGGAACCAAGTCATATTTTCTGATGAGTGTAAGCTCAGTATCTGTGGATCTGATGGCCGTGAAAAAGTTTGGAGAAAAGTTAACGCGGAATTGGATCCAAACAATATGGCCGGTACTGTGAAGCATGTAGGGGGCTCTGTGAGGGTTTGGGGATGTATGGCTGCAAACAGGGTTGGAAACTTGGTATTAATCGAAAATAATATGGATGGATATGGTTATTTAAATATTTTGAAAAACAATTTAAAAGAAAGCGCTACAAAATTAGGCCATGGAGGAACGTTTATCTTCCAGCAGGATAATGACCCCTAGCACACATCCTACATTGTACGAGAGTGGCTGTTATACAATGTGCGAAAACAGCTGAAAACACCGCCACAGTCCCCGGGCACGAACTCAATCGAACATTTATGGGAACATTTAAAGCGGCAAATACGTAAACATCCGATTAGAAGTAAGGAACAACTGAAAAACGTTCTTCAAGAGGAATGGAATAAAATACCACCAGCCGTAACTGAAAACTTGGTGAAATCAATGCCATGACGACTTAAAGCGATTGTAAAGTCTAATAGTTAACCTACCAAATACTAGGATTTGATTTTAATTATGTTTTTGATTTCACAAATTAATAATATGATGAACTGTAAACTTACTGTTGAAATATAAATTTTTATAAAGTTTAATATAAAAGGCTATAATTTTTTTTGCTTTTTAAAATTTTGTCATTATTTGGATTAAATATGATTTTTGTATTTCATCCATGTAAATAAAACACAATTTTGTTATAACTTAGGTTGTTTGAAGGAATCGATTGGGGGAAAATTGAAAACGTCTCCGGTGTATACTTACTTCTGTTACTAACTGTATAATATTTTTCAGCAGTATTAAAGAAAATATCCAAGGCAAGCACTTTTGCAATTATCTGTAAAATTTAAGCGATTTGACCTCAGAGAATTTTTCTTCGTTCAAGCCTCATCTGAAAATATGAAACTAATTGTATTGCGGGGCTGATTTGTTTTTAACCAGAAGCTAATAACATTTTTTATTATTTCTTTTATTTCCTTGCACTCGTTCAGTTGTTGCCTTTGTTAATTCCACTTGAAGCAAATCGTTATTGCGATATTTTTATGACTGATGGCAAACAAATGAGAAATAAAAATATCTGCTAGTTGCGCCTTAGAGTAAAATGAAGATTGCTGAAATCCGCTTATAGCATTATTAAGCAAACAACAACACCATTATTACAAGAGTTCAAGGAAACGGAAGTATTAAATGATATTTGAGTGCAAACATCGCCCACATTATAATGAAAGGAAGTGAGATTATTGTATAATATTTTTAATACTTCTATATCACCGAGATACATGCTTTGTTGTTTTAGAGAAGGACAAATTTCCTATATTGGTTGATTGATTGGTTGAAGTGGCGATTCAGCAAGAATCTAATTATTGCTTTCGCACCATTTTTTGCCACATTATCCCTTTGTAAGTGACTTTGGGGAGTTCCTCAAAGTATATAATAAAAAGCGCCTTCATTTTTTACAATTTTTTTACTTGAAGGTGTTGTACAATTTCTCTGCATAAAGAAGGAAATGTTGAGCATTCGTTATATGGGGAAAATGCAAACGAGTATCGGGGTAGGAAATTAAAAAAAAAAAAAATAAGAGGTTTTCTATGCAACTTCAAACTTGCATATTATTACACAAAAATTGAAAAATATAAAAAGCTGCATAATAAATATTGATCTATGGTTCCAATGATTGAAAGAGAGCGCTCAATGTCAAGTACCTTCGTTCAGGTTAGTGGACTATTGAGGCCATTTACTGAGACATTTTTTTCTTCATTTTTCAAAAACCAAAATAATGTTTTAACAAAAAATGCATAACTAAGATTTCGAAAATTTATTTATCACATCCTTTTATTTTCCTTCCCAGATTTTAATGAATGGAATAGATTTAATTGTTACCTAAATTGAAATGAACACTAGAAAGGTCTCAGATTTGGGTACCTAAAAAGGAGCGAAAAAAAGGGGTGAGAGGAAATAAGTGTGAGAAAAATGCGTCGGACTTAAGCCCAAAGGCCACTTACTTCCAAGAATGATAGAAACAATATTGCGCTCATCAGAGATTGCGTGACGTCACATTAGCTGTTTTGTGCAGTGTTGCCAACCATTTGCTATTCCCAATAAATGTAGTGCTTTTTTATACCAAAAATGCGAACATTTAAGTTTCGTGTTTGTTTCTTTTTTTTAATTTAGGTTAAGAAAAACTGTATTATTAAACAAAAGAAGGTTAAAAAAGGTCACCCTGAGAAGATTTTAGTGCTAATGAAAATTTGTTGATTCTTATCAAATTTGATATTTTAAAAGCGCAAATTTATTTTTTTGCTCTTTTTAAGGTTATGTAAGAATATTACGTCTTCTTCCCTCAACTCTTCTTAACATTGAAAATCTTTTTACACATTTTAAAAAGCGTTTGAATTCACTGAATGCGAATTAAAACCATTGAGGTGAGATCGTTTCTACCGATATTCAATCCTTAGTGGGACATAGGGCGTCAAGAGGTGTATTCATAGTGAGCAACAAAATACCAGAAAATACTGAAGAAATCATAACGACATTTTTACAAAAAGTGCACCTTATGTATCTTGTTACATAACCTGGAGTATAGCAAAAACTTATTCTCTTAACAGAAGAATTTCTCTTAACAAAAACTCATAAATTAAATTGTTCATAACCATAACACATTTATTTAAAAAAATTCACATTTTAAAGACAATTTGTCATGCATACAAAGTTCTTCAAGTAATTCAATAAAACTTTGGAATTTTATTTTCTCTAAATGGGCATTTTAGTGCGTTTTTATATCCAAAGCTAGGCAACACTGCAATAGCGAGAGAGCGATTTGACTGCTGGAAGGAAAAGAACACCAACAATAACCACAATTACGGGCAATGTGACCAGATGTTGAGAAGAAGTAAAGCTAAATAAAACTGAGTGAATTATTGAACTAATTTAAAAACAAATGTATATTTTACAAAATTATAAACATTACATTTTAATTAGAACAGGTTAGCAAATATCATGAGGAAAGAACTAAAACTCCGAGAATAAATAACAAAAAAATGCTAAATCAAGTTACGAAAATAGTTTTCTTGCCGTACTGGTGCTAAAATCACGTCACTTATTGTCAAAATCGCGAGAGCAAAGTAAGGGGGCCACGATAGGTGCCATCTCATTATTCTTTCCATCATGGTTTTCTATAAGAAGCGAGTGAAAAAGAGTTAAGAGAAAATGAGTGTGGAAAAAATGCGTTGGGCTTAAACCTAAACCACTCACTTCTATAAAAAGGACTCAAACCTAAATAATAGGGTGGGTAGTGAAGTCTACTCAGGCTGAACTGATAGCTACACATTCTGCAAGCGGAGCATCACACTTAGCCAAATTGAAGCGCTGGTCCAACGAGTTTCAACTAGACCATCGATGTTTACAGAATGAATATCGTGCAGGCCGTCCGAAAATGGTTGTTGTGTCAGAAGCAATCAATGCTGTGCGTGAATTGAAGACATATCGCGAGAGAGAGAGTTCCTTGAGTATTAGTGAGACTGGAATACATTCAATATTGCATGAACATTTGGCCGTCAGGAAGATTTGTTCTCGCCCTTCTTCTTTCATAGCCTTACAACGCGGAGTGCGTCAAAGCTTCCTTCAAAATGCTCCTCCAAAGCGATCTATATTGAGCTGTTGCTTCGTAGTTACGTATTCCCAGCTTCTTAAGATCGTGCTCCACTACGTCTATCCAGCGGTTCCTCGGTCTACCTTTGGCCTTCACGCCCATTAGCTTTCCTGTCAAGGCTTTCTTCCTGGTACAGTCAACAGGCATACGGATCACATGACCTAGTCATCTTATGCACTGCGCTTTAACAAAACATACAACTGTCTCGTTGTGAGTTGGATCGTTCAGTTCAGAGTTCAATCGAATTCTGCAGGTACTATCATCCATTCTTATTGGGCCAAAGATCTTTCTTAAATTTTTTCTTTCCATGCTAACAAACTGCGTGCAAGGATGATGCTTAAGAGTCCATACCTCACAACCATACGTTAGGATTGGTCGAATAAGGGTCTTCTACATAGTTAACTTTGGAGTTTTAGACAAATGTTGGGACTTGAACATGCTAAGCGTAATACGCTTTGTTGGCGGCGTTGATGCGATCTCTGACTGCGGAAGTAGAATCACCGCTACATGCGAACATTGTTATCGTTGGATACCAAATAATTTGAAATTGCCCAAAGAGGACTCGAGCCGTTTTGTATAAAGAAATTCAGATGATTCAAAACACGCGTATGACTTTGTAATCTTGTATTCTTGGACCTATGCAAGTGAGTCGAAAACAAAATAGCAATCAACAATATGGATTTTCCAAGACCAGCTTAATCGAACAAAGTTGGTTGCGGAAGAAGCACCTCAAGGCAAATGGTCGACTCTTTTTTGAGAATAGAAAAATTTAAAACAGTCAATACTGAGTGGTGCACAGCCATGTGTTTGCTAGAAGTTTTCGGAGAATTAAATAAAACCAACCGCTGAACACAAAACATTCACCCCCAAGACAATGCGTGCTCTCATGTATCGGCTAACAAAAGAGAGTTTTTGAGCACGTAAAAGGTCGTATTAGTAGTTTTTTTGGCCTGAAAGTCCTGAGATCTCCTAGTGATTTTTTTTTGGCTTCCCGAACATCATCAGTAAATGCGATGCCAATGTTTTTAATGCCTGAAAAAGCTGCTGAAGCCTTTAAGCTGCTCGTGTTGAAGGCATCCACTTCTGAGTGGCGAAAGTTCCTTGAACATTGATTCAAGCGAATGCAGAAATATATTGACTTCAAAGGAGAATATTTTGAAAAACAATAAAGACATTTTTATTATTATTTTACTGCGCTTTCATTATTGGGCACAAAATGTAAAAGGCAACCCTCGGTGTTGTGTTTTTTTTTGTTTTGTAAAAATTGTTGAACTACAAAACAAAAGGTGTAAGTTCAAAACTATAACATTTTCCTTATTTTGATTTTTTGTTGATGCTTCTGTTGTTATTATTAGATTGACTTCAAACCAATTCGAGAAAGCGGAGAGAGATGTACCCACAAGAGATGTACACAACAAAACTACGTAATTTATTACAACTTGGACAAGCTAAGGGTAGCTGAAATGAAAAGTGTTAACCAATATTGCAATATGACAAGTCAGTGTGTGGAGTGCAGCAAAGTCCATTAATCATGCAACAGATTTTTAATTTAAGCTTTACATACCTACTCTTACAAACTTATTTTTCATCACTTTTACAAAAAGAAGAATAAACAAAAAAAACCAAAGAAGTTCCCAGAACCATAACGCATTTTGGTATCCACCGCTCCAATGTAATTAAATATTACGCAATATATTACTTTTAAGACAACACAAACAGCGAAATGCATTCAAGTTGACCGCAAGGCAAATATTTAAGCGCCAAGTCAGCGACTTCAGCCGTTCGGCCAACCATTTCCGTCGTTGTAGCCGTTGGCTTTGCTGTTGACTGGTGTCGCAGCAGGTGCGAAATTAAAATGTCAATTAACTAAGATATTTAAAATTTTGATTTACGTTGCCGCGCATGAAAATGAGATTACTTTAGTAGGTAGGGTCAGTATGGAGGTGTAAATACTGAATTCATGCATACTTGCATACTTCATACATACGAGTACAGCCCGCAACAAAACGATAGCACATGAAGAATTTGAGTAGTTTTTACTTGATTTAATTTTCTTTTTTAATTTACATTATTTTTTTTATAAAAGTGTTGCTCATTGTCTAACAAATGCCTAATAAAATCAAATGTCAAACTTAATAAAAAAAATTGTATCACAGTTCCCAGTTATAATTGGAATTTCTAGAAAGATTTTGGGTACACAGTTTTATAGTTTCCTAATTTTTAGTCTAACAAAGTGCAAGTTTAAAGTTCCTAAAAAATGTTGCTGATTTTTTATTATTTTTTTTTCATTGACGGTGTTGCGCCATTTTTTCTCTTCCGTTCTTAAATAAATCGTTCGACTTTTACTAAGAATTTTGGTGGAGGAGAGCCCTCTAATGAATATTAAACGAATTTTTGAAGAATGCCACGCAAGCCACCAATGAAATTTGTGAAGTTTACGGAGACGATGCTGTATCAGTTCGTGTAGCACAACAATGGTTCGCTCGTTTCCGTTCTGGAAATTTCGATGTGAAAGATGCACCTCGATGAAATTATGGAAAAGATTGACCAGGACCGTCACATAAGCTGCCATGACATCGCCAAGGCACTACACATTCATCATCAAACGGTTTTGAACCATTTAAAAAAGGCTGGTTACAAAAAGAAGCTCGATGTTTGGGTACCACATGAATTGTCTGTGAAAAATTTAATGGACCGAATTAACATCTGCGATTCTTTGCTGAAACGAAATGAAATCGAACCATTGCTGAGGCGAATGGTAACAGGAGACGAAAAGTGGATAAAATACGACAATAATGTGCGAAAAAGATCATGGTGCAAGAGTGGTGAAGCTCAACAAATGGTCGCAAGGCCAGGATTGACGCCTCGAAAGGTTATGCTGTGTGTTTGGTGGGATTAGGAAAGGAATCATCCACTATGAGCTGTTTCAGCCTGCTCGAACGATTAATTCTACACTTTACTATCAACAACTGATGAGATTGAAGCAAACAATCGAAAAAAAAACCTCCAGAACTGATCAGCAGAAAGGGCGTCGTCTTCCATTAGGACAACGCTAGGCCACACACATCTTTGATGACTCGGTAAAAAATGGGAGAGCTTGGCTGGGAAGTTTTGATTCATCCTCCATATAGCCCTGACCTTGCACCATCGGACTACCATTTGTTTCGGTCAATGCAGAACTCCCTTAATGGAGTAAAGTTGGCTTCAAGAGAAGCCTGTGAAAATTACTTGTCGCAGTTTTTCGCCGAGAAACCACAAAATTTTTTACACTGATGGAATAATGTCTCTAGAAGAAAAATGGCAAAAGGTGGTCGACCAAAATGGTACTTATTTGGTTTAATAAAGTTCATTATAAACATAAAAAAAAAATGAGTTGAAGTTTGATTAGAAATACGAAAAGACTTTTTCGACTACCCAATAAAATTTTTCTTTTTAAATAAAATTAAAATTAAAAACAAAAAACAAAATTTAATTGAAAAAAAATTATGTATTTACAATACGCTCGAAATTTTCTTATATGAAAAAAAAGCCTAGCACAGCGAACCAAAAATATGGCAGAACTAAATTCAATTTCTTAGTAACTTCAGACTTACACTTTATGAACTTTAATAAACTATAAAATTGAATACCAAAAATCTATTGTAATTGAAAACTGTGTGATAAGCATAAAAAATTTGTCGAATTTCTCTAATTCTAGAATAAAATTTGAAAATTAGACTTATGTGGTTTTTGTTACACGATAAGCTATAGATGCGATTAGATTAGATTTGTGGGGGGTTGGACAAGACCAAGCGCTCAGTCAGTAGACCATTGTACTACACCCGGATAGATATCAGTAGAAAGAATAGAGATAGGAAAGATAAAAGGTGGATGGTAAAAACGGATAAATTAGTTTGAGATCACTCTTCCACAAATCTCTTGGATTCATTGATGAATTTTAAGAGATCCGGAAGGGGAAGAGTATGAATTTTGTCCACACTCAGTGTATCGCAACCCAATATCCTAAGTCTGATTCTGGAAAATGCAGGACAGCTACAGAGAAAATGCTCTGCAGCTGTCCTCATTCTCAAAACAGGACAGGCATATCGGGTAGCCATGGTAGCCATATGCTGACCACAGACGTTGTGCCCTGTGATTACACCCACCAGTACTCTCAGGTCCTTCCTGCTGAGTTTTAGGAGAAAGGTCGCTAATTTCCTGTTTGGTTCTTTCACAAAGCACTTGGTTACTCTGCACGAGTTCACCTCAGCCCAACGACCTCTGTGGGTAGACCTCATGAAGTCGTCAATTCATAGTTGAATCGGTGCGGAATTGACACCTAGAAAGGGTTCAGGGCCTAGTGGCACACTGGCAGAGCCTTCCCTTGCGACTGCAATACCACAATGTCCAGGCACCCAAATAAGACTAACTTTGTTGTGTTTTGCAGCACTGTTCAATTTTGCCTTAAATGCACCGACTAACTGCGAAGAGCAGCGTGGGATAGCAAAGGCTCTCAGTGCGGCTTGACTGCCACTACAAATTTCAATACTGCCCCGTCAATTAGCCAGTACGCCACATTCAAGATGGCATAGACTTCCGTAAGGAATACCGTGGCCATCTGTCCTGTAGTATAGGAGTACTTAGTTTCTTCATCTAAGTACCATCCAGACCCGCTTCCATCACTGGTTTTGGATCCGTCGGTGTAGAAAGTGTGCTGATATCCCATTAATAGGTTCTCTGGACTTAACCATTGATCTCTATCTGGGATCAAAACGTCATACTTCCTACCGAAGCCAACGACAGGCACCCGATTGTCCACCGGCATCGAGAACAGTGTGCACCGCTCCGACAACTGGTGGTATATCTGACAGTGGCCAGTGCTTACTTTATTTCCCCAGACTCTGTTTAACTTGAGCCTGTACACCGCCTTCATTGCTGCCTTTCGAATTTGAATATCTACAGGTTGCAAGTTCAGAATGGCATTAACGGCATCACCAGATGTCGTACTCATGGCACCTGTGATACCCAAGCACACACTTCTCTGTAGCCTGTTTAGGGGTTTTACTTTTATAACAAAAAAATGTATATTAAAAAAAAAATTTTTCAAAATTTTCAAAACTGTTCAAAATGTTGACGCACTACCGTTTTGTCGCGGCGTGTAGATACATACATACACACACACTTATATATTGAAAATTAAGACCCGCAGTAAGTGTTTCGCATTTTTTCAGTTTGAGTAGGTAGAAAATGCGAAAAGTAAATTATCATTTAAATAAGATTCAACGCTGCTTCGCCTCCTTATCCCAGTTGGTCGCTCCCACTTCGTTTACTCGCCAATTGGTCATTACTTGCGAGCCCTAAGCGAAATACATACAAATATGCGTACATCCAAACATACATAAAAACGTATACATGCAGGCCAGCAAGCGGGCATACATGCATACATACAAACATACATACATACATACATATACACGCACACAAATTAATTGCTTTTGATGGCTGCCGGCGGCTATAGCGACGCTCACCATTCACTGCATTGTACGTCAGGTCGCAAATCTTTTAATTAATTTGCCGTCAAGAAAAAACAAACGCACACATACGCACATATAAATGCAGGCACGGATATACACATAGAAATTCGTAAATAAACATAGTTAATACCTCACAGGGCTTGGATTATTTATAAACGTATTTAGCATAACAAAATCAATATTGATTTATTGACAAACTTAAAGCTGTCGACTGCCGCCGCCAATGTGGTATTTCAGGTGTGCTTGTTACTTACTGCTTATGCATATATACATAGTACATACATACACATACCTCTATGCTCTTCCCTTTCTTATTAGTTTGCATTATACTGTAAATTAACAGCATAAATCACTGGAATGCTTTTATTACCAAATGAAGTGGATGGAGGGAGTGAGCGGCGGAACAAGAATGTAATTGTTAAATAAAATAAAAGACATCTGAATGGCCATAAGGAAAAGGGTGTACGCTACGTTTTCTGCACTTTTCTTCAGAAGAAAAAAAAAACAACAAAAAACACTACAAAGAACTTCAATGCTCGTTATGGCCCCACCTTTATTATGGCATGTAACGGAAGTTATGGGTTTGGTTTGACTGCCTCGATTTCGATTACCCTAATGGAGTTTTGTACAAAGTATTGAATATTAAGTAATGCCTCACTTGGTGCGCAAAATCTAAGTCCAATTGGATGAAATTCCGGTTAATTCAGCCAGCCAGCCAGCTAACCAATCAAGGAGGTATTATTGATACGCGTATTACCGTTATTAGCATAGTTGGGTGGACGTTTGGTAAAAGCTTAGTCTAAGCGTCTCAAAAGTTGTCAAATGACTTAGGAAAACACGCAAGCCCATCGATTGCAAAGGTTGGTGGAATTAGTGATTGCGTTAAGGTTGAGAGATGGGTATGGACTGAAATGGATTAGTGGTATATTGAACGATTCACGATTAAGGGTTAAAAAAGTTTGTGGCGAAAAGTAGTTAGCATTGCCCTACCCAGTCTGGTGAATGTTTAATTACACTGCACAACGAAAAATTTTTTTTTTTTTAAGCCAGATGCCCCCAACGGAATATGATGAATAGTGTCAAGGGATAATAACTTTTACTAGACATTTTAAGGGGTAATGGAACATACGGGGTTATGAGATAGCGGTTGAGCTAGCATGAAAAGATTCGACACTAGCCATAGCAGAGGCGGTGGCAGTCGCCACTCCATTCAACACAATAAAAGCATCCATTGCTTCACACTATCATGCTTTATTTGATAGAAGATGGATTCAATTAACTAAATGTATTACAACAAAAAACACATGACCGTCGTACAAAATCCAAAGGACCAATTAGTCCTGTTAGCATGCTCTCGACCAAACATTTCATGCATCACTGCAACTCTTACAGGTCATTTGAAAGTAGGGGATCATGCAGTCAGACTCAACCTCCGCTTTAATCCCATCTGCAGAAGCTGTCAAGCGGAAGGAATGAAGGAAAGTCTTTTCCACTATTTATGGGAATGTCCGGGGCTAGCTAGGGCACGACTTCGCTCCTTCGGTAAGCCTTTCCTACAGCAAATACAAGTGATCTCAGACATCGAGATCTGCGGTTATACTTGGATCTCACAAAATGAATCTGATTTAGAAACAAAAACAAGAAAAAACAACACATCATCGCACGACAACAGTGGTAGTAAAACGGTGCTGGTCGCTAATTAGGATTATTTATTATTTCAGTAGAAATACTCAACCACTTCAACAACAACAACACATTTTAATTCATTCTACATATTGCTGTGTAGAGATCTATATACCTAGAGATATGTATGCAATGATATTTTCTGACAAAAATTTGCTTACTATATCTTAAGCCATCTTCCACCAATTTTACATATTTTTTTATTTTCTTGGAAAGGCACAAAAAAAATCCGAGAGCCATAATCGTTTGGTAGCTGTCGGGTTCAAAACACCAAATGATAGAAACGAAAAAAAATGGCTTTGCTAGTAAGTATAACCCTCGCTGAGACCTATTCCAAAGTGCTTATACAAGGAGAGGTGTCTCATTTATTCAAAGGTGAATCAGAAGTAAAGCCAGGAGAGGCGCTGCCTACACTTACGTTCAATCTGCTCCTAGACTATAACAAGTGGCGCTAAAGTAATCCTCCTATCAGAAAATGCTATAAATTTTGCGATTGACCCCTAATGTCAGTTCTGTTTTAACATTTGTGTAGTAAACACATGCGAAATACACGTTAATAAACAATGTTACGCTACACTGCTCCAGAACGCGGAATATTGCTGACTATTTATTTGACCAATAATCGGTCGGTGAATTTGGCACAACGTGAATTTTGTAGCAGATTTTCTCGCCGTCTAACGCCTACTGGTGAAACACTGCGACGTTTTGCCGCTCGCCTCGAAGAGACTGGCACAACACGAGATGCTGCCAGGCGTGGCAGACCGCGGAGTAGCCGTTCTGCAGAGAATATTGCTGCTGTAGCCGAGGATGTTATGGAAGCGCCTTCGAGATCGACCAGACGACATGCCACGCAATTGGGTATCAGTCGACGGTCTTTACAGTGAATTTTGGTACAAGATTTGAAGATGTTTCCGTACAAAGTCTAGACGGTGCATCAGCTGTTAGCTGCTGACCGCCAATCGCGTCTAACATACGCTCAAGCCACCCTTAATCACCACCAAGAGGAAGATGATTTTTCATCAAAAATAATTATGAGTGATGAGGCCCATTTCCATCTTAGCGGGTACGTAAATAAGCAAAATTTACGCTTCTGGGGCACTAAAAATCCGCGTGTAACCCACGAAGAGCCATTACACCCGCACAAAGTCACTGTATGGTGTGCTGTTTTCGCTGGAGGAGTCATCGGACCTTTTTTCATCGAAGACGTCGCGGGCCAAACGGTTACTGTGAATGGTGAGCGCTACAGAGCAATGATCAACGAGTTCTTTTTGCCGCAACTTGATGAATTGGGATTGGAAAATATGTGGCTCCAACAGGACGGCACACACTGCACGTCCCACAACCGATATGCTGAAGGATGCATTTACCGGGCGCCTAATCTCCCGTTTTGGCGATTTGCACTGGCCACCAAGATCTCCTGATTTGACCGCTCCAGACTTCTTTTTGTGGGGCTTTTTGAAGTCGCGGGCTTATGTCAACAAGCCTCAGACTCTTGCAGCTCTTAAAGACAATATCCGTCAAGAATGTGAGGACCTGTCGCCGGAAATTTGGCCAAAGTGATGGAAAATGCCATAAAAAGGGCTCAAATGGTAATCAACTGTGGCGGCGGCCATTTACATGACATCATATTCTCGACTTGATGTAAAAAAAATTAAAAGACCAAATAAAAATAATCCACGAGAAGAATCAAAGTTTTTCATTTTTTTTTTAATTACAGCCAAAAACAGCGCAAGGTTACTTTTGCGCTACCTTGTATTATGAAAGAGGTTGATCCTTCAGAGACTATATTCAACAAAACTTCATAAATATGAGGCTTTGCTGATGACTTGGTCATATTCGCGAAAAATATAAAATCTCTCAGAGAAGTATTTCAAGGACTCCGCTTAAAAGCAAAATTCTTCGGATTAAAGATCAACGAAAACAAAACGCAGTATCAAGCAACACTTTGAGAAAAGCGCCAGATCTTGGAATTGGCGATCATAAATTTGAAAGCGTGAATGAAATTAAATACCTCGGACTGCTTCTCAGTAGAAAAGATGATACAACGATTGCTATCTGAGATCGTCTACAGGCTGCACACAGACGTATTTTGCCCATTTATACTGTTGAAAAACAAGCTCTTAAATAGGAAAATGAAAATCAAAATATATAAAACACTGAAACGACCAGTGGCAACGTGGACATTGCAAGCGGATACAACTAAACAATTAAGTCTATTGGAAGAGATACTGAGGAGAATAAGAAGAATACTGAGGAGAATACTGGGTCTAGTATGAGAGGTACATGGTCTCTATCGCATTAAATATAACAGCGAGCCAAAGGAATTCCTAAAAGGAGAAAACGTTGTACGGTTTGCCAAATCGTAGAACATTCGATGGCTAGGACACGTTTGCAGAAAGATATGAAAGAATACTTCGCCTAGTTCTAGATGCGCGCAAAGTTCTAGACGACGTTGCGGGCAATCTAAGAAGCGTAGGAGTGACCAACTTTCGTAGTCTGACTATGAACCGAGATGCATGGAGAAGAATTTGAGGAGGAAGCTAAGGCTCCCACCGAGCTGCATTGCTATGCCTGATGATGATGATAGAGACGGTTTTTTCTGTCAGGCAAGGGCAAGCCTCCGAGGATATTTTGCCATGAAAAAGTTCCTCTTAAAACACCATCTGCTGCTCGAAGAACAATATCAACACGCACATAAAAAATTGTGGAAAAACTCGGTCAAACATCTCACAAAGGCACCAAATAATGACAATAATAATAATAATAATAGCCGTAGCCGAATGGGTTGATGCGTGACTACCATTCGGAATTCACAGAGAGAACGTTGGTTCGAATCTCGGTGAAACACCAAATTAAGAAAAACATTTTTCTAATAGCGGTCGCCCCTCGGCAGGCAATGGCAAACCTCCGAGTGTATTTCTGCCATGAAAAAGCTCCTCATAAAAAATATCTGCCGTTCGGAGTCGGCTTAAAACTGTAGGTCCCTCCATCCATTTGTGGAACAACATCAAGACGCACACCACAAATAGGAGGAGGAGCTCGGCCTAACACCCAAAAAGGGTGTACGCGCAAATTATATGTATAATGAAGTACGTAAAGGAGAAGGATCGCTTAAAAAATCCGTGAAAAAAATAAACCACTTAATTGTGTTCAAATATTTCAACGAAAAGCGCGGGCCAATTATTTCACAACTATTAATTTTTATTAGTGAAAAACGAAGAAGAGAAGGAAAAGAATGTGTAAGATAGAGGTTGCCACATGACGTGAATAAAGTGGTGACAGATTTAATAAATAATTTCCACCAAATTATTTTGCGTGAACCTTTTTATTTGTCACCATAATCTCCTTTTAGGCTTATACACTTCGCTTTTATAATTTGTTGATGCCTACCGCATAATAGGATTTGTACAAGTCTGAAAAATAACCATTCGTTTCTGCAATCACCTCCTTGTTTCAATAAAATCTTTTCTAGCCTGCCATTTCTGCAAATTGGGGAACAAATAGTATGTAGTCCGAGGAAGTCAAGTCTGGAGAATATGGCGAATGTGAAATGAGTTGGAACCCGTTTTCCATTAATTTTGCGCCAACAACTGCTGAGGCATTAGCTGGTGTGTTGTTGTAATGGAAAAGTGAAATCAGTCGACTTCTCCGACTCAAACGAATGTCAAACGCAAAGGAAAATACCGATCTAGCTGAAACTTGGCGAGTGTGTTCAAGAGATGCTACTAACTAAACATAGCTCTGATACGCGCCAGTAGTGCCATCTCTCTGACTTTACAAGAACTTCTCAAACGACCCTCATATGACACTGTATATAAGGGAATAAGAAACAAGAACGCGGTATAGAAATCATGAAGGAAGAAAGGTGGCATAGTAGATATTGGGCCACACGCCATTTCGTTGCTAAACATCTACATTTTTTTACAGTGTATTCAGGTTTTCCTATTTCGGTCACAAATCGATCCAAATTACTCACAAGGAACTTGCAGAATTTTTATATTTAGCATAAATATTGCCTTGAAGAATATACAATAATATTTAATGCCACGTATTTTTGTGGAATATTTTAATCCAATATTTATTATGCTCTATCATTATAAATAGCTGAGAATGATGCTACAAATATTATTTATATCTTTTGGAATAATCCTGGTTACAGATATGAAAACTTAACTTGATCTCCAAAAAAATGTTGACCTTCAGGGCTGATATACACACATATATAGGGTGGTTAAGTTTCAAGGGCCGGTGTTGATTTTGAATAAAATTGAATTTTTTTAAGAAATTATTGTCATTTCTCTTTATTGTGATAATATTGGTATGAATCAATTACGTGTTGAACAAAATATCGGCCAACTTTTCGATGACGCTGAGGCATAATTGAGGTTCTATGCCGTTAATGTACCAAATTATCTAATTTTTTAGCTGTTGAATTGTTGCTGGCCTATCGACGTACACCTTTTCTTTCAAATAACCCCAAAGAAAGAAGTCCAACGGTGTCGTTGACGTTTAAGTGTGGTTCACATTCAACATCGGCCCTTGAAATTTAACCACCCTCATTAAGCGATCTTGGCCGAATTTAATAAAGCGTGGCAGTGGTTTTTCCCTCGTGCTAACCGGGGCCAGTTGGATACATCAAGCGGAGCTAAATTCTTCTCTTGCTGATCTTTTTGACGCTAACCAGGGTTGATATACTCCAAAAAGTTATTCTCGCAATATTCATTGAAGTATCAGTGAACATGTTTTCCACCTATCATATCTACGTATCATTTTCAATTTTTAACCACATTTAAAAATTGGAGTACCAACTGTCATTTTCCATTTACCGAAAACGGTACCAGAGGGTAACGATTTATTGACTTATTAACTTGAGGGACCGAGCAAGAGAAGAACATTATTTGGGAAGAACCACTGAAAGAACATCAGCATCCGTTTTTGTGGAGGGTTTTAGATCTAAAATACCCTCCTCAACATTTTCCCATGACAGACCTAAACACCTAAAGTTAAGAGACGAGGTAGTATCTAAAGAACAAGCCCAGCTTGAACCAATTCATTACTAAGAAAGTTTGCTTTAAGAAGATCAGGAAACAGGTTTATCACTTCAGCAGGGGTGGTAGCTAATTTGTCATGCAGAAAAACAGCAGATGTGATACCAGAGCTGGACTTTGTAGATTTGATGTATTGCCAAACTAATTTAGGACTAGATTTAATATTTTGATACATAGATTGTTATATAGAAGTTTACTTAAGCAATTACATTTCTTGCTATACTAGAATCTGCGAGCAATATTTTCCAATTAAAATCAAGTATAGGCTTATCAACGCGTGAAAGCTCACAATTTTTCTAAGATGAGATTTTTTAAGAGCTAAAGGAAAGTTTTTCAAAAAACACACGTAAAATGCATGAAAGTTTTATTTTAACCGATAGTACTGTCCATATAATTTAATGTTCGAAGATTATTTCATACAAATGTTGACCGCGACTGCGCTTCAAATGGTCCATCCGCTTAGTCCAATTTTGGCATACTCTTTTTAATGTTTCGGCCGGTATCTCACATATAAAAGCTTTAATGTTGTCTCCCAATGCGTTAATTGAAGCAGACTTGTCTGAATAGACATGAGCTTTAACATAGCCCCACAAAAAATAATCTAAAGGCGTTATATCGCACGATCTGGGTGGCCAATTGACAGGTCCCGAACGTGAAATAAAATGCTCACCGAAATCGCCTCTCAACAAGTCCATTGTTACGCGTGCTGTGTGACATGTGACACCGTCTTGCTGAAACCACATGTCATGCAAGTCAAGCTCTTGCATTTTGGGCAAACAAAAGTTGCATATCATTTCACGGTGGCGCTCACCATTCACAGTTACGTTACGATTCGCAGCATCTTTGAAGAAGTTCGGTCCAATGATACCAGCCCATAAACCGCACCCAACTGTGACCTTTTCTGAATACATTGCAATTCTTCTGGCCGATCTTCACTCCAAAATCGACAATTCTGCTTATTTACGTACCCATTGATCCAAAAATGAGCTTCGTCGCTGAACACAATTTTTCGACTTTAAACTTTCTTAACAGAAGACGCATTTTTAAAATAAAATTCAATGATTTGCAAGCGTTCTTCGTTTGTAAGACGATTCATGGTTAAATTATAGACCAAACTGAGGATGTTTGACAGTGAAACAAAACACGAAACGTGCGTCAGCTGTTTAAACCAACTGTTTAAAAAGATAATAGCTAAAAAATCACCCTTTACATCCAATTAATGATTATCCATGTTCTCAAAGCAGTACAGCCAGAGGCCTCCTCCTTCCTCCGACACCATCAGCAGCTACCGTATTGAAATTTTTTTAGGCTGGCGCGCTTGCATCCATTCGCTTGTTATGAAGTAGCCCACGGAGTTGTTGGCCCTTCATTCTGTTACAGCTATGCATTAATTTGATATGTATGATTTGTATGCCTCTAACCTCACTACAAAGAAAAAAATATTGACAAAACCTCAAGTCAAGTAGATACCCCTCCTTATTTGACGTACGGTTGAAATGTCACAAGCCAAGGTTCAACCATCAAAAAGTCTCCTACAAAATAAATGCTCAAACGCTTAATATATTACATGACTGGTTGCTTGCTTTGTGTGGCATAATTAATTATTAATTAATTAAGCAAAGCGCCATTTAATTGCGGCTTTTATGAATGTGAATTTTATCTACACAAAAGTACATATACATAAGTATGTATGTGGTTATATTGGATTGCCTATACTCGCTGCAGTCCGACATACTAGTTCCGAACTAACCGCCTTTCTACCAGCCATCAGCATTAAATCTGTTAATGAGCTAGTCAGTCAATGAGTCAGTTTTATATCATTCAGTGAATTATATTAGTTCGTAATGGGCAAAAAGCTGTAAATGATTGCTCCATCGACATGTATTTGTATTCGTTTCAACTATTGCTCGGTTTAACTCATTGCGAATTTAATGACAACTCGAAGTCCATTTCGTTAGATTTTACAATTACTAAAAATAATTTTTTTCCTCTGTTCAATGCTTCACTTAATTCACTAATATAATTCTTTTGATCAAGTTGTAATTTAGTTTTTACTCGCTTTAATTTGTTATTTTATTAATAAATGGTTTCTATTAGTTTCTAAGTCAATAGTCAGTAAGAGCTTTTATGTTTTTTGACTCAAATGCAATAAAAAATGATTTAAATTAAATTAAAATAAATTAACTTCATTTCGTTTAGACTAATGGAAAAATATTTGTTATACATACATCTCTAACTGGTAATTTTGTAACTGGTACAATTCTACCCACTCGGGAACTAGTGTGAACTAACCATGATTATGGACCATATAGTCACTTTCGTTATATATAATAATAATATTCTAATAAAAAATTATAATAAATAAAAAGCAGAGGTCTTCGCGATCCTGCAGGTATGCAAAATACTTCATGATCGCTGTTGGGGGGGAGGCATTAATATTTTTTCCGATATGAAATTGCCAACGAGCTTGCCAGGAAGGGGTCGACAGAACCGGTTTCAGGTGTCCCCCTTGCAGACATCGGTGCTCCTTTGTCCGTTGTTAAAGGGAAACTACAGATGGAGGTCTGTCTCATCGTGTGCTATTTCGAAAACACTATGGCCCCAATACGATATAAATAGAACGCTTAAGGTGATGGGAATCCCCCGCCATTCAATTTCCAAACTCATTGCGGTGTTCACTGATCACTGGGTTATCGGTACTCATGCGGAGAAGCTTGGAGTTCCGTACAACCCCTATTGCAGAAGCTGTGGGGATCCTGAAGAGAAAGAGACTGTTGAACATTTTCTCTGCAAATGTCCGGCTCTGGCGGCTAGGCGCTTGAGATTCCTTAGCCTGCCCTTTGGGGATAACTTGAAGAAATTCTCAAGCCTAGATCCCTTTTCTCTCCTCCACTACATCAACAGCACTGGATGGTTTTAGAAGGTTTTCTCTTCCCATAACTTTTCTTTGCGCAGGTAATGGTTCACATTATGGTATCAAAACGGCACGTAAGCGCTACTTGAAGAGTGCCTTCGGCACTCTTGCCATTTTAGCTACCTACCTACCATAATAAAAAATTATTTGTTCTGCATACATCTCTTAGTGCACGTAACGGAACTAGTACAATTCTAGCCACTCTGGCACTAGTACGCCCTACTTATGATAAGTGCATAAGAATTATACCAGTTAAAAGACTAAACAGCTCCTGCATCAGTGTTATACCATTCATGAATTAGTTTATAATCGCCAAAAAAAAATATGACTAACTCTATTAAGATTTATTTGTATTTCTCCAAACCCCAATTAGTGCATCCTTAGCAAGTAGATATTATTTTGAATAATAGAAAAAATATTTGTTCTACATACACCTCTAATTGGTCATCATACAACTGGTGCAATTCTAGCCACTTTAGGACTAGTACGATCTAACCATAATTATTAACTATATAGCCACTCTCGAATTCGAATTATTAAGAATTCTTCTAACAAATACCTGCTCATAAACTAGAATGTTTGACAAATAATTTTCGCTTTCCTACTCAAAGCGCCTCCTACTCAAAGTATTGGATTTTCATGTTCAAGTGTATGTGTAGTCATTTTCCCTTCATTACTGCATTAAGTGCAGATAGGCCATTTGTCAGTCAAGCATGCAGACAACAACAATCTTTTAGGTCAGTATTATTGGAGTGGACATCGGTTTGCCTATTTATACGGGTGTCTGTATATGTAAAGAAATTATATCGAGTGCTGTTATTAACAGAGCGTAGAGATAAGATGACTTCGCGGTTGTGCAGCAGCACAAATTAACCTACGGCTAAATAAGCATGTGAGTGTGTATATGTATGCATGCATCCACACATACATACATACTCGCATGTGCAAGAATTTTAGTGACAACTACGTCCCTTATGCCATAGCTTTCTACACATAGGAGTCCGGTTACCGTGTCGTGAAAATAAGAAATTGATTAATGATATGCGATAGCAAAGTGTTACCAGGTCAGCTATGAGAAGCATTGTGCCACAAATCAAAAATTTACTGAGAATGTGAGCGAAGAGCGGCAAGTATATACATATGTATACATGGAACTTGTAGGCATATGCACCAATGCGCTGTGTGCTAGTTGGGTGCTGTTGCGCTTGGCTCAGATGGTCAGTGAGTTTTTCTGTGACGAAAAGGAAAACTTAATGTTGATTTACTCTGTTCATCTATTGGGGTTAATATTGTTTGGCTTTATAAAGGGTGGTTAAATTTCAAGGGCCGATGTTGAATGTGAATCACATCTAAACGTCAAGTTTTTTTCTACATTTGACATTTTTCAATTTCAGACTAACTCAATTTGAACCATAGAAAGATACACACTCGAGCAACGCGTTAAAGTTATTCAGGCTTGTTATGAAAACGGGCGTTGAAATCAAAACGTGAGTTCGAAGAAAATCATCTTCAGTGATGAGGCACATTTTCACCTCAGTGGACTCGTCAATAAGCACAATTGTCGCATTTGGGCGAATGATAATCCAAGAGTGATTGCCGAAAAACCAATGCACCTACAAAGACTGCCTGTTTCGTGCGGTTTATGGGCCGGCGGCATCATTGGCCCGTATTCTTTCCAAAATGAGGCCGGTCAGGCAGCTACTGTGAATAGTGAAATGATAACGATCGTTTTATGGCCCGAATTGGAAGATATGGATGTGGACGATATGTGGTTTCAACAGGACGGTGCCACTTGTCACACAGCTAACGAAACAATGGCTCTTTTGCGAGAAAAATTGTATGGCCGAATAATCTTACGTCGCGGCGATGTCAATTGGCCGCCAGGATCATGTGATTTGACAAAGTTGGACTTCTTTCTTTGAGGTTATTTGAAAGAAAAGGTGTACGTCGATAAGTCAGGAACAATTCAGGAGCTAAAGGATGAGATAATTCGGCACATTAACGGCATAGAACCTGAATTATGCCTCAGCGTCGTCGAAAATTTGGACCATCGGATGGAGGTGTGCCGCCGAGACCGCGGCGGCTATTTGGCAGATATTTTGTTCTGTTCGTAATTGAACCGTACCAATATTATCATAAAAAAGAGAAATGACAATACTTTTCTAAAAAAATTGTATTTTATTCAAAATCAACACCGGCCTTTGAAACTTAACCACCCTTTATATCCACCTAGTACTGAAGGCTTTTTGTATGTTAACACTCAACTTTGCCTGGTTTTGCTTTGTTAAAAGCAATTTTGCATCTTCTATCCAGCTTTATGATTGTATGTTATCTATTCGTTCTTTAAATCTCTAATCCAGAAAACTTCATTCTTTATAATAATTTTGAACAGATAATGTGGCAACCGATTTTCTGAGTACATAAACAAAATTCTCTGCATATACTTAAGGTAGAGTTCTAAAGTCAACAAATGGTTTTCTTACATGCCGTTTTCCAAAAAAAAGTATGCATGTAGGCATATGTGATGGTAGCTTCAGAATTCGCTTCACAAAATACTTTTGCAATATATCAACTTCTTCAAACCACCCGAAACCCCACACCTGTGCTGCGTATGATTGTATTGAAAGGCAAACTGCAAGTTTCTATTTAGCTTTAATTGAAATTTCTTTCTTTTTTAAAAGACAAAGCATTAATACTTTAATTAATTATATTTTTACATTAATAATTTTTTTGCTGCAGCTGTTCTGCTTTCAACATGTTTTTTTAAATTCATCTAAGGTGATATTTCCACCCCTTCTTTCTTCCTTACTATAATACTATTTCTGCTTTTTACTAAGATTCCCACCTTTCCATCATTTGAGACTTTGAGCGGCTTACTTCAAGGTTCCATAGGTTTCAGTAACTTTCAAGGTCATTAATCATCTCTTGTAGTTTGCCTGGGTGATCCGCTAACAAAATAATATCATCCGCATACATTAGAAGTCTAATATTTTTCCCCTTTTATGTTTAAACCTTCTTCGAAGCTTACAGTTTATGTAAAGAGCAAATAGTATTGGCGATAATAAGCATCTCAGTTTAAAGTCTGAGTTTGTTTTGAATGTCTCTGAAATTTCTGAGCCACTCCATACAACTGTCTTTGTATCGCTGTATATATTCTCTATGAACTTCACTACTTTCGTTGCAAGACCAATATGGTGCAGTTATATATCAAGGCGTTTCTTGATACTCTATCAAACGCCGCTTTAAAATCGACAAAACACGCATAAACTTTCTTCTTTTCTTCGAAATTTGAAAGAACAATAACGGCTAAATTGAATATATTGTCGACTGTGGAGTAATTCTTTCTGAAGTCGGTGTGATACTCGTTTAAAATACTGTTCCTTTCAGTCCAAGAGGTTATTCTTTCCTTAATTATGCCCATCATAACTTTAGCAATAGTATTAATTGAGTAAAGAAGCTTTATACAATCCGCTTTTATTATCTCTCTCTTTTATGTCTCGCTTCCGTAACACCTCTCTTCAAGCAACCCAATAATAATTCGCCAAAATTGAATTTGGCTGTTTCCCCATCGTTCCACTGTTTCTGAAATCTTTCCTCTATGCATGCAATGTCTTGGTAGCCGCACTCTCCATGTTCGTCGCTAAAAGCTCCACACTTTTGTTGAAAAAAGTCGCAGTGGAAATATAAAAAGTAAATTTTCATATGATGATAAAATATTTTACATAACTTCAGTATGCTGTCACATCTCTTATTTTTCTAGAAAGGTAAAATCGATCCAAGTGTCACTTTCTTTATCTTCTAAACAAAGCCAAAGTTGACTGCTTTCGAATTTCGAGTTACATTTGGTGGAAGGTCGTGTCTCTATTTATTTTTATTTTTTGAGGGCACAATGAACATTAAAATATGTATGATACATACAAAGGGAGATCAGATTGGTGATACTTTTTCCAATAGGGGTTTTCTGACTGTTCACGCGTGGCTACTGACCTAAAGCTCACCTGAACTAAAAACATAAATTTTTTCAGTATTCATTGACATTTCATCATGGAAAGACTTACGCCTTAACAACGTTTACAAATAGTATGACTATATTAGGAAAATTCACGCTCTCTGTAAAGTGGCCAACTTATGGTGCTCAGCGATGAAGCCCTTTTTTGTCAATGCCAAATTGCCCTATGTCAATGCCAAATTGCCGTATTGGGGCTGAAGAGGAACCCAAAAGCATCCATTACATCCATTGAAAACAACCGTTTGGAGCAGCCTATGGGCTGGAGGAATCACCGGCCTATATTTCTTGAAAGATGAAGCTGACGCCAGTGTAACAGTGAATGACGCTCGCTATCGCGCCATGATAAATGACTTTTTGATGACGGAAATTGTTCACAACAATTAGTTCCAACAAGACGGCGCTACTTGCCCTACAGCCCACGAAACAATGGATTTATTGCGTCGTCATTTCGGAGAACAATTTATCTCCCGGCTCGGGGCAGTGGATTGGCCACCTTTGGACTTTTATTTGTAGGGGTATGTAAAATCTAAATGTTTTGTGGATAAACCAGCTTCGAATGAGACATTGAAACTCAACTAAAGTAATTCACGAGATACCGACCGAAGTCCTCCAGCGAGTCATTCAAAAATGGTGTTCACGGATGACCGAATTACGACGCAGTTGCGGCCAACATTTGAAAGGAACTAAGGACTAAGGAAATAAATGTCGTGCCACAAAAATAATAAAGATTTCCCAATCAATTTCAATTTTAATTTTTTTGACACCAAGAAATATAGAGAAGATTGACTTGAACCCTCCATAACTTCGGAGTATTCGAACACAAGCACTTCCTTCGCAAGCGAACTGTCAGTTTTCGCTCAATTTTAAATGATAGCTGCATTTTATATTGGTGTAAAAAATGTTGGTGGCATCATGTTGCGTGGTGTTTTCGTGCCTTGAACTGAGTACTACCTTGTCTTGAGATACATAAGAAATTTCACGGCAAAGCAATTTGTATGGATTTCACAGCTTTTTCTCGTGAAAAGCGCACTTAGTACATTTTAGAATAAAAAATACTCCTTTCATCGTTAAAGTAATAGTCCAGAAATTTTTCACATTTTTTGTTTTTCTTTCTAAGATTCTCTTGCGTGAAAAAATTGGAATAAATAAATTAGCATGAAAATATAAAAAGAAGGAAATCAACAAAACTCATTGAGATATTAATACATAATTTTGCTTATTTAATTAAATGTATTTTCGTAAAACACCGTGAGACAGTATGGATATAAAGGGTTGTCCAATAACAGGTGTTATTTTGAATAGCCCGCTATTTCGGTAGATGTCACTTTTGAAGCTGTAAATTTTTGATATTTGAGAAGTAGAAACTACGCCATTAATAAAAATGGAAGGATACACGCTTAAACAACGCACTGAAATTATTAAAATTCACTATAAAAATGGTGAAAATTTGACAGAGATGGAAAATGTTGCATTTGCAGCCGAAAGTGTTGAAGAAACCCCAGGTTCGCACATTCCTCGTCCTTCTTTGAAATAAGGCGTTCCACAAACGTCATTACACCGTATTTTGCATAAACATTTGGGTCTTAAGGCTTATAAAGTCCAGTTAACACAAGAACTCCAGCCGGCCGATCATCAACAACGTCGTGTCTTTGCTGATTGGGTCGCTGAAATGCATGAAAATGATTCGCAATTCCATCGGAAACTCATCTTGAGTGATGAGGCCCATTTCCACCTCGGTGGCTCTCTATCCTCAACGTGTGACTGTTTGGTGCGGTTTATGGTCCGACGGAGTCATTGGACCTTACTTTTTCGAAAATGAAGCTGGAGCAACAGTTACGGTGAATGGATTGCGCTATCGAGAGATGATTAACGCGTTTTTAAGGCCGGAATTGGATGGTATTGATCTGGGCACCGTTTATTTTGGAAAATCCTTTATTAAGCCGTAAATTCCCCAAAAAATACATGAAATAATTGCTTCCCTTGTAATAATTTACCCTTTGAATGGGTTGATGCCTGTGACGGCATTTAAAATTTTGTTTACGTGCAACACATAGAAACATTTAAGCCCTCAAATCGACAGTAAAATATTCCAAAGGTCAATGGAAGCGCATTAAACAAACGCTGGCATCAAAACCACTGTGAAAACAGTTTAAACCGCCGACATAAACAAAATCAAAAAAACCGCTATGAAATCAAAGCTTCAAAGGTGAAGAACAAGCATAGCATCAACATCGATCAAAAACAACAAACAAACAAACAGAATATTGCTTTTGCGTGGCTCGTTTACTTTGATGCCACAAGCATTAAGCTGTGGCAGCAACATCATTATCCGCAACGGGTGCCACGGTAGCACGATGTGTCGTGCAACAAACGACATTCAATTGCATTTACACTATCGCATATACATGCGGCATGTGCGTATGTGCATACGAATATTTTTGGTGGATGCCACACCGAAACTCCTATGCGCACACACCCACCTTTATCATAAGCCATACGCCGTTAACACACCTCTATCGGCCTGGCCGCATCGGCTTCGATACATGCAACCCTAAGCAGCATATCGAACATATCGCTTGCATGCCTCTGGGGCAAGTTGTTGTAATTGTTAGTGCGCTAAATAGCATTGAGCCAGCCAACCAGTCAGTCAGTCAGTCAGTCAGTCAGCCCTAGTCGCAGCTGAGGAGCACGCGTGCGTGTGTGAGTGTTTGGCGTGCCCTATTGGCGTGTTATTATTGAAATTAAATTAGCCTAAATTGAATTGAAATGGTCAATAAAATCGCATGCTTACATGTCTTTGCTCTTTGTTGACTGTGGCAGCCGACTGTTGGCATTGTTCCCATTAACGTTGTTGTTGTTGTTGCTGTGCGTGTGTTTGCCTTTTTTGTTTTGCTATGTGCAGCCGCTAATGTACGCATGGCATGGCAACGGCTTGCACCTGGTATCGCATTGCATTCGCTCATCAATTTGGAATTTCTATATTTATGCATACATACATACATACATACATGCATGCATATATACATAATTACCCATCTCTGTTTTAGTTTTAGTTCGATTAAAAATTATTAGTTTTTTATTTGGTAAAATTTATTTGATATCAAAATGCGACAGTTTGTATGGCTGCGCTGATAAAAATTCAATTATGCGTTCACAGCTTTTCGACTATTTTAGATTTTTAATTTTCATGGAACAAGTTTGATTTAATTCCTTATCTCAATAAGCACTGGTTTTTAATTAAACCACAAAAAAACCAAAAAAAAACATTTGATTGTTTGGGGTCAACTGACTTGTGGTTGGCTTTGTTTCTATCTATGGAGTGTATGTGAAGTAGGCATGTGTGCGTGCATATACCAATTTGAATGATAAGCTGATAAGAAAGAACATTTACATATGAAAGAGCTCACTGTGAGAGTTGAACAGTTAAGCGCTGGAAAGCTACAAAAAGTTTAAAAAAAACTAACAAAATTTTTTTTTTCAGAATTAGGCAGTTAAAAAAGTAAGTAAGCAGAAAAAAATGAAAAAATATACAGCTCATCACATTCACATTTTTTTTTATTGAAACAGGTATACATACATAAATATATATATATTCTTGATTATACAAATATTTCTATCAACGAAGGCTAGTACTTTGTTCATACCCGTGAAATTTCGCTGGCCACATTATTTGATTTCATGGGAACATTTGACAGCAGCCATTAGCAAAAATAAACAAATTAGTATAAAAAGTTTGAAAACAGAAAATTTTGGAATGCAAAAAATGTCGTTATTAGCAGAATTTGTTTGCTTGAGGGGGGAGCCTGGTTTATGAGGTCTAAAAATTGCACCTCTTTGCGATTTTTTTTTTCTTAAGGAAAAAATTTATTTAGCACTGCAAAGTTTTTTCTATCTTTTAGTGAACATTTAAAAAGTATAAAAAATTGTTGTACTGGTTAAAATAAGTTGAAAAAAATGTTTAACATAGAAATTAGTAGAGCGCTGCAACGCTGGAGTTTCCAACTGGCGTACAAATACAGCTCGTAATTATTATCTAAGGCAAAAAATTCAAATGGATTTCTAATTATCATGATTTTTTATTCTAGATGAACTAAGAAAACTGAAAGAAATTCCAAAATTTCAACTTTTTGGAGGTTTTAAAGAAAAAAATGCCTTTCTATAAAAAAAAAATTCACTTCAACTTGGTATAAAAATCTTGAAAAATTTTTTTTCATCTATTTTGTTAGTTCAAATAGAAGAGAATTTAATACTGAAGGGAACAAGCTATGATTCATTTCAAAAGGGTCATTAGTTTTTTTTTCATTTATGTACGCCAATTCAAAGAAATCATGAAAATGAAAAGTCGAGAAAAGAAGATGAAGTTTGTACCATAGCTGTCCGGTCACAGCGTAACTACCTAACGCTCGCCTACCTTTGGCTTTGTATCTACGGAAATATTGAGAATTAGGCTCTGTAACTTTGTGTGAATATTCTGAAATATATTAGGAATCGCTTAAAACGAAAAAAAACATGATTTTTTTGACCTTATAAACCAGGCTCCTCCCTTGAATGGCCTTGTTGATTGGGGCAATGAAAGCAATGACGCGCTGCAGGAAAGTCCATCCATAACTCATAGAATGGAAATTATGTGAAGTGCATCAGACAGAAGATTAGCAAAACTTAGTAGTGAAGGGAAATTTCCCAATGCTTAAGGGTATTTTCAGGATATTTTTTTTGCACTAAAAAAAATTAAAAACCATATTTAAATTTTTTAGGCCTTTTAACTAACTTCTTTTACATACAAAAATGAAAACAAAAAGTTTTCTTTTAATTTTAATAATTTTAAAAATGGCGCTGAAGTGGACCCTCCCGAAAAATTATCCAAAACACAAAAACCAAAAAAAGTATTAATCAGTACAACTGTAGCTATGCCCCGTACTAGAATAAAAAAAATTTACAAAGTGGCGATATTTTGAATTTGATACTTCAAAAATCGGTTTTTTTCAGTTTTTTAATAAACAAACACGAAATATCTAATTGGAATAATAATATGATTCTACTACGGGTGATAGCCATTGATGTTGTAAACAACATATTATACTTCAGACTATTTGATTAAATTGTTTTTTTCTTTTTTGAGAACACCAGACCGAAAAAGTAGTTTCGAGATATCTAATTGAGATTAAAGTTTTGAGAATGGCCGCATGACGAATCAGACTCTACCTGCTAAAACGGCTGTAGAATCGAAATTAATGGGATTATCCATCCAAACATTTGACAGTATATTCTCTGAAGCCTATACTTTGGAAATATAAAACAAAAAAAAATTTTGAAAATTCTACACCACCGAGACCCCTTAATACGAGTAGATGTTCTCGCAAGGGTAAGTGTTGGGTAATTTTAAATCCTGACGTGGTATATTATTTTTAACTAGATCAACATGAGATCCTATACTTCTTTGAAGTCATCGACGAATTCTCTCTGGGTAAATCGTCGAGAGCCATGTTTATGTTGTTTACCAAAAACTTAATTAAGTCTCCTTGAGCTTTTTCCAGGGGATATTCAAAAGAGTTTTACATTACTTAACCAGTGTCCATGGGATTGTGAAAACGGTTGTAGTCCTAATAACAGTCCAACGCGTTCATTTTGAAGGAAAAAAGCGTTAATCTTAGACGCTAGCGAGTACTTCTGCCTTAACACGTTCCCTGTCCGCTGAGCCACATATGGTTCAGGAAACGTGCGCCTAATAAGCACTGATACGTTCCACATGTGTTTCATGAACGTGCAGAAGCAAAAATGTCCCTCTACGCTCATGGACCATATGTGTTTCAGGTAGAAATACGCTACATCCGGTTTTTTTTTTTAAATTATTATTATTACTAAAAAAAAAACAAATTATTCATTTTTGTATTGGGACAGGGAACGTGTTAAAAATGCGATTGCAAATGTAAGGATTATTCACTTTAAAGGAGTCCGAGAAAATCTCAGACCCACTCTTGTGTTCCACATTGGAGCATTTGATGTATAAGTGGTGGTTTCTGACGGACATAAAGGTTCCTTATGACAGTCGAATCTCGAAAGTAAACAAGAAACAAGGGCACGATGAATTCTATACAATTGATGCAATGCTATGAGATGGTAGTGGATAAAACAGAAAGTGCATTAAAGTACTGCCTCAACGCTGCCTTCCACAAATACAATTCATTGATGGTACATGTATTAGGTGCTAAGCTTCTACGATATATGAAAATATATATTTCATAAAGTAGAGATCTTACATAGGATAGATAGATAGATATATGAATGAGGCTTGCACTTCGACCTCATAAGCTTTTGTGCCCTCTACCCATCACAGTACCTCATACAAGCCCAGTTCCCTTATTAAACTCAGGATAGAGCTGGATTGGATTGAGCGTATGTGCCTTTCCTCTGGCAGCGGTTGGCTATGATGTCGCAACCTTGTCCGCGCTATAGCGCTGCATTCCAGGAGAAGGTACATTGGAGTCTCCTGGGATGGGTCGCAGAAACGGCAAGAGTCCGTAGACCAAGTCCCGATCATGTGCAGATGGCTTCGCAGTCTGCAATGGCCTGTGAGGATGCCCGGGAGCATTCTCAGGATATCCTTGGGGAGGGTTGTTTAAACCTCTTTGGTTGCACCCTCCCAGTAGGATTTCACCTGGCGAAGTTTGGTGCCAGCAAACCTCCCTTAGCCCTAGCTCTTCACTCCTGAGCTTCTTCTTGATGGTGTCTTGTTCCAAGGCAAGCAAAGGCTCGGGTCCTATCAAAGGCGAGGCGGCAATCTCTCTGGGCAATGCGTCTGCTACTTCCTTCCCAGTTATACCCCTGCGTTCTGGATCCAAATTAGCCGGATGAAATTGTGCATTCCATATAGATTAGGTTTCTCGTTACACTCAAGTACCAGTGACGATTTGATCTCACAGGACGGTAGGGGAATGTGTGCCGCCTGACTATCACTCAGAATGGTAATTCGCCCATTCCGGACATTCCTGTCTAAGTTTATCTCTGCACATAGACAGATGGCATATATTTCCGCTAACCATGGGCACAGACCGTTTCTGGGCTGTAAATTTCAGCGCCTCAATCCATCTGTGTACCAGTGCAGGGTACACTACTGGAGTTTCTTTTCAAATGCGGGTCTACTCCAGTTCAACTTATTGTTTAGTTTAATTATAAACTTCTTTTCGAATTTGGTCACTCTAGTGATATCATCTCTGGATAGCTGGGTGAGTGGGAGCTGCACCTTTAGCACTTCCATGTTTTTAGATGACTTCACTTTTTCTCTCCCGAAACCTTCCCTGGTAATATTCAGAGGGGTACGCTTGGCTGATTGCTGAATGACTATATGGGAGGTGCCACCACGAGCATCAACTCCATCGCAGCTGTAGGACAGGTCCGCTTCGCTCTTGTGATGCACACGCATGCTAAGCGCTGAAGCTTAGTTCCCGCTGCCCGCACTGTCGAGAGAGTGACTCTCGATGCCCAAGCGTCCGCTCCATATATCACCATTCGTCTCACTATCTTGATGTACATCCAACTCAGGATTCTTGAGTTACAGCTATAAGATTTTCCTGCTAGACGTTTGCATATCATGAAAGCCTTTGTTGCCTCGGATAGGGTTGCGTCAGCATGCCTTTTCCAGTTAAGGTTGGCATCCAGGACAATTCCAAGATATTTAACTTCGTTGACCAAATCAATAGCAACCCCGTCTATGCTGATCTCTGGTAAGGCTACTTTTCCTGGTGAAAGAAGAGTTCCCATTGTGGATACTTCCCATAAGTGAACACAAGTTTCAGTCCCAGGTGTCTGCTTAAGAGAGAGTACACTGCAATATTTTGAAGACAAAATTTCACTTCTGACAACACTGCCCTGCCTACACCTCTCAAATAGAAAATTTTAACTTAAATTCGTACAGTGTGTTCACGTCCTTCTTTCGCTCTCATCACCCTATGACAAGCGTCTTACTGCGAATTTCTCAAATCGGGAGGCTCAATATATTATGAGGCGCTGCTAGCCAAATTTCCCTTTTTTGTAACGCGTTTCGACATACGATGAGAAAGAATTGGAATTTATTTTTTTATTTTCTATTAAGTAGCAAAAATTAATGACGGAATTGAAAATTGTCTGCTTGGTCATTCAATAGGTACCCAAATTCTCTACAGAGGTAAACTTGAAATTTGTACACAGGAAAGTCACCTACCTCTAAGACAGTAAAAAAGTAAACACAAAGCTAATTTCTATATGAAAAAAACTAAGCTTATTATATATAAACCTAAACATAAACATAAAAAAAGCAAACTCACAAAGGAATTTCGGCTAAAAAGTCAAATTGTTGAACATCGATCAAATTGTTTAGAAAAGCATTAGGCTTTCGAACGTCAATGTTCTCAACCCCATCAGTTCTTCAAGTCACTGGCACGTGATGGTCTCAGATAAGAATCATGCTTACTTACACACATATAAGTACATAATTCATAAATACATACATATAAGTGGAATGGACGTGAATTGACAATCTTCGTTATGTCACTTAAGCTAATTAGCGCAACAAATCCGCTTTCAACGAAGTTAGCGAAGCATTGAAATACAAAATGCTGAAGTAATCGATTTCTTTATAATACATTTTCAGTTTGAAATAGAACAAATTTCTTGATGGTTAGCAAACAAACGCATGCATAGTTCAAATATATTAATCAATACATGAGGGCATACATACATACATACACTCATGGACAAAATAAAAAATAAAAAACATATGTATATGGATATATGGACATACCTATATTAGTTGATCAGTACATTAGGGAAAACAACCTAGCTAACTTCCCACTGCATCGACTTCAATTTGCCTATCAACAGGGAAAATCCACTGAGACTGCAATACACAGCCTGGTAGCAGTTATTGAAAAGGCTATTGAGTCCAAACAGAGAGCCCTACGTGCATTTATTGACATATCAGGAGCTTTTGATAACACTTCCTATGAGGCAATCTATAATGCCCTATATCTAATGGAGGTACCTGAACCCATCACTAGATGGATAACATTCATGCTCAAATCTAGGACGATCAGCACCGAACTAGGAGGAACAATCAAATCTATTAAAACCACAAGAGGTTGCCCTCAAGGTGGCGTACTTTCTCCTCTTTTGTGAACTCTAGTCATAGATGAACTTCTCCACAAACTGAATAACCTAGGATTTCACACTCAGGGCTGCGCTGACGACCTAGTAGTTTATGTATTAGGCTGGCATCAGGAAACCATTTCGGATCGCATGCAGCAAGCCCTTACAATAATAAACAAATGGTGCACGGAAAAAGGGCTCTCCATTAACCCATCCAAAACAACACTTGTACCGTTTACTAGGAGGAGGAACATAAATCTCAAATGTACGACCCTTAATGGATCAACACTTCAACTCTCGACAGAAGCGAACTATCTTGGCGTCAGTCTTGACAAAATGCTTACGTGGAATTCCCATATTGAGAGAGTTACTTCAAAAGCCACATGGGCATTCTTTGCCTGCACAAAGCTTTTTGGTAAGACATGGACACTAAACCCTAGAATGACCTTCTGGACATTCACCACAGTTGTGAAACCCATAGTCACTTATGCATCCTCAGCATGGTGGCCCAAGGACAAGCAAAGAAAGGCAGCAAATAAATTAAACAAACTGCATCGCCTGATATGTGTTGGTATTACAGGGGTTATGAAAACTTGTCCCACGGATGCATTGGGTGTGCTCCTGAACATACCACCGCTTCCAATTCTAATTGAAAGGGAAGGTCGCTCGAGTGCCGTAAGATTAAAAGGTATATCGGAACTTAAAAGTGGGGATATGAAAGGACATTTAAAGATCTTAGAAGACTTCCTACATAGTCCCATTCTTCATAGGGCACAGACTTCTTAATGAGCGCACAGACTGGTGAACTAATTCTATCACTTTCAAACCTGGTTATCAGCTATGGTTTACTGATGAGTCCAAATTGGAAAATGGTAGAACAGGGGCAGGAATCAATTCAAAAAATCGATTCCGATAGGATTCTACCCAACAATATTCCAGGCAGAAATACATGCCATCGAAATATGTGTGAGAGAATGCCTTAGCAGGAAAATGAGAGGTACTCACATCAGATAGCCAAGCGGCTCTAAAAGCCCTTCTATCAACAACCATCACCTCCAAATCCTCAACATGTTAGGGAACCTCAACATAGTAACACTATGCTGGATTCCGGGACATGAAGGACATGAGGGAAATGAAATGGCTGATGACCTTGCTAAACAAGGAGCAAATATGCAACTTACTGGTCCTGAGCCTCTCTGTGAACTCACAAAAGGCCACATTAATGAATTCCTTAGGAAATGGGAAGAAAGAAAACTTGCCGCACACTGGCTAAACTGTGCCGGTCAGCGACAAGCCAAACTATTCCTAAGTCCCAACAAAGGAATATCTGACAAACTTCTCTCACTAAACAGAGCAGATCTGCGTCTTTTAACAGGATATCTTACAGGTCACTGCAGCCTGAGGTATAATATCATCTAAATAATATTGGTCTATCTGAGACCAATGTCTGCCGCTTTTGCGAAATGGACATAGAAAGCTCAGAACATGTGCTTTGAGACTTCATCACCTTGGTGGTATCGTAGTATCTCCATGCAATCTTTGGAACAACAAACCCAAAATTGTGCTAAAATTTTTAAAAAGCCTAAAACTCTAGGGTTACAAAACAGGCCTTTCACAATAGATCAGCTCTGGTCGCAGTGCGTAATGGCCTTCTAATTTAATAGTAATAATAATGGATATATATATATATATATATATTGTTTACTACTGTCCTTATTTTTTGAATTGAAGTTGAATAAAAATTTAATTCATTCTAGATTCACATAAGCCAAAGCTTAAAATTTTGTACCAGATTAAAAAAATGTACAAATTTTTATTTCAAACTTTTCAATAAGAACTTAAAAACACCATCTGGTTGCACAGTTTTATAGCTCATTCAATTCGAGTACATATAATAAAATTCTCGTTGATTTTTGATGATTTTTTCTTTCAGCTGTGGTAAGAATTTTTCCTCCATATCAGAAATACCCATACCATAAGTTCGATATAAGGAGCAAATGCGCAATACCGAAAACAAAAAAAAAAAAAACTGCCAAAAACCCGGTTTTTGAGCCACTTTAAATTTGAACTTTTTTTTTACCCGGAATGAGCTACAAAACTGCATACCCATTTTTTGAAATTTTTTTTTAATTCGGATTAAAAAGTATGAAATTTTTAAGAAAGTTTGCCAAACTTTAGTAAACCTAAGATAACATATCGTCCCCTTAGTATTAAAATAGCCTATAAACTTTTTGATGTTTTGAGAAAATGAATTTCAAACTTTTTGTCGAAAGTAGCTCTCACTCAAATCTCCTTATGTCTGTAAATATTTATTATTTTTTGACTGACGTTTTGACCCACTTTGTGGAACTAGAATTTGACAAAATTTTGACCACATATAAAATCGACGATGGAGAACCCAAAAATTCAATAAAAAAATAATAGCCTATGAGCACATAGGCTATTGTTATACTAAGGGGACGATATAATGTTTCGCACGGATTCTCAAATGGAAAAGAAATCTTAGCATAACAAAATCTAGGTCGAGTAATCTGTAGGTGCTATTTCACTTAATAAGAGCCCTCGTAATAGGTACAAAGTTATAATAGTTTGATTTGACTGTTTTTGACGTTAAATGGATAGTAAATTCGTAAGGTTTTGTTAGAAACATTGAAGCAAATATGTTCAGGAACCTCGGAACAATCAACAGAACCACAAATAATAGCAAAAGCAAACTACAAGAACTAAAGGGTACGGCTATTGGCAAGCGACTCCAGATTTATTTCCATTCACCGAGCACTGCAGGGTGGTAGTGGGCCAGAGACCTGAAGAGGTTGCAGAGCGAATCGCCTAAAATTTCACTGTACCCTTTTAATTCTATTTGAATGAGAGGCCTAAATTGGATATCAAACCAAAGACGCATATTTGAGATCAGAACGAACTATGGAGTTATAAATATACAATTTTTCTAGTATGGGGGTCTGTAAAATCTCCCGCATAGCGCTTCAGATATGCTAAATTAACATAAGCCTTCGGCATAATCATGATTACCGAATTTATTATGAATGTGAAACCAGAGTCAAATGTCACGCCTAGGTTAGGTAGTGCTGGCTGATCTGTAAAAAGGGCTCACATAGATCTCTAAGGCCCATTGTGCTACCAGTGCTATGTATTTGGAGTCAAAGATATTATTTCATGTAATTCATAATGCACGTCTGAGCGAGTTTTTACAAACCATTCAGCCTTTTGTCTGCAATATCCAACAAGGACGAAAGCAATGATAAGGTAGGTCTTCCAAAGCACCCCTAGCATTCGCTTCATTGCATGTGTTCCACACATAGCTTCGGACTAATCGCATTTTGGGTGCGTGATGTGGCGGGAGACAGTGTCCCGTCAGTACTCCAACCAATATTTTGCAGCCTTTTCTATAGAGTGATCAAATAAAGATTTTGGTGTTCGTATTCCAAGTCCTTGGCATAATTTTGGTAGTTTTGTACGAGGTTGATGGTTGAGTGTGAATGTCACGCCTAGGTAAGAGAATTCTTTAACTTTCGAAAGAACATTTGATGAAGCATTTATAAGAGGAAGGAATAGCATTCCGAGTTTTTGAAAAGGTGACATGAACATTTTTTTATATGAAGTGAATGCTTATTTTGGACACTCCAAGCGACAGGGGGGTTTAAATCTTGTTTTACCAAAGAAGCATCAGATTGGCAAATTACTTTAGTAATGATATTTGTTTTATATGACATTTCTTGTAATTTTTTTTATTCCAAATATATTGCAATGTGTTTTGTGTTTTTAACAACAAGCCTATTTAAAAATATCTAAATCAAAAAGAGGGGGATTCCCTCGCGAAGATAAAGGCACGCACCTATAACTTACGCACCACATGATTTATGGTGAGTGTTGAGCGTTTTTTGTTTTTGTTTTATGTTTGTTTGCTTTCCAACGGTAATACTGATCTAGATTCCATTATCTAGTATAGGGGCGTGAGCTTTGAGACAAGTTGTGTGCGTATAGTCATTATGTGTTTTTGCCGCGTGAGACGTTTGTTCAAATGTATGCCCAAGAAATTAATGGAATCCACTTGTGGAATTTCCTGGTTATATAAAGTGGCTGCAGAATAGGTTTCTCGTTTCAGTGAAAACATGACTTGCGTAGATTTGGTAGGATTTATTTGAATTCGCCATTCATTAAGCCATTATCCCTATATTATGAATATTGTCTTGCAAAAATTGTGTTGTTAGCTTGCCGCTATGAATCGATGACATCAGGATAGTATCGTCTGCATATGTAGCCGTATCAATCTTGCTTCAGAGTAGAGTATCAGCAGTAAACCATGAGTATAAAACTGGGTTTGGGACGCTTTCTTTCGGAACACCTTTCTAATCGGAGCCAGATTAGTAACTGCATCTCCCAACTTTATTCCGAAGAATTATACTTTAGATATGATTTTATCACTTCAAATTAGGTGTGTGGCAGCAAATGTTTTAATTTGTAAAGCAAACATAGATGCTAAACTTTGTGAAACATCTTTTCTGAATATTTTCTTTATACTCGTAAACCCCCTGAATCTGCTCAGTTGTAGGGTGAATTTTCCGAAAGCTAAATTGGTGATAAGGCACCAGATGCTTCTCTGTTTTCGGTTGGTTTCCGTCGAGCCTTGTTTGACTTGATTTTTTTTGGTTTTTTAGATCTTCACTTATTTCATACAATCTGTCATAATAATAACAATAAGTACTATGTTTACCTACAATTTAAAGAAGAATTGATGGATTTAAATAGTATGTTTATAATTTTGGCTGTTTTTGTAGGTGAAATCGGAGGAGCCATTTGATGCGCAGATTCGAAAAACACATAAATTTCAGCTTCATCTGATGATGACATGGACGGAAAAGGCGTAAATATCGTTTCCAGGTGTTTTGCGAAGGCATTGGCTTTGTCCTTATCAGTTTTTAACCAACCAAAAGTTGAGTCTTTTAAGGGAGGAACTTTGTTCGTTGGCTTTTTCAAATTCTTAGTTGTCGTCCTCAAGGAGTAGTCTGTGTTTTTGCTAGCTGACAATCCAGACAGGTACTTTTAAAATTTATCATAAGACATATTTTTGAGAATTTATGTTGCTGTATTTAAATTTTGCTTGCTGTACAAAGAACTATATTTTTATAAAAAATGTATGAAAAAAATGGGAGTGGTCAAAAATTACCTATGCATACAATTATATATTATATTATTTTGATCGTGAGTGTATCACATACATATATAAATAAATATTTTTATTATAAGAATGCTTGATTGTGTTCGACCACTGATTCGGTAAGTAAAATACAGGCATACAAACCTGATGGCATAAATCAAGAATAACAACAAAATCAACAAATCAGAAGACAATCATTTAGGTATGTAATGACATTTCCCATTTGTTCAGGCCAAAACGATCACGGTAATGATAGCTAAGAGCAAAATAGAACAAACCAAAAAAAAAAAAACAAGACAAGCCTCAACGATGACAATGGTTATGTTTAGATCACGATGAGGCAGGCGCAGAAGCGCTAAACAAGCAGCGTGGCTTGTGATGATGAGAAGAACAATGTTTGTAATGTTTCAGTAGAGTAGTAAATTGTTGATGAGAAGTTCGCAAAGAGAAGGGGCTAATAGTGGCTGAAGTTCTTGCAATCGAAGAAACATTAGTTCGGTATCATTATGAATGCCAAACAAAGTCAAAACATGTCGGCAAACACGAAAAAAAAGAACACAAAAACATACTAGTAAATATGCAATAGCAATAAAAATAAGTTGTCGGTTGCGATCTGTGAGAATGGAACATGCAACGGGTCTCACAGAATACAAATAAGAACTATCGTGAAAGCGAATTTTAAATGATCGAAGAGTGATTGCACTCGACTACGCTCCCTCACGTCAACTGCTGGATGCACTCCCATACAAAGGCGTAGGCATACATACATACATGCACGTGAATATACGTCTGGCCAACTGCACAAGTCCTACGAACAGCTAAACGGTGATTCTGTACAGTTCGACTGTCGCTTTGGTCGATCGTTTCGTGAATGTGCATGAAAAGAAGCGGCATTGGCAACGAGTTAGCTTCATCTACACACACACATACACACACACACGCGGAACGCTCACTTACAACTCGTTTGAATCATCATTACATCACGTGTGCGCATATTTTACGTCAATACAAGGAATCGCAGCCTGAAGTCATCAAATGAAATGTGGATGAATGTGGCATAATATTGAAGACTGGCCGGGTTAGGGGGAATATTGCGTGGATAAATCGATGTGCTCGTACACATAAATATATTTTGAAGTGCTTTCGATCAGCCCGATCTGTGTGATTGAGCAGCAAAGCTACAAAAGTTAAATCATGCCAAGATATTTAGTCAAAGTACGACAAGTCACTGCAGCTGTAGGTTGATCTGGAGAGTTACCAGATTGTGTTCTAGAAATATGCTGAAAATTATTGGCTCGGACGGATTGCTGTAATAGTAAGCTTAGGATATGATGGTAGTGGGAGAAGTCAAAGGGCGAGTAGTTATATCAACATTAAAGGAAATAACGGGTGTGTTTTTTAGCTGCGTGAGAAATATAAATATCGATAACTATGGTTTGACAACTGAGAATGACAAACTGTATCGAAATTTCTATACAGTAACGCGGCCGCCATAGCCGAATGGGTTGGTGCGTGACTATCATTCGGAGTACCTACGTAGGTTCGAATCTCCGTGAAACACCAAAATGAAGAAAACAGTTTTTTCTAATAGCGGTCACCCCTCGGAAGTCAATGGCATACCTCCGCGTGTATTTCTGCTATGAAAAACCTTCTCATAAACAAAGTATCTGCAATTCGAAGTCGGCTTAAAACTGTAGGTCCTTCCATTTGTGGAGCAACATAAAGACGCACATCACAAATAGGAAGAGGAGCTCGACCAAATACCCGAAAAGGGTGTACGAGCCAATTACATATATATAATATATATATAAGGTGCCAGAACAATGCTTCCAAATTGTGGAAATTTACTTTAGAAAAATTACATCTGTTCCCGAAGTTGATAGAGCGCTAGCGGCATCATCGGTCCTTATTTTTTCTTCGAAATGAGGAAGGAACTGCAGGTACGATGTACGACGAGCGCTATCGACCCATGCTGACGGGATCTTTGTTTCCAAAAATTAATCATAGCGACGATGTTTGGTTCTAAGAAGACGGCGCATCTTGCAATACAGGACCCAATCGATTTATTGTAATCTTTAAACCACCATCGACGTCATACGGCCAGATTTATTTAAAAAAGTATAAAAAATATGAACCGGCCGAATGGACCACGTAACTCGTAGCCACGGTGGGCACATGTCGGATATCACAGGTAGTTGAAGGTAGGTGAAATGGTTGAAGTATCAGACTGGCATTCCCCAAGTACCACTAAGGCTCCATTTTGGTATCATTATGAGACCTCCAACAGGCGGATATCTACAGCCAGCCAAAGCTATTGATGTAATGGAGAAAGTTGATGGAATTTAGGTAGACGCACTGCCCCAGACTGTAGAAGAAAGGAGCACCTAGTAATCGTGAATCGTCTAGCAGCCAAACTCGGACATTTACAGAGAAAATGCTCTTCTTTGAAAGGTCCCCACAGCTTCTGCAAATGGGGGATAAATGGTAAACCTATCTTTTCCGCGAGTGTGTCGATCGTTCAATGGCCTGTAAACAAAGCTACGAGATTGGAGATTGTATAGCGTGGAGTCCGTAAAACTTTCTGAGTTCTCCGTCTACAGGGTTTGATTGAAAAGTAATGAGCCTTCCCGCGCGGAGCGTCTGCCAAGCGATCAACCGAATCGGCTGGTGGGCGAAAATGATCGTTGGACCTTCTCCTTCCACTAGAAGCCGGTCCCAGTTCGCTGGCAACAGCGGTGCAATCAACATCGCTCCGCGCGTCAAAGCTGTTTTAAAAGTGTGTTAGGATTTTGCAGTGGAGAAAATGCAGCGATCGTGGGAGCAACGTTACTCGATCGAATTTTGCGTAAAGCTAAACAAAACGAGTACCGAAACCATTGGGCTACCAACCAGGAGGCTTACGGGAACCAATCTCTGTCCAGTCCCTAGGTAAAATGGTGGCACAAGTCGTTCAAGGGAGAGGTCGTCGAAGACGAACAGCGATCTCGATCACGACAATGCGCCGGTGCACACCGCCTTCCTCTGCACCTCTGCATCGGCCAAGATGGGGGTTCGAGTGCTTCCCCACCCTCCCGACAGCCCTGACCTGTCCCCTTCGGAATGCTTCTTGTTCCCGCGCTTGAAAAGAAAGCTGAAGGGGAGGCGTTTCGACTCCATCGAGGCGATCCAAAAAGCTGTGACAGCCGAATTGAACGCGATTCCGGCGGATGAGTTTAAAAAAAGCTTCCTGCAGTGGAAGGACCGCTACCAGCGGTCAAGGGTCCTATTTTGAAGAATATCAGTTGTATAAGCCAAAAGGTTTAATAAAACTGCTTAAAATAATAAGGCTCATTACTTTTCAATCAAACCCTGTATTGTACTGGGACCAAAAAGATTTCCGAAAAAATACATGAAGAAATGGAGCTCCATATTTTCTGCGCTTTCCTGAGAAATAAGCTGTGCAATTCCAATGCAATCGCCAATGACCGGTCTCTGGAGGTCTCTAAGCTCAATTCAGTCCCCTTCCTAGCAAACTAATCATCAATTTCATTTCGCCCTATGCTTCTATGTCTTGTAATCTCAATTAAAGAAATGTTACTAGCGGCCGCCGTAGCCGAATGGGTTGGTGCGTGATTACCATTCGGAATTCACAGAGAGGTCGTTGGTTCGAATCTCGGTGAAAGCAAAATTAATAAAAACATGTTTCTAATAGCGGTCGCCCCTCGGCAGGCAATGGCAAACCTCCGAGTGTATTTCTGCCATGAAAAAGCTCCTCATAAAAATATGTGCCGTTCGGAGTCGACTTAAAACTCTAGGTCCCTCCATTTGTGGAACAACATCAAGACGCACACCACAAATAGGAGGAGGAGCTCGGCCAAACACCTAACAGAAGTGTACGCGCCAATTATTTATTTTTTTATTTACTAGCACATCCAAGAGATTTGATCTCCGCCTTACAGGAGTTAGTAGTTGTTTGGATCTGCACTATGGCGTCGTCTGAGCCTTGATCGCCGATTGACTATTGGAAAAAATATTAATATTTCCCTCGCTCCCACCGGATATCATGTTCAAGAAATAAATGCCGTGAAATAATCTACCAGATTAAATAAAAAAAATTCATTCCAAAAATATTTCTGTTTTATTTTATCATTTTAAGTTCTCAAGCTCTTAAAAAACACCCGCTACTTAATATTATCGCGTTTATAATTTAAAGAATTAGAGCAAAAAAATTAAAAATAAAAATATGAGAAAGCTTCAAAAAAAGAAAGCGCGTCTTTGACGAAGGATGACGGTCTAGGTTAAAGAAGGTAAGTGTAAGGAAAGTCATCTTGAAAGCGCAACCGATGTTTTTTTTTCTTCTTTTTAAGCATTTGTCTAAAAGCCACTTTTCACTAGCTGACTCAATATCTTGAAGAAAAAACATCATAAATCTCTCCGACAAATTGCACCAGTCTGGCATCACTACATCCATAAAAAACTGCTTTTTTGCTCTCTATGTACGCGTCGCATGCTCATTTGTCCCGCTGCATCTTGGTCGCTCCATTAGATTTTCTGTCCATTTATTGTCGTTTGTTTACTAATTTTTCTTTCTCCGTATTTATTTATTTATTTTTGCTCATCTTCAAAGGATGAGAAGCAACGTTTTCGCACGTATTTGCTGCTACTAAATAGACCAAATAGAAGCAAACGAGCGGAACATGTCAGTGGAGAAAAACGATGAACTTAATAGGAAATCAGCAATAGCGGAGGAGTCAACCAGCCAGCGGCCAAGTTGGGAAAGTAGTTCGGAATGTTTTGCTTGTAAGGCAAAGATTTATGGGCACTCAATTGGCCAAACTAAGTAGAAGAAATCAGAAACTTCAAAAGCATTCATTGTCAAAGCAATGTCGCGTTTTTTCCCATTTTATTTTTTCTCTTGTCTTTTGTTGCGCGTGAAATACTCAACATGACATCTTGCATAGCAAATCCTTCGATTGTGCTGCCCAAATAAGTGAGTACAAATGCTTATGTATGCATGCATTTGTGTATGTGTTCTACAGGTAGTTTGTTAGAAAGTATTGCAAAAGTAAATTCTCAAATCATGTAAACAGAATTAAGATTAATGAGTATTAAGTTTCTTTGGTTGTAAGGTGACATGCAGCAGCAGCAGAAATTCCAACTTTCCCACCATGAATGGCAACCTGGAAACCTCCTTTTCTGAAGCGAGTGAAATGTCCTCAGCATCCCAAAGGTTCCTACATTATTTTATACACTTTTAGTGAAATTACACAATTGTAATTGTCAATATCGCATCTGCCAGTTAGCCAACCGGCGGCGGCGGTGGCAAGTGAAAAGAAATATTACACGAACATGCAACTTGCAAAGTGCAATTGCCTTGAATGTCATGCGGTGGTGCATATACAGGTACATATGCATGTATTTGTGCTTTCAGGTCTGCTGCAGCAATCTAAACGTGCACGTGCATACATACAGACATTCTTCGTGGAAAACGACACATTGTAATTGTCAGAAGATTTATTTGCACCACCTCCCGCACGTTGAGTACACAGAAGGTCAAACGTCTTCAGTTGGTTACCCAGTGAGCAGAAGACGCTGTGATTGATTGGAGTTTCTTCTTTCAACCGTGGGAGTTGAGCACTCGTCTTCGGTGAACATTAGTAAAATTTGCTACTTGGAATTTTATGAAACATTTTACCCCTTTAGCTGCCTCTTTGATGAACTTTTATAAAATTTCTTTTGGTAAAGGTTTAAAACGAGCCCTTGAAGTAGACGCTGGATATTTAAGACGCTCTTCAAAAACGTAAAAAAACACCAGATTGCTATAGGTTTCTGAGCGCAGCTGCCACTTTAGAGAGTTAAAGTACCCTATAGTTCAATTTTTACTAAATTGATTTTAAAAAAGGGCCGAAAAGAGCCACTCCTGCATATGCTGCGGTGACAAAATGTTCACCAAAAAAAAAAAAAAAATAATAATAATAATAAATTTGCTACTGGCCTCTGAAAGCAGCAGCCACCTTAAGCCTCTAATTGTCTTATTGCTAAAATTTAACTAAATTTCTTTTAAGGAAGAGTCAAAAACAGGCGTTCAAGTAGACGCCAAAAAGTTAAAATATTTTACAAAATATAGAAAATAATTTGATATAGGTCGCTGAAGGTGGCATCCACTTTGACAGTCTAACTGCCTTACGGTTGAAGTCGTACTAAATTTCTTAAAAAAAGGTGAAAAAACCGGCATTCAGTAAACGCAAGGTAGCTAAAACATTCCACGAAAAAAGAATGTGCTAAAGGTAGCAGCCACTTTAACCCTCTAACTACCTCATTGATGAAGTTTTACTAAATTTCTTTTAAAAAGGGTAAAAACAGACATTAGAGCAGAGCCGCTGAAGCTGAAATGTTCTAAGAAACAAGAATTTTTTTAAAGGTTTCTAAAGGCAGCAGCCACTTTAACCCTCGAACAGCCATATTGTTAAAGTTTTATTAATAATCTTTTCAATAACAGTTAAAAACAGATGTAAAAGGAGACGCCAAGCAGTAAAAATATTTTATAAAAAAAGAAAAGAATTGGCTATAGGTCGCTGAACTGCCATAACTGTCATATGTTGAAGTTGTACTAAATTTCTTTTCAAAAAAGGATGAAAAAGCCACTCCGGAATATGCTTTATTGTAAGTATCATATAAAAAATGTTTTAAAAAGAGAAAAAAAAATAAAAAAATGGCTACAGTTCACTGAGAGCAGCAGCTACTTTCACCTCTAACTGCCTTATGGTTGGAGTTTTACGAAATTCCCTTAAAATTAAATCCGGCATTCGGTAGACGCGAGTGAGCTAAAATATTCTACAAGAAAAAAATGTACCATAGGTCTCTGAGTGCAGCAGCCATCGTAACCCTCTAACTGCTTTATTGATGAAATTTTACTAAATTTCATCTTAAATAGGGTCAACAGACACTCAAATAAACGCGAGGAGCTAAAATGTTCTAAAAAAAATAATTTGCTAGAGGTATCTGAGGACACCAGCAATTTTATAGAAATCAATTGTTTACAGAAATCAAGTAAATTAATTACATTTTTACCAGAAAAAAAGTAACTTTAACCCACTGTAAAAAATTGGACAAGGTCCAGAAATGCATGTACTTTCAATGCATACTTTGGCACAAAAGAGGGAAGTATATGGGAAAAAGTTTAACTTTTATCCTGATATGTTTATTCAGCTGATCGAACAAATGCCGTGCATCTGCTTACGAATGTAAATGGCGATGCTTCGATATGTTTGTAAACGGACGTAATATCCGCGTCGCCAGAGAATTTGACGCTGATTTTGCACTGACTTTGCGCTGAATTTTCACGCTGTACGTATTTGAACATGACCCGAAAAGTGAAGGGAGTGGCATCATGAGCCCTTTGGACTCAGCTATTAATGAAAAGAAATAAGAAAACAAGCTGAGCGTTTTTCAAAAATGACATAAAATTTATGTTCCCAAAAATTTGAAAAAAAAAAAATTAAATATTTTTCTAAAAAAATTTTTTTTAAATTATATTTTGCTAACAAGTTAAAACAATTTAAAACAAAAATAAAAAACAAAAACACTTTTTTGAAATCATATTTGATCCTAAAGTGGAAGAACTCGAAAATATTTAAATTTAATACAAAATTTTCAATTTTTAATAAATCTCACTATAAAAATGTTTTTATAATTTTTTCAAACGACTCCTTATTGTACAGGGTGAACGATATGAAGTGTTACCTATTCAGAACAACTTTTGTGTGAAATTAGTTTTTATTGATTTCAAACACAAAATTGTTCAAAATTGGTTACAATTTTAGCATAAATTCACTTTAGCTCGATATGACCACCTTTTGCCTTGACTATAGCCTTCAAACGGTCAAAAAATGAGTTGCATGCTGCATGAATGTGATCTTGAGGTATTTTGGCCCATTCTCGCATAATCGCTTTTTTCAGCGCATCCATAATGGCATATGTTTTAGTCCTCACCTTGCTCTCCAAAATGGACCAGATGGAGTAGTCCATCGGATTTTTGTCTGGCGAATTCGAAAGCCATTGTGTGGACGAAATGAAGTGTGGAACATGATTTTTTAACCATTCTTGGTTCACACGAGCTTTTTGAGACGGTGCCGAGTTCTGTTGGAACGTCCATAGTCTACGACCGAAATGTTTGCGTGTCCACGGCTCTAAAGCAGCTTCTAAAACATTTTCCCGATAATAAGTCGCATTCACTTTGACACCAGGCTCGATAAAAACGATTGGAGAGCGTCCATCAGCGGTCACTGCGGCCCAAACCATTACCTGCGATGGGAAATTGCTTCGAGTGGTCATACGTAGGCTCAAATTCTCGTATGAGCGTTCGTTCGAGTAAACACGATCGTTTTGCGTGTTTATGAACTGCACATTTTTTTCACATTTGGGACATTTTTTTCATCAGAAATCAAAATGTTAGGAAATTCGTCACGTTCGTGCAAGCGCCTTTGCTCTTTCGCAACGAACTTTTTTTTGCTTAATGTCAAAACTACTTGGACCACGTGACATAGAGTCACTTATTTATTAAATTTTTAGAATTAGCTTACGGATTGATTCTTAAGGCCGCACTCATTTTATTTTCCCTTCTTTCATTCACTTACTGGGTATCCATCTGGTAGTTCGCATTTGCAATTGCAGTTAGACTGCCAAAATCGCTTGAAATATTTTCTTCACTGCTTGTTTGTATGGGTGTATGTGTGCACATAATGTGAATATTGCGACGATTTCAAGAGAAGACGATCCTTTCTAACAGTTATAATAAAACTGCAACTATACAAATATCTGCTGTGACGCGAATAACCCCATTAGACTGCCCTCCTTCGCACCGCACCCACCCAAACAAACGCAAACAGATATGCACACAGCTATACAAACTCAATGACTCAACAATTCACAGCATAAACCACGACACATCATTCGTGTTATAGCCGCAGTGCAATACGTGTCGCTGACATTATCACCGCTGCTTCGTCTTCGGCACCTTCCTCCGCTTCTTCTTCTGGTTCGTCAGTTGGTGCTTGGTGCAGCTGCACTCTGAAATTGATGTGCGCGCGACCGCAGAACACGGCCACATCGTGATGGCACTTTTGTGGCATGAAATTTCTCACGAAATTTTTTATATTGCCTCGCGCAAACGCATAAGTATCTTTCAGCAGATAATTTGGCACATATACTCGTACTCGTATATTTTTTTCTTTTTTGGCTTAAATGTGTTTCGAGGCGGTTTTAGGTTGGATAATTTTATGTAGATAATTGTTTTGGTAATTTGATGGTTTTTTGGGAATAAGCGAATGATTTAAATTTGTGTGAGAAGTTTACGTGTGGCAATGGATGGGTTTAATTTTATTGGGAACGCTATTTGTGTTGATTGGTCGGTGCAGGAGCAAAACAAAATAAAAAGGCAAGAATGCGATATGGTAATTATGAAAGAGGAAGAGCTGTTGAAGATTGGACCACCTGCCGTTTTGTAATGAATTTAAACTTTTTTTGTACTGAACTAAATTTTTTTTTTTAATGCATAAACATTTTCAAATTTGGTCTCAAGTTTGTCTAAATTATTTGCAGAAAACACGCATAGAACTACATTTGCCATCAATATTGTGTTTAAGGGCCTCTAATAGAATTTTATGCCGCATATTTTAGTAGAACATTTTATCCATTTTTTTAACACTAACTTTTAAAAATATGATATATTTTAAGTTCGTGAAGACGATAGAGGGTTGAAATGTTCCACAAAAATACTTCCCGGCAGATTCCAGTAAGGGTCTTCTAATACGAAAATAGTGTGCGATAAAGAACACGAGTAGAGTACCCAGAACCTATCATCTGCAGCGAGTTATGATATGTAAATAAAGGATTTTCCAATAACAGGAGTTATTGGTGAATGGATTGCGCTATCGATAGATGCTTAACGATTAGTTTATGGCCGCAATTGGATGGTATTAATCTGGACAACGTTTATTTTCAACAAAACGGCGCGACGTGCCACACAAGCTACGAAACCATTAATCTTTTACGGGAAAAAGTTTCCGGACCGTGTTATCTCTCCCGAAGAGGTGATCACAATTGGCCACCGAGATCTTGTGATTTAACACCTTATGACTTTTTTCTTTGCGACCACGTGAAAGAGAAAGTCTACGCCAACAGCCCAGGGTCGATTCAATACCTCAAAGATGGAATTCGCGAGGCTATCGATGACATAGGGCAGCCACTTTGCAATTCGGTTACGAAAAATTTCATGAAAAGGATATTGTCCTGTAAGTGTGGTCGTGGTGGTCATTTGCTTGATGTTATTTTCCACTATTAACGGCATACTTTCCTCTTTATAATGAAATAAACATCCGATCATTTATTTTAAAAAATAACATTTTTCTTTGAATATCAAAATAACACCTCCTATTGGAAACCCCTTTATATATTGTACATACATACATATGTAAGCCTATGAAAAGAAACTCTTTGAAAATAAACTCTTTCTCTCTATATAGAGAAAATACTTTTATAAGTACACAATATATTGTGTTCTTTAAGGTTAGATGAGTATATTTATCAATTACTCGCAAATTTGTTTATTAACGGCTTTTCTGTCTCCGTTAACCCTGACTGAAATTTTCAGTAAAATATTTCTGTAGAACATTTTAGTCCTCAAATGTCCTATTTTTACACTTCTCTTCCGAAAATGGTCAAATTAACAAAAAAGCGAGCTAAAGGGCAAAAATGTTCAAATGCGAAATTCTGCTATAGAATATTCATAAAAAAATCAAATTGGCAAATAAAAAACGGAGTTGGAGGGGCTACAATTTTCTACAAAAACTATTCTCGTGGAATTCCACTATTGAATAATTACAAAAATATTTCGATTTAAAACCGAAATTCGATTTTGAGAATTTTTTACACCTAATATAAATTTCTAGTCAGCGCATTATTTATATTTTGACTGCTGACAGTGGCATTGCATCAGTGGCGCCAGCAAGAGGAAGCGGGCGATCGCTGTAATAGCGCAGACACCCGAAATTTAGCAAAGTCCTCAACCATCTGTGCGATCCTTCTGCCTGAAAAATGTAAAACACAGATGGCGCTCCTAGCAGTTAGAAGGCTTTGTTCCTAAGCAACGACAGATGGGCATTCCCAGTACTTAGGACTGGTAGCGGCAGGCTGTCAGAAATCAAAATAGATTAACGAAACCAACGCAAGGCTGAGGCTTGTGGAGGCCCTGTGCTCCCGAGAGGAGCGAACAAAGAAAAAAAAAAAATTATATTACCAAATATTTGGAAACCTTTACTCACTGTAACCAAAAAAAAAACCATTAGGCATGCTGGACTATATAGTAACTTCGTTCTACACGATGAATCTACGCATTATGGATTTTCAGCATTCTATTGTTCCTTTTATGTTTTAATTAAAAAATATGAATTTCTTTTTACAGCTGAAAAATCTGCAGTGTAATTTTTAGAATTTTTCATGATTTGATTGGCTAAACAGGCAAAAGTCTGGTTTAACACGGCAAAAATATGTATATGCGAATAAATGACTCGTACTTAAATATTTTAAATATGGGCTTCCTTAATAGAAAAAAAATTGAACAAAAATGTGAGTGAACAAAAAGTTTTTAATATGTGGATCATGATCAAAAAGTACCAGGAATGCTTCCGTAAAACAAAACAGACTTAAATTTCAGGCAATTTTATCTCCTTCAAAATATGACCCGTCTGAAGCAACACACATGTGCCAACGTTTAACCCAGTCCTCCATGCACCCCTGGTAAGCAGACGAAAGGATGGCCTTCAGCTTCTTCGTCGCATTCTCTTTGATCTCGTCTATCGACCGAAATCTCCTTCCACGAAGTGGTAACTTCAACTTGGGAAACAAAAAGAAGTCGCACAGTGTCATACCCGGTGAATACGGAGCTTGCACGATGGTATTTGGTCAAATAATCCAGCACAATTTGATCTCGGTGCGATGGCGCGTTATCATCAAGCAAAACCCAAGAATTGTTAGCCCACATTTCCGAACGTTTGCGAGGTACAGCATCTCTCAAACGCTTGAAAATGGATAAATAATATTCTTTATTGACTGTCTGGCCCGATGGAAGGTACTCATCGTGCACTACGCCTTGGCAAACGAAGAAAATAGTCAAAATCACCTTCGCGGTACTTTTTGATCATAGGGTATTAGGTTTTATTTGATTTCTTCATCAATGAAAAATGTAAACATGTTGACGTAACCGAAAACAAGGTGGCGCAAAATTTATCACCTTATCAGATGATTTAAATTTTTGTAAATGGCGTCAATCATATATGACGCTTGAAAAACAAAACAGCTGCGGCAGAGAAACAGACAAGCAAAGGATCGCGTAAAAGTCAAAATAAATATTTCGATTATGTGACATCATTTTTTTATTTAGTAAAAAAATTCTTCAAAAACACAAATGATGATTAATTTGTGCCACCTTTTAGTTGAATGTTGCAAGTGTGGTACATCATCTCAATGGCAGGACTCTAGTGACGGACTATCATCACAGTCACACCATATAAGGTTATCATAAAATTTCAAACTGTTTAAAAGTATTCAAAAAAAGTTTTATACTACAAACATATTTTTCTATCAGATGATTAAATTTTTTTTTCAAAAGTCGATGACGAAGTCAGAAGACGATGATTAAGAGTCAAGCTAAAAACTCGTAGCTCATAAAATTTCACTTGATTCTCCTATAGTAAATAACGTGATTTAACGTCATTTCTACATTTTACAAAATAAAGTCCCTAAATACGTAAGATGACCAGATACTCCATAGGCCGCACTATGAGGCCGCTTCCAACCTAAAGAACAGACGCTTTTCGCAGTGGCTTACTTTGAGACAGGCGCTGTTTTCTTCGGAGGGTCCTTCAATTGTATATGTCAACTACCACATACAATAGTTGAATAAGTTTTATACCTTAAATGCAAGGATCTTGTGAACTTGTATACCGTTTCATCCTATAAAGCAGTAAACTTGGATCCCTCCTACAAAAAAAAAACGCAGTATGCTAAATATCATTGCTTGGCGCCCAATTCCTTAAGCCGTCGTCAGAAACGTATCTTTTTCTTTGTTTTTTGTGCTATGAACTTTTATAGTAGCGCCTTGAATCATGTCTTTACTCCCCATTCGTAGTAAGTAATTCATCTCATTTCTCCATTAATTAGTCTCAATCGCGTAAGCTTCAATCATCACCGCCTAATTACAACTCGCGGCTTTTTAATAGTTTCAACCCACTGCCAAAAATTTACTACCTTATTTAATGAAATTTCAGCTATAAAATCATACGCAAAATCCCACTCGCATACACGCAAGCTTATTTTGCAAGCTACTTAAATACAAACCAGCTTTAGTACCCAGTTACGTTTTGAAGATCAGCCAACATATTTTTCCTACACCATCTACTACGTAACACAGAGCCAAGCGGTATTTCGCATGTCCCACATGTGGCATGTGCCGTTTGCCCAGTTGCAGACAAATCATATTTATGTTATTACACTCCCCTCTGCTATGCGTTACACCTTCTCACAAAAAAGGTATTTCCAAGACAATGATAATGAATGCAATTACCGTAGTTTATTTTTTCTATTACGACGTAAATATGCAAAAGAGGGACGAACTGAGCAATGACTTAGCCCGACAAAGCCGCCCAGCCACACAAGCGGCAAGTAAAAGTCAAGCACATAAAAATGCCAGCAAGCGAAAGAAAGAAGTAAAGGCAAGAGCCGAGTCAGAAACAGACAACAGCCCAACAGCCCAACAATCGACCGCCCAAATGGAATGCTGGCCCAACCTCGGCTGGGACGACCACACGCTTCTTGTTTCTTATGTTTACAAATCGCGATGCAATGGAACGCCAGCATGCTGGGTTGGTCATCCCATTTACTTGTATGTGCAAGCCGCTATTGAAATGCCAACTTGAAGAAGAAATTCGGGGAAAACTAACCATTTGTTTAGTGCGGCTTCTGAGAGTTTTGGGTTGTTTCACGAATTGTTGCTTGTTGGCGGAACTGAGCTGTATGAGGCTGATGAGGGGCAGGAATTTGTGCGTTAAAGTGACAAACATTCTTCAAGGACAGTGATTAGGCGTTTGCAGCTACTGCGACAAAATTTACTAACGAGCTTTATCACTAAAGTTATAGAATATCACTTCTAGGTTTGGATTTATATGGCTGCACATCCAAGATCGCACTCGGACAAAAACACAAAATTTTGTCCCTTGTGATGTCATTGTGAGAACAAAAGGGCTAAGGACAAGAAAAAGGGACAAGGGAGACGAAGCTATGTTTGGGAAACGAAGACTACTTACGGCTGTGTTAACACCTACCAATAAAATTCACCAGGTATCTGTATGATATCTAAAACTGTTATTAGTATGCGGAGGTGTAGCAAAAAGTACGAGCCAAGATGCCTGAATTCCCTTCTGGCGAGAATTGGCTGAAAGACACGCATTGATACCAATCACCCACCTTTTCAGAAGCAGATCGCAGGTAGTTAGAGGAACCCAAACCTTTCACATTGCGAGGAAACCACTTCAAGGATACTCTGTCCAGCTGGGCTTTCTACTCAGCAGTTGCTCGGTGACCAAAAAACTAAATGAGCTTAATGTGGAAATATTCAGATGCGGCTGAAAGAAAAGATATTCAGATATTCTTCAAGGGTTCAAGATAGGGCCCAAAGCTCTAATTGCTACTTGGTTGCTGGAACAAGTGCTTACCTCCCTGACAGTGGTTACAGAAGTAAACAACCAATCAACTGATTCATTGGTTGAGGCTGCTTCCTACTGGAAATTGCTGCAATGGTCCAGTAGCCCGAATTAAAGCTTCATATTTCGACTCTCAATCGGCTGCTGAGATTAGAGCATCGCTTAGTAGTTAGTTGTATTTAAAGTTTCATTTATCGCAGGAAGTAATGTGGATATTAAAGGAAATTACTCGTAGCAGAGCTTTAAAAGCGAAGATATGAAACGAAATGAAATAAAAAAGAGGGTAGGTTCACACTCCAATCTTAAGATTTTCAGACTAACTTGGCGAGAATGGAATACCGGCCGCGCAAAATCGCGACTGTATCTTAGGAGGAAGGATATGTTAGTGGTACAGGAAGCGCGATAGTTCTACTAACAAGGCATTGTTTAATTGGAAGGCATCCAAATAGACAGCGGTTACCACAAAATAACACTTGTCGAAGCTATCGTGTCGATGCTCTTGTGTAGGTATATGAATTGATCTATACAGAATTAGGGTTTCCGCGCTCGGATTCGCCTTTCTTGACACCAATGAAGAGGTCTTAGCAATAGGGTTTCCGAAATTAACAAAATTCATTAAATACACAGGTTGGATAAGAGAAAACTTCACCCAACCCAACCTAACCTAAGATCTCTTGTGCAGAGAACGAAGATATAGAAATAGGATTGTAAGTGATCGGCACTGAGCACAAAACTACAAAAGGAACCAAATCAAAGTCTTATTATATTAAGGATTGACTTAAACTTTAACAGTGACTTCAAAATCCGCGAATAATTTTTTTAAGAACAAAAAATACAACTTTACTTTTACAATCTTAAAACACTGTACAGTAACCTGATCGCTACCTTGCCAACTTTATGACCCTTTCCTTGTCATTGACCAGCGTCTAGTGTGGTCACTTTGCGAGCCACAATCATTGACTAACGACAGTATTGAATACGAAATAATAATTCTGTTCATTCTTTAAAAACGGTGCGTGACATTGAATAGAGTTTTGTTGTAACGCAACCAAATGTCGTAAGCAAAATTGCCAAGAGGAATGCGGCTGCTGCATGGCGAAGAAGGTCGTAAAGCGGGGCTGGGTTGTCAGTTTTATTTATTACCCAAAATTACGAGCTTTCGCGAAAATCTTTAGATTTTTTATGTCAAAAGTGATGCTGAGAAAAAAATGCACAAAAACAAAACAAACAAAAACTTTTTATTTCTTTTCGAACTCTACGCGAATAAGTAGCAACTGAAAATGTTGCATGCAACGAAAATTTGTAGAGTACACCACAAAACTTTTATTCCCACACTGCTCGTCGTAAGCGCAAAAAAAGGCATTAGATGTATTTTTGTTGTCAGTTAAGCGAGTGAAGATTGCAAATAACCGAACGTCCAAACCGAAAAAAGCAGAGACAATTTGAGTGAAAAATCAACGAAATTGTGGGACAATTCCTCTCGGCTGCGGAACTCTGCAGCAGACGTTGGTGTAACCGCAACAGTTTAAAATAAATAATGTTGCGCTGTGCAGCGATAGTAAAAATAACAAAAACAAAGTGTAGGGAAAGCTAAATTCGGTGCGGACCGGAATTCGTATACCCGCGCACATTTTAGTAAAATTTAATTTTGGCTGGCTGTTAGGATTTTTGGATGCAAACGAAGTCATAGGCAAGGAGTGTAAGGGGGTTTGTAACTTTTGGCGGATGAAGCGAAATTTTAATAATTTTTTTTTTTTTAATTAATAAAAGAAGGGCTGGGTTTTTATCGATTTCAATAAAATGTAAGTAGCATGTAAATGAGGTAGAGAGGCCGTATGTGCATCAAGTTTGGGCCAGTTTTATTAAGTCATCATCGAGATACACACACTTGTCCAAAGGAGGGTGTGGCACCGCCTATTCTTTACTTGCGACGTATTTATTTATTTGGTTCATTATTTGAGTAATTTTGCTTTAGAGACATTACGTTTTTTTTCTATTATAAGAATTACCGTTACATTGCACTTGGGCGCGGGTTACTCACCGGTTTTGCCTATTTTCATTAACAAACTAGCTCAGAAAACTTTTGGTCAGGAAAGTCTATTATAGCGACTAAGTCAATTTACCTCTGAGAAGACTGATTATATCATTCCAACGGTGACATTCAATTGCAATTTCGTCACTCTCTTTCCATCTCGAGAGGAATGGAGTAAGGGACTTTTACTAAACAACTTCCACACTACAGTATATACAGTGGCTTCAAAAATGGATTGTAACTTTGATGCTGGTATATATAATATTTTCATAGACTTAGAGTTGGAAAATCTGTACATCTTCCCAATACTCCCAGCATCTTCCAGTGGGAAGTACTGGCAATAAGGAAAGCTTGTAAAGCTTATAGGTTACTAAATGCAGGCTTCTCTTCTAAGTACAATGTAGCCATTATTTCGGATAGCCAAGGTAAAATCCTCTAAACTGGTGAAACAAAGTGGAAAGAGTCTGACCACCTCGAGCGTTAACTTAATCTGGGTCCCAGGACATTTAAGGAATCTGCCGTGAATAACATTCTGGCTGAATTGGTATTCACACCACTGGGTGCACTGAAGAAGACAATTTCTTCAAAATACCTCCGAATCGCGGATTATAGACGGAGAGACCAGAGAACATGCAAAGTTAGCAGAACGTTATGGCCCACCTACAACCACAAATAAACACCAATACTGATATATATAAAACAAAGGGATGCCTGCAGACTCACGGCCGTAATAACTGGCTTCGGTTCTATCAGGACAGTTGTAAGCAACCGGAGAAAAAGGAAACGATTTTCCATATCCTTCATGAATACCTTGCCTTATGGAAGGAGAGAATGCCAACTCTGGGCAAACCACTGTTCAAGAGTCTCGAACAACTGTCTGGCTAAGATTTCAACAACCTAAAAAGGTTCTTAGACCGCACAGATTGGACATAGTCATGCTGCAAATAACCATTAACGAAGTTGGTAACGATGATGTTTGAACAAAATGCTGCGGAAGCGCTACTTCGATTCTGAATGGATGACTACTTGAACCAACCAACCTAAGAAAAAAGAAATATGCGTACTAAGTTCGCTCGAGCTATCGCCCGCTGGGGCAGACGGATGAATGGGCGGATACACCTGACCAAATCGACTTCTCTAATAATTTAGGGAATTTTTATACATGTAAATAAATCTTGGTATATCTATCACGAGTCCTTTATGTTGTTACACACAACCGTTATGTGCACAAAATTATTATACCCTTGGGCATAAGTGCGTGGGTATAACAACAACTACACAGACATATAAATAACAAAAACAGCAAAAGCGCCGATATCAGCAAATACTGAGAAAACGACCGAAAACACTACGAAATTACACAACAACAACAACAACAACTAGAGCAATAACAGCAACATGCTGAACGGCAGTAGCAAATGTTGCATGCCCCAGTGATAAGTACGACTACTTATGTGCGAATGAGTGTGTGGGCGCACGACAAACATACCTATGCACACATAAGTACTGTTATGAGTTTGTATGCATGTGAGAGTGTACTTTTGTGTATGTACGAACCAGCCAAGTGGCTTCAGCGTGTGACCTTACAACTTACCGCATTTGGGGTACTGCAAGTATCTTTGCTATCGTTGTTGGAGCAAGTTGCATGCTTCTGTGGTATAAATACATTCATATGTATGCATGTGCGTATTCATATACAAGTATACACATGCAGTTGTGTTCACAATAAAAGCAGCGTGAGATATTGCAAAGTTTTTACTAATAATTTATTTTTTATTACTTTTTTTCTATGGGATATAGATCATTCAAGGTTAGGTTAGGTTGGTATGGTTGCCCAGGGAGTGAACACACTTGGACGAAGAGGGATTCGTCCTTTGTGAGGATGAGGAAGTGAGGTGAAGGGAAGGACCGATGAGGTGCAGGGAGAGGTGGTGATGGAATGGTTAGGAGTGTGCGCATTATGAGCGATGACTATTTTTGCGTCAACCGCTTTGTGCTGCTGATGAAACTCATCGGATTTTTAATGTCAGCGCCAGCTATATCAGCAGGCGTGGCAAAGAAGTAAGAGCCAAGATGCCTGAATCTTAGCCCCGCTAGAGCAGGACAGCTAAGGAGAAGGTGCTGAGATGATTCCACCTCATCCTCCATACATCCAGCACAAAAAGGACTCGAGGTGATTCCAAGTCTCACAGCATGCATTCCTCGCGCATTGTGTCCTGTGAGAGAACCCACTAGATTGGAGAGCTGATATTTTGTCAGCCTCAGAAGCTCGCCCGAGCGCCTTCGGCCCACACGTGGTCAGAAGGATTTCGCGACTTTACACGTTTGTGTATTTGCCCAACGCTCGCTGAGTTGGCGCGATGCCCATCTTTCCAGGAGCAGACCGCAGGTAGTCAGGGGGATCCCAATTTTCTCCCTCCGCCGGGGAATCACCTCACATGTCCCTTGTCTGGCCAGCTCATCCGCCTCACAGTTTCCCGCAATGTCGCTGTGACCGGGAACCCAGATGAGGCTAGTGTCAAAGAATTCGGACGCAGTCGAAAGTGAGGTCAAGCATTCCTTGACCAATTCCGAATGCACCGTCATAGACCCGAGGGCCCTTATTGCCGTTTGGCTCTCGGAGTAAATATTTACTTTCTTCACCGTTAATACGCATTTGAGCAGCCAATCGGCTGCCTCCTTGATTGCGGCTACCTCTGCCTGGAACACACTGCAGTGGTCCGGTAGCCTGAATTTGAGTCTGATGGCGAGCTCCTCGCAAAAGACTCCTCCGCCAAACTTTCCTTCCAACTTCGATCCATCCGTGAACAAGTTCACCAGGCCCTGCCCCCAAGTGAAGCCCTCCGTCCACTCTTCCCTTGACGGGATGTGAGTGGAGAATGTTCCGGTTGGACTAAACGAGGGTATACACTGGTCTGTTGACAGAGGGATGAACTCAAAGTTTCTAAGGATGCTTGAGTGCCCATAAGTGAGGTTGAGCTTATAACTCCAGCCCCTCAGTCAGATTGCGGTACGTGTAGCGGCAATTCTGCCTGCGATATCGACGGGTACCACATTTAACTTTGCGTTGAGCGCCAGACTAGGAGTCGTTCGAAGCGCCCCACTGATTCCAATGAGTGCCGACCTCTGAACTCTCTCCAGCTTCTTCACCAATGTCGTCTTCTCTAGTGAGTTCCACCAGACTATGACTCCATATAACAAGACAGGCTTTACAATAGATCATTCTAATTATAATAAAAATCAGTTAACTAAAATTTTCAAGCTTTGTGTGAAATTTAAAAAAATTCAACAAATTTTGAACTTTAAATCAGATTTTTTAGCAAAATTTTAGGAACAAACCTTGTAGCCCATTGAATTTTTGCTAATAAGGAGGCTCCGAATTCTCATTGATTTTCGATATTTTTTCCATCTATTTCATTATGCATTTTATTCCATATAAGAAATGTTCGAACTTTTTTTTTTATAAACGAACAAAATACAATATAACATCTAGTCCTATGGCCAGCAAAAATAAAAATCAGCGCCATTTTTGAGGAACTTCAGATTTGAACTTTTTGAATTATTCAGAAAATGCCCATTAAAAAGTTTTAAATTTTCAGGGAAATTTGTAGATTTTTTTAAATTTTCTACAAAGTTTGATGCTTTGAGCTACATATATAGGTTTTGTTGTAGTATGAGTTGTATTATATAATATTAAAACAAATAACTCTAAGTAAAACAGAAAATAAAGAAATATTCAAAACCCTCCAATATATCCCATTGCTTTTATTGTGCACACAAGTGTCCATATACCAACTCCCCCCAAGTGGTTGTCACATATTTTATTTTGTTTGCTGCTCCACTTGCTGCACTTGTTGTTGCTCATGTCGTTTGGGTTGTCGAATACTATGGAGAGTACTTGAACTACTCGTACCTCTGCATTGGGCCCTTTGCTACCCAAACAGTATGCAATGCAATTTGTACGAAAGCGCTTGCTTAGCAGAGGCAACAACTGGCAACAACTGGCAATCAAAAAATAAAATAAAATAACAACAATAATATGTTTTCCATTTTTCTTATTTTTGTTTGGCCTTTTTTCTCTTTTTTGTTTTTGTTTTTGTTTTTGTCTTTTTCTTTTGCACATCAAACAAATGATGCAAACTGAAGGAAGTGCCTCAGTCAAGTGACAAGTGCATGTCACAGTTCCAGAGCTTTAGTGATGGTGGTGGGTGGCATCTGAGCGAAAAGAGCGAGTGCAGAGTGGAATCAGTCGAAAGAAGCAACTATCAAAGAAATCACAATAAATTATTGTCGTCAGCGTAATTGGCTTTTTGTTTTTTGCTCTATTAATATTTTCTACTTCCATTTAAATTTTTGTGGTTTTAAAATAAAATGTATGGTTCCGGGGTACAGCGAGTGGAAAGGATGTCAACAAATCTTTCCGCCTTGCAAAATATGATTTGTTATTCTGCTTGAAAACAAGATACAAATAAATAGCTGCTGATGAGCACTACTGGAATGGTATATTTATGCATTTATGAGACGTACGTTAATATTAATGAGGAAGCGAATTGTATGTAGCAGAAGGCTGGTTCGCTGTTTGTTCATATGTGAAAAGTTAGGAGAATACCACTATGACGCTTTTAGAGATTACTGAGCACATTCTCAGCTATTAATCAATAGATAAGCAAACACCTCTGAGGGCGACAGTTTATCAAAAATGACAAACAAAACCAAAAAATTTTCCAAAAATATTCAATAAAATAAAAGATTTTTTTTTCGAAAATAATTTTTTTACTTTTTTTGTTTTTAATTTCTTCCTTAAATTTTTCCCAACTTTTTTTTTATGCTTCCTAAAAATTTTATTAAAATTAATTTTATAAATAGATGTTTAAAAACCATTTTTTAAAGAAAATTTAATCCTCGAAGTGACAAAATTTTATCCAAAAAATGTGATATTTAATTTTTTCCCAACAATTTTGGGCAAAATAAATTTTTTAAATAATTTTTCAAAAAATATTTCTTTAAAAGTAAATTTTATCCTCAAAGAGCGAAAAAATGTTTTTTTATTTTTTCCCGAAAATTTTTAATAAAATAAATTTTATAAATAATTTTACAATAAATATATTTTTAACAGTAAATATTATCCTAAAGCATTAAACAAAATTTTTTAAAAGTCAAAACTAATCAAAAAAATTTCACTTCAAAAAACTCTATTGCTAAATATTGAACGTTGAATAAATCACAAAATAATATATATTTTTTTCAAGTTTTCAGTTGCCTTCTTAAAATACAGCAGCATACAAATAAATCCTAAAATACTTGAATGACTTGACATGGAGTCTTGATAGTTAGTTAAGCGTGGAGATTAAAATTTGTTCAGCTACAAAAAAAATTCTTCAGCTTAAAAAAAAATATTTATTAAAATAGTTCGTATTTTTAAAGGTTTATCAAAAATGCTGGAATGGGAGTAAAAATCTTGTGTTAAGAACCGATCAGACCATATAAATGTAAACAATGAGCTGACAAGAGAGTTTGAGCCTAGAGCCAGAAACTATTATAACCTCTCCGAAGCAGTAACACTAAGCTGTCTTAGTACATATTAATTAGAAGCGAACTGCCCTTACAACTCACATAAACCACTGAAAGTGATGATGAAGAATACAGATAGAATAAGATAAACAACTGAAAACTGGTGAAGCACATTTGAACCAACTATGGCAAGTCAAAGAACAGAATACCTTTTAAGAAGGCCAATAAGGTGTACTTTCAAACTAACCGCCACTAGAAAAACTCTTGGTGGACTTACAGTTGAAATGAGCCTCCTGTGTGCTGTTTTGGTTGTTGTAGCAACATAGACAATTCCCATACATGAACGGGGAATGCTGCAAGAGTGACAATCCTTGACCGGATATAAATTAGGGTCATGCCGGTAACGTAGAACCGACTGCCGTGCGAATGACACCTCTACGCATATCACTCGGTGCAGTAGCTACCAGCTCGAGAACCGCAAGAATAAAGTCACTATGTCTGTGATTGTTCCGCATTGGCGCATAATAAGTACCTGATACTAGGCTATTTTTTATATAAAAAATATATATATAAAAATGTGACCTCAAGAAGTTTTGTGAATAAAATAAGTGCACTTAGGACTCGTCGATAAATAGTTTGAAGGTAGCAGTGAATTGTGTCAACTGACAAAATGCATTCGTGGGCTTGCCAATGTCTTTGAAAGATTAAACGCAATTCGACACATTTTTTTCAAATCCACAGTGAACATCGAATTGGGGCCAAGTGAATGGTGGAGAGTGCAAGGTAACACGGAGAAACCATGTTGGAATTGCATGACAAATATAATGAGTTACTTTATAATAAGGTCACTATATTTCCATGAGTTTTGACAATCTACGCACACATTAATTCTTATTATTGGTAATTCCTTGATAAGTTAACAAATGTTGGCCATTAATGGGCCAATTATCAGAAACTAGGTCTCATCCCACATGCCAAGCTTAAACGGAGGAGACCCGGCCGAAGCGATTTGGTTTGGCCGTTGTTTTTGGCTTGCGGCCGGGCGGACCATACGATTGTTTACGCTTGGGATTGGAGAAATACACCCATTTTTCATCATCCGTAACGATTCGATGCAAAAAAGACTTCCTTTTGAACCGAGAGAGCAGCATTTCACAAGTGGTTTTTCGATTATCTTGCTGCCTTTCAATCAGTTCATGCGGCACCCATCTTCCGACCTTTAAAATCATGCCCATGTCTTTCAAACGTTTGGAAATGGTTTTTTGGGTCACTCACAACTGCTCTGCTATCATTTCTTGCGTTTGACTATCCTTCATCCAACAATGCTTGCCTTTTGGCGTTCTCAAACTTTTTCGGTGGCCAGCCACGGTCCTCGTTCTCCACGCTAAAATCACCACTTCCGAATTTTTCAAACCACCTCAAGCACTGTCCTCTACTTAGACCATGTCCACCATAAGCTTCTATAAGCATTTGCTGAGCTTAAGAAGCGTTTTTTTTTTCAATTGATAACAGAAAATCAACGATGTCCGCAAATCATAGTTTGAAGGCACGAAATTCGACATTTTTATGAGCGACAAAAATGCATTGTTGCATGAAACGTAACAAACAATGAACTGAATGTTGTTGATAGATGACAGACGAAAAAACAAGACATTTGGGAAGGTTTAAAAATACTCCTAGCGACATCTATGGACTAATAGCTGAAAGTCTAATTTCATAGGTGTCTAAATTTTTATAAAATAAATTCTTTTTTTTTTTAATATTTTTAAAATTTTGTGTTTAATTGTTTTTTGAATATTATAATAAATTACATGTTTTTAAAAAAATAGCTCTTTTATTTTTAGTTTCAAACAACTCATAAAGATTACGAAGAGCAAAGTTAGTAAGCATCAAGGCTACCCTGCAATCTACGAAGTTATCTGCAAAACTGGGTATATGGTTGAATTCCTTAAGACGGTTCTCCAACTCGTTCTCAGAGAACCTCGGCTCAGTATGGACAAACCACTACTCAATGCCGTTCTAGATTTCCCAAGCGAATAGGGCATGAGATAAAGTATTGTGAAGTGTAGACGGAGTAATAGATCTTCTGCTCAAAGGGCGTGAATCTATTTTCATAATCAACTCTCTACCCATCTGAAACTTGTAAAATATAAAGCACTGAAACTGAAAATTTTTACTTTTCAATCAATATCAAGCATATATTTGCTTGCAATTTTTTACAGACTTCTTGTTTCTTAATAAATTTCTCAGCAGCCTTCTGCCTGTTATTATTTCATTTAGAACTAAATAGATTTGCATGATTTTTTTTCTTTGGCATCGTTCGGATAAATCAACCGACCACCACCCATGAAAATAGCCCACAGGCAAAGTCTATGACGCTGTACTCAACGGGTACACTTCACATACATCAGCTATCAGCATTTGCAAAATAATTTGCACCCACCGGAGTTGAGTGATTTACCAGCGAAATTGTGCATATGTACGTAGGTATGTGTGGCTGTGTGAGTGTAAGTACCAATTGACTGTAGCAAAACAGCAGCCACACAAAACAAACGGATACCCCGGAATTAGTTAAAGGCGTTTTGTTGCTTCCACACACATACAAACACACAAGTGCATATGTAAATGTGTATATGTGAATATATAAGTGCATAGGCATATATGTATGTATAATTGTACTTACTTGTATGTTTGCAGGTTTGCTTGGACAAAAGTGCACACGCGTAGATCGCGCAGATAATCCGTGAAATTATGGTAAATTACGGGCAATTCACTGATAAGAAACCGCATAAATTATGAAGTGGCAACGATTATGAACATAATTTGCGCGACACAAATACATAGATATAATCGAAAAGATTAAGGAGACTATTGTATGACTTATGGATAATGTGCATGTATGTGAGTACAGTGAGTCTGAATCATGTCGCTCATTTGCTGCAGGAGTGTGTCATAACGCAATAAACGGAGATTTCGAGCAAAACTTATTCAATGCTTTCAATTTACTATGTCTTTGTAGGATTATGATTTTTTACGCCCAAAAAAAAAAAAAAGATTAACTTGTGAACATTTATGCAGACTAATCTAAAAAACTTATCTGTTTTTTTTAAGTTTGACTTCATCACAACAAATGGGTAATGTATTTGTCTATATCAATAGTTTTCTCATATTGAAGGAAGAAAAAAAAAATAGTTTAAATGAATTTTGTTTGTTTTCTAATTTTCTTTCCAAGTAAAATAAACAGAAACTACATTAAATTTACAACGACAATTTTCCCAGTATTCTATGCCGCAAAGAACCCAGACTTGGGCAGTCACAAAAATAGTGAAAGACTGTTTCCTTTGATTCTTTTTGGTTGTAGCTTCAACATCTATTGTTTTACGGTCACCCTATCTTCCTGGCAGGGTCTCCAAGGGCCAATGGCCTGTTAATTCTTAATAAGTCTGCTCATGGCTTTCTTAACAAGTCGTCAATTGTGGATTTGTTGAAACAGGACTACGTTTGCTTAGCTATTTTGCAGGTATCCGTGTTAGATCAACTCTCAACGGCCTACTTCGGGAATAGTGAGAAGATATCCCTATTGCTCACGCCTTGGGACAGCCTATTTCTACCGCATTGGATTCATTATAGAATGCCTTTGCAATTTCATCAGCTTTCTCATTTCTTTTTGTGTTCCTATGGCCAGGTGCCCAGATGAGATTGTGGTGATTGATGTCTGTCCTGCTAGTGGTACTAAGATGGGGCAAGAATGTTCTTCTGCTGGTCTATCCTTTTACTGCACAGTTATCTGCGAAATCGGTAAGGGCTTACAAACCTACGCTGCATGTGAAAAATATCTGTATTATACGAGTATTGATCACCTCGATGAGGTTTTGAATCAAGTCAAGTCATTTAATAGCAGTCTAATTGTAGAGGGCTTCAGCCACTTTGGGGGCGCTGTGTTTCAACTCTGGATGCAAATATCAAAGCCATGTAGCAAAACCTACATTTTCGGGTACAATTATTTTTATAGCCTAAAAGATTTTTAAATTGTGTACCTGAAGGCTTTTCGAAAAAATTGAAGAAATGCTGAAATACATGTTTGAGTGAAGTAATTAGCTTGAACACGTAAAGTAGAATTTAAGAAGAAATATTCTTGTATGATATTTTAACCCATTAATTCCTTCTAAATAGTATCGTTCTGACCATTTTTCGAAGTAAATTGAAAAACAATGCATTTCTGAAGACTGGAGGGTTAAAATGTTCTACAAAATTATTCCACGGAAAATTTCACTATGGAGCTTCTCAGACAAAATCTGTATAAAAAGAAAGTAAAAGTCTGCAGAAATGAAAATAGCAAAATAGTTGCCTGGGTTCTTTTAAGGTATACAACTCTTTTTATTCTTTCTTTCATATGCATTTGCGAATGCACAAAGTTGCTACCTGTGTCGGTAGTTGTACTTTTTAGTGCCTTAGAAAGGGGCCTGCTTGTTCTTAATTACTTGATTTTGGAGCTTTTACGAGGGCACTCTACTTCACTTCAAAACGTGTCATCTATTTTTGAGCTATTCAAGAGACACGAGTAGGTAACTGTTAAGTTAAAGTAATAGAGGCCCGAAAGAGAATATTTTTTATATCCGTGCCTTGATAAGATTTGAGTTGAGGAGCAAAAATTGGTATAGAATAGGCTGGATTAAACAACTTCGCGGGAAGTTCATTTAGAATTTCGAAGTAATCAAATTTTATTAAATTACAATTACTAATGCATGAAATCTTATAAAGGTCTGCAAGCAGAAATTTAGTAAGTCTGATTTTATTCGCTGGTTAGTATGAACGCTGACTTTAGTGTTTTGGTGACTTTTTTTGTTAACACGTTGAGTGCCATGTGAGTCCAGGTTGGTCTTACAGTGCGAAGAGTCTTTCAGGCCTCGTGGTGACACTTGGTCTCGCGGTATAATGTGTGAGATTTCGGTTTGTACTGATGCAGCTGCTTCTTAGAGGCTATTAGTAGTAGTGTATTCACGCCATACTAGAGCCATTGCATTGTTTATCCTGCTTGGCCTATGGGTGTGAGACCAATGTGGCATCATATAGCCTACATTTTGTTGAACAATATTCTATTGTATTATGTAAAAAAAAAATCGTGGCCGGACGAACCCCATCTTTTTTGTTGTATGGTGGCACTCAACGTGTTAACGGTGGACTTGTGTGTGGACATTTACCAGATTCTGATTTTATAGAGAAAAAATGGATTATATATATACTTTTTTTTACATTTTATTTTTTTTATTATTTTTTTAATTTTGTTTTTCCTTTTTTGCATTTTTTTACTTAACATTTTTTTAAATACATTTTTTTTAAGTTTATTTATTTGTATTTTTTATATAATTTTCTTATTATTTACTTTGCTTACCTCTTCTTTTGAAGATATTATTAAAAAATGGTTTTTATTTTTTTTAAATAATTTTTTTTTTTATTATAATTTCTTTTTTTAATTTCTTTATTTACAAAAAAAAGTTTTATTAATTTTTTTATTTAAATACTTTCTTTTTAACTTTTTATTTGAAAGAGCTATAATCGTAAGTAATCATTCCACTTTCGAAGCAAAAACCAAATTTAGTTTGATTTATTTTGCTTACTTTGTTCAATAAAAATGAAAAAAATATTTTTTTTAAATATCTTTATTTTGAAATTTATATTTTTTTTTTTTTTTTTAAGAGAAATAGTTTTTTTATACTTTTTTATTTTTGTTTTTTTTTTTTTATTTTTTTTATTTTATATATATACATTTTTTTGCTTCACATTTATTTAATTAAAATTCTTTTTAAATTTTTTTAAATTTGGTTAAGAAATGTTTCTTATTTAATTTAAAAAAACTATAATTGTAAAATATCATTCGACTTCCGAAGCAAAAATCGAATTTAGTTTGAACTACTTATTTACTTTGTTCAAAATGATAAAAATACTAAGGTAGGTGATTTTTATTGTAACTCACTGCATGTATGTATTTCCTTACATAAATATTTAATGTTTTCGCACAATGGATTTCAAGTCACAGTTTTCGCACACTTAAAAATTTGTAGCTAAAAGCGTTGACGCTGGGCAATTCAGTCTCAAAAAGATTTTATAGGTAGGCAAACAAAATTGCACTCTACCGTAAAATTAGCTTCTTTCCACCTTTTTGCCTTATTTTCATACATATTTAAGTAAGAATTGTTAAACATGCGATTGAATTTGCCCCGATTTCACTCTCACTTTTTTCGAAATTTCTTGGTTAAATCATCATTTCGCATATTTCACAAATATCTATAAATAGACACAGTTACTGCAACAACACAAGCTTGCACTGCGCGAATGTGCATATAACTTCATTAGGGTGGGCCAATTTGTATGGAATACATTTTTTCGACATTGTTTCCAGCAGATTCGGATTCTACATCACACTCTAAGAAAAAAGTCGACTAGAGCATAGCTCTAAAGTCAATTTCGAGTCTCCCAATCCTCACTTCTCTAATCTAAGTATTACATATTATACATATATTAATAAATACTGCTCAATAAGTTTTGTGGTTTGTTATGAGAGGGCATTAGTGTTAGCCGAACTTTTTTTTTGTTATGTTGGCATGTCTCATTTTAATCAGACACTTCATTCTTTATTTAGAAGCCCGTTAGTATCGAAGTGGCAAAGTATTTTCTACAATGGAAAAAATCTCATTTCGTGCAACGATGGAATTTTTATTTTTGCAGGGTTTAAAAGCAAAGAAAATTTGTGAACGAATGTTGAAAGTGTACAAGGACGTTTTGCTTTTCGTCATCAATTAGTACAATAGAAAAATGGATTGCTGAATTTAAACGAGGTCGTACAAGCCTTAAAGGCGATCCATGTCAGGGACGCCCAAAAAAAGTAACAACACTAGAAATCCGTGAAAAGATATTAGAAAAATATTGGAAAATCGTCGAGTATCTGAATGGGATTTGGAAGATGCCCTAGCCATCTCATTGGGCAGTGTAAGCAATATTTTGACTGAAGTATTGAGTTTCAGAAAACTGTGTGCACAACCGGTGCCGCAATCGCTAACAATGGAACAAAAACACATTCGAAAGCGACTTTCTCGGCTACATTTAGATCGTTTACGAAAAGATTAAGTGGATTTTGAGCGTCGCTGCATCACTATGTCTCATCCATACCCATATCTCATCGGGTCTATCGTCATGATTCTAAACCAAAACAATAGGCTAAAGAGTGGTGTGAACCTGATTCTTTCAGAGAAAGATTCTGCGTAAGATCCCAGTTGGTGACTTGGCTTCACTTGGTGTGTCCAATTGGTGTCGGTTAGCATGAGAAAGAAACGACTAGCGCGCTTTGTTAAACTCGGCCAAAATCGTGTAAGCGGTTATCGGGCCAATTAAGAAGGAGAGAAGAACCTGATTCTTCGTCTCCGAAACGAATTCGAAACGAATCCAGAAATCGTCCAAGCAGGTGTTAGCATCAGTGTTTTGGAATGCAAAACGAATTTTGTTTGTGGATTACTTGCAAACTGGTGAAACAATAAATTCTGAAAAATAATGTAACCGTTCAGAAGCGAAAAGTTCATGAAAAACATCCAGTTTGCAAAAGAATAAAATTATTTTTCATCAGGACAATGCACCGTGTCACAAAACCATTTTGACAATGGCTAAACTCCATGAATTAAAGTTCGAATTGTTGGAGCAGCCACCGTATTCACCAGATTTGGCCCCTAGCAACTTCCATCTGTTAGTATACCTAAAAAAATGCATGCTTGGAACGCCTTTTTCATGAAATGATGAAAGCTTCGGAAGCGTATTTTGCTGTCGTTCCAGATTCTCGCTCCGAAGAGCAGATGGTTTTTATTTTTGTAATCCAATCCTTTCGCAATATTAAAAAAATTACATATTTATATAATTTGCTTTGTAGTGGCATCATTGCCTTCGTTAAATAAAAATTAAATATCAGAAATAAATTTTTCGTGCCTAAAAATCTTCAAGTAAAAGTTTGTATTAAGAAAAATCATTTATAGTACTTATACTTTGGTTAAAATTAATCTTCACAAAACCTTCGAATTACTTCAATAAAGCTTCTTTTAAAATTCGGGAGGCCTTTATATAGACTTTGCTGCTATGCTCTAGCGGACTTTTTACCTTAGAATTTTATGCATAATCCGAGTCTGTTAGGAACGATGTTGAAAAAAATGTACATGCCTTAAACCACATAAATGTACATCCATGTAAATGCATATTTACGTCACTATGTATGTATGTATGTTTGTATACATAGATGTATGGGCGAATAGTCCAACGCCAGCATCAACCGTTTAGCAACCCAGTGTTGGCCTTCAGCAGGGCTGAGGTTGTTATTTGTGGGCACATGAATGCATTTTAAAACTTCAACAGAAAAACTTTAAGTTGTTGCCGTCGATTTATATTTGCATCACCCCAGCGCGCATCCATTTCAGTAGAAGAAAATCTGAAATACACCGGATGTACAAAGAGAAAAAAAATACACACACACCCACAAACATTAGGCACGAACTCAAACACATTCTGACGCGCAAAGCAAGATGGAAAGCAGTCACCCCACCGACGCGTCAGAGAAAAATGCTTATAAACACAAAAACAAAAAAAATATTAAAACGAAATTTGCGCGCAATTGGTTGTCGGCTGCACTCAAGCCCTGCATGCGTACTTGCCAACAAGTCACACGCAGGCTCACATCTCTATGCAAGTATGTGTGCAAGTAGAAGCTTAAGCGAAATGCGTTCAGTTGCAATTGTCGATTTTGTGCCGCGCCGCGACGAAAATAGCCAAATCGTGTGCGAACATAACGTACTTGTACACTTCAAGCCAAAACATGTGCACCAAATGTTCCACGCATCCGGCGTCAAAAATCCGAAAGAAAAAAACAAATAAAGTAACTCACACACACAAACATACACATAGCGAAGAATCTCAATCGGTAGCGCATAAAAAAATATGAAAAATAGAACAAAAAAAAAAGTTAGTGCGAATCACTCTCGTTTCGTATAAACAAACATTCACTTTCACACAATTCTGTGCGGGCTCACGCCAAACAAGACAACGGAGCTCGTTAAACGTACGAGTTTCTTAGCAATCGTGTTGGGAAGATGCGCTCTACCGTAGATCAGCAACACAACCGCGCGCCACGTTTGTTTACACCGAACTGAAGCCGGCTGATTGCAGATCGTCGCTAGCGATCGTAGCGCTGCTTCCTTCTCTAGTTGGCGCATTTATTATTGTTGTTGGCTGTTGCTTGTGCTGGTTTTGATGTGTAGCTGCCTTGCCTCCCCATTTCTGTTGGACCCTGTGTGGCACACAACTGGTTCCGTTGCACGTGCTGATCGTGGGAGAGAGACTTCTAGTGGCAAATGAATGTGAGAGGCCAAAGTAAAATGAATGCGCTTAGCCGGTTTGAGGGTTCGTTTGCCGGTAAAATGAACGCTTTTGTTTACATTCCGTGATGATACAGCTAAAAAGAGTTTGTTTCAGAAAACCTTTTTTTCTTCTCTACGAAAAACAAAAATAATAATAAGTCTAATCCCATGCCGATGGGTCATTCATGTCTGGCAAATTCGTTGAGAAATCATGAATTTTTTATGAAACTACTGCACGGTGCATATTTCACACCATTGATTTATGATAAAATATTATTAAAATAAAAATTTTGAAAAAATCTCTTCGGATATGTTTAGTTAAAGCTAAGAAGATGCCTTATGAATTTTTTCTTAATATATGTTAAAATAAGCGCCGGAAGCGAACGATATAATAATGACGTGGTTATACAAATTTTAAGTCTTTCAGTGAGTCCGGGAATAGAATTAAGAGCTAATTTGCTGCGAAAGTGTCAGAGCACATTTTTTCACATGTAGAAATTACCACCAGCTCCTGCTGCTGTTGTTGTTGTAGCAGCATAAACATTCCTCATACATGTGTGGGAAATGCTGCTGCAGTGACAGACCTTGGGAGGATATAAATCCCTATCGTTCCGGTAACGTAGAACGAACTGCCGTGGCACCACCAGCTCCTGCTCCTTGTGTATGTATGTAATTGGCGCTTTCACCCTTTCCTGGGCATTTGGCCGAAATCCTTTTTCTATTTACAACAATTTAAACTTCTTTCGCAGTGATGGACCTTCTTTTGTGTCACTACATAGGCGTGATGTGCTTCGACTTTGGTTCATAGCCATGAATCTGCCTTTTGCCCCAAGTAACAATTAGGTACAAAAATTTAACTCTGCTCACACACACAGCATACTCGGCACCCATCTTGTGCTGACCTAGGAAATACCAATATTATCGGAACGCTGATCGTTTTCTCTTAGCTGCTTATAATTTAAATATAATTTAATTATAAAGAAATAATTTTGTTCTGAGTCCCTGTAAATAGATGCCCTCTCTTCAGTAATGATCTGCGATATTTATTTTTGCTTAGTGGGAAACTTAGCCATGGAACAAAACTCAATTTTCTCCAAAGTTGATATTTTCTGACTGATTGAATGTTTTGATATATCTTAATTGGCCGGATTGATTGAAATTTAGTGTTGGAGATTCTATTAAGTCGCCAAACAGAGATAAGTTAAAGTGTTGTTGTTCCCTTCATTCCGGAATTCTTTATTCTCATCTCGCATATGAATGGATGTATGTATGTGTATGTATGTATTATTTTCTCGAAAATGGTTCCAACGATTTGGCTGGAATCTTCTATTTAAGTAAACTTTTTAAGTTTATTATTTACTATTATTATTTTAATACTGAAAAATGTATGAATAGAGTTCCCATCTAGTTTACAATATAATTTTTTTATTAGTTAAACATCTAAAAATTGAAATAATTGTTACTATTATTATTTCAATACTAAACAATGTTTTAAATAGAGTTGCCATCTAGTTTACAACATAAAATTTTTATTATTTATATATTTAGAAGGTTGAAATAATTGTTATTATTATTATTTTAATACTGAAATATGTTTTAATAGAGTTGCCATCTAGTTTACAATATACAATTTTTATTATTTCAATATTTAAAAATTCGAAATAATTGTTATTATTTTTATTTAAATAGTAAAATATGTTTGAATAGATTTGCCATCTAGTTCACAATATACAATTTTTATTAGTTAAATACTTAAAAGGCTGAAATAATTGTTTCTTTTATTATTTAAATACTAAAAAATTTGTTGAATAGAGTTGCCATCTACTTTACAATACACAATTTTTATTATTTAAATATTTAAAAAGTTGAAATAATTGTTACTATTATTTAAATACTAAAAAGTGGTTGAATAAAGGTTGCCATTTAGTTAACAATACACAATTTTTATTATTGAAATATTTAAAAAGTTCAAATAGGAGGCATGCAACTCCACATTCCTAGCAATCTAAATGCGTTAAAAAAATTATATCTGGATATTTGTTATCTCTGCGAATATTCGTATATGGTTACCACATATTTTCAATTACTTATATGTATTTAGAAAATAAGGAAAATCTCAGGTTGACTTTTTAAGGACACATTTAAGAAATATTTCAGCCCAGGCTTACCGCCGAGCTTTTATTTTTTTTTTTTGAATATAAAGTTTTTAATATTAAATTTTTAATTCATTATTTAATTACTTTAAATAAATGCCGCCATGTATGGGCAGGTAACCAGCGAACGTTGCTAAAAAAGTATTAGTATTGGATTTTTTAAAAGATTGGGTAATAAGTAAAAAATTTATTTGTCCGATTTTCTAAGTTAGCCTTCCAAATCGAGATGTGGGCTTCGAAGTTCGAAAAAGGTGCTTTAGTAAAAAATTATTTCAAATTAATGTGTTAACTAAAAAAGTGAAAATATGGTTGTGATCCGCTTATTCCACCTATTTAAATAACATATCACTTTTTGAAGTGAAACTTCTTAGGCGTGGATGGACGAGCGAGAATGGAGAGTAAAATTTTAAGGGCATGCAACGTTTTGGGCATTTTCGTTCCGCCAGAAAGAAAAAAGATATAACGTAGCGGAAAAGGAGAGAGAGTTATACCTTATATATATCTTAGATACACTTTAGGCTGTTTTTCCTGAGTTTTTCCTTGTGGTTGCTAATTTCTAGTGAGAAATAACACTGCCTATTTTTTGGTGCAAACTTGTAGGAAATATATTTTGGTGCTTACTTTTTGCCGTTATATTTCCTTGGTGCCTACTGTTTGGGGCCTTTTTTTGGTCCCCATTTTTTTTGGCGTTTTTTTTTTGTGCCTTCTTTTTGGTGCTTATTTCCGTTTTCTGGCTAGTGCTTGTGCGTGCTATAAAGTGCTATCCATTCCGGCGTCGGATTTAGTATTGGTATTGCCTTGCGGTAATTTGTGCCGTTGCTGCGGTCCTAGAATCGCTGCGTTTGTGCGGGTAATAAACGCTCGGAGTAGTGCGCGTTGTTGCCACGGTTTGTGTCCTGCGTTTACCTACACCGGTCGACCCTTCTCCGGTTTTTGTAAATTTTGTCTGTTGGTATTCTCTGCAAGTGTTGTGAAGTTATTTAGATATATATTCTTTCTCTCTCTCTCTCTCATTCTCTCTCGGGTCTCTCCCTCTTTTTTTGTGTGCCTTGAAAGTTTCACTTCTGATATGTGTACTATGCTACACGCACTTTTTTTGCTGATAATTACATTACACGTCGTATTAGGAGTCAAAATTCAGACCTTCGAAAAACTAAAAATCTAATATTAAAAAACAAACTTATACTTACTATTCAATCTCTTAAAAAAATGGTTTAGTCCAATACCCAGCCGTGTGCGAACATTATTAATTAAATTATTTGTGCTCTATACACCTTAATATTGAAATAATTTTTAATAGGATTGCCATATAACTTTTATATAACGTGTTTATTTGATTAATTATAAAAATGTAAATTAAAGTTACGAACAAATATGCGTTGGTTAAAAAAGAAAAATTATAAAAGGGAATTTATCTATATAGAAAAATTGCCACTTATTTCAAATTCCTTAAAATTTAAGTAATAATTACAATGCGAGTACCAAATAAATTATTCTTTTAGTACAAATAATTTTGAAATAGGGTTGCCAATTAACTTGTTATATTAAAATACAGACCAATTTTCACGTATATTTTTTTTTATTATTCCTGCACTGTTTCTGGTTTAAATGCATTCCCTAATAAAAAGAGTTATTTTAATCACCCTTTTTTTATAAAACCAGCATACAATTATTTACATAGTATGCATTAACGTCATTTATACTGGCAATTTTTTACGAATAATTGCAATCAAGTTTATCGGTTAAGCTCTTTTGCGAATTTTTTCTATCTGTCACTCCCTTTTGCTTTGCTCCCATTGTACTCCACGATTCCCACGAAAGTAAAAAAAAATCAAACAAAAAACAACAAAACGTGATAAACATGTTTCGCTCATAAACACACCCTTTTCGCATTTGGCCTACGTTTTTTGTTCATATACTTTTTATTGTTCTATTTTTGTATGCATCACCTGGGTGCTTCTTCAATGGCTGTGCATTAAATTAAATGACCCAAAAAGAGACACTTTTCGGCTAAAACAAAACGAAGGTAACAACGTGAAACGTAGAGTACAGCAACCCGCCAACGGTTTGTGAAATGAAGCGTGAAATGTTGCATGGCAATCACTTCAAAAAGTACGGTAGTGGAAAATGTGGAGTGTCGCATTTGCCACAACTTTAATAGATAATGCAACCATACAGTAAGTCAGACTGGCACCTGACTGACTAGCGCAGTACCAACTTAAGATAATTAGATGTTCTACAAAGATTTATTAATATTTTCGATCGTTCGACTTCACTAACACATAATAGTTTGCTTTTAAAATATGTTTTAAGCCAATTTTACAATACGGAAATTTTTTTTATTGGACTAAAGCTAATCCACCTGTGGGCAGTTATTAATTATATAACAACCTTATCCTTTTGGTGTTCGCCCGAGTTCCTCCCTCCATTTGATGTTGTTGGGATCCTCAGTTTTCAGTCGATTACGAACGGCAGGTGACTTTTTATGTGGAGCTTTTCATGGCAAAAATACACTCGGCAGCTTGCCATTGCCTGCCGAGGTGTGACCACTGCTAGGAACAATTTGTCTATCGTTTGGTGCTTCATGCACAGGGATTCGAACCAAAACTAATTTGGCTAGGCTTGCGAGTGGTGGTCATGCATCAAGCCTACGACGAATTACTCTCTATTTGGAAGAAAGTCCGAACTGTTTTGAATAGAAGAAATCATTAATATTTTGGGAAATATTTTTTTTTATTACTCAATTAAACAGAGGATTTAGAAACTAAATTTTGCGCGCTTTGCCAATTTATCAGAGGAGCTAATAATTTAATTTAATTTAGTTTAATTTAATTCTTACTTTAGTTCACTTAATTTTATAATTTTGTTTTACTTAATTTAATTTTATATTATTTTCTTTTATTTTAATTTAGTTCCACTTTATTTGTAAATAGTTTTTTGTTTAATTTAGCCGTATTTATTTTAGTTTATTTTAATTTAGTTTAATTTATTTTATTTAACTTAACTTTATTTTATATTATTTTAGTATATTTTGTTTTCTGTAAGCTTAAAAAAAAATAAATAATTGGCGCGTACACTCCTGTTAGGTGTTTGGCCGAGCTCCTCCTCTTATTTGTGGTGTGCGTCTTGATGTTGTTCCACAAATGGAGGGACCTACAGTTTCAAGCCGACTCCGAACGGCAGATATTTTTATGAGGAGCTTTTTCATGGTAGAAATACACTCGGAGGTTTGCCATTGCCTGCCGAGGGGCGACCGCTATTAGAAAAATGTTTTTATTAATTTTGCTTTCACCGAGATTCGAACCAACGACCTCTCTGTGAATTCCGAATGGTAATCACGCACCAACCCATTCGGCTACGGCGGCTGTAAGCTTACTTTACTTTATTTCACTTCAATTTATGTTAATTTATTACTCTTTTTTATTTTATTTGATTTCATTATATTTTCACTTATTTTATTTTATTTTATTAAACAGATTTTGTGTAATTTTTTTAAATTTATTTTATTTCATTTTTTCTTATTTATTTTTTTATTTTATTACTCTTCTTTATTTTATGTATTTCATTTATTATATTTTATTAAAAAATTTCGTGCATTATAAATTATTGTGTTCTATTTAATTTAATTTTAATTTATTTTATTTTATTTTATTTTTTTTATTTTATTTTATTTTTTTTAATTTAATTTTATTTTATTTTATTTTATTTTATTTTATTTTATTTTATTTTATTTTATTTTATTTTATTTTATTTTATTTTGTTTTATTTTATTTTATTTTATTTTATTTGAGCTTAATCCATCTCGGCTATTGCCGGAGATTACACATCCCGGATAAAATTTTCAAGGGATTGTGCTCTGGTGGAGCGTAGTCCAAGTTCTACGCCCATGCGATTACTATTGTTTAAATATTTAAAAATCTACGAACTATTGCACATGTGTCCAGTATGGTCGACTTCTGCATGTCTTCTAAGAGGTGTTGGCAGTCATAATTCTTCAAGTTTTTTATTAAATGCTTAGGCACTAATCCAGTGGACGATATAATTATTGGAATTATATTCACTTCCCTCGCTTTGTACATCCGTTTCAGTTCTATTGCCAAAGCTGCATACTTCGATACTTTGGTGGAGTATGTGCTTTGGATGTTGCGATTAAGGGGCACCGCTATATCGATTACTTCGATTGTTTTGTTTATCTTGTCGAACAAGATGATGTCAGGTTTGTTGGCAGCTGCGGTTTGATCTGTGGAAATAAATCTGTCCCAGTACAGTTTAAAATTTGCATTTTCCAATATTGCCTTTGGTTCATATTTAAAATACAAGACTTCTGCTTGTAAGAGACCGTGTTTTATCGCAAGTTGTTGGTGGAGGATCTTTGCTATATTGTTAAGTCTCATGACATATTCACGGGGGGCAAGTACGCTACATCCAGCAATTATATGGTCGATTGTTTCACCGTAAATGCCGCACCTTCGGCATCTATCTTCTATTGCCTCGCCATGTATCGACCTTCGGAAATTCCTTGTTGGGATAACTCGGTCTTGAATAGCGATTGCGAAACCTTCTGTTTCAGAAAATAGCTTTCCTCTTTTCAACCATAAATTGGATGATTGTGCGTCTATCCATTCCATTTCGAGATCATGGGGATGGGCACCGTGTATTGTTTTTGCTTTCCATGCTGCGCTCATTTCTGCTGGGGATTTAACCCCCTCAGGTACTGGGAAATCCTGCTCCATCAGACTTAGCGGGGTAAAGCCATTATCTGCCATAGCGATAGCTTTAAATAGATGGGACTCGCTGCTTAGAAAATATGTATGTAACTTCAAAGTTTGCGAAAAGTGTAGACGCGCTATATTAATGATTCCTCTCCCACCAACGTTTCGAGGAAGCGATATTCTTTCCACATCGCTTTGAGGGTAATGGCTTTGGAACTTTGTAAAAGTGGTGCGTATCAGCGTTTCAATCCGAAGGATGTCTGTCTGAGACCATTTTATTACTCCAAACGAGTATGTCAAAAGGGGTATGGCCCAGGTATTGATTGCCTTGCATTTATTTCCACTGTTCAGACTAGTTTTTAATACAGCTTTCAGTCGTGCCTCAAATTTTTTAATGAGGTTTTGCTTTACTAGCGTGTGGTTGATTCCTTTAAGTTGCAGAAATCCTAAATATTTATAAGATTCGCTGCTATGCAAGTTGTCTATAATAATATTTTGATCTACTGCGTAGTTTTCTTCGGTTTCATTAAGCTGACCTCTAATTAGATGTATTATTTTGCACTTCTCTGTCCCAAATTCCATTCCTACATCATCACTGAAAGCTTTAGTGGCACCTATTAGCTCATGAAGCTTATGCTTTTTGTTTGCGTAAAGTTTCAAGTCATCAACAAATAGAAGATGGTTGAACGTATGCTCTCTTATTTCTGTTTTGAGTGTAAAGCCGTTTTGCTTATGTGTAAGAAGCCTGCTAAGCGGGTTGAGGCCAATGCAGAACCATAGGGGGCTTAAGGCATCCCCTTGGAATATACCACGTTTGATTGGAATTAGTTTTGAAACAGTTCCATTTAAAACCAGTTTAGTATTCCACTTGCTCATTATGCGGCCCAAGAGGGCAACAGTGGCAGCATCGATTTTGTAAATTCTTAATATTTCTAATAGGTAATCATGCGGCATTGAATCAAAAGCTTTTTTGTAGTCAATAAAAGCAACGCTTAGGTTCCGCCTTCTTCTCAGAGCTACTCCTGTGATTACAGTGTCTATAATAAGCTGATCTTTACAGCCCATTGTGCGCTTCCTGCAACCTTTCTGTTCTTCACATAAAATGCCGTTAATTTCACAATGTTCGTATATCCGATTAGTAAAAAATAATAAGAGCTTGTATGTGGTACTTAAGCAAGTAATTGGGCGATATTTTGCTGGATCAGCAGATGGTGTGTCCTTTGAGAGGAGATAGGTCACTCCGGCTGTAAGGAATTCTGGGATGGCAGCCGTATTTTTCAACAGCTCGTTGTAGCATCTTGCGAGTGCTTCATGCATTACTGAAAGCTTTTTAAGCCAGATGTTGTGTAGCTGATCTAGGCCAGGGGATTTCCAGTTAGCTGTAGTAGATATACTAATCTTTATTTCCTTTGCTGTAATGTCGCAGCAGTGCATTGGTGCTACGTTGTCCGATTTTTCTTTTTCATTGGCTAACCAATTCGCATCAGCATTGAAGTGCTCTGCTTGTGCCCATATTTTCTCCCAAAACTGCTCTATATCTTGTTGTTGTGGATACGATGTCTGAGATTCCGCATTGCTTTTTTGTTCCAGATTTCTATAAAAGCTCTTTTGATTTTTGTGAAAAAGCTGGTTTTCCCTCCGTCTCAGATTACTTTTGAGGTATCTTCTTAATCGTTTTGAGTAAGCGGCGAGTTGCTGCACTTTCCTATCAATTATCTCCGATAGTTGGTCAATTTCTACAGTCTGAGGTTTAAGCGGCGTGATGATTTTAGATATATGCCTACACAACCTTTTAGATCTAGCACCATTTTTAAATGAAGTAAGCCTCCCTAAAGATTCTCTTAGACCGGCAATTCGTGTTTCGAGTCTTCTTTGCCACTTGGGAACTACTAGTGTTTTTTGCGTTGTTGTATTTTTAAATGTCTGTACCTTTGGGTGCTTCCCCAGTAATCGTACAGTAGTGAGGGCAGAAACATAAATAAGAGTGTTAACATATTCCAAGTTGGTGCTATTGGCGACATATGCTGGCAGAATTTTTGAGTTAAGTGTTTTTACCACTTCGTTTAACTTTTCCGATTCGCCTAATCGGGGTATCCTAGGTCTTTGTAAAGGATCCATACCTTCATAATTCGCCAGATAATTATGGAAAGTGTCTTTTACCTCCCGTTCTTCATTAGTTTCTGGACTATCGCTTTCAGTACTTTCATAAATCAAATTTATTTCAGGTCGTAAGTTGGTAAATTCCGCTAAATTTTCAGGCTGTGGGTTGCGTGCCTCGGATATATCTGGTATTATTTCTTCATCTCTTCTTTCCACTCCTCGTAGCTCGTTGCGTATTGCACTTTTAATTTCCTCTTGCTTTTCTTTTCTTACATATTCGTGTTGAAAGATTGCTTTTTTTCTTGTAGCAAGGCTATTTTCGGTAAGCTTCCCATTCAGATGTCTGTATCTTCTTAGAAACAGGTCTAGCATTCTCTCACGATAGGTCGTCATGTGCTCCGGTTCTTCACAATTTGTGGAGATGTAGTAGCAGCGCAGGACATATTCATTCATTTCCGTTGTCCATTGAATACGCTGTCTAACACGGCCTGCTCTTGTGGTCCCAAGATTAACTCGGGAAACACTTGTCGCAGTGTTGGGGTTTTCGTGTTGTTGGGCCACTGGCGACTCCGCTATCTGATGTCGATGAGCAGAGCCCTCGCCGGCAGCCGTGGCTTCTGCCGACACTTGAGCGAATATCCTCGCTCGGCTGCAATCATTAGATTCCTCCATAATGCGGCTCTCCGTTTTTCGAAACGGGTACTTGCATTTTAAACCTTCTGCCAGGTGGTTTACAGATTTCCTTCTGGGTTAACTGTGTCCTTCAGACATGCATTCACACAGCCGGCATGTTAGGCATTTTAGCGGTATGTTTTCTTCTTCGCTGAAACTTCGGAGCCGTGGAGTCGTTACTTCCAGCACCCCTCGGTGAGGGATGTCCGTGCGGGGTCGTGACTAGGGGCCGCGGGGTTGTCATGCCCGTCAACTCTCTAATGAGAGATGCCCTTGCGGTTCATTTTATTTTATTTTATTTTATTTTATTTTATTTTATTTTACTTTATTTTATTTTATTTTATTTTATTTTATTTTATTTTATTTTATTTTATTTTATTTTATTTTATTTTATTTTATTTTATTTTATTTTATTTTATTTTATTTTATTTTATTTTATTTTATTTTATTTTATTTTATTTTATTTTATTTTATTTTATTTTATTTTATTTTATTTTATTTTATTTTATTTTATTTTATTTTATTTTATTTTATTTTATTTTATTTTATTTTATTTTATTTTATTTTATTTTATTTTATTTTATTTTATTTTACTTTATTTTATTTTATTTTATTTTATTTTATTTTATTTTATTTTATTTTATTTTATTTTATTTTATTTTATTTCATTTTTCTTTATTTTATTTTACTTCACTTCGCCTTATTTTATTTTTTATTTATTTTACTTTCCTTCACTTTAATTTATTTAATTTTATTTTATATTAAATACTTACTGTTTTTAATTTGTTCCCTTATTCTTTGGCATAAGCTGATCTTATTCTAGTTGTTATCTTCCATACTCTGCGTCATCAAAAAAAGCCTCTGAAAACAATGGCTTTGGGATAAAATCTGTTATCAGTAACACCTAGCAGCATCTCCTAACCGATTAAAACAAGAGCGAAGCCAATGAATGCCAACAAAATTAAACCGACTACCAAACAAAAACAAAAAGAACTGCATACACACAAATGTATTTAACTTTCGTGGTGGCAAAGGGGAGCTTTTGGTTATTCCATGTAAAAGCAAAGGGCGGAAGTTGGTGAGATTCGGTTAACGAGCTCTTCAACTTCCTATTTGCTTTGATTGCATATTTGTGCGATAGTATGCTGATAGTGAAAGGTACAACAGCAAACGACAACAACAAAAACCACTTGCTTTCCTACAATAGGAGCATATAAAAGCAGCCGGAAACTGGCGTTCTCGCCGCATCTCTCATGCCCTTTGTGTTAATCATAATGAGCGCTTAATTGCAGGCAAATCGAGACCTAATTGAAAGAGGGGAAACACATACAGACGCATTTGGCGGTTATTTAGTGAAGCACGTGTTTAGAACAGATATGCATGTATACCGACTTATGTACATATACATACATATGGCTGCATCAGACACTTCACTTGTATGTACATGACATGTTTTAGATGGATGAGCAGTAGTGTTCATGGAATTTTTCCATTTGCCGAAGGATCCGAAAAAGCAAGTGCTTGTTGCAACTGGAGAGCAGCCTCAGTCGAATACGCTGGGTAAGTGGAGTGTAAACTAATTTGACTAGGCTGTATCCAATATCACCAATGCATATTAGCTTGCATTTCGAATGTTTATGTACAACAAGTTTTCAATGAATTTGTATCGCGACGAAGTCATTTAGCCCTACGCAGTTAAGGCAAAATACTTACCTGGCTTCAGTAGGTTTTGCCTTGAGATCTTAAATCTTAACTGTGTGCATAGAAATTTAGTATTCTTGAAATTAAAATTAGATATTCGAAGCCAATTACAAAAATCATGATGACCAGTATAATCGAAACAAAAATTTGAAAATAAGGAGGACTTACAAGGTTAAGTCCAAAATAAACAAGACTAGAGTCATAAAAATGTTTTTGATGGCGCCATATTTGGCGAAATTATTGTGTCTAAAGTGTTGGTATGTGTGTGTCATCGGTACAAAAATGAGTTTCGAACAAAGAGCTACTATCAAATTTTGTTTTAAAATCGGTAAAACGTTCACCGAAACATTTTATTTGATGAAAAAAGTTTATGGCATTGATTTTCTATCTCGTGTTAGAGTTCATGAGTGGTTTACACGGTTGTGAGGACACAAAACCCAATGAAAATACGGGCCGCCCAAAATCAGTAACCACAGAAAACTTCATCGAAATTGTTCGTAAATTTGTGAAAAATGAACCGAAATCATAGTTTAAATTCATGGAATCGAAGTTGAATATCTCCCAAAACATCGATTTACCGCATTTTAACTGATCATTTGGGCTTACGAAAGGTCTGTGCACGTTTCATTCCGCACAAGTTAACTGAGGACAAAAAATTGTTCTGAATTCAACATTCGAAAGATCTCAATAAAGAGGCGAAAAAACATTTGAACTGGTGATGAAAGTTTGTGTTTCCCACCATGAAGCTGAAACTAAGCGTCAAAGTGCCGAATTAAAGGCCCCATACGAGTCACTACCTAAAAAATCGCGTTTGCAGAATTCAAAAATCAAGTCGATGCTCATTTGTTTTTACAATTCCAAGGGAATCGTGCCAACAGGCCAAACCGCCAAAGCAATTTTCTACCTTGGCGTTTTGAAGCGTTTGTTGCATCCCTTTCGTCGAATTCGCCCTGAATACTGGGAAGGAGGAAGCTGGCGCTTATTGCATGATAATGCACCACCTCATCGATCCCACAAGAGTGAGACTGATTTTTTGACTAGAAATCGCATTCTCAATCACTCACCTACCTATTCGAAAAACTGTGTTTGGCCATGAAAGGAAAACGTTTTGCGCCCATAGTGACGATCCAAAAGACTTGTATCGACATCCTGAAAGACATTCCGGTCAATGACCTGAAACACTCTTTCGAAAAACTTTTGGATCACGCAAAACAGTGAATCGAGTCCCGAGGGGACTATTTTGAATAAATAAACTCGAAGTTATCAGAACAAAGCCCCTGTCGTTTCTATTTTAGCTCAGTATTGTTTATTTTGGACTTCACCTTGTAGATATGTATGATACTCCTATACCTCAAACCGCCAGCTGGACATAATGCAGTCTGCATAGAATGTCGTGCTAGACCTACCACCTACTTTTCAAAATTGCCATCTACGACTTTTTTAATCAACTGTCAGGTTTTTCAGCCATCCCACTGGATACATCACTGTCATCATGACATGTCAATTATCATGCCATACAAACCCAGTTTCTATTTTTTTCCTATATGAAATGTTTATCTCTTTATACTTCTTACGACGACTTTTGCAACACAATGACATCTTCTTCCCTCTATTTTCTAATCAACAAACTTGCAAACTTTTTAGCACAAAGCTTCAAAAACTGCTTAAGCGTATCTATGACGCGCTGCATGACATGTCCTGTTGTTGTTGTTGTAGCAGTAATACAAGCCCGTCAGTGTGGGGTATATCACCGGTCGTCTTCGTCTGGCTCATCTAAAGATAGGCCCAGGAAACATGCTGTTTCGGCAGGTTGGGTCCAGAGGGAGAGGGGTGTTAGATAAGTAGGTTTTAAAGAGCATGTGAACAGGTGGTTAGTGTCGTGCGGGGTGCCTTCCCATGCCAGACATATGTTTGGTATGTCGGGGTCAATTCTGGATAAGTAGGAGTTTAATCTGCTACAATATTCAGAACATAATTGTGCCAGTATTACGCGGTTCTCACGGGGAAGCTGGATCCCTTCATCTGCTGTAGGTGGTAGTGGGACTCCGATTACGGCTATCGGTGGACGGCAGCTCATGAAGGTGGTAACAGTCTCCCGGTGAATGTCGTTTAATGTCTGTCTAAACACTGTCTGGTCCAGTAGTTGTCTGTTAGTTTTGTTCTGTCAAGCCCTGTCTATTGAACAATGTATCATGACATTTCCTCGAATAGGTCAGTTGTACATAAGATCCATTCAAGAGAGGGAGGGAGACGCATGATTTCCTACTTGACGGGAAGTGAATTTAAAATTGTAATTTAACGATAGTGTTTTATTTCCCTTTAAAGTTATATCAGTGACATCGTTGATGACATTGTCATCCACAGGCAATTTTTCAATGGTACATCGATGGTAATTGCATGTATTTGAACGTAGCAAACCAGCATAAACCAGCATGGGTTCGATCGCCACTCTGACGATTAAACATCAAGAAGAATCATGGCCTCGGGACAGCCAGTGACAAAACCTCCGAATGCATTTTTGTCATGAAAAAGGCACGCACAATGTGCCATAGCAAGGCATAAACTACAAATTGGAAACAAGTTTGGCCTGATTAAAACTGCTAAAATGTACCGAGTTTTCTCTTTGTTGATTTCCATTGTTAATATCCTTTACCTCACAACTGAATAGAAGAAACAAAAAAACAGTAAAATAATTTTTTAGTGTGAAATGTCACCTTAACAACGAGCATACGCTGTAAATAATTTGGTCGATGATCTACGAGATATCGATCACTACAGCCATTTACCGAGAAAATAATGTGTTTATTTGTACCCAAACTAATATAATATTTAGTTACATACACATGAATTTACATAAACAAAATTCGATATTTAAATAAAGTTCAAAATCCAACATTAATACCAGCTATGTATATGGGAGCCCTGGAAGGGACTACAGCTTTCTTGGTAGATAAAAAAGAAAATAAATGTCCGGAACAGGTTTTTAAACAACTTAAAAAATACTTAAAGCCAACATAAAAATACATTCTTTTGTTTTTAAACAATTTTAGGTTAAAAATAAAAAAACCGAAGAAATGCTTTTGCTTTTCTATTTACTAAATTTTTGCACTTTTGGGAGGTTTTCATTTTAAAATTTTATTTTTAAATATTATTACTTTGTGAAAAGAAATTAAAAGAGGGGATTAAATAATATCGATATGTAAATATTTTATACCAAATATACGGAAAAGTGCATTCTTACATGGGAATTTAATGATAATTTTCAAAGCGTTAGTTGCACGAGTAAATATTAAATAAAAAATAAATAAAAAATAGTAAAACATATAAAATGTATTCACTTTGAAAAAAAGTAAAATTTATTTATTTATCCGAATATGCATATATAAAACGCTGCAGGTCTCGACCCATCCGATTAGAATGCATCGATGTTTCATGTATCCATAATCATCGAACATGTGCATCTCTCTCTTCGCATAAGAGCAAAACTACTCCGTTGAAGTACTCGAGTCGCAAGCCTCTACAGTTTGGAATAAGTTGTACGTAACTACACCATATTGGTGTGCGCTAACAAGCCAGCCGAGCTATCAGGCTCAAATAAACAACCCACTAATAAAAGGTTGTAACTCACACACCCCTTCCTCTTTCTTTATCCCCTCTATATGGGCCGCCACTTTCCCTCCGCTAATCAGTTCCTAAGTATAGAAATACGCTATGCGATGACCTCACCGCTTTTGAACTTTTAACGTCTTTTTTTTCTTATTTTATTTTTGCGTCTTCTTAGCATTACCAAACGCTTGTGGCATGAGAATCATTGAAATTCAATTTCGGGTTCTGTTAAGTCGATGAAAAATCTCCTTCTCGATTCGCGCCGGTGCTTATTTATGCTAATCTCAATTCGACATCAAGATGCATTTATTCAACTAAGCTTGGCCGATCAGCCGCTGTGTCGCTCAATTCATCCAATCGCCGAATAATCCGATTGTTTAGCTCTTTTTTTTAGTTGGTTTTATGTAGCTTTGCAGCATTTGAGGTGGTTTTCCGTTTTAAGATTTAAGATTGAATAAATTTGAAAGTGCTTTCAGTTAAAGAAAATATTTGTATTTATAACCTCTTAAAGAGTATTTCTTTTTTCGTATTTACGATTTGGAAAAAGCGTTCACACTTCGACAACACATAACGGTACTATACACAATAAGGCGTGTTTCGACATCATCAGTTCGTTAATTAATGGAAATATTTTTATGAAATAAATAGCTCTGAAATTGTGAATTTTTCATGCTGTGGCGACTCTGTGTTTGGAAAAAGTTGTTTATGTCACTGATTAAATCGACGGAATATGGTGATTAAGAAATCCGTTCGTAGCGGAATTTATATCATGGCAAATTGGTTGTTGAAGACGTGACGGAAAATATTTTTTTGTTTGGTAATTGAAATGAAATTATTGAGTTCTAAATATTTTATTCTCCCCTTTTTCTAGCTGAAATACCATGCCTGAGCTTGAATGACCTTACAGATGTAATCGAATTCTTTAATCGCAAAATATTATTGCGATTACTTCTCAGGGAACTTTACATGGTGCAACGGGCATAACAAAATGAGCCGTTTTCTTTGAAAGTGGTGTAAGACCATTTTGACAAAAAATTAATATAGTTAATTAGGGTTGTTATTTTGATATTCAAAGAAAAATACTATTTTTTAATAAACGATAATAAATTAAATGATCGGATGTTTATTTCATTATAAAGAGGAAGGTATGCCATTAATAGTGGAATATAACATCAACCAAATGACCACCACGACCACGCTTTCAGGACAATATCCTTTTCATGAAATTTTCCATAACCGAATTGCAAAGTGTCTGCCCTATGTCCTCGATAGCCACACTAATTCCATCTTTGAGGTCTTGAATCGATCCAGAGCTGTTGGCGTAGACCTTCTTTTTCACGTGGTCCCAAAGAAAAAAGTCATAACACAAAATCTCGGGGGCCAATTGTGATCATCTCTGCGAGAGATAAGACGGTCCGGAAACTTTTCCCGTAAAAGATCAATGGTTTCGTTGCTTGTGTGGCACGTAGCGCCGTCTTGTTGAAAATAAACGGACAACGGTCCAGTTCAATACCATCGAATTCCGGCCATAAAAAATAGTTAATCATCTCTCGATAACGCAATCCATTCACTCGTAACACGTGTTATTGGAGAACCCTTCATTTGTTCTAAAATAATTTTTTGAAGATTTATTATAAATATTTTAAGTAAAAATTTTTTTTTTGTTGAAATAATATATTTTGTTTCCAAATATATTTATTTGTTCTCAAACAATTTTTCACACCTTTTTTCCTACATTTTTTATTACATTTTTTTCTTTTACATTTTTAATTAATGTTTTTTCAAATATTTTTTAAATAATTTGTTCTTTTTAATATTTTTTTCGAAATATATTTTTTTTTAAGTTTTTCTCAAATATTTTGTTTAAATACTTTCTTTTTCAAATATTTTGATATTGTATTTTAAAAATTTACTTACTAGAAGAGAAAGAACGAATACACATTTTTCCATTGCAAAATTGTCACATCACAAATTGTATTTATTTGTGTCCGGGTTAATAAAATTTAAAGCAAATAAAAACAAGCCCTTAGTTCTAAAGGTTAATGGGAATAAATGAGTTAAATCAGATTCCCTCTTAAGGTTGTTGGGAGGTACGGTAAAATGTTTTTTACGCATTCCCGAGTCATATTGATGTCTTAACGGTTTTAAGCTTACGAAAAATGTATTTTCTCTAGAAAATTCTTGGAGCATTACTGACTTTAATGGCCTTTTGAATTCCAATCTAGCTTCTACCTGGTAATGCTGCTCTTCACAGCATGTGGCTTATCCACCACTACTTTCTTCTACTGACCTAAATAGATTTGGTGGATGTTAATAAAATTTTCCACCCGTGCCTCAAACATTTCCAAAATTCAATAATTTAAATTTTTGCATTCTTCATGTTTAAAGTTCATCCATAAATTTCACGCGCAGCGATAACATTAGCCCTGGGCTTATCTTTCTCCTGCTAATATTTGTAAAAAATTGAATGAAATGTGCGCATAAATTTGCGACCAGCGCATAAATACTTAACATTTTTTATATAGTATCCGAATTTTTATTGATTAATCATTGGTGAGATTACCAGTGGCATATTTGTTTTTCTGAAGCGTGCATACGAATACTAAATTTTCAATTTCAAATTGCGGTTTTTTCACGTTTCTACTCGTTCCAGTGATTCTAATGATTCAAGCATTTGGCGCCGTCTGAATAAATTATGTAAGTTTGTAATTAAATTGGTAAAACAAAATAAAAATAATTAAAAAAAAGGCACGTGCGAGGGTGGACTTAAAAGTCATAAGTCTAGTTCGGAAAGAATTGTTTTGAGTAAAATTCATTTCAATACTTAATACCAGTTAAGGGCTAAATTTTATTTTTATTAAAACCTGTGTTTGTAATTTTCTTAATTTTTAATTTTCTTAATTTTTAATTTAATTTTATTTTTTACACAGTACAACGCATGCTGAATATTCTTAAAAAATTGTAATTTTAATTTTAACTTAATTGGAATGAAAGTGTTAAGAGGTGGAGCCCTGTGACGTTCCGGTAATTCATTCAAGTTGTTCCGGTGTCTACCATTTTATCAACTTTTCTAAATTTGCTATATTCAGAGGCAGTTTTTCTACTCATTCTGCTATTTCTAATGAATCAAGTATTCGAAGCCATTCCCTGTGCGAATCTAAATAAAAAATAAATAAATTCGTTTAACAAAACACAAAAAAGTACCAGGGTAGACGTTACAGTAATAGGTCTAGTGGTAGACAATTTTTTTTAGTGGATTTTATTTTATTTTTGAAAAAATTTCATTCAGAGACTGAAATGTATGAAAATCAATTTTTTATATTTTTTTTTTATTTTTTGTTTTTAAATAACATATTCTGAATATACTCCAAAAATGAATACATATAAACGTTTGAGAAATAGCACTCTTAAAAGTTCCACTAATGCCTGATGCGTGTCGTTTTATCGCAGTTTTCACACAACTCTATTTGGCAGTCTGTTGACACAATTTCTCAACAAAATTAGAGCCTAAGCCAAAAATTTAAATTTGCATTTTTTTTTCCTAAAAGCAAGTGGTACCAAACCAAATAATCCATGTTTAATATGGCTCAGATAAACAATACTTAACTGAACTCAACTTTGCCAACTTAACTTAATTTGGCTTAAGAAATTGGCTAAGATTGCTCAATACGTCAATGTTTGGTTTTTATCAAATACCAATAATAGCAGTTATTTGATTTTTTAGATTGGAAACTTTAACGGCAAATCAAAGGATTAATTTTTCGGTTTTAAACTACAGTTATTTTCAAGAAAATTTTTTTTCGTTTCTCATAAATTTTATTTTTTGGTCTAGCCGAATAAAAGTTCTTGCCAATTTTTTTTTCTAATCTAACCTGAATTTTACATTATATGTCGTTCATACATATATTGTACGAGAATCGTTTGAAAAGTCTGTGCTATAATAAAAATTATTTAACTATTTGGGGAATTTTTTGTTTTGTTTTTCGACCTAGTTTCCTTTTAGTCTTATACACTTCACCCAACGCTGTTTTCGTTTGTTGACCACTCCGAATAATAGGATTTGTCCAGGTCTGAAAAATAGCCATTTGTTTCTGCAATCACCTCCTCGTTTGAATAAAATCTTTTTCCCGCCAGCAATTTCTTCAAATCGAGGAATAATTTGTAGTCCGAGGGATCCAAGGAAGTCAAGTGTGGAGAATATGGCATGTGAAACGAGTTGGAACCCTATTTTCATTAATTTTGCGATACCAACTGCTGAGGAGTGAGTTGGTGTGTAGTTTACGCTTAAATTTGCTGAAACATTTTTAAGATCGTGAAAACGTAAATGCAAAATTCGAATATAATAGTTGGTAGTAGTTATAAAGCGTCCCGTTCCTTGGTGGAATCGAGAGCTCCAGATGTTGAGGCGTGAGTCGAGAAAACTTCTAAAACGGGCCCTCAAGACTAACCTTGCAGAGGACTGGGAGCGATACCGTGATGTTCAGAAGAACTACAAGAGGCTTATTCGGGAATCGAAAAAAGCCTCATTTAGGGAATTCTGCAGCGGTATTGAATCTCTGAGTGACACGGCGAAATTGGTTAGGGTCCTGAAAAGGGACCCAACGGCAAAGCTGGGGTCACTTAGGAAATCTGATGGCTCCTTCACGGAGCGGAAAAGTGAGACACTCAGCTTGCTGATGGAGTCTCACTTTCCTGATAATCAGATAAGCATCAGCCGGCAACAGCCCTTATTGATAGAGGCAGTTGTCAGAGCTGCTAAACCTTCTCGGCATGACTGGTTCGTTGCCAGATCTGTGGCGAATGAGGCCGCCATTCGATTTGCCATCAAATCTTTTGGCGACTACAAGTCGCCCGGACCAGATGGCATATATCCTGCCATGCTGAAGGAGGGTGCGGAGTTCGTGACAGCGGCCCTGAAGAAAATCTTCTCGGCATGCCTGGCACTGGCTTACATACCACGCTCTTGGAGGATGGTGAGGGTCGCCTTCATCCCAAAGGTTGGAAAAGACGACTACACCAGCCCCAAAAGCTTCAGACCCATCAGCATGACCTCTTTCATGCTGAAAAGTCTCGAACGACTAGTGGAACTGCGCATACGTTAGAAGTCGCTGAAGGCTCACCCTCTGTCTCTATTTCAGCATGCCTATCAGAGTGGAAAATCCTGCGAGTCGGCACTGCAAAACCTTGTTGCTAGGGTAGAGCTGGCCATCGACAGGAGGGACTACGCTATGGGCATCTTTTTAGACATAGAGGGGGCGTTTGATAATGCCACTTTTGACAGTATGTGTAACTCTGCCAGTAGGCACGGCGTAGACCGGGTGCTAGTAAATTGGATTCGTTCGATGCTGGCCCAAAGAATCGTTCCGGTGCGAGCAGAGGAAGATCTGCTGGTGTCATCTGGGGTTAATAGAGGCTGCCCCCAAGGCGGTGTGCTGTCTCCATTGCTCTGGTGCATGGTAATCGATCCTCTGCTCACCACCTTAAACGAGTCGGGAGTCTACGCACAAGCATATGCGGACGATGTTGCTTGTTTGGTAACAAGCCCTTCGCTTATGAACATCTGCAGGAAAGTGCAGAAAACTCTGGATCGGATTGACACTTGGTGCTGTGCGAACGGGCTATCGGCAAATCCCGCCAAGACTGGTATTGTCCTCTTTACCAGAAGGAGGAAGCTTGATGGACTCGCTCTGCCAAAGCTAAAAGGAGTCACAATCCAGCTATCCAAGGAAATTAAATATCTTGGAGTAATCCTCGATAGTAAGCTCCTATGGAAATCACACGTTGAAGCAAAGGCATCCAAAGCACTGACAGCTTTCTGGCAGTGCAAAGGTGTCTTTGGGAAAACGTGGGGTCTCTCTCCTAGCAAGGTCCTATGGATCTACACGGCTATGATAAGACCCATTATCACCTATGCATCAGTGGTCTGGATGAGCAGACTATCCCTAGTGGGAGTCAGGAGGACCTTATCGAGACTACAACGCACTGCGGCCATCTGTTGCACCGGAGCTTTTCCGATTACTTCAGGCCCGGCACTAGATGCTCTGATTGGTTTACCACCACTTGATGCTTTCATCCGAGGAGAGGCCTTGAAGGCCATCTGCAGACTGAAACACAGTGGGAACTGGTACGGTCCTTGTCCGGCATTGGAACACAGAGAAGGCATGGACATCGATCCAACGATTCTCTCCATGCCCCTTGACTCAATGCCATCAAGAGTCGTACTTGAAAAGAGATACAGTGTAGTGCTACCAGAGGCTCAGTTGTGGGGAGACTCAGAAAATGAGCCCGGCAAACACTGTTTTCGCATTTTTACGGATGGCTCCAGGACCGAGCATGGCTCCGGCTCTGGGGTCTACGTGGAATCCAGCGGGACAAAACTGCACTTTGCTCTTCGAATGCATGCATCTGTGTTTCAAGCGGAGGTGTATGCAGTTCAAGAAGCGATGAACTTTGTTGTGGAAAAACGATGGAGAGGCAGATCTATATGTGTCTGCAGCGACAGCCAAGCAGCGCTTATGGCCTTAGACAGCCCTCAAACCACATCAGGGGTAGTGAAGTCCTGTAAATCCAGGCTGAACTACGTCGGTAGACATAATAGCCTGATGCTAACATAGGTCCCGGGACACGTGGGTATTGCGGGTAACGAGACCTCTGACTCCTTGGCTAAGATGGGCTCTGAAGCCAACTTCTTTGGCCCAGAGCCCGCTTTGCCACTCCCCTCTGCGGCCATCACGGCCACGGTTAGCAAATGGGTAACTACTACCCACAAGCGAGCTTGGCAGGCTGAGAGAGGCTGCAGATGGACAAAACTGATGTTACCTGTCATGTCCGATCGACTGTCGCAAACCCTTCTGTCATTAAGCAGAGGGGAGTGCAGACGGCTGGTTGGACTGATGACGGGCCACTTTCTGTGGGCGAAGCACATGGAAAGGTTGGGCATCTCAGACAGTGTACTCTGCCCAGCTTGTGAAGAGGAGGATGAGACGGCGGACCACTTCCTGTGTGTCTGCCCCGCCTTCGCCCGAATCAGGTTTGAGGTCTTTGGCACTGATGTGTTAAGAAGCGACCATCTTGGCTCCTTGGCACCACAAGATCTTCTCAGATTTCTTCGGAGATCGGGTAGATTTAAAGAAAATTAAAAGGGAATCCAAGTGTAGTACAATGGACTCAATTAATGTCTGAGTGCTGCACTTGCTAGTTGTCCCGACAAAAAAAAAAAAAAAAAAAAAAAAAAAAGTTATAAAGCGGCCGCCGTGGCCGAATGGGTTGGTGCGTGACCACCATTTGGAGTTCAGCGAAAGAAGATCGGTTCGAATCTCGGTGAAAGATCAAAAAAATAAGAAAAAGTTTTTTCTAATAGCGGTCCCCCTCGGCAGGCAATGGCAAAACCTCCGAGTGTATTTCTGCCACGAAAAAGCTCCTCATAAAAAATATCTGCCGCTCGAATTCGGCTTGAAACTGTAGGTCCCTCCATTTGTGGAACAACATCAAGACGCACACCACAAATAGGAGGAGGAGCTTGGTCAAACACCCAAAAAGGGTGTACGCGCCAATTATATATTATATATATATATATATAGTAGTTATAAAGTCCAGTTGACACAAGAACTCAAGCAGGCTGATCATCAACGACGTCGTGTCTTTGCTGATTGGGGCGTTGAAATGCATGCAAATGATCCGGAATTCCATCGAAAAATCATCTTGAGTGATGAGGTCCATTTCCACCTCGGTGGCTTCGTCAACAAGCAAAATTGTCGGATCTGGGGCTCAGAAAATACAAGAGTTATTGTTGAAAAGCCACTCTATTCTCAACGTGTTACTGTTTGGTGCGGTTTGTGGTCCGGCGGAGTCATTGAAGCTTACTTCTTCGAAAATGAAGCTTGAGCAACAGTTACGACGAATGATATGATTGCGCTATCGAGAGATTATTAACGATTTTTTATGGCCGGAATTGGATGGTATTGATCTGGACCGTTGTCCGTTTATTTTCAACAAGACGGCGCTAAGTGCCCCACAGCAACGAAACCATTGATCTTTTATGGGTATAACACCTTTTATTGGAAAACAATTTATTTTTAATAAATCTCAGATCACTCCAAATTTACCCAAAATCTATAGTTCCTTAAGTTTCTTAAGTCAAGATTAAATTTTATATAATCGCTAACACAGCTTTCCGTATAACAGGTTGGCCAAAATATTACGTTGAGTTACGTTAATTAAGTCTAAATTAACTGAGATCTTAGCACCCTCAGATTATTATTTATTACCAAAACGAGAAAGTGGCTTTGAGAAAAAAATTCATTGACGGTGTTCAAGTTATTTCGGCAAATTTTGTTTTCTTTTAAGTAAACTAATTCTTTAAGTAAAAATACCCCTATGATCTGAAAGTGTCGTGAATGTTTAAATAAAACAAAACAGAGTTAAAGTTCAGGCAAACTTATTTTATCTCCTTCAAAATATGACCCGTCTGAAGCAACACACATGTGCCAACGTTTAACCCAGTCCTCCATGCGCACCTGGTAGGCCGACGGATGGTCTTCAGCTCCTTCGTCGCATTATCTTTGATCTCCTCTATCGACTGAAATCTCCTTCCACCAAGTTGTAACTTCAACTTGGGAAACAAAAAGAAGTCGCACGGTGTCATACCCGGTGAATACGGTGCTGGGCGCGTTATCATCATGCAAAATCCAAGAATTGTTTGACCACATCTCCGGCCGTTTGAGACGTACAACATCTCTCAAATGCTTCAAAACGGATATATAATACTCTTTATTGGCTGCCTGGCCGAGTGGAAGGTACTAATGGTACACTACGCCTTGGCAATCGAAGAAAATAGTCAACATCACCTTCCCGGTACTTTCTGATCAAAGGGTATATCTAATTCGTCAAAGCCTGCAACAGCTTCTGATGCCGTTTTAACATATTTTTCAAACAATCCTTAATGTTTATTCTTCAATTTCTCAGTTCCCAAGGAATTACATGTTGACTTTACAGAATACTCAGGGAAAGAAATTTGTTGTTTATTCCGTCGAGGAGTTCAATTAAGCCAGGGTTTCTTCAAATCCTATTATACTGTATATGGGAAATGAAAAACAATTTTATTTGCATCTTGTTAACTTTTTTTTTTTATAAATAGATACTATGTACTTGAATTAGTCTGAGTAATAGAGCGTCGCAGTTACTTGAGGACTTTACAGTCATCAGCTGATCGATATTATTTTCAAAAAATACTGATTTGATATGACGAGCTCTCATGCCAAGGCCGGTTAATTTACATAGCACACACTCGAATTTATGTGTTCACACCCCCTTCTGCGTTTATGTGTATACAAATAGACGAACATATACATTTTTTTAAGTCAATTCCCTTTTTTCACCTTTTTCCCATTACTACAATTTTTACAAATTTTACCCATTTACAATCATTTACTGATGTCGCTGTTGATGCCGCTTCTAATTAACAAACAATTTGTAAGCTTAATAGTCAAAATAGCCTAGTTTTTATGCACCCGCCAAAGCAGCAGCTGCGGAAATCTGGTTTCAAATCGATAACGAAGAGCGATCGTGAGTGTTAATAGCGTTTTTGTTTGTGCTCTTGTCCATTCCTGCATCTGTTACTGCTTTTTTGTCACTTTGTTAATCATACCTGCTGTTTTTTTGTCCATTGCCTGCTAACGAGATTGTGACGTTGATAGTGTCAAGTGGCGCATTTGTTCTAGTTGTTAAAAAAACGAAAATCATGATGTGCCTAAAAAATACAAATATATATATAAAAAAATTCATAAAAAATAGATTCCATGAACAGAATGCATTTCATAACTAGAGCACAATGACTCACATCTTTAGAAAAATTTCGAGTATTTAGTTTCATAGTCCATTGAATTTCCATATAATTAACGAGTGCTCGAGATTCTTTCATATGGAAGAAAACCCCTAAACGAGTCACACAAAAACATTAAATTGTTAAAATTTAACGCCTTTTTCCAGCCACTTTAAACTTGCACTTGATTATACTAAAATTCTATGGTGTCTAAAATTACTTTAAAATCAATGTGCTCAAAATTGGTTTGCGAAAAACTTGGATTAAAAAGTCTGTAATTTTAATAGACTTTTTTGAATTTTTCCGTACCGCTTTAAATTTGGAAATACGCTCACTTGCTTCACCTGTTTATAACACTCCTTCGTCAAAGTATTTCCCTCCAAAGAGGAGTGGGATTACTGGGATTATTGTTAAGAAAAATGATGCAAACATCTATACAGATGGCTCAAAACTAGACAACAGAGTAGGTGGAGAGGTTTACTCCGATAAACTTGGAGTTAGCCGATAAACTTGGAGTTCGCATACCTGATCATTGCAGTGCATTTCATGCGGAAGTCACTGCCATAAAAGACGGACTTACGGTAATAAAAACGAGAGTATTATCCTCAAATGAAGTCTTCATATACTCAGACAGTCAAGCAGCAATAAAAGCGCTAGAATTTAAAACACACTCGCCAAAAATCTTTAAACTTCTAAATTACGTATGAAAATACTACAAAGTACACCTTATTTGGGCGTTAGGCCACAGGAATATAGCAGGGAACTGCAAGGCGGATGAACTTGCTCGAATCGGTACAACGCTTGACCTCCAAGTGGATAAGACACTGATACCCATGTCACTTGTAAACTACTGATAGATAGGGAAACCATCAATAAGGTAAATACGAGTTGGCAAAACCTCTCAACATGCGAACTAAGCAGACAGACGCGGCCGAAATGGAAAAGCGGTCTATCTAAAAGCTTGTTAAGATTTAACAAAAAAACTGTAAGAAAAATGATAGGGGTATTAACTGGTTCTTGTCTGATAGGTAGTCATGGTAGAAGGTTAGGGCTTCCGTACTTCGATTTCTGTAGAAGCTGTCTTAATACAGACTAAGAGGAAACAGTCAGACATCTTTCACGAGTATGTTAGTGTAAAAGCTTAGCGACAAGGAGTCTCCGCACTCTTGACATGGCATTTTTAACTGATGTAGCGGACTTGGCGCATCTAAAAGTAACGAAGCTTTGCTCGGTCATTAAAGCATCCGGATGGTTTGAAAAGGAACGCATAGGGTAAGGATCACAATGGACCTCTGAAAGGTCTAAGAGTGTCATTGCGACAGCCACCCCAATTACCTACCTACTGAGTAGAGTAACGAGAGAATGTCTGGAACAAAAATTATTTTTTTTTTCTGAGACATAAATCTGTTTTGAAAAGAAAAATTAATCTTCCAATTTTTTTGTTTTTTAGTAATTATTTTACTGAATAAAAAAATGATTTGAGTGGTGGAAATTTTTATTTTCAACTTTTCGTGTCGGTCTATCCATTTGTATTCTGTTCTTCCCGAACGACGCCATTAGCAATATTTATAAATTTTCCGATAAGGTGATCAGTTTTGCGCCACCTTGTACATGTTTTTTGGAATAAAATTATTGGTTGAAAAATTTTAAGTAGCGTCACAACAGTGAGCATCACCCGGCCTCTAATCCGAGTAAACTTAGTAGAATTCAATTTCAGACTGCCGTTATTGGAGTATGGCTATATATCTAAAAGCCGTTGCTCAATTTTGTCAGATGTTAGCAAAAATATCCACGCCCTAACCAAAATCTTCGCTGATATTGAAATTGCTGCTAGTAAAATTGGTCTTAAAATCAACGAAAATAAGACGAAAGATATGATGATGTCCAGACAAAATAAACCAACATCAGGCAAACTGAAAATTGGCTATTTTTCTTTTGAAATCAGTGAATCCTTTACCTATTTAGGCTTCAAACTGAGTAGAGACAATTCAATGAGCTTCACCATCGATGAAAGAAGTCTAGCAGCGAACAGATCGTATGCGTCGTTAATAAAACTCTTCAAATCAAAACTACTAAACAGACAATGCAAATTGACTCTGTATAAAACCATCATTAGACCAGTATTATGCTATGCAGCTGAAGCAGATAAAACAAAACTGCAAATGGAACGACGAACTAGATCAACTGATAAAGGGCGAAAATGTTATACGTTTCATTAAAGCGTAGCGGTTAAGATGGCTGGGTCACATTACAAGAATGGACGGTACGAGGGCGCAGAAGAAAATCGTAGAAACCAGAGCGTTCAACACTAGAGCAAGAAGAAGGCCGAGAACAAGATGGACCGAAGAACTAGAGGACGACATCAAGAAACTTAGGATAACGAACTGGAAAAAAGTCGCAAGCGTTCGAGACGTATGGAGGTCCCACATGAAGCAGGCCAAAGCTCACAAAGAGCTGTAGAGCCAAAAGATGATGATGATTTTTCCCTTTAGGGTTAGGTTAATAATTGTAAAAGTTATCGTTGTTCGTGTGGAGCCCTTGCGGAGATTCATCTGAAATCAATCGGACAAGAGAAATTATTGTATTTTTTTTAATAGATAATCTTGTTCTTGATCGAAGATTTTTTTTCCAAAATTAACAATATGGAGGCCTCAGGAAATATATTTCAGATTTTCGAGAAAAAAAGCCGACAATTAATTGTCTAAAAACATCGAAATTTTTGAAACAAAAAATTCTTCGATCAGGCACAAGTTTTTATATTTTTCAAAAGAAGTATGCATTTATTGAATTCTGCTAAGCGGTTTTTAAGTTACGGTGATCACTAGTACAAAAAACATAGGTTTGAGAAAAATGCATCTAAAGTTTTGCTATCGATTTAGGTATGTAGAGTTATATGAATTATTTAATTACTCGCACTGTTTCATCTATTCGTGGACCATATAAAAGTTCTGCAGCCATCGTAGCCTACGTAGCATTCTGCCTTCTCGAGTGTTATCGTAAGCGCGCTCATTTGCCACTTTCATACGTGCAGCATCCAACTACTTGTTCTCGAACTCTCCAGAACGCCCGAGCACCGTTTGTTGATTGTTGAATAACTCGAAATACACTTGTCGGATTTCCTTCAAATTTTCACACAATATTTTTAAGATATTAGATATTCTTGAAGATAATGCAAAAACCTAAAATTGAATTTTTGAGAATTCTGACTACCCCTAACCGCTTATGCCGATCCCTTTTTCGAATGCCGCATAATGTAATTCCATACTTTGTTTTTGTAATAACATCTTTACTAATTGCGAAGTTATATCACATTCATGTAGCATTTAGATAAATATATCATTAAATACTTGGGGGCATTACTAAGCTCGTCTTCCGTAAATGAGTAGCCAGTGGGGCTCCCTAATAGTGCGTAGCTATGTTCGTAGGTATACTAACACCATTATGCATTTTTCTTTAAATAGCATTTGCTGTGTTTTCTCCACCCTCCATGTTGTGGCCTACAGTGTTTCTTGGCACTTATTCAAATTATGTGCTTTACATATTTTCTGAGCCACTTGTTACTTTAAACTATTGTTGCTGCATACGCGAATGTGTTTGTAAATATCCGCTTTTCATCAGTTGTGTTTTAAGCTACCTTAATTTGTTTTGACTGCGAGTCTCATGAAAGCTGGCATTACATTTGTTTTTCTGGCACTTTTGTATTTTCAGTACAACTTCTTTCATCAATCATAAAAGTTCAGGGTATTATTATATAATCTAATATTACACTGTTTTAAACACCATAAACTACAATTCCATTAACGGCAGATGCTTTTGAAATGCTGTTTACTAAATATTTATTACACTTGAAGTGAACATTTGATATTTTAATATTACTATTTGAGCTTCACGTCGCCTTAATTGAGTAGCCAAATTTGTATACAAATAATTATTCCTGCTTAGAAAAAAATTTTTGAAAATTATTTAAATAAATATTAATTGAATATATTGCTATAAAAGAGAAAACTTAAAACTTGCAACTGAATGGCCACTTGGCAGCACATAAATCCAACTAAGCCTAACAAAGGAAAAGAGTGCAGGGAACGCAAAATATATGAAACCCAGGAGGAAACCTTGGAGTCACAGAACTAAGCCGACTCAGACTCAAGCTACCCGATGAAGCAAAGCTAACAATTTTGAAGGCGGCCATAGACAAAGGGCCGAAAAAGCTCTTCAGTATGCCAAAGTCACAGCACTGCACCTCGACATTGCTTGAGGTGAAGGACATTAAGGATTAACGGCCGTGAATGACTCTGATAACAATCTGAAAATCATCCAGCCATTGAGAAAAACATCTTTTGTTTTAGTTTTAAGGGGGGAGCCTGCTTCAGAGGCTTCAAAAAATCGATTTTTTCGTGGGTTTTTTTTTGGAAGGAAAGAACTATTCGATTGAAACGAAAATTTCAGGTGTTATTTTTATATATTTCAGCAGTCTTCTCAAATTTTTTTTCATTAAAATATATGTCATATTATGCCTGGTACAAGCATATTGGCGAGGCGCCTCGAGTGTGCATGTGTCGAGCGAAAGATGCAGGTCGCATTTTTCATCTGAAACCAAAAACCCAAAAATCAATGTTATTTCGTTTCGGTAGGACGTTAAACCTTTTTCTATCTTTCCCGCCAATTAAAAAAAATCGTAAAAATAAAAAGCCGAGGAATCGCGCGTCAAAGTTTTTGTATATAAAAAACCCGCTCGTGTACCTGCTCGACGCTTGCTCACAATTTCTTCTGTAACTCCGAAAATATTTAGAATTTGCTTCTGAAATTTTCAAGATACATTCTTGGATAGTTTGGTCGCATGACGCACTCCATGGTGTCATAGTTTACCTAAATTTGTACATGAACTTTCAGTTACTCTTTCTATCGAAGGAAGAACAGAATCGCAAAAGCGATTTAATCCAATAAAGGCTGGTCTAATAGGAACTGTGGTGTTGATGTAGGTGTTTATGCTGAAAAATTGTTGGTGTCGCTCAGTCGCTAGGTCTGGTAAACCATGAGGTTAACTTCCAAGCCTAAAATGAAATCAACAAAAACTTAAGAATTAAAACTGCAAAGGCAGATGTGCCAGAATAAATAATTCTGACAACCAGTTGGCTCAATTTTCTATTTAATTTTCTGTAACCAAATACGATTTAGCATAAATTAGCTATGCGAAGTGGAATTCAGCTCAGTGACTCAGTCCACAACCAACTGGCCAAAGGCACAAGGAAGACAATAAGAGGGCAGGTGATTCAACTCTAGAGAAAATCATATCCAAAGAGCATTTCAATTTTATTAATTTTATCTTTTTATTTCATTTGACCGGCGAGGGGGAAGTTTGATATTTAAAAGTGTTAAAAACAAGGCAGCCACAAATCTGCTATGTAGGCCAAAGATAGAATATTTAGAATTTCATCAGCTGCACTGTAAGATAATGACTGCTAAGATAGCACACTTTAGGAGTTGTTCCCAGGGCGACAGCGCATCTATGACCATTTGGGACTTCGTGTAGCGCATCTCAAGCATTTTCGGTCATGGCAGAGTAACAGATGGACTTACCAACAAGAAAAGTTGGTATTACCATGCAAGTACACTGACGGTCCGAAGGTAGAGGAACGCTGCGGAGCCGGTGCTTTACTTGGGGAACCTGCAGATCTGATCATCATATCGTCTGGCAGAAAACAGCAGCATACTGCAGATATAGAGAAGGCAGCTCCTCTAATGCAATATTTAATTTTGTGTGCTAAAAGCATCACTATTTTTGTTACCAGCCAGACCGTTCTTATAGAAATAGGATACAAGACAGTGAAAACAAATTTTTTCGGAATAATCAACTCAGTTACGGAATACATTTTAATTTGTGCACTAACAACTGGGTGGTAATTCCTCTTCACAAATAAATTTATATTATTCTTTAAAATTAAGATATGCAACGCCACTTAAAAATTATTTTTTTTTTAATATAGGATACGTGTTTGATTAAAATTGGTTTTCCTTGTTCACCAGCGCCATTCCATGTTATGTCGGCATCTGCTAGCGCGTACAAACATCGTATTTTTAGCCGACTGCGACCACTGGTCCTTTGCGAATTTCAGTCCAGTGACGCTATCTGGTAGTTTTCTAAGCGTGTGACCTATCCATCGCCACTTTCTACGTTTGATTTGCCATAGGGTGGGTTTCTCTTTCGTTGTTCTCCACAGCGCGTCATTACTGATGGTGTTCGGACGCGAGTATTCTACAGATGACATCTTCATCTACTCCGCCGCCGGCCATGATAGTGCAGGCGAAGTAGCAGCAGCTTTCAACAAATTCAAGCCGGTACTCTTCAGCCCTTATTTGTGCTGCTGTATGGTGGTTGACTCTCATAGCCTTCGACTTGATGATGTTGACCCCCAATCAGTGCGTGCCAGCGTGACTCGTCTGTCCGCGTTCGCTTGCAAGCCAGTGAGTATATGAGAGAGGAGACAGAGACTTCTGCGAAGTCCAGGTCCTCAAGATGTCTGGTGAAACTCTATACGATGACTCTTTTGTGCAGGGTCTATTGGCTCATTACGTCGTTGTGGACGATGGCGCAGAGAAGGGGCGACATTTCCTTACGTCTGCATTGGTGATGAATGGGTCGCTGATATTGCCATTGTGAAACACTGTCAGTTGAGAACTCTCGTAAAGAACTCTGATGAGATGGATTATCTCGTTTGATTGTGTCGAATGTCTTCTTAGAGTCAACCAACAGCATGTAAAGCGGGGAGCTCCACTCAACTTGATTAACATAATCTGCTCAAAAATTATTTTTTATTAACGGCTTGTCAAACACCTTTAGATTTATATTCACTTTCGCTATTTAAATTTTTTTTGTGATCAATATGTATTTATCTTTAAAGATTTGGTGAAAACGCCACTGAAGAAAAAAGTGTTGTTGCACTTTTTTTAACACCTCTCGTTTCATTTTTATGGTTCTGCTTTGTAATTAATTTCTATTTTATTTAAGAATTCAGTGGCAACGGCTCTTTAAACATTTTTTTTATTATACTTTACATTTTCAAATACTTTTCGATTGACTAACTTAATTTATTTCCTAATTTAGTTAGCAAATAAATTCTATTTTTCAATTATGTGGCAACACCGCATAAAATCAGTTCTTGATTCAATATTTTTTAAAGTCGTTTCGATTGACATCCATATGTTACTCTTCAACTCAGTTTTATGATTAATCTCTACGCTCCGTTAAAGTTTAGGTGGCAACAGCAATCAAAAATATTTTTATAAAGAGTTTTCCAATAAGAGGTGTTATTTTGATATTCAAAGAAAAGTGCTATTTTTTAATATAAATGATCGGATGTTTATTTCATTATAAAGAGGAAGATATGCCGTTAATAGTGGAAAATAACATCAGCCAAATAACCACCACGACCACGCTTACAGGACAATATCCTTTTCATGAAATTTTCCATAACCGAATTGCAAAGTGTCTGCCCTATGTTCTCGATAGCCACACTAATTCCATCTTTGAGGTCTTGAATCGATCCAGAGCTGTTGGCGTAGACCTTCTCTTTCACGTGACCGCAAAGAAAAAAGTCGAAAGGTGTTAAATCACAAGATCTCAGTGGCCAATCTCTTCGAGAGATAACACGGTCCGGAAACTTTTTCCGTAAAAGATCAATGGTTTCGTTGCTTGTGTGGCACGTAGCGCCGTCTTGTTGAAAATAAACGTTGTCCAGATCAATACCATCCAATTCCGGCCATAAAAGATTGTTAATTATCTCTCGATAGCGCAATCCATTCACCAATAACACGTGTTATCGGAAAACCCTTTATTAATGCTTTTTTAAGCACATTTCGCTTAATTTGTCAGCCATTTAGTTCGATTTTGTGATTGTTTTAAATTTTTCGACCAAAAATTAGGGGGCAACGCCCGTCAATATGTCTCTTTCATTGAACATCATCTCATCATTTTCAAACACCTTTCGACGGAGACACACATTTTAATATTTAACTTAATTTTGCATTCATTTTTTATGTTTGCAGTAAAAATTACGTGGCAACACCACTCAGAAATAAATATATTTTTATTGAAAGCGTTTAAAACAACCTTCGCATGGTTAACATATTCGACTATTTAGTGAAATATTTTTGGAATCAATGTATCAATTATAATTTCACTAAAAAGTAGCCGCTGAAAATATTTTTTCTATATTAAAGGCTTTTCAAATCACCGACTTTCCGACTGAGACCTATGATTATGGTATTTATTTAAGGTAGTAGTCTGGTAACTTATTTTGAAAATTTCGAATTTCGGTTTTTTTACATATTTTGAAAGTGCGATATATTGGTAATATACTGTACAAATTTTAGACTGAAATTCGAAATATTGACGAAATTATAGCACATACATGAGAGCGGTTCGTACTTGCGCGCGCTAAGCCGCTAAAACTCTAAACGCGTTTTTCTCAAAACAACGTTTTTCCGGATGGCCGTCGTGAAAACAAATTTTCTATCTAACGGATTGAGCTGAAATTTAGATATGTTTTTCTACACATCGATAATTCTGGCGGGTAGTAGACATAATTTATTTCGTCCCTAACTTTCCATTTTTTAATCCGATTTCCACTTTAAAAAAAGGCAATTTTCTTACGAAGTCCGCCATTTTGTTATTTTTTGTCAAAATCATTTGATCTTACTACCCGCCAGAACGACAAGCACACTGATTAATAAGCAATTTGTTTTTTCTGTTTCAGATGACCACAAGTGACGAAATCACTCTGGCCAGCCACTGTACCCCTTTTTTTTGCCGCTTGCTGCAGTGTACAAAAATAGTATCAAAACATTAAAAAAAAAAAAAATTTGTTTTTGTACACCTTCTGATACCTTTAATAACATATCAGAAAATCAAACCGATTAAATTTTATTTTCCCTTCCAAAAAATGTCCCAAACATCGCTTCAAAAAACGTGTAAGTTACCAGACTACTACCTTAATTCAACTCTGCCAAAAGTTCATATATTTCCTACAAATATTAGATAGCAACGCTTTCAACACCCTTTACCTTCAAACTCGAGCAAGCTTGTTTACCCGGTTCCAATATTTCATTCAACCATGCAATTTTCACACACACATAGTTAACTAAAAAAAGTAAAAATATCTTGGTATCAACACCTATGTTTGTATGCATGTTGAATAAACCTCTGTATGTATTGATTTAAATTAATATTTTCGCCTTTATTGACACATTCATTACACAAGGGATTTGATTCCAGTGTGTCTGAGGGCGTGTGTGCCAGCTTTTGGTACAGGCATTTCGCATCAATTCATTTAATCTCCGCATTTTCACCTTTGGAGATCATAAAAGCGAAAAGTTAAAGACGCATGATTTGCGCATTTAGCAGGTTCCGCCCAATGTGCTGGGAGTTGAAAAATTTGCGGCACCAAGAGTTTTCAACACCATGATTGCATCAAATGTGCGTCAGACAGATGCAAACAAATAATAAAAAATCTGACGCAGCTAGTCAACGGCAGCCAATGGCCCGCATGCCGCTGTGAGCAAACAAATCTACTGATGTAGGCAAACTTCAATTTCGTACGTATGTGCAATGTACAGGCAAGATACCCAGTGGTAAATCGGAAAGAATGCAAACTCACGCAGAGAAAATACGAATTGGCGATGTGATAGTCTCACGAATAGCGTACAACTCACTTTTGTTTCTGAACAACTCAGTAAAAGTGTGTCGTATTTCAAAAATTGTTGAAGCATTACTTCTGCCTTTAGAAGTTTAGCCTTTTTGAGGGTGTGATGTTTTTTTTATGTTTTCATGGGGATGAAAGTCACTGTTCCCGAAATAATTGGTTAATCATATTGTATATTATACGAATATGCTCTGGTGTTTTCCCAGCCAACCAACAAAATCTGCAATCTCCCACCAAATATGAAGCCTCTTATTATACTGAGATGTTATACCATATTAATCCTCAGTACCCTAAAAATTAGACCATGAGATTAGTTAGATTCTGCAGACTATTGATAGTACCTCTTTGATTGCTAATTCGCACTTGACTTGCGCCAGCTGACGCAAACTAAAGGGTGTTTTTTTTAGAGGTTAGGTTTTCAAGTTGGCACTACTTTTTTCGTAGATGGTCATTTTGACAGCTGTCACTTGATTTATGCTCAGTTTGGTTTGCCATTTCATAATGAATAGACTTACACCTGAACAAGCGCGTCGCACGTTCGGTGAATGGGCCCAAAACGAGATGGCCACCGACCCCGATTTTCACAAGAAAATTTTGTTCAGCGATGAAGCTCACTTTTGGTTGAATGGGTATGTCAATAAGCAAAATTGTGGCATTTGGAGTGAACATAATCCACAAGCCATTGCTGAGACGCCGTTACATCCTCAAAAAGTCATTGTTTGTTGTGCTCTATGGGCAGAGGGAAGCATTGGTCCATATTTCTTTAAAAATGAAGCCGGCCATAATGTTACAGTCAATGGAGAGCGCTATAGAGCCATAATTAATGACTTCTTCGTGCCTGAATTGGACGATGTTGATGTGGACGACCTTTGGTTCCAACAAGACGGCGCTACATGCCATACAGCCAACGCAACAATCGATTTATTGAAGGAAACTTTTGGTGAGCGCATTATCTCGAGCCGTGGACCTGTGGCGTGGCCTCCAAGATCGTGCGATATAACACCGCTGGACTATTTCTTGTGGGGCTATGTGAAGTCGCTTGTCTACGCAGATAAGCCCGAGACGATTGACGTCTTGGAAGAGAATATTCGGCGCGTTATTGCTGACATACGGCCCCAATTGCTGCAAAAAGTGGTCGAAAATTGGGCCTCTCGGCTCGAATTTATTCCAGCCGCGGCGGCCACTTGCCCGAAATCATTTTTAACCCTAGAACGTCATCCTTATTTATTGTACACTAACGTCATCCTTCGTCATTTTGACTACGATGTATTTTAAAAAGCTGTAAAAAAAGTTGTCAACAAAAATAGGTATCAAAATTGATTTGTTATTTTTATTTAGATACTTTAAAATTAATATTTAACGAAACTCATAAAATTTTATTATTTTTTTGGCGTAAAATTAACATTGAATAGCCTTCTTTCAATTGGCATGGTTTTTTAAACAACTTATTATATAACATTTCAAATAAAAAATAAATCACATTTTTATCCATTAAGTCTTATAGTTTCTTATAAATAATACATTAAACTAAAAAAGGAACATTAGTTTTAAGATAAATTATTTCATATAAAGCATGAGTCACAAACTTCTATTGCTGTTGTAGCCGAAAATGTTGAAGAAAACCCAAGTTTGTCCATTCCTTTAAAATTAATATTTAACGAAACTCATAAAATTTTATTATTTTTTTGGCGTAAAATTAACATTGAATAGCCTTCTTTCAATTGGCATGGTTTTTTAAACAACTTATTATATAACATTTCAAATAAAAAATAAATCACATTTTTATCCATTAAGTCTTATAGTTTCTTATAAATAATACATTAAACTAAAAAAGGAACATTAGTTTTAAGATAAATTATTTCATATAAAGCATGAGTCACAAACTTCTATTGCTGTTGTAGCCGAAAATGTTGAAGAAAACCCAAGTTTGTCCATTCCTCGGCGTTCTTTGGAATTAGGCATTCCACAAACGTCATTACACCGTATGTTGCATAAAGATTTGGGTCTTAAGGGGTTATACGCAGTTATGACTTTCAAAAAAATCGATTTTTTTTATTGCATTTTTGTAATGTACATATATTCAAAAGTATACGCACGAAATTTGAAGTAGATCTAAGCAATACTTTCGGAGTTATACCTAAATATGTAGAGATGCCTCGGCATGTTTTAAGGTAGGTATTGAAACTTTAAACGTGTTTTTTTCAAAACGGCATTTTTCAAGTCGGTGTACACGATATCTCGAAAACGGCTTGTTTGATCGGTCAACCGTTTTAACTCAATCTTTAAAGATACATTTTCTAGTAATTCATCGTTCCTTTTGTAAATCTGATACTTATTTTCCATTTTATAATCAATTTACGGCCAAATTTTAACGTAAAAATCGAAATAATTTCTTTTAAAAGCTGCCATTTTGTGAAAATTCACTATTTTGATTAGCCGAACGATTAATTACTAGATAATCTAATATATTAACAAAATTTGTTTGGTTTTTTTGTTTCAGATAATCCAATCCTGAGTTACGATGTACACCGTAAATCGTCTTTTTTTAAAGGAGGTTCCAGAAATCGCCTGCAGCGCGCTCTGTAATCAACATTTTCATAAATAAAAAATTTTGTTACGTTCTTGAAGGATGCTTTTATAACCGCCAAAAATTTTCAAATTAAAATATTCTGAAGTTTCTTCAGGATAAATCCTTGCCATCCCGTCTTTTATTTGCTTCATAACTGCGTATAACCCCTTAAGGCTTATAAATTCCAGTTAACACATTAACTCAAGCCAGCCGGCCTTCAACGACGTCGTGTCTTTGCTGATTGGGGCGTTGAAATGCATCCAATGATCAGGAATCCCATCGAAAAATCATCTTGAGTGATGAGGTCCATTTCCACCTCGGTGGCTTCGTCAACAAGCAAAATTGTCGAATCTGGGGCTCATAAAATCCAAGAGTTATTGCTGAAAAGCCTCTTTATCCTCAACGTGTGACGGTTTGGTGCGGTTTTTGGTCCGGCGGAGTCATTGGACCTTACTTTTTCGAAAGTGAAGCTGGAGCAACAGTTACGGTGAATGGGCTGCGCTATCGAGAGATGATTAACGATTTCTATGGCCGGAATTGGATGGTATTGATCTGCCCGACTAGAATTACAGTGAGGCATGCCGAAGAATCAGTTAGGCCCGAATTAGGCAGGCCTTACTGAGGCACGCCTCACTATTACCTTACCAGGCCCACGTTAGGCAAGGCAAAGATTGGCATGCCAGAACAGTACCAAATTTGGTTGTGGTCACGAAAATCTGTGGCCGTGTCTCACTTAGGCATAAATTGGAATCCCTAACTGATTTGTAGAAGGGCATCCGGAGTATTACCGAAGCTCGGTTTTGTGTGGCGATACCTTTCGGGACTTGGGCCTAGTTTGGCTGCCTTATGAGGCGCAAATTTTGAATGCGATCTGCCTTATTTGCGCCTAATCACCGCCTTACCAGAATTTCTAGTCGGGTGGACAATGTTTATTTTCAACAAGACGGCGCTATGTGCCACACAGGCAACGAAACCATTGATCTTTTACGGGAAGAACACCTCTTATTGGAAAACCCTTTATCTAAAAGTGTATATCTATCTATAAAAATTTTCACATCTGTATAAATTTAAAGGTACCTTACGCCCGAATTTCATGTAAATTAATGAAATATTTGCTGGTACACTTAAACTTAAACTTTGATATTCGTTGGAAACCGCGTTCCAATTTTTTTGAAAATTATCGTCTTATTTTAATTACAAAATCGATTATAAGTCTTCCATCCACTCTTTTTCTTCAAAAAACAAAAAGGTAGTTGTTAAGATTCATAAAATTTTAACTTTTTAGTGATGCCTATGTTTACTTGAAGTTACATGAAACTTATAATTCCTCCTATTTTTCGTTCTTGACGTTCTAGAAAACCATTGATATCCGTTAACCTGCACATTGAAAAGGCTTCGTTTTGTTCCTTAGAGTATGCACAATAAGGAATCTATGCCACTTTTTGTAACTTTTTAGAACCACATCCAAATTTTCGTCCTTAACGAGTCTCTTTGTCTGCGCTAATTAGAAATTTGTTGTGAGTTCTACCAGACGCCTGCAGTTCCCCTACAAAAAATTTGGTTTCCAAGGTCTGCCACTTGCAGGTTGCTAAACTATTTTTGAAAAATATTTGAACTCTTTTTCTTGTTTCTTTTTTTATATTTTTAATTTTGTTTTTTAATTTTTTGTAAATCTTTCAACCTTTTTTTTGAATTTTGGCATTAAAAATTCTTAAATTTTTTTTTTCTAATTTTGTTAATTTTTAATTTAAATTATTTTAAATTTTTTGATACGTTTGGTACGCTGAAAATCATTTAATTAATTGTCTGATTGCTTGGCGATGCATTGGTTTTGGGGGAGGAACAAGTGTATTTCTACCTCCTCATGAAAACCACTGCCGTTCGGAATCGGCGTAAAACCGTAGGTCCCTCCATGTGTGGAAAAACATCAAGACACACATCACAAATAGGAGGAGGAGCTCGGCCAAACACTAAATAAAGGATGTAAGCGCTATATACAGTTAAAGACTTAAGTCTACATACAGAGGCATATTTTCTTATTCCCAGGAGGTATGCAATCATTTAAAAACTGGTGATGTAGTTTTATTCGGAAATCATTCATAAATTCACAAAAATTAAATTACTTCACTTGCTTCATAATAAAAAAATTATTACTTCCTAATAACAAAACCACCAAAAAGTAGTATGACAAAAGCATACATAAATTCATCTGTTTTGCCTCCCTCAAGCAAATCCAACATTGAAAAAGTTCTCGTCAGGAGGTGGACTGCCTACGAACTGACTACAAATCACAGATGCTCGAGTGCATTGCTCACGACGGCATAAGACGGTACAATATTATCGCAACATCTTCCGATGTTTCTGGTTTGCTGCAGATGCAAAAGAAACTATCGATAGCGCATAACTTCCATTCGCCTATGTGAGAGGTACCTGGGAGCATGCCCCAATTACCACTGGTAGGACGGCACAGAGACATTAGAGGAGGAGCCTATAGCATGAAGCTGGTTACAAATATGGTGGGCCCAGATGTGGGTGAATAGCATTTAATGGACACCGTTCTGGACCTTGCCGAAGTAATGAAAAAAGTAGTTCCGGGAAGGGAGTCTCCCTATTCTCACTATTCGACGCAGTTGACGACGGGAGCTGTACGTATGAAGGCATTTTGAACCCTACCTCACCTACGAAAAAAAAACATTGGAAAAGTAACATAAGAAAAATGCTGCTGTATATAGCCTTAAGTCCTTCAGTGTATGCGAAGCAAATGGTTCTTTTTTTTCATGAAGCTTTTTCTTTATTTATATGAAACCAAGCAACGTTTAACTGCAACTAAACTAAGATAGATTAGCCATGGACGCTCGCTTCACATCTGAAGTTTAATTAAAATTTGATGATTATTTAAAGTGGTATGCATTTTGAAAAACTAATCGAATCTCAATTAGCGACCCCAAAAAACTCCCTATGCGAAGCTTCATTAAAATCTCGAATCAATGTCTCAATATGTATTTCCGCCATTTGTAAGGGACTTCTGACCCACAATGCATCTTCTTAATAGTTCCGTCGATGATTCGATGTTTCGTTCTGAACCACATGGATGTGTTTGGGCTCCTCGCTTTGCAAGACGTTGCGACCTTTCATTGTTAATTAAAGCATTCCGGCTAAGAAGCGCACCTCAAGTAAAGTTTTAAAATACGTCTTAGTCTTTAGTCATCCACAAGCTCCGATGTTATTCTAAGTGATTCTAAATGCTTTAAGTTAGCGTAACCATCCATCATCAAATGCACTTTAGACTCATTTGCCTTCTGCGTAGACATTTGGGTATAGTTATTTCAATTGGGAATACCTCTGACTGGAATATGATAGGATAGCTGAACATTGGTATGGGTACACTTTTTTGGAAATTTGGTGGGAATATTCGCACTCGAATGATCTCTCTTGAAAGCTTGAAGTCATAGTAAACCAAAACTGGCATTCTTTGCTGATGGACGGGATTGTCGCTCCACAATAAAGTATAATAAGGCGCGTAGGATCAGCTTGACGATCTTTATGCGTATAGATTCAGTTCATATATAATATATAGCGATAACTTGACTCATATTTGGGAAAGCCCAAAGTCTTGGAATTCGGTTTTGGATTAATTCCTACATCTTCCTTTTTATTTGTCAACTTGATTTCGAATATAGGCGATCATACAATTTTATATACATTACATACATTTCTAGGTTAGGTTAGGTTAGGTTGAAGCGGTTGTACTGTGGGACACACTCAGGCTCATATCCCATTGTTATGCCGCGTGGGGAGCTTCTCCCTATCTCTCCTAAAACCAGTGTGTGTTTTTCAAAAATTTTAAAATATCTCTGATTTCTACAGAACTGAGGTTTTCTAACTCATTAAAAAATTGTCTACCCAGAATAGTAAACCTGCGTCTGGATAGATAGGGCAGTGGCACAGAAGGTGTAAGATTGTGTCTTCCTCTTCCTCATCAAGACAACTTCTACAGAAGCCATGTGCTTGCACACCCATCCTTTGGGCGTACCTACCTATTAGACAATGGGCCGTTGTGACTGAAATCAGTGTGCTAAGGCTGTGTTTATTTTGGCTTAGCAAAGATTTTGTGCATTTAGCACTAAGAGTCGGCCACAGTTGATGGGCGATTTTGTAGGTGGCTCCATTACGCCATCTTTCGTTTGCTTTCCTTACAATTTCTTCAAGGATAAATAGCTTACATGTTTGTAAGGGTATCCCTATATCCTTATCTTTGTGCTCGTCAGATAATTTAGTGCCGAGTCTTGTTAGTTCATCGGCTCTACAGTTACCCTCAATGTCGCGATGGCCAGGAACCCATGTTACCTTTAGGTGAAATGACTCAGCCATCTCGTTAAGAGATGTGCGGCATTTCATGGCAATCTTGGAGGTTGTCGACTGTTTTGTGAGGGATTTTATCGCCGCTTGGCTATCAGTGAAAATGTAGATATCATTTCCGGATATCGCATCACACTGTATCAGTGTCGCGGCTTTTATTATTGCCATCAGTTCAGCCTGAAAGACACTACAGTAGTCGGGGAACCGAAAGCTGAAGGAGATCCCCAGATGTTCACAATATACACCTCCACCCACCCTGCCCTCGAGCTTTGAGCCATCTGTGTACACATGGATGGACTCGCCCTGTCTCACGTCGTCCCGTTCCCACTCTTCCCTTGAGGGTAGGAGGGTCGTAAACGATGTAATGGCAAGTATAGGTGGAGTGCATAGTCCACCAGTCCGGGAAGCCCCAAAGTGCCAGCCAGGATTTTACCGTGGCCATAATCCGTGTTTGACCACTTGTTTAAGGTGTTCAGCCTTATTGCCGCACTGCGTGCGCTATATATTGCCTGCAGATCTACCGGAAGGAGGTTTAATGTCGCATATAATGCTTTCGATGGTGTGGTTGACATGGCACCGGTTATCAGAACAGATGCTAGTCTTTGCACCTTGTCAAGTTTCTTGATGTTCACACCCTTCTGAAGGGCATCTCACCATATTACAATACCATAGTAGAGAATTGGCCTAACCACTGCTGTGTAGAGCCAATGTATCATTCTGGGTTCCAATCCCCATTTCTTCCCAATAAGCCTTCCGCAGGAGTACATTGCGGTCATAGCTTTAGGTGATCTGTCTGCGACTGTGAGCCCCCAATTTAGCTTCCTATCTAGTATAAGTCCTAGATATTTTGCCCTTTCCATTACTCTAAGTGGTTTCCCTCCTAGGAATATTTGTTGAAGAGCAGGTGTTTTGTGTTTCCTACTAAAGAGTATCTGATCCGTTTTTTCCCGATTTACCTCTAGTCCTCGACTTTTACACCAAAGTGATAGTCTGTTGAGAGATCTTTGTTGGAGGTCACATAATGTTGGAAGGTGTTTCCCCGAGATTGCTATTACAATATCATCGGCATATGATATTATTTTACCTACAATTTTTTCAAGTTCTTGTAGAAGATTATTGACAGTTAGGTTCCACAGAAGTGGGGAAATTACCCCACCTTGGGGTGTGCCCCTGATCGAAAATTTTTTAACAAATGTGTCACCCAAATTTGCTGAAGTCAGCTCATCAACCACTGAGTCGAGCTGTGGCTCGGAGTTAATTTGGTATGCCGCTGCTGGGAGATTGCTGGATAACGTGGTTTCAAACTTCTCCCAGCTTGTGTGTCTTGAACTGTTTAGTTGGCAATGAAATGGTGTACATTAAGTACCTATGATCTGAGAAGGAGTTGTCTGTAGACACTCTCCAGTCCTTTAAAATTTGGGACCCTCGTTCATTGACACACGTGATGTCTAGAACTTCACTTCTCGTAGTTGTTACAAAAGTAGGGGTATCACCTATGTTACTAATATAGAGATTGTTACACATAATGAATTCAAAGATGTACTCACCACGTGCGTTTGTGTCTGAATTGCCCCAGACATGATGATGTGCATTAGCATCTGCTCCCAATATGAATGGGGTGCCACATCTCGATGCTTCATGAACTGCATCTCTTATGAGTTGCGATGGAGATGGTTTCTCCGCGTCGTGTGCCATATAAGATGAGGCAAGCCATATCGTCCTTCCGCAGGACTCCACTGCCGTGATTACGTTATCCGCATCGCTAAATTGTATTAGTAAATATATTATATACCTTTGTCAGTGACATAACCCAATTTGTACTCTCTGCTGCTCAAACCGCAAACCCGATCTTTTACGACCCATGGTTCTTGGATGAGCACGATATCTTCTTCTCTTTCTGCGAGGCGGAGGATGAGTGCGACTGAGGCCGCCTTACTGTGGTGAAGATTGATTTGTACAATCCTCACCATCGCTTTTTTACGTTGTTGAAGGGCAGCCAACCACGGTTTGGTCTGCGTTCTCTTCATCGGATGTAGGGGGGAGAGACTCCTCATCCTCCATAGCAGAGAGATCGGAGTATTCCCCCTCCATGTCCTCTAAGGTAACCCTTTCGAAGAGTTCGCCTTCTACATAATCATCAAAAATTTAGCAAATGAGCTACCAACTTGACTAGCCAACTTCACTAGCCGGCCTTGCTACTTGCCACATGATTAGCAAAGTGGTCTTCAATTGGTGAAATCGTACTAGTTCCGAACTAGAAATGGTGTATCAATACTTCAGCTTTTCCCTGTAGGAATATTTCATACTTGTCTACTAAACAGACAACATTGAGGTGTGTGCCACAGTGAGGGCGTGACTGCTGAAACGTGCTGTAGTGCGCCCCAAAATTAACAGCGTACACGCAGCGATTACTCAACCACAACAATAAGAACAACAAACTTGTTTGAGTTATTTGCTGTATTTATAAAAAAAAACAAAAATTGAAGATCAAATTTTAGTTTCCTCGCAAAATATCGCACCAACTTGGTTGTTAAGGCATTTTTAGCTTATTAAAAAAATAAAAACACTTTATACTAAAATTAAAAAAAAATATAATTTTTTAATGAATATGTTCATGCTTAACCGCTCGATAGTTTTATTTATACAAAAAATGCTGAGCGCTGCAATCTATGCATAGCGCCATTAACCTGCACTTAACCCATCGCTGCCACAAGCTTGTCGGAGGCGCATTAAAAGTGCTAAGAGATACATGCACGCATACATATGAACATATGGGGACGAGTCTATTCATTGACCGCACCACAGTATTGGTCACAGCCACAAGCGCAACACGCCGCATTCGTGCGTGCAACAGCAGCATCAGCGGTTCGTTGTGGCAAATTAATGCACGAAACTTGCGGTTTCGCATGAGTTGGCCGAAGGTAGTGTTGACTACGCAGCTTGTGCCACGTCATATACAACACTCACGCACACACACGCGCCGTCAGTTTGTGGCTGGTCAACTATTTAGCTGGACTGGTCGACTGTGGGACTGCGTAAAATTTTACGCATAAATCGCTTTGAATCGTTTTGTGATTGAAATTAATTGGCTGCTGATTGCTTTCGTTAATTTTTGCGCATAAAATGTTCGACTATTTTCCATTAGCTCTCAATATTTGTTTGCGTTTTCCGCCTAGATTTTCGTTTTGTCCTGGCGTTTGTTTGTTTAATGAGTATTTTGGTAAAAAAAAAGCTGCTTTCGCTTTTGCCGCATAAGTTTTTATTGTTATTATTGCAACTGAGTGATTCGTAAAATTTTGCAGCAGAAGAAATATCGTAGAAAAAAAAAATTATTCACTTTCTAGCGGAGAACGAAAATAACCGGGCCGTTTATCCAAGAGCTACAAATTGCTATTAATTTTTTGATAAAAAAATAAAGTAAAGGGTTTGCGAGTAGGTATACAGAAGCTTTAGAAAATATTATTTTTATAAAATTAAAATTGCTAGGTAAATATGGTCAATTCTAAATCTACGTCTGTCCAAGAATATTATAAAATTGAGTAGACTTCAAATTAGTACCTTAGTAGGGGCCCTCACATCATAGGAAATCATGCAAGGAGATTAGGCGTTTAGATGCATGATTTCTGTCGTAGCTGTAGGAATGAGGAGGAGTTGGAAACAATTCCATACCTTTTTTGCTTATGCCCGGCTCTAGCCAGAAGCAGGAACCGATATTTAAGGTGCCATTTCTTAAAAAACATGGATAATCGATACACTTTAGGTATCAGCAACCTTTTACGCTTTGTCAAAAGCCCAGCATGGTTCTATATGGAAAGGGAAATGTAGCCCACCCCTGCGGCTCACAACGGACTCATTTCGTCGTCTAAGTGGCACCGCTGTCTATATATGCGATGCGGCTGCCAAACCTGTAAAGAAAATATGGCGTCACCATCAAAGACAAAGACAGAATACTACAAAGAGGGAACGGACACTTCAACGAGCTCATAAATAAGCATAGCGAAATTGAACCTGACCTTTTAGTGTATTATGCCCCCGAGAACAACATTGAAGCGCCAACAATAAACGAGGTATAAGAGAGAAGTGAAGCTGAAAAACAACAAAAGAAAATGCATTTATTGCTGCTTTTCAGAACAATATGGAGAAACTAATAGATACCAGAGTGGTATAATTACTACTGTGGGCAAAAAGTAGGGTGAATTTGGTTGTAAAATGAAAAATCTTTATTTATTCTTGTAAATCAATTTCATCCCCTTCAAAATAATCCCCTCTCGATGAAATACACTTACTACTGTGGGCAAAAAGCAAGGTGAATTTATTAGTCAAACTTCGCGGGATTAAAATTTCGCTCTAGTTATTTTTTTCATGAGTTTGCAGCACTGTTAATAACATCTGGGCCAACTTTCATGTGAATGTCATTATCACTAATATATTTACGCTTGTGTTTACCAAACGACCAAGAGTGCATTTTTCGATTTTTACAATGTCTGATTTGATTGAGCAGGGAAATGCCATCAAATTTTGTTTGCGGAATGAAATTTTGGCTGCGGAAACAGAAGGCATTTGGTGATTCGACCATGTCGCAGAAAAATGTTTATAAGTGGTACAAAGACTTCTGAGAAGGTCGAGAACCATCGACGGACGACCATCGACGTCAACAGATGACCAACACATCAATAAAGTGAAGGAGTTAGTGCTCAAAAATCGTCGGTTGACTGTTAAAGACTTTACTGATATGATCGGAATATCAGAAGGATATGTGAAAACCATTTTGAGAGACCATTTGGGTCTACGAAAAGTCAAATCTCCTTTGGTATCGAAAACTCTCAATTTCTTTGAAAAAAGTCGTCGCGTTGATGTGTGTGAAACAATGCTTTCAGACTATCAGGACAAGCTCAAATGCATAATTACGGGAGATGAGACTTGGATTTATGCTTATGACCATGAAACAACCGACCAGTCAAGCGAATATCGTGCTAAAGGCGAGGCCAGACCGAAAAGAGCACGTCAAAGTCGTTCAAAAATAAAGGTCATGATTACAGTTTTTTTCGATTTTCGTGGTGTGGTGCACTATGAATTCCTTCACCCTGGCCAAACTGTTAATAAGGAATATTATTTGAGCGTTATGCGTCGTTTACGTGAAGCAATTCGTCTAAAAAGACTAGAATTATGGGCCAACAACTCTTGGTTTTTGCATCGCGATAATGCACCGTCTCACACTGCACTCGTTCTTCGTGACCATTTCGCCAAAAATTCCACGCATATCGTTCCGCAACCACCGTATTCGCCTGATTTGGCTCCGTGTGACTTCTGGCTATTCCCAAAAATCAAGAGAAAACTCCGGGGAACGCGTTTCGAGTCGATTGAGGAGATAAAAGCTGAATCGAAGAAGGTGCTGATGGCTATGCCGGAAATGGACTATTTGACATGTTTCGGGGATTGGAAAAATCGTTGGCATACTATATACCGATACACAAAAAAGGGAACAAAACTAGCAGTGGCAACTACAGAGGAATACCACTTTTGAATATTGATTACACAGTATTTACAAGCATACTTTACCAACAAGTAAACAAGTTAGTGGATGAGATAATAGGCGGATTCGGAAGTAGCAGATCCACCGTCGATCAATGCTTCACTATCTGTCAGACTTTTCAAAAAATTTAGGAATACAAAAATATTTTATGCTGCCTATTCGTAGATTTTAAACAGGCATTTGATAGCTTGAATCGAGCCAAAATTTAACCTACGCTTAGAAAGACATGGCATCTCAGCCGAATTAGCAAATTCGCTGAATATTACACTGCAAAACACAATTAGCAAAGAGCTCGTTCAAGACGACCCGTCAGATCTAGACGTGTTCTCCGAAGTTCAGCAAGAAGATGCCCTGTCATCCTTGGTTTTCAACCTATTGCTAAATGAAGTAGTTCATCATTTTGAATCACCAAAATACGTATTCAACAGCGGTATGCAAATATGTTCGTACGCAGAAAAAATATACATAATTACGAGAGACGCAGCAGCACTAAACAAAGCATTCAGTGACCTAGAAAAGGAGGCCCTGCAAGTTGGATTACAATTTAACCACGACAAAACCAAGTATATGTTGCGCACCAAATCAAAAACAACCCAGCTGGTCTTGCTAATGGCAATACGCGTTTCGAAGCTGTAGAATAATTTAAATATCTTGGAGTGGTGCTTAGCGCCACCGATGACACAGCCATCCCTAGCCAAGATAGCGTACAAGCAGAAAACAGGGCATGCTTCGAACATATAAAGTTATTTAAGATCAACCTCCTGTCGAGAGACCAATAATTATGTTGTACCATGTCCTCCTACGCCCAATCTTGACATACCGCTGGGGAGTATGGTATGAACGATGAAAATGAACGATGTGAACCAAATAGTAACACTCGAAAAGAAAGTTTTGAAAAAAAAATAAATATATGGCCCAATAAAGTTGGCAGATGGCACATATCGTATTTGATACAATCTGAAACTTGAACATCTTATAAAGGGGCGAAACATTATAAAATACATACATAAAAGCCCAACGAATACGCTGGCTTGCCTTAGCAAAGAGCACCAAAACGAGCCTTCAAGGAGCAACCGTATGGAAAGCGAACTAAGGGAAGACCAAAGAAAAGGTGGGTAGATTCGGTTATCGCTGACCTCAAAGAGATGAGCATACGAAACTGGTGGCGTTTGACAGAGGATCGAGAAATCTGGAGAAAGATATTTAGTTGCGGAAACAGTAGTCTACCCAGTGCTGTCATGGTAAGAAATAATGTTTTTATTTACTTGTTCCAATATCTTGAATGATATCGAACATTTTCTTTTATTTTTCTTTTTTGGTTTTGGAAAAATTAAATTTTTGTTGCAGAGAAGTTTCTCCCAAAAAACTAAATATTTTCTCAATGATTGCCAAATATAGACTTGGCCAAAAGTATTAGGCACCCCAATAAAACACAAGTAATTTCATAAGTGGCTACCAAAGTTTTTTAACCTATGATTACTACAATAAATTGTATTATGGAAAAGGCATGGCACACTTGGTGCGTAAAGACTACAAAGTTGTATTTTTAAAGGCACACTGATCAAACAAGAGTATTTCCCAACTCAGTGGAAAGTTGCTGAAATCATCCCCATTCAAAAGCCAGATAAGACCCCGAGCGTGATATCCAATTACTGGCCAATAAGTCTATTGCCTGTTGCCTCCAAGCTCTTCGAAAAGCTGCTTTTAAAAAGGATAAATCTAATAATTGCGAAATCTCATTCCAGCGCACCAATTTGGTTTTCGTAAGTATCACTCCACCATAGAGCAAGTTAATTGTGTGTATGATTTCGCTAGACAAGCACTTGAGAGGCGGCAATACTGTGCAGAGGCATTTTTAGATATAACGCAAGCCTTCGATAAAGTCTGGCATGAAGGCCTGCTATACAAGCTTAAGCAGGGCTTACCGCACAACTGTTATATGCTCATAAAATCATATTTGCAAAATAGACATTTTCTTGTTAAAGTAAACAACGAAACCACTAACCTTCACGCAATCAGAGCAGGTGTACTACAAGGAAGTGTTCTAGGCTCCGTCTTGTACACTTTGTTCACGGGAGATTTTCCACTATCAAAGAACACATATACAGCCACGTATGCAGATGATACTGTCGTCATGGCCAGGAGTACCCTTCCCTCAATTGCTTCTGATTACCTACAAGAAAACCTTAACAGTGTTAGCGACTGGATGAAAAAATGGCGCATAAAAGCTAAAGAAAGCAAATCGGCACAAATAACATTCACGCTTCGAAATGGCTCATGTCCTGCAGTATCTCTTAACAGCGTTCCAATACCACAAACAGATAATGCCAAATATTTAGGTATTCTATTAGACCGGCGTCTTACTTGGCGATCACATATATTTTTAAAGCGAAAGCAACTTGGACTGAAATTGTGATCACTAAACTGGTTAATCGGCTACAATTCAGCACTTGCACTAGACAATAAGGTGCTTATCTACAAATCTATTCTGAAACCGATTTGGACGTATGGAGTTCAATTATGGGACTCAGCTGCAAAATCAAATCTAGAAATCATGCAAAGATTTCAGTCAAAGGTGCTCCGCATATGTGCCAATGCGCCATGGTTTGTACGAAACGAGATATTGCACCGTGACCTAAAAGTTACGACAGTTTTCGAAGAAATAAACAGCGTCAGCCAGAGATACAACAACCGACTTGTCCCTCATCCGAATAACCGAGCAAATAACCTTTTCAAGATAAGCTACTCCTCAAGTTTAAAAAAATGTCAGCCTAACGATTTAATGCAAAGATTTAAAACGTAATATACGTAAATGCAAGTGAACGGGAAGGCCGAAAACGTATACGCGTGTGTCTCTTATTCTTCTTCTTTCATAGCGGTACAACACGGGGTGCGTCCAAGCTTCCTTTAAAATGCTCCTCCAAAGCGGTCTTTCTTGAGCTGTTGATTCTTAGTTACGTATTCCCAGCTTCTTAAGATCGTGTTCCACTGCGTCTATCCAACGGTTCCTCGGTCTGCCTTTGGCCTTCAGGCCCATCAGCTTTCCTGTCAAGGCTTTATTCACGGTACAGTCAACAGTCATACGGATCACATGCTCTAGCCATCTTATGCGCTGCGCTTTAACAAAACGCACAGCTATGTCGGTCTGAGTTAGATCGTGCAATTCAGAGTTCAATCGAATTCTATAGGTATCCGTCATCTATTCTTATTGGGCCAAAGATCTTTTTTAAAATTCTTCTTTCCATGCGAGCAATCTGAGCACAATCATCAACCTTAAGAGTCCATACCTCATAACCATATGTTAGGATTAGTCGAATAAATGCTGTTTTGCTTCAAAAGTATAGGCTCCCACTTGGAAATTTGGCATCTGTGCAGGCCGCCTCGATTTCAATAGATATTTGGTCTTGCCATCGTTTACAAAAAGGCCAATATCGTTCGCAATTTTGTTAATTTTCAAGAATATATCTTTTAAGTCATTCCTATTTCTTGAGAGAATAGCGATGTCATCTGCATAAGCACATATTTGGGTTGTTTTAGTTATCAAGGTACCACCTTTGTTGACTTTCCTTACGACAAAGTGCAACATCAAATTGAATATGACTGTTGATAAGGCATCACCTTGTTTTACACCTGTTTCAATAGGCAAAGACTCTGTGAGCTTCCCTTGAATGATCACTTTTGCTTGTGTATTTGTGAGCGTTGCGCTAACGAGCCTTATTGGTTTGCAAGGTATTTGTTTCAAGAATAAGCAATATGTGCTGGATCCTATCTCTTTTAACACTGTCGAAGGCTTGTTTGAAATCAATTAAGAGGCAGTGAACGCGTGTCTCTCGAGGAACGTAAAAAATCCTCTTCTGGTCTTGCAGCTGCTCTGTCGGAAGAAATGGGAAAATTCATTAAAAGCTCGAACAACTAGTAGAAGTCTTCTGGAAGCAAGTTTAAAAGGATACAAAGGCCGAAAGAAGCAGTGGTTTTCAGAAAAAAAATCAGAGAAAACATTTGAAATGAGCTTTCCGATATCCTCATTTTACGGAGGAAGATTGGTCGAATATTCTGTGATCTGATGAATGAAGGAGGCTTAGTTTACATCATTTTAAAATATCAACAACCAAGTTCGAGGAAATATCACAAATCTTATAAAAATATTTTTTCTCGTTCTGACAGGTATTTCGAACACCTGTGGTGCGATTCACTAACACATTTTATCGATATTCCCTTTGTTATCTTTCCTTAACCACAATTTTTACGACTTTGCTATTCAGTAACCCATTTCATTACGAAAATCGACAAGACAAAATCAGCTGTTTGGTTACGATGTCGATTATCGCAATCTAAACGACAATAATTTTGGTGTTGCTAAATCAAACGATAAAGAAGAATTAGTGCTTTTAATCAAAACTGTGAAATTATATGATCAAAAACTTATTTAAGGGGTTAGGTGGGTTTCAAAATTTCAAAAAATCGATTTTTTTTTTTGCTTATCTCATAATTGAATATGTTGAGAATATTCCTTTAAAATTTTAAAGTGATCCGAGTCATATTCTAAGAGATATAGCCTTTGGATTGGCAGGTATATCGAGGCAGCTGCTTAGCTATTAGCAATCTTCAATCGCGTTTTTCTTGAAACTACATTTTTGAAATCGGTAGTCACGATTTGTCGAAAACTTATGAACCGATCTCTTTCAAATTTTGCACACTTCTTCAAAATACCATTATCTCGTGCTTGAACGAAGGAATTTTTTTTTTTCTATTCCAAGTAATTTTTCAAGGGCATGAAGGGTGCAAATTCTACTCAAAATAAGGGTTTTTTGTTTTCAACGCCGCCAAAAATGTAATTTTTGTTTTTTTTTTTTCCTTCGTCCAAGCACGAGTTTGAAACATCTACTAACAGAAATTTTTTTGTTTTTGAATTTCAGATGAATTTGTCATGAGTTATCCTGACTACGCCGAGAGAACTTTTTTTTGAGGGGTCATAGGAGACGACGTGTCCACGCCTTAATTTTCAAAATTTTTCAATGAAAATTTCACAAACTACTTATAAAACATGTATCTTTTATGTGTTAAATTGATGGAATGAAATATTCTGTTGATTAAATAAAAAAAAATTCATAAAAATGTACCTATTTTGAGCTTTTGAAACCCACCCAGCCCCTTAAAAAGCGCGAATATGTCCTTTGAGTATTTGGCTTATGATTGGCGTTAGATTGTTGAATGCTTCCGCGGTAGCGCTTAAACCATTCCCCAATACGGCTATTGCCTCCGCCATCATTTTATTCGCCTGGGCACTTGCAGAGCTGCTTTCGGCTAAGATCTATTAAAAAATAGCAAGAACAATTAATAAAATGCCGCTTTTATGTGTTGAAAATAAATTACCTTTAAAGCATCTGGGCTAGCATCTATTAAAAAAACAATCACCAATGGACAAATAGGTATAAAAAAATTATTTTACATAAAGTTCAAAAGAAATTACCTTTAGTGCATCTGCCTGTTTTTCTGCTATTTCCAAAAATTTCTTCCCCTATATTCTTCCCCTATAAGAGCAGACACACGCCTCTCGAATTCCGTTAGGGGCTCCTCACTGATAGGCCTGTTTCCAGTTAAAGCTGGTTGCCTTCGCCGATTCCGTGCTTTGATGCTGGTGCGGCTTTTTAAGTCCCGCCATACCTTTTTAGGGAAATGATTAACATCTGTCTACTTTTAAGTAATAACACAATATTTTTTTACCGTGTGCCATTGATTGGCTGTCTTCACTGCTCTACCCAGACTATTTAACTTTGTTGCTAGCTCGCTCCACTTTTTGTCGCATTCGAACTTACCATGGAGGCTGTGGAACCTAGATCCTGCTAGACACGGGACTTCCATTAGGTAGTCAAGCATACGATTTAGCTGCTCGGGTGTGGCACGGCTTCTTTTAGTAGCTGTCGATGTCATCCTAAAGCAATATACAAAAAGTATTAATAAAAGAATAAATTCAAATAAACAGTTATTTTATTGCACTTACTTTATGCAAATATAATTGGTAAAAAACACTTAAAATTGAATCTAACAGCTTGGCTAGTATATTTCTTTGTTCTCTTCTTTGTGTTAGCCGCTCATTTTGACATTTAATTTGACAAAGATGCCACTCTCTATCAGTTTGAATAAATGGAAGAAAACAGCTGTTCAGTGTTAGTTAACATAAGTTGGTGAATAGCACAATCGACAGTGCTATCGACATATACTGTCGACAAAACAAACAATTGTCGAATCGATAAGAGTTAGTGAATCGCACTACTGGTGTAGATAACGTTCGTGAGGCAACGGGTTGGCGAGGAATACCATCCAGATTGCGTGTGGATACCACCTGTTTCAGCAGGGTGGAGGCAGTATTATGATCTGGGGCTGTATACCTGCTGGTAGTGGCGGCGAAATGCTAGTATGCGAGAGTCGCAAGGACAACCAAAAATACGTAAATGTATTAGAAACTGTGCTTTTGCCTTTTGTCACAAAGCGACGACTACGATGCGTTCGTTTAGATGCAATAACATTTTACTGTTAGATTGACCAGCACAGTTTCCAGATATAAACCCCTTGGAGCACATGTGGGCTATTTTAAAACGTAAGATAACGGAAGACAGCATAACATCGTAAACAGACCTGAAAAATGACTTCATTCACTAGTGTAATTGATGCTGTTATCAAAGCAAAGAATGGACCTACTAAATATTAATATTTTATCACCATTTCCTTTTATTTGTACTGATTTATTAATAGAGGATCACACTTTAAAATGGAAAATTCTAACCAAAGCTGTAATTGGATGTTTGGTTTTTGTAATATAAAATATAAAAATTGCAATTACAGCAACAAATAAACCCTATTTGTGATTTTTTTTTGTAGTTTATAGACTCATTAAGCCTTTCACTCGCTTACTATGAACTTTGAACCATCTCGATTACGAGGAGTTGTTGTAAGTTGGTACCTCTGGGAAGATTTAAGAGTCAGCTTGGGGCCGACTTGGCTCCTGCGCGAGATATATCTCAGCTATTTCAAAATCAAAGTTTTCTGAGAAACGAGAGACGCTAGGTGGCGCTGTGGGTGAATTATTCTTAGAGAATGTATTTTCGGTCCGATTTAGCTCATAACCGGATTATATCGTATCTACCCAAAAATAAATGTTTTATTGTAGAACAAATAGATCTGGAGTCACAAAAACCTAAGCCCGAAGCGTATTGGTCGAATTATTGAAAAAGGTGTATTTATGGTCGGCTTATTTTCATACTCACCATATAAACTAACGGGTGTTTTTTTTAGAGGTTAGGTTTTCAAGATGAAATAAAACGTATATAATTTAATGTTATGGCCAAGAATTTAGCTTTATTATAAAGATAAGGGTTTGCCATTATGTTCTAAAAATGATTTCGGGCAAGTGGCCGCCGCGGCTGGCTCGAATAAATTCCAGCCGAGAGGCCCAATTTTCGACCACTTTTTGCAGCAATAACGCGCCGAATATTCTCTTCCAAGACGTCAATCGTCTCGGGCTTATCTGCGTAGACAAGCGACTTCACATAGCCCCACAAGAAATAGTCCAGCGGTGTTATATCGCACGATCTTGGAGGCCACGCCACAGGTCCACGGCGCGAGATAATGCGCTCACCAAAAGTTTCCTTCAATAAATCGATTGTTGCGTTGGCTGTATGGCATGTAGCGCCGTCTTGTTGGAACCAAAGGTCGTCCACATCAACATCGTCCAATTCAGGCACGAAAAAGTCATTAATCATGGCTCTATAGCGCTCTCCATTGACTGTAACATTATGGCCGGCTTCATTTTTAAAGAAATATGGACCCATGATTCCCTCTGCCCATAGAGCACACCAAACAGTGACTTTTTGAGGATGTAACGGCGTCTCAGCAATGGCTTGTGGATTATGTTCACTCCAAATGCAACAATTTTGATTATTGATATACCCATTCAACCAAAAGTGAGCTTCATCGCTGAACAAAATTTTCTTGTGAAAATCGGGATCGGTGGCCATCTCGTTTTGGGCCCATTCACCGAACGTGCGACGCGCTTGATGGTCGTTCGGCTTCACTTCTTGCACGAGTTGGATTTTGTATGGATTTTGCCCGCAATCCAAGATCCTTCCGCAAAATCTTCCATAAAGTGGATGGGCACATCTCCAATTGCTGCGCGCGATGGCGGATGTACTCATTCGGGTCTTCTTCGATACTCTGCTCCACAGCAGCAATAGCGTCTTCGGTGCGCACTGTACGACGTCTCTGAGGATGCGTATTATCCACTAGAGCAAACGTGGTGCGAAACCGATCCATGGTTAATCGAATTAGTGACTCTGATGGACGATTATGTCGACCGAATATTGGACGCAGCGCGCGATGCGTCGCGCGAACCGAACCATTATTTTCGTAATAAATTTGCACGATTTGCAAACGTTGTTCAGGTGTAAGTCTATTCATTATGAAATGGCAAACCAAACTGAGCATAAATCAAGTGACAGCTGTCAAAAAGACCATCTACGAAAAAAGTAGTGCCAACTTGAAAACCTAACCTCTAAAAAAAACACCCTTTACTTAAAAAGAAGGGCTTTTGAAAAAACTGCACTTGCTAGGAAAAGATGTGATCGAAATATTCCGAGAAGTCCATTTTAAAGGCCGATTTTAGCCATCATTTTTAGAGTTGAAGTATATGAGGGTGCATCAGTTATTAAATTTTAAGATTTGAACTAAATTATTTCGGAAAAATATTAACATTTACGTGAACTGGTTCGGCTTGAAAATAATCAGCGGGAAAGCCCAAAAGCACATGCAGAGCAGAGACATTTCGTCAATTTCTGTGGTAATTAACCTTATAAATGAATCGTGAACTCAAACAATGTCCACTCGATGCTATTCTCAAAAATCCAGTATACTCAGTACATATGCGGAAGAGCTTGAAGGAAGATCTAAGCCTGCGAACATTCGCTTCTTCAAAAATGCCTAGTCATCCGGATCTAAATTACTCCTTATAAAAGGAAAGCCAGTTTTTGCACCTTTTCAAACATAACAACACCACATACAACAGAAAATACCATACTTCTCGCATGTGTAGAGCATATTGACATCACTGATCTCAACACCAGAGCCTCTAGCTCGTCTTTCTCCAGCATGGAGAAGGAAACGAAAGATGTTCGTTTAGTAGACAACCAAGTCAAACTAAAATGAACAACTCACAGCGTACACAAGCGGGTATACCAAATGTATGTATGTGTGTTTGAAGATGTGAAATATTGCTTAGGAGCAAACATAAGCGCCACGAAATGGCTTCACGAAATGGCTTGCGAACAGTAAATTCAAAATAAATGTTCTTATTGAGATACCAAAAATTATTGTTAGTTTCATGTTGCCGGCAGACCAGCAACATTAGCAGCAAAATCACATGATAAGGAATATTAGCCTTCAGTGTACCGCTAAACCTCAAATAGCAGAGACAGGAACCATATAGTTGGGCATTGTTGCAATATGCGGTAGGTCACAAAATCTTTGCCACCCTCTAATGAGATTTAAAGAATGAATTGTGGAGCAACCAAATGTTTGGAAATGCATTCCATTTCACAATTACATAAATCCACAGGGTGTCTTGGCTAAATGTGGAAGAAGAATGTTAAGTCCGAGCGTTGGGTACAGAGTGCTGTTGTTAACATTGAGTCGCATCAGAAACTGTTAATGAATGTTAATTAACATGCGCTAGTCACTTTTCTGCATAACAGAATTTGTTTACGTGTATTTTATTTCATTTACTTTACAGAAAACAAGTAAATAATGAGATTTCGCAAATAGTACTAATTATATTCAATATTTTACAATCGAAAATTTAAAAATTTACTAAATATGGATAAATAAGACGTTTGGTGCTAAGCTGATGTATGATTGGTAATAATAACTAAAACAGCCTTACTGTAGAAGAACGAATTCAAACAGCTAATAGAGCGTACGCATCGCTTATACAAATTTTCAAATTAAAACTCATTGACCGAGTCTGCAAGCTGACACTATATAAAACGGTACAGGTGCTGTGCTATGGAAAGATAAGAAAAAACTGCAAACATACATGTGAAAGGAAGTTTTTCAGAAAAATATTTGGCGCAGTCAGAATTGCACAACACGAATGGCGCATACGACGGAATGATGAACTGGGCGAACTTATTAATGGCGAAAGTGTAGTGCGTTACATTAAAGCGCAACGAATGGACAGTTCAAGAGACCGAAAGAAAATTCGGGAGGCGAGTGCATACACAAATAAAGCAAGAGCAAGACCAAGGTCCAGGATAGATAAAGTGAAATAAGACCTGGAATAGGTTAATTTAAAGAAGGAAGTAGGAGAAACGCAGGCCAAAGCTCACAAGAAGCTGTAGCGCCAATGAAATGACGGTGATGATGGAATAAAGCAGCAGGAAGTTTTTTGTGCAAATCTTCATCTTTTTGACTATCTAGCCGCGTAGCCAATATAGAGAAAAATTAAAAAAAAGGTAAAATAAACAATTTAAAGAATAAATAAAATAAGACCCTTGTTTTAGCGCTTGATGAAAACTCTGACTTAGGAGCGTCTGAAACGCTAGAGTGGCACATCGAGTTTTTCAAATCAAATTTTCTTGTGATGGCTTCGCAACCATTAAAGTATATTTAGAGTGTGGAAGCTGTAATATTGAAAAAATTATAAAAAATTGAACTGTAGTGCATATAAATTAAAGTTTTTTTAACGATTTCTTACTACTTAAAGCGAAAAAATAAAAAAATGATTTATTTCCAATCAGTTGTCAATTGAAATCTACGGAAGTAAATGAAGTTTTATTTCTAATAAATCTTGTAATGCATCAAAAAAATTGTTTTGGAATATTTTTTTTTTAATATATGCATTGTTCATCAAGCCTTATCAAAATTTTTGGAGAAATATTTTTTTTAATATAAACATGTGGCAACACCAGCTAAAATATTTCTTATTGGACATTGTTTGAACACCTTTCATTTGGTACCTACTTCTTAATATTTAACTGTTGTATGTGATAAATTGCAATAAAAATTAGGTGGCAACGCTATCAAAAAATTTGTTATCGATATACATTTTTTTAGCAATTGCGTTGTATCTCATGCATATTTTTTATTAAATTATTTTTTTTAATATTAACATGTGGCAACACCAGCTACACATATTTTTTATTGAAGCTAATATAGTTTAACACGTTGGCTGCCAATGTATCACTGGTGATCATTTCAAAAACCTACCCCCAGGTGCCAATGTATCACCAGTGATACAGGCTTAGGCCCCTAGATTTTAGGGGCTGGGACCCTAACGGAAGGAGTTTTGGGAAAATTGAAAGTTTATTTTTAAAGAAAAAATATTTTATTTCATAGTAAAATACAAAGTTTTGAAATAATACGAAATTAAAAATGGGAAAATTCAATTCAATTCTGGAAACAGAAAAAACTATATTTTTTGTTTTTAATTTTAATGTAGTTGTTGAAAATGTTTAAGACATAGGTATGGTGACCTCCGACATTGGGCGCAGTATGTTGCCACTAGTTTGGCCTTCTTCCTGGCGGCTGTCGACGAGTTTGTCGTGTTTAATTCTGAATAGCACATGCCGCAACGATGTCTCTTGCGCCTACCATCCTTTGTTGCTTCTGTCGACGTTATTAAAAATTGTTTTCCTTGCGGAGGTGAGCGCGCTATTGAAGCGCTATCTTTTCCACTCATGAAAAGGATAATGCTTTGACGAAAGTCAGATATTTGCATTTTATAAGTTTTTAACACTGTTTCAGAGGACTGGGCATTATCTGCGAAGTGAATGAATTTGGGCAAGATCTGGAACCGGTTACGAGCCATAACTTGTGGGACGAATGCGTTTTTGAACAATGTGCTTGGTTTCCAACAGTCGGTTATTGAGGGGGTATTTTACCGTTCCCATATAATATACATGACTATGGCCAGGAACTGCATGATCTCCTGGCGATCAGTATCTTTCCACATATTCATCCTACTGCTGCTGCGAGTACCGATGCCAGTTACTTGAGAGTATGCATTCCTATTTGTCTCTTCAACAATAATATCCAATATCTCATCGGTCAAAAACTTTCTGTAATATTGAAATGGCGTACCGGCATCATATTGCAAAACCTGGGGTGGATTGGTAAAATCTTCTAAATTCTTTAAAGTCTCTCCGATAGCAGGTGTGGTCCATCCTGTCGTCGTTGCCGTCTGTTCTTCATCAGCAGTATTATTAACATTTGTAGCACTAACATCGAGGTCTTCATCAATACTGTCATCACTCCTTGTATCACTGCCTGAATCTGGGATGTACTCATCTTCATCTGGACTAAAATCCTCACAACTAACACTGGAATTTTCCATTGAACTCAACGCGTCACGTATTTCCTCGGAATTCGTAACTTCACAACTTCACTTCACTATATTTCACTGTAATTTGCAACCAACTGCTCGCTATGAACTCAAGTTTGATACTGATTTATTTTGATTTACTTGTTCGAAATGTGATCACCGGTGATCACATTTAAAAAAAAATAAGAATAGTTTAAAAAAAACGGCAAGTGGTCACCGGTGAACACAGCACAAAAACATGCTCATACGCGTCAGGAGCGTGACTTTTATTCCTGGTAAAAATATCTCGTTAAAATTCAAACGGGAACATGACTTTTTTTGCTTGGCACCTGGGGGTAGATTTTTTTTGTGACCACCGGTGATACGTGGCAGCCACTTTGTTAAGCACCTTTCATTTGATACCTTTAATTTAATATCCAATTGAAATGTGCGGCAAATTGCAGTAAAAATCAGGTGGCAACGCTGTCAAAAAATTGTTTTTGGAATTGATTTTTTTTTAATACTTACCTTGTTAATCGTGCCCTATCTACGTTTTTTGATAAATTACTTTTTTTTTAATATAAACATGCGGCAACACCAAAATGTATCAACGCCAGGTATAAAAATTTTTTTATTGAAGCTTGCTTAAACTTTTTATTTAGAATCCTTACACAATTTTTCGATTTGTAGTTTTATGGCCTATTTAATTCTAGTAAAACAAAGTACAGACCAAAAATTCTCTCTGGCTTTTGATAATACATTTTTTGCTTGTTGCTGACCTATCAGATCAGTCCATAAGTTCGTGCGTATTTTACTAATAATTTCACTTTTGTACGATTTTTGCATACAAAAGATTATTCGCGGAATATAACGGAACTATTTATATTTTCTTTGATATATTGGGCATTCCACAAGGGATTTTAATCGCGGATAGAAGCACGTGCAGTTAAAAAATAAAATGGAATCTTCGAACGCGTAAACGAGGCATATTTTGTATTTTTTTTATAAAAGTGGTGAAAATGCAAAAACTACTGCTGCAGAAATAAACACTGTTCACGGAGAGGATACCGTGAATGTAAGGACTGCGCAAAAGTGGGTTTCAAAATTCCGAAGTGGTAACTGCGATGTGGAGGATGCCCCGCGCGCTGGTCGTCCTGAAGTCTTTAACTCCGACGCCTTGCTCGAACTCGTAGAAGCTGAGCCAAATTTGACAGTCGATATTATAGGTAAGAGGTTGAATTCATCGCATGGAACAGTTCACAGGCACCTGGTTCAGGTGGGAAAGGTTTCAAAGCTGGGAAAATGGGTGCCGCATAGACTTTCCATCGCCAACCATCAGCAGAGAGTGAATGTGTGTTCTCAGCTGCTGCAACGGCTTGAAAGTGAAAGTTTCTTGAACCGTATAGTTACTGGTGATGAAAAATGGGTACTTTACAATAATCCTGTTCTCAAACGCCAATGGTTAGATAAAGATGAAACACCAGAACCGACCCCTTGAGATGGCCTTCACCCCAAGAAAATTTGCCAGTCTATTTGGTGGGATATGGCTGGTATTATTTATTATGAACTTCTGGAACCACACCAGACGATAACTGCTGATTATTATTCCCATCAGCTATCAAACCTGAATGAGGCGCTTAACAAAAATCGACCGTCTTTAGTGAATAGACACAAAATTCTTCATACCTCAAGGCAAACATTAGGCAAGCTGAACGAGCTCGGATGGGAGCCAATGACGCATCCACCATACTCTCCGGGTATTGCACCTTGTGATTATCACCTTTTCCGTGGCCTTCAATCCCATATGAGTAACAAGAACTACTCCTCAAATGAAGCTACAATATAAAAAGGGATATCGAAGCGTATTTTGGCTCCAAGGACAAACAATTTTTTGAGCAGGGAATTAAAAATATGCCTAAACGTTGGGAAGACATTGTAAATAATAAAGGAAAATATATTATTGATTAATAAATACTTTAAACATCTTTTTTATTAATTTTGAAACCACGTTTAAAAACGCTCGAACTTGTGGACTGGCCTGATAATACCAAATACGCTTTAGTTTTAAAGTTTAAAATAAAGTTTTAAAACTTCTCACAGACTGCTTCAAGTGAAATCAAACTAACAAGTAAGTCAAAAAATTTAGTGCATTTTAGTAATCTATCTAGTATCTATTATAACGGCATCCTATAAAGCTGTAACTAAATATAAAATGAGTAATTAAAAGCGTGGTAAAAAGCTGATATTCATTTTTTGTTTAATAATATATCAATATCATTAAATGAATTAGTTTTTCATATCGTTTCCTTGTAATTAAATTTTGTATTGTATATATATTTTTTTTTGCTCACTTCCGCGCAATGCACAAAAAACTTTTTTACGGCTACAAATAATTCCGTATACCACTTGGCATACCGTCCACTCTTTCATTAATAATTCAAACAATTTAAGTCATTACATAGCGAAAATAACTAAATGCGATGAAGTGCTCTCCAAATTATTGGAAATAATTTGAGCCTTGAAGTATTGAATATTTAAACAAAAGCACAAATTTTCACGTTTTATTTTTTTTACATTAATTTCTTTAGTTTTTTGCATTTTTACATTTGCTATTTCATATTTTTTATTTTTATACAATTAGCATTTGTTCGGCAATGGCCGTTATTATTGCTTTATGAGTTATTATTGCCCTATGTTTTAATGAATTTTTTTGTTATTGTTTCGTTTCCACTTAACGAATTTTGTGTGGCCATTTGAAATTACCAGCTTCTCAAAATTCCTGGACTCTATTTTTAACATCAAGCCATTCTTTATTTTTTTTTTTGTTTTCTTACTTGGGGTGTGTGTGTCCGATGAGTGGCCCTCAAATTGGTCGCCACAACAGTACTGTTAAATAAACAACTTTCTTTTAGTTTATTTTCGAAGCTCAACTGCAATTCTACTCTGGAATTCTATGGTTTTATTGTTGCCGTCGGGTTTCTCTATATTTTTTTGTTTTTGTTTTTCTCTCGATGCACCAACGTTGCTTTAATTATCATTGTAAACAAAGAAAAAATGCGGAGCACTGTGGTTTGAGTACATACATTTAAGAATATTTTTAAATAAATGATTTTAACACTTTTCCGTTCGGACCGTACATTGAAAATATTGCATTGGGTTATCGAGGAAGTTTTTCTACGCACAGATATTTAAGCACATTTTTATTTAAGTAATTTCTGATTAATTTGGTTACAGTTGGTTATTAAAAAAAGAGGGTGTCTGTAAAGTCGGTTTACTGACGGTAGTTTAACATGACAATGTCATAAGAAAATACTGATGTAATGGTTGCAATTTTCAAAAGAAAATTTTAATTTTATTTGTTTGATATATATTTTGTATGGATATAGAGGAGGAGGTAAATGGAATCGCAATGGAATAGGTCAAGTTACATTTACACAAACGTGAAAAATGACGAAACATTTATCAAATTCAAGAAAGATATCTTCAATTTCGATTGTGCATCAGACGTTAATAAGTCAACAACACTAAGAGGCAACATCATCGATTTGCCTTTTTCAAGACACTTTACACTCGAAACACTCCCTTTCATTCCCTACTTTTTCTATCACCGTCCTATTCTCAACAGAGAAATGGTTCATTACCATGCACACAGCAAGAAGGCATTTGCAAATACAAGTATGTGAATTTATATACAAATGCGCATATACATACATATACATACATATATATGCTCACTCAAGTAGGACAGAGCCAGATGTCGAACGTTGCCGAACGCGGGGGCCGATTGTGCCTCTTTGTCGTTCGTTCCGCGCTCTCGCTTGCAGTTCAAGCGAGGTAACGCCGCACGAGCAAGATAACGCCGTATAAGCATTTTTTAGTGCGTGCAGCCTATTATCATAAAAAAAGATTGTGTGGAAACTATTCTGAAAATTATTTTAAGATTTAATATATCTTTTTTGCCAGTAAATCTTTATACTACGACCACTTTTGAATGTTTTGTCTGCCTGATAGCTTAACTATCGGTTTGCTTGCTCATTTTTGGAAAGTACTCATAAGATGCGCAACTAAGCTCTCGCTGTTTGTTTGATGAAAATACAACTTTATTCTGAAAAAATGGTTACAAGTGAATCATTGAAAGTATGGCCCATCGCTGATTATTACTTTTTACCATCTTTCTGGTAGATCTCGTACACCGTCGCGGTAAAACTGTTCATCTTTTGCGGCTATCCACGAATCAAGCCATTTTTTGATGTCTTCATATGAATGGAACTGCTCGTCAGCTAGACCATGTGCCATCGATCGGAACAGGTGATAATCGAACATCTCAATATTTGAAGAATATGGCGGGTGGGCTAGGATTTCCCATTTCAGTGTTTCCAGGTAGGTTTTAATGGGTTTGGCAACGTGAGCTCGGCCTCATGTCATGCTGTAGAATCACTTTTGCATGCCTCTCGGCGTATTGCGGCCGCTTCTCGCGCAGTGCTCGGCTCAATCGCATCAATTGAAGTCAATCCCGATCCCCAGTGATGGTTTCGCTTAGTTTTAACAGTTCGTAATAAATAACACCAACTTGGCCCCACCAAATAGATAGAATAACCTTCGCAGTGTGAATATGCGGCGGAGGCGAGGACGTAGAAGCATGACCGGGCTGTCCCCATGACTTTCTTTTCATTGCCTTGCTGTAATGAATCCATTTTTCATCACCTGTTACGATGCGATGAGGAAAACTCTTCCTTTTTTTTCTGCTGGAGCAGTTGCTTACAGGCGAAAACACGATGTTCAACATCCCTTTGTTTTAACTCATAAGGAACCCAAGTCCCCTGTTTCTGAATCATTCCCAAAGCATGCAACCGCTTGGAAATAGAATGGCGGGTAACTTCTAATACTGAAGCAAGTTCTTCTTGCATTTGACACGGATCCTTATTGAGCAATGCCTCCAATTCAGCGTCTTCGAAAATTTTTGGCCTTCCTTCACGCGGAGGGTCGTCAACATTAAAATCACCGTCTTTGAAGCGACGAGACCAATCTCGGCACGTTGTTTCACTTAAATCAGCATCTCCATAAACTTTTTATAGCTCTCGATGCGCTTCAGATGCCGTTTTTTTCGAATGAAAGAGGAAAATCAATACTTCCCGACAATTATTCGGCGCAAAATCAGACATTTTCACAAAACCAAAAGTATATGACACCAAAATAAAATCACTAATGTGTCGAAGCACTTTGTTTACCATATGTCTAAGCTTAGTTGATGATGTTTAGGTTATGTTAGAATCGACTAGCAAACACTGCTGGCGGCATCTATTGACAACAGCGGGAACTTAGTTGGGCACCTCACATGAAAACTAAATTTGAAGGGACTTTCACAGTTGAGTAAAATGGATCTCTAAACAAGTAAAAAATTGGCTAATCTTATTGAAGAGATTCTAGCATCAAAATTTCTGTGAATCTCGCAGATTATAAGCAATCCCAGGTTTTCTCAGAAAATATTAGCCAACAGATTCTACACCAATTTTCCCACTTTGAATTTATTTCGCCTTCTTTTTTCCCTCCATCGACTTTTGCTTGGACTCCGGACTACTTTTGCTTGCGAAGGATAAGATGTGCTTGTCAAAATAACAAACGGCTTAGAACACCAGCTTTTATAGGCATACATATATGCATTTATGTGTATTAGTTACACGTTCGCCAAAATTTTGAATACTAGAACCAGACGTCACTTTATTAATCTGCTGACAAAACAGGTGAATAAGGTTGCAAAGGTGCACAGATGTCAAAGTGTCTGACATTGATAGAAAATGGGAATAATTTGAGCGAATTACAATTCATCCACATATGTAAATAGATTTAACTTAAACATAGCAAAATTGTATGAAGCAAAATGTCAAAACAATATGCTTTAATTTATGATGCGCTGTTAAATGCTGCAAGCGACAGAAAACCATCAAATGTGAAGAAGGTTATCTACCTGCCTATGTGCATAGGTGCCCACGAGTGTAAATTACATTCATTTTCATAATATGTAAAATATGAAGAGGGTATTATCTGACAGTGATTTTAATAGCTTACCAACCTTTATATCTTGGAAGTTTTACTAAAATATAATACAATATATGAAAATTTGATGGCTTCAATATTTGATATTTCATATCACTAAATTCTTTATGGTCTTTAGTTTTTCCTTTTTTTCTTTTCGTTTTTCTAATTATTTGTTTCTTTTTTTTACTTCAATTTAATACCTAAGTATTCGATAGAGAAGCCAGTATTAGCGGTAATTTTTGATCTTGAAATTTCGAGGTCCCAATACATAACTTTCCGAGGTTTGTCCCGATACATAACTTTCCTTAATCCAGTAAAAATTTAAACATTGGTAGAATATAATAAAAAAAAAATAAATAATTGGCGCGTACACTTCTGTTAGGTGTTTGGCCGAGCTCCTCCTCCTATTTGTGGTGTGCGTCTTGATGTTGTTCCACAAATGGATTGGTAGAATATACATTCACCATAAATACTTAAATGTACAAGTCTTTTTGAAAGGAATTTAAAGAAATATCCCTCATCATTCCATGATTTTATCAACATTCAAGGGCATAGTAGGTGACGACTTTTCCTGAACTGATTTTTCCTTTAATTTTCTTTAATAAAAATCATGTTCTTTTCTTGTTTTCAGCCTTTGTTTCAATGATGATTAGAGGATGTTAACAACATAAAATCCATGAATGTATCCAGAAAATTATTTAGAGCTACTGATTTGTTTTCCTTTTGCAAATGTTGTTCCTCTCTTTGAGTGGCGCCATTACATTTTAAGTTATTTTTACCGCCATTACATTTTAAGTTATTATTACTATTATTGTTGGGGATATAGCACTTCGACTTTTGGATCTATCACGCTCCCTCCAAGAGAAACCTTAGCATGGACACTCAGCTCTTAAAATTCATCATGTCGTCTATTATATGTTGACCTCCCAGGTCCCCTTTATGTTTGTGCATTTGTGCAGAGTAATTCTCAAGTATATGGTGTGCCTTAGAGCTTAAAAAAAAAAAAATAAATAAATAATTGGCGCGTACACTTCTGTTAGGTGTTTGGCCGAGCTCCTCCTCCTATTTGTGGTGTGCGTCTTGATGTTGTTCCACAAATGGAGGGACCTACAGTTTCAAGCCGACTCCGAACGGCAGATGTTTTTATGAGGAGCTTTTTCATGGCAGAAATACACTCGGAGGTTTGCCATTGCCTGCCGAGGGGCGACCGCTATTAGAAAAATGTTTTTAATTATTAATTTTGCCTTCACCGAGATTCGAACTAACGACCTCTCGGTGAATTCCGAATGGTAATCACGCACCAACCCATTCGGCTACGGCGGCCGCCCAGGCGGCCTTAGAGCTTACCTCGCTAAATTTGAGTTCGTTGGTAGTCTGATATTGAAGTATGTTCTTCGCATTGAAAAAAGCGCATTTGTTTTCTCGTGGCTTTGAAATTACTTAAGGGGTTACATGGGTTCCGTTGGTTCAAAAAATCGAATTATTTTTTTTTTTTTTTTGCTTATTAATTTCTACAACATCCTAGGAATATTATCCTAAATTTTCAAGTCGATCCGAATAATAAATTCGGAGATACAGCCTTTGCAATGTGTGCGCTCCAAGCCAATTTTATTGTTACTCAAAACTTTAAACGCGTTTTTCTCGGAACCGTGTTTTTAAAGTCGGTTGTCAAATGTTCTCGAAAACTACTCAACCGATCTTGATGAAATTTTACACAGGCGTTCGAAATACAATTTACTCGTGTTTGAACGAAGAGTTTTGTTTTTTTTTCAATTACAACTATTTAAAAAAAACAAAATCTCAAGCAAATTTGACCGAAATTGTCATTTTTTTGCAAAAATGTCTGCCAAAATTCCAATTTTTTTCTCTTTCCTTCGTTCAAGCACGAGTTTATGGTCTTAACTAAAGCACTTATTTTTGTTTTTTCATTTTTGATGAGCCCGTCAGGAGTTATGCTGACAACGCGAACGCACCTTTTTTTCGAGGGGTCACCGGAAATGACGTCACAATGACGGAGTTTTAATTTTTTTTTTTTGAAAACTTCAGAAATTATTCTTTAAATATGTATCTACATTTAAGACAGAAAAAAAATATTGAAAATAGGCCTTTTTTACCCGACGAAACCCATGTAACCCCGGTAACTGACTCATCAGAGTTTCAGGTTGCCATATACTAGTTTATTCTGCACATTTGAGACACATTTCCTATTTATTTTTGTTACCAAGTCCCGTACTGAATATTTTTATATAGCTAAGCTTCGGTGGAATCGATATTGGTACAAGTCATCCTTAGAATAACTCTTTTCGAAAGGACTCATTTCCGCTATAAAAATTTATGTGAGCCTTTGTTGCTTAGTCAACATCTTGGTGGCTCCCTGCTGTGTGATTATATCCGCTCAGATTACTACCCCATCATTTATAAAAGGTCGTACAATCGCCTGAAGACTCTTCTCACACTTTTTGGGGAGTAACTCAAATTCTTCTCTGGGTTTTGGATTATAACTAGCGGGTTCTTTATTCATTGCACTATGCCAATGTCGCAAAAATTATATGGCTCAACGCTCCACCGTCTGCGATATTAGCAGCCGCCAATCTTACGCTCGATCACTCCAAAAGATGCATCATCAGATGTTGGTATCGTCCGAGCTTCTGCACCATACAATAGGATGGGTATGAGGAGGGACTTATAAATTTGTTATTTTTGTTCGACGAGAGGGAGTTTTACTATAGTTTGCTACTCACAGTTGCGTACTTAGTCCAAAGTAGCACTTGTTGGCAAGAGAGATTCTCCGTGGAATTTCAAGGCTGACATTGTCGTGGGTGCTAAATCTGATTACTAAATAAACATCTTTTACTATTTCAAAATCATGGCTGCCAACAACGACGTGGGTGCCGATACGCGAGTCCGCCGACTGTTTGTTTGATGACAGGAGATACTTAGTTTTCTTCTCATTCTCCACCAGAACCAAAAACGCAAATACAATGCGTACTACGAAGAAACAAAGTTTGAAGTTTTGTAGACTTTGAAAACTTTGGAGACTTTGAAAATTTTGGAGAGTTTCAAAATTTTAAATTTTTAAAAAGCTTGCAAAAGTGAGCATGTTGTGAAAGTTTTGAAAATGTTCAATACCAAACGGCCTATTTTCAAACATTCTATTAATAGCATACAACATTATGAGGGTTGCCTGCTTTAATATAGAGTATCTATGTATATGTATTGCGGACCTTTTTTTTAACTAGCTACTTTCAGTATTTATGATGATTGATGATGATATTACCGATGATTGCGAAGACAATTCCTCTCAGCGTTGAAAAAACTTATTAAAGTAAGGTTAAATTTTACTAGAAGGCCTTATGTGCACGAATCAAAAAATATTTGTAGCTTGAATAATTTTATAAATAGTCGTATCTATGTCCTGAAAAAATTAAATACCAATTTCGCTTCAAAATTAACTAAAAGTAATTAAATATCAAAAATACCACGGTTCTATTTTTAGAAAAAAACTATTTTTGCTCTACAATAGCCTCAAATTTCTCCCACAGGCCTTACGGAGGTTAAAACCACTGTGCCGTTATGTGCCGACTCTTTGTATTGGCTGTGAATTTGTTTTGCCAATTTGCCACAAAATGAAAATGCCAGCGATTTACGTACAACTGAATTGGATAAAAGTATTTGCGAATTTTACTAATGTCTATTGGACAGGATGCTGTAAATGCGCCGCGTGCAACACAACAAAGTAATAACAAAGCCAAAAGTCTAATAACAACAATGCCAACAACAGGGTGATACAAATAAAATTTTGTGCAGTGCATTTGCTTGGTCAGTCCAAATATGCATGTGATTTCGTGGGCAGGATGTGGCGGATGTGAACCACGGACGGATGCGGATGCCGTCGATTGTGTTGATAGTTTACGAGTGTTGTATGTTTGCAGATCTACGTACGTTCAAGAGTATGTATATACACACCCATCCACACACACAAATGGACAAACATACATGCCCGCTCGCATATGCTTTTACACAATTCGATTTGTGTAGACTCAGCGAATGGCTGTATGCTGGGCTATTTGCGGCTGTTAGTTGCTGCCATGTTTGCATTTCGTTTGCAACATCATCAGCCAAGCCGCCAGTCGACGCGTGCAATACTGGCAAAAGTGTGGCTAATGCGCACAAAGGCACGTTACTACGTTTGTATGTATGTGTGTCACATGTTTGTTTTGGTAGGATTATGCACTTGTGTGCGCGCAAACACTTTTACCAATTTCATGCAAAATTAATGTTGTCAGTGAACGAGTATTTGCGCTGTTGCTGCAACAGCTTAGCAAAATTGCCAATAAGGTTTCTACCGTTACATATGGCAAAAAATGCCACTAATTTATTAAATGAAATTTTAGATTTTTGAACCTGCTAAAAGTAGTACATAAATATCGAAAAGTGTTTTTTTTTATAGAATATTTAATAAAATTTATATTATTTCGACAAATTCCACTAAACTAGTCTGAAATCTCGCCACACTGACCTACTTGCGGAAAGTGAAAAGCCCAACTTAATAAAAACTCAAATCCGTGAAAACTCATTTGCCTACTTTTCAATTTATGAATTTTTTAAGCCAAAGTTTTTGCTGATTTTAAAATGCTTACCAAGGAAAGGCCAAGCCCATTATTTTATTGGCAATAAATAATTGACAAGGTCATCAGAGTTAAAAAACTTGTAAAGAGGTACTTATAGTGAAATAAATAGTTGATGTCTGATTGATGGTAGGTATGTAAAGTTGTAAGTACTTGTTAAAACATATCGTTAAAAAAATTGTATATACGCGCAGGAAAATCATACCATTACATACGAATATATGAGAGCAATAGTCGAATACACAATTTGTTAAGAGTTTACTTTCAAGGAGATCATCTGGATGTTGTCCTACGAATGAGGCACCATATATATAGGTATATACATGTATCTATGTATATAGAATTGGCGCGTACACCCGTTTTGGGGGCTTGGCGGAGCTCCTCCTCTTATTTGTGTTGTGCATATTGATGTTGTTCCACAAATGGAGAGACCTACAGTTTCAAGCCGTCTCCGAACGGCAGATATTTTTTTATGAGAAGCTCTTTCATTGCCTGCCGAGGGGCTACAGCTATAGGCCTCTAATGAGGCACCAAACAGTTCGTTATTTGACTATTTATGCAAGTATTAATTGTGAATATCGAACTCGAGGCTAACTGATTAGTAGTGGCGCACCAATCGCACGGTTAAGACGGCAATCAGGGAAGACATAAAAGCATAAATTGATATTTTTTTTAGATCATAGAAAATATTAGGAAACATTAACTTGTTTGGAGATTTGGAAAATGTGAGGATTTTGATAATTTGAAAGATTCGATAATTTAAAATTTTTGGAAATTTTGAAATCTACGAAATTTTCAAAATTTTTGAATGTTTAGAAAAGTTTGATATTTAGAAAATTTCGCCAATTTGGAAATATCGACATTTTTCATAATTCGTATTTTCAACCATTTTAAAAATATTTTCTAAAAATAAATAATAATAAATATTATGTATAAAATAGCAGTTTAATTTTGAAAAGTTCGACCTTTTTGATAGTTTGAAAATTTTAACAATTATACCTAGACAATTATACATTTTTTGAAATTGTTGAAAATTTAGATATTTTGACATTGCTGAAAATCTCGACACTTACAAATTTTTCGAAATTTTAAAAAATTTTGGTAGTTCTTACAATTACAAAGATTTCATAAACTTGCATATTGTGAAAGTTTCTACTCTTTCAAAGAATTATTGAAGATAAGAAAATTATTAAAATTTTGAAAAAATTTAAATTAGGCTCGATTTTGAAAATACTGACCTTTTCGATAATTTAAAGATTTGGGATAGTTTCATAGCTTTTCAAAGTTATTTCCAAATTTCCAACATTTTAAAATTATTAAAGCTTAAAATTTGTGGCAATTTTTGAAATTATGGAGATCTTTAAGATGCAAATTTTCAACAGTTTCAAAAATTCTTTGAAGTTAAGAAAATTTTTAAACTTTTGATAGTTTAAAATATTTACAATTAAAAAAAAATTAGGAAATTGGAATTTTTGCCGATTTTTAAAACTTCGAACTTTTTGATAATATGCGAAGTTTTAGCATTTTGAACATTTTGGCAATTAGAAAGAAAAAAATGTATATGTATTGATAAATAAAATTTTAAAAAGTTTTTAGTTATGAATTGATAATTTGAAAATTCTTGGTAATTTAGATAAATAAATATTTTGAAAATTTCAAAAGTTTTAAAAAGTGTGCTAATTTTTAAAATTACGGAAATTTTAAAAATTTGATTTTTGAAAGTTTTTGAAAAATATTTACAAAGTTCTGTCTGTTCTTATATACACCAAATATAAATTTATTAAAATTAAAAAACTTTGAGGATTTTCCAATATTTAAAGTTTAGAAATTTTTTGAAATTGTGAAGGTATTGAAACTCTGATAACAGACAGTTCAAACATTTCGGCAATTGAAAGCTTTTTGAAAGTTTACAAAATTTTAGGGACTATTAAAATTACGGAGATTTTACAAAGTTTGTATATTTTATAAATTCCAATTGTTTCAAAAACTTTTTCAAGTTAAGTAAAATAATAAATTTTTTTAACTTTGAATGACTTGAAAGTTTAGAAAATTTCGATTTATTGGTATTTTTTCCGATTTCAAAAATTGGAATTTTTTTTTAAATTTTGAGCATTTTGAAGATTTTGACGATTAGAAAGAAAAAAAAAACAAGTGTAAATTCAGGTATATATTGTAATATTTGAAAATTGTTGAGCAATGAAAAATTTTGAAATTCGCGATAGTTTTAATAAACGAATTTTTCAAAAATTTCTGCAAAACTTTTGCTTGGGTGTTCACACGACCTCAATTTAGTGACAACAAAATGAGCTGGAAAATTCCTATTCAAGAAGAAATTGTTAACTAAGTTTTAAATATTCCCTAACACATTTCCGAGGTTAGTTCGAGGTTAGACCTGCTTTGCATGCCTCCCAGATGGCAAATACTTCCAAATGCTACTCGCTAAGTCTCTTCTTCTTCTTAATTGGCGCGATAACCGCTTACGCGATTTTGGTCGAGTTTAACAAAGCGCGCCAGTCGTTTCTTTCTCGTGCTAACCGGCGCCAATTGGACACACCAAGTGAAGCCAAGTCCTTCTCCACTTGATCTTTCCAACGCAGAGGAGGCCTTCCTCTTCCTCTACTACCACCAGCTGGTACCGCATCGAATACTTTCAAAGCCGGAGCGTTTGTATCCATTCGGACGACATTACCCAGCCAACGAAGCCGCTGGATCTTTATTCGCTGCGCTATGTCTATGTCGTCGTAAAGCTCATACAGCTCATCGTTCCATCGTCTGCGATATTCGCCGTTGCCAACGTGCAAAGGTCCAAAAATCTTACGCAGAATCTTTCCCTCGAACACTCCAAGCGTCGCTTCATCGGATGTTGTCATCGTCCACGCTTCTGCGCCATACGTTAGGACGGGCATGATGAGAGTCTTGTAGAGTGTTAGTTTTGTTCGTCGAGAGAGGACTTTACTGCTCAGTTGCCTACTTAGTCCAAAGTAGCACTTGTTGGCAAGAGAGATTCTACGTTGGATTTCAAGGCTGACATTGTTATCGGTGTTAATGCTGGTTCCTAAATAAACGAAGTCTTTTACAACCTCAAAATTATAACTGTCAACAGTGACGTGAGTGCCGATACGCGAGTGCGCCGACTGTTTGTTTGAAGACAGGAGGTACTGCGTTTTGTCCTCGTTCACCAAACCCATTCGCTTTGCCTCTTTATCCAGTTTGGAGAAGGCAGAACTCACAGCGCGGTTGTTAAGGCCGATGATGTCAATATCATCGGCATACGCCAACAATTGTACGCTCTTATAAAATATTGTGCCTGAGCGATTAAGTTCTGCGGCTCGTACGATGCTCTCCAACATCAGGTTAAAGAAGTCACACGACAGCGAGTCACCCTGTCTGAAACCTCGTTTGGTATCAAACGGCTCGGAGAGGTCCTTCCCAATTCTGACGGTGCTGCTGGTGTTGAGCAACGTCATCTTACACAGCCGTATTAGTTTTGCGGGGATACCAAATTCAGACATAGCGGCATACAGGTAACTCCTTTCCGTACTGTCGAATGCAGCTTTGAAGTCGACGAAAAGATGGTGTGTGTCGATTCTCCTTTCATGGGTCTTTTCCAAGATTTGGCGTATTGTGAATATTTGGTCGATGGTAGACTTTCCAGGTCTGAAGCCACACTGATAAGGTCCAATCAGTTGGTTGACGGTGGGCTTCAGCCTTTCACACAATACGCTCGCTAGGACCTTATAGGCGATATTTAGAAGACTAATCCCGCGGTAATTGGCACAAATTGCAGGATCGCCCTTCTTATGGATTGGGCAGAGCACACTTAAATTCCAATCGGCAGGCATGCTTTCATCCGACCATATTTTGCATAGGAGTTGATGCATGCACCTTACCAGCTCCTCGCCGCCATGTTTGAATAGCTCAGCCGGCAGTCCGTCGGCGCCCGCGGCTTTGTTGTTCTTTAGCCGTAATATTGCTATTCTCACCTCGTCATGGTCGGGTAACGGAACGATAATTCCGTCGTCAACGATTGGGGTATCGGGATCTTCACATTCTCTATGACATGCGCAGCTGTCCCCGTTTAACAGGTTCGAGAAGTGCGCCCGATCGCAGTGGGGCTCTATAGGCAGCATCCTTTCTTTCTGCGGCAGCATGACATTCCTCGTCGTACCAATTGTTTTTTCGGGCTCGCCGGAATCCGATTTCTTCTTCGGCGGCGGTACGTAGGGAACGAGAAATGTTGCTCCATTGCTCGCGCATGCCGGTTTGTTGGGCAGTGCTCTCCGAGAGCAGGAGTGAGAGTCGAGTGGCGAATCTTCTGGCTGTCTGTTGTGATTGCAGCTTTTCGATGTCGAACATTCTTTGCGCAGGTAGATGTACGTTTTTTGCTGCACAGAGGCGGGTGCGCAGTTTGGCTGCAACAAGGTAATGATCCGAGTCGATGTTGGGTCCTCGGATCGTACGTACATCTAATACACTAGAAGCGTGTCTTCCATCTATCACAACATGATCGATCTGGTTTCGCGTTTTTCGATCAGGAGACAGCCAGGTAGCTTGGTGGATTTTTTTATGCTGGAATCTGGTGCTGCAGATTACCATGTTTCGGGCCCCGGCGAAGTCGATCAGCCTCTGTCCGTTACCGGATGTTTCGTTGTGCAGGCTGAATTTTCCGACTGTGGGACCAAAAATTCACTCCTTGCCCACCCTGGCGTTGAAGTCGCCAAGCACGATTTTTATGTCGCTAAGTCTAGCAGTTGCATATACCCGCCCCATGCGAAGCTACGCCGAATAGATTCTACGCTATCCGCTTTACTACCACAGGTTCTCCAAAATCATACGTGCATAGTCCGTACACAGTGGAAATCCTCCTTCCACTCCTCTCTTCTACGATAGTAAATATATTAAATTCTTATTTATTTTGCTACATTCGTGCATCAGCCGTAAGTGGCCTATATAATTTATTTGCTCGTTTTTGCTTTTAAAGTTTGTTGCTTTAATTCACAACTATAAACTATTTTGCGTAAATGCTAGAATACTTTTTTCTATTTTTTTTTTAATATAAACCATAATTTGCCTGCGCCGGATGTTTGCTTTGTGCAATGTTTATATGAAAAATATTGAAATTAACTTTAATACAAACACACAGGCAACATTTCGCGGTAATTTACTATGATTCTTTATTTTTTATTCAAAATGTTAAATCATTTCAGCATTTTTAATTTGGCTTCATTATTTTAAGTTTATTATGCCATTATTGACCTTTTAATTTATTGTGCGTTTAAAAATGTTTCGACATAGCTTCTCATACAGTAATGAACATTTAAATAATAACACGCAAGCTAATGAAAAACTGTTTTACGTAGTTGATATACAAGCAAGGTTTCGTCAAAGTGAGAACTGAAATGACTAGATTTAAACCTAAGCATTGCGATGAGGTGACAGCATCTCATCATTCTCCTTACAGGGGAGCGATTCCATGTCAAGTGATCCAAGCTTTTTGGGCATTGTCGTCAATCTACATATCTAAAAATTGGTTTATTTGTCTGCTTGAGTATAATAAAAAAAAAACTAAAAACATGTTGAAAAAACAAAAAATAGGAAAAAAGAAAAAATTAGCAAATTATCGTATGGAGTAAAATGTCTTCGGTTCTTGCCGCGATTTTTATATTTTTTTTTAATTTTTTAAAAAACTTCTTTTAACGCTTTTTTAATTTTATTTTTTTTTTCCAAAAATGCTGAATGAACAAAATGTTTTGTTATAAAAATGTCACGAAATACAGACTATAACTCAAAACCATAACTTTCAACTTAGAATAAATCTTAAAATTATAAAGTTTGTTTCCAAAAGTTTTTCAGTTTACCTCTCTTTATGTCGAGCCTGCAAGCAAACCAACTTTTTTTAAATTGCCGTCAAGATCCAAGATGTAGATGAAGATTCGACTGCATGAAAAATAGAGTTACAGATAATTCTGCTGATAGTTTTAGTTTCCAGTCGTGCATTTCTATCAAATTTTATTTTATTAAAGAGTTGATGAATTCTTTACCAGTTTTCCGCTGAATTTTTAATATTTTTAATATTCCACCATCAGAGGTACATGGACAGATAAAGAAATAAGTGTTTTAAGCGGTTAGGTGGGTTTCAGAGGTTGAAAAAAAGAAGATTTTGACTATTTTTTTAGTATATAAAATCATATATTTTATTTAAACAATTCACTATATTTAAGATACATATATAAGTAGTATTTTGTGAAATTTTTAGATAAAAATTTCGAAAACTCAGCCGTTGGTACCTCATTTTCCTTGACGTTTCAAAAAAAAAATGCTCTGGACAGCATAACTCATTATTGGTTCATCTAAAATCAAAAAACCAAACGGATTTAGTTAGTACATGGATAATTCTCGTTGTTGTACGAAGAAAAAAAAATAAAATTTGAATTTTTGACAGGCTTTGAACCAAAAAACACATTTTTTAGTGAAATTGTCGTCATACATTGGCTCAAAAAAATATCCTTCATTCAATAACTAGATAAATAAAGATTTGTATTGTACAAAATTTGATCTAAATCGCTTCATAAGTTTTCGAGATATCGTGTCCACCGACTTAAAAAATGCGATGCGCTCAACTGACGTGGCCTAATGGGCGGAACTTCTGAAGGGTCTATCTCTTAGAATTTTACTTGGATCGACTCAAATTTTAGGAGAGTATTTTAAACACACTGTACTGTACTATTTAATAAGACAAAAAAAAATTCGATTTTTTGAAATTTTCAAACCCACCTAAGAGTAAAAGCGACACTGCCTTATTCCTGGTGTTTCAAACTTCACTGTGTTAGATTTACTTTCTTTACAAAAAAAAATGCAATGTTTATTTTCCATCGAGCTTAAATTGAATTACATTAAAGAAATGAAAAATGAATTAAAAAAAGATAAAGTATCTGCGAGTAACCAAATGTAACATTGCCATCGGTCTAGAAAAATGAAAAACGATCGATGGTCCAACCAGCAACTGTCAGCGCATCAAAGCTTTCAAGTGCGAATAATACGCGCAGAACATAGGCAACCTTGACAAGTACACTCTCTCAATTTATGTTTATCTGTTGGGAATGTCGCAAAGTTGAAGCCGCTGAGTTGCATTTATTTTCATCGCCCTGGTTTCGCTGAATTCTCTAATTTCTCACAATCCACAAGTTCTGATATTTCAAATCCCTTAATTTCGAATATTTAGGATTTAAAATTGTCGAATCTTTATTTATCATCTACCTGATGTTTACCAACTGACTGACAACCTGATTTTCCACGACCCACAAGTTATGTAATTTCAAATCCCTTAATTTCGAATATTTAGGATTTAAAATTGTCGAATCTTTATTTATCATCTACCAGATGTTTACCAACTGACTGACAGGGAGACTGCAATCAATTGTGACCGGTTCGATACCCAATATCGGCTCTATCCTAGAATTTAATATTCTAAGTACATATCAAACACTTAAAACATATAGTTTAGCTTATAGGAGGTGCTCACAGAATAGTTTTAGTTGCTGTTGCTGATCATCTTTTCACCAGGTCGTCAGCGTTCCTATTGCTTTCGTGCTACAGGAGCCAGTTTCAACCCTGCATTACCGTGAAAATGTCTTCTGGCGTTGTTGAAGGGTGTCGTAGAACCTCTTGCTCATGTTTCGGAGTCTTTTATGTGGAGGTAATAGTTCAAACAGACCTAAAACAAAATTGTCAGAAATCAGCGCAGTTTTTCAGCGACTTTCAACTTACAAATATTTATATTGAAATTAAATATAAATATAATATAAATTTTTTAAGGATTCTGAATAAAAAGTTAAAAATTTTGGTGACAATTGAAATTGTTTCAATTTTGCACAAAGTAGGATCAAAATTTATTGTATAAGTTTGATTTACAAGGTTTTTTATATAAAGAATATATTTTTACAAAATATTAACGAAAACAATTTAGTTAGAAAACTATTTTAAATATTGCATAAAGATGAAGTGCCTTAATTATGGGAGCACAAGTGTGTTTGCTCCAGTTCATTCGTGCAACTTTAAATCGATTGTGTATCAATGTACCATACATCAAAGCTCCTCATATTTCGTACAAAAAAAAAAAAAAACAAACATTGAATCCAAATACAAGGTTACACGTGAGCTCGACCCTGCTAAAAACTACCTGTGAAGCTGAAATTTTTCGTGTCGAAAGTTTTTATTGGGAAATTAAAAAGCTGAGAATAGAAATGAACTATGAAATTGAGTTAATTGTAAAAGCATTCTGCCAACGTGTTGAAAATAATTACTGAGTTTCTTAGGGACCTAGCCTCACATATAACCCTGGGTTAGCCTAAAATATTTGTGTTGGAATTATAAAATGCTTTAAATTTGCTTTTTCTTGTTTGGTGAGGTATTTTAATATATTGAAGATCTGGAATCGACTTTTTTTTCAAACTTCTTTACACTCGTGATTTGTAGTTACCGGTCGTTTTCATCTAACGGGAGACCCAGGAAGCGCGCTGTTTCGACAGTTTGGGTCCAGAGGGAGAGGAATGTTAGGGTCGTAGGTTTGAAAGGGCATGTGAATAGGTGGTTAGTGTCGTGCGGTATGTCTTCACATGCTGAATATATGCATTTATATTGGGGTCGATTCTGGATTGACTTACTACAGTATCCAGAACGCAATTGGGGCAAAGTTATGCGCGTCCCACGAGGCAACTGAAGTTCTTCATCTACAATAGATGGCAGTTGGTATCGGATACGGGATTCGGGGGTTTAGCAAGATGGTAAGGATCTCTCAATGAAAGTCGTTTAATAATTGTCTGTATACTGTCTGGTCCAGTAGTTGTTGTTGTCTTCTGACCTGGATCTCAGAGATGCCTCCTGATGTGCCTGGGAGGTGGCTTGGGCTCAAGCAGATGTCCGGAGGGTTAATAGTTTCGATAGCACCCTAGAACAAATTGCTTGCTGAGCGTTTGGTTGTGCTCCTTAACTGAGAGCATTGATCTCCCATTGTGGAGGTGTTGTTGGTTTGGAAATCAGTAGGCATCCCGTAGCGACCAGACAGGCTTAGTATAATTCTGAACGCAATTGCTTTCGATGCCGCCAGCAACATTTCTCTGTATTTGCCCCAAGTACTGACGACTAACGATTTGAGGACCTTGTTGCGCTTTTGGGACCTTAATAGTAATTGCAGTTGTGTGCGCTTAAAATTATAGCAAACTGTCCAAGTTAAGCCCGAAATTCTGGGGTTGTTACTGTCGGTATTGTTATGTCACCGACTTTTAACTTTAGCTGCAGTTTGATAGTCCAGGTGGTTTAAAGAGTCGCCGTGGATTTAGTTGGGGAAAGTTGGACACTCCACGCAGTGAAAAATGGAGAAAGGCTGGCGTGATAAACGTTCAGTTTGAAACACAAGTCATCGATGTCATTACCCGACGCCATTATCGAACGATCGTCGGCATAAGAGACCAGTGAAACTCTCTGTGGTGTTTGGGGGAGCTTCGATATGTAAAAGTTGAAAAGCAAGCGTGAAAGGACACCACCCTGCGGAAGACCCGATTTTGAGTTTTGGTCTCTTCAGTTCCGGTGGGAGGGACGACTGTATAATAGCATTTAGCAGCGTAGAGTGGCTGACTACATTGAAAGCCTTTTTTCAAGTCCAGCGCTACCAGGACAGTCTACTTGCAGGGGCGGTATTTGTTAAGCACGCGGCTTATATAGATGTTTATGGCGGTGAGTGATGTGGTGCTGCTGTGTACTCGCAGAATCCATGCTGATGTATGACTGGTCATATATGACTATGATTTCGGAGCCCTCATCTTCTTTCTAGATACCAAAACTATTACTGTTTAGTTAAGAGATTAAGTTATCCATTCAAAATTTAAATTATCTCCAGTTAATATTCTTGGTTCTAATCTGGAAGCACTCCGTTTTCGGTCCTTTCTTATTCTTATTTCGGTCTTATTCTTTCCAAGGCACAACTCATGTTGTGCCACTCTGTAAAAACTACTGAATGATGCAGTGCAAATTAATATTTTTGCAATGTGTAAATATCACTTATTTTCTACAAATTTTGATACAAATATACCTAAACGGCAACACTGTTCGGTCATCTCATTACTTGTGCAATTAACTATTCTAGACAGCGCACTGATACCCACACAAACAGTGAAGAACTGAAAAAATGTTTATCTTTTACTTACGCTGCAATTTCTTACCGTCGTCATTGCCACCACTGGCAGTTTCATGCTCTAGCAGTTGCCGCCTTCACCAAGCCTACAGGTCCGTGCCACTTTCACATTTGAGTGACACTTTATGTGACGTTGGACTGGCAGCCGACTGGGCTATTGGCTGATTAGTTTAAGCTTTGTTGGGCTGCTCTTACAATATTCGCCTCAAAGGATCATTAAGCACAGCAAAAGGCAATAAGTAGCGCAAAGCGAAAATGAAGCGCGCAATGTAGCACAAACAGAAGGCAACAGCCGGAACTAATTTCTGCAGGCGTGCAAGTTGCGATCTGAGTATCTTTTTGTTGTCTACTTACCGTTCAAGTCCTCGCTGCTATGGCTCTTGGCTGAGAAAATAAAATGCAAGAGTTTTGTTGCTTTTTTGGTTTATAATTTTAAATTATTTTTTATTTTTATTATTAAAAAATCAATATCCTTATGGCTAACTAACAATTCATTAACTAAATTTATTTGTATTTTTTCTTTAATTTCTTTTGATTTCAATGTTACTTATTAGTTTTTAACTTATTACCTGTTTGATGTTGTTTAATTTGTTACACATTTTTTTTTTTTAATTTTATATATATATTTTTTCTAATAAATGCAGGAATGACTCATTTTTTAATTGTTTCATTTAAACATAATCTACAACTATTGTATATCGCATATAGTAATAATTATTTTTGTTTTTTGTAGTATTTATTTTAAATATTTTTTTTTTTAATTTAAACTGTATTTTTCTGTTAATTAATTTATTATAATTAGTTAATTTTTGGTTGTCATTAAATTTATTTTAAATTGTATTTAACTATACTAGTAGTTGTTCGCATAGTGCTGCCACCCATACACGCTTATAACATATTTGTTAATATTACTATATAGTATGATGATTTTTTTCTTTCAAATTTAAAATTACACTAATAATTATTTGTTTTCGGATTTATTATTTTGTGGCTTTTGCTAATTTTAAGTAAGTCGTTTGATTTTTCGTTTATGATATTTACAAGAAATTATATTACAATTGAGTTGTTGGTCCCATTTCTTGGTTTTCTTTTATACCTATATGTATACATATACTAGGGTGACCGCCATTTCCGAAGATTCGGAGATTGTAAATTGTACGCTCTAAATTCTGAAAGTTTGTGATATTATATGAAACTGAGGCAGTTCGGGTGTTTTCAAACAAGGTAATGGTGTTAGGGGACACTAAATAATTTCAAAAATTAAAAAAGTTCTTAATTGTTCCGCTGCTGTGTTTCCATTTTTAAATGCGTTATGGGAGATTTTTGGAAAAATAATTTTAATTAAGCATAGCTCACGCCTTTGGGAAATGGATTAAATTTCAGTGATTTTGCAGTTCATTTTTGATAGAACAAATAGACATACAGACTAATAGACTTATACTTTTATTCGCTATTGGCTTTTCTGCTGTAATAAAAAATCTATAATTATATTGCATTTGTAGTGTTAAACTTTGTAAATGAGAGCATTTGTTTCTACGCATGTATGTATGTATTTTGTGCGCGAGTGCGAGTCAAAAATGTTTGTAAGTTCCGCAAGCTGTTCCAAAAATTCCTCTGAGATAACTCCTAAAAACTCCGAAACAACTCTCCGATTTGTGCATCAATTTTGTGCTTACATTTGTTAAACTATGAACAATATTCTGAAAATTAGTCCGAAAACTACTCCGAGATAACTCCTAAAAATTCCGAAATAACGATGCGGCTTGTATATACCTTTTGTACCCACATTTGTTAAACTTTGAACATTATTCCGAAAACTAGTCCGAAAACTACTCCGATAAAACTCCTAAAAACACCGAAACAACAATGCGGCTTGTAGATCAATTTTGTGCCCCCATTTGTTAAACTATGAACACCATTCCGAAACATAGTCCGAAAACTACTCCGAGAAAACTCCTAAAAACTCCGAAGCCACACAGCGGTTTGTAAATCAATTTTTTCCACATTTTTTAAGCGAACATTTTTTTCCGAAAATTACTCCGAAATTACTCCGAATTTGGTGTATTAACGCTCCAAATATTCCAATTTAGGAAAAATATTTCCAAATTTCATAGAACGGATCCCCGAAACATATGTATGAATGCTACCTAGAATTGCCTAAGTTTAAAGGTTCATTCCGAAACTTAATGCGAAATAACTCCAAAGCTTGTGTATGAACGCTGCCGAAGAGTTTTTGAAGCTCTGGAAATTTTTAGGAATATTATTTCAAAATATAGGATACCGAAACAAATGATTCCGAAATTTAGGAATGAGTGGTATGTGCAACTTTTTTAAACCGCGATAGTTACTCTGAATGTTACTCCGAAAATTACTTCGAAAACCATTTCGAAAATTACTCCGAAATAACTCCGAAAAGTTTTTATGAGGGATACATCCCAATTTTGAAAACTCCTATAAAAATGCATCGAATATTTGTTGACAAAGAGTATAGTTAGTGAAAGGCTGAATTTTTTCATTGTTTAATTTTCATCATTTGAAGACTGTCAACTGTCAATGGTAATAATTGTTTCCACAGGAAAGTGTATCCGTATACTAAAAAAATTTGTATTTAATGTGTGAAACTCCAAACTTCTGAAAGCAAAGGCAAACATCTATAGGTTTACATCCAGTTTGCCGTCGCTGTAAAATAGTTGCGCGCAACTGTAGTAAATAACTAAAATCAATATCTCTTAAGCTACCTTTTGAAGTGGTCGAGTGCCCTAAACTAACTGATTACACCCAAACTGCGTTAATTTTCTTATGACGCCACAAACCCTCAAACTATTTGATTCGGAATTGGCCGTCAGTCTAATAGTATATACATACATATGTTTATATATCATATGTATTCTTAGCGCATTAGTTCCTGTTTTTTACTCTTTCTTTGATTTTCAAAAATACATTTAGGTGTATGTTTAAGTATGTGTACAGTTTGCGTAAATGCCTCTGTATGTCCAGAGTTATACACCTACACAAAATTAGGTTCATTTGGTTCTGCTCAGCCTTTCTCCAATGTTATTTTACATATCTCTAATGAAATTCACTTGCTCATGTAAAGCAAAATCAAATCAAATTTTAGTTGCAGAAAATCTAAAAAGTTCGTTTATGCGCAGGCAACTTTTTCTGTAGCTTTTCTGACCCACTTTTATGCAACACTTCCACTACAACCGTTAACATCGCACGCCAGTTTCAAGTATCTCTCAGCTGGCTTCTTCATTTGTTTTTTTCTATTCTTTCTTAGTCTTGATACTGGACTTACTGCGGTCAATGGGCGCCAGGCGATTCTCCACCAACATGTCAAGCCGTTCACTAAAGTAACATTTCTTTACTTTGACCTTAATTACCCCGCTTACTGCAAAACCAATACACATGCATGAGCATATCGCTGCTAAGCGAGCGCCTGCCAGCAATTATTTACACGCATTGCCATTGCAGCGGCCCTTTCCTGTCACGCCTAGCACTAACTTCGTGCGCGTCTGCCATTTGGCCTAATTTTATAATGCCACATTTCCTTCCTCTTCGTCCTCCTCGTCATCGTCTTCATCCTCTTCTTCAATTACCGCTGCCGTCGTTTTCGCCAGCATTCCCGGTCCTGTTCCTGTGCCTATTCCCCCTTGCACAGCCGTCGCGGCTGCTGTCGCTGCTGCCATAACCGCCTCATTCGTTGCTACCACTCTCGTCAGCTTTGTCCGGTCATGATGTACGTACATGGCGGCTAGCGCATTAAAACGCGGGCCCCAGCTCGTCAAATAGTTGTAGTCTTGATTCTCATCGTCGGTGCCTGCAATGGTATAGAAATGAGTAAAGGAAACAGCGATAAATTAAGAGAAAATGTTGTTTTATTGCTGGAATTGCAATAACAACATTAGCAAAAATTACAGTGCATGAAAGAAGTGGTGGCGATGGTGGTCGGAGTGTGCCGGTACGCACCTGAGGCCAAGGAGCTCAGCGACTCGGCTATGCTACCGCTGCCCTCGAAGGTGAAATTGCGTAGATCATCAAAAGGTGGCGCATTGGGATCCTTATCGAATCGGTTTTTGCGCTCCTCCATCAGAAAGCCGACGTTCACCTCTTGGCCTGGCAGCAATGTCATGACGGGATCTAGCAAGAGAGAGTGGAGAACAAGAAGTTGAATTCTAGGGGTAAGGTATAAGGTTTAACTAATAAAAATAGCTGCATAAATAGTTGCTGCCAGCTTTTACTACAAACATAAATATTAGTTTGCTTATTTCTTGTTGTTCTTTTTTATTTTTTTATTTACTAATCTTTTAATATTCTACGTGATATTATTTCAGTTGCATTCTCGGCATACTTTCTTGTATAGAAAATATTTTTATAGCTTCTGCTACACTTTGCTCTGGATTTTATACAACAGTTACTACTCACATATTATTGGCATTTTGCAAGTCGCAATATCAGGTGGCATATTACCACCGGCGCCGATGGGTATTTGCAGTGGTGTTATATCGAATGCGGTCATATCATCTTCACCACCACCCTCGTCCTCGTAACTAATAACTGTCTCACGTACATCCTTCTCCGGGCCGGCACGTTTCTTTTTCGTTGTCTTGCGTTTGCGGTTATACAGCACGAAGATAAGTGAAAGTGCTGCAAGTACAGTAAGAAAAAGGAGAAAATATTTTACGTTGAGTGCATTTTATTAAATTCATATCAGTGTATGGGTGTGTGTGCGATAAGTACTTTAAGAGCTTTCAAAAGTATATTTTTATCTCTTTTATCAACTTATACTCGTATTCTAAAATAATGTGGTATAGTTCAAGTCTCGTTGCATGTATGAAAAACAAGAAAAAAATACAAATTTGGTATCATTTATTCAAGTATCAGCATTCAGCAAGGCAGGGATGCTATGTTTAAAGATATCTCAAAATTCTTCTCTTTAATACTCGTACTAAAAAATACGCTTTGTCATATTTTGTATTCTGTAGTATACTTGTTTTCATTATTTATTTATTTTATAATTAATATAATTTTTGTTTAGTCTTTTACAAAAATTCATTTCATAATAAAACAAATTCTATATTAACTAAAATTTTTATAATTTGTGGAAATTTAAAATAAATAAACAAACTTTCATTAGAAATGCAATCCCCTTAATCTGAATCTCCAACTAAATTTTGGGCAGCTTAAGGTGACTTTCAAACCCTTTAATGAGAATTTTTAGAAAAAATTCTTGTATATAGCCAATTAAATTGTAAAATGATAAAGTGCAAGTTTGGAGTGCTTAATAACAGCGTTGATTTTTTACATTTTTTTTCAATGACGATGCTATGCATTTTCTGCCATTAACGAATGCTGGAAATTTGTTGATATAGGGAAAAAGCACAAAATAGTTCCAAAAAAAAAAATTGGCAAAAATCAACAAGATTTTTAGACACTCCACACGTGCATTTTATTACATTACAATTTAATTGGCTTTAAATCTGTGCACGGGAAATTTTTCTAATTAATAATTTTCGAACTTTCATGAAAATTTGTTGAACTTTTTTAATTCCTGTACCTAGTTTGAAACTTGTCCCATCTGCTGGCGGATAACGAACCGAAATCGATTGCGGAAAATTAGTACCGCAGATTGCGTATTAGTACAGATTTGACAACTTGGTAATTAAATACCAAAAATCAAGCTCATTATGCGCATATCAGAATACTATGTGGGCAAAAAGTAAAGTGAATTTGGTTGTAAAATGAAAAATCTTTATTTATTCTGGTAAATCAATTTCATCCCCTTCAAAATAATCCCCTCTCGATGAAACACACTTATGCCAACGATTTTTCCAATCCCCGAAACATGCCAAATAGTCCATTTCCGGTATAGCCATCAGCACCTTCTTCGATTCAGCTTTTATCTCCGCAATCGACTCGAAACGCGTTCCCCGGAGTGGTCTCTTGAGTTTTGGGAGTAGCCAGAAGTCACACGGAGCCAAATCAGGCGAATACGGTGGTTGCGGAACGATATGCGTGGAATTTTTGGCGAAATGGTCACGAAGAACGAGTGCTGTGTGAGACGGTGCATTATCGTGATGCAAAAACCAAGAGTTGTAGGCCCATATTTCTGGTCTTTTTAGACGAATTGCTTCACGTAAACGACGCATAATGCTCAAATAATATTCCTTATTAACAGTTTGGCCAGGTGGAAGGAGTTCATAGTGCACCACACCACGAAAATCGAAAAAAACTGTCATCATGACCTTTATTTTTGAACGACTTTGACGTGCCCTTTTCGGTCTGGCCTCGCCTTTAGCACGATATTCGCTTGATTGGTCGGTTGTTTCAGGGTCGTAAGCATAAATCCAAGTCTCATCTCCCGTAATGATGCATTTGAGCTTGTCCTGATAGTCTGAAAGCATTGTTTCACACACATCAACGTGACGACTTTTTTCCAAGAAATTGAGAGTTTTCGGTACCAAACGAGATTTGACTTTTCGTAGGCCCAATTGGCCTCTCAAAATGATTTTCACAGATCCTTCTGATATTCCGATCATATCAGTAAGGTCTTTAGCAGTCAACCGCCCACAGTAGTATTAATGGGAAGCTGGGAACATTTTCGTTTGGTCACTATATGTCTTATACCCTATATATAATATATTGCTTAATACTATAACTGTTATATTTGAGTATGCATTATGTGGTCTACGCTTACAAGTTCATTTCAAATTTTACTTATTGAAATCACCAGTTTACTGTGAACGATCTCGAAATCCCTTTCAATTAGGTACCTTGAAGGAAGAATAATATCTAAATATTTAAATAATATTTCTTAATACACATATACACATATATACATACGTAGTATACATATATGAATTTAAAAAATTCGGCTTTTAGTTTTATAATACATGAACTATTTTTTCTTTAATAAGTATTGTAATTTTAAAACCTCTGTTCTTAAAATTTTGCACTGCTTACAATTTTTGTACCGTACAAAGCATTCAATTTATTCATTCAAAATATTTGGGAAACGAGAATGAGCGCATATCTAAACGTCCGCAATTTCCTTTGCCAATCCCCTTCGGTATACTCCTAATTAAATTTCGCTGGTTTGGAAAACGGGGCCACATAAAACTGATTAAAACTTTCCGACTGCCACCATTGTTAAAAACAACGAAAGAATGGAGGTATAGAAATTAAATAAAATAAAAGTCAGAGAAATTTAAATTGTGAGAAATTTAAAACTTCGAATCGTTGCAGCGTTGAAGGCCACGAGTGAAAATATTGAAGTGGGCATCAATTGGAAAAGTGCAAAAGTTGGCAAGTGCATTTATCAATGAGTGTGAACGTTGAAGGCCAATGTTATTTTATGGCAAATGTGCGAGTACAGGTAGTACAAAAATTTAAAACTGGTGAAAAGCTGATTGGCGTTGAAAATTGTGGTGCAAATGGGGAGAAGTGCAAGCATTTCTACTCGGAAAAATGAATCCTTTTGAGTGGAGCGTTACGACGCTGAAAATAAGCACCAAATTATTGTCAGTGATTTCAGAGAGCAGAGAAATTACTCAACCCCACAAGTATGACTTTTCCAGTTCCAACAGTTCCACATACCAGTATGGTGATGTGGTCAGCTCAATTCTTTTGCACGCCGCACTCATCTGGTCTGATGCGTTGAACATAAATAGTTATACAAGAAAACGTATAGCCGTCTATCGAAGACTATTAGACTATCTCCGGTTTCCGCACAACTTTCGATGAGGCTTCACTTGCCATTGCAAAACTAATTCCCATAGAAATTTTGGGCAAAAGAAATGAAGGGAGTATATATTAGTAGGGCTATATGAAAACAACGGAGCAGCAAGGCGTAAAGATATTGGCAGAAGAAAGGCGTCATTCGATCGCCCAGTGGCTAGATCGGAGTAACAGATTTGCTATAGTGAATTAGTTACATTTCATTTAATTTCCTGCAACTGTAAAATAAACGAGAGCTACTTTTGAAAAATGTTTTAAAGAAAATCTAATTAATTTAAATAAACTAGTTTGGATAAATAAAAAAAATACTGCGAATGGGTTTCTGGTCAATTTCAAATGGGTCCTCATAGGTCGCAAACAGGATGTATTACTTTTCTTAAAGTTTTTATTTTGCTTTTATGTGGTTTAAGGCGGGCCTATTATCAGTCGGCTTCAAAAAATCGATTTTTTTTACTGCAATCGATAGATGTATTATAGGAGAATATGCCCTTAAAATTTTAAAGCGGAATTCAAAGGGATTTTGGAGTTACAGGCCTGTGTACCGTCCCTCGTGTGAGTATACTGTCTACCTTCTGAAAACTTTGAAACAAGTTTTCTCAAAACCATATTTTTGAAAATGGCGTGTAACATTAAAAAAAATCGACGAAAGTTATCGCTTCAAACCGCTAATCTATATAAAGATAATTAAAATGCGAAACTAATTAACTAACAAAATACAAAAAAAATTATTTTTTAATGTTATTTAACACCTTTTTTGAAAAAAATAGCGAAAAGAGCACTTTTTTCAATAATTTTGGTTTTCTATTTATGTTAAAAAAATTATTTATTACTCTTCACTCATGCCTTCAAATAAATGCAAAAGATTATTCCTGTGTGTCGCTTTTTTCGCCTCGAAAAAAAAAATTGAGAAAAAAAACCTTTTTTTGAAGCCCTCCCGCCTGATAAGAAGCCACCCTTAAGGTGTTAAACCTCTTACACTCTTACCATTCCGCCAACTACCCAAAAAGCAGTGTGTAAATAATTAAACATTTCCAGTTTGGATATCTACCTTAAAGTAACAAACAACTTTTCAGCAGCCATGATCGGAGTTTTTGTTGAAATTCCTTCAATTCTTTTTTTCAATAAATGTCTCAAATTGTTAGGCAAAACGTATTAATTGACGTTCTTGAATATTCATAAAATATATATTCGTGTTGTCGTAACTCTTCTTACAGTTTCTATCAGCGCACGGAATATTTTTAAAATACTTCCAAACTGCTCAATCTGCACGGAGAGTGAGGAAGATGCTAATCACGTCTTGTTCCGATGCCCACGCTATACTCGCAGAACCTTCAAAATTTACACGAAGAAAATATTGTAGATTTTAAGCTGAAATCAGCTGATAACCGGGAGGTAGTCTACGCTTATGTAAAATATATTCTTAATCACTTAAGGCGCGCGGAGCCTAGCAGACGTCAACAATAACTAGCAGCCTATGAGCTGACCAGCCCCGTGAGGTAATACCTCTTTGGCAGTTCCGCGGGGAGAGCGGTAGATAGTGGAGAGGTGTTTAGTACGTAGGGATAGCTGTGAGGCTACAAGTTGTGCATTCAATGATACTATGTCGCAGTACTCATGAGAGTTTCGGGCGTCATGCCAGAAAAAAAAGTAAAAAAATATTTTTAACCAAATTCTTTGAAAAATCCTATGTTAAGGGGGGGGGGGGGGGGGGGGGGGGGGGGGGGGGGTAGGGTCACAAAATCGAAATTGTTTTCTTCACTCGTCTTATAGTAAATCATTTCAAGAATGTTGTGTCAAAATTTTAAGTGGATCGGAGCAGAACTCTCAAAGTTATAGCCTTTGTAGGCACTCTACCTCGAATGCGGAGCATCGATAATTTCTCAGAGTCATTTTTTCAAACGCGTTTTTCCCGAAACGACTTCTTAAAAGTCGGTGCCAATCACAACTCCGAAACTATTCAACCGATTCTTTTCAAATTTGGCACACGTTTTCTAAATCAAAAATACCTCCCCCCTAAGGGGGGTTGTTTTTCACTTACAAATATGGCGAAATTTTTCGCCAAAAATGCCCGTTTTACGTTTTTTTTGCCACCAAAACTACAAAAATGAAAAAAAAAAATTGTATTAATGTAGGGTGGAGCATTACGTCATACTTTAACTGAAAAATTCGACTTTTTTAGTTTCAGATGATTCTACGACGAATGCCGATTGGCACCCAGAGCACCTCTCGAAAAACATATCTCCAAAAAAACTTTGCCATGGGCTTATTTGTCAATATTTTATTATTAATATTTTTTAAAAACTTATTGAAAAGATGTACAATAACATGCAACTGATTTTATTAAAGTATCTTAAGCCATATTTCTGTAAAAAATTAAAAAAAAAAGTGTTTTTTTTTAGCGCTAAACCCTACCCCCCCCGCCCCCCCCTTAAACTATCACTTAGATTAAGCATACTTGTACTGTGTAATATACCAGAGAAGGGGCCAGTTTTAGCTTTAGTTTGAAGGCGCGACATACACTGCGAATGTCTTCTAAATATAAGCAAGATATGCTGAAAATTATAACGACATCGATTTTTCCAGTTTGGCTAAAATTAAAGAAATTTTTGTCAACACTTTTGCCCTCGATTTTGGTTCCATTATACAATTAAAATTTATCAGCAATAAGTTTTTAAAAACGCGGAGGACGGCATAGCTAAAGAAGATATATACTAGGGCGGGTCGATTTAAAAACCGCTCATTGCTCTGCGAAAATCGTATTCTAGGGATCAAAATAAGAAACTATGCCGAAGGGAAAATACCTCTAAAACGAATTCTGATGTCTCCCGATTTGGGTGGAACGAAAAATCCCACTTTGACCCATTTAGAGTGCTCCAATCGAGTCCAAATGTATGACCGACCCCCACTAACTTTAGACGGCCGATCCACCCATGCCAGTGGCACACCCCCTGGAACTCCCCTGGGGGGTTCCCTATACAATCATTTCAAAATATCACCATTTTTGGCCTATACATGAGAAAAGAAACTAAAAAGTTCGACCCAAATTGGGGGACATCAGAATTCGTTTTAGAGGTATGGTTCCTTCGGAAAAGTTTCTTATTCTGATCCCTAGAATATGATTTTCACAGAGCAATGGGCGATTTTTTTTCCTCCCCACAAATCGACCCGGCCTAATATATACCTATGGTATCCTGAAAACTGTAGGGATATGTATTTCTCTGTAATGGCTCAAAAAGGAAAGATTTCCGCATTTGAAATTATTTTGAAGTGAAGGATCATATGATACGATTTTATCATACGATCTCATCATATTGTCTCATCACATGATCTCATCATACGATCTCATGATGTGGCCCGGTTTTTGATCTTCTTATTTGGCATTTATTGATTTGACAACCGACTGTTTTTTTGTAAGAAGTACACTCAATAAAAGACATTTTAACTACAAAACAAATATTATTGATAAATTAGGGAAACCATACATATAGACTGATCGTTAGGAATTGAAGAAATAATAATAAGAAAATACAATAACACATTACTATAAAATTGGACAAAAACATTATGCTGTACCTTTAGAGAGGTAAACTCCTTAGAAGTAACACCAGAACTGTCCGAACCAAAATTAATTCATACCCCCACGATTTTTTTTCATACATATATCGCCTTTTTCCGAATACAAATTACGTGGTCGAATTTTTTTTGTACGGAAGAAAAATCCTATCACCGTGAATAAAAAAAGTTGCTAAAACTTAACTGTATTATGAAAATACTTGATACTTGCTATTTATTATACTAAAATCCAGTGGGCCATAAAATTTTATACCCAGACAAATTTTAAAAATTGTGGTTAAAAGTTGAAAGTTTTGACGAAATTTTCAAAAATGTTGAATAAAGTTTGAGAATTTGGGTTATATGGCTTTTGTTGTAGTATGAACTATATTTTTATACAAAAAAAAAAAAAAGTGTGGTTGTAATTTTGCAACGGGCTGTATACGACAAGAAATGGTAGGGGTACGAATTAGTAGTGGTTAGGCCTGGTGGTAGCTTACTTACGTATATTCTACGACTTCTCACTTTTATATTTTATCAAAACAAAAAAAAAAGTGTATACGCTCTATTGCAATTCCAAGTAGAATTGCGTGCATTTTACATTTCTCTTGCCATTAATTGATATGAAAAATGTTCGAAACTCTTAGTAGAACTAGATGATCTTGCGCTAGATATTCAGAGCAAATTTGCTAAACTAGCAAAATGTGTGAAGCTCACCTTTATAGGGTTAAGTTCCACTGCACAAAACCGAAAAAAAGTCTATGACTCTGGCAGTAGCTCATGGTAAAGGGAACCAAATGCCATGACTGCTTTTAAGGTTCAGATCTGAATTTTTTAAGGGTGCAGGAAATTTGCTCCGTCCTAGTCAGAAGTGGTATAAAGAAGCAGAAGATGCTTAGATTTAGGATATAACACATACTTAATAATTTTATTTAGAATACTTCCAGGAAAACTTTGATAGAACATATTAGCGCTCCACTTTCTTCGTATACGCCTAATTTTTTAATCTTTCAGCACATGATGAGTACCATTTGCGGACGACGTCCTCTTGAGATCAAAGCTGCTAAAATGATGGAAACATTCATGAAATGGAGCTAGAAAACCGAGTAATGAAAACATGTGATCAACTGAGTCTACTGAGAGATCGACTTTATGAGTACGAAATATTTTACATCACCATTTGTGCATAAGTGGTCGTCGTCTCTGCTCCTCTACAGACTGCCTTAACGAAAGCCACTTGCGTTAACATATTCATTAGTGTTTTCAAAAATCCAAGTATTGCTAAAAGAAGCTATGCTGTTCTTATGTAAACACTCGAGTACTGGTAAGGTACCCCTACACTTCCATGATCCTTCATTGCAGAAACTGTAGTGGGTCTAATAAATCATCTTATGCTGTAAACTGGTAACATTTTTGATATTGTTAATAGTAGTATTTTTGTAAATCAACATATCTATAAATCACCATTAATTCATAGTAAAAATTCAGTTTAAGGTACTTGACCACCTTGGAAAGCTAAAAAGTACAACATATTCAATAATTTTTTTTTCATGTTCTGTATAATATATTAAAATAAATTTTTTTTTTAATTTTTATTTAGAGCTTATATAATACAAAAAAAAAATTGATTTATTAAAATTTCTTTTTTTAACATATATCCAGGAGGCGCCAAAGTCGAGGCCTGAAGAAAATCATGTCTTGCGGCGGACAGTTAATCTTAGAAATGGTAATTCTAAAACAAAAGAGAGAAACAAAATTTTCAAAAGGAAGGTTCCTTGCGTGAGAATTTACCACAAACTGACAAAAAAAAAATAATAAAAAAATGGCGGATGTTTGAAAAAAAGTTAAGAAAACACCCCTGTTTTTCACAATGTTATGCTTAAAAAGCAATACTTTATTAACTTTTTTTTTGCAAAATGTGGTAAATTGGCATACAAAACATCTTAACAAATAAAACAAGACCAAAATCATTAAAATCGGCTAAGCAGTTTCGGAGATAAAGTGTCCGCCATTCGAAAAAAAGTAATTTCTGGAAAAACGCGTTTAAAGTTAAAACTTGCTATTTTCTTTCAGCTGAGTCAGCAAGTAATGAGTGCAGGATGCGCCTGCACATTTTCACTGATTTCACTTTGTTAAAATTCGAATTTAAAAAAACAGTTTCAGGTGATGATTTTTAAAAGTATAAGGATTGAAAAAATGTAAAAAAAAAAAATTTAATTTTTTGAAACTTATAAGGTGGTCAAGTACCTTAATTCATCGTAGAAATTCACTTTTTAGTATCTTTCAACAAACTGGACTAAACTGGAAGCCGTTAAGCCCCATGAGTTTCTATTTTAATCAAGGGTACTTACTCCCTTCTCAAATTTACCTTAGTAGCACCTAGGTGTGTTCTTTCATACATACAAACAAATGTCGAGCATTGTATAGGAAATGCACAAAACCGCAGGCAAGAAAAATGTATAAAAATCAGCGCGACTTTTACTCCACTCGAAAGATGCACCAAAATTAAATTAAATGAGCTACTAAACGGCATATTACAAATTTGTCTAAAAATTCTGAAACCTGGAAATAAGTTGGTTGATTTTTTTTTTCACGAAGTTCGGAGCTCGGATTTACATGGAAGAAACTATATTTTCATAAAACGACTTTAAAAATTAAATAAAAAATAACTAATTTGTTAAAACTTGTCAATTAATCCTTGTGCTATTATTATTATGAGGAAATTTAGCATATTTAACTTCTATTGTGATCCCTTCCTGGATTCAGAGTATCTGTTTGAGGTCAACCTCTTTAATATATTTTATTACAATGACGCCAATGTTGCCGTCATCACTAAGTCATTTCTGTACCTATTGCGCTCAGCCTGTTTCGCTTAATCAAAGCTCATAGCAAACAAGCTGGGGTGTGGATTTTAGTCGCCTGTTATGACAAGTACTCTAACTCGATGGGGCAGTTTGATATATATACCAAAGGGTGGTTAAATTTTAAGGCCCGATGTTGAATGTAAACCACACCTACACGTTAAGCTTTTTTCTGCATTTGATGTGACACTTTTCAATACCAGACTAACTCAATTTGAATCATGGAAAGATACACAATCGAGCAACGCGTTAAATTTATTGAGGCTTATTATGAAAACGGGCGTTCAAATCAAATGCATATCGCGCACTTCGTGAAGAAAATCATCTTCAGTGATGAGGCACATTTTCACTTCAGTGGATTCGTCAATAAGCAGAATTGACGCACTTGGACGAATGATAATCCAAGAGTGATTGCCGAAAAACCAATGCACTCACAAAGAATGCTTGTTTGGTGCTGTTTACGGGCCGGCGGCATCATTGGGCTGTATTTTTTCCAAAATGAGGCCGGTCAGGCAGTTACTGTGAATAGTGTTCGCTATCGTGAGATGATAACGAACTTTTGATGGCCCGAATTGGAAGATATGGATGTGGACGATATGTGGTTTCAACAGGATGGTGTCACTTGTCATACAACTAACGAAACAATGGCTCTTTTGCGCGAAAAATTTTATGGCCGAATAATCTGACGTCGCGGCGATGTTAATTGACCGCCAAGATCAGCTGATTTGATATCGTTGGACTTCTTTCTTTGAGGTTATTTGAAAGAAAAGGTGTACGTCCATAAACCAGCAACAATTCAAGAGCTAAAGGATGAGATAATTCGGCACACTAACGGCATAGAACCTCAATTATGCCTCAGCGTCATGGAAAATTTGGACCATCGGATGGAGGTGTGCTACCGAGGCCGCGGCGGCCATTTGGCCAATACTTCGTTCCATACGTAATTGAGCCATACCAATATTATCATAATAATTTTCTAAAAAAATTGTATTTTATTCAAAATCAACACCGGCCCTTGAAACTTAACCACCCTTTACTTGTTGAAATAAAGTGTGACTTCCTATTTGAATCGAAACATATTTATTTATAACTACTTTGTTCATTTCAAAATAATTCTCTGTTCAGCTTAACACACCTGTCGCAGCACTTTATCAAAGCCCCGTAGCAAATCTTTCAACGATGAGTATTTGAAATTTGGTGGACAACAAATAGTGTCACAATACAGTGGGCCTAAGCGCGGTGAATACGGTAGCTTAAGTATGATTACGATGTTACTTTTGACCAAAAATAGTAAACAATCAACGAGTGCACTGAATTATGCATAATTTGTCCTTCTATTAGTGAAAAATGTCTACCAAAATGTATTGGGGACATATGCGCCCATTTAACAAAGAAAAAATCTGGAATCCAATTTGAAAAGTTTTTTTTTTGTAACAATTATTCGATCATTTTTTTTCACGCTGCCAACGAAAGGCATTGAACATTCAAGCGTATTTGCGTAGCTAATACACTCTACTTACCACCACTGCGCACACATTCCGCGTAGACTCTATAGACTTCAGACGCAACACTTATGGAGATATTTGAAGACTTTTGTTTGAACTAAGTTTCTTGCATGCAATATTTATGTTGTCAAAAGTTGCATCCGCCACCTAAGAATTTGGCATTTTTGTTGAATTTTTTTTTTTTTGGGGAATTCACCACTTTGCCACACTTGCGTCGCAAAACTTTTTGCCCAATCTAATTAGTATGTAAGTGGGGTATTAATAAGCGGCAAGAGTTGTTAGTTTACCGATTGTAGCTGCACTTGTTCATAAGAAGCTTACAAAATAAGTCAGGTACAGCAAACATTGAGTAGGAAGCTAAAGAAATTGAGTGAGGAAATAGAAATTCTAGGAAGGCAGGATGCATGAAATAAAGTAGCTTCCTTTCATCTTTAAGCTGCTTCCCTTGCTGATTGTACTATTTTACAGCTCCATATGCTGAGGCAAAGTCAAAAACTTTGCCGTTTGTCATCTTCGGGAGATTTTCGTACGCAGAAGGGCGGCCCTCAAGCCGAACTGTTTTAGAGAGGAATTGGCCAAATGCTACTTTTTCTATTACTCGTTTTAATGCCCTCGAAGGAAGTTGACAACTTTAGAGATATTAAAGTGTAGCAAAGTTTTGTGAAGATGCTTCCACTTGTTAGTGGCATAAAATTGTTAATATGCATGTGAGTAGCGGTGTGCAATGCAATGCAGTAACTGCTAATGGGGAATTGTTGGGGATGAATGGAAATTCCTTTAAGCGATGATTGCATTTGTTTCACAAATTAAGATATTTGTAAGGAATTCATTAGTGTGGCAAAAGTTTTACAATGAAATCTTAATTGTTAAATTTTGAGCAAGAGAAGAAAATAAATAAAAACATGGGGGAAAAAACACTAGCCTCAACTTTCTATTTCACACATTGACATGCGTCTGCAACTTCTATTATTCTGACATGCTCTTATCTGCAGGTCACAAAAACTTCCTACAGATAAAAGCATGTAAGACTACTCAAAAAACACAAATGTTTTCTTATCACCAGCCAACATGACTTTTTGCAAATACTTGTGCTTACATACAATATATACACGCATGGGCAAAGTAACAGGTACACCATATTTTGAATAGCTGTGACTACTTTTCGCTTGTTTTTAATTTTAATAAATTTGTAGTAAAAATATACCTCACTCGGCATCAAAAGCTATATAAATCAATTTTAGAAGTCTTTTTAATGAGACTTATTTGAATTCGGCGAATTCTTATCAAGACTTTAAACATTTTAGTTAGAATTTAAAGCGAAAAATTGAGTACGCAGTTTTATAGCCCATTAAGTTTTAGTACAATAAAGTGCAAGTCTGAATAGCGTCAAAATTCTCGTTGATTTTTTATAATATTTTTCCTTGATGGTGTTACGCATTTTCTCCATATAAGGAGTACACCGCCAGCGAAAAAATTTTCAAAAAATCCAACGCTTTTTGAGTCACATCGAGCTTGGGCTTTAAAGAATTTAATGGGCTATACAACTGCGTTCTCAAATATAATTTTTTTAATTCTTATTAAATAGTCTAAAATTTTAATGAGATTTTGTCGAATTTTTATAAATATCTATAAAGGGTGATCAATTTAGACGTTTCGGATTTTAAATTGAGATAAAAAAACGAGTATCCAAATTGGTTAGGCAATCTTTATTATTCTTGTGTAGAACCATTCATGACCTTTATTTTTTTAAGATAATCCCTTTAAACTATGGGCCGCAACTACGTCATAATTCGGTAATCCGTAAACACCAATTTTGAATGCCTCGCTGGAGGACTTCGGTCGGTATCTCGTGAATAACTTAGTAATGCTGTCAAAAAAGCCCTATTGGAGAAAGTACTTCCAATGTTATCACCTTTATACAGGGTGCGCCATAGGCCGGGTCGATTTGTGGGGAGGCAAAAAAATTGCCTATTGCTCTGTGAAAATCATATTCTGGGATCAAAATAAGAAACTTTTCCGAAGGAACTATACCTCTAAAACGAATTCTGATGTCCCCCAATTTGGGTCGAACTTTTAGTGTCTTTTGTGGGGAGGCAAAAAAATCGCCCATTGTGTGAAAATCATATTCTAGGGATCAAAATAAGAAACTTTGTCGAAGGAACTATACCTCTAAAACGAATTCTGATGTCCCCCCATTTGGGTCGAACTTTTTAGTTTCTTTTCTCATGTAAAGGCTAAAAATGGTGATATTTTGAAATTATTGTATGGGGATCCCCCAAGGGGAGTTCTAGGGGGTGTGCCACTGGCATGGGTGGATCGGCCATCTAAAGTTAGTGGGGGCCGGTCATACATTTGGACTCGATTGGAGCGCTCTAAATGGGTCAAAGTGGGATTTTTTGTTCTACCCAAATTGGGGGACATCAGAATTCGTTTTAGAGGTATGGTTCCTTTGGCAAAGTTTCTTATTTTGATCCCTAGAATATGATTTTCACAGAGCAATGAGCGATTTTTAAATCGACCCGCCCTAGTGCGCCATCTTTTATGTTGGTACGAAAACATTGAATAACTTTGGAAAAAAAACAACTGATTTGTATAAGTGAGGTATTTTTATTTGGTTTGGTTATTTACAATTTATTAAAACTATTTTTGAATACAATATCAATCAAGTGGCCACCTTTATTAGCAATCACAGACTGCGATCCTTTTTCTGCGTTTGTCATCACCTTGTCAAGCATTTCGGGCTTTATAGCGTCGATTTCGACACGAATGTTTGCCTCAAGGTGGTCAATAGTCTGCTGCTTGTTGGCGTAAACCCTACTTTTCAGATAACCCCACAAAAAGAAGTTCGGCGGGGTTAAGTCAGGTGATCTGGGGGCTAGGCGATGTCGCCTCTTTTTGACACTAGACGTCTCGAGAATTTTCGTTGCACAAATTCAATTGTTGCATTCGCAGTGTGGCATGGTGCACCATCTTGTTGAAACCAGTGACCGCCTAACCTTTCTCATGCATTTGAGGGCAGACATAATGAGCTAGCATCAATCGACCGTTTCATTTTCTCGGTAAAAATATGGCCCAATGATGGTTTTGGCGCAAATGCCGCGCCGAACAGTTACTTTCCGGTCATGCAATGCCGTTTCATGGATCTCGTCTGGATTCTCAGTTCCCCAAATGCGGCAATTTTGTTTATTCACGCTGCCAGAGAGGTTAAAATGTGCTTCGTCAGTCATTAAAATTTGCTTCCAAAAATTGGATTCAGTGTCCACCATTCGCGCGACTTTTCGACCGTAGCCAAGCGACGTGACTGGTCTGTCGGCAATATTCTTTGTGTCAATTACACTTTATACGGAAACAAATTTAAATCGTCCTTTAAAATTCGCCGCATTGTGGTTTCACTGATGCCAAAATGCTGAGCGCGACGACGATACGACACTGTTGGCTCCTGGTTAACGCTCTCCCTCACTGCTTCAACAAGTTTATTGGAACGTCTTGATCGTTGATGAACGGCGTGTTGACGATCTCCTACTGTCCCGTGCTCAAAAAAATTCGACACCAAACGACGAATAGTGTTGTCAGACGGTGCCTGTTTGCCGTGATACTTTTTGCGATATGCGCGTTTAGTTTAGAATAATAGAAGGACTATTTTCGATGTATGGCGTCACTATTTCAGCGCATTGTTTCAGTGTAAAGCGATCCTTGGTTGAAATTGTACTGAATTGACGTATGGAAAACATGTATGCTGAATTCTAGCGGTTGGTAAATGACAAAGTTATTTAGCGTTTACATACCGACATAAAAGATGGCGCACCCTGTATATGTATGCTATACCTATTAATTGGACCATGAGTGTATGTAAACACTTCTATGTTTATGTTTTGTAATTTTTTCTCCCTTCATTAACTCTCCACTTTTTATTGTACATAATTCTCATCAAATGCTGATGGCCTCACATAATTTCTATTCTATTGCTTTCACCTAGACTTCGTTATCACACATACACACAAACAAGGTATGTATCGCTGTGTGTATGTGCCGAATTCACCATTTATTCATTCATTCATTGCTCTTTTATTAACCTAATTGACATTAGCTGCTGTACCTTGCAACTACACGTACCATAGCACTAAGCTTTTTGGCTTTTTTTACTACCTGCTATTTATTTGCAAATTTTATTCTTTGCGCTGAAGCATAGCATTTATTTTCCTCTCAGCCCATTTGATTATATTCATTAAGCGCGCGAATGGTGTTTATTGCTGTTTGCAGGTCCTCCTATCTATGTACAGATGTATGTATTTGGTATCTAGTTTATTTGTGCTATGAATTTTCGTCCTTTCGTAATACTGATTTGTTGTTTCCTCCTTTGTCCACATAAGTCGTGTCTGTTTTTTTTCCTTTTTTGCTATTTTCCTACTTATTTAACTGTAACAAGCATTAGCTGCCCTTTATTCTTTGGCACAGTGGTGTTTTGTTGATGAAATAGTTTTCGTGTTCTTATAATACTTTCTGCCGCAGCGCAGCACTTTCGTAAATTATATGTAAATTTTTAGTATAAAGAAGGTGGATTAGAGCTTTCTTTTGAATAAGTAAAATAAAAATAAAAAAAGGCAAATTTGTTTCTAATATCAGTCGGCTCTCGGCAGACTTGTTGAAATCTAGTTCAGCCCAGATCCAATTAGCACAAAAGAAGCCATTTTGAAACACCACTTTGAAACACCACTAAACGTCAACGGCACCGTTGGACTTCTTTCTTTTGGGTTATTTGAGAGAAAAGGAGTACGTCGATAAGCCAGCAATAATTCAAGAGCTAAAGGATGAGAGTTCGGCACATTAACGGCATAGAACCTTAATTATGCCTCAGCGTCATCGAAAATTTGGACCTTCGGATGGAGGTGTGCCGCCGAGGCCACGGCGGCTATTTGGCCAATATTTTATTTCATACGCAATTGAGCCGTACCAATATTATCATAATAAAGACAAATGACAATAATTTTCTAAAAAAATTGTATTTTATTCAAAATTAACACCGGCCCTTGACACTTAGCCACCCTTTAGAACCATTGATTTTTATTAGTCGAACCATCTTGACTATGTCATCAATTTTCCTTTCTGCGATTATTTTCAAGTTAGCCAACGACAATTCTCCCAGCACTCTATGTCGCAGAGCACCCAATCGTGGGCACTCACACAGTTAGAAAAAAAAATATTTTCTTAGATCTTACTGATTGTAGCTTCTACATCTATTGTTTTACGGCCATCCCATCTTCTTGGTAGGGTCTCCCAAAGGCCAATGGCCTGTTAATTCTTAAGAAGTCTGCTAATGGCTTTCTTAACAACTCTTCAGTTCTGGATTTGTTGAAACTGGGCTACGTTTGTTTTGCTATTTTGCAGCTGTTCGTGTTAGTTCATCTGTCAACGGCCTGCTTCTAGAATAGCGAGAATATATCCCTATTGCGCACGCCTTCGGACAGCCTATTTCTATGGCGGCGGATCCATGATAGAATGCCATTGTCTTGCAATTTCGTCAGTTTTCTCATTTCCTGCTTTCTGCTGCCTATGGCCAGGTGCCCAGATGGGATTGATGTCTGTCTTGTTGACTGATACTGAGATTGGAAAATAATGTTCTTCTGCTTGTCTACCCGTTTACTGTCATCTCCCAAATCGTTAAGGCCTTGCAAACCTTCGTTGCATGTGAAAAATATCTGCATTATACGAGTATTGATCTCCTCGATGAGGTTTTGAATCAAGTCAAGTCATTTTATAGCAGTCTGATTGTAGAGGGCTTCAGCCACTTTGGGGGCGCTGTGTTTCAACTCTGGATGCAACTATCAAAGCCATGTAGCAAAACCTACATTTTCGGGTACAATTATTTTTATAGCCTGAAAGGTTTTTCAATTATATACCTGAACGATTTTCGAAAAAATTGAAGAAATGCTGAAATACATATTTGTGAAATATGTAGCTTGAAGACGTAAAGTAGAATTAATTCCTTCTAAATAGTATCCTTTTGACCCTTTTTTTGAAGTAAATTGAAAAACAATGCATTTCTGAAGGCTGAAGGGTTAAAATGTTCTAGAAAATTATTCCACGGAAGATTTCTCTAGGGAACTTCTCAGACAAAATCTGCATAAAAAGAAAGTAAAAGTCTGCAGAAATGAAAATAGCAAATAGGTAGTTGCCTAGGTCCTCTTAAGGTATACAACTCTTTTTATTCTTTCTTTCATACGCATTTGCGAATACACAAAGTTGCTACCTGTGTGGGTAGTTGTACTTTTTAGTGCCTTAGAAAGGGGCTTGCTTGTTCTTAATTACTTGATTTTGGAGCTTTTACGAGGGCACTCTACTTCATTTCAGAACGGGTCGTCTATTTTTGAGCTATTCAAGAGATACGTCTAGATAACTGTAAAGTTAAAGTAGAGGTCCGGTAAAGAGTATTCTTTATATCCGTGGCTTGACAAGATTTATGTTGAGTATTAAAAATTGGTATAGAATAGTCTGGATTAAACAAATTCGCGGGAAGTTCATTTAGAATTTCGAAGTGATCAAATTTTATTAAATTACAATTACTAATGCTTGAAATCTTATAAAGGTCTGCAAGCAGAAAGTTATTAAGTATGATTTTTTTCCCAATGACAGCTAAAACCAACTGGTTAGTATAATCGCTGACTTGAGTGCCTTGGTGACTTTTTTTGCTTACGGTGGACTTGTGTGTGGACATTTACCAGATGCTGATTTTATAGAGCACCAGCACCCGGTAAGCAATGTGAGGTTTCACCCCACTCGAACAAATATCTTAGGTTGCAGGCTTCTCCAAGCGTTGGAATGTCACTCGGCTACAGTTGCGTGGGAGAAATGTTGCGTGAGAGAAGTGCTGCGTGGGAGAAATGTTGCGTGAGAGAAATACCGCATATTGACGGGCCTAGCAGCAGTGATGTGTTTAATTTGTTTGATGAATCACTGATAATGGGTTGCCAAAATATGTCCAATCAAATAATACATGGCCAACTTACAAGATATTTAGCAAAATAAACTTAAAAAAATTGCGGAAGGTTTGGCGGACAGTTTTTTCAGTCCCCAGCAATAAGCTTTAGAATTTAAAATTTTTCATAATTATATATTAATAAAAATAATATAATAAATGTGTAAGTGAAATTGATTTACCAAATGTTGAGTGAAATATTCATTTAAGAAAATACTGTTTAAAGCAAATTTTATATCAACATAGCCTAAATTTGCTCACAAGTAACTCTCGATGGATGGGATTAACTGAATGTGGCAGCGTCAAACTTTGTGCAGACGTTTCTAGCATAAATACAAGAAGCGATTTGTATATCAAATTTCATCTTAATTTGTTCAGTCGTTTCTGTGTGAAGAGAGGCGTCGCTTGGAGTCAGTTTTCAATTTCATAAAATTTCAAGGTACAGGTTGACTATCGCTAAGAAAGTTCTAATTTCAAGAACGAAAAGCTTATGATCTTCATTTCGAGTAATTCAATTTAATTCTTTAAACTATTTTTCGTTTTTTAATAGCTGTCTACATCGTACATACCCACAAAAGAGGGAAGGCGTGAAAAGCCTTTAAAGTATTAACGACGGTACTCAGAAGCGCCAGGCAAGAATACAAACACACCTATTTCAATCGGAAGTCTACGCAATAGAAAGGTGCGCTCACTTTGAACGCAGCTATAACAACAGTAGCATAACTATTCCTACAGTTAGCCAGGTAGCAATCAAGGCTCTCAACACTTTCCAGGTTATATCAAATCTGGAATGTCTTGATAAGCTGAATATCTTAGGCCACAAGAACCTGCTACGTATTCTAAGGATTCAAGGGTACATATCAATTACTGATAAAGAAACAACAGATGAATTAGACAGGAAAGGGATGGCCTTCACATTTTTAGGCGCAGAGCCATTTTGCAGCCTAGGAAAGAGTAACTTTTACTCCTTTATTTAGGAAGTAGAAGAAAGACGAAGAACATAATATTGAGACAATCCACCAGGTTTATCGAAATCATAACTAGATACTTATCATTGGTTTTAACCTAAATAAGTATAACTTTAGAATCATTACAAGAGGTCAGAATCATTACAGGGCATTTTAAACCGAATCATCATCATAGTAATATACTAATCTGGGAATATACTCCATTGGAAGGTGCAGTTTCTGTAGACAGAAAGATGAAACCGCCAATCATGCCTGGTGCTGATGCTTAAGTGGGACAAAACCTTGGGAAAACATTTGTTACCAGAGAAGGAAATAAAACTCAATAGAATAAGATAAATTCTAAAATTATTTGAGGAAGTTGAGCTTAGGGGTCAGAGTGCTAAATCTACTCGTAATATTAATAAAAGAAATGCAAGAATAAACTCTTCTTTAGTAGACTTCTTCAACCAAGACTTCTTTAGTACTTATATTGTTATCAAAATGCTAACATTTAGTCTTTAGAAATTCTTTGAAAGTCCTTCAAAATTTAATTCAAGAAGAAGTGGGAAACTAAGTATGCAGCATTACTACATAAAATCTTTAGCTTCACCTGCATATGAAAGTTTCTCTGATTAACAAAAAAAATTATATTTAAAGCCGGACACTTCAGGTGAGAAAAATTGAAGTTTGTGCAAAAAGACATAGTCGAAAAGGTTAGGAAAATTTGTATTCGGCACTCAAGAAGTTTACTAGCCACTCTGTTTTTCAATTTACTTCAAAAAAAAAGGGTCAAAATGATACTATTTAGAAGGAGTTAATGGGTTAAAATAGCATACAAAATATTTCTTGTTAAATTCTATTTTACGTGTTCAAGCTAATTACTTCACTCAAACATGTATTTCAGCATTTCTTGGATTTTTGCGAAAAGTGTTCAGGTACACAATTTAAAAATCTTTTAGGCTATAAAAGTAATTGTACCCGAAAATGTAGATTTTGCTACATGGCTCTGATATTTTCATCCAGAGTTGAAACACAGCGCCCCCAAAGTGGCTGATGCCGTCTACAATCAGACTGCTATAAAATGACTTGACTTGATTCAAAACCTCATCGAGGAGATCAATACTCGTATAATGCAGATATTTTTCACATGCAACATATACTTGCAAGACCTTAACGATTTTCCAGATTTTGCAAAAAAGACCTAGTCGAAAAGGTTAGCAAAATTTGTATTCTATGCTCAAGCAATTTGGTAGCCACTTTGTGGTTTAACTAGCTATTATTATCAAGTTAAATTATTAGGCAAGAAAGAACGCAGATAGCACAGATAAAACATGGAAAACGACGAAATAAATGGCATACAATTCTTGGAGGTGAAAGACGCTTTTCAGAGTTATTTACCAAAATGTTCGCTTTGACTGAATCAAGACCTTGCAAATCAGACCTTGATAAAAATGAAATTATCATTTCAACTCATCATCATCGATAAAGTAACCACCACTTAAAGCTAATATTGTATTAACTAACCATGCACTGATAAAACGGCACTCAATCTGTTCAAATGTAAGGTGGCTAGCATGGCAACTAATGACAAAAGAACAAAGGAACTCTTTTGCCTCATGACCCTAACATTATTCTATGCCGCAATTGCTTCATCAATGCCAAATTAATTTTATCATATCATCTATCATTTCATCCCATTGTTGCACGCGCATCATTCTTGACCTGAAGGCGACTTTGTTTCAGATTGCAGTGGCGTGGACGGATTCATGTCACTTGATGGCATTTGTTGGCGCTGCCTTCATTGTTTGTCTCTCTATTGTGCGGGATTTTTTGTGTCACCACTTAAGATAAGTTTGGCAATTTTTTCTGGTTTCTTTCGCATTTCATTTTATCTCACGCTTTCGTTTGTCTTGCAGATTTTTCGTTGCAGACAGCAACGAACAAGGTAATAAACAGCAAACAGTTAGCCATTAAAAATTTATATTGACCAATTTTAAGTGAATTTTTTTTCGCTTGCTTTTAATTTACGCATAAACTTACAAATATACAAACATTTTTACTCAAATTTGGCTGATTGTTTATCTTAATTTAAGAGCAATTTTCACTTAATTCAACTTGACAAAGTATACAGCTTGCGCCATCTAATTTTTGCATGACTTCGTTAGTCAATGTTGGGCAAATAAATTTTATTTAACGCCCTTCTTGGTGGCTAATAAAGCCCATCTCGATGGAGTTGAGCGGTGTGCGCCGTGGCGTTGTGGTGGAGCTGGGAATTTTGCGGTGAGGCAATTAAAAATACCACTGAGTGTAATTAGCTTAAAACTTTGTAGAATTATTACTACGGGCAGCGGCGCAAGCATGCGGTTGGCACAGGTTATGGTAAAGTTGATGGGCGCAGCGGGATGAGGAGAAGAGTAGTGGCCGATCAATCGCATTGATAAAGCCGCAAATTCAATTAACTGGTGAAATATTAAACAATAAATAAAAAATGATTTGTTGACTTTTACGAAAGTTAGATTGTTGAATATGAGAATTTCAAGAATATTCAGCTAATTAAAATATTTGTTTAGACAACTCTAATGAGGAACCTTATTATGCTTTTATTGGCGCAATATAAAATTTCATTTGCTTAGATGGTAATTGGCATCATTTTAGCAGGAAAGGTTAAACACTTTTTTATTTTTTTGATTACATAAAATAATTGTACACTTTTCATAGAAATTATTTTGAAAACAAGGAATAAAAGTTATATTAAGCGAAATTAAGCGAAAGTTCTGAGCATTTTCTGGTAGATGTTTTTATTGAGCCACATATCACGAAGTATTTTTCGCATCAGATCAGTTCACCCTTTTTATTTGGGTTTGGCCGAACTCCTCCTCCTATCTGTGATGTGCGTCTTGATGTTTTGCACAAATGGAAGCACCGCCTTCGAACGGCAGATGCTTTTTGTCTTAGGCACTTTTTCAGGACAGAAATGCATTTGGTGGTTTGCCATTGCCCTCCAAGGTGCGAATGCGTTTAGAGAAACATTTTTTTATTATTTTCTCCGGATTCCAAACCCACGCAATGACGAATGGTAGTTTCACAGCAGACAATTCAGCTAAAGCGGCCGCCTCTTACAGGTCATATTGTAAGGAAATTTTGAAATTTTTTAATAGCTTTTCGTTTAGTAAAGTTAGTTGTGTGTTAGCTTCTTTCATAGTGAAGTTAAAAATTTGCAATTTCGATACAAGTTTCCCCACCCTTATGGCCAAAAGTAAAAAGTCGGGTAGGCGCCCAGAAAAACTTTTGCTGTTCGTTGGCCGAAAAAACTCTAAAATGTTAGATCAAAGTTCAAATGAGGTAGTTCAAGTGATTCTATAGGCCAATCTCCTAAAAAGTTGATAAAATCAGTAAAATTTTCGAGCCTGCTCGGCATGTGCAGAATTATTTTATTGGATTACCTCAGAAACTCTCGCTAGTTTCATACGCAAAAAATTTCACGTGAAAAGACATTGAATGATTTGATTTACATACTACTGTTATACTTGGATCCCTTGGCATCTACTCTTTGTAGAAAATCAATATTTGAGAGTAAGAATTCTGATGTGTTTAAAATGGATATTCGAACATAATTTAAACGTTTTCAGCGCATGGCAACCCAAGGTATGACTGAATAAAATACGTTTAATTTCCTATTCTAATTTTCATTTTCTTCAATCTGATACTATCAAATACCTAGGCATTGATTTGAATAAACGGCTTATGTGGAAAATGCAAATATTTGCCAAAAGGAAAGTTCTAGTATTAATATTTCGAAGTATGTATGTAGGATAAAATGCACCCCTGCACGGCAACCCTAACACGACGAACAAACATCAAACTGAACGGACGCCACAGATGTTAGAATACAATAGACATTGGAGAACGGAGTGGTGAACAGTGAGGTACATGTGAGCGATTCAATAGTGGACGTATTAAATGAACTATGTAATAGATTTACTTTTAATATAACTAATAACTTTGGAAATAATTGCTAAATAATAAAGAATTCCTACATGTATTGTACTGTTATACTGTTAAATGGTAAAAACCCTTTTAGTGGACAACAAACTTATCCTTTACAAATCTGTGCTCAAACCAGTCTGGACTTATGGAATCCAACTGTGCACCTGGGCACAACTGGAGAAGGTATCAAATTTAAATAAATGTAGAAATTCTGCAGCGTTTCCAGTCTAAGGATGCGTAGAGTACCCTGGTAAATGCTCTATGACAAAAGGGCGCATTTAATGGGACTTAAAAATCATTTTCATAAAAGAGGAAATACAATATTCAATGAGCAAATACTGAATCACCATCGCTTAGATCCAATGATCTGTCCTCTATTCCCATGTGACCATTGCATGTCCTTTTAAGATTGCAAAGAAAACCACGGATCTAGCCCATCGAAGAGCTACCTGTAGAATGTTAAATTTGTTTACCAGAAAGGATGGTTGGTTGGTTGGTTAATTAAAGTGGTGATTCTTCCAGAATCCAACTAGCGCTTCCGAACCATTTTGTTGCCACATCCTCGTTACCAACTTGTTTAACGGTTATTTACAGCAAGACTATATCCAGTCCGTGCGGTTTGAGAACCTTATTAGGTTGTTGACGTCTAAGTCAGACAGTTGTTCGAGATTCTCGAACAGCGGTCGGCCCAGGGTTAACATTCTGTCCTTCCATAGGGCAGGGCATTCACAGAGGAAATGGAAGATTGTCTCATTTTTCTCCGGTTGTTTGCAACTGTGACAATATGTGTTGAAAGGGTTGCCGATTTTGACTGATTGTTCCCCGACAGACCAGAAGCCAGTTTCCATAACGTTCTGCTAATTTTGCATTTCGTCTGGTCTCTCCAGTTCCCTCCTACCAGATCATCTGCTTTTTCGTTACCTTCAATATTCCGATGACCCGGGACCCTGATTAAGGTAACATTATGGTTTTCACTCAAGGTGGAAAGGTCATTCCTACTTTGTTCCACCACCATAGAGTTTGTAGTAGCTGAATCCAGTGCCTAGATTGCAGCTATGCTGTCCGAAAGAAAGCGATATTGCCCTTAGTAGCCTACAAGCTTCTTCAATTGCCAGTACTTCCGCCTGGAAGGCACTGCAGGCATTGGGGAGATGCACAAATTGTTCACTTTTAAGTCTGTGAGAATATATACCGGCTCCAATACCGCAGCCCATTTTACTGCCATTCGTATAGACTATAGCGTCGAAATTGTTTAGAGATAATCCCTAATTCCATTCTTCCTTAGATGAAAAGAGAGAAAAATTCCTATTGAATGTTATCATCGGGACGATGTAGTCAGTTCTCACCGAGATTAACTGATTTTGTCGCAATAATAGACTAGCATGACCATCAATTTTTTCTCTCCAGCGACCCGCTTCATTTAACCTAAAGGCACTCATTGTTGCCGTCTTCTTAATATGTAGGTCTATTGGAATAACGTGTGTCAGTGCATCGAGAGCCTCTCACCGACCGTTATTACACAGGCTGATATTTATATTCTGCCGAGTAATATGGTATTGTACTCTCTCCCTAGAGCTTTCCACCAAACTACCGAACCATACGATAAAATGGGTCGTATAACCGTCTTATGCAACCATAATGTATGCTTCTTTCAAGCATGCGTTTACAGGCATATAAAGCAATTTCTGCCTTCCTTACCCGTTCCTCAACATTTAATTTCCAGCTTAGTTTGGAGTCCAGAATTACCCCTAAGTACTTTGCGCTGGGTGATAGTGAGAGAGTTTTCCCGTTAATATTTGGTAGGGTAAAAATTGGTACCTTATGTCTGGTGGTGAAAAGCATAAGTTCTGTGTTACGCGGGTTTAACCCTAGGCCACAGCCTATGGCCCATGAGTTAAGCTCGCCTAACGCCCTTTGGATGATCCCACTGATCTCATTAGGATACAGTCTTGACGTCATTAACACCGCATCATCAGCGTACGCCACCGCTGAAAGATTTTTGTGCGCAAATTGTTGTTGATTCTAGTAATATGCACGTCGAAGTTGAGGCACGCTTTGGTAGCGTCAATAGACTCATAGAAACCGAAGAATCTGAGCGTCATGCGAGCGCTTACTGTCCAGGAATTTATAAACTAATCACAAAACTGCTTGGAGCTAAGTTCCTAGATTTCTCAGTTTCAAGGAAAGAATTTTCTGTACTCCTAAACTCTATCTGTTAGTTTAGTTAGACTTAAGTTGTAATTTAATTCCGCATATAATTCCCTTTCCTTTAGTTTTAATAGTTAGTGTGAAATCATGTTTTCCAAACATCGTAAAATTAATAAATAAATAAACTATTTGCATAAAATAATTACGCCTATTTAAATTCCATCGAAAATACTAGAACGTTGAAAATTGTTTACCTTACCTAATAATATAGGCAACTCTGTAATCAATAGCGTCAATGTACCCGGAGGCAGCTGAAAATTTCTAAAACAAAAAAAACAAAAAAATGGCTTTCACCATAAAAAGTTTCATAAAAGCCGTTATCCTATTAATAAATGAAAGCGGCGGTAAGCAGCTTATTAGTAGCCACCACAGTCCATATATAATAAATAGCGACATGGCAGGACCCCATGGCGTATGCGGTGGCCAAATGGTCATAAAAGCGCTCCCCATATTTGACCACTGGCTGCACGCATATACGCATATTTATATGCATTAGATTTTAATTGGTTTTTTTTAACTATTATATGAAAAATGCATGCGAACTAGTTTTATCGAAATAGTACATGGTGCGCTAATTAAAATTTGCTAAGGGAATCATTGAAGGACGTCAACAATGTGTAATATTCTTTGTTTTTTTTTATTAGGTTTCAATATTTTTCTATTATCTTACTAAATGATACTTTAGGTTAGAGTGTGCGGTGCTTAACAATAAGCTTCACATTTTAGGATTTTCTTCTTAAGTAACAACCTGATTTATTTGGTAGCGTCACGAAAAGGAGGAGAAGTAAGAGAATAGTACAACAATGATAGATCGGATTTTTATGATGGAAAATATAAGGCATGCCAAGTCTTCGAAAGGTGCTGTTGCCATCTGGTATTAGGTTTGTTTGCTTACTAAACCATCACAGTACCTACAATATGTCTAAAAAATTCTTTCGAAGGTTCAAGAAAATTATGAGAAAATTTGTTGTAGATAGGGCTTTGAAAAGTTCGGGTCAACCTAAATATCCCATTTTTTCATATTTCGCCTGATTTTTCAGAAAAAAAAATTTACAAGGTGATTAATTTTGCCCCACCTACTGTCAAACTTCCATAACTCGGACTTCTAAAACTAGATTTTTCTATAACTCAAACTAAATCGGTTGAGAATAGGTTTTAGAAAGGAATATCGACTCAATTTTAGTCCCATAACTTAAACTTTTCTACCCCGAATTTCTCTATAACTTGAATTTTGGCACATGCTTCTCTAAGTAGATGAACTTATGGGAAATCCCAAATTATGTGCTTCCTTAGTTTTTCAGTGTATTCGGAAAAGTACTTACGTATTTGAAAAGCGTGATGTTTCTTCTTTGTATAACGTTTGACCATCAGTTTAATGGCAAGTTTTTCTACAAACCGCGGAATTATTAGGCCTTATCGCAAAGGATTCGGATTTGAGCGGAATGGATAGTGATGATGAAGGTAGAGTGGAGGGAATCATTTATGTTTGCAAAGGAATGACACTACCATGGAGGATCCCTGTAAGGCTTTAAGCAAATTAGCGTCTCTTTTTAATAAAAACTTCGAAAGGGATTAGGATTTTTGTCAATAATTTCTTATTATTTTAATGCATTCTAACTTATGTTTGCAGTTAAAAAAAGAGGTTGTCTGCAAAGTCGGTTTACTGACGATAGCTTAACGTGACAACGTCATAAGAAAATACTGATGTAATGGTTGCATTTTTCAAAAGAAAATCTTAATTTTATTTGTTTGATAGATATTTTGTATGGATATAGTGAAGGCGGTAAATGGAATCGCATCAAATGGAATTGATCAAGTTACATTTACACAAACGTGAAAAATGACGAAACATTTATCAAATTCATGAAAGATATGTTCAATTTCGATGGTGCATCAGACGTTAATATTATTATTATTATTAGAAGGCCATTACGCACTGCGACCAGAGCTGATCTATTGTGAAAGGCCTATTTTGTAACCCTAGAATTTTAGGCTTTTTAAAAATTTTAGCACAATTTTGGGTTTGTTGTTCCAAAGATTGCATGGAGATACTACGATACCACCAAGGCGATTAAGTCTCTGTCTGCCCAACGCAGGACATTCACAAATCACATGTTCTGAGCTTTCTATGTCCATTTTGCAAAAGGGGCAGACATTGATGTCAGATAGACCAACATTATTTAGATGATACCTCAGGCTGCAGTGACCTATAAGATATCCTATTAAAAGACGCAGATTTACTCTGTTTAGTGAGAGAAGTTTGTCAGATATTCCTTTGTTGGGACTTAGGAGTAGTTTGGCTTGACGCTGACTGGCACAGTTTACCCAGTGTGCAGCTAATTTTCTTTCTTCCCATTTCCTAAGGAATTCATTAATGTGGCCTTTTGTCAGTCCACAGAAAGGCTCAGGACCAGTAAGTTGCATATTTGCTCCTTGTTTTGCAAGGTCATCAGCCATTTCTTTTCACTCATGTCCTTCATGTCCCGGAATCCAGACTAGTGTTACTATGTTGGGGTTTCCTAACGTGTTGAGAAGGTTTAGGCAATCGTTTACCAATTTAGAGGTGATAGTTGTTGATAGAAGGGCTTTTAGAGCCGCTTGGCTATCTGAAAGTATGTAGATGTGAGAACTTCTCATTTTCCTGCTAAGGCATTCTCTCACACATATTTCAATGGCATGTATTTCTGCCTGGAATATTGTTGGGTAGAGTCCCATCGGAATCGATTTTTAGAATTTAGGCCCATTGATTCCTGCCCCTGTTCTACCATTTTCCAATTTGGACCCATCAGCAAACCATAGCCGGGAGCCAGGTTTGAAAGTGATAGAGTTAGTTCTCCAGTCTGTTCGTTCATTAATTATAGCTTGGAAGTTCCTGAAGAGTATTGGTTTGGGTGATAGTATATCATCTCTATGAAGAATGAGACTATGTAGGAAGTCTTCCAAGATCTTTAAATGTCCTTTCATATCCCCACTTTTAAGTTCAGATATACCTTTTAATCTTAAGGCACTCGAGCGAGCTTCCCTTTCAATTAGAATTGGAAGCTGTGGTATGTTCAGGAGCACACCCCATGTATTCGTGGGGCATGTTTTCATATCCCCTGTAATACCAACACATATCAGGCGATGCAGTTTGTTTAATTCGTTTGCTGCCTTTCTTTGCTTGACCGTGGGCCACCATGCTAAGGATGCATAAGTGACTATGGGTTTCACAACTGTGGTGAATGTCCAGAAGGTCATTCTAGGGTTCAGTCCCCATGTCTTACCAAAAAGCCTTGTACAAGCAAAGAATGCCCTTGGGGCTTTTGAAGTAACTCTCTCAATATGGGAATTCCACGTAAGCGTTTTGTCAAGACTAACGCCAAGATAGTTCGCTTCTGTCGAGAGTTGAAGTGTTGTTCCATTAAGGGTCGGACATTTGAGATTTATGATCCTTCTCCTAGTAATCGATACAAGTATTGTTTTGGATGGGTTAATGGAGAGCCCTTTTTCCGTGCACCATTTGTTTATTATTGTAAGGGCTTGCTGCATGCGATCCGAAATGGTTTCCTCATGCCAGCCTAATACATAAACTACTAGGACATCAGCGTAACCCTGAGTGTGAAATCCTAGGTTATTCAGTTTGTGGAGAAGTTCATCTATGACTAGAGTCCACAAAAGAGGAGAAAGTACGCCACCTTGAGGGCAACCTCTTGTGGCTTTAATAGATTTGATTGTTCCTCCTAGTTCGGTGCTGATCGTCCTAGATTTCAATTAATTTCATAAGTCAACAACACTAAGAGGCACCATCATCGATTTGACTTTTTCAAGATACATTACCCTCGAAACACTCCCTTTCATTTCCTACTTTTCCTATCATCGTCTATTCTCAACAGAGAAATGGTTCATTACCAAGCACACAGGAAGAAGGCATATGCAAATACAAATATCTGAATTTATATATTATACAAATGCGCATATACATACATATATATGCTCTCTCAAGTAGGAGAGAGCCAGATGTCGATCATTGCCGAACGCGGGGGCCGATTGTGCCTCTTTGTCGTTCGTTCCGCGTTCTCGCTTGCAGTTCAAGCAAGGTAACGACGCACTCTTTGATGCGTGCAGCCGGCTACATCGAATTATAAGACGTTATCGCCTCAAAAAAGTAATATTATTCTATAGTTCGATGTGTCTATAAGTCAAATATTTTCACTGGATTATAGTGATTCGAGGTGAAGAAGTTTGACTGCATTTGTAATTTTTGCAAATGGCGTCGTACTTCAATCATATTTCACACTTGTAAACTACAGTTTGTGCAGTTTGTAACACTTATGAAGCTGCAATATACAAACAGACATACAAGTAACGGTCAAAGTAAAGATTTCCATCACTCAGAGTGAGGAGTTTGAATATTGCAGTTTCATTTTTTGGTATATAGTAAAAAAGTGATTCAAAAACCAAATTGGATTATTAATTTTGCGCTACTTTGTATATACATATATGAATAGATCCTGCTCAAATTTTGCAAGCGTGAATGAAATGTTTTTATTTTACAAGGAATTGAGTTATGCCATTCAAACCAAAAACTCGACCTTTTTGTTCAAAATTCTACTAAATTTAAAATGTTTGCCTTCGTCTAAGAATGAGATACAGCCCGCGATAAACGTACATCAAATTTTTAACCACTTGTGATACATTTATTTTTTTTAGTATTCATTTAGTTCTAATTTTTTTTAATTTTAACCAGTTTTGACAAAGATGTTATTTCTTAAGTGAATGTTAAAGCTAATTTTTTATTTTTATATTATTTGTTTTAAGCTAATCCAGTTTTGATAAAATTATTATTTTTTTAATGTTCATTTAATTTCAATTTAATTTTTTTATTTTAATCAATTTTGATACAATTTTTTATTTTTTTTTGTTCTGATATTCACTTAATTTTTAATTGTGTTAATTTTAACCAGTTGTGATGAAATTATATATTTTTTTTTAGTGCTCACTTTTTTTTTGTGTCGGGACACACTAGCAAGTACAGCACTGAGACAACATTAAGTCCGTTGTATTGTACGCGGATTCCCTTTTTAGTTTCCTTTGCATCTACCTGACCACCAAAGAAATCTGAGCAGATCCTTTGATGCCAAGGAGCCACTTAGCACTTTAGTGCTAAAGACCTCAAGCCTGGTTCGAGCGAAGACCGGGAAGTTGCACAAAAAGTGTTCCGCCGTCTTATCCTTCTCTCCACGTTTTGGGCAGAGTGCACTATCTGAGACGCCCAATTATTCCATGTGCTTCGCTCATAGAAAATGGCCCGTCATCAGTCCAACCAGCTGCCTACAGTCCCTTCTCCTTAATGACAGTAGGATGTGCAACAGTCGGGAGGACATGACAGGTAATATCAGTTTTGTCCATCTGCAGCCTCTCTCAACCAGCCAGGCTCGCTTGTGGGTTAAGGGTTAAAGTAATTTGTTTGCTAACCGTGGTTTTGATGGCTGCAGAAGGGAATGGCAGATATACTCACTAAATTTTTATTTTATTGTATATTTTATTTGTTTTAATTTTAAACAGTTTTGATAAAATTCCGCTTTTTTATTGTTTTTTATATTACTTAAAAAAAAGTAAAAAACTGTATAGTTTCGTTCTTTATCAGAATTTCGTTCGTTTTTTATTTCTATCCTTTGTTACCTTCCTACCTTAATTTTCTGTCTCATGGTTTCACAATGAATGGTTTTCTTGCTAATTGTTTAAAGGTTACATAAGACCTTGAGACGGTTGAACTTCAAACCATTTTCAATCATTCAACGGGTACATTGAACTACAAGTTAACACAACCGATCGAATATTTTCGACGTAAGGCGACACTATTTCGTTGTACTTTTGTGGTGTACGGCGATACGAAATCGAAATTATGGTAGTCGAGTCACCAGTTGGAAAGAGCAATTAATGATGGCGCTTATTTAGCAATTGCTAAGGCTATTTAATAGTTCTATTCATCAGATTGAAGTGGATCACCCGGTATTTGTCTATAAAAAAAAACCTCATACTTCAATTCAAATATAATTTATATTGACAGTAGGCAATGCTTCGTCAAGCAAAACCGTCTCCAGGTTCTTCGAAAACCTGCCTTGCCTTGATAATATCTGGTCTAGTAAATTCAGGTTAAAGATTCGGAAGTATCTAAAGTTTCGTCTCTTAAAGTCATGTGCCAGTTATACTCTTCACTCAGGTCAAGCAATAAAAAGCAGGTTCCACCACTGGCTGTGTGGAGAACCATGGAATTGGTATAAGTTCTCAGTCATAGAATATCCACAGAAAATTATGCCGCGTACGACGTAATTGAGTTAATAGTAAAGTGTTTTCAAATAACAGGTGTTACAGGTGAATGGATTGCGCTATCGAGAGATAGCGATTTTTTTATGGCTGGAATTGGTTGGTATTGATCTGGACAACGCTTATTTTCAACAAGACGGCGATACGTATCACACACATTTAACACCTTGTGATTTTTTTCTTTGGGGCCACGTGAAAGAGAAGGTCTAGACAACAGCCCAGGGCCGATTCAAGACCTCAAAGATGGAATTCGTGAGGCTATCGAGGACATAGGGCAGCCACTTTGCAATTCGGTTATGGAAAATTTCATGAAAAGGATATTGTCCTGTAATCGTGGTCGTGGTGGTCATCCGATCATTTATATTAAAAAATAGAGCATTTTTTGAATATCAAAATAACACCTCTTATTGGAAAACCCTTTAGTAAGCAGGGACCAGGCTGCAAGCTCTGACTCACTCATTGCAAGCTCAAATAGACGTAGAAAGTGAGAATAGGAATCATATATTATAATTTCTTATATCACTTATAATTTTACTATCTGAATTTAAAATAAAACTTCTATTTTTACTTCAATTGTATTTCATGTATTTGTAGATAGTTAATAATGAATAGCTAAATATTACCCATCTTAAGGAATTGCTTGCATGTGCATGCATACATTTCTACTCACCCAATATGATGATGAGGCACACAAAGATGGCACCCAGCGCTCCCATACTCAGCTTAAGGCGTTGACTTTCTTGCACCAATTCACAGTTCTCACCCCAATAGCCTTCTGGACATATACAGCGATAGCGAAGGCGTGGCTCGAGGTTAATGCAAGTCGCTCCATTGAGGCAGGGCAAATCGAGACATTCGTTGCGATCGACGCATCCTTTCGTATCGGCGGACATAATGCGACCCTCGCTACAACTAAGTGGGGAAAAGAAAAGAAGTGATATGAAATTGTATATGAAAGTATTTCTTGATTTATTACATATCAGTTATGAAGGGAAATAAGATGTACAGGGTGTCCGGTGACAGAGTTGGGAATTAAAAGCTCAACTTAAAAAACTTATTATTAATGATAAAAGTTAATTTCAATAACTAAATGGTCTTGCAGCAGTGACGCCTAGATGTAACTAGTGAATAATTTCTAGACGGTACATCTTTTATTTACATCATTTTTGATAACTGTGAAGTTGACAGATGTATAATTTAGTGGGCGGCCGCCGTAGCTGAATGGGTTGGTGCGTGATTACCATTCGGAATTCACAGAGAGGTCGCTGGTTCGAATCTCGGTGAAAGCAACATTAATAAAAACATTTTTCTAATAGCGGTCGCCCCTTGGCAGGCAATGGCAAACCTCCGAGTGTATTTCTGCTATGAAAAAGATCCTCATAAAAATATCTGCCGTTCGGAGTCGGCTTGAAACTGTAGGTCCCTCCATTTGTGGAACAACATCAAGACGCACACCACAAATAGGAGGAGGAGCTCGGCCAAACACCTAACAGAAGTGTACATGCAAATTATTTATTTTTTTATAATTTAGTGGAATAGAACAACGGATTAAAATTATTGAAACTTATTATGAAAATCATTCAATCATTCAAATGAGTCGAAAATTTAAAGTTTGGTGACAAAATTTCAAGAAACTGCTTCTTCTGAGAATAGAAAATGGACTGGCAGCCCAACAACTGGACGTTCTATTGATAATATTGTCACTGCGCGCAAAGTATTGCTGAATTAGGCATTCATGAATCGGCTGTTTGGCGGATTTTGCTTCTTTAAGTACTCATGGTGGGCAACTATTTGAAGTAGTTTTTGACATATAATTCTTAAGAGCCGTATTTTGAACAAAAATAGTAGAAGCAGAAAGAATCTAAATTTTTTCCTGTTTTATTTTACTAATGTAGGCAAAAAGTAAGGTGAATTTATTTTTCAAACTTGGTGGGATTAAAATTTCGTTCTAGTTATATTTTTCATGAGTTGGCAGCACTGTTAATAACATCTGGGCCAACTTTCATGTGAATGTCATTATCGGTAATATATTTACGCGTGTGTTTACCAAACGACCAAGAGTGCATTTTTCGATTTTTACAATGTCTGATTTGATTGAGCAGAGAAGTTGCATCAAATTTTGTTTGCGGAATGAAATTTCGGCTGCGGAAACGTTTAGCATGTTGCAGAAGGCATTTGGTGATTCGACCATGTCGCAGAAAAATGTTTATAAGTGGCACAAAGACTTCAAAGAGGGTCGAGAACGTGTTGATGACTTGGAGCGCTCCGGACGACCATCGACGTCAACAGATGACCAACACGTCAATAAAGTGAAGGAGTTAGTGCTCAAAAGTCGTCGGTTGACTGTTAAAGACCTTACTGATATGACCGGAATATGAGAAGGATCTGTGAAAACCATTTTGAAAGACCATTTGGGCCTACGAAAAGTCAAATCTCGTTTGGTACCGAAAACTCTCAATTTCTTGGAAAAAAGTCATCGCGTTGATGTGTGTGAAACAGTGCTCTCAGACGATCAGGACAAGCTCAAATGCATCATTACGGGAGATGAGACTTGGATTTATGCTTACGACCCTGAAACAACCGACCAATCAAGCGAATATCGTGCTAAGGGCGAGGCCAGACCGAAAAGAGCACGTCAAAGTCGTTCACAAATAAAGGTCATGATGACAGTTTTTTTCGATTTTCGTGGTGTGGTGCACTATGAATTCCTTCCACCTGGCCAAACTGTTAAGAAGGAATATTATTTGAGCGTGATGTGTCGTTTACGTGAAGCAATTCGTCTAAAAAGACCAGAATTATGGGCCAACAACTCTTGGTTTTTGCATCACGATAATGCACCGTCTCACACTGCACTCGTTCTTCGTGACCATTTCGCCAAAAATTCCTCGCATATCGTTCCGCAACCACCGTATTCGCCTGATTTGGCTCCGTGTGACTTCTGGTTATTTCCCAAAACTCAAGAGACCACTCCGGGGAACGCGTTTCGAGTCGATTGAGGAGATAAAAGCTGAATCGAAGAAGGTGCTGATGGCTATACCGGAAATGTACTATTTGGAATGTTTCGGGGATTAGAAAAATCGTTGGCATAAGTGTATTTCATCGAGAGGAGATTATTTTGAAAAAAGATGATAGGGGTAATATGAGGAGACCTAGGTGGCCAGACTATGTTACCGAAACGGCTTATCAGTTTGTTGGGGAACAAATCATGCAGTGTTGTCATGGTCTCTCTGTTCGTATGCGTGGTGGCGCCATCTTGCTGAAACCATGTATATGTACTGAGGTAGGGATGTTCTCTCATTCTTGGTAGAAAATAATATGTAGTTCAGCATACCGCGATAAGAGACACCATCAGCAGAAATTGCTTGTTGATGAGCACAAATAGCCGTAATTTTGCTTATTTACTTTTCCATTTAAATGAAAATGCGCTTCTTCACTCCGTACGAAATTGCTCCAACATTGTCTTGTAATCGTTGGATTAAACGCTTGCACGATTTTAGTTTTGAAGGTGGGAAGTCTAAGGCAATCGTTTTTGGAAGTCCTAGAATAGTTGCTCTCTGACTCCGTAAGGACTAACGAGGATTATCGTGTACATTTATAGCGACGAGTTCAATATTTTAATTTGCACTCGATGTTCGGCTAGACCCCGGTAGTGAGCTGTTTGCCATTGCATTTTTTGTCCGAAATCTTCGCACCTATCAAGGAATCAAATCTTCACTTGGTGCATAACATAAATTCCAAATATTGCAAAGGGAACGAAATCTACGATTAGCAGATGCACACGAGACATTGGCCTTTAAAATACGTTTCGATTGCGAACGCACGTTGCTCACCCGTTTACTAGGACATCTGAACTAAATAACCCGCGAAGTTCATTCGGAGCCCTTCTTGCTCATACGCTTAGCGTTTAGGGAGAAGCTTTTATGTATAACCTAATTCTGCCACCGACCATCCTGCGTATAAGAAAACTATTTTGGAATTTTTTTTTGCTCATTTCTAAACCTATCAAAATAAGAAAAAATTAAGATATAAGGAAAAAAATCTTCAAATTAATACAAAAGTTATTCACGTGAGAATAGAAATACTCCTTTTTGCATTCCCTTTACTTGAGTAAAGTTTAACAAGTGGCCAACACAGAGCTGATATTTATGATATCATTAGTTGCTTTTCCTGGTAACAAATTATTTGGGGTAGTAAATTTTAATAAAAAAACTACATTTTAATAAAAAAATTGCAGGTGCAGTAAGGATAAAATAGTAGGTATCAAATTTGAAACATATATAAATTATATTTTTCAAAAGGTGTGGAAGTAAATTTGATGTCAGCAAATTATTATTGCTGATAATAAAAATTGATTGAACTGAACAGAAAAAATACAACAGAGTAGAAATAAAAATAAAATTCATCAGTATTCCTCTGTAGTAGCAGAAAGTGCAAGAAGACAATAAACAAGGATGAAATAATGAGTGCTGACAGCTTTCTCTCTCAATAGACTTTATTTTATGCCACAGAAAAACAAAAATTGTACATTTGACCAATCAAAAAAAATCAACAGTAAACGAGTGTTGAATACAAGCGCATGAATTCTTCACTTTTTTTACACAATACCTAGATTTGTATCGCTCGAAAACAGGCCCCGCAATTCAAGTATCATACTTATAGAATTTTTGGAATTGTATATTCGTTTTCGCATTTTCTGCATCATTAGCGACTGATTTATGCAATTTGACGTGCAACGAACGTTTGCCTACCCTGGGAGTTGGCAACGTAAACTGAGCATCCGAAAATGTTTCGGTTGGCAAGTATTTGCAAAACCAATAAAGTGAAGTGAGTACCAGTACAACATTAACAACAAAAACAACTAAAGCACAAACATACATAAACATGGTTCAAATGGTTCAATCTACCTGGTATACTAGTATGTATGTCAGTAGGAATTTATGCTCATGAATAAATTTATATGCTAAGTAGCTTGTTAATACTTACGTGCATTCATACTCATTCCACAGGTCCACACAATCAAATGGATCCGGACAGATTACATTCGAACATGGTCGATTTGATGGACAATTACGCTCCAGATTACGCGCCATTGTCGCCTGACCCCACTGTGTACCATTCATTGAAGGTGGCAGCGGCAAGTGTTTGCCATCCAGTCTATCAAAACCAGCAAGAAGAATAATAGCAAAGTGTAGTGGTAAGTAAAAGAGAATTTTAAATTCGTTTCGCAAATGCAGTGAGACAGGAAAATTCATTTCGTGCATACATATGTCTATTAGGGTGCGTCAATCTACATACAAAAAAAAACGAAATCACCAGAACTATAAAATTTATTATATTTTAAGAGCTTAGCCAAAATATTTCGAAAAAATATTAAGTTTCAGTTGAACTGCACCGATTTGAAAGTATTTCCAAAAATTGAGTTTCGTATAAATTAAATTAGTTTCTAAACATATTTATTGCAAAAGTCACCCTAGCTGATAGAATAGTTTAAGCTTATGCAGGCCTCACAAAAATTTTGAAAATTACACCAACAGAATCAAAATTGGAACGCGTGTAGATTAATTTTTCAAGAAACAAAAAGAATGCGAAAAAAATTTTCCAATGAGAGCTCTGAATGAATTTTCCAACGACATCTCCCACGTAAAGCATGGTCTTCGCACTTTTCCAACTTTACCTACTTTTGCTGTTTCTAAAAAAAACAAAAAAAAAATTCATTCCTCTACCCTAAAACCTTATCCTTTCCATCCAAACTCTCGCACAATAGTCAGTGCATTGTGGCTGCTAAAACAAGCAAACACAAAGAAAAACGCACAGCTACACAGTGGCGTCAGCATGAGGTAGCGGGCAATCGCGGTAATAGCGCAGACACACGAAATTTAGCTAAGTCCTCAACCAACTGTGCGATCTTTCTGCCATAAAAATGTAAAACACAGATGGCGCTCCAAGCAGTAAGAAGGCGTTGGTCCTAAGCAACGACAGGTGGGCATTCCCACTACTTAGGACTGATAGCGGTAGGCTGTCAGTAAACAAAATAGATTAACGAAACCAAAGCAAGACCGAGTCTTGTCGAGGCCCTATGCTCTCGAGAGGAGTGAAAAAGGATAAAAAAAATGAGTGAAGTTTAAATCGGTCCGGATTTAACTAAGCCCTTAAATTTTTTTCTCAAACCTATTTTTTGAGCACTCGAAAATTCTCGGAACTCTTCCTTGCAAATAATTTTTTCGCACTAATCTCAAGATTGGGCCATAGGGTTACAAAAATATGAGTGGGATAATATTAATAATTGTGACCCCCAGGTTCACTGGCTATCTTTACTAATGGCCCTACAATAAATAATAGGATTGAAAGTGGTTTCCGCTCAGAAGTACTGCAGCTAAACCTAACACTACGTCTATCTGATTGCTGAAACTGCTGCAGCATCTTTCAAGCTGAGTTAATCACTATAAAAGAGGCTGCGTTGTATGCCAGAGAGCCGTTCGTCGCAGCACAACCGATCAACCCATCTACATACAACAGGCGGTCAGTCTGCCAAATATCTCTGCAGTGCCAAAGCACTTCCACCAAAGTGACGACCAAATGTACAACTATTCTAAATGAGCTGGCTAAGCGGTGTACCACGAACTTTGTCTGGGTTTCCGAACACAGAGATATTCTTGGAAAATCCATAGCAGATGAGCCGGCTAGGCGGGGAATAGATTTTAAATTGGTAAATTCTGCTCAACATGCGGGCATCCATTTATCCTCAAGCGAGCACTCGATCAGGTCGATCTACATCACGCAATCCAACAGTAAATGGAGCACGAAGTTCACTTGTCAGGTAAAGAGACAAGACTGGCCTAGAAGGAATAAACATAGAAATTGCTCACTCATCTATCTAGACCGGCCTGCTATTAGTTTTATTGGTACAGTGATTGATATCATCGGAAAGGTATGTGGTTTCCCCTTAAAAGACTTCTGTTGCAGCTGCAGAAAAGAGGAGGTGGTAGAGAGCATTGAGCACTACCTCTACCACTATACTGCTTTTGCCAGAATATGATATCGCTGCCTAAACTCTTACTTCTTTGGATCCCTGGACGACTTGGAATCGGCAGTCATCCACAATATTTTACCGTTTATCCAAAAGAGGAAGTGGCTTCATCAAATTAGGAATTAGAGGGGGAACTTAAGTCCAAACTAGTGATTTTTTAATGAGCCACCCAGACTCGCATAACTGGACGACCATTGCACCCCTATGAAGAGGGCCAATCACCGAATTTAACGGAGCCTAACCTATCTAGCAAAAGTAAAAGTCAAAATCCACATAAAAATATCTTCGTATTTTGATTCCGTTGATAAAATTTTTAGATATTTTTATGCATACTTTTTTGCTTAAACTCTTCTATTATATTTTCTGAGATTGGAGGCACTTTCAAATCTATCCAGTTCACTTTAAAATTAATCCTTCCAAAGTAGATATTTCCTGCAGAGGCTTTAAAATTTGCACTATAAGTTTTATAGTTCCGACTGCAACTCATTTTGGTGAGACACCCTAGTATATTTGCATGCCAGTAAGATTAATAGGAAAATAATCACTCTAAGTGTAACTGCGAAATTTCCGTTAGTTCCCTAGGCTTTTACCCAACATTCCAATGTAGATGCACATTTCAACTGCATCACAATACAATTGTGCCGTTCACATGCAGGTAACACTCCTTTATAATCTCTACCAATGCACTAATAATCTTCTTACGAAATTTAATTATCATCATAAACACACTCACCTGATATCATCCAGACAGCTCCTTTGAAAATCCGATTGTACTTCAAAGGTTTTTACGCCCGTATACTCCGCTTTGCCGCCCGCATATACGCCCTCTTGCTTATCGATAGAGAGCCACTGATGCCCGGCAAAATTGTATGTTTCATTGTAGCGCCGACCCTCGCCACCATCCAACTCCAACATAGCTGCTGAACCATAACGATTCACACGCACCACATGCCATTGTCCATCATTGACTGCTATGTCATTCAGTTGCAGTCGCTTTTCTTCGGTGCGCAGCGAATTTAAATTAAACCGCAACTGTAAGTGGCCACGGCTGAGTTCGAGTATCGCGTATTCACGTTGATGTTGATCGCTAACACGAAACAGTTCCCCCTGTTGCTCGCGTGTACGAAACCTTAACTGTAGTTGCGTGCTAAAGCGATCCGGCTCAAAGCTGAGTGCGAACTTAACATAACTTTGCGGCTTAAATGTGGTAGGTATGGTGGGTAGATTGCAGGTGGGTCCCGTCCAGCCGGGTCGGCAATAGCATTTGGCTTGTACTAGGCTCGCAACGCAATTACCCTGCTCCCAGCAACGTGCTGTGTGCTCGGTTTTTAAGCAGACTTCGTCTGTTTGCGGACAGGAGGGATAGCTATTGCGCGCCAATGCTGGAAATGCTAGATCGTAGTGTTCCGAGTTGTGTATGAGATTGCGTATGCAGCCATCGAAGCCCTTAGACGTGAAGGCATACTGCCAGTGATAGAGCGTTTGATCGAAGTGTTGCCGATACAGACCGCCTAACTGTAGTGGTACATTCAAATTCAGCGTCTCACTAAAAGGTGGTATTAGACCACGCGCTTGGCAGGAGTTGTCATCGAATTCGGGTGCCGAGCCATCTTCCAGCTCAAACACTTCTGCGCTGCGACAAAAATCAATCACCATGCGCACATTCTCGCTATCCCAGAACACATCCAGCCGATGCCAAATGCCATCGTCAAGCGTTTTTTTCGTTTTCACACGCAACTCCAAAGAGCCAGAGCCGAAGTCGATGAGCAGACGTGGATAACCCTGCTCCAGCTCGATTGCAATGAAATCGCGCAGCAGCTGTTCGTCCGGTTTGGGTGGAACTATAGGTCCGTTGTAGAGTATAAGTCCATCCGCTTCGCTGGTAATAAATTCAAGACTAAGGTGCGATTGCTCGCACATTTGCAGCGCAGGATACCACGCCCAACCGTTGCCGCGAAAACTGCGTGTTGTCTGCTGACAGCGTGGTCCATTGTAACCCACAGGGCACGCGACACACTTTGGCCCACTGCGCGTATCCACACAACGCCCGCCATTGTAGCAGTGATGCGTGCGACATGTCTCCTCTCGGCTGAAGGTGCGCGCTTTGCAAACACACTCGGCGTTTGTGTTAAGTCGCACGCCCACCACCGCCGTTTTATTCACACTCACCGTATACGGCGTGCGATTGTGTATCTCAACATGATTGGTGCACGAGCCCTCACAGTGCTTACGCTCTTGCAAGCATTCATCAATACCCACCATAGTAATGTTAATACCCACTTCCTTTTCGATCTCGTCGCGATGCATCAGCACCACACCATTCAGACGCACTGCCTTAAAGTAGGGCTGCTGTGTGGGAGAGCGCGCAGAAAAGTGTACGTCCGTCAACAAGGGCTGCTCCGATTTTAATTGCACGCTAAATACATCAACGTAGTCACGATCCGTGTACAGTAGCTCCGCCAATTTTTCGCGAAACCTTTCAAGCTTGGAGCGTTGCAGTTTGTGCTGTGTGTAGTCCCATACGCGCACAAAGTCCTCATCACTGATGCCCGCCAGGCGCATTGAGCCCGCCTGCTGCACCGCTTCGTGAGTGATGTCGCGCACCACGACAGTCATGTTCGCCGGCACATCCACCTGACCCTGCTCCCGATCGTAGACCTTAAAGCGCAATTGATAGCGACCACGACGCGTGCCCGCACGCATCATAACGATGCCCGTGTCTGTATCCAATTTGAAACGCTGATGCTCTTGCGCCTCCCAATAGTATTTCTTGTCCGGCACATCCCAATCGTCCAAGTCGTGCACGTACACTCGCCCTATTTGCGTGTCATGCGATTGTCCTTGGTAATTGTAGACAACAACATCCTTACTGCCCGGCAGCATTTTATTATCATTCACGTCGCCTATAATGACTGTCAGAGTGCTGGTGCCTGTCATGGGCGGTGTGCCGTTGTCCTTAATTTCGATTGGTATGAGGTAGGACTTTTGTTGTTCCCGGTCGAAGGGACGCAGTGAAGAGACAATGGCTATGCCATTACCACTGTCACCGCCTGCGGATGGAATGTGTGTATACGAAATTGTTTTGTTTACACGATGACAGAAGAGCAAAGGGTCGAAGAGTTTGGTGGGCAATATGGCACGTGTTGGTATTTTGGTAGGTTATAAGAAGGCCGTCCATGGTTAATTTGGTTGATTGTAAAGCACATTTAAGTGGATTTCCGTTGAGTTTCGCATTTGTTTTGTTTTTAATGGATGGTTTGTTAATATGACGCGTAAGCCGTTGTTAACGATGTTTTTGTTTTTGTTGGATTGGGTTGCGTAGCAAGAAAAGTAAATGGAAGAGAAATATAAAAAATACGTTTCTGTCGAATAAGCAAAGTTAAGTGAATGCCTAAAGTTGAAAATGTCTTCCCTTCCTGACCCGCTTGCAGAATAGTTGCTCTAATTACTTGCTTTAATGTGTGCGTATGGAAGCCATACCGTGGAAAGACCCACCGTCAAACAAAGGTGGAGGTTCTACTCGCAAGGTATTCGGCAAGTCGCAAAACATTAAAGTTTCAGAACTTTCAATTTGGGACACACTTGTAAAGGTCGATGCTGTAATTTTTGTTCGCTTTCCTTTTTTCAATATTTTTCCATTCTATAACTTGTGTGGGTTAAGCAATTATAATGCTCTTGTATGGCATACAATTAATTCAAAGTGTGATGCATTGTAAATGAAAAATTGATAGGTTTACTAAAGTCAGACCTTTTTGGGGGAATTCAGAAAAAAAATAAGGTTCATCTGAGCAAACTCCCCTTGAGAGGGAACAAAATTGATTTCCCACATGGCGGTAAATTATTTCGGGGTAACTCTGACTAAGAGACACTATTACACTCTAAATATAGAAACATCCTCCGTTTTTAGAAACATCTACCCTATCCTGCCAGAACGAGAGCCAAAAAAATGAATAGCCAAAATTTCTGAAATCAGAATAAGAGTGATGTTTCTTGCATATTGCCTAGAATCCAATAACATTTTTCACAAAGAAAGGACATAACAGCAAACTGAAAATCAGTGACATTGGTATGTGACAAAATGTCATTTAAAAGTATGGTTTCGGTCACGATCAAAGAATAATTGCAAAATCAATGAAAAGGAGTAAAACTCTATCAAAGTACAAACTGCCTTATGTCATTTAAAAACTCAAATATCTCTCAATACTCACGTCTGTCTTGGTCCACCTTGAAACTGGCACGTATCACATCACTGGCCAAGGGATCGAGCCGAAAAGTAAATGGTCCACCATTGCCACGCGCTCGATCGTCAGCATCTGTCGCCGCTATTTCGATAATTTTGCGTGGCGATACATTCTCCGGCAACACCGGCCGATAGTCTTTCGCGAATACCGGCGCATTGTCATTTACATCTTTCACTATCACCGTCAATGTGGCAGTCGCTGTACGCGGCGTACTGCCATCATCCACAGCAAGTATTTGCACAAAATGTCGGTCGGTTTCTTCACGATCCAACGGCCGCTGCACACTAACCGCACCTTTTGGACTAATGGCAAATTGACGTTTCTTATTTGTGACGCGTACTATACGATACGTAACTCTACTATGACCCCCCTGATCGGCGTCTGTAGCACGTAATTGTTCTAGTATTGTACCCACTTTGGTGTCTTCGTAAATGGCCATTTCGATGTGGTCGCGCTCGAAGTGCGGTTCGTTGTCGTTAATGTCGCGCAATTTCACCACCACCCATGAATAGGCTACGTGATATTTATCGCTGTCATTGTCATCGCCCATATCGTTGACTTGTATGCGAAAACGAAAGCCACTGCTCTGCATTGGATCTTCGTAGTCGAGCGGTTGTGTGATTTTCAAGGAACCCGTACCGTCACTATTGCGCACCATGGCGAACTTCTCCGCGCCAAAACCACTGTTCGGCACCACTTTGTACTGAAATGAATTAGTTTCGTCCTCATCTTGCACGGTCACCGTGAGTATCGGCGTTTCAGGTATGGCTGTGCCATTCGTTTCGTCCACCTCGGTAAACCATTCATCTTTTGTGAATTGCGGTGGCATATCGTTTAGATCTTTGACCCTTATCGATGCAGTGCCAGTTCCTTTGAGAAGAAAAATAAATTTTTATAAATACAAATAAAGACATATTATAATTATACATATATACAGTATTTATACAACAACTCTTTAAATTTGCTTTTTTGAGTGTACTATATGCGTGTACTCTTACCTTTCAGTCCGCCACCGTCCATCGCTACCACTTGTATGGAGTAGTCGGGTGTGCGTTCGCGGTCCAAACAACACACAGCAGTCTTTATCACGCCCGTTTCCGGCTCGATTTCGAATATCGCCGCACCTGTCTCCTCTTCGATCACATTCTTTTCTATGGAGTAAATAAGTTTGGCATTCGTGCCCTCGTTGGGATCATCGTAATCGACGGCTGACATTGTCATCACCGACAAGCCGGCCGTGCCATTCTCTGTTATATTGCCAAAGTAAATGCCTTGCGGGAATTGTGGTGCATTGTCATTGATATCCTTTAGATTCACTTGGATATCAGCATAGCCAACCAAACCCTCGCCTCCCTCATCCTGTGCAAAGACGGTAAATCGCCATTGTGGCCTGCCATGTGGTTGATCACGGTCAAGTGGCTATTGTGGTAGATTGAAATGGCAACGATAGCGGAGGCATTAAGAAAAGGGCAAAAGAAAGAAAGAAAAAGAGAATTAGAATTAGAATGTAGTTAGGAAAAGTACATTGATGAGCGAGCAAATCTTGGGTGAGTGATGAGGTTGTGTGCTGACTGCTTGCGGATGTTTACATTTGAACAAGAGAAACAGCCTCCTAAGTATGTTTTTAAAAATATCATTGGAAAATGATATCAGCAAAATAAAGTTAAAAGCGAATGTAAGAGTGAAATTTATCGAATTTCGTTTGATGTGGATATCATTGGTTCATTTTGATGGCATTTAGCCCTAAGTGATTTACATTTCAGCCAAAAAGTTACAACAATGTCAGCTAAATTGGCACGTGTTGGTAATGCGAAGACCAGCTCGAACAGTCACAGATACAGATATTTATATGTTTGTACATGATATTCATCATGTGGGAGCGGGTCCAGAGTCAATTTTTTCTTGTCGGAAATTATTTCAATAATGTAGTTCATTCGAAAATAATGCATTTCTTTGATAATAAAGGCAACGATTGCCCTTCTCCCACTCAAAAGATACATAGAAACGTACAGAGCTGGGTCAAGAAAGGCAAGAGTTTGTTAAGCGGTGAAATCTGAAACCGTGTTTGGTAGTGGACAAAGGACAGTTGTTGGAAAAAATCCAGTTGAGTACTGAACATGCATTTATTAACTTTCGCAAACAAAGTTCAATCATTAATTATGGAGCAAACAATAAAACCATAAGTGTCATTTTAAAAACGAAGTTCCAAGCCTTGAAGCATTTTTGTAAAAAAATGTTAAGTAAGAATTACCTTTTATCGTTTTAAAATATTTTTTTTGTTTAAGAAGTATTTTTTATAATTTTTTTAGGAAATTTTTTAAGTAAGCAGAATTTTTTTTTTATTATTTATATTAGTTAATTAAAATTTTTTAATTCCAAGCCTTAATTTGAAAATAATTCGAAAAGATGAAAAATACCAAAACTAGAAAAAGTTAGGTACGTTTTTTGAAAAAAAAAACAAAATTTCGAAGATATAATTTTTAATTTTTTTGAAGCTTTTTTCAGTGAACATTTTTTTTTTATGTTTTTAAATAATTAAGTGTTTTTTAGTATATAAAAATTTAAAATTCGATCTTCGATTTGAACATACAATAATTAAAATTTTTTAATTCCATATTTTTTAATTGCCTTGATTTTAATATACTTCAAAAAGATCCAAAATACTAAAATTTGAAAAAATTCAATGCGCTTAAAAAAAAAATTTTTTATTCGAATAAAATTATTAATTTTTTTAAAAGCTTTTTTCAGTAAGCAGTATTTTTTTTTAAGTTTTTAAGTAATTAATTTTTTTCTTATATAAAATGATTTAAATTTCGAGCTTTGATTTGAACATACAATAATTAAAAAAATCAAAAATGCTGAAATTGTGAAAAATCAGACACAATTTTTTTTCGAAGACGTAGTTTTTGTTAGTTTTTAAGAAAGCAGTAATTTTTAAATTTAAAAAAAAATTTTTTGTTGTTAAAATATTTTTAATTTATAAATTTCAAAATTCTGAGCCTTGATTTGAACATAAGTAAAGAAAAATAAAAAATGTCGAAAATTGAAAAAAATCAGAACTTTTTTAGAAGATATTTTTTTCGAAGATGTTTATTTTTTTTAATTTTTTTAAACTATTTTTTAATAAGCAGTAATTTTTTAATTTCGTTTAGAATTTTTTTAGTTTTTAAATAACTTTTAATTATATTTTAATTTATAAATTTTTAAATTCCAAACCTTGATTTGAATGTAAATGGAAAATACCAACATTTTAAAAAATAAGACACATTTTTTTGGAACTTTTGTTTAATTGTTTTAGAAATTGTCTTTAAGTAATCAGTAATTTTTTTATTTTTTTTTTTCAGACATGTTTGTTTGTTTTTAAATAACTAAATATCTTTTTGTTAACTTATAAATTTTTAAATTCCAAATAAGAAAAATTAAAAAAATACCAATACCAATAAAATCAATAGTGTTTTCTAGTATGACTATTTGGATTGTAATGGTTTTAGTGGAAAATAATGAATTTGTGACTAGTTGGCAACCCGAATTTCTACTTAATTTCTTGACATGTTTCCGATCTGACTGTACTACGAACGCTATTCGACCTTCACTGCCATTTTGATCTGTTTTGTGCTGCATTCGCCGCGCCCCTTCTTTCAGCAACTTTGCCCTTAAAATTTCGAGGCTAGGCAACGAATCGCGAATCTCGACCGCTATAACGAAATTCTCGAATGACTTGGGTAAACTTGTAAGAAGAATTAAAACAAGCAAATCATCGTTTATTGTTACGCCAACTTCGGAGAGTTTATCAACAATTTCACAAAATTTCCTTATGTGGTGTACCACTGTGTCACTCTCAGGCATACTCAAGTTGGTTAGGGATTTATAAAAAGTAACTCTTCTTGCCGGACCACGCGGCTGGTGTACACTTTTCAATTTATTCCATGTTCCTTTTGAAGTCTCTGCATGTTAAATATTACATTCCTGTGACGATTTAACAGTCAGGATTATAAGTGCCAATGCCTTTTCGTCTTTAGTGTTAAACTTCTTGTCGTCACTTTTCGCTTGGCTTCCGCTGGCGATCTCCCAAAGATCTGCATTCACGAGAAGACTTTTCATTTGAACGGACCAGAAGTCGTAGTTTCCATTATCCAATTTTTCAATTTGCTGTGGTGCAGTCATGGTGGCCGTAGCCGAATGGGTTGCTTCGTGATTACCATTCGGAATTCACAGAGAGGTCGTTGGTTCAAATCTCGGTGAAAGCAAAATTAATAAAAACATTTTTCTAATAGCGTTCGCCCCTCGGCAGGCAATGGCAAACCACCGAGTGTATTTCTGCCATGAAAAAGCTCCTCATAAAAATATCTGCCGTTCGGAGTCGGCTTAAAACTGTTGGTCCCTCCATTTGTGCAACAACATCAAGACGCGCACACCACAAATAGGAGGAGGAGCTCGCCTAAACACCTAACAGAAGTGTACTCGCCAATTATTATTTTTTTTACTCATGGTGATTAACTGTCTTTTACTGCCGTATACTTCAGTCAAATTGAAGCCGTTTATCCTGAGGCCACTATACTTGGAATCTCGTTGTAATCGCTGGTTTTGGTATCATTTTGTGAGTACGAAGAATATATTTTAAAGTTTAAAAGTGTCATTCTTCATAATTTTTTTCAAAAACTTCGGGCATGGGTGTTAGCAGGGATATATGTAGGTCTGTAATGATTTGTATCCTTCTTGTTTCATGTTTTAATAAATATAATAACTACTACATATTTTAAGTCAGCCGGGAAAGCCCCAAATGATTAATTTGATTCTTAATTTTTATTTTTTTTTTTGACTGCTACAAATTTGCAGACTTAATGATAACAGAAAAGTTGCTCACTCTTGCCTTAACTTCCTATCTGAAGCTGCTCAAGTGAATATTTTGACCTCAATTTCCAGTTTGCGCAATATAAGTTACAGAAGCGTGGCATCGTAGTAAATACTGGACCAACTTTTGTTACAAAACGACTTTTTACTTGTTTTTTGAAAATGTCACTTCAAATATTAGTTAAAATACCTATATAAATTTTAAAACAAATACCACTCTTTTTGCTTATTGCATTCTTTTTTCCATTTAAATCCGACAATTGTGACATAAATGATTTTCTAGCGAGGATATCTCACGACTGCCGAATAGCAAAAAAGCAATAAAGTATTACTTCGCGCCCACTTTTCAATTACGCTGACGTACACTGACCCAGTTATTGGTTTGTGAAATGCAGCCAGGCTGGCGAGACAATGATATTTACAGTTAACAATGAGAATCGCAGACGAAACTAAAAATAAATTTGATGGAAGAAATCAAGAGTTGAATAATGAACGTTTTCGTGCAACTACAGCCAACTGAAACGTTTGTGACCCAAATGAAAAAGAAAACTTTATGAAAAAAAATAATATTAGTGATTGCGATGATATTAATAGCAATGCAGACAATTGCAATAAAAATAATTGCAAATGGTTTAAATTTTCAATTTTAATTTTACTTTTGTCTATTTCGTATTTTATTAGCGTTTTGAGAGGAAATGTTTTATGGCACAACAATCAAATAAATGTCACTGTAGATACCAGAAATATTAAACACTTTGTTTTACATATTTATTTTATTGGGCCAAACCAATTGATTTTAAGAGTCTGAGTCATAAGTAAAAAAGTAATTTTTCCAATTTTCGAAGTTACCCTCCGAAATCGAGATATGAGATTTCGAAGTTGGGGCTTTAGTAAAAAATTTTAGAATTAATGCGTGTGAACAACTAAAAAAGTAAAAACATGGCCATTATCCACGTGTTCCACCTGTTTAAATAGCATATCACTTTTTTTTTGCTAAAAATAATGTGCTATTAGTGGTCAAAATCAGGTCTTCGAAAAACTAAAATCCCTTTATTTGTTTAGTAGACGGCAAAAGTATTAAATATTTTAGTTTAATGATTTAATATGCTAATTTAAGGAGTTGATCTCTGCAGGAATTTCACAAAAAAAAAAAAAATAGTCACTAAAATCTTAAAATTGCCATTGCCTAAGAGAAATTGCCTAGAGCGAGAAAAATGTGTGAATTGGAGATTTCGGTTCGGCTCTCTCTTATGTAAAGGAGAGAAGCTGAGCCATTCCCCCAAAAAGGGATGTAAACGCCAATATGTGCATATTTTATTTGAGTCTCTTTCTAAAACACATTTTTTAAGTCGGTCGACTCATAATGTGAAAATGTCTTAAGTATATTTGGAACAGCATTTTTCATGGAAGGAAATTCCCTGTAAGCAGCCTGTGACAAAATATAATATAAAATTATATTAACGCATCAACATTTTGACAATTTTTGAATTTGAAATTTTGAAATATTCATTATTTTTATCTAAAATGTATGAGGTTAGGTTGAAGCGGTTGTCCTGTGGGACATGCTCAGGCTCATAGCCTATTGTGATGCCGTGTGAGGAGCTTTCCCTAGTTCTCCTAAAATCAGTGTGAGCTTTTCAAAAATTTTAGAATATCTCCTATTTCTGCCGAACTGAGATCTTCCAATTCGTTAAAAAATTGTCTGCCTAGAGTACCAAATCTCCGTCTGGATAGAGCACAGAAGGTGTAAGATTGTCTCTTCTTCTTCCTCATCAAGACAACTTCTACAGAAGTCATGTGCTTGCACACCCATCCTTTGCGCGTGCCTACCTATTAGACAATGTCCCGTTTTGACTGAGATCAATGTGCTAAGACTGTGTTTATTTTGGCTTAGCAGAGATTCTGTGCGTTTAGCAATGAGAGTCGGCCACAGTTGATGGGCGATTTTGTAGGTGGCTCCATTACGCCATCTTTGCTTTCCCGTTTGCTTTCCTTCCAATTTCTTCAAGGATGTTCTTCAAGCTTACATGTTTGTAAGGGTATCCCTATATCCTTATCTATGTGATTGTCAGAAAATTTAGTGCCGAGTCTCGGTAGTTCATCGGCTCTACGGTTACTCTTAATGTCGCGATGGCCAGGAACCCATATTATCCTTAGGCGAAACGACTCAGCCATCTCGTTGAGCGATGTGCGGCATTTCATGGCAACCTTGGAGGTTGTCGACTGTTTTGTGAGGGATTTTATCGCCGCCTGGCTGTCAGTGAAAATGTAGATGTCATTTCCGGATATCGCATCACATGGTACCAGTGTCGGGGCTTTCGTTATTGCCATCAGTTCGGCCAGATGCTCAGAATATACACCTCCGCCCACCCTGCTCTCGAGCTTTGAGCCATCTGTGTATACATGGATATACTCGCCCTGTCTTACATCGTCTTGTTCCCACTCTTCCCTTGAGGGTAGGAGGGTCGTGAACGATGTAATGGCAAATGTGGGCGGGAGTGCATAGTCCACCAATCGGGGAATCTCCGAAGTGCCAGCCAGGATTTTGCCGTGACCGTAGCTCTTATTTGACCACTTACTTAGAGTGTTCAGCCTTATTGCCGTGCTGCGCGCGATATATTTTGCCTGCAGATCTACCGGTAGGAAGTTTAATGTCGCATATAATGCTTTCGATGGTGGCTTGACTTGGGTTGACATCGCGCCAGTTATGAGAATAGATTCTAGTCTCTGAACCTCGTCAAGTTTTTTGATGTTCACCCCCTCCTCAAGGGCATTCCACCATATTACAATACCACAGTAGAGAATAGGCCTAACCACTGCTGTGTACAGCCAGTGTATCATTCTGGGTTCCAATCCCCATCTCTTTCCAATTAGCCTTCCGCAGGAGTACATTGCGGTCATAGCTTTACGTGCTCTGTCTGCGACTGTGAGCCCCCAATGTAGCTTCCTATCTAGTATAAGTCCTAGATATTTTGCCCTTTCTGTTACTCTCAGTGGTTTCTCTCGTTGCCTAAGGAATGCCATATAAATTCAATTTAAAAATTTCATACAAAAATTAGAAAAACTCCATTAACTTTCCCCCCAACTCCACGGTTTTTAATACGAATTTCTAAAAAGATTTTTGGTATGCAGTTTTACAGCTTATTAAATTTTAGTGCAACTTTGAGTTCGTTGTTTTTTTTTTAATTTTTTTCTTATAAGGAATAAAAAAAGGAAATTTTTCTGACGCCTGCAGCCGAAAGTTTAGGCTTTAAGACATTTTAAGGACATTTAAAAAAAACATAAATTAATACACTTCATGACATGCACAACAAAGTACTTATTTCAAAACTTTTCCACTGCAGAAGTCTACAAGAAATGATTATTTTTTTTTGCCGTTACAAACGCTAAATGGCTAGAGTATATAAGAGAGAGTTATGTATAGAGTTATATATTCAAAAATACGTGGAAAAAATATAAGAAAATATATTGCCATTCTTTCATTGTAATTTGTTAGAAAAATAATCAGTAAAAGGTTTCTGCAACTGTGTTCACGCAATGATTTCCTCAACGATATAATGAAAATAATGAAAGAGGAGGAACTGCTAAATATATGACAACCGCGCTTTTGCCTCCAACCATGAACATTTTTTTCACGGTGTATTGAAGTTTTACTGATTTGGTCTCAAATTGATCTAAATTTGTTGAAAAACCTCTTACGAAACTGCATCTCTCTTGTCTTTAAGAGCCTGCAATTAATTTATATGGCACATATTTTTGTGATACCCTTAGCTTATTTCTTACCAGTGCGGATCCCTTTAACACTTATTTTTAAAAATCTGAAAAATAAGAAATTTTTTGCTGTTGTCCAAGTGTTAAAATGTTCCAAAAAAATCATTTCGTTGAAAATTTCAGAAGGGGTCATCTCAGAAAGAAACTGTGCGCACTAACCGATAATCGTGTGAACGGTCTCTTCGAACCCCTTTACTACCTGTGCTCAATTCAGCGAGTGCTGGGGGAAAAACCCTTACTCGTGAAGTTTTCAGGTATTATTCCATACTAGAATTACATATGATTTCTAAGCAAAGATGGATCACACCGAGTTGTTTATGAACTAATCGAAAATCTTTCGTAAGTTGTCGTTGGTTAACTGGCATCATGAATCTTCATAACGCATAGTGGCCCCACGCTTCAACTTGCAGCTCTAAGAATTGAGGATTGGCGAGCTACAGGGTAGAAATCAACATAATAACTACGTTTGTGTACAGAATGCAACAGCACTTTAGTAAATTTGAAAATTATTTATTCCTTACTTAATTCCAATAATTTTTTTTATGAAAACATAGTTCATTCTCCTAAAAAACCATAAGGAATTTTACGAAACTTGAACTCTACGAAATTTAAAAATCAATGTAGCCGAGTCTCATCAAAATTTCAAATATTTTCACATGAATTTTTTAAATTGTAAAAAAGAAAATCCAATTCTCAGTATGCAGTTTTGTAGCCCATTAAATTTTGATATAAGAAAGTGCAAGCTTTAAGTAGCTTACAAATCGTCTTGATTGTTGACAATTTATTTGTAGACGGTGTTGGATTTTGTTCTTCCCCATAAAAAATATCGAGCACTCGGTAGGTGGGAAAAATTTACCAGATTTTCAACGAAAAAAATTGTCAAAAATTAACGCAATTTTTCAGCAAATTGAAACTTTCACTTCTTCACTCAAATTCAATGAACTATTAGGTGTGCAACTAAGTTTTCGCTGTTTTTTTGATGAAAATAGAACTTTATTCTGAAAAAATGGTTACAAGTGAATCATTAAAAGTATTGCCCATTGCTGGCTACTACTTTTCCCATCTTTCTGGTAGATCTTGATCCCAGTGATGGTTTTGCTTGGTTTTAATAGTTCATAATAAATAACACCTACTTGGTCCCACCAAATACATAGCATAATCTTCGCAGCGTGAATATTCGGCCGAGGCGACGACGTAGACGCATGACCGGGCAGTCCACATGACTTTCTTTTCTTTGGATTGCTGTAATGAATCCATTTTTTATCACCCTTCACGATGCGATGAAGAAAACCCTTCCTTTTTTGCGGCTGGAGCAGTTGTTCATAGGCGAAAAACGACGTTCAACATCCCTTGGTTTTAACTTATAAGGAACCAAAGTCCCATGTTTCTGAATCATTCCAAAAGCATGCAATCGCTTGGAAATGGATTGGCAAGCTCTTCTTGTGTTTGACACGGATCCTCATTGAGCAATGCCAATGCGTCAGCATCTTCGAAGGTTGTTGGCCTTCATTCACGCGGACGGTCGTCAACATTAAAATCACCGTTTTTGAAGCGACGGGACCAATCGCGGCACGTTGTTTCACTTAAAGCAGCATCTTCATAAACTTTTTGTAGCTCTCGATGCGCTACAGCCGCCATTTCGAATGAAAGAGGAAAATCCACACTTCCCGCAAATGACGATTATTCGGCGCAAAATCAGAAATTTTTACAAAACCAAAATAAAATCACTAATGTGTCGAAGCAGTTTGTTTACCATATGTCGAAGCTTGGTTAATGACGTTTAGGTTATGATAGAATCGACTAGCACACACTGCTGACGGCATCTATTGACACACAGCGGGAACTTAGTGGCGCACCTAATATAAAATTGCAACCAGAAATTTTTCAGAAAATTCAGATTAAGTGGAAATTGTGTTGGAAATTTGTTGTACAATATGATTTTAAGACCATCGCAGGCATAGTTTAGATATTTGTTGTAACTAGGTTTTAACTAGAAGTACAACTTTGTCAATGATAACACAAAAAATAATAATTTTAAATTTTACTTTAAATTAAATGTATTTTTAAATTTTGAAAGTTAGACCTGTATGGGTTTTCAGAAGAATAAAATATATTTTCATAAACAAAGTATCAAAATTAAATAAGGAACAAATAAATTGCCTATATTTATTAATAAGTCCTAGTGTTATAGTTATTTAAGGCAGATATGAGGTTTGCTTTCTCTGCGCACAATAAGCTGTGTTGCTCAATGAAAGCTTTAAAAAAGACCAGACGACAAGGCGGTGTTACATGAGCCGATCAATTGGGTGATGGTTGATGAATGTCGTTAAACACTTTTGTAACTGCACCAATGCGAGTCATAGGAGTGGATTTCACATTTTATTTACCTCGATGAATTCAGTTGTACGTTGCGCCGCACACATTTCAAATATCTTAGAAGAGTCTTATCCATACCATTATTATTATAAAGTTAAACTCAGAAAGTGCCGATGCAACAGTTAATTTTTTGGCGATGGGTATGAAAATTTACAACTTTTCACGCGGTAGGAAAAAAATAAAATTTCCATTATCTGAGTAAGACGGCTTAGAAAGCTTGTTCAGACGAATTTAGTAAATTTAATAAGGCACTTGATGCTTCCATGTATAGTACTTTATTTTATGTGGAAGATGCACTTTGCTACCGCATCCTCCTGATTTAAATTAAAGTGAAACTTTTTGGGAGGCTACCTAGGAAATTTGATTTTTTGCGTCGAACTGCAACTAACTGAACCGAGCAAAAGGAATATATTAATAATTAAATCTCAAAATAATCGGTAAATAGGAAGCAAAAATACTCAAATCAGAAGCTTAAACCCAGCCTTTGTAAATTTGAGCGCACCAGTTTCGTAGGCAATAAAGTATTCAAGTAAGAGCAGAAATATTTATTTTCAGCGAATTTAGGATATACAAAGTTTTATTCAAGTACATGATGAACTCAAATGAGCATGTGTCTGTAAGTAGCGCATATTTATAAATACTACTCATACGCCCCCATGTATGTAACGTAATTAAACGCCAATAAATTTTAAATTTGTATGTACGGGTGATCGAAAATAGCATGGCACTTGACGAGTTTCTGGTTCATTCTAAGCTGATTGCCTGTACTGCAGTTGTGTTGGCAACTAAATGGTAAAAAACTTTGGAATTTTCTAATAATAAAATACCGCTTGTCACCATCATGTTTCGCGGAAGTCACCATCAACAACCATGCGTTATTTTCAACTGCATGTGCGAGCTGTGACTGCAATGCGTACCCGAAAAAAAAAAAACATGTGAACAATTGGATGCTAACATATGTATATGCACAAGTTTATGTGTTACCAAATTTCATTGTTGGCATTTGTCAACACGCCCACAAACAAGTAAACGCAGACACAGGCGGTTGCATACATACATGAGAATACACAGGATCGAGTGCTTCGCTTGTAATACGATATGTTCTGCCAGCATGACAAACTTTTAATTTACCAATATGTGACTGTGTATGTGTGCGTGCTACTTTTCATTTATTCACATGTATGCCTTCTATTGTACGTTTTTGGCTTGCTTTGTACATTAGGGTGATCGGATTTTTCGGATATCTCTCAAAGTGGTATATGACAAATATAATTTTTATTGCAAATATTTATTATTATTGTCTATTCTATTAACTAAGAATCAAAAAAAGTCTACTTAGTCTGCGACAAATTTTAGAATGCTTACGGCAAGAACAAATTTGCAGAAAAAAGTTTCGTTATTCTCGCTTTTGTTCGTATTCCACTAAGTTTCGTAGCAAATTTCATTTCTTCACAATGGAGTGGGGAGCTGAGAAAAATCGCATTGCTGTGATTGCATTACAAAAGCCGTGGGCAAAAGTGCAAGTGAGACTTACGAATTGCCGAAAAACTTAATAATGCAAGAATTTTTGTTCACCGCACGAGCAATCGTTTTTTCCAAACGCCTGAAGTGACAGAGAAAAAAGAAGTGGTCGACCTCGCGTCGTCCGAACTAGTGGAGTACAGCTTGTGGTCAGAATAGGAGAACATGACCTGTCGAAGAACTCACACAAATTTGGAGAGCCTCAAACTATCTTTGGTTCGAGCAGCGACGTCAATGGCCTGAAAGGCCTAATCGTTTGAAGGCTTGTATAAAAGCAAATAGTGACCATTTCAAATGATTTTTTTTTAATATTTCCATGATCAAATAAAACTAAATTCATTATATTTTCATACGCCGACTTTACTTGTAACAGCCCATGAGACAATAGATTTACAATCGGAGCAGTGGATTGCCCACCAAGATCACCTTTTGACTTTTATTTGTGGGAGTATGTAAAGTCTAAGTGCTTTGTGGATAAAGCAGCTTCGATTGAGGTATTGGAAGTCAACATTACGAAAGTTATCCGACTAAGGGACCGGCCGAAATCTTCCAGGGAGTCACTCGAAATTGGTGTTTACGTATGGCCGAATTACGGCGCAGTTATGGCCGAAATTTGAAATTGATTATATAAATGTCATAAATGGTTCTACTCAGAAGTAATAAAGTTTGCTAAATCAATTTGAATTTTCGTAGTTTTATTTCAATTTAAAATCCGATACCTCCTAAATTGATCAGCCTTTATATGGTAAGTATATCAATCTTTTAAAAAGTTTGTCTTTTGAAACTTTAAATGCAAGCAACATTACTCGTTATAACCTATAGTTTGCTGTGCATATGCAATTTTTCCTGGACAACAAAGAATTAAATTTTTGCCGTACGGTGTTATATGTAAAGAAGAAAAAAATACTCGTATCAGGTCAGTCCATAAGTTCGTGCGTTTTTTAAAGGTGGTTTCAAAATTAATAAAAAAGATGTTTAAAGTATTTATTAATCAATAATATATTTTCCTTCCCTATTAACAATGTCTTCCCAACGTTTAGGCAAATTTTTAATTCCCTGCTCAAAAAATTGTTTGTCCTTGGAGCCAAAATACGCTTCGATATCACTTTTTAAAGCTTCTTTTGAGGAGTAGTTCTTGTTACTCATATGGGAATGAAGACCACGGAAGAGGTGATAATCACAAGGTGCAATACCCGAAGAGTATGGTGGATGCGGCATTAGCTTCCATCCGAGCTCGTTCAGCTTGCCTAATGTTTGCCTTGCGGTATGAGGTCTTACGTTGTCGTGGTGAAACAAAACTTTACGTCTATTCACTAAAGACGGTCGATTTGTGTTAAGCTGTGATACTTGTTCTGCTGGCTCAAGATAAGTGGTTTAAATGAATAAATAAATATCGGCGTAGCCGAATGGTTGGTGCGCGAGTTCGTGTGCCTGGGTTCGAAACTTCGTGCATGAAACACCAAATGATAGGAACAGCTTTTTCTAATAGCTGTTGGCCCTCGGCAGGAAATTACAAATCTCCGAATCTTCTGCTTTGAAAAAGCTTGTTATAGAAAATATCATCGGACGCTTGAAGACGGCATAAAATGCAGACATGAAGGCACGCACCACAAATGGGAAGAGAAGCTGGGCCAAAAACGCAATAAAATGTGTTAGTGTCAATATATACTCGTAGGGACATATTGACATTTTCGTTATCGTGTTCTTCGATTTAAGCCATACACACAATTTTTCTGGCGACAAAATATTCACAATCATAAATTGACAGGACTGGTCACTAAGAATCTAAGTGGATCTGAGCGAAAAAAATTTAGTTTATAATATATTAAAAATACCTTCTCTTTTTAATAATACTTTAATTTTTCTTGCACCTCATATTCCATATCCACTACATTGAACATTCTGGCTGAATGTTATTTAACCACAAACTTTCTTGCTTACGTTTGCCGTTCTACAATATTTCATGGAAAAATCGAGACATTCAGGTATTTATTTTCCTAATATTAAAAACAAACCACCCTAATATACATATATATATATTTATTTAGTTATTTTTTTGTTAGTGTTTGTTCAAATGTAATTTGTGTCGCTAAGAGTTGCAAAACTTTTGTGATTTCACTTTCAAGTTTGTCAATCGAGTTGAAAATTTTCCTTTTGGAAAATTGCTGACGAAAATCATGGTAAATTTGACGCACAGAAGCGAAGTCATAGAAAAAGCGTTTAATTAGTAATTTTATTCAACACTTGGCGCTATATTTGCCCACCGGTATTAGTTTTGGGGGTTTCGCTACAAGACGTGAGGCCACCGCTGGGCATTTTCCAATTAATTATGTGAGACCGTGCGACTATTCAAGGCCATGTGTAAAATAGTTGGTTATGCGTATACAGGTTGATAGTGTTGTGCCATGGTATACCAGAAAGTATGTGAATCGGACTGATGCGAAACCAAAGGTGTCTATGTAAATGACTTCACACCAAAACTTCTCCAAATTCTATCGATCACGGTGCTCACATTGTGTTGCATTAATGCGATAGAGTCTCAGAAAGCGTAAAAAATGGGGCGTTTCTTAAATCTAATATAGTACATATTTATTTAACGAGATACCCAGATATTTTATATTTTCACGCACCTAAGACAAAAAAATTTGGAACAAAAGAGGGTGCAACGACTAAGCTCGAAATCATATCATATCTATAGTAAAATCAACGGAGGATCTAAGCGAAATTTGTTTAAAAGATCATTGATGTAGCAGCATTGTCTTCGAATATAATTTATCTGAAACATAATTCCGAGCATACATACTGACCATGGCAGAATATTTATAAAAAAATTATGTTTTGAGTTATACAAAGAAAGTATGGAACTGTTATGTAATCTATGATAATTGCAAAACCTTTTTTGCGATCAGCTTTTCGAGGGGTGTTAAATGCAGCCGAAAACTTCATGCCCACAAAATCGGGACTAAACTGGCCGTAAAGCAGTACTGGCAAGTTGGCTTTGGAAACAGAGCAATAATATTAAATTTAGCAGTCTCTCAAGCTTCCGGTTCTCCAAGGTGAATGGCAAATCTCCAAGTCCATTTCTTATAAGTAAAATCTACTCACAAAAATCAGCTGCCATTTAGTGGTGTACAAAATTGTAGACCTCTCTGCTTGGTGGATAATATAAAGACGCATGCCATGAATTAACCAAGCCTAGGTTATCGGGAAGCCCACACAGAAAAGCGGTATATTGGTGAAATAGTCCCATCGCAAGAGCAAGAGGAGACTGCAATCGGGTGCGCAGAAAGCTTAAGCGAGCACGGGATACACCAGCCGTCGACGCATTATTATCATAACATAAAACCCGTAAAATTGCGCTTGAAAAAGGTATACAAGTCAGCGATATCCGCTGTTTTAATGAGCTTTGTGAGAGTGTGAACGTCGACTCCTGGGGAATGGGATATAAGGTTGTTATGAGAACCCTTAAGAATCCAAGAGGACCACAACCAACGTGCCCAGCTTTATTACGAGTAGTGGTTTCCACATTATTTCCATATCAGGTGGAGTCAAACCACCGACAGACACAACGGGTGATGGTGGCTGATATCCCAGGAGTCACTTCTTGTATGCTTTCCACAGTACAGCGCATTGCTGATAACAAAGCTCCGGGCTTAGATGGTTTCCCAAACATAGCAGTGAAAGCAGCAATTAAATCATCACTAGAGGTTTTTGCTAAATTGTACAACACCTGTCTCAACGAAGGCGGTTTTCCAAAAGTGTTGAAGGTTGATACTGCTACTCTAATCGGGAAAGCCGCCGGACCATCCATCATCATATTCTCCACTGTGTATGCTAGATGCACTCGGCAAAGTACAGAGCGCATTATACGTAACAGATGGTAAGAGTTTCTGAAGAAACCAACAGGGCTTTACCCAAACTAATATGGCTTTAGAAAAGGCCGTTCAACCGTGGACGCAATACAAACTGTAATGAGTATTGCTCGTCAAACCACTAGCGGCAGAAAATAGAAAGGTGGCACGAAGAAATACTTCACTGTTGTTACCTTAGACATAAAAAATGTGTATAAAATCGCAAGTTGGCCCCAGTTTATGAATGCACTGAGAGGTTTCGCGGTGCCGACATATGTATCTCCAAAAATCATATCCAGCTACTTTGAAAACAGGCTTTACGATAAGGCAAAGATAAAGATGAAACTGGTTGAATTTCAACCATTGAGTGAGTACTAATCGTAGTAATAGAAATTCTGTTAAGAAAAAACTAGATAGCATTAGGTATTAAAATGATAAGCAATATTGTACAGGGTCCGCAATATAACTTTACGGAATTAAAAATGCTATAAAAAAGAAACTACTCCATATTTTTGCAAACTGTTTTTTTTTATTTTGAAGTACAATCCTTCCGGTTAATGATGGAATACAACTTCATTCATATGGCTGCCTCGGCTAGCCATGCACCATCCCATACGATCGGTCCAATTTTTCAACACATTTTCGATTGTATGTGGCTGTATTTCAGCTATGACATCGCGTATGTTGGTCTTCAGTGCATCAATTGTTGCTGGTTTGTTGGCATAACACTGGTCTTTGACGGCACCCCAAAAATAATAATCCAACGGTGTCAAATCGCAGCTCCGAGGCGGCCAAACGATATCAGAATTTCGGCTGATAATGCGATCTTCGAAGGCAGTGCGAAAAAGATTGATCGCAGCATTCGCTGTGGGGCAAGTAGCGCCAGCTTGTTGGAACCAAATGCCACCAATATCCTCCTTTTCAATTTCTCGGAACAAAAATTCGTTCAACATGGCCCGGTAACGCTCTCCATTGACGGTTACGGCCACTTCTCGCTCATTTTTGAAGAAAAATGGACCAATGATGCCTCTCGACCAAAATCCGCACCAAACAGTGACTCGTTGTGAATGCTTCGGCTTTTCTTCGAGTGCGTGCCGGTTTTCTGAGCCCCAAATGCGGCAATTTTGCTTGTTAACATAACCGCTTCATACGCTTCATTCGGTGCTTTTCTTCTTCCCATTGCCGTACGTAATTTTCGTACACATTCTGCAACATTACCATGATTTTCAAAGTAATGTCGCAATATTTCCCAGTGTTCTTTGAGCGTATACACAACCATTTTCGTTCAGCGGAAGAATAAAACTAATTTTCTACCAAATCAGATGACAGCTAAGTGTTACCATTCTTCAAATAATACCTAGTTCAAATCCATAACGATAGATGGCGGGCCCTGTATTTGTACGGCCCACTTCAAGAATTTTCACCCAAGAGCTATTCCCAATTTCTTATGAAGAATAGTTTTCTTCTATTATTTACTAATTATGAACTACGTGAAATGAAAGTGAAACTCCAACAAATGAAATTTTTATTTTTAAATTCAAACTCATTGCACGCTTGCATTGCATATGCCCTGGCATGTATGAGATTTTAGTAGCATATAAATAAATGTTCTTATATATTATGGATGTATTTTTGTAAATTTTTATCGCATCCACTTACCTTTAGTACAAAAATATCGCCAGTTGTGCGATTAATATCGAATTTACTATTTGCTGTGTTATCCGGATCGATGCCCTGACCGGTTAGAAAATATACAATACTCATCGGTCTATCTACGTCGCCGTCCGTAGCGGTAACCTGCATGTAGGAGATGAAAAAACAAAACAAAACAAACAAACATAATCGAAAGGTTAACAATCATAAATTACCTGTTCAAGCTCAGATGGGTTTTGTTTGGAAATGATGGCTAAAGTTTGCTGAGATTTTTATTAAATACCAGCGAGATTTATTGCAGCGATGCGTGCATGAAGGTGCATGTACTACCTACACACACACACACACGTTTATGTAAATACTCCATATATATTCAATAATTGCATTTTTTAAGCACATACAGATGTGTATGCGTACCCCCGCCGCATTGAAACAATATTTAAAATTTCAATTTAATTGAAAAAATAAATAAAATTGTGCAGGGCAAAGGGTAGAAGGTGCACCCGAAATGTTGAGTTACTATGTAGATATAGGTACACAACTGTTTCCGCTTAAAAAACATTAAAGTTTTTACAGCGCCCATTTTCGTGCGCAGCAAAAAAAAATTTCGACAAATTTTCTTTATTATTCTTCATTAAAAGCGGGTATGTATTTGTTACTTGCTGATTTTTTTAAAATTTTTTTCTCAACTTATTCGCACGAAAAAGCTGCGTTACGTGCAACATGCAACACACAACAATAATTTATTGTTAACTCCATTTCATTGCATATGCTGGGCAATTTATGGCGCCAACTGGCTCAGGCATGTGTGTGTGTGTGCGCCGTATATGCTATGCCTGTGGGTACATACAGTGACTCAATAAAGAACTCGGACACCCAATGATGTGGTTTTAAAACTGAAAAATATTGGTTTGGCAACTAAGTAATTTTTTTTTGGAAATTCAAAGACAATTTTTTCATGGAACTAAATAACTATAATCTGTAATGTATTGCCCATTTTGATCAATGACCTTTTGCCATCTTTCAAGCAACATCATAATCCCACGTACATAAAAATTCTGGTTTTTATTGGCAAAAAACTGAATCAGGTACGATTTGATATGATCATCATTGTAGAAATTTTTACCATTGAAGAAGTTTTGTAAAGATCGAAACAAAGGGTAATCAGATGGTGTAAGTTCGGGACCATATGGTGAATGTGGCAAAACATCCCAACCAAGCTCCAATAATTTTTGCCGAGCGTCCAAAGATGCGTGTGGCCGTGCATTGTCATGATGGAACACAACACTTTTTCGATTTGTCAATTCGGGCCGCTTTTCTTGAACTGCATTATTTAATTTTGTTAGTTTTCAATACAGACATCAGAATTAAAGGCTCAGTTGGGTGGTAAGAGTTCACAGTAGACAATTCCTTTGTAATCCCACCCAAATTGATAACAAAATCTTCTTTTGATGAATATCAGCTTTTGATGTTGTTTGAGTGGGTTCACCTGGCCTGCCACACCATCTTTTCCGCTTAATATTTTGGTAAAAACCCATTTTTCATTGCCAGCTATCAGTCGTTTTGAAAATGGATCATTTTCATTGTTTCTTTAGGAAATCGCAGCTGCTAATGCGTTGCGTTAAAAGCGTTTCTTTCAGCTCGTGAGGAACCCAAGTTTTTGAACATAACCAAGTTGTTAATGAATGTATGTAATACATAAAGCTTCTCTGCAATCTCACGTGTTGTACTGTGACGATCCGAATTGATTATTGCTTTGATTATGGCGTCATCAACTTCAACTGGACGATCAGAGCGTTTTTCATCTTTGCGTGAAAAATCACCAGAACGAAATTTGGCCAACCTATTTTGACACTGCCGTTCTTTTAAGGCCTCGTCACCATAAACAGCACATAACTTTTTATGAGCCTGCGATGCGGTTTTCCCTTTGCGGAAATAAAAATTCAACTGATGCCATCTATGAGTGAAATCCGAAATTACTTAGTTGCCAACCCAATATGTGTTAAAATGTAAATCTAATGCGTTTATGTGTCAAATTTACTTTTGTTCTTCAAGCGTACTTTTTAAAAGTACAAAAAACATAAACAAACTTCAACTCATTCAAACATAAAAACTTAGCAAAAATACATGACAAAAAAGGACTCGTACATTTGATAATATAAAGTAAAGTTAGGCAAATAATATTTAAGAAAAAAACAATAAAATTAATATTTAGACGGCAAGCCTTTATTTTTTCTTACAGCATTCAGTCCTCTTGGCATGGATTCGACCAGCTTCTTGCATGCTAAAGGATCTATTTCCCGCCCACTCTTCTTTAATAGCATTTTCTAGGACTTTTTTGTTCCTAATAGCCCACAGATGTTCAATTACATTGATGCCTGGAGATTGTGGAGGTGTTTCAAGTACTTTAGGGCAGTTGTACTTAAGCCAAAGATGGGCAACAAATGCCTCATGCTTGGGTTCGTTGTCTTGACAGTACTGGAAATTGTACTTAATTCCCAACTTTTCAGCCCTTTGGACCAAATTTTCTTTTATAATTGTAAGGAGTTCTTTGTGGTCCAAATTGCCGTTAATGAAGCTCAAATTTCCAGTATCAGCAGCGAACATACACCTCTATACCAGTACGGACCCACCCCCATGTTTAACTGTCGAACATAAGTTTTTTTCCAGCAACTCTTTATTAGGTCTGCTCCACATACATGATTGCCCATGTGACCTAAATATGTTAAACTTGCTTTCATCTGCAAATAAAACGTGATTCCAGCACTCAAAATCCTTATCCCCATGACGCTTTGCAAATTTTATTCTCCTGCGCCGATTAATCACGTTGTAGAAAAGTTTTTTTCGTGCACCTCTTCCATTATAGTTATTCTTCCGCAACACTTCACATATACTTTCGGAGTTGTAGTTAATATTAAGGTATTGGGCGAGTTCTCTTGCGAGCTTACGAGCGCTCAAATGTGGAGTGTTCTTAATTCGTTGCACAATCCACCGCTCATCTGCATGCGAAAACGTTTTTGGTCGCCCCGATTTCTTCTAATTCTCAACGGATTTTGTTTCTTTGAAACATTTTATCATATCGTATACAGTCGAACAGGCACTATTCACTATTTGTGCGATTTCCCGAACGTTTTTATCCTTTTCATGATGACTAATAATCAATTTGCTGACTTGTATTGAGCTTTGTCCTCGCAGTCTACCCACGTTTATAATGCTGACTTTTATTCAACAAAACACGACTGAAGTTTCACTTTAATTTATTACGTTTGATTCTTTCTTTGCACTGGTTGGCTGGTTTAAGTGGTGATTCCTCCAGAATACAACTAGCACTTCCGCACCATTTTGTTGCCACATCCTCGTTACCAACTTGTTTACCAGTTATTTACAGCATGGCTATATTCAGTCTTTGTGGTTCAGGAACCTTATCAGGTTGTTGACATCTAAACTAGACAGTTGTTCGAGACACTCGAGCAGCGGTTTGCCCAGGGTTAACATTCTGTTTTTCCATAGGGCACGGCATTCGCAGAGGAAACGGAAGATTGTTTTCTTTTTCTCCAGTTGTTTGCAACAGTGACAGCATGTGTTGTGAGGGATGCCCATTTTGATACCACTTCTTGCCAGTTTACCTGCGTTTTCATTACCTTCAATGCTCCGATGTCTCCTGATTAGAATAACTTTATGGTTTTCGCTCAGCTTAGAGATTGTTGTCGCTGAATCCAGTGCCTGGATTGCAGTTTGGCTATGCGAAAGAATAGTGATATTGCCCTTAAAAGAGGGATCTGCGATTAGTAATCTCCAATTGCCAGTACTTTTGTCCGAAAGACACTGCAAGCATTAGGGAGAGGCACAGATTTTTCAATTTTAAGTCTAGGAGAATATAATTTATTTTACTGTTTAGTGACCCTTATTCCATTCCTTCTTAGATGTAAAGACAGTGGCAAAATTTCTATTGAATGTTACCGTCGGGACAATGTAGTCAGTTCTCTTCGAGGCACTGTTCTACCGAGAGGAAAGTAAATCTGGGGTTCCTCGTTTTAAAGTGCCAACTAATCGCAACTCATTTTTTGATACCAATTTTGCGAATGCTTCATGGTAAATTTTTTATACCAAGGAGGTAATGGATTTGTGAATTATTATTACTATTTTTAAAATCCAATTCGAATACCCAATGGCAAGAAAATATAAAAATTAAAAATATTTAACTTGCGTTTCTTACAAAAATTTTGATATTGAAGCTGCTTGCCATGCATGTCCGAGTTCTTTATTGAGCCACTGTGCATACGTACAAATGCATGAATGTACATATTACGTTTGCCAAAGTGACTGCATTTATTTTGGTGTAGATAGAAAGGCACTTTCAAAGTTTTTTGTTTGTATTTAATTTTTTCGCGGCTTAAAAAAACAGCGGAATTCAAATCGTTTTTAATGCTACTTTCACACTTTTCACAATCGTGCGTCAATCGAATGTTTATATTTAAATTTTCTTTTTTAACCAAACTGTTATTTTTGTTCGAACTGTTATTTCTACTTTTTCAATCGCATGTTTATTTTCCTTTTCAAAGTTGCGGATTTCCATTTGATTTTCAACACTACTCGTATTCGGCGCTTAAAATTGGCACATTTTTATAAAATCCCTACTGCTGCTGGAAAATCAAACGAAAATCGTTGCGGATGTTTTTACATACACAAAAATACGTGGGTACTTAGGATTTAACGGCATATATGCGCACTTAAATGCTTTTCGCTATACTTATGCGGCTTAGCAGCTTTGTTGGTAAATGCCTATATGGCTGAAAATTCAAACACATACGAAACCAGGTGAGGTAAAAAGTGTTCAATGGTTTTTCGCTTTAGTTCGAAGATGAAGTGACAGTTTTTCGTATGCAATTTTTTCCAAATAGTTTTCCGTTTTTTTCCAAAAATGAAATCAATAAAGTTATAGTTTTTCTTACGAAAATTATTACAATTGTCAGTTTCTGAATATTGAAATAACTGCTCACATCTCCATCCGGCTCGTTGATTTTCACTGTTTTTTTCTACATTTTACAGGTTTAGTCGACCAGAGCAGAATCATCAGAACCATAGCTTTGCTATTGCTTTTCATACTGCATTTTCTCACCCTGCTTTATACTGAACTGTTCCATTTAATTTTCTCATTCTTACTTTTGTTTTGGCTTTATTTGGCTACACCAAATACTAAAACTCTTAAGCTTTTCTCGAAACCTCTAAATCGCCATTGAACAATGTTCGCTCTTCGGCACGCAATAGCAACTTCCGAGTGTTTTTTTGCCACGAAAAATCTCCTCATAAAAAAAATATCTACCGTTCATAGTCGGCTTGAAGCTGTAGGCCCCTCCATTTTTGAACAACATTAAGACGCATACGACAAATAGGATGAGGAGCTCGGCCAAACACCTAACAGAAGTGAATGCGCCAATTATTTATTTTATTATTTTTTAAATAAACAGAACACATTTTGAGAAAATACTAATAATTTTAAGATTTAGTCATAGTTGATCAACCTCAGCAACAGTTTTCTTCAAAAGCAAGCAGAAAATCAAAAAATCAATAAAAAATTAAATGTGACACAAAAGTTAACAACTTTGACTGAAGTAAATAATGAAGAAATGAACTGCAGTTGTGTTACTACGTTCGCAGTTGCCCAAGATTTTTATGTATAATAATATTTTATACCTTTCTATTTCGACTAGCTTTTACCACTGCATCTATCTGTCCATCTTAACAAGTAGAAGTTAGGTTGCACTTTTAATATAAGTATTTATGAATGTACGTACAAGTATATGTGGGCTTCACGCACCATCATTTCCAAACCTTTTGTTCCCTTTTTTCGATTTGTTTTCTGCATATGCGATAAATATTTTGAATTTTGACAAACCTGCAGTATGCGCTTGGGAAGATTACGATCGTCCTCTTCGGTGATTTGTGTGCGATATGTTTGACGATCGAATGACGGTGGATTATCGTTGACATCACGTACGTTGATGACGACGGTGGTGTAGTTGGTTTTGCGATTGCGGGACGCTTCCAAACGTAACTCGTACTGAAAAAGAAAAAATCCAAGAGTGAAAGATAAATTTGAGGGTAGTAAGAAAGGACGTAAATAGAGTTATATAAATTTCTCAATGTCTCATAAAATGAAGTTCCAAATTGTATCGTACCCTATACCACAGGGACTTATTGAAAAGTGCTGACAATTTATTTGTTTCTTATTTAATTTAAATACTATCTTTTATGAAAATCCAGGATTATGTAAATTAAAAAGAGAAAATTCAACAAATTTTCATCAAAACTTTAAACTTCAGAATACGTAGAGAATTTTCAAGTACACATTTGAAAAGCCCACTGAATTTTGATGTAATAAAGTGCAGGTTCCATTTCGCTAAAAACTCGGAATTATTTTATTTTTTTTAATTTTGTATTTTTTTTTAATGCTCGGAATTTATATGGAAGAAAACACCCAGTGCGGCCAAAATAAAAATTAACCAATTTCAAAAATCAGTGCGACGTTTTCTTATTCTTCCGCGGAAATTCGAAGTAAAAAAAACACGGTGTAGAAATGACCCACCCTCTTGTGATTGGCGTTAAGGCTGCACTTTTTTTTTAAATAGGGTTTTTTGAAATAAATGAACTAATCTACTGCGCTTCAACTTTTTTCCGATAGGGAGGGCGATCGACGCAATATTTTTTATTTTTCGCTTGTCATTTGTAAACTTCATTAGTATACATTTCATCATGGAACGCTACACACTTGAGCAACGATTGCAAATCGTGCAAATTTTTTATAAAAATAATCGTTCTGTTGCTGCTACTTAAAGAGCATTACGGCCATTTCCATTTAACAAGCCGTCCCGTTTTGGGGTTATGTGAAGTCATTGGTCTACAGTAACAAGCCGGCGACGATTTGTGAACTCAGAGCCAATATTGAACGCGAAATTGCTGGAATTTCGGCCGATTATGCAAAAGAGTGGTCGAAAATTGGGTTCAACGATTGGACTTCGTAAAACGTGCACGCGGTGGTCATGCAAAAGAAATCGAATTTCATACTTAAATGTATATGTTCAAACTCGATAATAAAAAAAAAATTAGTTAAAAAAGTCAAACCGTTTGTGTTTTATTAAAAAAAAAAGTTGAAGCGCTCTTACTGAAAAACGCTTTATTAAGAAATTCTTGTGGCACAGGCTTCATCATTTGTTCCTAAATACAATATTTTATTCCCGTGACTGTCCGAATTTAGACCTAAGCATAGTTGCTCTACGGCTTGATTGAAAATACTTAACAACATATGAATAGACTCAACTCTTTTTGACTTTTTGATTTTTGAAGACTTATTATTTTTTTTATAAATAAATTATGGTATCCTTTGTGCAAATATAGCTCTGTTAGGCTAAAAGATAACTTATGGCAAGAACTCAATAGGTGATATTCAAAGCTGCCTCACACAAATCTGGGCCCAAATTGTGACTGAATAACTTATATTTCGGAATACGATACGTGAACGGACGGAATTTAGCAAGTTTCGGCTTTATAACATCCGCGATCGCATCATTGATGCTTTTACAAACTGTCATTTGCTCATAAAATTAAATTTATGTGCGTGCAAAAGTGGTAAAATTTCAAATATTGATGTTAATAAAAATTAAGCTTATACACAGAAAAATTTTATAATGGGTTAAATGAAATTATTGTAAATAAATACAGTTTTAGAATGTCTCCGAACGGTGAATGGTTTTTTATGAGGAGCGTTTTAATGGTAGAACAACAGTCGGAGGTTTGCCATTGATCGTCGAGCGCCAACTGCTATTAGAAAAAACAGTTTCTACCGTTTCGTATTTAATGAACGGTAGTCACGCACCAACCCATTCGGCTAAGGTGGCTCTAAAGAAAACAGCCGTTTATGAGTGGCATGAACGCTTCAGAAGAGATCATATTCCATCAAGTCAATTAATTATCAAAGAGCTGGCAGAGGACTGGAACAGTGCTTATGGATCCGATTAGGATATTGTACTCAATGATTAGGGTTTATGCCAAAGCTCCGGAAAATCTTTATGAGAAACTAAAATTAACTAATTTTTGCAGGCATAAATCACTGACTTTCCCTAAAAGTTCCTATTTGTCCTCATCAAACCCTGTTTTTCATTCCACTAAATAAAATTCAACTGACTTTGAACGGAATAAACGAAAAAATAAAAATTATGAAAAAATAATTCGCAAGTAAGAGAGAGCATAAGCTTATCTTAAAGCCAGCCTACTTCGGACAAGGATTCGGAAATCATGTATCCTTGTATGTAACTCAAATTGTATCTGTGTTAGGAGAATCAAGAAAAATCGTAAAATCAAATGAGACTATATACAGCAAGCCATTCCAGCTTTGTGCATATGCTTATGATAAACTTATCATATTATGGCGAACGGCAGAAGTGAATTAAATAATGGAATTATAAAACTAGAAACAATAATACCAAATACTGGGCTAAAAATTAATACAGAGAAAACGAAGTTTGTGGTCCGATCCAGCTTCCGTTTAGGGGGTTCCGGTGGTTCAGAATTTTCGAAAAATCAATTTTTTTTTGATATTTCGAAAGTATAGGCTCTTAAGAATATACCATCAAACCGCCGTTTTATCAGTTAGAGTCAGATTCGTTACGCAGCGGCATAAATGGAAAATATCCACTCTCAAAATTTTAAACTCAATTATCTTAAAACTACTTTTTTCAGTCTGGTGTTGTCAAAAAAAAAAATACTATTCAGAAAATCGTCTGAAATTTTAATATGTTGTTTACAACATCACTGGCTATCGCCCCTATTAGAATCATATTATTATTTCAATTATTTCGTATTTTTTGGATTAAAAACTGAAAAAAACTCCACATATGATCTTTTACGCTTTGGGTTGTCGTAATGAATCCACTTTTCATCGCCAGTGACAATACGATGCAAAAACGACTTCTTTTTGAGGCGATTAAGCAGCATTTCAGGCATGCAAAATCGTCTCTCAATGTCTCTCGGTTTCAATTTGTGTGGCACCCAATTTCCTTGTTTGTGAATGTATCCGGCTGCTTTTAAACATTTAGAAATGGCTTATTGAGTGACTTCCAATGTTTTTCCAAGTTCTTCTTGAGTTTGACATGGATCTTGATTGAGTAATGCTTCCAATTCTTCGTCTTCAAACTTTTTTGATGGGCCTGATCGCTCTTTGTCTTCTGTGTCAAAATCACCACTTTTAAATCGTACAAACCACTGCTGACATACTCTAACCTCTGGAGCATATTCAGGATAAGCTTCTGAGAGTAAACGATGTGATTCTGTTGCACTCTTCTTTAAATTGAAGAACAAACGCAAACCTCCCCGCAAATGCTGTTTTGTTGCAACGTAATTTGACATTTTTACTGTAATAAAAAAAAAAAATTGTGTGCATACTAATATTCACTGTGACATATCAAATTTACTTGATTTTTTTTCGTGGAATAAGGGGTTGCCCATATTCCACGGACCCATATGGGCAACCCCTTATTCCACGGACCCATCTGGCAACCCTGTATCTTTTGACAGAGACGTCAGATCGCTTAATGATATACCGCGTTGGAAACGTCAGTCCAAGCAGATTTTTAACATGGAACAGTACACGCTACGCGAGCGTTCCCAAATTGTTGAAATTTGCATTCAACAAAAGAAGTCAATTGTAAAAACTCAACGTGCGTATAAAAAATTAAATAATGTGAAAAGTGCGCCTTCTAAGAACACCATTAAACGTTTAAACGAAAGGTTTTCGACTGCTGATGCTCTTTCTAATCCAAAGAGGCCAAATCAAAACCGACCAAGGCGATCGGATGAGAATATTGCTCTTGTACGGGCCAGTGTTGAGACGTTGCCAAGGACATCCCAAAAACTTCGAAAATGAAGATGGTCAAGCTGTTACCGTCAATCAGGAGCATTATCACGATATGATAACCACTTTTGTGATGCCAATTATTCGTCGAAAGCGTATGAGGCAGTTCTGGTTTCAACAAGACGGCGCTCCACCACACACAGCTCGCACCACAATCGATTTTTTGAGGAAATTGTTTCCTAGTCGTTTGATGTCGAAAAATGGCGATTTTGACTGGCCACCGCGTTCGCCCGATTGAACGCCACCTGACTTCTTCTTGTGGGGATATTTAAAATCAAAGGTTTATATTAATAAGCCAAAGACCATAGAAGAGTTCAAGAACAACATCCGTGAGGAAATAGCCACTATTCCAGCCGAAATGTTAGCTAAAACTATGGAAAATGCTGCAAAATGGACACAATACGCCGTACAGGCTCAAGGCAGCCATTTGAGAGATGTCATTATTCAAAAAGTGATGTCAACAAATCTACTTGAACCAAATAAAATGATTACTATCGTCAACATCAAAAAAATTGGGTTTTTCTTTGATTAAAAAAAAACACGAATATGGGCAACCCAGTAGCTACCACTGTCAAAATATTGACTACATAAATAGATATGAGGTTACTAGCAAATACGAAATTAATTAGTTGTACATCCGATATTAAGCAAATGTAAAAATTATAAAGATCCAGTGTTTATTTTCATGTCTTAATTTTAATCTTAAATTTGATTTGAATTCTCGCAATTGTTTATTTAACATTAGATTTAAGAATTTGATTTTTAGTTGTGTAGATAAATAAATAAAATAAATAAATAAAATTAAATAATTAAATTAAAAAATGTAAATTAAAGTATTTACTCGATAAGTTAGGTTAGGTTAGCCTGGTTGACAATAAGCCACGCATAGACATTTTGGTTCCTAGCGATACCAGATGGAGACCGACCTCTATGAATACTCAATTACGTATAAAAAGATTTGTGAACTGGTCTTGGCGATGTCTTTCGTCCATCTTTGCATTTTACTTATAAATTGCGATTTCAGCGTCTTTTGCATGCCACAGTAGTGACGACATTTTGAATATTAAATTCTGTTAATTGAAAGGGTATAGGTTTGCGAGTATTTTGACGAACAGAATGCGTTAATTTTTATTGCGAAGAATTTTGAGCAGAGTTCTGAACTGGTTGATGTGAAGAATTCCATGAAGATGCATGTGTACATATGTATATATCCATACATATGCAAATATCACTACATCATGTAACACATCCATGCGTGCATACACATTTCCTTATATACAAATTTTTTGGCGTGCTGGGAATGCTGCATGCCGCCGTGGGTTGGCATTTTGTCGAAAAATTTCGAATATTTTGGCAGCTGAGTTGTGAATTGAATTTTAGCGCGCTCCATAAGGCAGCACCGATCTACGCGTAGTAGGTATGTATGTGTATATATGCTATTTCCGCTACACTTGTGTCGAGCTCGCCACAGGATGTTGCATGTTTCTTTGCGTGCACAAGTTTTTTGTAAGCTACGTAATAATTTTTTCATGCAATTCAGCATGGACACACACTTAAAAAATGCGCATATATACATACACAAAATGTACACAAATGTATCAAAATGTAACAGTGGCTTAAAATGCTAAAATATGGTAACTTTTTCACGCAAAAAGTTGGTGAAAACTTTAACGTATCAGCTCGCTCGAGTGCCTTAAGATTAAAAGGCATATCTGAACTCAAAAGTGGGGATATGAAAGGACATTTAAAGATCTTAGAAGACTTCCTACATAGTCCCATTCTTCATAGGGATGATATACTATCCCAGCTATGGTTTGCTGATGGATCCAAATTGGAAAATGGTAGAACAGGGGCAGGAATCAATGGGCTCAAATTCAAAAAATCGATTCCGATGGGATCGTACCCAACAATATTCCAGGCAGAAATACATGCCATTGAAATATGTGTGAGAGAATGCCTTAGAAGGAGAATGAGAGGTACTCACATCTACATACTTTCGGATAGCCCAGCGGCTCTAAAAGCACTTCTATCAACAACTATCACCTCTAAACACGTTAGGAAACCTCAACATAGTAACACTATGCTGGATTCCGGGACATGAAGGACATGAGGGAAATGAAATGGCTGACGACCTTGCAAAACAAGGAGCAAATATGCAACTTACTGGTCCTGAGCCTTTCTGTGGACTGACAAAAGGCCACATTAATGAATTCCTTAGGAAATGGGAAGAAAGGAAACTTGCCGCACACTGGCTAAACTGTGCCGGTCAGCGTCAAACCAAACTATTCCTAAGTCCCAACAAAGGAATATCTGACAAACTTCTCTCACTAAACAGAGTAGATCTGCGTCTTTTAACCAGATACCTTACAGGTCACTGCAGCCTGAGGTACCATCTAAATAATATTGGTCTATCCGAGACCAATGTCTGCCGCTTTTGCGAAATGGACATAGAAAGCTCAGAACATGTGCTTTGTGAATGTCCTGCGTTGGGCAGACAAAGACTTCACCACCTTGGTGGTATCGTAGTATCTCCATGCAATCTTTGGAACAACAAACCCAAAACTGTGCTAAAATTTCTAAAAAGCCTAAAACTCTAGGGTTACAAAATAGGCCTTTCACAATAGATCAGCTCTGGTCGCAGTGCGTAATGGCCTTCTAATAATAATAATAACGTATTATATTTATATGAGCAATTTCATGGCAAAGAGGATGCATCCGTGTGTAGAAGTCCATATAAGGGGGGAAATACCCTGATTGGCATTCTGCCAAATATCTTCTGGGTAGCTTCCGAACACCCATTTGGGAGCGAGATGGCGATATAGCATAGGATATCTGCTTGCGCGCTGGGTTTGTGACGCGCCAAGTGAAAAAGAAACTCGCAATGAAAATAAAAAACAACGACTCGGACGACAACTCCCTACTCTGATAACAACCATGGCTAACAAACTAAGGATTATGATTTAAGAGATACTCCAGGAATGTCTGATCCCTCAATGGGGGGAGCTGTCTTCGTAAGAGCAAAATAGATGAGAACCGCCTTTCAAAAGATGCGGTGGACAGGGTAAGGCAAGAATGCCATTGAACCTCGCGATGTTTACTACAGCTAGGATAAACGGAGCACAAATTCGGTGCGGAATCTTTATCGGGAAAGAGACCTTAGCACCAAGCAATTTCGTTCCCTCCGGTGTCTCGCAATATTCCGCATCAAAGTGAGATTCCTCAACATCTCGGCCATTTGCGCCCATGCTCTAATAGAGGAGAAGGGCAATTTTGATTGCATTGCACTGCTTCTATGTGCGAGTGGAACTTGAGCGCTGCCCCCGCTATCATCGTGCTTGGTGACTTTAATTCCAGGCAGAACAATGAAGGAAGTTTTGTGTCCATAACCAGAAAATTCAGCCTACTCGAGCAATCATCCCCTAACTGACTGAGGCTAATCGACTTCGCCGGAGTTCGAAAAATGATTGCCTATAGCACCAGATTTCGGTACAAAGGTATCAAGCTACCTGGGTGTTTCATGGCCGAAAATGCGAAACCGGAACGATCATATCGAATGAATGGGAGACATGCTTCCAGCATTTTAGATACACGTACGATCCAAGGACTCAACATCGGCTCGGCTAACTATCTTGCTGCAGCCAAAATCCGCACGCGTCTCGGTGCAGCAATAAATGTGCATCTAACTGCGGAAAGAATTTTCGACATCAAAAAGCTGAACTCGCAGCAGACAGCCACTCCTGCAGATATTACTGGACCATTAATAATGGAATAAGGAAAAGTTATGAGGAGTAATGTTTTTCAAAAGTGATACAAAAATATAAGCCTTTTCACAAACTGTTCAACAAAAACTTACAAGAAGAAGATAATTGAAGAAAAATTGTTTTAATATTATATTTTATCTGAAAAACACTTAACATAAAAAAAATTAATTTTATTTATTAATTTAATTTTATATTTTATTCCAAAAACTTACATTTTTTCCAGATTTTTGTTTTTTTTAAGTATATTTTATCCTTAAACAAAATTTTGTACAAATAAAAGAAAAACAAAAAATTTAATTTTTTTCCAGCAAATTTTTTTTAATAAATATCTTTAAAAAATGTTGTAAAAATAAAAAAAAACACAATTGTTTCTGCAGAAAAATTGTTTTAAATAATGTATTTCATAATTAAAAAAATGTTTGCAAAAAATATAGAATTTTTTTCCAGAAAAATTGTTTTAAAAAATATATTTTATCCTAAACCAAATTTGTGAAACTAAGATAAAGCAAATTTTTTTTCCAGAAAAATTGTTTTAAATAACATATTTTACACTTAACAAAAATAAATAAAAAAAATTTCTAAAACAATATGCAATATTTTGCAGAAAATATATTTTATACTTAAAAACAAACAAAAAAAATTCTAAAACAAAATACATTTTTTTTTGTAGAAAAATTGTTTTAAAAAATATTTTTTATGCTTAAAAATTTTTTTCCAGAAAAATTTTATAAAAAAATATATTTTACCATTAAAAAAATTTGTGAACCTAAAAAAAAGCACAAAAATTGTTTTAAATAATATATTTGATACTTATAAAAAAATAATAATAATAAAAAATAAATGAGAAAACTTTCTAAAACAAAATACAATTTTTTGCAGAAAAAAATTTTATTATATTAAAAAGTTTTTTTCCAGAAAACTTGTTTTAAAAATTAGATTTTATACTAAAAAAAAATTTGTGAAACTAAAGAAAAAGCAAAGTTTTTTCCAGGCACATTGTTTTAACAACATATTTTATACTTAAAATAAAACATAAATAAAAAAATTTTCTGAAACAATATGCAATTTTTTGCAGAAAATATATTTTATACTTAAAATTTTTTTTCCAGAAAAGTTGTTTTAAAAATTATATTTGGTCCAAATAAATTAAAAGAAATATATAATATAACTAGCATTTCCCAGTGGGCTTCGCACCACCATACATAAAATGTTTTTTTTATATCGCAAGAAATTTTTCATATTAAGTTTTCTTTATAGAACTCGTAAAATGTTTAAACAGTTGAATTAGTTGATTTTTTCATTCAACATACTTTCTAAAGATGTCACAATAGCCTTTTCTGTACTTTTTTAAAATTTGATTGTGGTGGTCACCTATATACAGGTAAGGTGAAAGAGCCGATAAAAACTTGTAATTAAACTTTGATTCTTTAATTTCCATTTCAATTTTTTACGCTAAATAAATTATGCTAAAATAAATAAAGTTAAAAATGTTTTTCCAGTTCCTTGAATGCTCCAGTTTTTATTATATTTTCGTCCAAAATTAATATTAACATAATACACTTACAACCACAACAGTACAACAGAAACGCTCATAAGCGGCTGTGTATTTGTTATTGTTTTTCCCATACAGGCATTTCGTATGAGAGGAAACCATTACTCACATAAAATGTCATAACTCAGGAACGGTTGCACCGATTTCAATCAAACTTCACACAAACCACCTCCTTAAAGATAGAAAAGAACTCTAAAATTTTTATGTCAATCGGTTTGGCGGTTCTTGAGTTATAAGATTACCAAGGAAATGTAACTTCTTTTTATATATATAGATTTTGTAAAAATGTTAAAAAGAACCGAAGACATTTCACTTTAAAGCCCTATACTAAAATTTTCAGCATTGATCAAATTTCTAAATTATAAAATTTTTTCAATTTGTCCCTTATTATCCTCGGGCTTACAAATAACTCAATCTCCAGAAGAATTGACTACATTGTTCAAAATACTTGGATCACTTAGCATGGATTCGCTCTTATGCACTTTATAATATTTCAATTATATGCGAACTGAGCTTAAGATGGGCTTAAATTGTCGAATAGATTTTATAAAAGCCCACTTCAGCAGATCAGAACGGGAAGTCTTAAACTAGTTCATTGTTAGACGTTTACTATATAGCTGCTAAATAAAGGTGTGAACTTTCAGTCTCCCAAATCCCTTCTTTTTGCATTTTTTAATCCTGCTTTATCGCTGAAAAGGACTCTTTTGTATAATTTTAGCTTTGCCATACATTTCATGGACTTTCCAGTCACCTTTATGTATTTGCATGCATTTTAGGATCGCGTAACTATCCTTTAATAAATTTCAATATAATTTTTTTTTTGAAAATAAGTGCCTACTTTACTGTGCTCAACTTAGAATACTGACATCCCACTGTACATGTATGAGTATACCCATTCATATACACTTGATTGTGGATGTAAATACATATGTACGTGCATGTGGCTAAATTGTGCAGTCAGTTGCGAATATATGGTAATTAGAGTGAGGGACAGAGTGAAAGTTGAATTTTTGTTTTCTGGGCATGGATTTACGTGGCGACAGCACCATAAGTTCGTTGGCTTTTTAGTAAACATGATTTCTCAATGGGTTGTTGGCCTGATTCGCCAAGGCTATGGCTCTGATGGCATCATTATCGTCGTCCCTCACGCGTGCCGGTGCACTCAAGTGTAGTGTGCGGAAATCACGCTAGAGTATACGAGCTAATTTTGAGTTTTAAAAGAAGTAACAACAAAAAAAATCGCATTTATTTTTTATTATAAATTTCTTTTCACGCTTAAGATTTCGAGCGTGCAGCGAAGTAGCTGACCAAGGAACATCAGATGCAGTTAAGTGCAAGGGTGGCAACAAAAGGGTGGAACAAAGAAAGAGATTTGCTAATAGCCAAAGGCTTACTCAAATTCAAGAGTTTGCTAATAAAATTATTAAACTCAATAACTGTTTTGGATGGTTATGAAAATAAAGAAATCCTCTATAAATAAACCCTTTTAAGTTGATTTTCCATCGCGTTTTTAATACAATTTTTACTTAGTCTAGACAGTGACCTAATTAAACTTTTCGCAGTAAATGGGAATATAAAAAATATACAAAAGAACAATCAATTACGTGTAAATTTAAGCGCATAAAGTCGCAAATAATCCATGTTGGGGGGAGCATGTGAGACAAATTGTTGGTACATAACTGGTACGATTTTATCGATTGGAAAGCACTTCACACCTGTCAGCAGATGAGTTAGTGACAAAGTCTAAAAGCAAATGCAAGAAAACCCGCTAGTCCAGAGAAAATTCCGGTCCACGTGTATACGCATAATATTTCGAATGTGCAAGCATTAAATTGAAAAATTTATATTCACAAAGAGATAGGAAATCTATTCATTCTACTCGTACTACTTTTGGTGTAAGGTCGACAGACGCGGACCCCATCTAACTCGTACACAGAAGGACCTTCCCCTACTAACATTTTTCTTTGAACATTCCATTTCCAGAAGATTCACTACTCGGCTTAGTGCTGCAGAAATTAATGGACAGTTAATAAAAAAATACGAAGCAGTTATGAGGAGTAACGTTTTTCAAATATGAACACACATTTTTAACAAACAAATAAAATTTGTGGAGAAAAATTGTTACAAAATGATTTTCTATCTTATAAAAATTATAAAAAAAATTTAAAAATGAGTAATTAAGAAAAAGTTGTGAGGGGTAATGTTTTTCTAAAATAAAAAAAATGAAAAATTGTCCACTAATTGTGTAAAAAAAATAGAACTTAAAAGAAAATTTTTTTTAAAGAAAAATAGTTTTTAAAAGTATATTTTATCCTAAAAAAATAAAAAAATGTCTTAAAAATTTTGAACAAAAAATATTTTTTTGAGAAAAATTGATTTAAAAATTATATTTTACCCTAAAAAAAGTAAGAAATATTCTTTCCTTTTATGTTAAAATGAACAGAAGACATTTAACTTCACAAAACCTTTTACCAAAATTGTCAGCAAGCACTAAATAGAAAAATTAATGTCCACAAAGCCAAAGGAAATCCCTTCATCCTGTCAGCCTTGGTGTAAAGTCCAGAAACCCGTACTCCATCCAACTCATATACAGAAGGGCAATCCCTTACTAACATTTATTTTAGTGGATTACTGAAACTAAAAGAGGATGCGTTAAGATACACGTGGAAACTAAGACATACATCCGGAGAAAAAGGACTACATCGGAGTGTCCTCTAAAATGTAGTATTGTCGATCAGCAACACCAGCTAAACATCTGCTTTTTTATTTGCCCATATATGGTACCCTTGGTTACTCTAATATACTCGTATATTCATACATATTATTGGTTTACTAGAAAAAAATAAGTTCTATTATTAATAACTTTCATCTATAAGTTTTGACAATTTTTCTTTTAACGTTAATAAAAAATATTTTTTTTTTATAACAATATATTTTTAGTTTGAACAATTTTTTTTTTCCAAAAATATTTTTTTTCTTTAAAAAAACCACAAAAGTACGAGTTTGAAAATTTTTAAAACTTCATTAAATTTCCTTCATAATTTAGCACTTTTTATTAAGAACTTTTAAAGTAATGCTGGGTACGCTGATTTATTGCCTATTTAGATCTAAAGGTTAGTACTAACTTCACCGCTGTGAAATTTCGTCAGCAACATGGATTTGGCTTGCCGATTGTCAAATGATAAGAAACGACAAATTTATGAGCACTACCCCAAAACTAGTAGGCAAATTTTTGTAAGAAAAGTGTTTTTAATCAAATTAATACACATAAAAAATATAAAGAAGTTTTTCTTAAATGTTTCGCTTAAAAACGCCATCTCTTCGAAGTATTTGAATTGAGGCACTGCACTCGCAAATGAACTGACAGTTTTCGCTTAATTTTAAATGCCATGTGCATTCTAATAGGTGAGGAAAAACGTTGCTGGCATCATGTTGCACACTGTTTTCGTGGCTTGAACTGGGTACCCCAGCCGTGAGATGCATACGCAATTTCACACAAATTTCAGGGTGATACAATTTTTGTGGATTTCGGCAGCCATTTCACGAAAAATACTTAAAGTGAAAGTTTGAAATTACCTGAAACTCGCGTTGATTTTTGACAATTTTTTTCCACAGCGGTGTTACTAATTTTCTTCTCATAATGAATGCTCAACTTTTTTTTTGTATGCCGAAAATGCACAACGCCATTAGGGAAAAAAATTATCAAAAGTCAACGAGAACTTTGAGACACCTCAAACATGAACTTTATTAGACTAAAATTTAAAACTCAATTCTTTAAATATCGATTAAAAAGTTTGAAATTTTGATGAAAATTTGTCCAATTTTTATAAGCCTCGTACAAAATATGAAATTTGGATAAATACAAGGTGGCGCAAAATTAATCATGCCTATTTATTTTTAAACATAATATATATTTTTTCTATTGTAATTAAAAAAGGATTAGTTTTAGGTAATGGAAGCCTTTACTTTGACCTTGTCTTCTTGTCTGATTTTATATTTCGACTGTTTGGTTTAGAAATACCAAATATGAAAAATGCCAATTACAAAAATTTAAAATCTTCCCATAGGGTGATTAGTTTTGCGCCACCTTGTATGCCTTTGAACTTTATTTTTTTTAAGATAATTGAAATTAAAAAATAAATAAGTACTCAAAACTGGTCAACATGTGGTGCTTTTATAATTTTGCCTCTATTCCAGTGGCTACATCGATTAGATTAACAGTGGACAGTTTTCAAGGACCTTTTTGTTGTTTTCGGACTCTATCTCATTAATAACCAGGACGATAATCGCCCCTAAATATTATCTGTATCGTTTCTGCACTTCTCGAGCTTTAAAGACAGAAATGGAACCGCATCAAATTGCCGCTTCAGAGAGGCCAACTGACATGACTAAACAGCTTTTAACCGCATTAGGGATTTAAATGCGTAAAAGATTGACTATTTCTTGAGTTGTGTGATGTTGTGTGCCACGTTGCTGTAACTACAATCATATCTTGTCTTAATTTCTAATCATGCAAGCCCTTGAAATGATAAGTTGTGGAGATCGATTGTGAGTTGGTGCGCCTGATTTCAGTTGTTCACTTAAAAAATGGCTTAATTAGACTATTTCTTCCTTCGGTGCCTTAGAAACAGTTGTTTAATTCTTTTGGACAAAGTTTGCCATGAATTTCTCTAGGTTAGGTTAGTGGTTTTCCACTGTGGTCTGTGGTTTTCCACTGTTGCACACAATCAGGTTCATTGCCCTTTGTGATGCCTCGTGGGAAACTTGCCCTTACAATAAAAAACTATGTGTTTTAAAATCCGAGTTTTCATCTATATACTTTCATTCTTCCTTGTATGTTATTTATGTGGCCACCAACTAGCCCTAAAAGTTCTTCACTAGTTTTCGTCACTGTGAAGCATACCTAAGTTTACACTTATACATCTCCATACGTATGATTCGTCTAAGAAAGTATTTCCTTTATTCATACTATTTTTAGTTTGCTAACAGAAAATTACATCGCCATTAAATGAAATTTGTAAGAAACCAATTTGGAACTATTGCATTTTTCTGCTGGGATAACACATCATTGCATTCGTATATTCATAAATAAATACCACTACTTACCCTTGGTCTGGTTTCATAGTCGAGTGGACTGGCAACATAAATCGCGCCAGTTGTATTTTGTACGCCGAAGGCATTGCCTATGTTACCGCCTGTGATCTGGTATCGAATATTCGAGGCTATAAGAAAGAGAGAAAATAAGAAAAATATGTTGAAATGTTTGCTTTATATACGAAAATTTTTATAATATTTTAAATTTTAAATGCGAAGGTCTACTTATAACTCATTGGATAATTTTGATCCACATACATATATGTACATATGTACAGTATATGTGACTATTTTTGACCAGCCCAACCAAGGTGAGGCAATGCAACAAGTAACTTTTTTTGCAATTTTATAAAACTTATTAAAATAAGTAAAAAATATATTTATTAATTATTTATTTATTATTTTGTAATTTCTATATTTTTATAAAATTTTATTTAGTTTTGTAAAATAATAAATGTAAAAAGTTCCTTCAGATTATTTGAAGGTTTGTATTACAAATCGTTTAGGCAGCATTGACCTATGAGCACCGGTCATTAATGTAAAAGCTAATAATAGTTTCGCTACCAAATTGGTAAGTTTTACTTTATAAGTAATATAAGAGAAGAGCCAAATTCTTAAATTATTTACTTGAAAAATACAAATTCCAAAAAATATTTTTCACACCCCTCAATAAGGTCACCTATACAGGAAACACATATCTTTTATACTCCCCTTTCATTTGATAGTTGCTGTAACTAATCTTATAGATTCATAATTATTTTTCATATACAGGATTATAGTGAAGTTTTCAAAGACTTTTAAAAGTATTAAAACATATTTGTACGCTGCTAAAAACCTAAAAACGCAAACTTTCTGCAACTGAGTTGTAGTACTCCCACACATCGATTTCCTCCTCGCTGAGGCTTACTGCCGCATGTGTAATCTTCAAATTCTTTACGACGATTGCTATTTCCCTAATAGAAATATTAAATGCCACTTTGGATTAATTTGCACTTAAAATATTCACTTTAGGGCGCAATTTCCGAGAGATTAGCATATTTTCGGCACAGCTTACAGCGACACACTCGAAATATTTGCAAAATAATTATAAGCAGCGGTAAAGCAATGGCGTCTTATGTATTTTTTGTCTAAATGTCTGTACTAAGGCTTAAGCATTACTGGTAGTGCTTAAGGTAAATTGGTACTGTCACTCAAAGCCAGATAACTGTGAAGGAATTCGCATTTTCTAAGAATTACTGTTCTTCATAAGTACTTCCAAGAAAATTTTCTTCAAATAAAACTGAAAAAAGTGGATATGTAATATATATATGTACTATAAGTGCATATGTCTATGATTTTAGTATATAACTTTTATGAGTTCATAGAGTTAAACAGGATGGCGCAAAATTAATTAAATTTTGTTTTTGAATAACTTTTTTACTAAATAAATAAAAATTATTTTGATTGATGGAAATCATTATTTTGACTTTACGCTGTTTAAATACTGCATCTGTCTGGTTCACATGTGATTAATTTTGTGCCACTTTGTATAATAAAATAAAATATGTCTGTGATTGGCGGCCGCCAGTGCCAATTGGTGTCATGCGTGATTATCACGCGAATAGTCTCACTGTGGATGTAAAGCAACAGAATATTGAAAAAGCTTTACCATCATACTTGGACATTATTAAAACAGTTCAAATCAAAAAGCATTTTCTTATATTTTTTTTATTAGCAGCCACTACTTGACAGATAGGGCCAGTCTTATAAAGGCTGATTAAGTTTCAAGGGCCGGTGTTGATTTTGAATAAAAAACATTTGTTTTTAGAAATTATTGTCATTTCTCCTTATTATGATAATACTGGTACATATCAATTACGTATAGAATACAATATCACTCAAATAGCCGCCGCGGCAAATAGCCGCTCAGGCATAATTGAGGTTCTATGCCGTCAATGTTCCGAATTATCTCATCTTTTATCTCTTGAATTGTTGCTGGCTTATCAACGTACACCTTTCCTTTCAAATAACCCCAAAGAAAGAAGTTCAACGGTGTCGTTGACTTTTAGGTGTGGTTCCCATTCAACATCGGCCCTTGAAATTTAACCACCCTTTATATATATATATATATAGTTGGCACGTACACCCTTTCTGGGTGTTTGCCCGAGCTCCTCCTCATTTTTGTGGCGTGCGTCTTGATGTTGTTCCACAAATTGAGGGTCCTACTGTTTCAAGTCGATTCCGAACGGCAGATATTTTTTTTATGAGGAGCTTTTTCATCGCAGAAATACACTCGGAGGTTTGCCATTGCCTGCCGAGGGGCGACCGCTATTATAAAAATGGCTTTCTTAATTTTGGTGTTTCACCGAAATTCGAAACTACGTTCTCTCTGTGAAATCCGAATGGTAGTCACGCACCAACCCATTCGGCTACGGCGGCCGCCTTACAGTCTTACTTGTGAATTTTCTACCATGAAAACAGCTCCTCATAAAAATCAACTGGCGAAGTTGATATAAAACTATAGAGTCCTCCATCTGCCGGACAGCACCAAGGCGAACACTAAAAATTGGAGACAAAGCTCAATGAAATGCAGGTGACAGGTAAAAGACTTTGTTACGGGCTGGTTTTTTTCTAAAATTATTAACCGCTAGGTGGCGCAGGCATCGAAATATTTCAAATGTCATCAATTGCTCGTAAAATATATGCTCTAGTTAAAAATAAACAAAATGAAGTCAGCCAAATATAGACATAGCCAGCTAAGTACATAAAAAATAATAACTTAAATAAATAAGATTCCTATAAAGTTTTCAGCAACTGAGAGAAGTTGGAATGAATCTCGGCGTTAGAGCTTCAGAGTTTACTTAGATTCGCAAAATACGCAGACTTATTACAAGAATTCTACTATAGAGAAACCTAAAGGTTTAGCTCCATTTGGTATTACTAACAAGTCTATGTGATGGCTTTCAGCCAGCCAGGTCAACCAAACCTAACTTTTCAACAATCAAGAGAAATGGACCTATAAATAGTGAACAACAGTACTTGCTACAGTTGACTTGCTGATAAAGAGAGGTACCAGAGCCAGTATTTTCTATAGAAACATGCTGATTAGACAGTCAACCCCCGCTTTCAGGAGGAGTTCTTTCACAACTCTAAGGATAAAGTAGTTGTTTTCTACAAGTCATCATTGAAAATAATATTGGCAGTTAAGATATTGGAACTTTCAAGCCTGAGCTGTTAAAGAAATGGAATGGAATGAAAAGGAGGTTTGCATTTCGACCTGAAGGCCAAATCATCAGACTGCCTCATCCAAACCCAGTTCGCTTCATAAACTGAGGACGAAACAGGTCTGAGTTGGGTGTATGCGCCTTTCGATTGTTCGTACTGGGTCTAAATGCCTACTTCTTTTCTTTGCTATGGTATCGCGTTAGAGAATCAAGTGTAGAGGTTTCCTGGACTAGGTGACAAAAACGACGAAAGTTGCTGAACCTATGCAGATGGCTGCAATATTTTGCGTGATCTGTGAGATTGCCAGCGAGCATTCTCAGTTTGTCGTCAGTGAGGTTTATGAGTTGTCTAACAAAATAATAGGACTATGAATAAGTTCGTGCGGTTTTTTTTCGAAATTTGAAACTTTATTGACGTAAAATGGTTACAAATTTAATATTCAAAATATTGTCCATCGCTTACTACTACTTTTTCCCATCTTTCTGGCAATTCACGGATTCCCTTTGTGAAAAATTCGGTCGGTTTTGCCGCAATCCACGAATCGATCCATTTTTTGACTTCATCGTAATTACGGAAGTGCTGGTCAGCCAGGCCATGTTGCATCGATCGGAAGAGATAGTAATCGGATGGCGCAAGGTCTGGACTATACAGCGGGTGGGGTAGGACATCCCATTTGAGCGTTTCTAAGTATGTTTTGACCACTTGTGCAACATGTGGCCGAGCATTGTCATGTTGCAAAATAACTTTGTCGTGTCTATCGGCGTATTGCGGCCGTTTTTCTCGCAGTGCTCGGCTCAAACGCATCAATTGTCGTCGGTAGACATCCCCCGTAATCGTTTCATTCGGTTTCAGTAGCTCATAATACACAACACCCAGCTGGTCCCACCAGATACACAGCATAACCTTCAGGCCATGAATATTCTGCGCCGACGTCGATGTTGAAGCATGGCCAGGGTATCCATACGTTGCCCGACGTTTTGGATTGTCGTAATGGACCCACTTTTCATCGCCAGTCACAATTCGATGCAAAAAACCCTTTCTTTTGTGCCGTTGAAGCAGTTGTTCGCATGCCATAAAACGGCGTTCAACGTCTCTTGGCTTCAATTCATACGGCACCCAATGGCCTACCTTTCGGATCATTCCCATGGCTTTTAAACGTTTGGAAATGGTTGATTGATCAACTCCCAAAGTTTTTGCAACCTCTTCTTGCGTTTGAGCCGGATCTTGATCGAGCAATTCCTCCAATTCGGTATCTATGAACTTTGGCGGCGCACCCTCGCGTTCTTCGTCTTCCAAGCCAAAATCACCACTTTTAAAGCGTGCAAACCACTTCTGGCACGTTCGCTCAGATAGAGCATGCTCACCATAAACTTCCACCAAGATACGATGACTTTCGGCTGCTTTTTTCTTCATATTAAAATAATGAAGAAGAATTCCCCGCAAAAACACATTATTTGGCACGAAATTCGACATTTTCAAGTGTGGTAAAAATATTGTTGTTTACGCTTCAAATAAAAAACTTATACTGACGTTTGTGCCTTACGACAGTAGCTCTCCAATGAATGTTTGGAAATGTGGATCGATGGAATAATAATCAAGTTACGCCATCTGTTGTAAAACCGAAACGAACTTATTCATAGTCCTATTATCTTCACAATAAGAACTTCGTCTGGTGTAGTCCAACATTTTCGTTCCAGCTTACGCCTCGTAGCGTTAGCTCTTCATTTGGCACGGAAAAGATTGAGTTCTGTTAATTTCGAGCTCTGAGCGTCAATAACCAAGATGTATGCTGCTTCATTCCCAAGTATGCCTCTGCGTCGCGATATTCATATGAAATGAATGCGATTGTGCGTTAGCCTAGCCTCTTTAATCTCTCTTTGCCAGAATAAGGAGAACTTCATATCAAACTTCATATCATTAAGAGACAATTTACTCATGTCTCTCTAAATATATTTCACTTGACAGGTACTAGAAAAACATCGACACAGACAGTTTTGTTTTGGTGCCATATACCCCAGCGTTCTTGCTTTCGGGTGAAATGTCAACATCGTTCTGACGTAGGTTGGGTAGGTATAATATAAACGCTCGCTCAAGGCTGTATAAAACTTCTACTACTATTACAAATAACGTTACTTTGCACCTTAGTATTTTGGCCTATTGTATGCCCATTATTGCTTTTCATATACGCCTCATTTGTAAAGTTATAAGCACGCCACTATTTTTTTTTTCTATAAATACATATTTCATCCTACAACAAAACGTTTTAAACATTAAGTTTTAAAAATTTTGACATAACTTTCCATTTTTCTAACTTAATTTTCGGAATTTTTCTGGGTATGCTGTTTTATAACCCATTGAATTTTAAAGCAAAATGACTAAGTCTCAATTGACAACAAAATACCGCTGATTTTTCATAATTTTTTTTCGCAAATGTGTTGCGTATTTTTACTCATAGAAAATAGATTCTCAAATTTATTTGGGGTTAGTGCAAGTAGAAGCGGCCAAGTTGAAGAAGTGGCCAATAATCCTCTGTAGAAGTAGTCAAGCTGAAGAAGAGAAATACTTAATTCACCACTTTCTATGGCAGTGCCCAATGCTCCCGTGTCTCAAAAATTTGAAGTTCGCTTCTTTATAAGCCCAGTGGACGTGACGCAAGTAGAAATATCAGACTTACTCAATTTTGTGTTGAGTGGCAAGTAATTTAATATAAGAAATAAAGTAAGTTGAAAACAAAAACATCGTAAAAAGGTCCTGCTTTCTTCTTACTCCTCCGCATCAGCCAATTTTGTATATATCTGAGGGAAAGTAAAAGTTGCCCCATTTGCATTCCCAGCTTAACTTCACTCACAAGGTTGCATAAATCAATGCATTTTTCCGAAGCACACAAGACCTCACTAATTTAAGCGTTAAGCGCTTGTTTGTACAAAAAGGAAAATGGCTTTCAGACGTACATGTACGTATAAGTATGGCAAAGGTGAAAGCTTTACGGTATTATTGAAAGGTTTATTTCCGTAGAATTTCAAATACTTGCACTTTTCTGCTGCTAGGTAGTGCCGACATGTAAAGTTAAAGGCACGTAAGTATCATAGTTCGCTGCGCTAAATGCATTGCTGCGACTCCAATTTCCTTCTACTCATTTTTTCAACTTATTTTGCTCTTTACAATTTAAATTTCTCCAGTTTGCTTGCCTTCTGCTGCGAGTCAAATGGCGCGACATCCAAGAATATGATGTTAATTGGCTTAATGTTGCACAGAGTACACAATTTGCGAGCTACAGTCGTGTTCTCATACTTTAGGTAGTCACTTCCTCTTTATAAATATATGGGTAATATTTCTAAAGCCACATTTATTCGTTAATTTTTTATAAAAACATAGTTCGTTGCTGGACAAATACTTGGTAAGTCAACGTACCAAAATTTGTACAAACTTCACAAAACTTTCAAAAATGTTCGTCAAAATGTTCAATTAGAATCTTTAGGCAACTTCAATGTACGCAGTTTTACAGCTCATAAAATTTTGTTCAAGTAAATCTAGGTTTGAAGCCGTTCAAAAATCACTTTAATTTTTTAATTTTTTTTTCCTACAGTGTTGACAATTTTCTTCCATATAAAGCGCATGCTCGAAAGTCTTTTATATGACAGAAAATGCCCAAAATTGCATATAAAAAACTTAAAAAAATCAACGCGATTTTTATTTATTTAATTATTAAGCCAATGAATATAACTGATTCTTATATGCTAAGTACACATATTTTAAGGTTAATCTTCTTGTTAATTGGCGCGAATTTGGCCGAGTTTAACAAAGCGCGCCAGTCGCTTCTTTCTCGTGCTAACCGGCGCCAGTTGGACACACCAAGTGAAGCCAAGTCATTCTCCGCCTGATCTTTCCTACGCAAAAGAGGCGTTCCTCTTCCTCTGCTACCAGAGGAATACTTTCAATACAACAATTTTAAGGTTAATAGGCATTAAAAAACACAAAGTACAATTAAGTTATTTGTAATACAATAAATATGGTACTCAAACATTTTAATAGGCGATCTTTTGAAAATTAAAAATCAACATCAACAAATTTAGTGATTTTATTATTAAACTCGATTAAGACTCTAACAATACGAACATTTCGAGCTTAAAGGTGTTTTCAGATACCAACATAGAAAAACTCAGAACTACGAAGAGTTCTGACCGGAATTTTAAAGAAAAACCTCTCAAGAAGCACTGGACAGTCAACAGCATCACGGCTCAAATCAAGAATGAAAGACAAAAATAAGATTATTCTCTGTTCTGCAAAGATTTTAAGTTAATCAATAAGCATCGCGTTTCATATATAGGGATAGGATCCGAAAGTCGTAAATTACGATTTAAGATTAGCTGTAGGAGTACTTTCTGGGTTCGTTCAATTCCAGCAGCATGGCACGTATGATACAGAGACCAAATGAAGGATGCATACTCAAGTTTGAAACGTATGTTTTGAGCGACTATATTATACTAAAATTGAAGGGACTATAAAATGGCGATTGTGGCCGCCGTAGCCGAATGGGTTGGTGCGTGACTTCCATACGGAATTCTGAGAAAACGTAGGTTCGAATCTCGGCGAAACACCAAAATTAAGAAAACGTTTTTCTAATAACGGTCGCCCCTCGGCAGGCATTGGTAAACCTCCGCGTGTATTTCTGCCATGAAAAAGCTCCTCATAAAAAATGTCTGCCATTCGGAGTCAGCTTAAAATTGTGGGTCCCTCCATTTGTGCAACAACATCAAGACGCACGCCACAAATAGGAGGAAGAGCTCGGCCAAACACCCAAAAGAGGGGGTTTATAGAGATATACAATTGCTTAATCTGATTTTTTCTAAAAATTCTTATAAAAAAGGTTAAACGTTTAATAATAATATTAGTAAATTTGTTAAATTTTTGTGAATTGGGTATAAAGCATGGAACTTTAATTTATAAGGTTTTGTTTTACAAAGAAATATGTTTTAATATAAAATTTACGAAGTAAAAAGGAAAGCAAAAAAGGAGAAAAAATTATCTTAATTTTGTTGTCACATGTGGTGCGTATGTAAACTTTTATAATAATTGTAATTATATTCTGAGACAGGAAAGCTTTGGCCTAGTGCAGGAAAGCCCACCCTTTTTTGGTACCACCAAGTGACAGATAATACATAAATACTTTTGCTCAAATATGAACGAGACTTTATCAATAAAACGGTCCGCGGATGACATAGGTATGGCAAAAATAAATTTTTTGTTGGATGGTAGGACTGTTATAAGCTTACATGGCAAATTTCAGCGTGATATGTCACATAGTTTGTTTTCTGTGCTACTGTAAACAAGCCAAGCTCGAGTGTGTTTTTCGAATTTAACGATGGAAATTCAAGTTGAACAAAGAATTTGTTTGAAATTTTGTTATTCCAACAAAATTTCGGCTTCAGACGCCTTAAAAATGTTGCAGACAACCTATAAGGACTCTGCTCTATCGCGTGCACGTGTTTTCCAGTAGTACAAATCGTTCAAAGAGGGCCGTACATCAACCCAAAAAACCACGCCAAAGTCGCTCAAAAATTAAGGTTATGCTGACTGTTTTTTTTTCGATTACGAAGGTGTGGTGCACTCGGAGTTTCTTCCGCAAGGCCGATCGGTTAACGCTGAATATTATTTAGACGTTTTAAAGCGTTTGCGCGAGGCAATTCGTCTTAAAAGGATGGAATTGTGGGACAACAAGTCATGGTTCTTGCATCACGATAATGCACCAGCTCACACATCACGTCTTGTTCGCGATTATTTGAACAAAAATAATGTTCATACCCAAGCACCGTATTAGCCTTACTTTTTCCTGTTTCCCAAGCTCAAGTTGCCGCTCCGTGGAAAACATTTTGAGACAATTGAAGTCATAAAAGAGAATTCGAAGAAGGAACTGAAATCCATAGCGAAATCGGCCTTCCAGAAATGCTATGATGATTGGAAAAAACGTTGGCATATGTGTATCGCCTCCAATGGTGATTACTTTGAAGGAGATAAAATAAAAATTGAACAATAATTAACCGTTTGTGTTTTATTAAATAAGTCTCGTTCATACATAGTAAGATTTTAGTGAAAAAAAAAAAAATAAAATCCAACAGAATTTGTTTGTTAGCACCCTGAATGGTGGTCATCATTTACCTTCACATATTTTACGACCCAAAGCTTAAAAACGAACCCACAAGTTTCGAATCTTTTACCACGAGCAATCACACTCGCCAAGGACGGCCACCATCAGCTACATAAAAAGCCAAAATATTTTGCCAAAACAGCACGAAAACATATCACGTAGCTCAATTATACGCGTATACTTAAACAAGTGTCTACTTTGCGTATCTCTTCCTTGCCGTCACACTTAATGGCTGATAATGAGTATAGATTAAAACAACAAACACAGTGTCATCAAAAAGTTGTACAACAGCTCAGCATGAAATTACGTGTTTTTAGAAATTACTTCGCATACCGGCACACACGAGTTGACACGCTTACACTCACTTGCACACACTTAGACACCCACCCATGCATGCATACAAATAGACTATTGCTCATAATACTTCGCATCCTTCATCTCTCATTAAACTGTCTTAATATTTGGCGCCCGCTATACGTGTCTTATCAATACCTTACGCATATCATCATAAAGCTTGTCATATAGCTTCTTGTTGTTGCTTTTGTTATTTCTCATGACTGCTATTTTGCGTTGTACTCATACATGAGCATAAATTAATTTAGATACAACAAATAGGATATACAACAATACTCGTGTAAATGTAAATTCAAGTATATTTGCACCTACACAGGGTCCGCGAGGTAAGTCCGGAGAAGAAACTTATGAAAGTATTAGTCTAATATTATCTGTATTGTTTCGATAAGCCACAAGCATAAAAGTAGAGCCACATAATATGCGATCGCTTGACTCCGAAAAAGCCAATATCAGATATTTTAGTGGTTTGGCAACAAAAAATCCAAAAATTTACGACAGTTACCAGGCATTTCGGGGCTTCCGGAAAAGAAATCATATTTTAGAACCACTGCGCACTAGCACGCAAAGGAATCATCCTCAGTCTTGACACCGAAAAGAAATCTGTCCTGCCACTGGTCACAAAATTTGGTGTCACCTTTCGCTTGTATTTTAACTATAAACTATTACATGAAGAATGCTCTGAAAACTGGAAATTGGCTCTTATTACACCTCTATTTGAAAGCGAAAACTAGAGTTACGTGAGAAAATATAGACTTATTTCCCAGCTGTTTACTACCTCTAAGTTGATTGAATGCATTGTAAAAGATAAAATCTTTTTTCGCTGACAAAAGTTTAATACGTCCCAATCAGCACGGTGTCATCCCTGGTAGATCGGCTGTTTCAAATTTGGCTGTTTTTTCAAAAGATTGCATATCAGCTTTTCAGAGAGGTTTCTAGGTTGATTTTGTATACACAGAATTCTCTAAGGCTTTTGACAGAGTTTTGTATTCAATGCTTGTTCAAAAATTTCTATGCCTTGGCTTCCACTCCATATTTCTCCGTTGGTTGGAGTGATATCTCTTGAATCGTAGATGTGTGGTTGTTGTTGGCAATAATCATTCATACGAGTATCCTTTTATTGTGTCAGATGGGGTCCCACAGGGTAGTATTTTGGGATCTTTGCTATTTGTCTTGTTTATCATTGACATAACTTTTTTTCATATGCCAAGTTTTTACTTTATGCTGGCGAACTTAAAATCTAATCTATTGTAAGAAACTCATCCGATTCACAAATGCTTCAAAATGAGCTTCTTTCTTAGAGTATTAGTACTTAACTATATAAGATATCTCGGAACATTAATATCGCCATTACTTTTTCACACCTGAAAGTATCTTATTTGATCACTAATTGTTGTCTGCGATCGGTTGGTGAAATATTAGAAGTTATTTTTGACGCAAAGTTCTTTTTTACTAGTTATATTAATTATATACATACAATAATCTTACATTAAATTAGCGCTTTTAAGGCGCAACTGTACAGAATTTATAAGCCCTTATACTATCTAATTGTTCTACACGTCATTAGTTCCTTCTAAAGTAGAATATGCATCCTTCATCTGGGGACCATATCATGCCTGTCACTTGACTCGAATTGAAAGTATACAAAAAGTTTTCATTGACTGTGCTCTACGTTCCCTTCGTTTTCATGCTCCTATGCCCATTAATATTCTAGAGTACGTGCTTATCAATTTGAAATCTTTGCTGTCTCGGTGATCTATTTTGACTTTATCTTTGTTGCTTAATACTACTCAAGGCGTTATGGATTGCCCCTACCTGCTAAAGCGAACCTATCTTAATACCCCATCTAGAGCGCATCGTAATTTTGATTTTTACCATATTGGATTTAGGAGAACTCTATAAGAAAAGAACGCACCCGTCATGGGAGCTCTGATCAAGATCAGTACTATGATATTGGAGCTAAGAAGAAAGTGTCCAAATAGTGAGCTTTTGTAAACAAGAAACGATATGTTAGGTTAGTTTAAAGGTGAACAAAACCCTGACGAACAAAACTAACAGGAGTTCAACAGTTTTCACTGAGAACCAATTGGACCTTCTTTCAATCATTCCAGAATGCTGATGAATAGGTAAGTAATTAAAAGCCATGTAACAGAACACCATTGGTTGCAACGATTTCGACGGTCGAGAGAATACAGAAGGTCGTGACATCTGCGAACCGCTTTCCCGCTTTCTCTGAATTTAATTTGCATCGGTTTTTTTTTGCATTTATATTGTTATTAACGAGCTAATTTATCGTTTTATGCTGCTCGCTTTCTTGTTTACCCTTTTTTACGTCACATCCAGAAATAATCTCACGAATATTTTCGTCCTGGCGAGATAAGTGTCGAATATGCGTTACGCTCTGCAGACCAGCCGTGAAAAATGTCGATAAAATTATCAAAATCGGAAAGTTTGATTGACAACCCTTTCATTACTTAGGAACAAAAGATTAACCAGAAGACCTTTAGTGCTTTTTGCATGTGGCTGTTCTAAGGAAGAATTTAGCTGCTTAGGTGCCAACGAACTGACGCAAAAGCAACTTGCATAACACATAAACATGTGACTCTACACGTTCGAGTGTCGAATTAATATCTCCCGTTCTTGGTTGAAATGTAAGAAAATTTGGCCAATTGTTGAAGTGGATAAACATAGTTATTAAAACGCAGCTGAAAAAGATAGCTGTCAAATCGCGGTAAGCCATCCCAAAGATTCGCCTAGCATGATTTAGTTGACTCGAACGTTTTTCCAAATGTTTGGGTGGATTAAAAGGCAGTCATCGAAAAGAAGCTGTTCCAATTGAACCAAACACTCAAATCAGATCTTTGCTGTCAGCAACCGACCAAGTGTTAGCAAATATGATAGAAAGAATATTGCGTGCCACAAAAGGGAACACTAGGCCTTGCACATTTTTCGCTGCGTACCAGAAGCTTCAAGAGCCTAACCGTACAGTCAACTCCAGACATGCGATTATCATACTTGTATTTTCAAGCATTTACAGAATTTTCTTAATATCCATGAGACGCTTGTGAAAATGAGCCGCTCCAGAATAAGAACGAACACTTATTTAGTCACGGAAATTTTTTAAATTTTCGTCTAAATGGAAAAAGATATCGAAGAGGATAGAGCAGAGAAATCAAAAGTAAATGTTTAATCTAAATTTAAGTAAATGTTCAGTCCCATTCAAATGCACAACTGCTAATAATTGTTTTCTCCAATTGGTTCGACTACATAATTGGTAAACTTTATCATCATCATCGTTTGGCGCTTCTGCTCTGTGTGAGCTTTTGCCCGCTGATCAAAATGTATCCATTTGACTCGATCTTTGTTTGATACTTTCCAGTTTTTTACTTTGAGTTTTCTCATGTTAGCCTCCAGTTCGTTAATATATCTTGATCTTGGTCTACCTTTTTCTGTCGTCTTTCATGTTTAATGTTTATTTTACACTGAACCCTCGTCGGGTTCATTCTCGTGACATTACCTAGCCATCTGATTTTTAGGGCTCTGATGAAGCGCACAACATTCTCTCGTTTTATTAGTCGGTCCAGTTCATGGTTGCATCTTATGCGCCATTCACCTTTGTTGTTTTTGACTGCTCAGAAGATATTTTCATTCAAATATTTGGATGTTGGCTTTGTCCTTTTCACTTAATGTCTACGACTCTGATCCGTAGCATAAAACTAGTCGGACTACAGATTTATACATCGTAATTTTGCTCGGACTATTAAACAGCTTTGATTTGAAGAGCGTGAAAGTGAAAAGTAGGTATACCATAAATACCATAGAGCAGTATTTTTTAGCCATTTGTGATGCCCATTGAGTTGTGGTAACTTAGTTTAAATCCCAAATATGAAAAGTGTTCACACTCTCAAGTTCAAATGTCCCTTTTTCCTTTGTGCTGGGTACTATCTGATGGTTTCTAGACAAAAACTTCTATTTGATTTTTTTCATTTTTTTCATTAGTTTTTAATGCAATTTTACCGATTGCTCGTGAACTTGAGCACCTTAAAGTAAATGAAGCTTTTGTTTATCGCACCATTACTCGTTACAACAATACTGGTAGCATCGCGAAACGTCATGGAGGTGGTCATCAAAAGATTACAACGTCACGTGAAATGGTTCAAAAAGTGGTGAAGCGACTTGAGCGAAATCCCCGGCAAAGTGGTAATCAAATGGCGAAAGATTTGAAAATATCTGACCATAGCATCCGCCGCATACTGAATACTGATCTCAAAGCCTTATAAGATCCAAAAGGCGCATGATCTCATACAAAAGCAGCAACAAGTCAAACTTGAGAGAGCGAAGGAGTTGCTTCGCTTGGCTGAAAGCGATCAATTACCCAACATTATGTTACCTGTTGAGAAAATTTTTCAAATTGAGCAATTCGTAAACTCCCAAAACGATAGGGTTTATTTGAACAACCGTTCATACGAGAATTTGAGTCATCGATTGGCCACCAGGAGGCAGCACCCGCCACAGGTAATGGTTTGGGCGTTGTAACCGCAGATGGGCGCTCTCCAATCATTTTCATCGAGCTTGACGTCAAGGCAAATGCGAAATATTACCGGGAAAATACTCTGGAGGTTACTTTGAAGCCGTGAGCAGACACAAATTTCAGTGGCAAACCATGGACATTTCAACAGGACTGGGCACCATCTCACAAAGCTTTAGTGAACCAAGAATGATTAAAAAACAACGTTCCGAATCTCATAATGTCCACACAATGGCTCTCAAATTCACCAGGCGCGAATCCGATGGACTATTCTCTTTGGACCATTTTAGAGTGCAACGTCTGAACTAAAAGATTTGCCAGTCTCGAGCCGGTGAAAAAAGCCATTGTCCACGAGTGGGCCAAAATACCTGCAAGTGACATTCCGGCAGCTTGCGATTTGTTTTTTCCCTCTCATGGTCATAGTAAAGGCAAAAGGTGGTCATATCGAGCAGAAATTGAATTATAATTTTGTATTATTTTCACACATTTTAGTAAAAGTAATTTTCTTAACTAAATTATAGTCTGTTTAATTGGTTACACTTCGAGTGCCGGACCCTGTACTATGCGCGTTAATTTTTGTGGGACTCCACATCGTTGAAATATAAGGGGTAAAGTCGATGCTGTGTTTATAGCACATTTCCATTGACTTTTTCAGATAGAATATTTGGTGTGTCGTCGATTTTCCTAGTCTGGGACTTTTTCGGCGTAGTTAATAAATCTATCGTTGGCAACTTTTGCAATTAATTTGTAAGTTGTGTTTGGAAGTGAAATTCCGCGCTAGTTTTTACACTTTGTTTTGTTGCCCTTTTTATGAAATTGAAATTGGTAAACTATATGAACTTTAATAAAATGCAAAATTGTAGAAAAAATAAATAATAATTCTTTCTGAATAATTGAAAAAAAAGATAGTTTGTTTCCTTATATTCTCAAAAAAATTCTCAAATTTTGAATCACTTTAGTGGTTTTTGTAGAAAAAGGAAAATGTGTCTTAAAAATTGTCAAAATCTTCGAATGAAATCTTTCCTTAGCTGAATACTTCCCTTTCTTCTTAATAGTTTATATTTAATTTTTGCTTTTATAGATAATTCGCTTTATTTTTAAAAGTTTCCGCGACAATTCTTCAATTCCTAATCACTATACTATTTAGTATGTGCAGAAAATATTCAATTATTTTTTAAAAGTTATCCGACACTTAAATTGAAAAATCTTTTCTTAGCGGAATAACTTTCCTTCCTACTTAATTCTGTTTTCCTTGAGGCTGTTATCATATGCCATAAATAAATTTTTGCTCATAAATTCCAAACGTTTAACAATTTCAGCATAAACATTATGAGCATAAACACATTTATAAGTATGCAAGTGTGTGTGAAGCGTATATGTGTTTGTACTGAGGGCATCTGACATGAGTGTAAACATATGAGTGGAAATATGTACCATAGCTGCGCACACGAGTGCCTTTGAGCGCGTGTAGTGCACGCTACATGCCGGAAATGTTTTTTCATGTTTTGAATTACAATCGAAAATTTTTGTGTACATACCAAGCATAGCTAATTTATATTGACTACACAAAAATATTAACGGCTTTTGAATTTATCTTCTGCTTCTTATCACCCTGATTCATTGCCCACAAAATTACTTTAGTATCTAATTTAAATCCCTTGCTGCATTCTATACCCAAAGGTTTAATGTAGGGTATAGCCATGCTCGTTCAACATTCTCAAAGTGTATCCTTTCATCCTTAATTCATTTGAAATTTGTCATTTTACTATTTTGTTTACAGCCTTTTCATGCGCATTCCTTTGGATACTTTTGCCGTAAATATCTTTCCATTTGGGTTAATGTGCTCACTACTCGTTACTTTTCGCTACCATCCCATGACCTTACGTTCACATTTTCTCATATTTTTACTTCTTCAACTAACAGCTTCCTTTTCTGCCTTCGCCATTTGTCTTGAAATATTTTCCTTTTATTATTTGCTGCTATTTAAGGCAGAGACTTGAAGGCGTCTGTCGACGTTGCGGGCTTTGTTGAGCGCGCTCGAGCGAATTTCCTTACAAGTATTTATATACAAAAGGGTAGTACAATCACTTCCTTCCATGCACATGTACACATATATATACGGACATGTATGTATGTTTTCTTTATCCGTGAAATGGATGTCAATTTTATTAAACACTAGCGTGCGATTGGCGCAATCGGGAGTAAGGGTATTATTCAAATCTCTATATTCGTAATTCTCGCGCCTCTTGCAATTGGTGTGAAAGCTTTGAGCAATGGAAAAATATTTGTGTTCGAAATAAATGCTTAACCAACGAAAGCATTTGCATATTTTCAGGCGTTTTACACCGCCGCTACGCAAATTGTGTTATGTCATTTACAGAAAGCGGATTTAATTTATGATTGCAATTGTACAACTTTACATAAATTCATTTTCCATTTAAATTTTATGTCTGCTTTTCATACAAACGAAATTAAATGCTTTTGAATTTGAAGAGTTTGTAAGATGTTAAAGAAAATCGTCTACATTAAGGAAATCCAACAGGCTATTTACAACAAGAACTTTACCACTTTTAAGAGCAACGTTAAATTTCGGAAATATCGAGTATTTCCTAGACAATAAACTAATTTAAAGAGTCGAGTTTTATTTACATTTGAGTTTTCCTCATAACAGAGCTGTCTGTATTTTTATATTACGGCAGTAATCTGCAAATTTAATGCTATTCGCTTGCTTTTTTAGCACTTTTGATTTCCAAATGATGAGAGTGCTTACTGTGTATATATTTACGCTAAGTATAGAAGAAAATCGGCCACTGTACTTGTTGTTGTTGTAGCAGCATAAACATACACGGACGGAGAATGCTGCTGGAGTGACAGTACTTGGCCGGATATACATCCGGGTCGTTCCGGGATGGGTTGGTGCGTGAATACCATTCTGCAGTCGGAAGGTTCGAGTCTCCGCGCTTGAAACAGCCATGAATTTCGGCCATGAAAAAGCTCCTCATAAATAATAAGCCGATTCCGGGCTTAAACTGGAGGTCCCTCGATTTTTGGGACAACATCAATACGCACACCGGAAGTAGGAGGAGGAACTTGGCCAAGCAACCAAAAAGAGGGTAAGCGCCAATTATATATATACGAGTATATTTAGATAAAAAACTTACTTTTTGTAAAAAGTTTTCAACGCAGAAATTTTAATTACTGTGTACTCCTGTGTTTGTATAGCAACAACCCTGGCTCTGCCTGAAAGTGTCTATTAAAAAATATTTACCTGCTAGTGCTATTAAAATAACATTTGCTGTTAGGTGAGCAAAGATGTGTTAACTCAGTTCTGTAGGCAAATGTACAGTTTTGATGCAACACTTGGGTGGAAATTCGAGTGATGCGGTTGAAATCGGCTATAAATTCCAACTGGAAGTAGCAGATTTTGTAATACGTAAGCACATTAGAGTTACAGTTTTACCAGCGGATAATAAAATTTAGTAGCGCAAAAATTCCAAAAAAATTTTAAGGTTTCCGTGAGTTGGGCAGATTACTAAATGTTTCCAAAAATCTATAAAAAAATTAGTTTTTAAAAATATTTTTTCAAAGAAACCACCCAAGGCATGCCGGTTGCGCCGTATCGACGAATTTAATCAATTTTTTTTGTTCGCATTGGTGACCCCGAGATGATGGATTAGTTTAAGTTTAGAAAGTCTCGGTAAATATTTTTTCGATGTAATTAAATTTTGTTTGTAGGACAGGTTCAAGGAAAATTTGAATAACTCAGCCAAGTTTTGATTGATTTGGACTTCCAAGGCGTAATTGTAAAGATATTTTCTAGCCCGTTTCATTCCTTCGTTTTAATGTTTGAGTAATTTTCGCAAATTTCGCTATTTTAATTAATATACATTGACAAAATTGTTCAATATTTCCATGCAGGTGTTTTCTTCGACCGTCTTAGATGATTTTTTTTTTTGGAAAAAATGTTTATAAAAACTTATTATATTTTTAAAAAGCCCGATTTTTGGTTAGCATAGCTCATCTAAGTAGAAATATTTTTTCAAAATATTTTGACGGAAACTTACTATAAAATATTTTTTGTGATTTCGATGAAAAACCAGTATCGACTGTTTTTTATATGTATGGAGAATTATGCTCTCCATTCCTTAATGAATCTGAATGCTGTCAGTTCGATTCCAATTTTTCAGGAAGAAAATATCGACAAGAATAGATGATTTGATTTTATTAACAGTTGAATTTGAATTTGAATTTGAAAAAGGTCGAGCCAAGGAGCACCAGGAGATTTGGGTGCTCCTAAAACACTCAGGCTAAAGAGCCCATTGCATTTAAAGCTCTGGAAAGGGGGTAGATAGTCAAGGAGGGAGGGAGAAAAGTATCAGAGAAAGAGATAGGAAAGAATAGAGACAGAGATAGAGATAGTTAGTCCTGTGAGAATTTTCCAGACCCTTATTAACAATTACTGCTTGGTAGACAATAACAAGCTTCCAAATGAATATCCGCCATACAAAGTCTTTTATATGAAGAACGTGTTATTATTTCTGAATAGAAATAAAATAGAAATACGATTTGAATACAACCCAAATGAAAATACGGATACGCTCATTACAGGAAAAGAAGCCAGGCCACCTAACAACAACTTGTACTTTCTTTTAGGTGTCTTATAATTTCTAGTCGGATGGCATTGAAATGCTTAATGCATTTAATAAAGCAATAAAAAATAGGTGTCTTATTTTTGTTGGCTATATAGCAAATTTAAGGGGTAGCATTAGAGAAATTGCTTTTATTGGGTTATCCTAATGGATGAAAATACAACAGCGGCACTGGTTAAGTCACGTCTCCCTCTAGCTCTATTCAGCCCTGCCCCAGCCTAGTTATTTGTGCCGGAACGCGCTATTGTCAGTTCATATGCTTTTTCGTTACCTTCAATGTTCCGATGTTCCGAGATCCAGATTAAGGTAGCATTAAGTAGTATAGGGTTTTTGGATGAAAATTTTCTATTAGAGGCCAGCAAATGTGATCTTATTGTTCAAAAGTGGACCAAAAACATCAAAACGCATACCACAAAGAGGAGGAGGAGCTCGGTCAACTACCAATAAAGGATATACACGCCGTTTGTATATACAAGTATATCGCAAGCTTTATATTTTTTGCTAATGGCTTTATATTTTTTGACACTTATGAAGCCGACAGTTCAGACAAATAGACAAGCAACGTAGCGCATAAAGGTAAAAATCGAAACTTCCCTTACTCAAAATAATTATTTCAAATCAGTATTAGCTGCTGCTGATATTATTCTGTATATAAGTTTAAAAGTTATATAAGTACCTTTAATAAGCTATCCAATGATGTATTGGGAACATTTTTATCAGCCTATTAAAAATACATTAAAGCCACTCAAAGGAGTTTTGACATATTTTTACAAAATTCTCCTATTTATTGCTTCAGAACCCAACATTCGTAGTCACGAATTATATAGATGGAATTATGGAATATTCAACTCCTTCCTATTTACATTAATAGTTGGTTTTAGAGTTATAGAACCATAATTTATTGAGTTATTTTCGAATTAGTATTTGAGCCTTTAAGTCAATTTAACTTGACTTCTTTCCACTAGAGAGGATTATTATTTGAAGTATGTCTTAGAAACTGGCCGGTGAACTAATAAAAGCTACTTTTGTTTAATTGGGTACTCTGAATTACATTTATGCACATTTAAGTACAAAAAAATATTGTTTTATAAGTTGATTCAAGTTATTCCGCTACTCAGACAATAGCTGCTAATCACTAGTCAGTCGTCACCAGTCACCAGTTATAAGAAAAACAGAAGTCATGAGTCCCCAGTCTCTATTCACCACACCAGTCACTAGCCACCACACCAGTCACTAGTAACCACTCACCAGTCACCAGTCACTCTATTCACCACACTAGTCACTAGCCAACACACCAGTCACTAGTAACCACTCACCAGTCACCAGTCACCAGTCACCAGTCACCAATCACCAATCACAAGTCACAAGTCACCAGTCACCAGTCACCAGTCACCAGTCACCAGTCACCAGTCACCAGTCACCAGTCACCAGTCACAAGTCACATATCTCCAGTCACTAGTTACCAGTCACCAGTCACCAGTCACCAGTCACCAGTCACCAGTCACCAGTCACCAGTCTCCAGTCACCAGTCACCAGTCCCCAGTCACAAGTCACCAGTCACCAGTCACAAGTCCACAATCTCCAGTCACTAGTCACCAATCACTAGCCAATAGCTCTCTCCTTAGAGAGTATTAGCACTACCGCAACTAGAACATCTCAATCATCGTCAATGCTAAGTAAAATCTATTTCACCATTTACTTTAATTTTTCAAAAGTTTCATGTGTGTGGTTTTGTATCTCGTTCCAGTTGTTCCGCTTACTCGCATCTGGTCTGCTTGTGATAATAATTAAAAGTGATGTATGAATTCCTAAATCTTATCTGAATTAGAAATAAAATCTCAGCAGCAAGCCTGGTTGAAATAATAATTAATACTGATGAAGCCATCAGTTCTGATGAACATCTTCCACTTACATATGCAGTTTAAAAATGCATAAATTTGTCAGAATTTTATTTAGTTATTATTAATATTATCTTGTTACGCATAGGCGGCCACTGTTACTTCAAACTATGCATAACTTTTCCCAAATGGCATCATAGGACACTAGTGAGTTAATAGCCTATATTTGAATAATATTACTCATATTCTAATGACGAATACTTACAATCATTGTGATTCTTGGCATTGACAGTGAGTACAGTTGTCTGTAGATCGGCATTCTCATCAATTTCAGTCTCGTAGAGAAATCTGTCGAAATACGGTGGAGAGTCGTTTTTATCGGCAATACCAATGCGTACAAATTTTGTAACTGCAAAGAGATACAAAGGATAAAATATAAATATATAACTATAAGTATAAATATTTGATATTAAAAAGCTTTTATTCATTTGCCTAAGTTGCTGGAAAAAAGTATTTCAAACTAACTTTTGTGCTGTTATTTATTTTCTATTTTAAAATGCAAAATGTGCATTGAGAAAATTTGCTTATTCCTCTTGAAAGAGATTTAAATGGAGATAAAAGTTCTGATATTCACAAGTTTACAATGCGAAATATGTGTGTATGTATGTTAATATATAAAAATATGTAAAAAAAGTTGTTCACTTCACTCCAAATAGTTGCAAATGTTTGCAATGCATTTCATTGATTTTCTATGGCACTCACTCGGAAACGCACTTCAATCGTTGCAAAGGAATTTGGTTGCCCATGCGATAGTTCAGAACAATTACTTGTGAATATTTGCATGTTTTGTTTTATTTAAATGGAATTTGCAACATTTTCGCAAGAGGGAACGCTGTTGAGTTCAAAATGTGTTAAGTCTACAGGAAACGAAGACGTGTGTTTACTTAGAATATATATATACAGAACATTTAGTTGATAGGGAAACTTGAACTTTTGAACTAGTTTTTTTTTATAGCTTCTGTCTGTCTTTTCGTATACATTAAACTCCTGAACAGGCAAATAGATTTTGACGGCGCTTTCAATGATGAGTAGAGAAATTTTCTGATCAGGTTATAGGCTATGCGTTACCTTAAGGGGGGGAAACCAGTTTAGACTTATCAAAAAATCGAACTTTTTGAAAAAACTTGAACTTTTTAACTAGTTTTTTTTTATAGCTTCTGTCTGTCTTTCTGTATACATTAAACTCCTGAGTAGGCAAACAGATTTGGACGGCACTTTCACTGATGAGTAGAGAAATGTTCTGATCAGGGTATAGGCTGTGCGTTACTTTAAGGGGGGAAACCAGTTTAGACTTATCAAAAAATCGGCTTTTTTTATTGCATAAATTGTTAGTATAACTACTGAAGAATATGTGGTAAAAATTTTAAAGCGAAATTCGCATTATTCCCGATTCTATGAGCACTTAAGTGACTGCCCGTCGGTTCCGCACCATACCGCGCGTTAGTTATAACGACGTTTTTCTCGAAACTACTTTTTTTTTAACTGGTGGGCACTCTAGCTCAAAAAGTTATACACCAATCGTTATAAATTTTTTTCGGAGTATTCTTTATTCAATCCTAATCCATATGAACCTAATTTTGGGATTATATTATCATTAAAAATATATTTTTAAGCAAAATAGATGAAAAAATATGGCATAAAAAACTACTTTGTGTTCAAGCGCCTCAAAAGCATGCAATTTTCAATATATTTTTACCACAATTAGGTTCATATTCTTAGGAAATATGTTGTTAACGAAAAAAAAAAAAATTGTTGTTGATTACGGAGAAAAATTGCAACTTCAGGAATACCCACCAGCAAGATACTCGGATGGCGATCCATGGAAAACACGCTCAAACGCCACTATTTCCGGCGGAAATGACTTGAAAGAATTCTAAAGTGTACTTAAAGATGTGAGTAAAATACCCTCCATGTTAAAAAATGTCTGATTATTCCTTCTCTGTTTCAAAAGTTATCGAAAACACCAAAATTTCGGCCTCCTAAACCGGTTTCCTCCCTTAAGAGTATTACTCAAAAGCTGGCGCTGACGTCGACATGCTTATGAAAAGTTCATTAATATGGCGGCTCAGCTCAAATTTAAAAAAATTATTAATTAGATAAGTAAAAACATATATTACTATGTTACTCACACAGATAAACATATTTCTACCGATAATTGCCGGTTAGACATTTTCTGGTCAAGAAATTTTGAAAATATTTATTCATATTTCACATCAGTTGAAATTCGGAACCTATATCACTGAGCAACTCCAGGAGTATAACTGGAAACGACGTAACTCACGCATTGGACCGAATCGCTTACTTGCTAAGGAATAACACATCAAGGAGAAGCTTAAGAGTGAAAAGCTAAAACCAAAAGATGTTAGCTGGTGTCGAATTATGAGGCTATGCCCGGCGATATGGGACATGGTTCGTTCCTACGACTTATCCCCGGATGTTCCAATGAACCTTATTGTTAAATGTGGAATTGTAACGCTAAAAAGGTGGAGACATCTCGGCCAATTGTAGCCTGAAGAAAGGCATATACACTCAGCCCAACTCCCCTCAATCTTAAGTTTAATAACGGAATTGGGTTTGGTTGAGGTACTGTGATGAGTAGAGCGTTGAAAAGGCCATTAGGTCGAAGTTAAAGCCAAAATTTATTCTATTATGTCTATTCTACTGAGCAACTCTTAGTGGGTGAGCCCCCAGTATGTTACATTTCCAGGAACAGCGATAAAACAAGAATTTTTAGCCATTGCAGCTAAGAATATGAGATGTGTTCAAAATGGCTAATCAAAAAGCAATAGAGGCGGTTAGTAGAACTTTCGAAAATGTTCGAGAAACATCCGACATAATGATGAGACTAAGAGTGGTGTTATGCGATCTTTGAGATTTTAAGCTGATTTTATCAGTTGCATCAAGAGATACAAAGTGGATGTGAGCATATTCAAGTCTTACGCTATGAATTTTCAAAGAAAGCGAAACATAATGCGGGGATATAATTAGGCGAATTCCATCTTAAGCGAAAGTGTACGGAAAGGGAGCCAAAGAATAAGTGCAATTGACAGGCTATCAAGAGCTCACAAATCACGAAACTGCTTTAGTTTAAGCACAATGTTTAAAATTTTTAAAAGAAATTTTCATGGGGATTTTACAGGCTTGTGACAAAATATAAAAATGGTGATTTTTTAAGAGCTATAGTAAATTTTTCAAAAAAAAAACACCCGCAAAATTCAGAAAAATTCATGAAATTATTATTTAAATCGATAGTACAGTCCATATAATTTAATGTTTTGTTTGAAGATTATTTCATGCAAATGTTGACCGCGACTGCGCTTCAAATGGTCCATCCGCTTAGTCCAATTTTGGCATACTCTTCTTTCTCCGTTTCGGCCGGTATCTCACAAGCTTTACTGCTTTAATGTTGTCTTCCAATGCGTTAATTGAAGCAGGCTTGTCTGAATAGACAAGAGCTTTAACATAGCCCCACAAAAAATAATCTAAAGGCGTTATATCGCATGATCTGGGTGGCCAATTGACAGGTCCCGAACGTGAAATAAAATGCTCACCGAAATCGCCTCTCAACAAGTCCATTGTTACGCGTACTGTGTGGCATGTGGGACAGTCTTGCTGAAACCACATGTCATGCATGTCAAGCTCTTGCATTTTGGGCAAAAAAAAGTTGGATATCATTTCACGGTAGCGCTCACCATTCACAGTTACGTTACGATTCGCTGAATCTTTGAAGAAGTACGGTCCAATGATACCTCCAGCCCATAAACCGCATCAAACTGTGATCTTTTCTGGATACATTGGTTTATTACGTACCCATTGATCCAAAAATGAGCTTCGTCGCTGAACACAATTTTTCGATAAAAAAGTGGATCTTCGGCCAACTTTCCAAGAGCCCATTCACCAAAAACTCTGCGTTGCGGTAGGTCGTTCGGCTTCAATTCTTGCACTAGCTGTATTTTGAAAGGCTTCACACCTAAATCCTTTCGCAAAATTTTAAGCGTTGTTGAGTAACAGAGGCCCAATTGCTGCGAACGGCGACGATCGATAATTGATGGTCATCATTAACACTGGCCAATACGGCTGCGATATTTTCTTCAGTTCGCACTTTACGTAAGCGTGTTGGTGGTTTGATGTCCAATAATGTAAATTTGGTTCTATTGTAAATTTAATCACAATAGCTCGAATAGCCGCTTCAGTGGGTCGATTAAACTGACCATAAAATGGAAGAAGTGCGCGATAAACTTTCTTAAAAGAACACGCATTTTTATAATAAAATTCAATGATTTGCAAGCGTTGTTCGTTTGTAAGATTCGTGGTTAAATTTTAGACCAAACTGAAGATGTTTGATAGTGAAACAAAACACGAAACGTGCGTCAGCTGTTTAAACCAACTGTTTAAAAAGATAATAGCTAAAAAATCACCCGTTAGTAGCAGTTTATACTACAATAAAAACCATACAACTCAACGCTTCAAACTTCATACTAAATTTAAAAAAATTCGAAAAACCATTCAAATTTCAAACTTTTCAGTCAAAAATTTAAAAATGTTAAACTCTTCGTCAGAGCATAGGACGGAGCCTAGCCTCTTCCAACTTCTTCTGCGGTATCTATAACTCCTTATTTGACTCTAGGAACCAAAACTCTCGTTTTCAGTACGCTCCGTTTGCGCCCACTTCGTCTTTGATCGACCACGCGCTCTTTTCCCTGCGGATTCCACTCGCACGCCATTTTCGCAATGTCTGTGTTGTCTTTTCGGAGATCATAACCATTCCAGCTCATTTTCTCCTATTTATTTCTGAGTTTGTCAAAGCGTAGAGGTTTGAATTTGAGATGATGTTTGGCCAGAATACTCGGCAGATTATTTTCAAAATAAAAAAATTATTAATAATAAATAATGTTTGCTTTAGGTTAGGTTAGGTTATGGTGGTAGTCGGTCTGCACGACCAACTCACTTAGACCTTACAAGTCCGTTGTGATATCACTGTGCTACACGGGAACCTCATTTATCTTCCTTCGTGGAACCATTTTGTGGCTCTTATGGAACGTAGTATTGATGCCAACCCCACGCCAGACAGTTCTGTAAGAGAATTAAAAAAGTATTTACCTAGACAACCTGCTCTGATTTTAGCTAGCGCTGGGCAATTGCAAAGGAAGTGCTCGACTGTTTCTTCCTCTTCATCATCTCTGCAACTTCTGCAATATTCATGGGAGTAAACTCCTCGTCCGGTTAAACAAGCCACGACCTTCGAGATATTGTCTTTTGAGAGACTAAGCAATTCCTTTGTTCTTTTCTTGTTTATTTGCGGCCATAGTAGCCTAGCCGTGTCTAACAGACATATCTTCATTTCTTCATGACCTACTGGCCTCTTGGATAATGTGGTTTTTTATTATTAGTTTAGTCGTGGCCATTGGTATTCCAATGGTACTTTTATCACTGAGCAGTTGGAGAGCAGTACCTTTTCTGGGTAGCTCATCAGCTTTACAGTTTCTCTCAATATCTCTATGTCCCGGAACCCAAATAAAGTTGACCTTGAATACGTCACTAATATCATTCTTTTTATAGCTAGTACCTCTGTTTGATAGACGCAGCAGTAGTCTGGTAGTCGAACGGATAGTTCCAGTCCTAATTCCTTTGAGAAAACTCCATAGCCAACCTTATCGTCTAGCTTGGAACCATCTGTATAAAAGTTTAATTCCCCCCCTCTCCATGGCCTTGGTCTCTGCCACTCCCTTCTTGACGGTATACTCGTCTTGAAGAGCCTTTCAAAGGTGAGTCTAGAGATAGAGTAGTCTATTTCTTAATTGTGACTATTCAGAGAGTGCAAAATAGAAGCGTGACCAAACCACCGGTCTTTCCATAGCGACATACTTTTGAGTCTAAGCGCCGAGTCGGCGGCCACGTGTTTCCCTACCAGATTTTGGGCAGGTAAATTGATTAGCACTTCCTGCGCTTTGTTTGGGGTAGTCCTAAAGCGCCAGAGATGCATAGAAAAGCTGTTCTTTGGACCTTGCTCATGATTTTAGCGTAAGTCGCCTTTTGAGCAGATGGCCACCATAGAGCCAGTGCGTAATACGAGGTGTTAGTCCCCATTTGATACCGACCGCATTAAAATGACTTAAATTCTTCCTTTCTGCAGATTTGAGGTTAGAAACGCTGCAATGTTTCATTAATCTTCTACTATATCGGCCATTCTGACCTTTGGGGTAGCCAGAGCTGATTTGCAGTTTTTTTCCGCTTTTGGAATTTAAGGCGACAAACCGTCCAAAAAGTAACTAGTATGGAACATATTCCAAAGTTCTATAAATGGCGACAATGAATAACTCACAGGGAATCAGCACGTAAAAGTAGGCAAATGAAAGCAGTACTTAGAGATACATCAATAAACAGTATCGAGTCCTAAGGACCTATGTACATAATTCCGTGCTAGCTCTAACATACGAGTAAGTAGTTAAATTGACAGTGGTTTAGCGAACTGGTCGAACTACTGCCTTCGTATGAAGCGCATTAATTGGGAGAGAGGGGAGGGCATTTTCTTTGCAATTCCACACGTTTACACATATTTGCTTACAAATTTCACACTCACTGCAGACAATTTAGACAATTTCAACCATTCGTTTTTGTCCTGTATTTTCAACTTCATAGCAATATGAGCTCGAATTTTTCATGCAAAGCTTGTGCTATGTCGCTCTTTGCATTCTGATGTGAGATGTGAACGGAGCTTGCAAAATATTTTATTTTTACAAGGCTAGAGATTTTAGTATAGGCAAATAAAGAAATTTTGTAATTCCTTAGTTGCTGCAAGGGAATTGTTGTGTAACTAAATTCATTTGCATACATGCAGCAATTAAATAATATTTTACATAAAGGTAACGTGTGTCAATTGAGTTTTTTTCTATGAAATATGTGTGTGTTGAAGGGTGTGCAGGTGTATGCATGCATACGTATATAAGAGATTTTTCAGTAAGACTTCTACTTTCTTTGTCAAACTGCCAATGCCAGTTTACTTTTTGCGATCCGCAATCTCAACGTGGCAAGTTAAAAGAAGTTGGTAAGAAGCAACAAAGTTTATAAAAGTTTAAAAGTTAGCAAAATTCGGAAAACTTGGAAATTTAGGAACGTCAACTGCTATTTTTGGTCGGTGAATCGTTCAAGCAGAAGCATGAAAAGTAATTTAAAAATTTAGCAAGTTCAAAAAAAAAGGAAATTTGGAAGTTATGTCGAACAATAGAAAGCCTGTTTTCTTAGTGTATAGGCTAGACCTTTGCCTTACCTTTGTGACGCGTGCAAGCTCATTTTTTTTCATTTTTATAGCCGTTTGAAAAGTAATCAGGCATATGAAAAGATTTCTTTGTTGTAGAGGACTTTTCAATCGGTACACAAGAAACTTATATTTAGATTAAAACTGAAAAATTTATGTCAATATGTAGGGCGCTTTAGCGCGCAGAAGATTGAGACATTTCGGCCAATTGCGGCCAGAAGAAGGGCACTTACACTCAGCCCAGCTCATCTCAATCTCAAGTTTAATATATGAACTGGGCTTTCAATCGGTACATAAAAAATGTGTATTTACATTAAAACTGGAAATTGTGTGAATTGTTTACCCTCCAGAGAATTCTCTATTAGTATTAAAATTTTTAAGCAAAATCAAAATTAAAAAATTCTGTTTGGGTATGCCAAACTTCACTAAATGAAAATAAGCGGACCAAAGATGAAAAGATGAAAAGAGGATTTCTATTTGTGCGGATTTGGAAGTGTTGCTCATTACTCTTTCGTATGTATTGTACATATAATTATATGTAGTGTGCCCTTACGGCAGAACAGCGTTTTATATACGAGTATAAAAAAATTAAAAAAAAAATGGTTTTTTAAATGCTCATAATAACTATTTCCTATTTTTCTTCAACGTGACAGACCTTTCTCTAAGTGATTCTGGAGCTTCACTGTATCTGGAGGTTTAGAACAGTTCAAAAATGATTAAACAACAAATTCAATAATTTTTCCTATTTATTTGTCGAAGCTTAATTAAAATAATCTTCGGGAACTGTACGTTGGGTTATGTATGGGAATGGGTATCAAACAAAAGAGGAAGATCTTGAAAAATGGAAAAATGCTCTCTTAAATTATTTTAGGACACAAATGAGAATGTGAGTGTAAAGTTATACCTAAGTATTAGTATTATGTATTAATATTAGAAGAAATTTTTAATTTTTTTCCAAAAAAAAATGTCTTACATATGATATTTTCACTTTCAATGACGGCAATGCCTATTTTCTGGATTTATTGGTTATATGCAGGAAATTGTAATAAAAATGCCCCTATTACGCAAACTGCATACCTATATTTTCATACTTGTTTTTTGTTTCGTTCTACAACTCCAATTTAAACCTGCCGTGAGATACAACTCTTGTTTTGTTTTTACCTTTTATGTCGATGGACCTTTCAACGGCTCATGCCACTCTTTTGTTGCGCTCCACGCTAAGGTTGATAAATGTCAAAGGAAGTAAGAATTAAGCCAAAGCATCAGAAACGAGCATGAAATACAAAAACAAAAACACACAACAAGGATAACGAGTAGCTGAAAGGGAAACATGTTGCATGAACTAGCTGGAAAAGCGGTGGGTGGATCTAATCCGATTGACTCTGTGTGACAGGAAGAAAAGGGAATTCACAATGAATTACTTGTTTATACACATACATAAAAAAATGTATAACTACGTAAATGGCTTACAGATAGTTGCGCGCTGCCCTGGATGGAAAGTTTATGGCATCAAAAATATAAACAAAAGCTTGCGCAAATTGCGATTTTTAGGCACTGTCTCTCACCCTCACTCTCAGCTTGGCGGTGTTCCTCACTAGGAAAGTTTTTGATAAGCAATATTTGTTTTACTTTTCGAACACTTGCATTTCGTAAGCTGCAATCTCTAATCTGCAGGCAGTTTTTGTTGCTTAATTTTTTTCTTTTGCTTTTGCCTTTACTCTTCTTTTGTTTCAGTTAGGATGCTTAGTGCGGGGTTCAGATAATTGTTGGCACAGTCTCCTCTTTTGCATGCCATAAATTTCGCTTTCATCGTTATGTCAACGCTTTGTTTTTACCAGTCAGGTTGTTGAAAGCAGTTACAGCTAAACTTTGACTGGACAGTGACATGGCAACCATAGAAGCAACAACGACATAAAGCGCAAATCTGTGCCGAAAGTGAATGTAAGAAGTAAATGGTGGCTCACAGGGCACAGTGGTACCGTAGTGGGATATTCAAGCAAAATTTTGGTCCCTCATTAATTGGGAGTACCAAAAAAATGTAGCAAACATTATTATTTTAGCCGACTTTTTCGCTAATGAGCAGAAAAACTGAAAGTACACGGCGTTAAATAGTTATAGCACTGGCATTGATTAAGAGCTTTGAACTCTTGTTTATATCTAATTTAATTTTAAACATTTTTTTATACAAATATAGTTCATTCTTATATCAAAAATATATAAATAGAAGTTTTAAACTATGCGAAAATTAAAATAAATTCCAAAATAATGGTAGGTGATGTCATTTAACTATGCAATGGCGCTCTGAACACTTTCATATATGAATTTAATAATTTTCTTATAAAAACATAGTTCATTCGCCAAAAAAAAAACCAAAAATATTCCAGTTTTCGACTGTGTGCAAATGAAAAAAAAAGTCCAAAACTTTCATTAAAACTTGAAATTTTTTAATCGTGTTGATTTTTGAAATTTTTTTCTGCTGTATATCAAGCGCATTTTCTCTGTGTAATGAATGCTCGAAATTTGCTTCATGTATAGAAAACATACAACACAGGCCTGCAAAATCTCGCTCTTTTACAGCTTCTAAAACGGCTATGGGTGTTTCTTGAAGGTTTTTTTATGCTGAAAACGAATATGACCTTGAAAAAGCTCCAGGACGTCAGGATTTTTGGCAATTTGAGGTTAAATAGTCAAAAAATGCAGATTTTGGCCATTTTTTTAAATTTTTTTTGAGCAAGATAAAGTTTTTTTTTAATTTTGCACAACGGCATCGCAAAGTACTACTCCTTAGCTTTAAGGTCCTTTTTAAAAAATATTTTTACGATTAAAATAAAAAAAGTTATTCTATTTTGAATTGGAGACTTTTAGATATGCAAATTCAATCTTTCCAACTCTCTAACGCCCCTGTAAAGGGCGAATTCAAAATAGTATAACTTTTTTGATATTAATCGCAAAAATATTTTTAAAAATGGATTTTAAAGCTGAAGACTAGTACTTTGCGATGCCGTTGTGGAAAATTAAAAAAAAACTTTATCTTGCAAAAAAAAAAAATTTTTGAAATGGCCAAAATTTGCATTTTTTGACTATTTAACCTCGAATTGCCAAAAATCCTGACGTGCTGGAGCTTTTTCAAGGTCATATTCGTTTTCAGCATAAAAAAACCTTCAAGAAACACCCATAGCCGTTTTAGAAACTGTACCTCGCAGGACTGTGAAATATATCCGATACATTTGTTACATAAACTTTATTTTTACTTAATTGTAAAATGTGAAAAATTGATGGGTGATATAACTTTTTAATAATTTGTTTCGTAATCAGGACACCAAATTACAAAGTAATTAGTTAAAATTATCGGAAAAGTTTTTTGGTTGTTGGCCTGTGTAATTATCAAAAATCAACGCGAATTTTGAGCATCTTAAAACTTACACTTAATTATACCAAAACTCAACTGGCTGTAAAATTGCATAGCCAATTTTTTCTGAAAATTCTGGTTAAAAGGTTTTAAGTCTTAGTGAATATTTTTAATTTTTTTTTGTTTACTCAAATTTTTAAACTTGAATTTTTGTAGTCGTTTTTCCAAATCATCAAATTTTGTTCCTCGGGCTAGATGCTTCCCATAACTGTACTAAGAATTTAGAAATTTTCTGAATCTTTTTCATTTTATAATAATTAAAAGGATAATGTAAAATAAAATTACGAAGAAATATAAAATTTGTTTTTAGTCAGATATGAAAGTGAGTAGTCGTAAGATTTACTAATAACGTATTTACTAAGTGGTTCGCCTTCTTAAGTTAATTGGCCCTATCGATATTTTTTAACTTATTTATAAGTAGAATTATAAGTTTTCGTTTGCTCGAATATTTATATAGAAAAAAAAGGATTTCCTATAAAATGAAGCGCAAACAATGAAGAAGAAAGTGTTTGAAGCCCTGACACAACGTGAAAAAAATAAAATATTGAAATCTTAAAAAATTCCATTTTCTACTTTTGTTGAAGTTTACTGAAATATTTTGGATGCCAGCTAATATATCGAATTCCTGCTAACTTGTAAATAGTTAAGCCCAAGTGAAAACTTCACAATTTCATCGCCCATAAGACCTCTATAACCGCCTTTCTTCGAAGCAGAAACCATTGTGTTGTGGTCTCAAATGTATTCGTAAGAGGTGTCAGTTTATTTTGTTTTGGGGAATTTTAATCAGAGTATTGAAGAAACAGTGAAAGAAACTGAGAGACGAAATGGAAAAAGAAATATATCACCAAAGCATGTCCTACTGTATTTTTATATATAATATATATAATTGGCGCGTATACCCTTTTCGTGGCGTGCGTCTTGATGTTGTTCCACAAATGGATGGACCTATAGTTTCAAGCCGACTTCGAAGGGCAGATATTTTTATGAGGAACTTTTTCGTGGCAAAAATACACTTGGAGGTTTGCCATTGCCTGCCGAGGGGCCACCGCTATTAGAAAGAAACTTCTTCTTAACTTTGGTGTTTCACCGAGATTTGAACCTACGTTCTATCTGTAAATTCCGAATGGTAGTCAAGCACCTACCCATTCGGCTACGGCAGTCGCTGAGTTTTTTTACTTATACGAGGGGTGCTTTTTATATGTCGGGATTAGAGAACAAAAACAAATTTTAATCATCGAAAATCACTTTATTGTTTTTCAAAATATTCTCCATGAAGATCTATACACTTTTGCATGCGTTTGAACCAATTGTCGAAGCGCTTTTGCCACTCTGAATGAAGTACCTCCAAAACATGCATTCTGAATGCCGCAACCGCTTCTTCAGGTGTCGAAAAACGTTGAGCTCTCAGTTTGTTTTTTACGCACGGGAATAAAAAGAAGTCATTCGGTGCTAAGTCAGGACTATATGGCGGATGACCCATTCATTCGATGTTTTGAGTGCTCAAAAATGCAGTTGTTTGAGCCGATGTGTGAGAGCTCGCATTGTCCTGGTGAAAAGTGATCCGTCTTTGGCGATTGGTTTTCCTAATTTCTTGGAAGACAACTGGCAACCAAATGGTTGTGTACCACTCAGAATTCACTGTTCTGCGTTGTTCTGGTACGGTTGCGACATGTCCAGTTTTCCGAAAAAACAGGCGACCATTTGCTTGGAAGTGCTTCGTGCGCGAACAACTTTTGTTTGATTTGGCTCATCTTGAAACACCCATACCGTCGACTGCTGTTTACTTTCGGGCTCATACGCGTAAATCCATGATTCATCACCTGATACAATGTCAAAGACGTGTTTCGAAGCCCCGCGATCGTATTTTTTGAGCATTTCCTTCGACCAATCGACACGAGCCTTTTTTTGAGCGATTGACAAATTGTGTGGGATCCAACGCGAACAAATTTTTTTGACAGTCAAATGTTTATGCAATATTGAATGTATGCTGGTCCTACTAATGCCTAAGATTGTCTCAATCCCACAATAGGTCATATGACGATCTTGCAATATCAGTTCGCGCACAGCATCAATGGTTTTCGGAACAACAACTGATTTTGGACGACCTTCACGAAATTCGTCTTGGAGTGAACTACGGCCACGATTGATTTCACCATACCATCGATAAACACTAGTCCTTGATGGAGCTTCATCGCCAAAAAATGAATTAAGTTCAGCCATGCAATGTTGCTGAGTTAATCCACGGCACGAAAATGTTCACGATTTAATTCCATCTGAATCTTTTAAGTTACTGTAAACAACACAAATAGCGCTGGTATTTCAAAACGCTCTGACTACGTAAAAGCCAAAAAATGTCAAACTTTGCGATAGAGAGTTCAGTTGCCAGATTGCAACACCAGGGTTGCCAAATCCCGACATATAAAAGGCACCCCTCGTATTTTATTTTTTACTGCATTTTATGCAAAATTTGGTTCGAAAACGAGCGCAAAGTCTCTCTGAGTCTTAACTGCAATTTTTATTTTATTTTTATTTTTGCTCTTTTTTCACTCCGCCCGGGAGCATAGGGTCTTCACAAGACTCTTCCGTCGTACTGAGCTCTGGGCTGTTATTTTTGCGCCGTCTGATGTGATATCGGCATCTGCTAGCTCTCGCAAAATCGACCTTTTTCATTCTTTGGCCGACCACGTGTTCTGCTCCCATGCGGGTTCCAGTCCAATGACATTCTCATGATGCTATCTGGTGGTTTGCTAAGCATGTGACTTATACATTGCACTTTCTGCGTTTGATTTGTAATAGGATGTGTTCCTCGTTCGTTGATCTCCACAGCGCGTCGCTGCTGATTGTGCTCGGAATATTCTGCAGATGATGCGGAGACATTTGTTGACGAAAGATTGCAGCCTCTGTGTGATGGTGTTAAAGACCAGCTATGTTTCACTTCCATAAAATTATACTGATTTCGCAAATGAGCTGAATATTTGCAGTTTAGAGTGCCTGGAGATTTGCGAACTCGCACTTATTGTATGCATTCGTCGGAACGCCACCCTTGCTTGGTTTAGCCTGCAGTTGACATCTTCATCTGCTTCGCCGGCTGACGTGATAGTAGAGCACTTTAGCTTTAACTAAATTTAAATGACGCAAAAAATTCCAAAGTTATTGGCAATTGTTGTTACATCATAGAAGGGGAATCCTCATTTAGAACTCAACACACAGAAGTTTGCTAGAATCGTCCCAGGCAAAAAAGTCGGCAATTCTGCAAGCTACTCCAGAGACTCCTACTGTAAAATTTTTTGCCTTAGAGAGGCCAAACACTTCCTTTCACTTGGTACGAGATCACGCAGTGGATGCCTAAGATCCTCCTAATCCATCTCTCGAAGCTTTCGGCGTTTCACTGTCAATGTGAGTGGCGTGACATTATGCGGACGTAACACAAGTCCTTTCCTCTTGGCCTAAGCTGGCCTCTCCTGGGCAATGTCTTCCTTTAGTAAGCCAAATTATTCTAAGTATCGGTTTGTCATAATAGCTTGGCGATAGGGCATAGATGATTCCTTGTCAATCGTTTTGCTAAAACTTCGAATTTCTAACGTCTTCAGCTCAACCCCAATCACATTTTTGAACCGCGAGATGCAGATTACTAAAGCCAAGCATTGGAAATATTAATTTCTTTCTAGTGCAAGAAAGCCTCATAATTTTTTTTATTTTTATTTATTTTTTTTTTATTTATCAATCCCAAAATTTTCTGACCCGAACAGGCGGATTTGTTAGTATACCTGAAACCTTTAAATCTAATACGGCTTACTGACCTCATCATGGTTTCCCCTTCTCGTCTACTCTTTGGGAATCTGTGTCCTTACACGAAATTAGTTATTCATAAAATTTGCATACACTGTGTAACAAAATATTTCATTGCTTGCGAAACAAGGCGATGGCCATTAAGTCAGTAGAGATCCAACTGATGCCACTAAATGTGGCAGCTTTCGCTGAAATCTTAGCTTTTGTTTGACGAACGTTTGCGCGTGTGTGTGTGTGAGTGCATGAGGCACGTATGTATGTTGCAATAATGTCATAACAGACATCACCAAAGGCATGTTGTGCAGTCGTTGCCTAGCCGATTTTTTTTCAGAGGCTTTTGTTTTAACTTATTTGGCGCTACTTTTATACGTACATATCTCTGATACCTTTTTCGTTTGAAATCTGGGTTACATTGTTGACTGACTGTTGTTGTATGCGGAGCTCTTTTGCACCGATTCCGGTTGCTGTCGTTGATGATATAGAGCTGCGGGGCGTTTTTTTAATGAATGTGCAGCTCAAATGTACTTGCATGAAGGCTTGTATATGTTTGCATGTGTGCTCACGTGCAGCATACATACACAAATACGTATAGGTGTGTGTGTGTGCGGATACTTGCATAATTCGCATGCACTGCTGATAGGGAAAGAGTTTTTGGAAAGAATAAAAACAAATTAAGATTTAAAAAATACAGCAATATTTTTGTGATTTTCGCTTGTTTATTAGATCTATATTTTCTTTGTTTTCGCTTTGTGTTGTAAGATTATGCATACCCATAGTGGCACAAAAGTAGACCAGACTCGAGTGATGTTGGCGGGATGCGAGTATGTGAAAAAATTTTTTTCAATGTGTTTTGCGGGCGCTTATGTGGTTGAATCTTTTGTTACTGCAAAAATACGAAATTTTTTTGCCTCTAAATTTGCCGCCAATTTAAGTCTTCAGTTTCAAGTGTCATTCACAGCTTACTTATTTTTATTAAGTGATGTTAGACTAACTCAGACGCTGACTTTTTTTTTTATTCTCTTTTTTTTTTTAATTGAAAATGATTCACTTATCTTAAGAGTTAAATTTCAATAAAAAAAGCGTTTTTCAAAATTATTTTAAATTGTAATTATATATTGGGGTGTTGGGTCGAGCTTCTCCTCTTTGATAGTTTTCCACAAATGGGGGTACCTACAGTTTCATGCCGCCTCCAAACTACAGACAGTTTTTAACCAGGAGCTTTTTCATGGCAGGTGAGAATGATGAATGCTGGAAAGTTGAAAGTTTAAAAAAGAGTTTTTACGAGTCAGTAATATTTTTCTTTTAATAAAAATTATCTTTCAATAAAATTATATTACACAATCTTAGTTTGCATTTTTCTTTAAACCTTTTCTGTAGTTATTTTTTGCTATCAAATTCACATAAACAAACAAACAATAAAAAAGTAAAATGTTTGCTTCTCGGTTTGATTTGAAAATTGGAGAGTTAATAGAACCTTCTTAAATAAAATAAATTCATTTCCGCAATTTTTTTTTATTTTGACCTTTTTAATGATATTTTTCAATTTATACATTAAAATAATATACACAATTTTTTTTTATCATTTAAAATGGCGGATGTACACTCAATTCTTCCAGGAAGGTCGCAGCGGAGTTGCTCAATCGGCGGGCATCTGCGTCAGTGACCTGAATACAAAAAACCAAAAATGTTTTTGTTTACTAATGTCACAATTTCGATATGAATTAAAAACAAATGTAAAAAAAATCCGCGGAATAAAATTCTTAAAAAATGAATTTTGGGGCGAATTTTCCTACTATTTTTGCTTCGAAAAAATTATTTTTTTGAAAAGATTTTCGAAAACTTAAATTCACATAGAAAGTACTATCATAAGGAAGATGTGTGCAAAATTTCAGGGAGATCGGTCGATAACTGTTCGAGATATCGTGTACGCCAATTCGAAAAATATAGTTTTGAAAAAAAACGCCAAAGTTTTGAAATACTCAAATTTACGTTCTAAAATTTTTTTGACATATTCTTAAAGAATCAGCTTAACATTTTATGAAAAAACAAAAAAATATTTTTTTTTCGAAATTTTACAAGTATCTGCCCCCTTAAGCCGAATCCGAACGACAGTTATTTTTTATGAGGAGCTTTTTCATGGCAGAAATACACTCGGAGGTTTGCCATTACCTGACCAGGGACAAGCGCTATTAAAAAAAAAATTTAGATTTTTCTGTTTGATGCACGGAGGTTCGATCGTACGCACTCCTGAATGGTAGTCCCACATCAATCCATTCAGCTATGGCGGCTGAATTTTTCTATTATGATGCCGAAACTTTCGGGATTTCGTTATGGCAATTTCGGGATCTCGAACAATATATCTGTTTTATCATTTTAAATTTGAAAATGGTTTTTAGCTTGAAAATGATTTTTAGCCCGGAGTTTAAATTTCTAGGACACATTATTCGGCATTATTTCAGCTAGGAACTTGGCGGAAAAAAAATCGCAAAATTGTAAACATAAATCCGAAATTAAGATAAAAAAATAAAATTAAAAGCCTTGAAAATACTTTGTTTTTAAGCATACTTTTAACCAAAATTAAAAAAAAAATCCCTCAGTTTCATGTTTTACTTATTTGGCGAACGATATTTCAATTTCATTATTTTTTTTTACTTTTTTTTTTATTTTAATAACACTTTTAGCTGTATACATACATTAAGCAATATTTGTAGAATAACTTAAACTAGCAGCTAGAGAATTTCAGTCGTTTATAGGATGCACCCTGTGGTACAACCCATTTCATTTTTTCCCACTAAAAGAGAAGATCTGTGGTGGATTTTCTTTTGAGTCGGGTAAAAGCGCTGGGATTTGCTATCATTTCCGTTATAAAGGAGTTGGAGTGAGCTGAGAGCCTGAGATTGTGGGATCTTGCATATTTCTCTATTTCTTGCATAACAGTAGATATTTGGAGGTCACGGTGTATTTGCGAGTTTGTAATATAATAGGGTGAGTTGTTGATCATTCTTAATGTTTTTGACTGAAATCGTTGTAAAATTTCGATATTGGAGTTTGCCGCAGTGCCCCAAAGTTGAATACCATATGCCCACACGAGGTTTAGAACTCCTGAGTATAAGAGCAATTTGCTTTCGACAAAAACTTGGGAATGACGACTTAAAAGCTAGTGAAGGTCTCTGATTTTAATACCAAGTACTTTTCTTTCTTTTTGAGAATATACGTGTTTTCCACGTTAATTTTTGGCTTATTTTTTACAGTCAAAGGGAAAAAGAAGTTTCCAGTTCTCATAAAATAAAGGTGTCGAATTTTAGAAACAATCAAATTTTGTATATCTACATTTCCCGAAATACAAAAAATTCTTCAAAATCATACCTGAAAAAAAAAAAAACTGAAATCAACCCAATTCGGCGAATATCAACCTTCCCCATATTTTTTCCTTACTACGACAAACACTAAATAAACAAATTCATATTTACCCCATATATTTCTTTTTTATAACTGAATTATTCTGAATTTAGTGTCCCTAATATTTCATGAGTTTGTTTTCATTTAATTTATTTGCATTTTTTCATGTACCTGCAGGTCATCTACCCTTATTCTATTACCCATTAGTGCGGTGCGTCACTCTGTAACTAATTAAATTCACTGACCCTTATGCTAGTGCCGCTGCCACCTGCCCATCCCCTGCTAACCATTGGCCTCTGGGTACAAGAAAAAGCCATCCTCATAAAATATTAATTACGCATAATCATGAATCTGCTCGCTGTGGCTGCGCATAGCAGCAAAAACAAGAAAATGAAATTTGCTCATAATTAAAAATGCGCGCGAAAATTTGCAAATGAAAACTTCGAATGCAAATGACAACGCGTACCAAAGCATTGGAGTAAAATATGATTCTGGAGTTTTTCCGGCGCTCTGTGCATATTTGTTCATAAAATAAGTTTGACTACTAACGAAATTCCGCTAACAGATGTTTTTGCAGCAATTCTGAGAGGAAACAAATGAATTTCAATGAGATGACCCAAAATATTTACATATAAAACGGATGGTTTTTCTGAAAAACTTTGAATTAGCAGCCCTTTTTTGTGTTTTGGTTTTGAGGTTAGCTTTCCTGGCGAATTTATGAAGCATTGACGAATGCGAGAGCAACGTTTATTAATTTAAATGAATTTTTAAAAATATTCTTGTTTTATCATCCCCATACACACCCATTAAAGGAGTATTTCATACTAACGTGCGCAATGTTTTCACTAAAAGCTTTTATTATTATTATTTCATTCTTTCTTTATGGTGTTTTCGGCATTCTTCACATATGCCTTATTACACATAATAATTAATTGTGTGAAAGAAAATTCCGAAAATAACAAACATACGCCGCATGAAAGATATCGTACAAAAGCGCAGCAAAAAGCGGGAAAGGAAAATTAATATACTAAAGCTGAAAGGGGTAAAAAGTGATTATTAATGGGCGGTAGATTGGTAGGTCAGTTGATGTGCGCTCATATCTCCATACATATAAGGTACGTTTCACAACTATAGGACATAGCTTACCCTCATAGATTTCGGCGTGGAAAATATGAAAACGTAGCAAACGCTTCTAAGCTTGCATCTATAATACTTTTATTATCTGACCGACCCGTTTGTGAATGTAATATTGCTTTAAATTAAGAGTATAATGTTTTGGCCCTATATTATTCGCTTCATGACTATAGGACATATAACAAAATAACAAAAGAAAAACGGTTTAAAATTATTTGTTTATTAAATTGTGTTTCCATTCGTTTGAATACATTTGAATATTCTTTTTGGCATAGAATTAATTAAATTTTTAAGGAGGTTTCCATCTAAAGCATCCCATTCTCGTAGAATGGCAGCTTTTAAATCGTCAACTTTATTATACTGCTGATTTTCAGCATAAACCTTCCTGGCTAGCAGGCCCCAAATATTCTCTATTGGATTGAGATCCGGAGAGCATGCTGGCCAGCCCAAAAGAGGGATGTTTTTGTCTGAAAACCACCCTTTCGTTTCCCGACTAGTGTGGATTGCAGCATTGTCCTGCTGGAAAATCCATGACTTCTGCCTGTTTGCATTTAAAAAAGGCAGCAGACTGCATTGGAGCACGTTTGTGTAGTCCCGGCTTTTCATTTTGGAGGAAACGAATTGCAGCTCCAACTTCGAATCCATCGAAAAAGCTCCCCAAACCATAGCCGATCCCCCACCAAAATTTCTCTTAGAAAAAATTTGGGGCTCCTTTCTTAAATCTTTCCAATAGCCACGGTTGCCATCAGGGCCATCAAGATTCCATTTTTTCTCATCTGAAAAAATTATCTAAAGTGATAGAAATTTTTTTACAATTACCATTTTTTGAGTGTGGTATTACGTACCTGAGACCAGTCCGTGGCCATGTGTTGTTTGGCGAATTCCATTCGAGCAGCTTTGTGACGAGCAGTCAAATGCGGTGCCAACTTAAGTTTTTGGCGGCATATGTTTGGGGCTTGATGGAGCACCCTCCAAATCGTTGATTTTGACACCTTTTTTGAAGTTAAATTCACCAGTTGCGAACAACTTGTAGATTTATTACTGGCATTTTTTATTATTACTCGACGGTCCCGATCAGAAAGCTTCGGTTTCGGTCCTCCGCGTCGTTTTGTGTCATATTCTGCCGGATTTGATAAAAAATTTGTCACCACGTGTCGGCTGCGACTTAATTTTTTCGCGATTTCTGTGACGCAGAAACCCTCCTCATCCAACGCAGTAATTTTACCTCTCTCGAATTCGGAAAGTTTTGAACCACGTGGCATATTGACATTTATTGTCTTTAAAAACTATTTTAATTAAAAGTAGTACTCAGCGAACACGTGTATGCACTTTATGAAACGGGAAAAGTAGTAACGAATTGCTCTGACTCGTGCTCAAAGTAACGGTACAAACAAACACAAAAACACCACGATGAAAAGTTGTTGTTTATTGATACTAAGAAGAATAACGGTATTATTCCATATATTCATTTATTTTTACAGAGTACCTACATATTTTTGGAGTAAAGATTAAATATTCATGTTATGTGTCCTATAGTTATGAAACGCACCTTATACATAATTTTCCATTTTTATGAGTACAACATTCGAAGTTGATCTCTCAAGCGCGGCTTAACCTTACTTATTCGCATACGTCTACATCCCTGCGTTCATATTTTTATGGTTGTTCGCGAAAATGGAAAATCCCTGTTCATATGAATGCTTTTGGTATTTCAGCTTGTGAGAAGCGTAATATTCTGTTTCTAACAAGTTAAAGTTCCCCAGTGCATCAAACATTCGTACAAAGGTTAAGTATTAAAAAGTATAACTAACGGGGTACATCGAAAGAAGTACTACATACATACATACTGCATTAGATACATATATGTGTAAAATGTAGCATATCTATGTAGAACAACGAAAAGACGTACATACCCCACAAATTTATATGATTGATCGACCTTATTCTCTAACTCCTGATGCCCTTCTTATTGCTCTACATAAAAAGGAGCAATGCGAAGCCCCTACCTATAGGGTTTAGCGATAAGTGTTTTCTTATGATAGAATCGTGCTCTGATATTTGTTTTTACCTGCCGAGCAGCAACCACTGCAGACACAATTTTAACCCATCATATGTAAAAATCACTATGTATCATGGGAGAAAAAAAATGTATCATAGTAGAAAATGTGTCATGAGAGAAGAACAAATTTTATCATGAGTGAAACAATTTTTCATTCAGGTGAGAAAATACTTCGAATTCCTCATTTGATGTAAACTTTTTCGTACTTAATGGCGTTACCCAAAAAACTTAATTTTTTTTCTTTGTGTAAAAACTCCATTCACATAACTGAATAAATTCTGTTAGCAGCTGCTAAAAAGCCTAAAGTCACCTACTTAAACGATATATATCCAAAAGCAGCATTCCATAGGGCACCAGGTAAGAAAATGACTTAACAAATTCTAGTTGGAGGAAAATAGTTCAGAAAGTTTAATTGTAAATGGATGGAGAACTTTCTGCACTAAGGGAAACTTGAATTTTTGGTACCCTGTTCTTCAAAGTTGTAGGCGTCAATGCAATATTCTTAGAATCATTGCCTGGTGGCACGATGACAGAGCTTCAGGATTTTTTTTATTCCTTGATAAATTATAAAAGTAAATAAAAGAACAAATACAAAGTAAATAGAAGTATGGAAATAAAAAAGGATTTAAGGTACTGGAATACTAAAGAAAAACTCTCAAAGCTTTTTGATTTAAAATTTAATTTAATTTAAAAATTTTAAATATAATTTCAAAAAATGTTCAATAATACGCAGCACTAAATAATCAGCTTATTGGAAATTAAGATTTTCAAGAAAGAATTTAAAATTTTCAACTTACCGTCTTTTGTTGGATCAAATTACAATTTTGAAAACTTATTTCCCCGTTTTTAGGGGCACAGAAGCAACCTACATTTATTTAAGTTTACAAAAATCCTCTTGTATATTATGTAAAGCGTTTTTCAGTAAGAGCGCTTCAACTTTTTTTTTCGAATAAAACACAAACGGTTTGACTTTTTTAATTAATTTTTTTTTTTTTATCGAGTTTGAACATATACATTTAAGTATGAAATTCGATTTCTTTTGCATGACCACCGCGTGCACGTTTTACGAAGTCCAATCGTTGAACCCAATTCTCGACCACTCTTTTGCATAAATCGGCCGAAATTCCAGCAATTTCGCGTTCAATATTGGCTCTGAGCTCACAAATCGTCGCCGGCTTGTTACTGTAGACCAATGACTTCACATAACCCCAAAGAAAATAGTCTAGAGGCGTCAAATCACACGAGCGCGGCGGCCATTCGACCGGTCCATTTCTGAAAATAATGCGCTCATCGAACTTACTCTTCAACAAATCAATTGTAGCGTGTGCTGTGTGGCTTGTGGCCCCGTCCTGTTGAAACCACATATCGTCTAAGTCCATACCATTCAATTGCGGCCAAAAATAATCGTTTATCATGTTGCGGTATCGATTTCCATTCACAGTAACGTGGTGATCGTTCTCGTCAACGAAAAAATATGGGCCAATTACGCCGCCGGCATGTAAACCGCACCAAACAGTGATTTTTTCGGGATGCAACGGTGCCTCATGAATCACGTGTGGATTGCTTTCTGCCCAGTAACGCATATTTTGCTTGTTGACAAAGCCATTGAGCCAAAAGTGAACTTCATCACTGAAGATGATTTTTCGACTTTAAACTTTCTTAACAGAACACGCATTTTTATAATAAAATTTAATGATTTGAAAGCGTTGCTCAAGTGTGTAGCGTTCCATGATGAAATGTATACTAATGAAGTTTACAAATGACAAGCGAAAAATAAAAAATATTGCGTCGTTCGCCCTCCCTATCGGAAAAAAGTTGAAGCGCACCTATTGAAAAACGCTATACATTAATGTAACAACTAAGGCAATAAAGGAAATATAATGTGAACATAATAACATTTTACCAGACCGAGAACAAACCCAGATAGACTATGGTGTCGAGAGTCCCTTAATAAGGGAACTAAATTCAATATAGGACTGTAGGTAAAGAAATACGCCAATGGGGTGACTCGTGGAGAGCCAGTGAAAAAGTGTATCGAAAAATAGCTAAAGTCCCTAAACTTTTCTTGGGGATAGAAAATGATAGTTTTCCAATTTAGCGCTATTTACTTTCTTAATCTTAATTACTCTCGGACTAAGTAGGCAACTGAGTAGTAAAGTCCTCTCTCGACGAAGAAAACTAACACTCTATAAGGCTCTCATCATGCCCGTCCTAACGTATGGCGCAGAAGCGTGGACGATGACAACATCCGATGGATTTGTGGACCTTTGCACATTGGTGACGGCGAGTATCGCAGGCGATGGAACAATAAGTTGTATGAGCTTTACGACGACGTACACATAGTGCAGCGAATAAAGATCAAGCGGCTACGTTGGCTGGGTAATGTCGTCCGAATGGGTACAAATGCCCCGGCACTGAAAGTTTTCGATGCGGTACCAGCTGGTGGTAGCAAAGGAAGAGGAAGGCCTCCTATACGTTGGAAATATCTGGTGGAAAAGGGCTCCGGTTAGCACGAGAAGGGCGCCGGTTAGCACGAGAAAGAAACGACTTATTAAACTCGGCAAGAATAGCGTAAGCGGTTATCGCGCCAATCAATAAGAAGAATTCCAAATCCAGTTACAAATATGTGTTTTTCAGGCAGAAGCCGTTACCATCCCGAAATCATGCACATTGCTGAGAGATCGTGGGAGCGAGGGAAATATTAAAATTTTCTCCGAGAGTTCAGTCGCGATCAGGGCTCTGGCGACGCTATGGTGCAGATCCAAACTAGTCAACTCCTGTAATCCTTCAAATCTCTTGGGTATACAGGCAGTATTTTTCTGAACCCGCTTCCGGGATAGAGGAACAAAGAGAAATATGAAATTGCTGATAAGCTTGCCAGAAAGGGGAGGGAATTGGTCACAGAGACCTCCTACCTAGACATCGCCATCCCCTTGACACTTGTTAAAAGGGAATTGCACAACTTATGTATTTCTTAGGAAAGCGCATGAGCTATTTCGAAAACCCTTTGTCCCAATACAATAGAAAGTCCTGGGGACTCCACGCCATTCAATTTCCAAGCTCGTAGCTGTTTATCTGTCATTGGACAATCGACGTACAAGTGGAAAAGCTAGGTTTACCATTTAACCTCCATTGCAGACCTCCATTTGGGACCTTTCAGAGAAGGAGACTGTTAAGCACCTTCTCTGCAAACCTCCGGCCTGGGCAGCTAGACGATTAAAAGCACTGGATGCTCCTTTCTTCGACAGCTTGGAGCAGTGCGCCAACCTAAATCCCATAAATATTCTCCATTATATGAACAACTCTGTTGGCTGTAGATATCTGCCTGTTGGAGGCCTCCTAATCGTATCAAAACGGTACTTAAGTGCTACTTGGGGAGGGCCAGATTGGCACTTCGACCATTTACATAAGTGATTAAGGAAAAATAGAAAAGCTGTTGAAGGTAATCAAAGCTCAGGCTCGATAATTGAGCGATGTTCTCAGATGTTGTGGGGAAAATTTAAGGTTAATTTTGGAACTTACACATTTGAAACTAAAATACAAACACAATTCACAGAAATGGTTTAAATAAAGGGTTTTCCAATAACAGGTGTTACAGGTGAATGGATTGCGCTATCGAAAGATGATTAACGATTTTTTATGGCCGGAATTGGATGGTATTGATCTGGACAACGTTTATTTTCAACAAGACGCCGCTACGTGCCACACAACCAACGACACCATTGAACTTTTAAGGGAAAAGTTTCCGGACCTGGTTATCTCTCGAAGAGGTGATCACAATTAGGCACCGAGATCTCGTGATTTAACACTTTGTGACTTTTTCCTTTGATGCCACGTAAAAGAGGAGGTCTACGCCAACAGCCCAAGGCCGATTCAAGACCTCAAAGATGGAATTCGTGAGGCTATCGAGGACATAGGGCAGCCGCTTTACAATTCGGTTATGGAAAATTTCATGAAAAGAATATTGTCCTGTAAGCGTGGTCGTGGTGGTCATTTGCCTGATGTTATTTTCCACTATTAATACATAATGAAATAAACATCCGATTATTTATGCTAAAAAATAGCACTTTTCTTTGAATATCAAAATAACATCTCTTATTGGAAAACCTTTTATCATTTGGGACCATTTCTAATCTAACCAACTCGCATTAAATATAAGATCAAGCCGTAGGTATTCCTTTTTTAATTTTTCAGGAATTTTTATTAATTGCATGAAGTTATTGTGAGAGAAGACCCAAAGTGAAATTTTCCAAGGAATATAATTGCGAAAGATTTTAACCCTCTAACTTCATTTTAACAGCTATTGTCAGATACTTCTGAAATAAAGGTTGGAAAATACCCACTAAGATATATAACAATGGGTTAAAATATCTTACGAGGCAATTGCTTCTTAAATTTTATTTCACGTGTCCGAAGATTATAATTAGCTCAGATTCATACTTTAAACGTCATTTGTAATTTTTTGAAGTAACCTTAGTCACAAATAAGAAAATTTTGTTTGAGCACCAAAAGGAATTTTTATTTCTTATGTCAGTTATAAGGTTTCGTTAATCTATTTGCTTTCTGACAGGGTTGGTGATTAGCCTGCCGCAATAAATACCTAATAAATACTACTTACCTTTACGAAATGTACCATTAAGCAACAAGACCTTATTGGCTAGTTTTGACAATTTATGTGTTTCCTTTATAATTTTAATAATTTATTGTGCAAATATTTGCAATTCTTCAACAAAAACGATAAACTTTTATATTAAATTTCGAACTTTGTGGAAATTAAAAAAAAATTAAACAAATTTTCAAAGTTTTTTTTAGAATTTTTGGAAAAATTAAAAATTTTTTTTTATTCAAAAATTTCTCATAAAATTTGGGTCTAATAAAGTGCCAGTTTGAAGTACCTCAAAAATTTCTTTGTGTTTTGCTAATTTTTTTCGCTGACGGTGTTGGGTGAGTTCTTTCATATAAAAGACTAAATTTCGAGTGTTCCTTCACATTGGCCTTGAATTGATATTTTTAAACGGTGTTAAATCAATAAAAAAAACAATACTTTTGTAGTATTTTATTCATAACTGCTTCACTTTTAAGATAATTATTAAATATTTTTATTACTTACCCAGATAAGTGCTATTTGTGAGTACCCAAAAGATCTTTAACGGATCGACCATAACTACAAAGCGTGAGAAAATGTGCGGAACACAGCTTTGCTGGAACTCTTTTCTACTCCATGAAATAATAGATGATCGTAGCGCTGCTGCTTGCGGTAACAGTGTCAATACAAAAAGCAACAACACTAAATGCTGCCAGGCAAAGGCAGCAAGCAGACGAAGCACGTCACTGGGATGTGCAGGGTGTTGGGTGACAGAGAAAATTGTTGCTGTGTGGACAATAATTATGATGATATCTTTAGGGTAAAGGTGTCTTACTAGAAATTAAAGAGCTAGTGTGATTGAACGGTGCTGATATGAGGTGAAATAAAATTAACTTTTTTGCGCGCTGAAGGGGTTTGATTTTGTATTTATTAATATACTTGTTTTGTATTTCTTCTTTGAATTTCGTTTACTTTTAGTTACACTATTTTATTTGTTTTTTATTTTTTTTCTTAAATTTTGTATTATAGTTTCGTGTACTATAATTCATTAAAATTTTTATTAAACTATTTTATTCTCTTCTGCCTCCTCTATTTGCAGAGTTTATTTTTTTTTCGGTGAAGTCATTTTTTTTACATTTTGCACCTACACGTGCACACTTTTTTCGCTTTTTTTCCACGTAGTCTTTAGTTTAGTTTTTTGTGTAGTTTAAAAAATATTTGCCCTCCACTTGTACCATTTTTTGTTCTGTAAATTCACGATTCAGCGTTTGCTAGCTTAATATAATATTTATTAAAAATTAATTATTATGAATTTTTTGCATAATTAAAGTCAACACGTATGTGTACAAACCAACAGCACAACGCAAAAAATGTTCTGTTTAACCACAAGTGTCGCAACCACCAATTAATTGCTTCTTCTATTAGTTTATTTACTATTTGGCAATTTCGATTTACCGTTTTCAATTTGATTTTCTCTATACGCTTTGTTGTTATTATATGTATGCCTTCTTGTTGTTGCTATTGTTATTGTTGTTGTTCTCTGCCACTTTTTGCCTTTGCCGGCTCAATTCGGCTTAGCAAGGAGTTTTTTCCCCATTGATTTCTTCACACACATACACACACACAACCACATTTGCACGAAAGTCGGTTTACATAGGCGTCGAAAGCTCAAATGTATTGCGGTTAGATTTGTTTGTTCGCAACATTGTTTACTCTGCTGTATTCATTTATTTTATTAGTTATTTGCTATCAGTAAATAATCTTAAGTCTACATAAAAACAAATAAACGAGTTTACTGAGCTATTTGTACATTCTTCTAAAAATTTGTATGTAATGGCGTTCAGAAGCTGTTAAGTTCAGGGTTGAAGAAATCGAAGCAGTGCAATCACAACAAATTGGAAAATACAAACATACATCCATATGTATACCTTTGAAGTTATTGGCGAAATGAATCACTGGTATGGTGACGTCACCGAATTGGTTTTCATGAATGCCACAGATTATCAGTTGTGTTGCTTTGCTCAAGGAGCTTAAGCGCGTTTTAATTTTGAGCAAGAAGAACATTTATAAAATGACTTGAGAGCTTTCAATATTTATTTTCTCTGTAAAAACTTGAAAATAAGTTCGTGCGGTTTTTTTTCGAAATTTGAAACTTTATTGACGTAAAATGGTTACAAATTTAATATTCAAAATATTGTCCATCGCTTACTACTACTTTTTCCCATCTTTCTGGCAATTCACGGATTCCCTTTGTGAAAAATTCGGTCGGTTTTGCCGCAATCCACGAATCGATCCATTTTTTGACTTCATCGTAATTACGGAAGTGCTGGTCAGCCAGGCCATGTTGCATCGATCGGAAGAGATAGTAATCGGATGGCGCAAGGTCTGGACTATACAGCGGGTGGGGTAGGACATCCCATTTGAGCGTTTCTAAGTATGTTTTGACCACTTGTGCAACATGTGGCCGAGCATTGTCATGTTGCAAAATAACTTTGTCGTGTCTATCGGCGTATTGCGGCCGTTTTTCTCGCAGTGCTCGGCTCAAACGCATCAATTGTCGTCGGTAGACATCCCCCGTAATGTTGTTGTTGTTGTTTTAACAGCATAGTTAGCCCTGTCAGTGTGGGTATATCATCGGTCGTCTTCGTCTAGCTCATCTAGGGGTAGGCCCAGGAAACATGCTGTTTCGACGGGTTGGGTCCAGAGGGAGAGGGGGGTTAGATGAGTCTGATTAAGGGGGCATGTGAAGAGGTGGTTAGTGTCGTGCGGGGTACCTTCACATGCCGGACATGTGTTTGGTATGTCGGGGTCAATTCTGGATAAGTAGGAGTTTAACCTGCTACAATATCCAGAACGTAATTGTGCCAATGTTACACGAGTCTCACGGGGAAGCTGGAGCTCTTCATCTGCAATGGGTGGTGGTTGGACTCCGATTACGGCATTCACGGGACGGGAGTTCATGAAGGTGGTAACGGACTCCCGGTGAATGTCGTTTATTGACTGTCTGAATACTGTCCGGTCCAGTAGGTCTCGGTCAGTTTTGTCCTGGAGTTCGTCAGCGTAGTCGAGGAGGTGTCTCCTGACGTGCCTGGGAGGCGGCTCAGGCTCAAGCAGGTGTCTGCAGGGGTGAAACCTGCGGTAACACCCCAGCAGGAACTGCTTGCTGAGCAGTTTGTTGTGCTCCGCGACTGGGAGCATTTGTGCCTCGTTGTGCAGGTGTTGTATGGGTGACATCAGGAGGCACCCGGTCGCTGTCCGAATGGCGGTATTCTGACATGTCTGAAGCTTTATCCACTGCGAATCACTAGTGCCAGGCGACCAGACAGGCGCAGCATAGTTTAGAACCGGCCGGCCAATTGCCTTAAATGTCGAAAGCAACAGTTCTTTGTCCTTGCCCCAAGTGCTGCCGGCCAGCGATTTGAGGACCTTGTTGCGATTTTGGACTTTAGTGGCAATTGCGGTTGTATGCGCAGAGAAGGAGAGCAAGCTGTCAAAGGTTACACCCAAAATTTTGGGGTTATTCACGGTCGGAATTGGTGTGTCGTCGACTTTTACCTTAAGGGACAGCTTGACCTCCTTTGTCCAGGTGGTGAAAAGGGTCGCCGTGGACTTAGTGGGGGAAAGTTGGAGATTCCTCGCAGTGAAAAAGCGAGAAAGGTCGGTGAGGTAGTTGTTCACTTTGGAACACAGGCCATCGATGTCATTGCCCGACGCCATTATCGTGCAGTCGTCAGCGTATGAGATCAGGGAAACTCCCGCTGGTGGTTGGGGGAGCTTCGAGATGTAGAAGTTAAAAAGCAAGGGTGAGAGGACACCACCCTGCGGTACGCCTTGCTTAATCTTCCTCTGCTTTGACATTTGATCTCGAAAAATCACTGACGAGTGCCGACCGCTCAGGTAGTTCGCGGACCACCTCTTCAGCCCTGGCGGGAGTGTCGACTGATAAATATCATCTAGTAGCGTGGAATGGCTGACTGTATCGAAAGCCTTCTTTAGGTCCAACGCTACTAGGACAGTCCTCTCGCAGGGGCGGTTTTGGTTAAGCCCGCGATTTATCTGGGCGTTTATGGCGGTGAGTGCCGTGGTGGTGCTGTGCACTCGTCGGAATCCGTGCTGATGTGGGGCTGGGGCCAGGTGGGTCGTGAAGAGTGGGAGTAGGAGGGCTTCAAGTGTCTTCACTACTGGGGAAAGGAGAGTTATCGGCCGATAAGACTCCCCTTGGTTGGCGGGTTTCCCAGGTTTCAATAGTGGGACCACTCTCCCTGCTTTCCACTTGTCAGGGATGATGAGAGTGGCCAGAGACAAATTGAAGACCCTTGTGAGGTATCCTACTCCCAGGGGTCCCAGGTGCTTCAGCATCAGCGCGTTAAGTCCGTCAGGGCCAATGGCTTTCGAAGATTTCGACTTGTTGATGGCCCCCTGAACCTCATCACCGGAGAAAGTGAGTGGCGCACTGTCGTTCGTCAGTTTGTGCAGCCTTCTGGTAACACGACGTTTGGTTCTGTCGCCCGGAGGATGCAGTGTAAACAGCCGGCTAAAATAGCTCGCGCATCTCTTCGGGTCCGACGAAGTACAACCGTTGAAGGTGATAGCCACCTTGTCGTTGTGTTTCGTCGGGTTCGACAAGGACCTAACGGTGGACCAGAGCTTACTCACTCCGGAGGTGAGGTTACAAGTCTTCAGGTGCTCAACCCATTTAGTCCGCTTATGTTGATTTACCAGTTGCCGGATCTCCAAATTGAGATCCCTTATGCGGGGATCCCCGGGATCGGCCTGGCGTAGGTGGTCACGCTCGTTTGCTAAACTGGCTGCTTCTGCTGGGAAGTGGGGACGGATGTCCTTATAACATCCAGCTGGGATGAAGCGAGCCGCAGCAGCTGTGAGCACCTTGCGGAATGCGCGTTCGCCGACGCGCACATCAGTGGGGATGGGAAGAGCGGCGAAGGTGTCCTCGGTGAATTCCGTGAAGCCGGCCCAATTAGCTTTTATAAAGTTAAAATAGGACCGGTGATTCGCGGAAACGAAATCGGCAGGTCTCTCGATCGAGACGATAATGGGCAAGTGGTCTGATGCAAGCGATAGCATAGGTCGCCACGTTATGCTATTTATCAGACCCGCGCTAGCTATTGTTAGGTCAGGCGAGCTGCTACAATTGCCCACTACCCTGGTGGGGGCGTCGTCGTTCACTGTGCTGAATGTCGAGTCGTCTATCTGCTCTGCCAATTGCTGTCCCCTACGATCATTTGGCAGGCTTGAATGCCAAAGATCGTGATGCGCATTGAAGTCACCTACAACCAATCGGTTTTCACCTCTGATGAGCGCACCTATATCAGGGTGATATCCTGCCGGGCAGCAGGTGACAGGGGGTATGTATATATTAAAAATTTCGAGCTCGGAATCGCCTGACCGGACAGCTATGCCTTGACATTCTAAGGTGCTGTCCCTGGGGTCGATTCCTTCATCGATAAGACGATACTGCACAGTGTGGTGGACTATAAACGCTAGGCCACCACCGTTGTCTCGCTCGCGATCGTGTCTGTGCACGTTATAGCCATCCCTGGTGATCAGAGATGACCTAGCGTGCAACTTTGTTTCTTGGACCGCAGCTATCTTGATACTGTGCCGGTTCATAAAGTCGACTATCTCGTCGACCTTACTCGTAAGTCCGTTGCAGTTAAACTGGAGAAGCTTGAAGCTTCTCGGTGAGGTCAGTGTAATCCGGGGGGTGAGGGACGCGTGGGGTTGTCTACGTTGGACCTGCTGTGCAATCCACTGTGGTTGTTGCGGCCTGATGGTGGTGGGCGGCCGCTCCTCCGGGGGAGGTAGTGGGTGCAGAGCTCTGCAGCAGGGGGCAACGTAGGCAGTTGTCCACTCACGGGTGGTGCGCAGGCCGGAACATCTCCGAAAATGGCACCAGCCATTGCAGGAATTGCACTGGACTGATACCAGATTCCGAGGTATTACGGTCTGACACACGGAACAGACTGTACGGGGGACCAGGAGCTGCTGGTTTGTCCCCGCACTGGGGTTGGAGCAGGAAGGGATAGGAGGGGTTGAAGGGGAGTTGTGTTGCTCCGATAGGCTCCTCACCGTGGAGGTGTGGGTTGTGGTGGCGGTTGGTAGTGCCGGCCTATCAGGGGGTGTAGTAGCCGTGGAGGCATCAGACGCCTGTTGGCGGGAGCAACACGTGGCCACATACCGTGTGGACCACTCCCTGTGCGACTTAAGGCCTGAGCAGGTCTTAAGGTGGCTCCACCCGTTGCACTTATTGCACCTAACCGAGGTGGAGTTCGGGTGGAGCCGTTGATGGCAGACGCAGCAGTAGAATACCTCTGGCCCAGGGTTGGATTCGACACCAGCCCTGAGGAGAAGTATTTGGAGCAGGTTAGCTGCGGGAGTTTGCTCCTGTGACGTAAGGGGTGGGGTGATATACGATACACTAGACAGGGCTAGTGTACTGGGGCGGCAGCCCTTGGTCGGGAATAAAAGCCCGAGTCATTCCGGTAACGTAGAACCGGCTGCCATGGGAATGACATCCCCCGTAATCGTTTCATTCGGTTTCAGTAGCTCATAATACACAACACCCAGCTGGTCCCACCAGATAGACAGCATAACCTTCAGGCCATGAATATTCTGCGCCGACGTCGATGTTGAAGCATGGCCAGGGTATCCATACGTTGCCCGACGTTTTGGATTGTCGTAATGGACCCACTTTTCATCGCCAGTCACAATTCGATGCAAAAAACCCTTTCTTTTGTGCCGTTGAAGCAGTTGTTCGCATGCCATAAAACGGCGTTCAACGTCTCTTGGCTTCAATTCATACGGCACCCAATGGCCTACCTTTCGGATCATTCCCATGGCTTTTAAACGTTTGGAAATGGTTGATTGATCAACTCCCAAAGTTTTTGCAACCTCTTCTTGCGTTTGAGCCGGATCTTGATCGAGCAATTCCTCCAATTCGGTATCCATGAACTTTGGCGGCGCACCCTCGCGTTCTTCGTCTTCCAAGCCAAAATCACCACTTTTAAAGCGTGCAAACCACTTCTGGCACGTTCGCTCAGATAGAGCATGCTCACCATAAACTTCCACCAAGATACGATGACTTTCGGCTGCTTTTTTCTTCATATTAAAATAATGAAGAAGAATTCCCCGCAAAAACACATTATTTGGCACGAAATTCGACATTTTCAAGTGTGGTAAAAATATTGTTGTTTACGCTTCAAATAAAAAACTTATACTGACGTTTGTGCCTTACGACAGTAGCTCTCCAATGAATGTTTGGAAATGTGGATCGATGGAATAATAATCAAGTTACGCCATCTGTTGTAAAACCGCACGAACTTATAAATAGACCTATTAATTCCAATCCTAATGGATTTGATTATATATTTTATAAGAATTTTCATGCGTAAATTTCTGTGATTTTCCAAAATATTTAGCGCTCGATTCTTTTTAGTAGAAACAATTCCATAAAACGAGCTGGAAATTGTACTCGAATTATTCATAAATTATTTTCATACTACGTATTGCTGTAGCCAAGTAAATATGTGAGTGACTACTAATCGGTTGTCCCAGTACCAAGCCTCCTGAATACCCAATGAAATAAAACATCAACCATAAACATCAAACAAAATTTGTTCTATCCGCCGAGTGCATTTCTGCTATGAAAATGATTTTTTTTTTATAAAGAAACATCTGACTTTTGCCACATTATAACGGCTCCTAGGTGACCAATTCGGAAACATTAAAACACTATATTAATACTTTACCAGCTCTGGCTCAGAATCTGACTTGTTGAGAATATTATTGTTGCAGTGCAAGTTTCTGAGCGCAGTTCTGACATAGAAACGCTTCTTAAAAAACACCTCTAAAACACGCTTGATGCACGAATCGCCTTTAACAGAGGCGAGAAAGTTTTCGAAGACCTGCAGACCTGCTAAAGATTCTCTAGAGCTATCTGAGTAAGTGTGAGCGGCTGTAAGACACCCCAGACAACTAGAAGGCAACTCTTTAGATGATTGCACAAAGACAATTAGCAGCTGTTCGCCAAAAGGGTTCTGTGAGCAGAAAATTTGTTGTTATGATTAATGGTTACTCCAAGGTACTTAAATTGCTTATATTGCATAGAATGCACACAGCAAGTTTTGGAGAAGCTGAGAAGAATGTCTGCCCCAATACATTCAGGAAATCAAAAAAGTTTACTTAAACGATCAAATCGTAATAAAATTCGGCTTTGGAATAACTCCTTAAATTTATTTTCTAACGATTTTTTACTGTAAATGGTTAAGAAAATCTTAGTAGCTTCATATTTTGGCATAACATAAAAGTGCAAACCTTTTTCACCGCCTGCTCCAACATTTCTGCTTGGTCATAGAGGTAGATACTGGAGAATGTATGACATTTTCAACTTCATATCTTCACTTTAGATGGCTGTAAAGTACAACGGGCCGCCTTAAACACAAACGTGTCAAAGAACATATTTTCAAGTGTATTATTGTTTTGAAATCACCTTGCATATTTTTAAACTGGACCATATAGTTCATGAACTAAGTTAGGAAGACCATTATAGTACACCCGGATATGTTACAGTGGAAGGAATAGGGGAGCAGGATAGATAAAGTATGGATAGTAAGGCGGAAAATTTAGTTTGCACTCTTTCTGGAATCTTTTGGACTCTCTGATGAATCTTAAGAGATCCGGAATCGCACTCCAAAAGCCTAATTTTGATTCTAGGAAACGCCGGACAGCTACAGAGAATATTCTTTATAGTGTCCTCATTCTCACGACGGGGTAGGCATTTTGGGTCGCCAATGATTCCCATGGTAGCCATGTGCTTACTATAAGCGTTGTGCCCTGTGATTACAAACACTAGTACTCCCAGGCCCTTCCTATTAAGTTTTAGGAGAAAGGCCGCTAATTTCTTGTTTGGTTATTTCACAAAGCACTGGCTATTCTGCAGGAGCCCAACTTATAAAAAAGCCTTCTATGGGTAGACCTCATGGAGTCGTCAATCCATAGTGAATCAATGAAGTATTGACACCTAGAAAGGGTTCAGGGCCTGGTGGTATGCTTGCAGAGTCTTCGTGTATAATATGGGTCTAATCCGGGTGATGTGTGAGCAGTGTACTATTGCCGGTCTTATACTCAACGCCTTGTCAAAGGTTCTCTTACACTGCCAGAAGAATTTTAGTGTTCGAGGGGTCTTCTGTTCAATGTGCGTCTTACAGGTCATCTTACTATGTGGGATTACTGCTAAGTATGATATTTGCGATATATTGAAAAGTACTAAGACACTTTTTATGGGATTCACCGAAAGACTATGCAAATTTCACTAATGCTCAATATTGTTTAGAGCTACCTGCATTTTATTGGGAATATCTTCTACTGACTGTACTGAGATTAGTACGAATAATCTTAGATATATCCAGTTTCCGTGAACCACGCAACTCGATGTATACATTGCATAGGGGCATTTCATATGATTTTCTATAATAAAGTTAGTTCTATTTAACAGCGTTCCAAAATGGAAGTAAAAAGGCGAAAATAAGATACCAAGTTGGAAAATCGGAGCAGGCGACCACTGAAATGTCTGCTTTTTATGGGCTTAACTCAGCATAGAATGCAATAGTAAATTCTAATCTATTCTAGTGGGTAAATCGTCGAAAATATTGATAAAAGCATAAAATCATGGAAAGCAACGAATTCCAAAACCAAAGCAAAAAGCTATTTATTTAAGCCAATATTAATGCTTAAAAGTATAAATAAAAATACAAAAAAAAATTGTTTGCCAATTTATGTTAAAATTTATTGTTTACAAAAAAGAGCCCAACAAAGCAAAAGAATTTAGTTCGAAATGTACAACTAAATAAAGTTCAATAATAAAGTTAACAGCTCCAAAAATATTTCAGAGAGTGTCTGCCTTAAATTTGTGCACATAAATATGTATGTATGTGCGACTATTCAATTCAATTATAACTGTGTGCATGCTTGACCAATTTCTAATTCAATTATATCAGACAAGCCAAGTATTCTATAAAAGCCACAACAAAATGCTTTCCACAGTATAATTAAGAATATTCATTTGCAACACCAAAGCAAGCAAGCAGAAGTGAATTTGTTCAGACGAAAAATAAAAAAATAAAACATATTCTAATGTCAATTATAAAACAGACGAAAATAAAAAAAATAAAAAATATTCTAATGTCAATTATAAAACGGCATTCATAAATATTTGGCAAAATGCATGCCATAGTAAATCGAAAAGCTCTGCTCATTCGTTTTCGCAATGGTCTTCAGTAAACGAGTATTGGACTTCAAAGAGTTAAATAAGATTTTTTAATAAATAAAACAAACTGACTAATTCTTATCTGCTTTTGGCGTATGCACATAAAAGGGTGCCCTTATACATATATACGCACATCAGTATTGTATATGCTTATACTTATACACAAATACAAACATACTCGTATGCAGCTAAATTCACTGGCAGGATATGCACGATTGTGTGTAGTCGTAGTGTTTCTTTGCAATCCGACTATAATCAAATTTTCTATTTCAGAAATTCTATCAACTTCATAATTGTAACATTACTGTATTTTCTATGCTGAAATTAATCATTTTAACTTTGAAGAAAAATAAATTCTCTATTTTTTATGAAATCTGGTTTAGAAATGCACACAACTTTTCGTGATTATTTGCATTCCTCAGTGACCGCTGAAAATCAAAGTGCACTTTTGAGATTTAATATGGTTAGAAAATAATGGAATATCCAGCGAAAATTCATAAATAGGTATAGTAATTACAATTGCAGAATTATGCAGGCTTCTTTACGAGGGTAGGCATTTATTTTTTTTTTGATATCGCAACACTAACTAGTGTAACTAGTGCACTAGTGCTAATATGTTACATTTGATACTGCCATCGCTAGGCAGGATATTTTAATCGTACTTGAATGTAGATTCTTGTACGAGGGTTGCTTCTTAAGTTTTGGGATATGGTAGCAACTGTGGGAATAATTTAAATTTGAGATTGCCATTGCAAAGCTGGACATTCTTAAAGGAAATCCCATATATATACTTGTTGATTCTGTTACTAGGGTAGCTACTTAATTTTTCAGATATGGCAACACCAGCGTGAGCACGACAAATTCGGCGTTTTTAAATAAATTTTAACAATTTTAATGAATACTTGTAGCTTTTTATAATAGGGTAGCTACTTAATTTTTGAGATATCACAACACCAATAGAAGCACGAGAAATCCGAAGTTTTTTTAATAAATTTAAGCAATTTCAATGATTATCCGGTGCACTTGCAGACTCTTTTACGAAGGTTGCTACTTAAGTTTTAAGATATGGCAGCAAAAGTGTGAAAATATCTAATCTGATATTTTCATTCCAAATTTTTTAATTTCAGTGCTAATTGAGTATAGATAACTTTACGAGGGTTGCTACTTAAGTTTTGAGAAATAGCAAAACCAGTGTGAGTGCGACTAATTCGACGTTGTTATAATAGATTTTAGAAATTTCAGTGTTACTCCTATATACAATACTTTTTATTTTACGAGGGTTGCTATTTCAGTTTTAAGATATGGCAGCAAAAGTTTGAAAAATCCAATTTGATACTTTCATTCGAAATTTTTCAGTTTTAATGGTAATCGAGTATAGATAACTTTACGAGGGTTGCTACTTAAGTTTTGACAAATGGCAAAACCAGTGTGACTGGGACTAATTCGACGTTGGTTTAATAAATTTTAGGGATTTCCGTCTTACTCTATTATACTACAATACATAGATACTTTTTATTTTACGAGGGTTGCTACTTCAGTTCTGAGATATGGTATCAACAGTGGGAAAACATATAATCTGATACTTTCATTCCAATTTTTTAATATCCATTCTTTAACGAGGGTTGCTACTTAAGTTCTGAGATATGGTAGCAACAGTTTAAATATGCTAAATCTGACATTGTCATCGCACATTTTTAATGATAATCATATGTAGATTATTTTACGACAGTAATTACTTAAGTTTTAAGATATGATAACTGTAAAAACGTCTAATCCGATATTTTCTTCACAAAGCTTTAAATTTTGAAGACTAATCGCTTGTCGTGCCATTTAGATCGACGGAACTTGGGCCCAAGTGTTGCGCGTCAACGCGTTCTAAGCAGATCAGACTAATGCGCGAGATGCTGTAACAGCAATTATGAGACTCGTGACTAACTCTGGTGGCATACAGATAGAAACTAATATTCAATCACAACCCAGGCTCGTAATGTTTATGTTTGATCCGACTATGTGTACACGACCTTGGCTCGTGATATTTACGTCTGGCCCGACGATGTATTCACGAGCCTGGCTCGTCATATTCTTGTTTGGGCCAAAATGTTCATCCCGAATCAGCCTTGTTAAAGCACGGCAAGGGGCTAATCGCATAAAGACTCCTTTGCTATGGTAGCTACTTGAATTTTGAGATATGGCAACACCATACGTGAAATCCGACATTATTGGCGCAGAGATTAATCTTTTTAGCGATAATTGACTTAGAAAATTTTATCGTACGAGTGAAATTAGGTTGCTAGAGGTACGAGAAAAATCCATCTTGGTAAAAAATGGGATTAAATCGTGAATATTTTCGTGCTTTGAGTTTCTGTGACCTCCAAATTGCACGAAACCAACAGCAGTCAACTTGCTTCGGTTTTCAGTGATTAAGTATCGTCGTGTTTCGCTGGCTTTGGGAATTCTACTTATTCCTGCAGATGAAAAATCAAATATATTTAGATTGACATTTTTTGGCATCTGAAGAAACGGTGGATGCATTCACATCACATAATTTGGAGTTACCTCAATCAGAATGCAAAAAGTGTTACGAAAATTGGTTCACAAAAATGTATTGATTTTCATTCAATTTGAAAAACAATAAAGCCATTTTTGATAATACAAATTTAATTCTACTTGTCTAATTATAAATATTTTTTTTTTATATTATGCCGACCAGGCATAGCCCTAAAATCCTAAAGGTGAAATGGAAATATCGACCGACCAAATAAATGAAATAATATAAAATTGCGCGGTTTACTTAAATTCTGACCTTCAGTTCAATTTATTCAAAAGAATATTTCCATGTCTATGTCAAAACTTCAGTGAGGGCCTAAGTGAGGGCCTAAGTAAGAGCGAATGTACAAAACAAAACAAAAAAATAATTAAAAGGTATTTTCGCTAGCAGTCTGCTGGAATCTGCATTTGCAGAAATTACTCTTCTTCTTTCTGCATGTTGGACTTCTAAAAAACTGCTTCAATTTATTTGTTCCTCTGGCACTTCGTTGGTGGACTCCTTGTTTTTTTGTTTAGTATTTCGTAGCAAAACGGGCTGAAAAATCAGCAGCTGTTGTATTTATAACTAATTAAAGAATGTTTCACGAACTTTTATTTAATTTTGTTTTCTTTACTTTCCCCATCAGCGCTACAGTTTGCTTAAGAAAATCTTTAAAAAATCACCACTAACCTAGATTGCATGGCAAAATTAAACAAAAAGAAAAAAAAACAAAAAAATTGTGTGCGCAATTTTCACTTAATTTTTATTTCATTTTCTCAAGTTTTATTTCATTTTTTCAAATTTTATTTCAGTTCTCCTCTCCATTTTTGCCTAACATTCCTTGATTTTAATTTCATTTATGTTTACGTACATTTCTTTACTGTTTGCCATTACTCATAAAGCACGACGGTCGACAGTCTCAATGAATACATTATTTTCATTCAAATTTGCCATTTTCCCCTACAATGAACACTAAAGAAACAGAAAATTAGGTAAATTCACTTGCTAAAGTGTCCTCTAGAGCAAGCACTTAGCTCAGCTGAAGACTGACGAAGCTGCCTTCTCGTCACTATTACTACTCTCGCCTGCCTCTACAAAAACACTACCTTCCACACTATTTAGCCTAACTGTTCTTCATGCTTTTACTTCAATTTTTTGGTTTTCTCCTATTGCACTCATGCTCACCCACTTATTTATTGTTGTATACATACTAGGATATATATATATATATATATATATGTATATATGTAGATGGCACTCAGTTGTTTTAGTTTAGTGAAGAGAGTTTTAGCATTTCCTTCCACTTGGCCGCAAGGAGTGAATGCGTACACAAGTGATACTCCAACGTCGTAGTACTCAAATAAAAATAATACGATTGTTGTATTCACAAACATTAGTTGAGCTTTCTGTTTCTTTCTGTTTGGAAATCCGGTCAGCATTAAGCTACCAACTACATATAAAGCATTCATCAGTCTGCATCAGCAATAGCATCTGCATAGAATGACCGCATTGGTGGAAATAAGTCATGGAACAGCAAACACAGATGGAGGGCCATAATGCGACTTTCATTTAAATTTATGCGGCAAGTGTTGCATTGAAGTATTGCAATTGTTTGTATTATTTTATTTCTTCAATCTTGATTTTTTTTTATTTTTTATTTATTTTATTTTATCATATTTCCTACTACGAAAGCACCAGAAATCAAGCAGCCAGCATTCATACAACCCGAACTAAAGCACTAAATATACAAAAAAAACAAAAAATGGACGAAGTGGAAGCTGCTACTGCAGTAAAATAATTGATTCATTGCTCTATTTACATATTCTGTGCTTCAATATGCATAAACGGCTAGTGGAATATTTATTTTATTAACCTTGTGGATTTAATGCTTTTATACCCATATAACTATGTGCCATATATGTGTATGCACTTAAATGTGCTTAGTATATATGTATATGAAGAAGTAAGTACACACCAGTTGGAAAAAGTTTACGCACTGAGCTAGTTTTTTACGGAATCTGCTAAAAATTTTAAGAAACTATTTATCGTTACTTTAATTAAAGTAGTTAATTAGAATTAATGTAATAGGACTATGAATAAGTTCGTGCGGTTTTTTTTCGAAATTTGAAACTTTATTGACGTAAAATGGTTACAAATTTAATATTCAAAATATTGTCCATCGCTTACTACTACTTTTTCCCATCTTTCTGGCAATTCACGGATTCCCTTTGTGAAAAATTCGGTCGGTTTTGCCGCAATCCACGAATCGATCCATTTTTTGACTTCATCGTAATTACGGAAGTGCTGGTCAGCCAGGCCATGTTGCATCGATCGGAAGAGATAGTAATCGGATGGCGCAAGGTCTGGACTATACGGCGGGTGGGGTAGGACATCCCATTTGAGCGTTTCTAAGTATGTTTTGACCACTTGTGCAACATGTGGCCGAGCATTGTCATGTTGCAAAATAACTTTGTCGTGTCTATCGGCGTATTGCGGCCGTTTTTCTCGCAGTGCTCGGCTCAAACGCATCAATTGTCGTCGGTAGACATCCCCCGTAATCGTTTCATTCGGTTTCAGTAGCTCATAAAACACAACACCCAGCTGGTCCCACCAGATACACAGCATAACCTTCAGGCCATGAATATTCTGCGCCGACGTCGATGTTGAAGCATGGCCAGGGTATCCATACGTTGCCCGACGTTTTGGATTGTCGTAATGGACCACTTTTCATCGCCAGTCACAATTCGATGCAAAAAACCCTTTCTTTTGTGCCGTTGAAGCAGTTGTTCGCATGCCATAAAACGGCGTTCAACGTCTCTTGGCTTCAATTCATACGGCACCCAATGGCCTACCTTTCGGATCATTCCCAGCAGCCCATTTAATTTTAGTAAAATAAATTGAGTGTTAGAAGTTGTTCAAAAACCGCGTTGATTTAAATTTGTTTTTTTGCATACGATGTTGAACATTTTCTTTCATATAAAACGTGGCGCAAAATTAATCATCCTATCGGAAGATTTATAATTTTTGCACATAGGGTTGTATGTCAATCACATTTGACACTTATGGACTAGACGAGTGGAGTATACAAACAGACAAGCAGTGGAACGCGTGAAGGTGAAAATAAAGAGTTTGATCGCACAAAATAATTATTTAAATTTATTAAAAAATAAACTTGGGGGACTAATTTTGCGCAAATTGTAAAAGATTTTCCATCATGTGCTGATTAAAAAGTTGAGACTTTCGGAACAATTATTATAAATATTTTTTTAATTTTTGTGAATTTTGTACAACTAGCGTTTATTCTGTGTTGAACCGTTTTGTGAAACAATTTATGATGTTGTGCTACAAGTGGAGTCATTTACTGCTAGAAATAATTTTCATGCAATTTTTTTCCATGACGGCGATGTCTATTCGAAAATTTTCTACCGATGTTCGATGTTTTATATCATCAGTGGGCTTCGAATCGGGACTTTCCAACTGGTAGTCACACACAAAACCAAACCGCTACGGTGGCCGCCTTATGTTTGTTTTTTGGAATTTTTAAATTCAATTACCTAGACACAACATTCGATAAATCCCTTAAATGTGTTGTAAGGGAACACTCTGAGGAGTTCTGGAGGCAGCGCTTGATTTTTCGATAAACCAGCCCCAGATAATCACATCCAAGGTTTGTGCTCACTTAAACTATGTGCAGACATGCACCCAAGTTGTCCAATTAGGCCATCCTAAAATTGAAGTACTTATGGCAACAAAAATGAGAAAACAACTGGGTGGCAAAATTGATGCTAAATATATAAAAAAAACAGTAGGAAAATTTATTTTTAATTTTATTAAATTATTTTCAAATTGTATAAAAAAAGCACTAAAATCAAAAACAGGAGAAGCCTTGGGCGAAATGAGCGTAATGTGACGGTTTTCCTTGATTTGAGGCCACTCGCGAGTGAAGCTTCGTAGCCAACGTAAAAATGGATACATCTCCGCAGAGATACTGAGGACTTCACTAAATTTTCTTGAAAAGCTAAGTTTCTCAAAATTTTTCTATTTTCACAAATATTTTCAGCCATCAAATGCAAATTTGTTGAATTTAATTGAGTTTGTGGGAACCGTAAAGTTTACAGCTCTATTAAAAACGTTATCGCATCAATTGAGGTGCATAACTGAACATAGTAAAATGCGGGAAAATTTATTAGCTCATTGTGATTTACCATTGAAAGTGAGAAAGAGTGGAAGAGTAAGCGTCAATTGCGTGTTGATGACAAAATTCCGCAAGCGGCTAATACCGAAGCTCGATAGCTGTATGGGTGTACTAAAATTGGCAAAGCGAATAAGTTTTAAGTTTAGTTTACGTAAGCAGAATGCTTGAGGACTAAGCGCTGAAATGATTCCATTTCATTTAGTTTCACTGCTTGGATGCCTAGCTAACAACGTCCGATTAGGACATAAACCACAATAGAGAGTCGTGATTTTGTTAGTGATTCAAGCTTACTTGAGTGTTTCCAATATTTGCATGACCAGAAAGACTTACAAGTTAGTGAGCGTCCTTCTCATCGCTCACTGAGTTTACTGGTGGCCTACCTTTTCAAAAGCAGACATCAAGTAGCCACGCAGATTAAGAACTCTCTTTGCAAAACGAAACTACGTCGTCTTTTTCTGCTCCTGGTGTCCTGCTACTAAGCTGGATGGAGACACTCAGATGCGACCGAAAGGTAAATCAGACATTCACCGACAAATTTCAGCAACGTATTTGGCTCTCAGATGTTTATATTCTCAAATATTGTTACCTTAGTGAGTAGTCTATAGATGTATAACAGCCATTATACTTCGCGCTTATGGCACCTAATTTTACATGACAGAAATACAATCGAAAGTTTGCCATAACCTGCCGAGGGCTGGCCGCTATTAGAAAACAACTTTTTTTATTGTATCATTTGGTGTTTCTTGTCCAGGACTTCGAACCTTTGGACTAAAATAATAGTCACGCAGCAACCCATTCTGCTAAGGCGGCGGCTGATCGTAGTTAGTTTGATTGAAAAGTAATGAGCCTTCTTTTTTTAACCAGTTTTATTAAACCTTTTGGCTTGTACAACTAATATTCTTCAAAATAGGACCCTTGAGCGTCAATACACCGCTGGTAGCGGTCCTTCCGCTGCAGGAAACATTTTTTAATCTCATCCGCCGGAATCAATTCGGCTGTCACAGTTTTTTGGATCGCCTCGATGGAGTCGAAACGCCTCTCCTTCAGCTTTCTTTTCAGGCGCGGGAACAAGGAGAAGTCCGGAGGAAACAGGTCTGGGCTGTAGGAAGGGTGGAGAAGCAGAAGAAGGCGGTGTGCGCCGGCGCATTGTCGTGATGAAGGGTCTAATTGTTGACGAGGTCGGGCCGAACCCGGGCGACGCGGTTTTTCAGCCGAAGGAGCACTTTTTTGTAAAATGCCGCGTTTACAGTGCTTCCTGGAGATACAAACTGTCTAGCTTTACGCAAAATTTGATCGAGTAACGTTGCTCCAACGATCGCTGCACTTTCGCCACTGCAAAATCCTAACACACTTTTAAAACAGCTTTCACGCGCGGAGCGATGCTGACTACACCGCTGTTGCCAGCGAACTGGGACCGGTTTCTAGTGGAAGGTCCAACGATCATTTTCCCCCACCAGCCGCTTCAGTTGATCGCTTGGCAAACGCTCCGCGCGGGAAGGCTCATTACTGTTCAATAAAACCCTGTATAACTGCAGAAAATATGATACAGATATCCCGAAGCTTAAATTTAACCTTAATATGTAACTACTTGCGCAAAAAACCTCCCCCAATCTTTCTATCGAACTTCGAGCTATCCGTGCATAGTTTCGCTGCTCTCTATTTCTAGAAGCTGCCTTCAATCCGCTAATTATTTTTGAGGATGTAAATGGTGTGCGCTGTTCTGTTGTCATAGAAATGAACTCGAAGTTACTGAGAAATTTGTAGCGTTCGTGCGACAGTTCAGGTTATCCGGGAATACATTCGTACCAAATTTTTAATTTTTAATCAAATTAGTTTTTAGAGGTCTTTAAAATTTCACAAAATGGTATTAAATACTTGCACTCACTCTATGAGTAAAATACGATTCATCCAGCAGAAAGTTCGGAACTTCCATTTCTATGGTTTTTGTAACAGCATGAGCTATTTTCTCATAAAAAATTATTAAAATTAAATAAGAAACAAATAAAATGTAAAAACCTGTCAATGAGTCCCAGTGCTGTAGTTACTGATCCCAGTAGAGAAGTAAAAATTTACAAATTTTTTATTTGCTTAGCAAAAGATTACAGTTTACACTTAACTTTTTTTGACTTGTGTAGATACATACATACATACATATTTGTGAAGTTCTACTTCAAATTTCCATAGTCGGACACATACATATCCATCCTAAATGTACGCGCATGAATGGCAAAATATCCAATCCATCATTTAGTTAAATTGTAGTCGATTATTTATGGTAAATATGCACTTGATGGTAATCGAATATGGCTAGTCTGTCTATGTATTTACCCACGGGCATGGATAGTACGAGTATTTTACGAAATTTCCATTGTGATCGATACCAACATAGTTTGCCTAAACTAAAATACCATAAAGCTATCCGGTTCGTGTGTGTGCTTGCGCTTCGACCTTTGCTGGCTTGGCATTTCATTTGCATACACATTAATATTAAGTAGTTACATAATATAAATAACGGTATTGCAGATAAAAATTGTTCAGTGTTGTTGATAGTCGTAACATAAACATGTGTTGGCTTTCAACAATTTTGGAAAACATACATTTGTAGGTATGTAAACAAAATAGAAATTTAGCATTGTAACAGACGAGTCAACCGAAATGCAGTTCAATATTTTCGGAAGCATATTTATGGTATTTGCGCAAATGCATTGTTATTGTTATTGTGTATGCATAAAATATTTTTAGCAATGACCGTTGCGTTGGTTTAAGCACAGGGTGATACGTTTAGATAACTTTTGGGGTTATTTTAAGTACAGAAATGTGTTTATAGGAATATTTTAAGTAAAGTTTTTTTACAATAGTAAAATTAATTTTTAGATATACCAAAATATTTTTTTTTTCATTTTTCAGACGATTTCTACATCAAATTTTTTCTCAGTACAGTAAGCGTCCATTATAACGAGCTTTATGTTGTGCGATTAATTCGTAAAATCGAAAAACTCGTAAATTGCGTCATTTTTTACCCAAAATACCAACGAAAGGTAGAGACAGTAGATCTTAAAATCAAGAAGATGGCTATCATGAGTTCTTCTTCTTCTTCTTCTTAATTGGCGCTATAACCGCTTACACGATTGTGGCCGAGCGCGCCAGTCGTTTCTTTCTCGTGCTAACCGGCGCCAATTGGGCACACTAAGTGAAGCCAAGTCCTTCTCCACCTGATCTTTCCATTGCAGAGGAGGCCTTCCTCTTCCTCTACTACCACCTGCTGGTACCGCATCGAATACTTTCAGAGCCGAAGCGTTTGTATCCTTTCGGACGACTTGATTCAGCCAACGTAGCCGCTGGATCTTTATTCGCTGCGCTATGTCTATGTCGTCGTAAAGCTCATACAGCTCATCGTTCCATCGTCTGCGATATTCGCCGATGCCAACGTGCAAAGGTCCAAAAATCTTGCGCAGAATCTTTCTCTCGAACACTCCAAGCGTCGCTTCATCGGATGTTGTCATCGTCCAAGCTTCTGCGCCATACGTTAGGACGGGCATGAGGAGAGTCTTGTAGAGTGTTAGTTTTGTTCGCCGAGAGAGGACTTTACTGCTCAGTTGCCTACTTAGTCCAAAGTAGCACTTGTTGGCAAGAGAGATTCTACGTTAGATTTCAAGGCTGACATTGTTATCAGTATTAATGGTGGTTCCTAAATAAACGAAGTCTTTTACAACCTCGAAATCATAACTGTCAACAGTGACGTGGGTGTCGATACGCGAGTGCGCCGACTGTTTGTTTGATGACAGGAGGTACTTCGTTTTGTCCTCGTTCCCCACCAGACCCATTCGCTTTGCCTCTTTATCCAGTTTGGAGAAGGCAGAACTAACAGCGCGGTTGTTAAGACCGATGATGTCAATATCATCGGCATACGCCAGCAATTGTAATCATGAGTTCATTTTTGTTAAATGAAGCGGGGCGCTGGAGGGAAAAAACTTATGATCTTGCCAATCTCTTTTTGCGACAAACTCGGTGAGGACTGCCTACATCATCCCGACCTTAACATTCAACAGGAAATTTTCACCCACTTTACAATCTACCCTGACGATTCAAATATGGAATGTGGTGTTGGAGCTGGTGTACGAGTAGTAGTAGTAGTAGTAGTAATTCTTTATTTATTTATAAATATTTCATCATACATTTAAATAATTTTTACAATAATTCGTTTAAATATATAAATATATAGAGACAAAAATAATAAATTTGTGGCAATAACAATGTTGTCAGTCACAGCTCAAAAATTAAACTCTGCAATAAGAAAATTTCTATAGCATAAGGCTGAGTATATATAATGAAAGTAAGTCTTTTCCAATTATGGCCATTAAGTATATCTATTACTTCTGCTTCATTTAGCTTCGCTGCGTTTAGATATTTTATTCTGATCTCCTTCAGTACCGGACATCTTCCTAGGAAGTGCTGCATATCTTCTTCCTCGTTTAAATTGCAGAGGGTGCATATTTTCTGAACATTTCCATACGTAGTTGGACTTAGCTTCAGTAAACCACATCTTGCTTTGAAATTTGGCGTAATATCTGCTGTATGTGGCTATCTTCTGTAATATATGATTCCCCTTTTGAGTAGTCTAAATGTTTATAAATTCGCGTCGCGCTTGACTGTGCTTTTTGCCTTGCCATGTTGATGTATTTCATTTTCATTTTGGTAAGAAGTTGCACACAGGGATCTTGCCAGTCTGTGTCGGTGATGATTTCTTCAAACTTCTATGTCGTTCAGATGCTTAAGCCAAAACATCTTTTTACTTAAGATGCCTTGTGTTAGTTTGTATGAGCGTCTGTTGCAATTATATTTATAAATAGTTTTCCAGATATACTTCATGTGTAGTTCTAAAGAATACATGTGACTATCTTCTAATAGGACTATGAATAAGTTCGTGCGGTTTTTTTCGAAATTTGAAACTTTATTGACGTAAAATGGTTACAAATTTAATATTCAAAATATTGTCCATCGCTTACTACTACTTTTTCCCATCTTTCTGGCAATTCACGGATTCCCTTTGTGAAAAATTCGGTCGGTTTTGCCGCAATCCACGAATCGATCCATTTTTTGACTTCATCGTAATTACGGAAGTGCTGGTCAGCCAGGCCATGTTGCATCGATCGGAAGAGATAGTAATCGGATGGCGCAAGGTCTGGACTATACAGCGGGTGGGGTAGGACATCCCATTTGAGCGTTTCTAAGTATGTTTTGACCACTTGTGCAACATGTGGCCGAGCATTGTCATGTTGCAAAATAACTTTGTCGTGTCTATCGGCGTATTGCGGCCGTTTTTCTCGCAGTGCTCGGCTCAAACGCATCAATTGTCGTCGGTAGACATCCCCCGTAATCGTTTCATTCGGTTTCAGTAGCTCATAATACACAACACCCAGCTGGTCCCACCAGATACACAGCATAACCTTCAGGCCATGAATATTCTGCGCCGACGTCGATGTTGAAGCATGGCCAGGGTATCCATACGTTGCCCGACGTTTTGGATTGTCGTAATGGACCCACTTTTCATCGCCAGTCACAATTCGATGCAAAAAACCCTTTCTTTTGTGCCGTTGAAGCAGTTGTTCGCATGCCATAAAACGGCGTTCAACGTCTCTTGGCTTCAATTCATACGGCACCCAATGGCCTACCTTTCGGATCATTCCCATGGCTTTTAAACGTTTGGAAATGGTTGATTGATCAACTCCCAAAGTTTTTGCAACCTCTTCTTGCGATTGAGCCGGATCTTGATCGAGCAATTCCTCCAATTCGGTATCCATGAACTTTGGCGGCGCACCCTCGCGTTCTTCGTCTTCCAAGCCAAAATCACCACTTTTAAAGCGTGCAAACCACTTCTGGCACGTTCGCTCAGATAGAGCATGCTCACCATAAACTTCCACCAAGATACGATGACTTTCGGCTGCTTTTTTCTTCATATTAAAATAATGAAAAAGAATTCCCCGCAAAAACACATTATTTGGCACGAAATTCGACATTTTCAAGTGTGGTAAAAATATTGTTGTTTACGCTTCAAATTAAAAACTTATACTGACGTTTGTGCCTTACGACAGTAGCTCTCCAATGAATGTTTGGAAATGTGGATCGATGGAATAATAATCAAGTTACGCCATCTGTTGTAAAACCGCACGAACTTATAAATAGACCTATTAAATTAGTTTCTAATGTTAGACTCTTCCAATATTTTCAATGTCTTCTCGGAACAAAGCAGAAATAGTCTTACCACCTTGAGTGTAAACCATAACCAAAGATTAAGGGGTCCCATGGCATCAGAACATTGAAGGAAATTAGAAAGTGGACGAATTGGCAAGAGGGGGATCTGTCATGAAAAGCATTCTTGCAGAATCGGTATTCACACCAATGGGTGCAATCAATAATGCTATTTCTTTAAAATATCTGCAAATCGCGGATTGATAAGGACAAGTTCCCCAAGCGACATCACTGTGCGCTATGAGCCTGAGTGTATCCCCTAGTGGACAACCGATGCAACCCAATTTATTCTTCAATTTTAAATATAAATTTTCGTTATTTGGTTCTGCTTGTATTGAGTGCTTCTGCACAATTCGGCTCGAGAAAATTTATTGTTTTTCAGTGAACTAGTAAAATTATGAAATTTCAAATAATACCACAAATTTTAACTATCAAATTCTCATTCATTATTTTCTTATTTCACAGTAAAAATCAAAACGAAGTTTCAAGCTTATTTTTATGTAACTTTTCAAAAAAAAAAAAAAATTATATTATATAACTATACAGATCTTTTAGGTCGCAGTGCTAAATTTCCTTATAATAATAAAAAAAATTAAAAAAATTTCAATCGGCATAAAGTAGTTTTACTTTTTAATTTATTTTGCAAGTTCGGCTATTCAGCTGACGTATTTTTTCCCCTCTACGGCGCAGCTGACTATCTGTTTTTTTATTCTACTAAATGTCAACAATACACAAACAAAATTTCAGCCGGTATTAAATGAGTTGTTAAAAATTTTTTACGACACGTTTCGCAGCATCCCACGCGCGTACCCACCGCTACTGGACCAGCTGACGGTTGGTTTCGTCATTCATTGGATGGCCTCTGCCTTCAGTATTAAAATCAGTCGGCATGAAATGATGAGGTCAAAATGACCCCTGGCTCCCGGACTATAATTATCGATATTTCTCATGCATCTCAGAAAACACCCGGTATGCTTTAAAATAACTAATTAAAGAAAAGATTGGACGGAGTTTCCAAATTTTTAGTTCTGATTTGGTTTGCAAAACGAAAAAAAAAAAATGTTTAAGGCCGAAAGTAGGAGTCCAAATACTTTCTATTTGCAAAAAAAATGTAAATTGAAACTAATTCTTTTATATTAAAAAATTATACAATAGAAACATTTTATTAAGCTTTTATATTATTCAGAAATATTTGTAACTTGATAATTCGACTAGTTATAGGCTAAGCTCGCTTTATTTTTTTCTACGTATAAAAAAGTAAGACCGCTTTAGACTGAGACATATTTTCTTTTAATGATCACTTGGGTCTATAGGAGCTCGAAATTTATATCCCAAAAAGTTCCGTTGATGATGATGAAAATTTTCTTTTCTTTTTCCCTTCGTATTTGCTGCTCCAGTTTTTTCAAAAAACTTTCAGAAGGAACTCTCAGAACCTGAAAACTTATATTTATAAAAAATTATGTCTGCAAAAACAATTTTACGCACTCGTTTAATGTATTTTTATTCAAGACCGTTCGTTGTGCAGGGAGTTCCTTTAAAACCTGAAGCCCTTCTTTTAAATTTTTGAACTTCAAGCTTGCATTTTTTATGTTGACTGCACACATAACTAAATCAGTTTTGAATACAGTCACCTAAAATTTTAATATCTTTAAAAGTGTAATATTGAAAGAAGAAAGTAGGATTTTGTGGACCATTGCATAGTCTATTTGTCACTGACAATTCTCAGAAAATTAAAAAAAAAAAAACAATTTTTAATTTGTTTAAGTTTCCCTTGATGTTGAAATGGAATAAAAAGCTGTTGGTGAGGTATGAGAATTTACATTTTTATATTACAGGTATACCGTTATGTATGAAATATTGTTTCGTTCAAGTGTTCACGGAGATTTCAACACGAATCTGAGTAAAGCTTTCAATAACTCTACTGCATATATCCATCTGCTTGTTAGCACTGACCTAAGTTATGTTGACTTTGGGACTAGCGTGGTACCATTATGCTAAGTCATTCATAATAAAGTTGTATCATTTGTGCATGATCCACAATCGTGAAACTCTGTTGATTTGGCATCACTGATTAAATAAATATCATGAGCATCGACTTGTGCCTATTAAAACCATCTTCCATCATATACATACATATGTACATAGCGAGCCCATTTTCATAAACCAAACGCTGCTTTCATACCGCGCTTACATATCCTTTCTCTATGAAAAATTTTGAAAACAGAATTCATGAGGTCCTCCCTTAATACCAAGTTACTTGGCCTACTAAATTTTATCGAGTTCTTTCTTGTATTTGCTCTCCTTTTCTTCATTAAACAATCACACTAATGCACTCAAATAGTAAATCAGATAATGGCGAGTGACACTTCATGACTGCGCATAAAAGTGTTGATAATGATCTAAGGGACAATGACCAGCTAACGACAAAAGCAAATTAAGTGGAATACGAAAGATGGCGGAAGACTAAATGATGACGATAAGAATGTGGCAATGTTTGTAACAAATCGTAAAACAAACGAAGGAGGTGCTACATATATACATATATATATATATATATATATATATAAGTATATAACAAGCGTTACTACTTAGTAAGACAGATATATATCTAAGTGTGTATGGCAGTTGCAATGGTTAATGTGTTTATGAGTACATAAATGATTAGGACTTAACTGTTTACGACTAAGCTTTTGCTCCCTCTAATGACCCTAAGTCTCTTTGCTAGCCGAGATCTTCAGCTTCTTGACCTAATTGGTTGGTTGGTCATAAAGCTGGGGAAATTGAGAGATATAAAGAAGAGAAACTTGAAGCTTGGATGGAATTTTTACTAGTCAATATGTATTTCATTGTTAAGCCGTGGTGTGTTAGCTCACAGTTAACTAACGATTTTACATTTTACTGTAGCGAATAAATTTATTGTTTAATAAAGATCAGCAGCTTTTAAATACTCGTTGAAATTATGTTGTAAATTTAAATGTTTATCAAATCATTCACTTTTTGTTTTGTCGCAATAAAATGAGCCTTTCATATTTTCAAGATTTACTGGATATGAGTGACTCTACGGCAGTTTATCGAATAAATGCAAAATGAGTGACTTAATGATAAAGTCATGACACAGAGACAAATTTTCACCAAGTTTTTATAAATTTTTGTTAATAGAGCTTTTATTATGTTTTATGAAAATGTATGTACTTCATGCTATAATAAAATCCACATAAATCGAAGTTTCAAACTATGGCATTTGTAAAATTGTTAAGTATTTAACCAATTTCCATAAAAATTTCGCACTATTTATTCGGAATTTTTGTTAAATTTTTGGATGTCCTATTTAGTTTTTTGAAGTTGCTGAAAATTCTAGCTGATTGTAGTTATTTTTTTGGCTTGATGGTGCTGCATATTTTCCCCATATAACGAGTTCGCCATGTCATTTTTTTATAAGGAGAAAAATTATCAAAAATCCACGAGATTTCTCAGAAAATTCAAAACTGCATTTTGTTATATAAGGTGGCGCAAAAATAATCATCCTATAGTATTTGACATTTGTGAACTAAACAGCCGCAGTAATTAAACAGATAAGCAATGGAGCGCGTAAAGGTCAAAATAAAGATTTCCATCACCAAAAATCATACCATTTTTATTTAGTAACAAAATTATTCAAAAGCAAAATTGATGACTAATTTTGCGCCATCTTATACAACAATTTAATGAGTTATAAAACTGGGTACCTAAATGTTTTTTTTTTCTAATTTTGAATCGTGGATTAACCCATCGTTGAACACCTTTTTTAAAAGCCTCAGTTGGGCTCCCGGGTCTGGCCTTCTTTCGTCCAGTTCGAGAATCCTTTTCAAAAGGTTGTATCCATGGTTCAATAGAAAATTAAATTAGAAATTAAGAAGCATCCTGTAAGCTCAAGTCGTTAGCTATAATAGAAATATGTTATATTCACGTCCAAAGTCGAAATAGTCTGGTCAGATCCGGGTCCCCAACGAAGGCTTAATTTTATATTTTTTGCAGGGAGAACTATGTTAAAAATAAAAAATAATTTAAATTAAAAATCAAATAAATAAATAGTCATAGCATGACCCTACAATTTTGCCACAGATTATATATTATTTTTATACGAGCGTTTTTATTGTAAGTGCTAGGGTCTATCGTCCCTAGTGTCGTTGTATCACCCCCGCCACTAATCACCTCGAGAGAGTAAATAAAAATTCCCTCCCAATGAAAAGAAATTCCAAAAAATGTATATATATATGTATGACATATATATATATAAAGGGTTTTTCAATAAGAGTTGTTATTTTGATATTCAAAGAAAAATGCTATGTTTTAATATAAATGATCGGATGTTTATTTCATTATAAAGAGGAAGGTATGCCGTTAATAGTGGAAAATAACATCAGTCAAATGACAACCACGACCACGCTTACACGACAATATCCTTTTCATGAAATTTTCCATAACCCAATCGCAAAGTGGCTGCCCTATGCCCTCGATAGCTTCACGAATTCCAACCTGGGATTTTGGCGTAGACCTTCTCTTTCACGTCGCCCCAAAGAAAAAGGTCACAAAGTGTTAAATCACAAGATCTCGGTGGCCAATTGTGATCACCTCTCGTTAATTATCTCTGCTGTTTAACACCTAACACCCTTTGGAAGGTGGAAAACCCCTTAAATGCTAACACGAAACTAGCAGTACCATGTATTTTTTGAACTCCCATGTTTAATGGCTTTTAGAGTGTATTGTTGCCGATTTTTGGTGCCAGGTAGGCGCCTAACATATTGCCGTGTTACAAAACTATTTTAGACTCGTCAGTCCAGCTATCCAAAACTCCAAACGTTTTGCCTTATATTTTGGTGTCAGGAAAGGCTTTTTTCGTAGGCAGCGAGCTGCTAATCCAGTTTCCCATAATATTTTACATACAGTCATGCCAGAAACATTTAAGTTCACCACTTCTTAATTTGTATGGTTGACTTCGAGGGGTTCTCTCTTCTCTCACCTTACAATTCTGCGATCTTACAGAAAGGTTTTTCGTTTTCCTCCTCTTTTTACCGGCTTTTCCACAAATTTGATTACATTTGGAATAATTTTTGCTGAACCTGAAAGAATATTTTGTATTACTTTGTAAGATCTTCCATCTGCTCTCAATTTCAGAATCAGCTTTCGTTGTTCTGTGATACAGTGTTTCGTTCGACCCACTGTAGTCCAACGGAAAATTTGCCATCATTTGCAAAAATCGGAAGAAGAGCTTTGCTAAGTTTGTTTACAAATTTTGTGTTGTCCAAAAAATTGTCATAAAGTAAAATTATCATTTGTGACTACAAATTTTAAACTACAAATTTTAAACCGGCGCAAGGGCAGAGGTGCATAAAATGGCAAAGTTTACAGAAAAAAAATTTTTTTTTTACCAAAAGTTCGGTCAAGAGCTCTCAGATCACATTTTTGTGGTGATGGATAATTTTTGCTATCGAAAATTTGCCAACATAAAATGAGCGTCTCCCTTGCATTGAACTGTTATTTTGCCTTCTGAATTTTTGAGTGATGGATAATTTTTTGGCGTTAATAAACGCCTACTTGCAAAAATGAGGAATAGCTATAGCAATAGCTATTAATACGACTAATTAATGAGTTTACTTAGCTAGAAAATTTAATCCACTATTTTTACTTTTTTTGCTTCTTTGTGTTGCACGCCAACAAAGGAAATCAGCTGCCATGAAAACTTAGAAATTTTGCGAAACTTGGAAATTTGAAGATTTAGCGCCTTTGTATATTTTTGAATGCTATCAAATTAGTGGAAATTCGGTAGTGACTAGTTCTTACTTGAATGGTATGTGAATAGAACAAATTTCTAGCGGGGAACAATTAAATGCCCACTTTTTGCCAGATAGTTTGCTGTTTTTTTTTTGGATTTTAGTGGCTGAGCAAAATCACAAATTGAGGTGGCATTGGTCTAACTGCCTTTTACTTTATTTTATTTTTTACATAAAAATAAACTTTATTAGACTGTAGGCTTTCTCATAGTATCTAAGTACGGAGTCAATCAGTGGGTAAAGCGCATGCAATAGCTTCTATCCAAAATACCGTCGGTTCAATACATGTCTTAAATATATTGTGCTCAATCGAAAAAAGTGGTCTTGCAATCTGTGCCAATTGTGGCCTAATAAGTTTTTTGAACAGCGCACAGAAGTTCATTTCAGCGCATTATGTGAAGGAAAGTAGTTCACCGGAAACGAACTGATTATATAATATAATATATCAGACCTGATAAATCTACCCTCGACCAAATATAAAAAATACTTTCAGTTGTATCGAGTACTGGATAAATATTGGTAGAAAGTATCGCTTACATAAAATATTAAAGCAATCAAAATTAGAATATTTTTGTTTTAATATTTTTTATTGAACGAAAATTTAATTCCATATGATTTGTAAGAGTTCCAAAAAGGGAAATAAAGGGTGTTTTTTTTAGAGGTTAGGTTTTCAAGATGAAATAAAACGTATATAATTTAATGTTATGACCAAGAATTTAGCTTTATTATAAAGGTAAGGGTTTGCCACTATGTTTTAAAAATGATTTCGGGCAAGTGGACGCCGCGGCTGGCTCGAATAAATTCCAGCCGAGAGGCCCAATTTTCGACCACTTTTTGCAGCAATTGGGGCGCTATGTCAGCAATAACGCGCCGAATATTCTCTTCCAAGACGTCAATCGTCTCGGGCTTATCTGCGTAGACAAGCGACTTCACATAGCCCCACAAGAAATAGTCCAGCGGTGTTATATCGCACGATCTTGGAGGCCACGCCACAGGTCCACGGCGCGAGATAATGCGCTCACCAAAAGTTTCCTTCCATAAATCGATTGCTGCGTTGGCTGTATGGCATGTAGCGCCGTCTTGTTGGAATCAAAGGTCGTCCACATCAACATCGTCCAATTCAGGCACGAAAAAGTCATTAATCATGGCTCTATAGCGCTCTCCATTGACTGTAACATTATGGCCGGCTTCATTTTTAAAGAAATATGGACCAATGATTCCCTCTGCCCATAGAGCACACCAAACAGTGACTTTTTGAGGATGTAACGGCGTCTCAGCAATGGCTTGTGGATTATGTTCACTCCAAATGCGACAATTTTGCTTATTGACATACCCATTCAACCAAAAGTGAGCTTCATCGCTGAACAAAATTTTTCGACTTTAAACTTTCTTAACAGAACACGAATTTTTGTGATAAAATTCAATGAATTGCAAGCGTTGTTCAGGTGTAAGTCTTTTCATTATGAAATGGCAAACCAAACTGAGCATAAATCAAGTGACAGCTGTCAAAAAGACCATCTACGAAAAAAAGTAGTGCCAACTTGAAAACCTAACCTCTAAAAAAAACTCCCTTTACACAAAAATTATTTAACTGATTATTTAGCCTAAAAAGTTAATCAAAAAATCATCCTCAATAATTGAGGCATGAAAAAGCACTATTTTAAGATTTATAATTTTCGGAAATGGCGTCGTACGTCAATCATATTTGAGGCTTGTGAACTGGACAGCTGCAGTATACAAACAGCCAAGCAATGAAACGCGTAAAAGCCATAATGAAGATTTTAAGCACTCAAAATATTTTTTTATTTAGTAAAAGAATTATTCAAGACAAAATTTGAATGATTAATTATGCGCTACCTTGTATACCATATGCCTGATAAGAAGACCTTTTTTTATGTAATTATATTTACTGTTTTCAAATAAATATGATACATTTTATAAAGAGATGAAAAAAGATTACTTTTCTAAACATCCCTAAAGAATTTACTTTCAAAATAGATATCTTACAATTCAGTTAGCGACTCACTTCATCAATATTGCGATTATACTTTCTGGAGTCGTCTATAAAAAGTAGCTTGTGTTTCTCCCAACAGGCATACTTTTTCATTGCAAAGTCTTAATTTTTAGAAAGCAATTTCAAGTAGAAATTTTAAGAAAAGTAAATGGAATGAATATGTGATCAATAATAATTTTAGCGCTCGAATATAAAAAATACTTTAAAAAGAGTAACGAAAGCAAGTACCAAACCTGGAAAAGCATTGAATAAAAAAATTACTGCCTTCAAGAAGAAAGTATGGTGCAGAAGCTTGGGCGATGATAATATTCGATGAGTTGGCCCTTGGAGTGTACGTTAAAAAAATTCTGTTGAAGATTTTTAGACCTTTGAACGTTGACTACGGCGAAGAACGCATATGAATGAATGATGAGCTTTAGCACTTCTTCTTCTTTCTTAACCTAGCCCTATCCTATTTCGGGTCGGCTCTCTTTGTGCGAAGTCTCCAGAAATAAATAAATAGTGCGGGAAAGAAAGATTCAGTGACTTCGCTAGCTAAATTACGCTATGTGAATTGATTCAGATGCTCCAGCCCAGTAAGTGCCGGAGACAGGCTTGCCTTCACTTGATTTGTCTATTTGCCATCAGTTAGCTCGAAAAAGAAACGACCGATCTCATAAGTAAACTCTGCAAATGTAATATTTTTTTGATTGCATTTGTATTTTAACTAAAAATAAGATTATAAGGAGAATTAGTTTTTATTGATCATTTTTATTGCAGGTTGTGATGTAGCGAAATATGAACAATTCTATTAAAAAAAAACAAAAAAAAAAAAAACAAAATTAGTTAGATTCTTTCTATATTAAATTGTATTCATAGATGCATGAGATATAGGCATATGGTGATATATGAAGGAGGTATAATGGGTGTAAGCGCCAATTCTATATATATATTAGGCCGGGTCGATTTGTGGGGAGGCAAAAAAATCGCCCATTGCTCTGTGAAAATCATATTCTAGGGATCAAAATAAGAAACTTTGCCGAAGGAACCATACCTCTAAAACGAATTCTGATGTCCTCCAATTTGGGTCGAACTTTTTAGTTTCTTTTCTCATGTAAAGGCCAAAAATGGTGATATTTTGAAATGATTGTATGGGTAACCCCTCGGGAGTTCTAGGGGGTGTACCACTGGCATGGGTGGATCGGCCGTCCAAAGTTAGTGGGGGTCGGTCATACATTTGGACTCGTTTGGAGCACTATAAATGGGAGCACTCTAGTGGGATTTTTCGTTCGACCCAAATTGGGGGACATCAGAATTCGTTTTAGAGGTATGGTTCCTTCGGCAAAGTTTCTTATTTTGATCCCTAGAATACGATTTTCACAGAGCAATGAGTGATTTGTAAATCGACCTGACCTAATATATATATATAGATTATGCAGGGTGGCGCAAAATTAATCACCCTATACGCAGATTTATAATGTTTTCCAATGGCATAATCATATAATCATTGGCCATAATCACAATAGTTTTAGGTCTATTGTATCGAGGACTGATTGAATATTGGTAAAAATTCTATTAGAAAAATCCGAATTTTTTTTAATTTTTTATTTTTGAACGTAATTTTTATTTTCCATGTTTTGTTTGAGTTTTACAAAGGGAAATGTATACAAAAAAGTATGTAGTTAATTTTTTAGCGTAAATTAAGTATTTGGCGCGTAAATGTAAGAATAAAAAAGTTATTTGGTTGATTAGGTTTCTGTACTTATGCGCCAAATTCAATTTTTGTTTTAGGAGTTCAAAGAATCCATATTCAAAGCTCGTTCAAGTTCAGAGAGATATACCAAAATCCTCTGTGGAAATGAAACATAGATTTCGAGCAAAGCGATTAGTTTTCGGGAGCATATTTGACGGAATTTAACTATTAAAAAGTCAACAAAAAAGAAATTAAGGCTTAAATAAATCAGTAAGAAAAAAACCTTAACTTAACAAATTATGAATTTTCAAAATTGCCAGTATTCCTCGAAAAATTGCAAACGGAAAGCAACTTTTATTTTTTTACCATGAACGGACCATAGTTTTGCTTTTTTTTAATAACAAAAGTATTTTTTTCTATGCTCAAACAAACAAAGAAACAAAAAAAAAAAATTATTCAGTAGAGCAACTAAATTTCAATAACGAAAAGCTTTAAGAAAGCGCAAAATGAGCCACTACTTCTACCAACTACCACAACAACTACTAATTACTAGTGGGTACATCACAGTGCAAGTGATAATATCTACGAGAATTTACTATGGCTTCATATTTGTTATATTTACATAAAAAAAGTACCCCCATTAGAAGGGAATCATCCATACACTTCGACTCGCCTCGCGCTGCGTTAACAGAAATTATTATTTTCTAACAATTTAATTATAAATTTCATAATAGCAGATAAGAATGGAACTGTTTGAAGGAAAAAGTTTAAATGAGAATTCTCCCAGCAGCTTCATAACTCATTTGAGTAGTATTCGTATTTATTAAATTGTCTTACGCCACGAAATGGTTGAGTGGAGTAAATATGGATCTCAACAGCTTTCGCCACTTGCCTTTTCACAAAATTAAAACTAATATCGAGAATTGCATTTTGCACTAGTTTTTCCTTGCCACGTCAAGCTTAGCCACTTCAATGCAAGAAAAGCACGGAATATTGTGCGCATCCTTACAGGAAGCACCTGTTTGTTCATTCTTAATTACGTATCCTGCGAGTAGCAGCTGTGCAGCTAATTACCTATTAAAAATTCAAGATTGAAAAAGAAAAAAATCAAAGCAAACAAATATTTAGCGAAATCAACAACAATAGAACGCAGTGAGTATATACGCGTGCAAATACACATACATACATATATATGTATATACGTACATATATACTTTGAAACTATCCCTTTTTATAAGTATTGTTGTATACGGATTGTCTGTAGCCAAGTTGCGAGTTAAGAGTTGCGAGCTGCGAGCTGCGAGTCTCAAGTTTCAAGTTGATAGTTGCACGGAAAATTCATGCACTTATACATACACATATGTAGGTATATATGAACTCGTCGTATGCATACTGCATGCGTGTGCACCCTTTAGAGTGCATGGGTTTGCGGCATTTGGCAAGCGTGCTGCAACTTTTGTTATCCTTGTGCGCATTCACGACACAATACATACAAATATACTTACTCCTCTTAGTAGGTTTGCATAAATGTGCGCAAATAAGCGCATGTAGGAGCATATGATGCACATAACATGAAGTATTCAGTTGCACTGCAAAGTAAGTAGCTGCCTTGCGAGCGCATGTATTAGAGTGGGTCGAAAAATGGCTTGAAAATTTAACTTTTCGCTTTAAATTTTGTTCAATCAAAAATCTATGTACCTTTGATATAATTACAATTGAAATATGTCTTCAGAGTTAAATAATACAACAGTATATCGTTTATTCGTTAACAGTATATCGTTATATCGTTAAATTGGTTATAAAATGTCAAAGTTATGGAAGGAAGTTCATTAGGCCGAATTTCAGGATAGTCAGAGTTTTCTTTTTTGATTATTTTAACAGACTCCTCGGTCTCTACTGTCATTATTCAAGCTTTTGGACGCCGATGTGCGACAAGAGCGGACTTCACTTTTCAATAGCAGAGTGTGATTATTATTCTGCAATAGAGTATTTCTACTTTTCAGTTGTCAAAGTGCATTCCGGAAAACATCAAAAAACATGTCATCGACAGCTACGATCAAGTTATCACCCAGGTAAAATGTGCAAGCGGTCTGGCCCAATGCTTTAATGTAATCGTGGGATCACATCAAGATTCAGCTTTAAGCTCGCTGCTATTTAATCAGGTGATGGGCTTCCATGCGCGTGAAGTCCAGAGCAATCCCCCTTAAACAAAGATATAGCCCTTCTCGTACCCGACAAAATCATCCTTCAGCAAAAGCTGAACCTTACACGCCCTTACAAATAAGCCGCACAAAAACCAAAGCTATAGATTTCCATTTTGCAGCAGCGAGTTGCGAGTGGCCAGTTCTATCAATCGATAACGTCCCTATCAGAATGGTGAACAGCTTAAAATACATGGGTTCGTATGTTAGTGAAGATGGACGAGAAATTACACACCGAATTTAATGCTTATGGTATAACCGGGCATCAGCTTCTATTTCACTGTGCGAGAAGAAAATACCACAAAAGCTAAACGGTGAAATCTACAAAAGCATTATCGAACCAACAGTGGCATACGCCTCCGACTGCTGGGCTATATCCCGCAAATTAGAAGAGAAACGGGACGTAGAGAAGTGCAGATGCCAGAAGATACAGAGCAATGTTTTTTGGTAGCAGAAAAGTCGCTCCAATTAGCGCAGAACTTCAAGAAATTCGCTTTCGCTGGTACGGCTATGTAATGAAAATACCACAGGACCACGCAATAAGGCAAGTGTTGCAGGTGGAGAAGTTAAAAAGAGGATCACCAAAATCATGGCGAAATACTTTAAAAAATGACATGCAATGCGAAAGTGTGAGGGAAGAGACGACCTGTGTGACCTAGAGATATCGCGCAAAGAGACCCAACCCGAAATATGACATGACTGAGTAAAAAAAGAAGTTTTTGAGTGATGAAAACTCTAGTGCGAGGTGGCGCAAACTTAATTCGCCTATTGGAAGATTTATAATATTTTTAAATGACATCATACATCAGTCAATGCAGTAGACAAACAGCCAAGCAATTAGACGCGTAAAGTTATATAAAAACCAGATTGTCACTAAACTGGCAGATATCAGTTCGAATTCTAGTCGTAGATTAGTTAAAACCACTAACACCAATTCTTTATTAAAATTTTCACCCGTACTCAAAACTCAATTAGACTTCAATTAGCATAACTTAACTAATCTTAACGTAATTTATCCTAACGTAGCTTGACTTATGTTAATTTAACTTATATTTACTTAACTTAACTTATCTTAACTTAACTTATCTTAACTTAACTTAGCTTATTTTACTTAATTTATCATAACTTTAGTTGACTATCTTAGCTTGCCTTATTTTAAACTAACTTAACTTAACTTATCTTCACTTATCTTAACTTGACTTAGCATAATTTAGCTTAGCATATCTTAACTTAACTCATCTAAATTTAATATTATATATTATAACTTAGCTTGACTTATATTAACTTAATTTATGCTAACTTAACTTGACTTATCTTAACTTTACTTGTCTTAATTTAACTTATCTTAATTAACTTAACTTATCATATCTTAACTTAACTTAATTTATCCTAACTTAAGTTGACTTATCTTAACTTTATTTATCCTAGTGTAACTTGACTTATGTTAACTTATCTTAACTTAAATTAGCATATCAGAAATTGATTTATCTTAACTCAACTTATCTTAATCTAACTTACCTTTACTTTACTGAACTTAATATATCATAACTTTAGTTGACTTATCTTAACTTAGCTTAGGATATCTTAGCTTGACTTATCTTAAACTAACTTAACTTAACTTATCTTAACTTAACTTAGCATAATTTAACTTAGCATATCTAAACTTAAGTCATCTAAATTTAATATATTATAACTTAGCTTGACTTATATTAACTTAATTTATTCTAACATAACTTAACTCAACCTAACTTAATTTATCCTAACTTAACTTGACTTATCTTAACGTAACTTACGATAACTTAACTTTGCTTACCTTAGCCTAACTTATCTTACATAACTTAACTTATCTTAACTTAACTTAACTTAGCATATCTTAACTTAACGTAATTTATCCGAACTTAAGTTGACTTATCTAAACTCAATTTATCCTAACCTTACTTTGCTTAACTTAACATAACATAACTTAGTATATCTTAACTTAAAGAATTATAATTAAAAATTCCAATTTCATTCATTTAACATCTTGCTTCCTATAACTCCACATCAAATAAAATCTTTTCAACTGACACGATTTTCATTTTACTAAATAATTTTATTCAAATTAACTGCAGATTTTGCCTCGACTTGAAAATTATTTACGATCTTTTAATATCTATTATCGTTCCTTTTAGTCGATAGGTGTCGCAATAGTAAGGCAGTACAGCCGAAGGGTAAACAAAAATAACGATTCATTTGTGACAAAAAGTTAACTATGCTTGAGTGCTTGAAGTTATTTCTATGTATAAGTTTTTTTCTTTTTTCCTTGTTCACTCCACTCGGGAGCCTCGACAAGACTCAGTCTTGCGTTGGTTTCGTTAATCTATTTTGCTTTCTGGCAGGGTAGGTGATTAGCCTCTCGCTACCAGATTTCTATAAGTAACTATTTTTAAGAAATCGAAGACATGGCAAACCCGATTCGCTACTACTCTCATTTAGATAAGACTAAAACTTAAAAATCTCTAACCATCCAGAGTCTCAAATTTCTTACGTTAAGCTAAGTTTAAACGAAGCGCTAACTCAGCTTTCCATATACCAGGCAAAAATAAGTTAAGTTACGTAACTTAATTCTACAATAGATGAACTGAGCTCTTTTCCTACAAGTAAATACATCTACATATATTTATTTGTATAACTATTTACTCTCTCTGAGTTTTTTGTAATGTTTGCAATTTCATCTATGCACTATACTTATCTGCAGCTTTAGTAATGCGTACTCTATTGAAAAATTTTCTCTTTAGAATTCGCGCATTTATTCCATTTTCTCATTGCGTAAATTTTTTTGTTTTTGTTTGAAACTATAATTTTTTTTTATTTTTGCTTTAGCTTGCGTGCGAAACCGCTTCGGCATTGGCGAGAGTGTAATGAACTCTCACTTATGGGGTTTCCTATATTTTTGTTGTGCGTATTTTTTTTTCCAGACGTACTTATTTTCGGAGCGCTCTATTTCCAGATTCAAACGTAACCATGCGCGAAAATTGGCTGAAGTATACAAAGGCACGTATCTATGCACATATAAATGAAAAAAGTATATGTGTGTATATGTATTTATACCCTGCAGTGCAATTGAATTTTTAAAGAGTCAAAAGTAGAAAGCGCTGAAAGCTCAAAGCTAAAGGGCTAGACTTCCAGGACTTTTAGCAGTTATAAATCAACTTTACTTTAAATATTGTTAAAAAGTAGTTTTTTAATGACTCATGAATATTTGTATATGTATATTTACATATTAGGCCGGGTCGATTTGTGGGGAGGCAAAAAAATCACCCATTGCTCTGTGAAAATCATATTCTAGGGATAAAAATAAGAAACTTTGCCGAAAGAACCATACCTCTAAAACGAATTCTGATGTCCACCAATTTGGGTCGAACTTTTTAGTTTCTTTTCTCATGTAAAGGCCAAAAATGGTGATATTTTGAAATGATTGTATGGGTAACCCCTCAGGGGAGTTCTAGGGGGTGTACCACTGGCATGGGTGGATCGGCCGTCCAAAGTTAGTGGGGGTCGGTCATACATTTGGACTCGATTGGAGCACTCTAAATGGGTCAAAGTGGGATTTTTCGTTCGACCCAAATTGGGGGACATCAGAATTCGTTTTAGGGGTATGGTTGCCCAATGAGCGAATTTTAAATCGCCCCGCCCTAGTACATATATATTTTACGTTATTTAACTTTTCAGTTGCAAATCGAGATCTTTTTGTGATCAATTTTTTTTTACTCCCAACTTAAAGAGTTGGTTTTGTTATAGTCGTGGTCGATTCTTTCACAAAGACCCGCATGAAAATTTGGAGACTCTGTTTGCACATTAAGACCTTATCTCATATGGTTCAAAGTATATTAATGATCGCTGTGCTTTTCCACAAAGCTGATGCTTGAATTCCCAAACTTTCTGCCGCTTAAGAGTTGGTTAATAAATAAAATAAATAAGTACAACTCGCAGCTCTGCACCACAACGCAGTCAACGGATTTAAGTTATGTGTTTTTTAAATAAATAAAATAAAACAATTCATACAACTTTTCATTCACTATTATTAGCCCCAGGCAGTTTATTCAATTGCAAAATAAAATATAAAAGAAAACTTACTTTTCTGCTGGGGTTCTTATCCAAACTTTAGCATTACCGAAGTTTCAAGTCAGCAGGATTCGCGTTACTTGTGGTACAATTGGGGCACGCAATTGCATCACATAACTGCTTTATGTAGCAGACATGCTGAGACGAGTTATTTTACCTCTCGTGGGAAAAAAGTAAAAGAATTTACGTGGAAAACTACATCATTAGTTGATGCTAAGAAAAAAAATCTTATTAATTATACATACAGAAATGCAGCCGTGCATATGCGTAGATATGTATTTGTGGGTACGCATGTAATAAAAGAAAGGAGGTCAAAATATGTGTGATACTTATAAGGAAGTAGTTGGTGCTTTAAGGCTCTGATGCATCAAAAATATTAAAAAAGGCGCTTCAGAATATTGTACGCAGACGGCGATTGAATTTAAAAGAGTCAGAAGTGATAACATAACAGCAGGCGAAAATTTAAAAGAATTAGCAGTCGAGTGATTCCGTACCAGGTGATCTAAGCATTTTCGGTATTATCGGCAACTACTCTAATTATTTTTACAGGCGATGAACGAATTTTCCTTTTCAGTTGAAAATTCATTACCTTATTTTCGCAATTGAAAATATTTTGATCGCATAGTTGCTGAGAAAACGAAACGAGCCAAAGTGCACCTAAAAGTGAGGCATATTTTTTCGCTAACAAAGTGTACTCTATTGGTTAGATGAGAAAATGGCGCTAAGAACTATTTTATCTGTAGCATTGAGTACAATAAGAAGTAAACTGCAAAAGATTTTGAAAAATTTTAATATCTCTGAAAATTTTAATATCTTTAAAGGATTAAAAAGGAATAAAAATTAATTTAAAAAATATTCCATTGAAATATTTGGTAATTTTTGACAATAACGACGAAATTTTTTTCTAATGTATATTATATTAAATTTGTACTATATTTTAAATAGATATAACTTTTTTTGATTGTGTTTTTTTCATTTAAAATTATTTTTTTGTAATTTTTCCGTAAAATATATACCTTCTCAATACTTGTATTTCAGTACTTTGATTAAAAGTTCTGGGCAAATTTTGAAACACATCCCATTAATATTCTAAGTTTTGCAGAAAAAGGATAAGTTTTTTTCTTATTTTTCAATTAAAATTTTTTTTTTTTTAATTTTTTAGAACAAGATTCAACTTTTTAATAAAACTCTTCTTCCACACAGAATTTAAAAATTAATTTCTTCCAAACATTCATTCATATTTGAAAAAAAAAAAATTCGATTCATTTTTTTTCTTATGTTTTTTATTTTTTTTCTCAGAAGATTATTTACTTTTTCAACAAAACTGTTTGAGAAAACCGTTCAAAATTGCCTATCTGTTTTTGAAAAACTTCCCACTTAGATTTCTTCCCTACTTTTTTTTATTTAAATTTAAAATTTTTGCTTATTGTTTTTTAATTTCTCACTAGGATATATACGTTTGCAATTTTATTTATTTGGTTCTAAATTTTTTGTTAATTTTTGAATAGCCCACTCAGGTTTCTTTCCTCACTACATATTTTATTTAATTTCTTCAAACGTTTTCGAAAAAACACTAATTTTAGGAAAGCATATGAGATTTAGTTCTCAAGAATGATAGAAGGAAGATTGCGCCCATCAGAGAGTGCGTGACGTCACGTTTTTCGAGTTGTGCAGTAGTGCCAACTATTTGCTCTTTGCATTAAATTTAGTTCTTTTTTATACCGAAATGCGAAAATTTAGAAATTTCATGTTTATTTCTTTTTTTTTAATTTAAAGCTACCGAACCTTTAAGTTAAAAAAACTGTATTGCTATACAAAAGCAGGTTAAAAAAGGCCACTCTGAGAAGATTTTTGTGCTAATGAAAATTAGTTGGTTCTTATAAAATTTGATATTTTGAAAGTGTGAATTTAATTTTTTGCTCCTTTTAAGGTTATGCAAGAATATTAAATGAATCTCAAGAATTCTTCTTAAGATTGAAAACCTTTTTATACATTTTAAAATGCGTTTGAATTTACTGAATGCGAATTAAAACCATAGAGGTGCAATCATTTCTTCCGGCCATCAATCCTTAGTGGGCCATAGGTCAGCAAGGGGCGATTCATTGTAAAAGTAAGCCACAAAATACCAGAAAATACTAAAGAAACCATACTGACATTTTTACAAAAAGAGTACCTTATCTAGTTACATAACCTCAAATTTAGCAAATAAGTCGTTCCCATAACAAAAGAGTCTCGCTTAACAAAAAAAAACTCATAAATTAAATTGTTTATAAGCAAAACGCACACTGTAAAGACAATTTGTCACGCATACAAAGTTCTTTAAGTGATTCAATAAAAAGTTGGTGTTTTATTTTCTTTAAATGGGCATTTTAGTGCGTTTTTTTACCCAAAGCTAGGCAACACTGCAGTAGCGAGAGAGAGATTTGACTGCCGAAAGCAGAAGAACACCAACAACACCTGCAATCGCGGGCAATGCCACCAGATGTTAAAAAAGAAGTAAAGTTAAATAAAACTGAGTGAATTATTGAACTTATTTTTAAAAAATGTATATTTTACAAAATTATAAACATTACATTCTAATTAAAACAGGCTAGAAAAATATCATGAAGAAGGAACTAAAACTCCGAGACTAAATAACAAAAAAAAAAGCTAAATCAAGTTACGAAAGTGGTAATCTGGCCATACTGGAGCTAAAATCACGTAACTCGTTGTCAAATTCGTTGAGAGCAAAGTAACGGCACCACGATAGGAGCCATCTCATTTTTCTTTCCATTACGTTTTGTTCTTATTTTTTCTTTGCATCTGTATGCGTCTGAATTTCAGAAAATATTGAAGGCAAGCGAGAATGAGAACACTGCCTACGCAAAGGGTGTTTAAGGTATTAGTAAGCTTGAGGTGCACCAAAAATTGGCCAGATTTCAGATGGATGCGTTCTGGAAGGACAACTAGCTCTAGATGGTTAAATAGCCCTAGAACCACAAATAATTCTTCCAGTTAAACCTATTATTTCTGAACTACTGGTAATGAAGCAGTTCGTCTGCAATGCTAGTATTTTTAACATGGCCATGGCTGCGAAATGTCAATTGTTAGCCTCTGCATTGGCAATACAGCAGTTAATGAACTAATTCATACTATTAAAAGAAAAAAGATAATTGATTCAATCAACATTTATATTGACCTAATACTAATTTGATGTTGTTCCGCAAATGAAGGGACCTACAGTTTCAAGCCGACTCCGAACGGCAGATATTTTATGAGGAGCTTTTTCATGGCAGAAATACAATCGGAGGTTTGCCACTGACTGCCGAGGGGCATTTCTGTGATACTTGAGTAGTTGGTAATTTTATATGCACCTCTATTTGGTAATTTTTCAACTGGTTGAGTTCTAGACACTTTAAAACTAGTATGACTTCTTCTAATAAATACAAATTTATGATTCAAAGTATTTGCGAAGCCATTTTTCCTTGCCGCACTTCTAAAAGTATTTGTGTTGTGCTTTTTGAAATATTTGTGCATTTGTGTAATATATTTGTAATATACTTATGTGAAAATATGTATGTAAATAAACAAGATGACGTCCATATTTCTTCATAAAGCTATCGGCCATAATTCTACATAAATACACCAACCCATAAGCTATAGTTAAGCATCGGAAATTGACTAACACATATTCAGTGTAAACAAATCTCTAACTTTATGTCACATCAATGAGAATTGACAGCATTTATAGAAGCAAAATGTGGAAGTGAAGAAATTCAGATGCTAAAGCAGCTGGAAGCACAACAAAGTGCAAATGTATTTACTAAAATGTTTATGCCTGAATACATCAAAATACTTAATAATAAATAAATGTATGCAGGAAAAGCCATCTGTACAGATTGCACACCAACAAAGTAGTAGCTGACAATAAATAAATCTGCTTTAACATGCAAGTGATAACAAAGGAGAGGAAGGCTACGAAATGCTAGTAAACTCTTTGTTGTTTTAGTAGCTTCCCATTAGCTGCCTATGAATGTTTGCACACGAGTTGTGGTCGTCGATAATACAGCCATGTCATAAAGTGTGGGCCCAAGAGGGCTCAAAGAGAGAATTGGCCTCTGGCGACGATACAGCATGCTTGACTGAGCTTTGTATGGGTTAGTGCAGTCGGGTGGCGTCGTGTCACACATACTTGTTGTCGGTAAAAATCAAAAATTTTTGATATTAGCGTCAAGCACCCGACACACACACATATAAAGTTCTTGTCAAACAATGCTTGACCGTCACCAGAGGCCAAATGGTGATAGGTGTGTGGCAGAGAACTGCAGCGGTGTAATGCTACTGCTTGCACACCGCTTCAATACTCTGTTTTTCTATAACTGAAACGCAAAAATTCCACAAATAAAATTTCAAGACCACTACTCATACTCAAACGCCAAGTGATTTGAGCTCAAGCATTCATTTCCATGACGGTCAAACGCAAAACCTGCTCTCTTTTTGTTCGATCTTCACAGTACATTTTCAGAAAAACTGCACGCATTTGAGCGGAAAGCAAAAGAGCGGTGTGTGTGCTGATCAATACCGCTATTACCGCGATTGTTGAGTGTATGAATATCTCGTATACTCGGTTGTTAGATTTGAAAGCAATCGTATAACGCAATCGTATGTAACGTGTGAAATCTGTCAAATGAGGAAAACACCGCAAACACCGCGTCGTCATCCCTTGCAAATAGTGAGATTGGCTGCAGTATAATTCATAGCAGCGCACGGAAAAAAAGGATTTTTATACATATGTACATATGTAGCAGTATTTTTAAATGAAAAGTTTTTTCTTTATTGAAGCAGTGATATTATTTTATTATATTATTGTATATTACTATTAATTATGACAGAAAATAAAATGAACTTTAAAATAAAAATTGAAAACCAAATTCATTCTTTTACAAATTACTTATCGTACAAAAACAAATAATAATTTTTCTTTTAACTTACTTCTAAAGACACCTACATATGTATAAAGATATAACGAAATTTTCTCAGCAATAAAATTTGAATTCTCCGCCATTATAAATCTTTTAAAAATAAACATATAATCACATGCACACATTAATATACATATCTGCAAGTAGAGTGATTCGTGCCCTTTGTTAATGCACTGCCGACGAAAACAAAGATAAAAAAACATAAATAAGAAAGTGGACTCCTTCGAGTGCTAATCATTTATGTATTGAGTGAACGCGCGATGGCGTAGATATTTTTTAGCGGTACTCTTTTGCTTGTGTGTTATGATCTATTTGTGCAGGCGGTGTTTTCAGTATTTTTGTCATTCGCTAGCGGTCATATGCAGCACCGCATAGCCGAAGTGATCGCACAAGCGGTAGTTATAAACGAAGCAAAGACTGAACAAAGAAAGACTCGGATGTACAAACGATATACATAGAACATTTACTGCTCTGTTGCGGTTCTGCTCAGCGCAAACACCGCTTAGTTTGCGTTGGTCGAACATATTGATACCGCTTTTTTTGTGAGTGGATCGCAAGTCAGAAAAATACAACCGCTTGCAGTTCTCTGGTGTGTGGGTTTGTGTAGAAAAATAATCAGCTGATTAGTGTTCTATGTTGAGTTTATTAGGTTCCATTGTGAATATATAGGAGCCACAATATTCAGTTTAAATGCAACGAGAGTCTCACAGGGCAGCTGAGACTCTGCACCTCCAACAAGTGGATGGTGGGTTTCAGTTTACGGCATTGCTACAAGAAATGGCGATGCAGCTGGCGATGGTCTTTCAATGAATAGCACTCAAGCTCTGTCACAGCTGGTGAAGGTGTGTCTGGATCTACTATAGTCAGTGAGTTAAAATATTTTTGATATCACTAAAAGGCGTCTCAACATCTAGTAGATATCAACTGGTGTCATCATCATACTTCCTCGAGCTCCGTTGTGGAGCATAGGGCCAAAGCAAAATTTTTCCACTACAAATATTTTCTCGCCAAATATTTTGTTTTCTTTACATTGGCTTTGAGTCTAGCAGTGTTTGAGTGTCTTTCAAGGTCGTTTAGTTTGCTTTGCATATCTGCCTCCAGTCATCCCATACATTTGAGTACCCATTCTCTGGAACTTTAGCTACGATACCTGGCATAAAGTTCTTTGGAAATCTATGCCGCATTCCAAATTTTCTCAAAAAGGGTTTGTAGAATTTTTGCTGAAAGTTCTGGATTCGCTTTGAGCATTTCTGATATTATTTGGTAGGAAACGATCTACTGGTGTGGCTTTTATGATATCATCCCAGTAGGAACTACTTGCAGAACTTTTATATACCCGGTGTCATTAAGATAAAAATGTTAATAAATTCTGCATTAGAATAAGGAATTAAAATTTTATTTAATAAAATAAAGGACTGCCGGAAAGAGTTCCGTGAAGTCAAATACATGACGGTCATGAATTCTTTTGAATTGCGCCAATCTTCTGGCCCCCTAATTTTTTATGATTGATAAAAATTAAAAAAAAAAAAAATTGCATAAAATTGATTTATTTTAAGAATTTATTTTCCACTCTGTGGTATTCTTGCTGGCGGACCGCATAGTTCAACTCTGCTCCTATGCGCCTTAGGCTCTAGGAAATGTGCTTTAAATAAAAAAATGATTTATTCGTACTTTACGGCTTAAAATTTTGTGGCTGCCTTATTATTATGGTATAAAGAATTTTCTTTTTAGAGAATGACACGATTAAGTACATAATTTAATACTAAATAATGAGATATTAAATTATTTGCATCAAAAAGATTTCGGAAACACTTCACCCAGACTTCATATTTTCATATTCGTGATATGAAATTTATTTTCGATTTTTCAAAGTACTTTTGTGAAAGAAGAAAGCAAAAAATTACTATTGGAATTTTTATTCATAATCGAAGGTCTGGAGTTCTCGAGTTAATTTTAGGTGAAAATTAGAAATGACAAATTTTGGCATCCCGAAATCGCGGTGCCTTTAAGTAGTAAAAATTTCAGCCTTAATTGAATGATTTTCTTTTTTTTCATGCTAAAGTGCAGGGCAAAGAAGGAATTAATCATTGAAGAAAAAAGTTCACATTACTTAGTCCAAATAACTCAGCATTCAGTTTTTGCCATGAAAAAAAACTAGCACTAGTGCGCAACGACTGTGTTAAAATAAAAATTGTAAAGCTCCACATCTGAATACGAAACTTTATTCAGAGGATTTTGGCATCATAAAAAAAAATCATTTGAAATGATGCTAGAAAAATTATTTATTATTATAATTTGGTTATTCCACATAAAAAATAAATAAATAACTAATTGGCGCGTGCGTTTATTTTAAATGTTTTGCCGAGCTCCTCCTCCTATTTGTGGCGTGCGTCTTGATGTTGTTCCACAAATGGAGCAGCTTACAGTTTAAAGCCTGCTCCAAATGGTAAATAGTTTTTTTATGAGGAGCTTTTTTATAGCAGAAATACACTCGGAGGTTTGACTTTGCCTACCGCGGGGCGGCCGCCATCAGGTAACTTTTCTTCTATTATTTTGCTGTTTCATGTACTCCCAAATGGTAGTTAAGCACCAGTGCATTCGGCTACGTCAGCTGATTTTGAAATACAAATTGGAATTATTCTAGTTCTGAGAAGTTATATATTTTGTTCTTATGTCCTTTTGAGCTCCGAAGTCGTTTTCACACAGTTGTTCCGCTCTAAAATATTATTTTCATTTGATCTATCTTAGGTACTTTAAAATTCATTCAAAATTTGCTTTTAAACTGTTTTGCTAAATTCATGAAGAAAATCTTAACATTCATAAATATTGGAATTGTGTTGTTGCTGGTTGTTGTCGCACTTAATTTGAACTTCTATTATTTTTATTAAAGTGAATTTCCATTACATTAAAGTGAATTTAAATTATTTTCAATAGTTACCCTGAAAATACCGCCCTCCCTAAAACTAAACTTAATTCAATGTGATTTAAGAAATATTTTATTCAACGAATTATTTCCGGCTTAAAGAATTAATTATTTGTGCCATCTGGAACTAATAAAATAATACTTAAATTTTGAAAAAAGTTTATTTAATTTTACATTGGGAGTATGACAAGGGATTGTTATCCTGCCGCGATGAGGAGGCTTAGTAAGTGCAATCATCCTTCGAGCAATGCAGGCGGTAGCGTAGCTATTGTTAGGGCCTCCCAAGCCGGTAAGGTTGATGGTGAGCTCCGAAGCTAAAGGCAATCCACCTAGTAGCGTCTGAAATACGTTAGCGGCTGCTATAGCGTGAATTTCTCAGCGCTTGTTCATCACGTTCGATGCGGCTGAGAGCGAGTGTCGGTCAGCATGCGGCTCGCTATATAATTGTGTTTAAGCCGTCACGAATGATTGTAATAAACTTTCCAGTACGTAGCCCATTGACGCATACAGTACGTAGCCCATTATCATACCACAAAACAACAACACCCAAGAAACGGAAGTTTCCGCCTATGTTCTAATTAAGAGGGGCGTGCTCTAAATTTCTGCATGCATTTTTGAATTCTTCCTGTTTGTTTATTTTTAAGATGTTCCAAGGAAAAAATAATAAAATGTAAATTTTCTATGCTAAAATTCTTTTAGTTTTTATAAGAAATAATTTTTTTTATTGCTTGATATCTCTTGTCAAATTAACAATAAATAGTTTGTACATGAAATTATTTATAAAGTTATATGAAGAAATACCGCTCTTAATAAGAACTTAGGGCGGAAACAAACTCAGACCAACGTGAGCGATCTTTTGCAATTTTTCGAAATTCATGCCAGGAACATCTTGATTGGTGTTCCGCGTGTGTTGATCGCATCCAAGTTGTTCGTAAGTAACACTGGTTTGATGCTTGTATTGAAATTTCGCAATTTTGTTTTTGTGCTGATAGGTCTTGATGACCAGATTCGATTCATCCTGTGGAAAGCGTGGCGGGCTTTGTTTATGCGGGAACTTACATCAGCTTCCGCTCCACCATTTTTTGGCACTACGCTGCCAAGGTAGCAGAAGTTTTCGATGTCCTCAATTGTAACCAGCGTGCCACCCGCGTCAAGCATCAGTGCGTCCTGGTTAGGAGTTGCGATACGTATAAGCTTCGTTTTTTTGAAGTTGACTCGCAATCCAACTTGGCTTGCATATCGTATTAAGGCAGTAAGTTTAGCGTGTCCGTCAGACAATGTGTGTGTCAAAAAGCCTATATCATCGGCATAACCCAGATCGCAGAGCCTCTGATATGGGCGCCAGTTAATGCCCGATGGAATATCGATGTTTGTTTTTCTTATAATGTCATCAAGTACAGTGATAAACAGCAGCGGCGACAACACACAACCGGGACGCACACCATTGTGAAAAGTGAACAACTCGCTCTTTTTGCCTTTGAAGAGTATACTGCACACAGCTCCCTCATAAAGTTCTTGAATAATAGTGACGATTTTTTCCGGTATTCCATAAGGTTTGTTTTTTTTTTTACAGATTTCAAAAAAATTAAGTTGCGGGACAAATTTTGGGATCCCGAATTTCGGATTATATTTTATTTAATTTCTTTAAATTAGAAACATTTATTAAATGTAGTGTTTTTAATGAAATATCCCAATATCTCGGGATCCCGGGATGTTGGGATTCCGGGTGATAGAGTAATATTTGGAATACATAGCTCTTAACTTCAAAAAACTAAGTTTTTGCTAACCTTATTCTATTTTATAGATGGTACTGAAAAAAATTCGGAAAATTTTTCCAGTATTTCACATTCCAATGCCTTCTAACGGAAAGTCCAATGATTATGGAAAATTGATTTTTATAAAATTTTTTTCAAAAGTCTCTCTATATTTAACTCCATGTAATTCCACTGTTTGCTTCAAGAAATATAAAGAAATGTACATCATTTATAAATCTCAGTAGCCTCGCCTTCGTATATGCAAATATTTGTATAATAAGTGAAAGAACAAAATAGGGGGCAATGATAAAAAAGAGTGCCATGAAATATTAATGTAAGTAAGCTGAGTAATATGTAAGTACTTATGTGTGTATATATACATTTTTTCCTGGTCTTATTTTAATCATAATATATAAATACAAAGTAAAATATGTTGCCGGTAATATTACACCGAGCACAGTTGGATTTTCATACGATACACAGCGCAATACAAATTAAAAATAATAAAACATTCTTGCTAAAAAATGAAGAAAAATTCTGTATATTATTCGCGAATAGAAGTAGTTGTAGATGACAAAGAAGACGAGCTAAAGCTAGTGATAAATGTAAAAAGTGAAAAGGCAAAAGAAAGAAATGACAGCAAAGGAAATGCCAGTATTGAAGGCAAATAGGAATGGCTTAAACACAATGCAGGCGAATGGCGCACTCAGCAGAGCGACTCGAAGCCGTTGGTGGAACTTGCTTTTTACCAATTTCGCTTACAGAAACGCAATTAGGATGACAGCGAAAATAGGTAATACTACTAATATATTTAACAGTAAAAATTAGGATGATTAATAGAATTTATAGAAAATTTAGAATAATAGAAAATTTCGAAATTACTTTAATATTAGTTTAGTATTAGACTTATTCACTTAATCTCATTTTTCTTGAATTTTAAAGAATATTACGATATTTTTTGCATATGAGATATGTCTTTTCCTTAGTTCAATTGCCGTAGTCGTCATCAAAGTAGGGAGTGCTCAACCGAGGCTTTGCTTGGTTTTTCATCTCTCTCTGTTACAAACAAGTGCTACTTTGGACTAAGTAGGCAATTGAATAGTGAAATCCTCTTCCGACAAACAAAACTAAGACTTTATAAATCTCTCATCATGCCTACGTCTTATCGTATGTCACAAAAGCTTAGACGATGCCAACATCTGATAAGGTGTCTCTTGAAATGTTTGAGAGAAATATTCTGCGGAAGATTTTTGCACCTTCGATGGAACAATGAGCTGTATGGGCTTTACGGCGACATATACATATGGCAGCGGAAAAAGGATCAATGCTCCTATAGCGTCTGAAAGGTTTAAAATGTTCAGACTCTGAAACTATTCGATGCAGTACCAGCTGGTGGAAGCAGAGGAAGAAGAAGGCCTCAACTGCGTTGGAAAGATCAGCTGAGGAAGAACGTGGCTTCACTTGGTTTGTCCAACTGGCACTGGTTAGCAGGCAGTGCAACGACTGGCAGGAGAAAGCAACGACTGGCGCGTTTTGTTAAACTCGCGCAGAAACGCTTAAGCCAACGCGTCAATCAATACAAGGAAGATGTGAAATATGTATCTAGATACATTTTCCACAACTGAGTATTAAGTTAAGGTAAAATAACCCAATTCTATAAATTAATAAAAATTGTTTGTAGCCTAAATTGAATTAAATCTCACCATACCACTTTTGCACCCTTGGCTATATTTTGTTTAGTTAATAGCTAAATTAGAAATAAAGACGTACAGTGGCGAGCATTACTGAGTACACCATGACTTTTTTTAAATATTTGTAATGATTTTCGAGTTAAATTTTATCTTTATTTTTTTAATATTATTCATTCATTAAACAAAATCATATTTGCATATCAAAATCTCTCAACCTTTATACCAAATTAGAAAAGTTCAAAAAAATTTCTGTATGAATTTTTAGAAAGTTTTTGAATACGCAGTGACATGGCCTATAAAATTTGAGTCAATTAAATGCAATTTTTAAGCGGCTAAAAATACGCTTGAATTTATAATAATTTTTTGTTTTCTTGGTGACCTTTTGTCTTTATTCCATACAAAAATGAGTTTCTTGTTGAAGAAAATGTGCGAGAGCGTTTGAAAAAAAATCTTGAAAATAATCAGCTCCAGTTCTTATAAATGGAATTTGTTATGAGGGAAAAATCGAAATATCCTTTTTTTTCTAATAGCGGTCGCCCCTCGGCAGGCAATGGCAAACCTCCGAATGTATTTCTGCCATGAAAAAGCTCCTCATAAAAATGTCTGCCCTTCGGAGTCAGCTTGAAACTGTAGGTCCCTCCATTTGTGGAACAACATCAAGACGCATACCACAAATTGGAGGAGGAGCTCGGCCAAATACCCAAAAAGGGTGTACGCGCCAATTATATATATATATACATATATAGTCGGTCTGTCGGTCGCACTGTGGCCATCTATTGCATCGGAGCTTTTCTGACTACTTCAGGCCCGACATTAGATATTTTGATTAGTCTACCACCACTTGATGTTTTCATCCGAGGAGAGGCCTTAAAGGCCATCTGCAGGCTGAAACACAATGAGAATTGGTATGGCCTCTGTACGGCACTGGACAACAGAGTAGGCATGGACTTCGATCCAACAGTTCTTGCCATGCCCCTTGACTACATGCCATCAAGAGTTGTGCTTGACAAGAGATAAAGTGTAGTGCTGCCAGAGGCTCAGCTGTGGTCAAACTCAGAAAATGATCCCGGCAAACACTGTTTTCGCATTTTCACGGATGGTTCCAGGACCGAGCATGGCGCCGGCTTTGGGGTCTACGTGGAATCCATCGGCACAAAACTGCACTTTGCTCTTGGATTCAAGCGGAGGTGTATGCAGTTCAAGAAGCGATGAACTTTGTTGTGGAAAACCGATGGAGAGGCAGATCTGATGCGTCTGCAGCGACAGCCAAGCTGCGCTTATGGCCTCAGATAACCCCTCAATCACACCAGGGGTAGTCGAGTCCTGTGTATCCAGGCTGAACTATGTCGGTAGGCATAATAGCCGGATGCTAACATGGGTCCCGGCACACGTGGGTATCACAGAAAAGGAGATCTCTGACTCTTTAACCAGACTGTGCTCTGAGGCAAAATTTTTTGGCCCGGAGCCCGTTCTGCCACTCCCTTCTGCAGCCATCAAAGCCACGGTTAGCAAACGGGTTAGTCTTATGTTACCTGTCATGTCCGACCGACTGTCGCAGTTCCTCCTGTCACTAAGCAAAGGGTACTGTAGGAGGCTGTTTGGACTGATGACGGGCAACTTTCTATGGGCAAAGCTCATGGAAAATGGGAGCATCTCAGACAGTGCACTCTGCCAGCATGTGGAGAGAAGGATGAGACGGCGGACCACCTTCTGTGCGTCTTCCCAGCCTTCGCTCGAATCAGGCTTGAGGTCTTTGGCATTGATGTGTTAAGAAGCGACCACCTTGGCTCCTTAGCACCACTAGATCTACTCAGATTTCTTCGGAGATCGAGTAGGTTTAAAGAAAATTAGAAAGGGAACCCGAGTACAGTACAATGGATTTAATTGTGTCTGAGTGCTGCTCTTGCTAGTCTGTCCCGAAAAAAAGTCGGTCTATACGACCTACTCACTTAGATCTTACAGATTGGTTGTGATGTCACTGCGCAATACAGGAGTCTCATATATATTGCTTCTTGGAAAAATTTGGTGGCTTTTATGAAGCACAGCTTTGGTCTTATCCCACCGCCAGATAGTTCCTCAAGAGAATTGAAAAAGTATCTACCTAGAAAACCTGCTCTTTAGCTAAGGCTGGACAATTACAGAGGAAGTGCTCAACTGTTTCTTCCTCTTCCTCATCTCTATAATTTCTACAATATTCTTAGGAGAAACTAGGAGACTAAGAGCTCAAGAAATGCATGCCGAATAGCCAACTACCGGTTATATAAGCCATGACCTTCGAGATATTCGCTCTTGAAAGCTGTTTCTTTGTATTTCTCTTACTTGCGGCCTATTACGCATGGGCCTTATCATTGGTTTCTTGGATATTACTGTTTTTGATTATTATATTAGCTTACTCGTGGCCATAGGGATCCCCCAATGGTGCTTCTAGTATTGAACAGTTGAAGAGTACGCCGCTTAAAACTGAACTTTAAAATATCACAATTCACTTTAATACCTAAAAATGATTAAAATTGCAAACTTGAAATTAAAAAAAGTCCGATAAAAAGTTCAAACTTTAAATAAAAATTTTTAGAACTTTTTTCAAAATTTAAATAAAAATTTTTAGAACCTTTTTCAAAAATTATACATTTTTTTTTTTTAAATTAGAAATATTCTAAAAATTTGGAACACAATTTTGAAAGTTTGACTTCTATGGTTTTGGTTAAAGAATAAACTAAAGGGTGAAGATTCAAGGGCCGGTGTTGATTTTGAATAAAATACAATTTTTTTGGGAAATTATTGTCATTTATCTTTATTATGATAATATTGGTTTGCCTCAATTACGTATGCAACAAAATATCGGTGAAATAGCCGCCAGGACCTTGGCGGCACACCTCCATCCGATGGTCCAAATTTTCGATGACACTGAGGCATAATTGAGGTTCTATGCCATTAATGTGCCGAATTATCTCATCCTTTAGCTCTTGAATTGTTGCTGGCTTATCGGCATACACCTTTTCTTTCAAATAACTCCAAAGAAAGAAGTCCAACGGTGTCGTTGACGTTCAGGTGTGGTTCACATTCAACATCGACCCTTGAAATTTAACCACCCCTTACATTAAAAAAATAGGAACAAAATTTTGCTCAAAAAATATTATAAATATCAAAAATAAAACTTCATCGACCATTTATGCTCGCTACTGTACCTATGTACGTATTTTTGTAATAAATATTTATGTACTCAAATAAAGAGCATTCATAAAATCAAATAAATCAAATGCTTCCAAATAAATCATATTAATTTATTTGCCACTGTAAGTGATACTGAAATGTGAAAGAGGAAGTAAATGAGAAATAATGTAAACAAAAGTAGCGCCACGGATGCGAAATATGGAGGAAACGCGCAAACAAGACTAAAACGGCCATATATTACAGAGTGTTTGCGTTGGGCTGATGATGAAAAAGTCAACACTGTATGCGCGAATAAAATATGTATTTGCCACAAAAGCAACAGCTCGCAAAAGAGCAACAATAAAACCCACAAGGTACAGACTTGGCGAAATGGCGTAACACATCGACGAGTGCGTGGTTGGCTCGCAAGGGAAATTGGTATATATACACACACATATAAACACGCATGCATACATACACATGCACATAGACATATGACTGTTTGTGTCATTGTAGCAATGCCGCTGACTATGATTAAGTTATTTACAATGAACAACAAGGAGCAGATTTATCGTAAGGCGAGTCTTATGCAGTGCTACAATGCGAGTGTGTGTGTGTGTGTGTACTTGTATGTGTGCGTGTGTGTCTTACAAATAATACTACTCGCAGCTAAGATTTGTACTTAGCTCACAGTAGTTGACGTGCAAGCTGTGAGCCCTGGTGTGAAACTACTTGCTGATGGTCATTCCAAATACATATACAGTCATGGTCAAAATAAATGCTTTTCTTTTGACTTTGTGCTTTTTTTTTAATTTTTTATAAAAACTTAGGTCATTCTACAACAAAATGTCAACTAAACCAAGTCTAAACGGCGTATACAAATTTGAGAAACTTTCATCTAAATTTTACAATTTTTTTATGCAAAAAAAAATACCAAAAATCAACGGGAATTCCGCGACACTTTTCACTTACATTTTTTATACCAAAATTTAATGTGCTGTAAAACTGCGTATACAAATTGTTTTTTTAATTCTTGTCAACAATTTTGATGAACATTTTTCGAACTTTTATAAACTTTATAGGAAGTTTGAAACTTTTATTTCTCTGATACTTTTTGTGGAATGAGCTCTATTTTCACAAAAAATGATTGCAAGTGAAAAGAGTAAAACAAAAGTAGTCAAAACTCTCAAACATATGGCGTGCTTATTATTTTGGCCATAAGTGTATTTGCTGTCTACAGTGCCTGCTCTCTTTCAAAGCGCTCTAGGAGTTGATTCCTAAGAACTGAGCGCTTTCAGGAAGTAATATAATATTTATTAAGCAAGTTAGCACTGTCACATATTGCTTTCATGTACGTAGAGTTGTGTCAAAGGAGAGCAAAAAAGTAGTTTTGCATTTAATAAGAAAACAGCGAATGTCGTCTGAGTTGTGTCAAGACAAAGAAAAATAAAATAAAAAATCGCGTTACATGTAATAAGCAAACAGTGAGTGACGCCTCTTTTATTTTGTCTGCTTTTTATGAATTCTTTAAAAAAAATTGTCTTGCACTTTCATAGGTCTGTCATCAAATATGAAATTTAACTCAAAATAATTAGAGTTTATGGAAGTGGAGGTTCTCGGCAAACGACTTGCGCATGCATTTTGTGGAGTGACAACAAATAACTATTTTAAGGAAACCTATTATGGGCTCATTTATCACGATCACAAGCACTTAGAAAATTATGCTCACACACGCGCCTGTAAATATGCCACTATTTGGAGTCTTCCAGAGAGGAGAATAACTCAAAGCACTCAAGCCAAATATTCCGGCCAGAAATATTAAGGCCTGCGCAGTTACTAGATTTTATCTAGTTTATAAACATAGCTGTATTCCAAGGTGCGCATTTCAAGAGTTAATTAAAAAAAGTCCACTGCGGAATCACTAAAACATAAAATAGCATAGGTAAAGGAAGGAAAGAGACTTGGGCGACTAATTAACTTCGAGTGAGTGGGAGAGCGAACGAAAGTTTTGCGGTGAACGCATTTTATTCGTTTTATTTATTTTAGATTCATAGCTCTTGAGGCCTGTGGGCGCAAATAAATGTCGCGTGATTAATTACTGGTTTTCTCAAATTTATGGAGCTGCGTGGCGCGTGTGACTTTTGGTAGGAGTTCTTTAAGGCGAACTTATGCAAGGTAACGAATTTATTCTAGTAACACGAACAGCTTATTTGATTTTTTTCCCTTTTGCTTCGGTGATTTGTATGCCCAAGTGATCTGTTTTGTTTACATTTTGATTAAAATTTGTGTGACTAGTGGAAAATTCATAGAAGTTATGGAAATTAATCAGTTGATTTTGACATTCAAATATTGCAAAACCAAAAAATGCAGGTTGAAAAAATTTATTTTTGTAGTACTGCTAACCGCCTTATATGAATTCCCCCTCTAGTCGTTTTTCGATGCAATGCATTTTTGAGGTATGCACCCAACGTGCGCTTTCAATTTAATACTCATTAAGCCATCACAAAACTGCCGCCCAATATTATTTAGTACAAAGTCTTATCTTACTAATGAAATCTAGAGAAATTCGATTGCACTTATGCAACGCAACTGCAGTTTACAAAGCCCTCTATAAGAAAAATATTATATCTATTTTTACAACAGCTTATAATTCATGAGCCATTTGAGAAATGCGGCGATTTGCTACACAAATGAAATGTTAAAAATAAAAGAAATGTTGCATACTTACAGGCGAGAAGCAAAGTGAGCGAAATTCGTTGAAAGTTAAGATAGGCAAGGAAGTGGAGACGAAAAATGATTGCTTGCTAACAAGAAATATCTGAAAGCGGCGGCTGATATCCTAGTCTTATAGCTGCTCAGGCGCAGTTTAATGAAAAAGTCAAAGTGCCTGTATTGTAATCTCTCAAAATCAGTACGTTTATAGTGGAATGGATCCTGAGATGATTCCCTTATAAAGGGTTTTTAATAAGAGGTGTTATTTTGATATTCAAAGAAAAATGCAATTTTTAATATAAATGATCGGATGTTTATTTCATTATAAAGAGTAAGGTATTCCGTCAATAGTGGAAAATAACATCAGGCAAATGACCACCACGACCGCGCTTACAGGACAATATCCTTTTCATTAAATTTCCCATATCCGAATTCCAAAGTGGCTGCCCTATGTCCTCGATAGCCTAACGAATTCCATCTTTGAGGTCTTGAACGAACCTGGGTGTTGGCGTAGACCTTCTCTTTCACGCGGTCCCAAAGAAAAAAGTCACAAGGTGTTAAATCACAAGATCTCGGTGGCCAATTGTAATCACCTCTTCAAGAGATAGCACGGTTACTCTTTCTAATAAAAAAAGTATCAGTATTTTAGTTGTAAACGAATTGAATTACATTCCTCTGAGTACATTGAGGAATTTAAACATAAAATAATACAAACAACAAACACATCTCCTCTTGAACTTACTACCAACGAAAACGCCATCATTAGCGAAGATGTGCATGAGTTCTGCCACCTTGGTAGTCAAATTACAGAAGATGGTGGCGCAGTTGCAAATGTGGCAGCTCAAATTTGTAAAACACGAACTGCGTTTCATAAGCTTAGCAGTATGTGGCGATCTCGCACACTGACACTAAAAACAAAACTTAAAATCTTCAAAACCAGCATTAGATCAGTCCTCCTATATAGTTCTGATACTTGGCTTGTGTCTGCCCACATAAATCGATGTCTTCAAACGTTTGTCAACGAATTCCTCAGAATTATATGATGTATCTGTTGGTCGAGAACAATCTTCATAATGGGTCTTCGTCTGCTTACTCAATGAGCCGTCTTCAGCTGCCCAATTAATTTCGAAAGAAAAAGACGAAAATGGAATTTGATTGTGATTGAATTTGTCAATGATGACAAATGGCTTTTCAATGGAGTTCGCAAGGAAGTCGACGCAGAGATCGCCCACGTCATACTTAGGAGAACACAATCTCCCACTAGAGTCCTTCCACCAACACCTGGAACTAAATTAGACACATAGCGGCTGGCAGGAATCATTGGATAACATTTGTTTCCGCCCTATGTTGCGACTAGGAGCGTTGTAATATGCATTACGATAATTTCCTTAAATAGTTTCTTAATTTTCAATTGATAATGCTATCTAAATATATAATTTATGAAGGAGTAACAAAAAAAAAACAAAAAAAAAAACAAAAAAAAAAGATAGACTACCCTACAGACAAACTATTACATCAAAACCACCGAGAGAAGCTTATCTAGATTCACTTTTTGTTCATTTACCCGCTAGGTAGCACTAGTTCTAAGCCACTTTAACTATTTCTTGCAAAAAATAAAATATATTCTTTCAGGTTTCACTGTTTTTACTGAAAATCCAGCACATAACGATTATATGTGAAACATTTCATTACATCTTTTAAATATCCACGAAACTGCAAGTAAAATCCACCACAAAGTCAATTCATGAATTCCTTATTGTTGAGAATGGTTAAGTTTCGATGAAGTTTGACGGTTGTTCAGCAACAGTTTGCATTACACCAGCAATATTTTTAACAGAACGTCAAGTTTTTGGTATGCCGATCCTATTCCTAAGCGCGGCAGAACCAGTTTCTTCATTCCAACGACTATATCCACCAAAAAATTACTCATTTTGCGATATGTTGTTCTCAAGCTTCACCCATTTTCATAATAAGTTTGAATGATTTTAATGCGTTGTTCTATCGTGTAATGTTGTGCATCTGTCTACCTTAAATATGATAAAGATGTTTTTATGTCAAAGGTAATGTCTAGGAGTTACTCACTACTAACATCTAAGCTTCACTTTAGAAAGATCTTTAGAACAAATATGAGTTCCAAATGGGTAATAAATACAATTACAATTACTAGTACCTCCTGGCTTTGTAGCCTAAGTGAAGACAAGATGTCTCCACAATAAGGAAAAAAGTCTTACGAAAATCTATTCAGTAATATTTGGGTCCTTTACTACCAACGAAAACTTTTCATTTGTTTGACTATAGTGAGTGATGTAACCTTATGGCCTGTTCTTTTGTTCCTGGCAATGTTATCACAAAGAACGAATTTGAATTTTTTGTTCAAAACGACCTTCTCTTATGGTTAGGTTAAATAACCTAGCATAACTATAAGGTCACCACGTATTTATACCCTTGACTATATATTTTTTTTTCCAATTGATTTCAATTATTTTCTATAAAAATATTTTTAATTCTTTCACAAAACCACACAACGCTCAGTTAAAAGCTTTGTGGAAAATTTGCATTTAAATTTACCGATTTAAATAAAAATTTCACAATTTTTGTTCAAAATTTTTAGAAATATTTTGGGTACGCAGTTTAATGGCCCATTTAATTCTAATTTCTAGCAAAGTGCAAGTTTGAAGTAGCTCCAAATTCTGATTGATTTTTGATAATTTTTTTTAACGACGGTGCATATCTATTAGGTAGAAAATTTAAAATTCCTGAATGAAAAGTTTGAAATTTTGGTAAAATGCTTATAAATTTTGTAAAATTGGCATTGATATCGCTTTTTCATGGTGGCCGCCGTAGCCGAATGGGTTGTGCGTGACTAGCATTCGGAATTCACAGAGAGAACGTCGGTTCGAATCTCGGTGAAACTCCAAAATTAAGAAAAAGATTTTTCTAATAGCGGTCGCCCCTCGGCAGGCAATGGCAAACCTCCGAGTGTATTTCTGCTATAAAAAAGCTCCTCATAAAAAGTATCTGCCGTTCGAAGTCGGCGTGAAACTGTAGGCCCCTCTATTTGTGGAACAACATCAAGACGTACACCACAAAAAGGAGGAGGAGCTCGGCCATTCACCCAAAAAGGGTAAAACGCCAATTATATATACAATATATATGGCTTTTTCATATAATGAAATATATTGTTAAAAAAAAAAAAAATTCAGAATAAAAAATAAATAGTCAAAATTTATCAATTTGCGTGGAACGTAGAATTTTAATCTTCTTCTTCATAATAGGCGCGATAACCGCTTACGCGACTTTGCCTGAGTTTAACAAAGCGCGCCGTTCGTATCCATTCAGACGACATGACCTAGCCAACGTAGCCGCTGGATCTTTATTCGCTGCGCTATGTCTATGTCGTCGTAAATCTCATACAGCTCATCGTTCCATCACCTGCCACATTCGCCATCACCAATGCGCAAAGGTCCAAAAATCTTACGCAGAATCTTTCTCTCGAACACTCCAAGCGTCGCTTCATCTTATGTTGTCATAGTCCACGCTTCTGCGCCATACGTTAGGACGGGCATGATGAGAGTCTTGTAGAGTGTTAGTTTTGTTCGTCGAGAGAGGACTTTACTGCTCAAATGCCTACTTAGTCCAAAGTAGCACTTGTTGGCAAGAGAGATTCTAAGTTGGTTTTCACTGTCAACAGTGACATGGGTGCCGATACGCTAGTGCGCCGACGGTTTGTTTGATGACAGGAGGTACTTCGTTTTGTTCTGGTTCACCACCAGACGCATTCGCTTTGCCTCTTTATCCAGTTCGGAGAAGACAGACCTAACAGCGCGGTTGTTAAGGCCGATGATGTCGATATCATCCGCATACGCTAACAATTGGGTCATGGGTCTTTTCCAAGATTTGGCGTATTGTGAATATTTGATCGATGGTAGACTTTCCAGGTCTAAAGGCACACTGATAAGGTCCCATCAATTGGTTGACGGTGGGCTTCAGCCTTTCACACAAGAACCTTATAGGCGATATTTAGAAGACCAATCCCGCGGTAATTGGCCATAGAATTTTACTACGAACTATATTATTCTGACGGTTGCTGTGCACATACTTGCCCATATACTCGTACAAAATACATTTACAATTACATATAAAACACATATTCGCAAGTAGCCTTATTGGCCTCTTTTACTTGCTTTCAGGCGCTTGTACGCTTAGCGAATCAAAACCGCGCTTCTGCACCATGAAATGGAATCTTCTATTGCGCATATAGTAAGTATAGAAATACACATACATCTATATACATACATAAGTTTGTATAGAAATACATATACATCTATATACATACATAAGTTTGTATGAGTGTAGCTAGCTACAATAACAATCGCTATCGCATTGCATATAAATTGTAACATAAATCACTTTAACCAAACATACGCTTACACGCGCTAACTTCATTTATTTGCCTAATGGTTTTGTCACATTTTCCTTCACATCCATTTGGCTCTAACTACCACATGGAACATGAGCCAGTGCATTCACTCCAATTCCTCGTAGATCTTAACGAGTTATTGTTTTTTGCGCCTTGCTAATTATTTCAGGTCTGTTTGCTTTGTGGTATGCTACGTATAATACATTTTTCTTGAGGATCTGAGGAAATTTTCAGCTGAATTAGTATTTGCTTAAAAACAGCCTATAAAGTACTCAGATGGAGACTTGTGGTGCATTTTTTGTATTGTGGGTATGCCTTTTAAATCTCCAGATGAATTGACTTGTATGTATAGTTTTTAACTCCTAGAAGAGAGCTTTGCCGAAAAGAAAAAATGGAAAACTCGAAAGGTCCATCTACACGGGAGCATTAGAAGGACTCAATTACCTTTACGCTTAGCTTTAATACAGAATGGATAATCAAGTTATGTATATTAAAGAGATGTACTAAAATCTGCCAAAACGTTGTATAAAAAAAATAAAAATAAATAATTGGCGCGTACACTTCTGTTAGGTGTTTGGCCGAGCTCCTCCTCCTATTTGTGGTGTGCGTGTTGATGTTGTTCCACAAATGGAGGGACCTACAGTTTCAAGCCGACTCCGAACGGCAGATATTTTTATGAGGAGCTTTTTCATGGCAGAAATACACTCGGAGGTTTGCCATTGCCTGCCGAGGGGCGACCGCTATTAGAAAAATGTTTTTATTAATTTTGCTTTCACCGAGATTCGAACCAACGACCTCTCTGTGAATTCCGAATGGTAATCACGCACCAACCCATTCGGCTACGGCGGCCGTTGTATGGATCGCAAAAATATACCTCGATTTTACAAGAACCCAAGAGATCCAAATCATCAAAAACGACCCTGCAGGTCGGAGGAAGCTGATAAATGAAGTGAAGATTAAGTCCACTGGTAAATAAAATATAATTGAAATTATTACTTCATCAGTGAAGCAAAAGCTCGCATGAACAAAATATTATATCAATAAGAAAGTGCTAAACAGATTTAGACAGAGTTTTCCATGCAATACGAGGGTTGCCCTTTAACAGTGTCGCCTTTGCAGCGCTGCGTGTGATGACCTGTAATTCGTTATTTATATCGAAAAGTTTCATATTTTTTGGCATAAATCTGTACACAACATTTTCACTTACGAACTTTATTTGTTCTTTTCTCTGTGAGAAAATTAATCTCGCCCAAAAGATAGAATTAAAAGCATTTGTGAGAATCTTTGAGCGATGATTTATTACGATCCTCGACATTGCCCTGACTAAGTCCTCTCAGTTAAAGATATACAGCTCCCTCAGTTTTTGTCTGATTTGCTTGAAATTTTTTCACAAATCTATGGAAGCGTCAACCTTTTCAAATATATACAATATATTGCCAAAATCCTCCATAGCCCCTAGTTGCCCTGACTAGATCCTCTCAGTCAAAGATGTACAACTCCCTAAGTTTTCGTCTAATTTGCCTGAAATTTTCACACAAATCTATAGCCTTATTAACTTACTCCAACTTCTGGCGTTAAACCTTAGCTGGTAAAACGAGTTCCAATGTGGCTGTCGATCTTTGCGGAATGAAGGCTGCCTAAAAACGGTTGTTGCGCTAGAAACGATCGATGTTGTGAGTCAATTGAATACAAAAATTCATCATGTCACATATCGCAAGATGGAGGCATACTTGGGCATTAGTAAGATCAACATAAATTCAAAATTGCATGAACATTTTGTCCTCAAGAAGCTTAGTTCTCGTTGGGTACCACATAATTTGACAATTGCCCAAAAAAGTCACAAAGCCTCGTGTCGATTGGTGAAAAAAAAAATTTTAGAAAATTCAACCGCGGTGGTTCTATAACTTCTTAAGAGGCGACAAATCTTGGATCTATGCATATGAGCCAGAAACAAAACAATGATCTAACGTAAGGGTCTTCCAAGACGAGCTTAGTACAACAAAATTTGTTCGTGGAAGAAACACCTCAAAGCAAATGATCGTCTATTTTTTCAGAAAATCTGGTTATGGAAACTTAAAACTGCAAATTCTGAGTGGTACACAATTATTTGTTTGCCAGAAGTGTTCGGAGAAATAAGGAAAACCAACCATCAAATTAGCCTTTACCAAGACTATGCGAGCTCTCACGTATCGGCTCACACAAGCCAGTTTTTGAGCCCTCAAAAAATCAAATTAATGAATCAGTCCCGATTTGGTACCTAATGATTTCCTTTTGATACCGAGCATAAAAAATAAAATGCGCTATCAACGCTTTTCTAGACCTGAACAAATTATTGCAACTTGTAAACAGCTCGTTTTGAAGGTATCCACTTCTGAGTGACAAAAGTGATTTGAAAAAAGGTTGAAGAGAATGCATTGATACATTTCGTTGATCTGAAGATAGAGGGAAATGAAATTGCTTGCATAGAGCGAAATGAGCTTGGCTGAAACGGATCGATTGAACTGGTCTCCGAGGTCTCTTACCCAGACATCGGCATTCCCTTAACTGTGACCATTATCTATTTCTCAGAAAAGCGTAGGACATATGGGGCTTCACAAATTCGTGTGTTCTTGCGAAAATTCTTTGGCCCCAGTACAATAGATGCAGGTGCCAGATAGTTCTGGGGCCTTCTCGCCATTCAATTTTCAAACTCGTAGTTGTGTTTACCAGCCATTGGATGATCGACACATATGTAAGAACGCGAGGTTTACCAATTAAAGCACTATTGCGGAAGCTGGGAAAACTTTCAGAGAAGGAGACTGTTGATCACTTTCTCTGTAAATGTCCGGGGTTGGCAGCCAGATGATTACTGTCATTGATGGGGTGTTCTTTCTTCAATATCCTGGGTTAGTGCCCCAATCTAAGCCCCATTAACTTTCTCCATTGCGGCAACACCTCTAGTTGGAGGTCTCAAAATGGTATCCAAACTGCGCTTTAGTGCTACTTAGAGAGTGCCAGAGTGGTACTTTCGACCATTCCCTACCTACCTACGGAATGCAGACGTGAACAATAATAGAGGCATATTGATTATTATGTTTCTGCGTTTCCATTAGAGGGCGCTAAGCATAAAATGCAAGCCTCGCATGATTATATCCATCGACAAAAATGTGAAGAAGATGTTTGTAATCGTAATAAGAAAATATACACAATTCATTAATATATTTATTTAATTAATATACTGTATTACACCGTGTGACAAAAAAAAAATTTTTTGTTATCGAGAAAAAAATTTCACGTGCACCTGCAACTACAGATTTTATGTAGTAATGTTGAGTACTCAGCTTCCCAGTTTCTCATTTTTTCATCAATTTAATGTTTTAGGGACTTTTAAATTTTAAATGCTTATACTCACCCCATCATTTTAATGTGGAAAATATTTTTCGTTTACCTTTCAACTTCGTTATTCATGTGAAAAATTTTTTGAATGACAACACATGAAAATTGTTGAACTTTCCTCCAAATGAAATAAAGTAAACGCAATATGTACTTAAAAAAAATCTGTATTTATCTTGGCGAAAAGTATTTTTAAAGAGCTGTGTATGTTTTCTTTCGTTTCATATTCATATTTATATCATAAAAGGAATATAAGTATTTAAAATTATATTTTGCACTTAATGGAATTGAAAATTTCGTTCTTTAAAAAATAAACTTCACCGAGACTACCAAGCTCGCTTGTGGGATGTAGTAACCCGTTTCCTAACCGTGGCTTTGATGGTTGCAGAAGGGAGTGACAGAACGGGTTGCGGGCCAAGGAAGTTGGCCTCAGAGTCCATTCGAGCTAAATAGTCAGAAATCTCGTAATCCACGATACCCTGTCCTGGAACCCATGTTAGTATCTGGTTATTATATCCACCGACATAGTTTAGCCTAGATTTACAGGACTCGACTACCTTTGAAGTGTTTTGAGGGCTGTCTAAGGCCTTGAGCGCAGCTTTGCTATCGCTGCAGACACATATAGATCAGCCTCTCCATCTGTTTTTCTCAACTAAGTTCATCGTTTCTGGACAGCATACACCTCCGCTTGCAACACAGATGCATGTATTCCAAGAGCAAAGTGCAGTTTTGCGCCGCTGGCTTCCACGTAGACCCCAGATCCAGAACCGTACTGGGTCCTGGAGTCATCCGTGAAAATGCAAAAACAGTGTTTGCCGGGCTCATTTTCTGAGTTTGACCACAGCTGAGCCTCTGGTCTCTCTCACACTGTGTCTCTTGTCAAGCACAACTCTTGATGGCATGGAGTCAAGAGACATGGCGAGGATCGTGGGATCGAAGTCCATGCCTACTCTGTTGCCCAATGCCGAACAGGGGGCTTACCAATTCCCATTGTGTTTCTGCCTGCAGATGGCCTTTAAGGCCTCTTCTTGGATGAAAACATCAAGTCGGGGTAGACTAATCAGATCACCTAATGCCGGTCCTAAAGTAATTGGAAAGGCTCCGAAGCAACAGATGACCACAGTGCATTGTAGTATCGATAAGGTGCTCCTGACTCCCACAAGATGGAGCCTACTCATTCAGACCATTGATGCATAGGTGATAATAGGTCTTATCGTAGCCGGAAGATCGCATGTTTTTCCAAAAACACCCTTGCACTGTCAGATGGCTGTCAATGCCTTGGATGTCTTTGTTTCAACGTGTGATTTCCAGAGGAGTTCACTATCGATGATTACTCCAAGATATTTAGATAGCTGGATTGTGACTTAGCTTAGACGGAACGAGCTAGCTAGCTTAGGCAGAACGAGTCCATCAAGCTTCCCGCTTCAGGTTCACCTTACAGTGACTTCCGCAGGAGCTGTGGAGATGTAGAAGGAATTGAGTCGATACAACACTTTCTCTGTGAATGCGCTGCACTTCAAAGAAGCTATTGGCTATTATTTCTTTGAAGACTACGGAAATTTACAAATTTTCTTACTGGTGGAATACAATGGGCCTTAAGGAAGTAACCTGGCTAACCTAACCCTACCTAACATATGGTGTTAATGGCAAGACTACATAGTAAAAAGTATATTACAGATATGTTAAATATTGTTGTGAAAAGAAAATGGTCCCATCGGTGAAGAGTGGTGCGCCTTTTCAAAGATTGCTTTGCTTCAAGTCCTTCTTACATTTGTGTAATATACAACAGAAGTTATGCCACGGTTGAAGGCAATGAATAGACTCAAAAATTGCTTCAGACTTCCAAATATCGAATCAACTGACAAAGTAACCGCTATTGTCCATGAAAATTCTAGATGGTGAGCGTAGCATAAGTAAGCATATCGCACCCTAAATACAAAAGGGGCACAACTCAAAATGTACCTTCTTCTCAAATATGAACGAGACGTTATCAATAAAATGGTCCGCGGATGACATATGGCAAAAATAAATTTTTCGTTTTTTGGTAGGACTGTTATAAGCTTACATATAAAATATCAGCGTGATATGTCACATAGTTTGTTTTCTGTGCTACTGTAAACAAGTCAAGCACGAGTGTGGAAAATTTTGAGTTGTGACCCTTTTGTATTTAGGGTACGATATGTTTAAAACAACTAGTTTATATTGCTGGCGCGTACATCAAAAAACATCCCTTTCTATTCTTAAAAATTAATTCCTGACAAAATAATATGTTTGCCAGAACAATCATCTACTCATTGGGCCAAAGCAGCCACCGCACATCTCAGTACATATTCATACTCTCAGTGTAGAGTAAAATGTACAGCCCTTGAATATGTACGTGCGTAGATGTATACAAGAAACCTCTTTTGCAAATTCAATCAAATTTTTGTCAGTTATATTGCCCTGCCATTTTAATTTGTCAATTTCCGTTTGAAGTCTCACGTCTTCTTGCTACTGTCAAAACGATAAACTGTCACCGAAATAAATTTCCTCTTCGCCCTCTCTCCCGCCAAACCTTTCTGAGTTTGTAATGCGCGCCTTCTCCGATTCTGATTGTATTGTAATTTATTGCATTAAGCAGCCAGCTGAAGGAAGCAGTAGATTGTGCGTAGTCATGGCGGCAACATGAAAGTCATTCGTCGTCTTTAGCGCCATTACAATACAGATAACAAATTTGCAGTTAGCGCCATTGACAGTGGCGACACGTTCCGCCAAAATAATAAATTCTTTTCTAACTACTCTAACTGTGTGCGTAATTGCCTCACTTTGCTGCTTTACTTCGGTTGTCTTTGTTTTTTTTCGTTTTTTTTTTGTTTTTTTGGTTTTTTTTTTAGTCCAACTTTTATTGTTGTCACTGTTTAACAGGCTTTGTTAGGATGACAAAAGTCGACGTGCGCGCTCGACACTTAAGTTAAACGCTCGTCGGCTAGTCGACACTTTATAATATTCGTCCTTGCACTTTGCTGAGCTGTGGAATGAATTGTGTACATATTTCACTTTTCCCACTTAAGGAATAAAGAAATAATTTATGCTTTGCTGACTGGCTGCTGTTTTATAATGAGGCGGAAGTTGGTGACCTCGTAACCGTGAAGTAACTTTATTTTACATTTTATTGGATTGTATATGTATTTCTGTATTTATATATGCATATATATGTAATATACTAAATGCCCGTCTTGCTTTCCAGTTAACCAAAAAGCTTATAGTTTTTTTATTAAAAAGTGTTGACCTTGCACGATGTAAAAAGTATTCAATGATGCACTCAATCCTGTTAAAAGGCTTCTTTTCGCTCACTGGGAAAACAAGCAAAACGCTGCAAATATTAATGCCTTTAGTAGTCAGCTGAAATTCAGAGCAACCAACTCCCCTGACAAAGATTTTCAATTGAGAAAATTTACCTCCGCTTAGTGCCGAATTTTTAAAATCGAACGCTGGATTTTCTCGGCAGTTTACATTTATTTGGAATCCAACACAAAAAGTAGAGGGCAATAAGAAGGTAAACGGTTCTTGGGGAAGCGAAATCGCCATTAGCTTATATAAAGCATAAATAAAGTTTGCCTTTTAAATAATGAAAATTAAACTTCTACATATAAGAGAAAATACAACAAAGAAAAGAAAATATTTTTAATGAAAACTAATCTACACAAATTATAATATTTACCCAAATGCATCTGTAAAAAATAATAAAATGGTTAACATAAAATGAAAAAAAATTAAAAGTAATCAAAAATGATCAAAATGAAGTAAATAAAAAATTATTCAGACAAAAATAGAAAACTGAATTATAAAAATATTAAAATCCAAGAGTTTGCCAAAATGGCATTCATAAAAATTTAACCAGATACAATTATAAAAAATATGAAAATAGTCAACATGAAAATAATAGAAATTGACAGTAGTAAAAATGACAAAAATGAAATTAATAAAAAAGTTATAAAAAATAAAATTTCAGGAAATCACCGAAATGGAATTAAGATATTTACAGAGGCAACTTTATAAAAAAATTATAGAAATGCGAAGCATAAAAATAGTTAACATTGAATTGTATGTGAATGTTAAGTGGACCGTACTGAAAAAATAAATTTAATAAAAACTTGCCCAGAAAAAATTATCATAAAAAATATTAAAATAGTAAGAATGGCCAAACCAAAAAAAGGCTAAACTGAAAATACTAAAAAAATATGAGAAATGGCCCAAATGAAATTATTAAATAACTGATCCAGGCAAGTTTTTAAAAACAAAAAAAATTAAAATAGTACAAATTGAAAGTATTACAAAATAGTGAAATAAATAATAAATAAAATAAAATAGTAAAAAATTTCCAAGAAGGAAAGTAATAAAAATTCATCCAGAAAAATTAAAAAAATCAATAAAATAGAACATATCACTAATACAAAAAGGGTCGAAAATGATATAATTAAAAAAAAAATTGTAAAAAAATGAGCAAAATGAAGTTAAAAAACGACTGGGACAGGCGAATTCGTAAAAAATGGCTTAAATAAAAATAGTCAAAATTGAAAGTATTAGAAATTAAAAATAATAAAAAATGGCCAAAATGATATTAAGAACATTTGACCCAGACAAATTGAAAAACAAATTAAGGGGGGAGACTGCTTTAGAGGCTTCAAAAAATCGATTTGGTTTTGCATAAATCTCTTCCTAAACTATCCAAGAATGTGTCCTCAAAATTTCAGAAGCAAATTCAAAATATTTTCGGAGTTACAGAAGAAATTGTGAGCAAGCGTCGAGCAGATATACAACAACTTTGACGCGCGATTCCTCGGTTTTTTATTTTTACGATTTTTCCTAATTGGCGGGAAAGATAGAGATAAAGTTAAACGTCCTAGCGAAACGAGTTTACATTGATTGTATTTGGAATTAAATTCTCTTCTAGTTGAACCTAAAAAACCTTAAGAAAGTTATGATAAACCCACTTTTTAAACAATCTAAAGTGAATTTGTTTTTCCAAAAAATTCATTTTTTTTCTTTAATTGGCGAAAAATTTTTGAATTTCACACTTTTTGTTTAATTTTCTTGGTTTAACTAGAAGCTATACTACACTAAAATAAAATTTTTTTTTGGGTTCTTGGCTTCAGATGAAAATGGCGACCTGCATCTTTCGCGCCGCACGACACATGCACACTCGAGGCGCCTCGGCAAAATGCTTGTACCAGGCACAATATGACATATATTTTAATGAAAAAATTTGAGAAGATTGTTGAATATATAGCGATAAAACCTGAAAGTTTCGTTTCAATCGAATATTTCTTTCTTTCCCAAAAACAAAAACACGAAAAATCGATTTTTTGAAGTCTCTAAAGCAGGCTCCCCTTAATAAGGCCAACATGAAAATATTGTAATTAAATTAAATTTTTCATAAAATCTTCGGGATTTGCAGTCGGATTTCTTCTTCTTCTTAATTGGCGCGATAACCGCTTACGCGATTTTGGCCGAGATCAACAAAGCGCGCCAGTCGTTTCTCTCTCGTGCTAACCGGCGCCAATTGGACACACCAAGTGAAGCCAAGTCCTTCTCCACCTGATCTTTCCAACGCAGAGGAGGCGTTCCTCTTCCTCTGCTACCACCAGCTGGTACCGCATCGAATACTTTCAAAGCCGGAGCGTTTGTATCCATTCGGACGACATGACCCAGCCAACGAAGCCGCTGGATCTTTATTCGCTGCGCTATGTCTATGTCGTCGTAAAGCTCATACAGCTCATCGTTCCATCGTCTACGATATTCGCCATTGCCAACGTGCAAAGGTCCAAAAATCTTACGCAGAATCTTTCTCTCGAACACTCCAAGCGTCGCTTCATCGGATGTTGTCATCGTCCAAGCTTCTGCGCCATACGTTAGGACGGGCATGATGAGAGTCTTGTAGAGTGTTAGTTTTGTTCGTCGAGAGAGGACTTTACTGCTCAATTGCCTACTTAGTCCAAAGTAGCACTTGTTGGCAAGAGAGATTCTACGTTGGATTTCAAGGCTGACATTGTTATCGGTGTTAATGCTGGTACCTAAATACACGAAGTCTTTTACAACCTCAAAATTATAACTGTCTACAGTGACGTGGGTGCCGATACGCGAGTGCGCCGACTGTTTGTTTGAAGACACAGGTACTTCGTTTTGTCCTCGTTCACCACCAAACCCATTCGCTTTGCCTCTTTATCCAGTTTGGAGAAGGCAGAACTAACAGCGCGGTTGTTAAGGCCGATGATATCAATATCATCGGCATACGCCAGCAATTGTACGCTCTTATAAAAAAATTGTGCCTGAGCGATTAAGTTCTGCGGCTCGTACGATGCTCTCCAACATCAGGTTAAAGAAGTCACACGACAGCGAGTCACCCTGTCTGAAACCTCGTTTGGTATCAAACGGCTCGGAGAGGTCCTTCCCAATTCTGACGGCGCTGTTGGTGTTGTGCAACGTCATCTTACATAGCCGTATTAGTTTTGCGGGGATACCAAATTCAGACATCGCGGCATACAGGTAACTCCTTTCCGTACTGTCGAATGCAGCTTTGAAGTCGACGAAAAGATGGTGTGTGTCGATTCTCCTTTCATGGGTCTTTTCCAGGATTTGGCGTATTGAGAATATTTGGTCAATGGTGGACTTTCCAGGTCTGAAGCCACACTGATAAGGTCCAATCAGTTGGTTGACGGTGGGCTTCAGCCTTTCACACAATACGCTCGCTAGAACCTTATAGGCGATATTTAGAAGACTAATCCCGCGGTAATTGGCACAAATTGCAGGATCGCCCTTCTTATGGATTGGGCAGAGCACACTTAAATTCCAATCGGCAGGCATGCTTTCATCCGACCATATTTTGCATAGGAGCTGATGCATGCACCTTACCAGCTCCTCGCCGCCATGTTTGAATAGCTCAGCCGGCAGTCCGTCGGCGCCCGCGGCTTTGTTGTTTTTTAGCCGTGATATTGCTATTCTCACCTCGTCATGGTCGGGTAACGGAACGACAATTCCGTCGTCAACGATTGGGGTATCGGGATCTTCACATTCTCTATGACATGCGCAGCTGTCACTGTTTAACAGGTTCGAGAAGTGTTCCCTCCATAATTTAAGATTGCTCTGTACGTCAGTCACCAGATCGCCGTCTTTGTTCTTACAGGAAAACGCCCCGGTCTTGAAACCTTCTGTAAGCCGCCGAACTTTCTGGTAAAATTTTCGGGCGTTGTTCCTGTTGGCCAGCATCTCAAGCTCCTCGCACTCACGTATTTCGGCCTCTCGTTTCTTCTGTCGGATAACACGTCTCTCTTCCTTTTTCAGCTCTCTGTAGCGATCCCACATGGCTCGCGTTGCGCCCGATCGCAGCGTGGCTCTATAGGCGGCATCCTTTCTTTCTGCGGCAGCATGACATTCCTCGTCGTACCAATTGTTTTTTCGGGCTCGCCGGAATCCGATTTCTTCTTCGGCGGCGGTACGTAGTGAACGAGAAAAGTTGCTCCATTGCTCGCGCATGCCGGTTTGTTGGGCAGTGCTCTCCGAGAGCAGGAGTGAGAGTCGAGTGGCGAATCTTCTGGCTGTCTGTTGTGATTGCAGCTTTTCGATGTCGAACATTCTTTGCGTTGGTAGATGTACGTTTTTTGCTGCACAGAGGCGTGTGCGCAATTTGGCTGCAACAAGGTAATGATCCGAGTCGATGTTGGGCCCTCGGATCGTACGTACATCTAATACACTAGAAGCGTGTCTTCCATCTATCACAACATGATCGATCTGGTTTCGCGTTTTTCGATCAGGAGACAGCCAGGTGGCTTGGTGAATCTTCTTATGCTGGAATCTGGTGCTGCAGACTACCATGTTTCGGGCCCCGGCGAAGTCGATCAGCCTCTGTCCGTTACCGGATGTTTCGTTGTGCAGGCTGAATTTTCCGACTGTGGGACCAAAAATTCCCTCCTTGCCCACCCTGGCGTTGAAGTCGCCAAGCACGATTTTTATGTCGTGGCGGGGGCAGCGCTCATAGGAACGTTCCAAGCGCTCATAGAAGGAATCTTTGGTCGCATCGTCCTTCTCTTCCGTCGGGGCGTGGGCGCAAATTAGCGAGATGTTAAAAAATCGCGCTTTGATGCGGATTATTGCGAGACGCTCGTCCACCGGAGTGAACGACAGTACTTGGCGACGAAGTCTCTCTCCCACAACAAATCCGACACCGAATTTGCGCTCCTTTACATGACAGCTGTAGTAGACGTCGCAAGGTCCTATGGTTTTCTTACCTTGCCCCGTCCATCGCATCTCTTGGATGGCAGTGATGTCAGCCTTTACTCTCACGAGGACATCAACCAGCCGGGCAGAGGCACCTTCCCCATTAAGGGACCGGACATTCCAGGTGCATGCCCTCAAATCATATTCCTTATTTCGTTTGCAGGGGTCGTCATCAGTAAAGGCAGTTCTCATCCGAGGCTTTGTAATTCTTTTCATTGGGGGGGATTTTTAAGTGGCGGGTCCCAAACCCAGCGCACAACCAGCTATCCTGGATTGCTTCGCCTTCAGTCGGATTTTAAGGTATGATATTTCGATGATTTTTACTCAAGGAAGCATTTTTTTATGTGCCAAAGTTTACTGATTTTACATTTCCTACTCTAGTACAAGATTTTAGCTCCTTCTCCCAAGAGTATACTCATGATTGAAGTGAATTACGTAAAGCTTCCCAAAAACTACTCAACTTGTACTAAGTAAGTTTTTCGATTGGAAGGCGATTTTTTGTTTGTTTCTTCAGTCGAGCGTAGGTATAACCTTTTTATATTTCTCGTTATGTCGTTTAGACCTTTAATGTTTTTTTAGCCTTAACAGTTAGATCTTAAAGTATGAAATATCGGTTTTTATGTCTGCAAGTTCATCCGCTTTAAGAGTCATGTATTTTTTAAGCAGATAAGTAACTTTTAATGATTTTGTGACTTTACATTTTTAATGGCTGAAAAACGCATACTTCAGAACGCCTCTGATGATAAGCGAAACTCAAAATTCACAGACTGTTGTTTTTTCATACTTGTATGCATATGCTATACTCCAGGAATTAACTCCGTTGCACATCTGCTGTCAAATCAATACAACCTTAAGCTGATTTCGCATGACAGCTAATCGTTTGAGTTTTTCCACCAAAAAACGCTACTAAAAAGGCTAAAACAAAGGTTACTAGCATAAAAGTACAAGAAATCAATGACTTGTCGTCAAGCTTCATCAGAAGTTTACAAAAACCACTTTTAATTTATTGAAACATAGAGGCGGGCCACCAATAGAATCTACGCTGCTAAGCCGTTGTTTCTCTTCGCTCTCAGCACGTTTTTTTGACAGCAGTGTGGAGAACTCAGTCTGCGGCAGAGAGAATTCTTTTTCCTCATTGGGAAACGGTCTCCGGCAGTGAGAATTCTTTTTCCTCATTGGGAAACGGCAGCGGTTCCAATTCATCCAAAACATCTAAATTGTACATTGTGCGCAAATGTGCCCATATTACCTCTGCTGGCACATCACGTTGCAAATTCTTTGAAAGCCGATCAGCAAAATTTATGAAAATTAATGTTTTTCACTTTCACTTGCTCTTGAGAGATTTACATCTTTTGATGATGACCGGGAAGAAGTTGAAGGCGATTTATGGTCGCTCTTCCATGCAAAAATTCAATGAAGATAGGCGATAGTCTGCTTTCAATATCTATGAGGTCCTAAAGATGAAACTGTAGCCAATATTACTAGTTACACTGGTTCGTTTTACATATTTGAGTATAATTTGAGCAGTTATGGGAATTCCACTATGAAACTTTAAGGGATTACTGAGCACAGACACAGCTATTAATAACTACAAAAAGAAGAAACTCTGATAGTATTTCAAAAATGGCAAATAAAAATTTTAACTTTGAAATAACATTTTTTTCTCAACAAAAAATTTTTTTCATTAAATTTAAATTAAAGTATAGTTTTTCCTCAAAAAAATTTTTTTTAAGTTTTTTTTTCCTAAAATTATTTTTATCTTAAAGAATTAAAAAAAAAGAAATAATAATATGTAAAAATGCTATACACAAATCGAAAATACTTCGTTTCAAAATAAATCTAAAAATTATAAATTTTTTTCAGTTTACTTCTTATTGCAATAAAACAATCTTCAGAAAAAATTACGACAATGTCGAATGTCAATATTTGGATTATTTAAAACGGAATCGCTCATTTACATAATATTTATATATAACAAACTAGCAAACACGGCGAACTCCGGTTCGCCACCAGATGGCTTCGTTTTTTGTAACAGCTTACCATATCAGTTGCTTACTGCCCTCCGAAACACAACAACAAAACAACACAATATGCTAAATACCTTGAAACACTTGGAAGTAGATTTATTGCCGGAGGAGATTATAACGCAAAAAATATGTTGTGGGGTTCAAGATTAACAAACACGAAAGGGAAAACATTACTTGACGCCATCAGAGCGCGTAATTGTAATTATATAAGTACCGGAGAACCCACTTACTGGCCCTCTGACATTAAGAAAGTACCTGACTTACTTGACTTTTTTATAATGAATTGAATTAATCCAAACGTACTGACAATTGAATCTTGTCTTGAGCTCTCTTCTGATCACTCGCCAATTATACTAAGAACCCAACAACCACCGCAACAAAACTTAAACCCACCACTTTACAATCATCGTACAGACTGGAATGCGTTTGCTGAGCTGTTGGAATCATATTTAGACTCAAAAGTATCTTTGAAAACAGGCTATGAAATTGAGACAGCTATAGCTTTTTTTAACGACAAAACTATTAAGGCAGTTAGTAAATCTAAAAAATTAAAAAAGTCACACTTACGGAGATAACACAATTAATAAAAACTCTAAAGAACAATAAATCGCCTGGATACGATAAAGTTTCGGGAACAATTATGAAGTATATGCCTGACAAAGCAATAATTTATCTAAGAAATATTTTCAACGCTGCTATAAGTCTCAAATATTTCCCTAGTACCTGGAAAGTAGCTGAAGTTATAGAGATCCCGAAACCTAACAAAAACGCTACACTAGCGACATCATATCGACCAATCAGCCTACTACCGACAATATCAAAAATTTTCGAAAAAATATTATTTGACCAGATAAATCCTATTATAACAAGCATGAATCTGATACCCCAACACCAATTTGGATTTAGGAAAAACCATTCAACAATCAAACAGATTCATAGATTAGTTCACAAAATTAATGATGACCTGAATAAAAAAAGAGTGTGCATGTCCATATACCTCGACATAGCTAAAGCTTTTGACAAAGTGTGGCACCCTGGGTTACTCCATAAATTAAAAACACAACTACCTAATGACTTTTACCTTATGCTTAAGAGTTACATCCAAGACCGGAAATTCTATGTTAAGTATAACGACGCATGTTCAGACATTCAACCTATGAACGCAGGCATTCCCCAAGGCAGTGTCTTAGGACCAACATTGTATCTATTGTACACGGCTGATCTACCGGAACCGAAGTCAGAAAACAGCATGATTGCAACATTTGCAGATGACACAGTCCTCATGGTATCTCATAAAGATACAAAAGTCGCAAAACAAAATTTACAAAACGAATTAAATGTGACATTAAACTGGTTCAAAAAATGGAACATCGAAATTAACGCTGACAAAACAATACAAGTAAACTACACAAACCGAAGGACAACCATTGAACCAGTTAGCGTTGGTAATTCTGACGTGCATATTGACACCAAAGCGAAATACCTGGGTATTACGATCGACTCGAAATTAAACTGGCAGGAGTATATAAAGAAAAAGCGAAATGAAGTTAACCGTAGATCAGCCCTACAAAAAACTTCACAATTCTATACCGTGTATCTTTTTTGATACATACTGAATTATTATTAAAAATGAAACAACCCAATGCGTTTTTAACTAGATTTTGAGATAGTTATAAAATTAAGCTTTATTGACGCATTTTGTACAAATATTTTGCATATGTTTGTCTTTACAATAAGGTTTTTTGCATTTGCTGCAATATAAAGAGGTCTATTTGTTTTTATTTTCTCCGGAACTATAACACATACAACAGCTTGCTCGATTCTTTTTTTCCAAACTTTCCATTTTAGCCTTTTTTGATGATCCAGCCTCGTTCTCGTTTGCATTGTTGACGACGCCAGTAAAGAAAATCGACGAAAGCATGCCATTTTGAGTACGTTGGGATTGTTTTTCAACATAAGGCTTAGCTAATGAAATGGCAAGTTCATGAAGAAAACACTTGCGTTATGTGTGCTTCCTTGTAGACTTCCAGTTTGGATCTATTTCATTATATATAATATATGAGTCTAATGTTGAGATGTCAATCATATTGGAAAAAACTGCCATAGTCCAACGATTCTTCTTCGCTTGCAACTGTAATAGCTTAACATTTTGTCCACCGTATCAACTTCTCCTTTCGTCGAGTTATAAAAGGAAATTAATTCTGGCAATTTTTTTGAGTTACCTAGAACATTCGCGTCGTGGTGCATTGTGCTCATAACAATTGTGCATTTGTTTTTATGGCTCATATACGAAACAAGAGTAGTGTCCGGAGTAAATGCAAAAGTTGAATTAAATCTAGGAATGTGTTTGCACTGAAGTAACTTTGGAGGAATGGATCTCTTATTTTTGCGCATTGTTCCAACCATTGTTAGATTTCGTTTTAAAAGTTTTTGACCCAAAGTATGGGACGAGAAAAAGTTGTCCATGGTAACGTTGTGACCTTTCAATCCTTCCACTAAATCAAGTACGACCCGCTCGCCTTGGTTGCGCTCTGGAACTCCAGTAATTCCTTTTCCCCAACGGCCAACCAAAACTTTATACCGTGCTTCTCGAGTTTCGACGGAATGTACTGGCGAAACTTAGAGCGGCCGTGAAAACCCAATAATTGTTCGTCTACTGTGATGCAATCATGAGGATTATAGAACGTAAGGAGTAGTTTTACCCACCGTTCCCAAAGATCGCGAATTGGTGCAAATTTATCTTCACTTCTTTTCTCTCGTCGACTAAGTACGTCATCAAAGCGTATAACTTTCAGTACATATAAAAATGTTTTTTCGGTCATAATTGTGCGGAAAATAGGTCGCCCATATGTAGTATCGAATAAATCATGCAAAGTTTCATTTTTAGATCTATATAAGTATTCCAAAAAAACAATTTTTTATTTATGATATTTTAGTTTTTATATGTATTAACGTACTTATATACACCAGCCAATATCAAAACAGCCAGAAGTAGATCTTCATCAATTTCTAAATGTTTATCTCCATGCAATTCTTTCCCATACTTATTCGAATTTTCAATTATTATTTTCGTAATCGATGTAGGGAAAAATAAAAGCATGGAATCTGGGATGTTTCCAACTCGGCCAAATGCGTTTCTTGTTACTCCTAAAAGAAGTAAGTCAGTATGTAAATTGAAAAATTGGTCTCAAACTAATGACGTTTTCCGCCCTTGAACGACCGATGGTGTATGGCTCTGGATCCCATATGGTACCATCTTTGGCAGTATATAACGGACCAATATCAAAGTTGAGACCAATATTCTCAGAAATATCTGATAAAAAACTTTCATTTGGGAAAATTTCCATTTTCAGATTCATCGTTTGAACTGTTATCCAGAACTTCATTTACCAGCTCCTCTAAAGTTAAATATTGCGGACGCGACCTTTTTGAACCAAACTTCACTAACAATCACTTATTCACAAAAAAACGTCCGAATAATGTCAAAACAAGGATGAAACTAAAACTATTCGCACGAAAAATCATTAAAATTTTCATATGTATCAAATATGATACCATGAGTAGAATTATGAAGTTTTCGTTTTTCTCGCGGCCTACTTGATTTTAAAATTTGAAACTCAGTTTAAAATGCTTATATCAACGGAACAAACAAAGTCATAAAAGTTGAGGTAAGTGTTGCCAACGTGGACGAATTTATTGGCTTCTAAAATATGAAATGTATCATTTTTGATACAAAGAACGATCTACGGTTAAAAATCTATCATTGCAAAATAAAGTACTTATTTATCGAACGATAATTGCTCCGATCTGGAAATATGGAATTGAGATTTGGGGCACTGCTGCAAAAAGTAATCTAAGTATACTTCAACGAGTCCAGTCTAAAATACTTAGGACCTTAACTAATGCACCTTGGTACATACCTAACGCAGATATTCATCGTGACCTTGACATCAATACTATTGATGAAACAATACAAAGCGTAAGCAGAAGACACATAAATAGATTATTAACGCATACAAATCCTATGATGAGAATACTACCAAATAAAGAAAAATCTACCCAAAGTCGGCTTAACCGTCAAACACCAACAGATCTTGCAAAATCCATGTAATAAATGTCAACTAATCGTATATGTCATTGTTTGTTAACCACTTGTTTTTAAATAATATGTATATATTTCTTCTAAATGAGCTTTGGGGCATTGACCCTTCAATATCACTCTCATTCATCTTTTTGTAAATCAAATTACTTATTGTCTAACGACAGGTGTAATATTTTATGGAAGAAAACAAAAAAATTTCGTTTGGGGATCAAAAGATGAAGAAAAATTATCTTGTTATATATTTGAAAAGGAAAAATTTTATTTCATTTCACAACAGTAACGAATTCATTTCGATTACAAAAATTAAGTGTAATTTAGTTGAACTCCTCTAAATAAAAAATGAAAGTGAATCCAAAGTAAATACTGGATCGAAGCGTTATACGTGTCCGAAAATTATCCGTTTCATTCTTTGATAAACCACATTTTTTGTTCTTTGGTCTGACGTTAACCCAAACAAAGCGGATGGTTTCCCAACTCGTGAACACGCAACGTATAGCTGCCCATGTGAAAATTAATGATTTTCTAAATTGGCATTTGTTGCAATGCTGTTTTGAACAAATTAACCACAGCGTTATTAGCGTGAAAAAATGCTCAATAATTCGTTTCTTTAACTGTTGTGCTCCCTATAGGTATAATGCACCGCACATTCAGCTGCTCCACCATCGATGAAATGAAATATATTTACAGAAATCGATGCGGTTCATCTGGTGTTGGCACCATTGAACCATGCAAATGATATATTTGTCCTTGTATCTGTGATGGCGAACAATTAAGATAGAACAATTAATTTATTTATTTTTGAAGAAAACGGTGTGACTTCTGATCGTGTGATGGTGTAGTGTGTGGTGTTTGTGTAGTTGTAATGTGTTGCAATTGATTGTGTTGGTGTGATTGATTGGTGTGAGTGATTGGTTGTGTGTGTTGTATCTTTTACCTTGAAAGTCGGCATGAAGCCGCCTTCTCGAATGATATTAGCTCCAAAGAAAGTCATGCGAAAGCAGTTATTGTATTCAAGGTTGCGTTGCAGAAAATGGTTGGAAACGGAATCAGTTCCATCGAACAATGGTTTCAGTGGCTGTGGTGGTGTAAGTAAGTGGTGGTGCACAATACGCGCGATTGATTTGATGGTTTCCAATTGAACTGTTAGGAAATTAATAACTTTAACCTCAATTTCACAGTGAGCACAATGCTGATTTTAAGTTAGCGTTTGAAAGAACGTGCGCATAATAAATGTCACATGGAGTTGACTGAGCAGAGTACATAAACCTCTCGGAGCCCGAGACCTTTCTACCGAATGCAAAACTGTGGAAATCGGTTCGTGCGTTCTGGAGTTATAGCGTCAGGAAGGAAAACCCGACTTATTATTATACAGGGCCCGCCATCTATCGTTACGGATTTGAACTAGGTATTATTTGAAGAACGGTAGCTGTCATCTGATTTGACAGAAAATTAGTTTTATTCTTCCGCTGAACGAAAATGGTTGTGTATATGCTCAAAGGACCGACCACCCAATGCGTTTTCGCTTCGCTTCATTGGCTTGGGATCGCTTGAAGAAGATGAAGACTTTTACCGAAAAATCATCTTTTCGGATGAAGCTCATTTCCATCTCGGCGGGTATGTTAACAAGCAAAATTGCCGCATTTGGGGCTCAGAAATCCCGCACGCACTCGAAGAAAAACCGATGCATTCACAAAGAGTCACTGTTTAGTGTGGAGTTTGGTCGAGAGGCATCATTGGTCCAGTTTTCTTCGAAAATGAGCGAGGAGTGGCCGTAACCATCAATGGAGAGCGTTACCGGACCATGTTGAACGAATTTTTGTTCCGAGAAATTGAAGAGGAGGATATTGGTGGCATTTGGTTCCAACAAGCTGGCGCTACTTGCCCCACAGCGAATGCTGCGATCAATCTTTTTCGCACTGTCTTCGAAGATCGCATTATCAGCCGAAATGCTGATATCGTTTGGCCGCCTCGGAGCTGCGATTTGACGCCGTTGGATTATTATTTTTAGGGTGCCGTCAAAGACCAGTGTTATGCCAACAAACCAGCAACAATTGATGCACTGAAGACCAACATACGCGATGTCATAGCTGAAATACAGCCGCATACAATCGAAAATGTGTTGAAAAATTGGACAGATCGCATGGGATGGTGCATGGCTAGCCGAGGCAGCCATATGAATGAAGTTGTGTTCCATCATTAACCGGAAGGATTGTACTTCAAAATAAATAAAAAAGTTTGGAAAAATATTGAGTAGTTTCTTTTTTACAGCATTTTTAATTCCGTAAAGTTATATGGCGGACCCTTTATTATAGACAGAAAAATATCTGAGACAAAAAAGAAATCATTGTGTGATAAACTGATAGCTGATACATTTCAATTGCTATACATCGAATAAAATATCGCAGGGAATCGCACTTTCAATATCGAAACGAAAATTCCAGCGATATTTATTAGAATATGTCGCAGTTTTTGAAATACTAAAAGTGCCTTTAATGAAGAAAATGACAAATAAATGTAAATTTGTGCTTAAGCAGATAAACAAAAGTTTAAGAGGCAGCCTCAAGTGTCAAATCTTATATTTGCCAGCCCTCAAGTGGGAAATGCAAATCAAAAATTGTACTTGATAAATCATTGTCACTATGTAATTGTGAACATCTGCAAGTAGTCCCTTTAGAAAACACTCTAAGTTTCAACACATATCTATTATACAAACATACATTCATAAACTTGCACAAAACATCTTGCCCTACAACCACATATTGGGGCTTCGGGCTGTCTAAGTCACCCAAACATGCCATCATACAAATATATGCCCACATTGTATTTGTTGTTTGCTGATAGCAGTTTGATTGATGACAGTTTAACAGTTACAAGCACAACTTTTTAAATGTTTCAACTTTTTATGGCTTTATCAGCAAAAACCAAAAAAAAAAAAAGAAGTCCAATGAGAGGAAGAGCATACGACACGGAATGAAATATAGTTAATTCTGAAGAACTGACGAAGTTGGAAAGGACACGTTCGACAGAGAGCTGCCAGTTGTTTCTTTATCTTTTTTGTTTTGATTCTTTTTTATTTTTGTGAGATCTGTTTAAAAGTAAAAGCAGCAGAGTGTCATGAAGAAATTGTTAAAGTTTTTGTGGCATGTGGAGGAAGTGCTCTCCAGGGAATATTTTAAATGGAATTCGGCCAAAGTTAAGTGCATAGTTGGTAAGGTAAAGAACGACGGTATAAGTATGACAAATATAATAGGACTATGAATAAGTTCGTGCGGTTTTTTTTCGAAATTTGAAACTTTATTGACGTAAAATGGTTACAAATTTAATATTCAAAATATTGTCCATCGCTTACTACTACTTTTTCCCATCTTTCAGGCAATTCACGGATTCCCTTTGTGAAAAATTCGGTCGGTTTTGCCGCAATCCACGAATCGATCCATTTTTTGACTTCATCGTAATTACGGAAGTGCTGGTCAGCCAGGCCATGTTGCATCGATCGGAAGAGATAGTAATCGGATGGCGCAAGGTCTGGACTATACGGCGGGTGGGGTAGGACATCCCATTTGAGCGTTTCTAAGTATGTTTTGACCACTTGTGCAACATGTGGCCGAACATTGTCATGTTGCAAAATAACTTTGTCGTGTCTATCGGCGTATTGCGGCCGTTTTTCTCGCAGTGCTCGGCTCAAACGCATCAATTGTCGTCGGTAGACATCCCCCGTAATCGTTTCATTCGGTTTCAGTAGCTCATAATACACAACACCCAGCTGGTCCCACCAGATACACAGCATAACCTTCAGGCCATGAATATTCTGCGCCGACGTCGATGTTGAAGCATGGCCAGGGTATCCATACGTTGCCCGACGTTTTGGATTGTCGTAATGGACCCACTTTTCATCGCCAGTCACAATTCGATGCAAAAAACCCTTTCTTTTGTGCCGTTGAAGCAGTTGTTCGCATGCCATAAAACGGCGTTCAACGTCTCTTGGCTTCAATTCATACGGCACCCAATGGCCTACCTTTCGGATCATTCCCATGGCTTTTAAACGTTTGGAAATGGTTGATTGATCAACTCCCAAAGTTTTTGCAACCTCTTCTTGCGTTTGAGCCGGATCTTGATCGAGCAATTCCTCCAATTCGGTATCCATGAACTTTGGCGGCGCACCCTCGCGTTCTTCGTCTTCCAAGCCAAAATCACCACTTTTAAAGCGTGCAAACCACTTCTGGCACGTTCGCTCAGATAGAGCATGCTCACCATAAACTTCCACCAAGATACGATGACTTTCGGCTGCTTTTTTCTTCATATTAAAATAATGAAGAAGAATTCCCCGCAAAAACACATTATTTGGCACGAAATTCGACATTTTCAAGTGTGGTAAAAATATTGTTGTTTACGCTTCAAATAAAAAACTTATACTGACGTTTGTGCCTTACGACAGTAGCTCTCCAATGAATGTTTGGAAATGTGGATCGATGGAATAATAATCAAGTTACGCCATCTGTTGTAAAACCGCACGAACTTATTCATAGTCCTATTATATAAACTTGTTTGTATGCTTTTGGATTACGTGTGTAAAGAAAATTATATGTAGAGAGAATGAAAAAACTCTCAAAGTTGCACGCCGCTTTATATTCTCACAATAGCCTTTTAATCTTTATTTAATATCCACTCAGGTATTTTCCGTCAAAGCCATTTGAAATTTTGAGAATTTCCACAAATTATTGTAAATGGAAAAATTTTACGTAAATGCTCCGCTATACTTCAAATCCAGAATTGCCTATCGCACTGAAAATGCATAACGAAGCGTTTAAGCATAGCAGATGAGCCTCTTGGCTACGATCACTTCAATATTCTGACCTGAAATCAAATCAAAAAACGTAATACCCACTGTGCACTGAAAATAAATTTACTAATTTCGTATTGCATTTGAAAGCAATGAAATTTGATAGTAAATGGCAAATTAATATTTTGTTTGCCGAAATTTTTCAATCTAAAGCACAATCGGAAAAAGACATTTTCGGAAGAAGGCAATTATGCTTTTGAAGGAAAAAACATTTACGTTGGTGTGACAATTTTTCGCTAGTTTTATTTAATATGTCACAAACATATTTTTAGCTGAAAGTCAACAAGAAATACTAAAATTAATAAAATACAAATGAATTGAACTTTGAGCTCAAGGCCAAGAAATTTCATTATTTCTATTATTTAATCGACCACACAGTCAAGAGTTTCTGAAAATGATTCTTAAATATTAATAAGCAAATAAAAGCCAACAACTAATTGGTTGTTTTATTGCTGACCCAGCCGAAACTTCCAAATCCAGGAAATTTACTTTGAAAAACAAAGAAAAATAAACAAAAGAGTCTGTTCGCGAAGTTCGTACCGCACTGGCGGCATCATCGGTTCTTACTTTCTTGAAAATGAGAAAGGAGCTGCCCTTGCGGTGAATAGCAAACACAATCGAGCCATGCTGAGTAAATTTTTGTTTCGAAAAACTCATCAGCTAAACATCGACGACATTTGGTTCAAAAAAGACGGCGCAACTTGTCACACAGCGCGCTTAACAATCGATATAGGTATAGCAAAATTCAAACCACCATTGACGCCACATGGCCAGATTCATTGGAAAATGTGGTCAAAAATTGGGCTGATGGAATGATCCGTGTAACTCTTAGCCGCAGTGGCCATACGGTGGATGTCATATTATATGAAAAAAATACATGCCATGAAATTATCTATCAGCTAAGAGTGAAAAAAAAGAAATTCATTCAAACCATATGTCTGTTTTGTGTTATCATTTTAAGTACTCAAGCTCTGAAAAAACACCGCGTGCATACCTTTTGTTGTTTTGTTGCAAAAACTACATCCCTTTGCAGAACATAAACCACCTAAACCACCTTAGTTGTTTTGGTAACAAAACATTTACGTTCATGGTAATGAGGGGCAAAGCTTAAGTGCCAGTTGTATCGATATCAAAATTAGTTGTTTTTCTAATAGTCACCTGTACGTCGGTTGCCATGACATCACTAATTCTGTATCATCATCCTTCGGTGCTATACATATTAAGAGTATTTTTCCGACAAAATGGCAGCTGTGCTTCAGCAGACCTGGCATTAAACTTTCGTTTGCTTAAATTGTATCAGTTTTTTATATTTTTTATGCATAATTTATTTATATGTACAATTGTGCGCGTTTTTCCAACAATTCTCATCATACTAAAATAAAACTTAAGCTGTCTATCTACTTTTGTTCCCACTCGTCGAACTCATGAAACTAACTCAACCTTATATCTGGAATTCTGCCCCCATTCTCAAGCGATGTGCAGAAATAAAGTTGGTGTATATAAAGAGAAAAAAATAATATTACGTTACAGCGGAGCTTCACTAAATTTGAGTTGGTGTAGGTGTCACTCAAAATACTCAGGAGTGAGGCTCTTAAACATTCATATACATCGAAGTCAAAATACTTTTTATAACTTTATCCTGTGCGAGTGTGGAGTAAAATTGCATACAAAATTTGAAGTGAGAAAGTAAAAGTTTCTCCAATACATTTCCTTTACATAGGAATTATGGCCAACAAAAGTTGGATGCTTGTAAAAGTATTTTCTTATTTTCATTTGTTTTCTTATTCATAGTCACAAGATTTTATGAGTTCTGTTTTATATGTATGTCTTAATTGTAATTAACTTTTAATGCTTAGTAAATGTTTGACGCCTACTAAATATGATTCTACTTCCAGCGAGATGGTGAGAAGATAAAAACAAAAAAAAGAGTCATGCATTTAAAATTGAAATTTGAAAAAAAGGCGAGCCAAAAGCATCGAGAGATTGGTAACTCCTAAAGCACCAGGCAAAAAAGCCTATTGTATGCAAAGCTCTGGAAATTAAAAGGGATAAATAGTCAAGGAGGAAAGGAGAGAAGCGACAGAGACAGAGACGGAGATAGAGATAGAGATGGAGATAGAGATAGAGATAGAAATAGAGATAGAGACAGAGATAGAGATAGAGATAGAGATAGAGAGAGAGATAGAGATAGAGACAGAGATAGAGATAGTGATAGAAATAGAGATAGAGATAGAGGTAGAGATAGAGATAGAAATAGAAATAGAGATTGAGATAGAGATAGAGATAGAGATAGAGATAGAGATAGAGATAGAGATAGAGATAGAGATAGAGATAGAGATAGAGATAGAGATAGAGATAGAGATAGTTAGTCCTGTGAGAATTTTCCAGATAACTTGGAAAATCTGAAAATATCCTACAGTGTGAAAGGACGAATATTACTCAGTCTCAGGACATCAGAATCCAAAACACACCGGGCTTGCTCTAATAAAGGAAGGCCACTCACAAAGAAACTGCTCAGTGCTATTCGTCTCCTCTAAGCAAGACTGACAAACCGAGTTCCCAATGATTTCAATAATTTCCAAATGCTGACCCCTTGGGTTGTGCCCTGTCTTAATACCGATCATCAACCGAACGTCTTTTCCACCAAGTTTTAGGAGAAAGTTCGATAGTTTTCTGTTCGGCCTTGTCACAAAACATTTTGCAGTTCTGCATAGTGTCTTAAGACTTAAATAGGATTTTGCTTAGTTCCTACTTTGTTGTTGCAATGAAGTGTTTTGGCAAAATTCATGTCCGTAAGATATTCAAAAAAAGTACCTTAAAAATTTAACTATAATTTTAAAACGTATTCATGAGAAATGCTAGTAATAGTTGTCGATCCCGATATTTCGAGGATTTTGAATGCAATTTTGTGATTTCGAGACTCGTCTCGGTTTCATAACTTCGTTAAATTTAGTAAATTCTCAAAAGCCCTTTTGATTTTACCTTAAAACTACATGCATTTTAATCCACTACATCTTGAATATTATTTCAATATTTTGTGGGTCATTTCCTTATGTTTGACATTCGTTTGAATCGAGGAAGTCGAGTGGTTTTCCTTGTCCATCACGACAAGGCACCAGCTCATGCTTCAACAGTTGCGTTGACCAAATTAATGGAAATAGAGTTCGAACTCATTTCGGATCCACCCCAACCAATAAACTGGAAGAGCGTTTGATGAAGTGTATAAGCCTAAAGGTGACTAGGTTAAACAATAAAAATAAGTCTACCCCAAATAGTTAAGTATTTTTTTTTAAATGAATAAGATCTAAGTTAGACCAGTTAAAGAAGTAAATTTTTTATTAAACTATTTGTGGAAATAGGGAGAAAATTGGGAAAATTAAATCCATTATTTTCTTGGTAGATGACTATAGTGATCGATATCTCGTAAAGCATCGACTAGACAATTTAAAGTTTATACTCGTCGTCAAGGTGACATTTCACATTAAACAACATTCCATTCAGGTATTTTTGATGTTAAAAATTAAGAAAAACTTTCTTCTAATAACGGTCGCCCCTCGGCAGGCAATGGCAAACCTTCGAGTGTATTTCTGCCATGAAAAAGCTCCTCATAAAAATATTTGCCGTTCGGAGTCGGTCCCTCCATTTGTGGAATAACATCAAGACGCACACCGCAAATAGGAGCAGTAGCTCGGCCAAACACCCAAAAAGGGTGTACGTGCCAATTATATATATAGGTAATAGGACTATGAATAAGTTCGTGCGGTTTTTTTTTCGAAATTTGAAACTTTATTGACGTAAAATGGTTACAAATTTAATATTCAAAATATTGTCCATCGCTTACTACTACTTTTTCCCATCTTTCTGGCAATTCACGGATTCCCTTTGTGAAAAATTCGGTCGGTTTTGCCGCAATCCACGAATCGATCCATTTTTTGACTTCATCGTAATTACGGAAGTGCTGGTCAGCCAGGCCATGTTGCATCGATCGGAAGAGATAGTAATCGGATGGCGCAAGGTCTGGACTATACGGCGGGTGGGGTAGGACATCCCATTTGAGCGTTTCTAAGTATGTTTTGACCACTTGTGCAACATGTGGCCGAGCATTGTCATGTTGCAAAATAACTTTGTCGTGTCTATCGGCGTATTGCGGCCGTTTTTCTCGCAGTGCTCGGCTCAAACGCATCAATTGTCGTCGGTAGACATCCCCCGCAATCGTTTCATTCGGTTTCAGTAGCTCATAATACACAACACCCAGCTGGTCCCACCAGATACACAGCATAACCTTCAGGCCATGAATATTCTGCGCCGACGTCGATGTTGAAGCATGGCCAGGGTATCCATACGTTGCCCGACGTTTTGGATTGTCGTAATGGACCCACTTTTCATCGCCAGTCACAATTCGATGCAAAAAACCTTTTCTTTTGTGCCGTTGAAGCAGTTGTTCGCATGCCATAAAACGGCGTTCAACGTCTCTTGGCTTCAATTCATACGGCACCCAATGGCCTACCTTTCGGATCATTCCCATGGCTTTTAAACGTTTGGAAATGGTTGATTGATCAACTCCCAAAGTTTTTGCAACCTCTTCTTGCGTTTGAGCCGGATCTTGATCGAGCAATTCCTCCAATTCGGTATCCATGAACTTTGGCGGCGCACCCTCGCGTTCTTCGTCTTCCAAGCCAAAATCACCACTTTTAAAGCGTGCAAACCACTTCTGGCACGTTCGCTCAGATAGAGCATGCTCACCATAAACTTCCACCAAGATACGATGACTTTCGGCTGCTTTTTTCTTCATATTAAAATAATGAAGAAGAATTCCCCGCAAAAACACATTATTTGGCACGAAATTCGACATTTTCAAGTGTGGTAAAAATATTGTTGTTTACGCTTCAAATAAAAAACTTATACTGACGTTTGTGCCTTACGACAGTAGCTCTCCAATGAATGTTTGGAAATGTGGATCGATGGAATAATAATCAAGTTACGCCATCTGTTGTAAAACCGCACGAACTTATAAATAGACCTATTATATAATGTCGAAGATGTCGATAAAATCATAGAAATATTCGAAGTTGACCGAGATGTTTGTAGTCAGAGCATCGCCTAGGAACTAGGGATCGACCATCGGAGAATTTTAAACCATTTGCACAAAGTTGGATTCAAAAAGAAGGTCGATATTTGGGTGCCACACCAACTAACACCCAAAAAAATGATGGATCGAGTTCCTATCTATGAATCCTTGACGGAACAGAGATGATGACTGGGGATGAGAAATGGGTCATATACGACAATATTGTGTGAAAACGATAGTGCTCAAAGTGTAATGAAGCAGCTCAAAGAGGGCTAAGAGTTGCTTCCGTATCGCCAAACACTAAATTCAGATCTCTACTGTAAGCAACTGGACCGCTTGAAGCTAGCGATGGACCAGAAACAGCCGGAATTGGCCAACAGAAAAGTTGCTGTGTTCCAAAAACTCCGCTAGATTGGTTGAGAAGTTTTAATGCGTCCATCATATAGTCCGGACCTAGTACCAAGTGATTGCCTCCTGCGTGATACGAAAATGGTTTCAAGAGAAGATTGTGAAAATCGATTCCTAGAGTTTTGCGCCAATAAGAATCAGGACTTCTATGAGTGAGGCATTAAGAAGCTACCTTTAAACTGGCAACAAATTATACAATAAAACTGTTTACCGAATTATATTAAAAAAAATTTTAAATTTTACGCAAAAATAATGAACTTATTTTATAACCAAATAATATAATTTTACTTTGCAACATCAACCAGCAGCAAACCGATAATTTCGAATGAGATTCTTCGAATAGGGTGGCTTTTATGCAACTAGAACTTTCAAATGCAAATACTGCTAGTTGCAACTGAATAAATAGTACCTCGTATCGAATTTCTCTTAACTTTAGCAAAACACTGCATTTATATTTATGAAAATAAGTTTTCCAAACTAGCTTTGCTAAAAGACAAAGATATTTATTGAGTAACAGCAGAAATTGTTTTCTTAGTCTTATTCTAGCACCGTTTAGCTATTTGAGTAAAATGCCATAAAAACTTTGATACATCGCAAAAGTAAACTAAAAGTGAAAAACTTTAAGTTAGATAAACAAAGCAGAAAAAGGGCCAGCATAAGAAGCTCCAATAATCGAGTCAATGTGTAAGCAAGTTTCTATTTACACACAGGTATATGAAATCCACAAACTTGAGCCAATGCTTGCCTCAAAAACATTTCTACCTTTCAGAAATCAATCAGCTCTTTGCTTTGAAGCTAATACGTGCCGGCAAAGTCAGTAAGTAACACCGTTTCTAGCCTTTCTCTGTTCACCGAAGCAAGCGTTGAGGAAGCTTTATTCAACGTATAAATGCCGCTTCTAAATTTTGTGCACTATTCGTGCGAAATAGCAATCATACTTTTATCTGCTTATTACATTTGCTGGCACCTATGGTACTTTCCACGAAATGGGAACTAAATCATGTACGACTTTTCTAGCTAAAATTATGGAACTGTTTGCCAATGGAATTCAATTGCTACAAGCACAAGCCTCGATACTTTTAGTACTTTGCTAAAATGATGCCAGTGAAAGGAGCTGAAGAGCAGCAGCAATGGCAGAAAAATCACCTTTTGATATATGCATGTATGTATGTGTGTATGCATGCGTGCACGATTATATGACTGTATTGAGAGTAAACTTTGTATCAAACAGAATTTCAATAAAATTCATATTCCACTTGCATACAACCAGTCAAAAGCTAATATTTGTAAAATTTATGCTAAAACAACAGTAAACCCAAAACGAAATCCTTTGCGTGTTGTTGAAGTTCAACAGAGGAAGCACACATAGTTGAAACTTTCTCCTTGTAACAACTTCCGTGTTGTGATATTTTTGTAACTTTGCACTGATAAAAACGAAAAACCTGCACAAATAGGAAAAGGAAATTTTGGTATGAAATACAAAATCAGTAAGCAGGAAGAGATACAAGCAACTGTTAGGTGTGAGGCAGTGATGTGAATTGCAGCAAGCAAGCAGGAAGGATATGAAAAATAAGTTTAGAGATCGGATGATAGGTTACACATAAACAAATACGTGCACACACACAGGGTCTTATTAAAGACGCAAACTGCAGGGTGCTCCACAAAGGTGTGTTGTCAGAGCTTTTTCAAGTTGAAAGTGAAGTGCGTAATATCCCGAATTTTTGTTCTTCTGATTATCGAACATATCATGGACCCTACTTTTTCTGTTTGAGATGGACATGGCATTCAATGGAAGCTGGACAACACGTCGCTGAGATACCTGACTTAAGCCGATGGCATTTGCTTACTTTCTGATTCTTAAGGCTTTCTGATCTTAAGGCTATGAAAACGACCCTGCAACAACAACTTCCTTCAATTTGACTAAAGATCAATGTAGCTTAAACTACAACCCCGCATCTCAACAGTACCACTTCGGAGTCATGGTGACGGGCAGCAGTGCGAGTTTTGCTAGCGTGGGAGCATTGTCGATGCTGGTGGAGAAGGCTCTGATATAGATGTTGAGTAAAGACTATGTAAAACGAATTCTGTATTTGCTATTCTTACGCCTCTATTGCAAAAGAACAACATAAGCAATAGTGCCAAGCTAATGATCTTCAATGCGTACTTGGAAAGTTACAGCGGCATTCAAAACATGCCTCCAAACCTTCACCAACCGCTGGCTACGACGCATAGTACGAATCTTCTGGCCTCGAAAAATAAGCAAATACGAATTGCTTAGGGTAACTAATCAGGTAAAGATTGCCTGCGAAGTGCGAAGAAGAAAATAGTAATAGATTAGTCACACACTTCGAAAGAATGACAACAACGTGACCAAACATGCATTACAGGGGAACCCGTTCTATCAAGTATGCAAGGCGTGCAGTTGGAAGTCGTCGTATAATCTGCGAAGATCATGGTAACTCGCGGCTTATCATGCAGCGAAATGAGGGTCATAGTGAAAATCGTATCCAATGGCGTTCTGTAGTAGTTGACGCCGTATGCACCACTAGGAGTTAGAGAAAAACCTATGTATACATACAGAAGCTGGTGAGCTAAACTCTACTGTAGTGGCACCCTCCGATATGGGCACACTCACTGAAAATGAATACCAGGATGCAGCCAAGTATTAAACTTAAGAGTGCAATACCATTTTCAACGCTGCAGACGATATGAGGGTTTGCTTCCATTCGATTGTCTGATGTATGAGCCAAACAGTCTGGGCAATAAGAAGGCGGGTAGATGAAGGCAGCGCGAAAATCAAAAGAAAATAACATTTACTTCCAGCAGGATGAAGTAAATTCCCCCCTAACGCAATTCCTAAGTAAACATTGGAACTACAAAAGTTAGCCTCACCAGTTTGGAGACTATGACAATACATCTACCCAGCATGCAACGTACAGAGGAACCTAAAGTTTGCGTTATTCGAATGTCAAAGTTTTGAAATTGAGTGGGTCCGATTAAATTCAGCGGCTAGAAAAGATCTGAAGCCAGATAGCTTTGTGACTGAGATGATAAAGTCCCAACCGATATGGGATGCAGTATGTGACGCAGTTATAAACGTACAACGAAGGTACGTGCGACGGTACGAGTCTATGAAACGAATGAAAACTGAACTCGGTGAGAGCGATATGCGAGCAACAGCGGCGACTAAATCGCTTTTCCTCCCGCGAAGAAATGCTTGACGGCTGTGCCGATGATCAAGGAGGGCCGAACAGGCGAATCCTGATTTCGCTTAATGGCTTGCTATCCCAACGTTATAACAATCACACAAAAAAAAAAAACAGCAGGCTTGTGGTGGAGGGAACGAAAACTTTATAAGGTGTTGCGATCAATCACAACACGGCAATCCTAGTCTTGTTTATGTGGAAAAGAAAACTAGAGGGTCACAACATTCCAGTGATTAGAGAAGTAAGCCTAAGTGCTTCCGCGGTAGTGAAATATCAAATTGAAATATCTGATGTTAACTTTGGATATCAAATTGGCTTGGAAAATTCGAACTCAAATTCAATCTATACGGAATCGAGTGCTGTAAGTTTCCGGACTGTACCTTAGAACTTTTAGCAAGACAAGAGTTTCGCCGACTAAGTTGTTCTGGTCATACATCGCGACGTCTTCTTTTGTAGTTAATGGGACTACAAAGGACTGCCTATGGGCGCTATGAGTACAACATTTGGATTGCCTATTAATGCAAAACTTTGTTAGATTCCCTATATTTGGACTTACAGATTCAAGAGGAGGCAACATAAATTATTTGGCGACTGCATTTTAATGGATTGCCCCAGGATAAACGGAGATGCAGACTTAGGAAGTTATTAAGACAGTTAATTTCCAATAACAAACCGATAATGTCTCTTGGAAGAAAGTACGTCGTTAGCTTTATTACAAGCGATCAATGGAGATCGCTTAAAACTTTCCTTACTCAAGGGCTTCAAGACAGAATATTGCATTGGAGTTAGATCGCATTTGAACAATAATTTTAGAAGCTTTATTGCGCTCATTCAGTTGGTCTTTGCAATACTTTAAGTAGCAGATTTGATAATTGGGGAAAGGTAGTGGGGACTTAAAGTCAGGATCTGCAGTAATAGCCAAGCCGCTCAACAGGCTTTAAAAATGAATCGCACCTTTTCAAAAATTGTTCAAGAACGTAAGTTGAGACTGAACTTGTTTGTAAGGCGGAGGAATCGCTGTGATGTTCAAAGCAACGAACTCGCAGCTGAACTGGCAAAGTACGGTTCCGTGGAGCTCCCAAATGGCCTGGAGACAATTGTTTCAAGGGCCGGTATTTCAAGGGCCGGTATTGATTTTGAATAAAATACATTTTTTTTAGAAATTATTGTCATTTCTCTTTATTATGATAATATTGGTATAGCTCAATTACGTATGGAACAAAATATCGCCAATAGCCGCCGCGGCCTCGGCGGCACACCTTCATCCGACGGCCCAAATTTTCGATGACGCTGAGGCATAATTGAGGTTCCATGCCGTTAATATGCCGAATTATCTCATCCTTTAGCTCTTGAATTGTTGTTGGCTTATCGACATATACCTTTTCTTTCAAATAACCCCAAAGAAAGAAGTCCAACGGTGTCGTTGGCGTTTAGGTGTGGTTCACATTCAACATCGGCCCTTGAAATTTAACCACCTTTTATAACCAAATGTAGCCGAAACAATCAGACAAATCAAGGCACTCATTAATATACTCCATGGGCACCGTTGATGTAGCACTGACACCTGCAAACCAACCAAGTGTTTCCTGAAAAGCCATCACAAGGTGGTAGCAAAATTCCTTCACAGTCAGATGAAGAATGAGTAACGAGCCCTGGTTGGGCTCTTTGTGAGACCCAATACATGGCAATGATATCTGGTTACCATAGGCATAGTAATGCCTAACAATCCAGTGTGTACATCTTGTTTCGAGTATGAGGATAGAATGGAGCATTTCGCAGCTCTCCGGCTTTCCTTCAGAGTTGGATGATTTATTTTTAGGTCGGATGTATTGAGACTGGACGGCCTTTACTTTTTTCCCTTCAAAATACTGCTAATATTCATGAAGAAATCAAAAAAGTTTAATGGTGAGTAATGAATCGCCATACTTTTTGCCCTTCTCTACCCTTTTAAGTCTTTCTTCCTGGAACTAAGTGCAATGGGTTCCACTGCCCAATTGCTTGAAAAAAGTTTTGGCCATCCACAATACTATTCCATGACTAAATGGAACGAAGCACTGAAAATAGAAACGCATAGAGATCATAAAAAAAAAGAAGCTCGGTATTTGAGAAACACAGAAGAGCTCACACCTACAGCTTTTTAAAGTTGAATTTTATGGACTGAATAATTTTAAGCTTTTGGATTTATCTTCAGATATTTTAGTTGATTTCTTTATATTTTCATTTTTAGTTGATTCAAAAGAATTATAAAAATTGTTCATATTTCCCAAATATTTTTTAAAGGCTAAAAAATGTTTACATCTTAAGAAAAGACTTTTCCCGTTACTGTACGTATATAAGCTGAGAGTCTGAAGTGGTTGAGGTGGTCAATATAGCTGAATGGGGTGATGCGTAATAGTTAACATGGCAACCAGTCAGCTAAAATTGATTAAAACAAAGCAAAAGCATTTCAAAGCAAAGTAAACTCAAAGGATTTTGTTTTTGTGATTTGAAATTTAAATCCCTAAAAGGGAAGAAAAAATTCAAAAGCTTGTATATTCTGGAAATAGGATTAATAACAGAAATAATATTCAACCTAGCCATCACCACACATGTGCTTCCCACCCAGAATATTAAATACGTTAAAGCGCAGAGTTGTATGCTACAAAATAAAAATATATACTCAACTAGCAAAAAACTAGGTTACTAACTTAGGCATTATCTACAGTTGTGTGTGTATGCTCTTGTGTATATGAGTATATGCACATATATGTACTTATACATATGCAATGATTTTTTTCTTATGCAACAACATAACTACATAGCACAATTTTTCCACCGGCTCTATTCGAGCTTTTTTCTTTTTCGTTTTGTGGTATGTTGCGCTTAGTTGCATTTTTGTGGCATTTCTCTAGGGTGGTATTATGGAAGTGCGTGAATTTTCGCTGCCAAAGAAAAGCATAAGCAGCTCATAAACCAAAATGCAGGCCAGCAGGGCTCTAAAACCAAACTTTGGCTAAGCCAAGCCAAGGTAATGGGTATGGAAAGAGAGATAGCTGAGAGATACTCATGGCTGGCTACGGCACATTTATGATACTTATTAGCACATTGGGAGTAGCAATAAAGGCGGAAAGTGGCTTTTGAAGTGGCAGTAGAAAAAAAAAACTGGAAAAAAAACGAAAAAATAGAGCAAAGTAAAATGAGTTAAATGGATGGGTAGATGGCTAGAAATGTAAAATAATAAAAAAAAGACAACAGAGGAAGGCATAAAAAGGATAAAAATAAAAGAAATTAAAACGGATGGCTACGGTTGGATTCAAAAACTTAAGCTGACGTTGATGCAGTTGAAACAATTTGACGCGCGAAAGCAGTGAGTAGATAACACACTCGCATAAGCCACAACAGAGTCAGCTGCGATCTCTTTTATGCCGGATTGCTATAGGAGAGTGTGTAATTAAATTCATAAGGATTAATTTGCGCATTTACTTGCGTCTAGAAAAAACAATCAAATACTGAGGCAATGGGAATGTTGGGAAGTTGTGTGTTTGGGTGGTTTGCACAAGCGGCAATTGGCTCATTATAAGATGCGAGTAGGTGCACGAAGAAAAAAAAAGAAAAGAGAGCGGTAGGAGCTGTTAAAGTAAAAATAAAATTTATTGCGAGAAGTTGCTAGCCCGTATATAATGACACATGAGTTGGTGTGGGACTAGCATGCGGAAGTACAGAGGTTCGAACACCGAGTAGGAAACACTAATTAATTGAAACAGTTTTTTTAAAGCAGTGGCCGTCAAAGGTAAACCTCCGCAATTTCGAAACTGTCCTAGTTTCTGAACCCTTTGAATGCATCATTAATCTTTAAATTTTCATGGCAAACTACTTTGCGTTCAAATGCATCTACTACTGTGGCCAAAAAGTAAGGTGAATTTATTTGTCACACTTCGCGGGATTAAAATTTCGTCTAGTTATTTTTTTCATGAGTTGGCAGCACTGTTAATAATATCTGGGCCAACTTTCATGTGAATGTCATTATCAGTAATATATTTACGCTTGTGTTTACCAAACGACCAAGAGTGCATTTTGCGATTTTTACAATGTCTGATTTGATTGAGCAGAGAAGTGCCATCAAATTTTGTTTGCGGAATGAAATTTCGGCTGCGGAAACGTTTAGCATGTTGCCGAAGGCATTTGGTGATTCGACCATGTCGCAGAAAAATGTTTATAAGTGGTACAAAGGCTTCAAAGAGGGTCGAGAACGTGTTGATGACTTGGAGCGCTCCGGCCGACCATCGACGCCAACAGATGACCAACACGTCAATAAAGTGAAGGAGTTAGTGCTCAAAAATCGTCGGTTGACTGTTAAAGACCTTACTGATATGATCGGAATATCAGAAGGATCTGTGAAAACCATTTTTAAAGACCATTTGGGCCTACGAAAAGTCAAATCTCGTTTGGTACCGAAAACTCTCAATTTCTTGGAAAAAAGTCGTCGCGTTGATGTGTGTGAAACAATGCTTTCAGACTATCAGGACAAGCTCAAATGCATCATTACGGGAGATGAGACTTGGATTTATGCTTACGACCCTGAAACAACTGACCAATTAAGCGAATATCGTGCTAAAGGCGAGGCCCGACCGAAAAGAGCACGTCAAAGTCGTTCAAAAATAAAGGTCATGATAAAAGTTTTTTTCGATTTTCGTGGTGTGGTGCACTATGAATTCCTTCCACCTGGTTAAACTGTTAATAAGGAATATTTTTTGAGCGGTATGCGTCGTTTACGTGAAGCAATTCGTCTAAAAAGACCAGAATTATGGGTCAACAACTCTTGGTTTTTGCATCACGATAATGCACCGTCTCACACTGCACTCATTCTTCGTGACCATTTCGCCAAAAATGCCACGCAACCACCGTATTCGCCTGATTTAGCTCCGTGTGACTTCTGGCTATTCCCAAAACTCAAGAGACCACTCCGGGGAACTCGTTTCGAGTCGATTGAGGAGCTAAAAGCTGAATCGAGGAAGGTGTTGATGGCTATACCGGAAATGGACTATTTGGCATGTTTAGGGGATTGGAAAAATAGTTGGCATAAGTGTATTTCATCGAGAGGGGATTATTTTGAAGGGGATGAAATTGATTTACAAGAATAAATAAAGATTTTTCATTTTACAACCAAATTCACCTTACTTTTTGCCCACAGTAGTAATTTACCCTTTACTTCCTTAAAGCTTTTGACACGATTTCCCACAAAATCGCGGTTGCTAAAGTGGCCAATTTTAGTTTTCGTTCTATCTTCTTGACATGAATTAAATCTTATTTGGACAAGAGGAGTTCTAATGTAGTTATTCATAGTAGTTCAGCAACCATTTACTGCCTCTTCTGGTGTTTCCCAGGGTAGCATCTAAGGACCACTATTTTTTCCCCCCTTCATAAACGACATTTCCTCATGTTTCTCTTCAACGAGATACCTTCTTTGCGCTGATGACCTCAAATTTACTCTGAGGTTAGTTGCTTGTTAATGATTCAGTTGTTTTACAGTCAGAACACAATGAGCTTTATCACTGGTGTGTAATGAATCGCTCCGAGCACGAAACACAAATTGGTACAAAAACTGTTTCTAATAGAGATTTTCAGACGAACCGCCAACTGGATTTTTGTCATAAAAAAGCATCTCCTAAATAATATCTGCCATTAGAAGATGGCGTAAAACTGTAGGAAAAAATCATTTGTAAAAAAAAAAAATCTAAACGTATATGCCAAATAGGAGGAGAAGCTCGAGTAAAAACCCAAAAGGGGTGGAAGCGCCAATTATATTTATATTTCTATACATTACTCACATTGGATATATGATTTGTTCTACAGTTCTATTAAAAAAATAACGGACAATGTTTTTGTGACACATTTTAACCCTCTAATGCCCCAATACTCGTGAAAACTTTGAATGTTCTGAAAGAAGTATTCCAAGTACTCCAAATATTGGGTATGGGAATAAGTTACCGTCCCCTCTAGCCAAAGTTACAAATTAATTAAATAATACGAATTAATTAAATTATGAATTAATTAAATTACGAATTACTTAAACAATTATGTAACACAGGATATTACGTGAAGTATGTCCTATTGGAAGCCACCCCACCTTTCAGGCAGCACCATCTTTTAAGTTCGAGTTCTTTTGATTTAATCTATTCATTGAGTCAGTTTGCGATGCTGTCGTAAGAAGTGAACCGCTCTCCTATAAGGGCTTGCTGCATTGCTCGGAACAGATAGTAATCCGAACGTGCAGTGTCTGCGGAATACGGCGGGTGGGGCAATATTTCTGTACTGATTTAGCAACGTATGGCCTGGCATTGTCATGCAGCAAAAATCAGTTTGTCATTTCTACCGTCCCATTCTGGCCACTTTTCTTTGAGAGTTCGATTTAAACGCTTTAGCTGCAGTCGGTAACGATCGCCACTGACGGTTTCAGATGGTTCAGAAGGAGTTCATAATAAATTACACCCTTCTGAGTCCACCAGATGCACACCATAAGCTTTGAAGCATGAATATTTTTTTTCGCTGTCGATGGACTTGGTTCACCTGTCAGGCTCGTAGTAGATCAATTTTTCATCGCCAGTGACGATGCGATGCAGAAAACCTTTTCTTTTCTGCGGTTCAAGAAGCATCTCACAGGTCAGCAAACGTCTCTCGATATTTCTCTCCTTCAATTGATGTGGCACCCAGTTATCAGTTAACAACCAACTCTTTAAACATACATCAAGGGTTCTTCATCCAATAATTGTTGTAGTTGAGTATCTGCGAATTTTTTCGGTGCCCCTTCGCGTTCTTTATCACTCACGCCAAATTACCAATTTGGAAGCGTCGAAACCACTCTTTACACATTGTATTTGGTGGAGCGTGATTAGCGTAAATATTGATCAGTATACGACACGTTCAGCTGCACTTTTCTTCAAAAAGTAATAACGAAGCATGACTTCCTGCAAATGCTGTTTTTTCGGGACGAACGTAGACCTTTTTGACGTCAGTTAAAAAGGGATCTTTACGCTTCAAGCGAATGTCAACTACTGCGATTGAGAACTCACATATACACCTTCGAATAACCAGTGTATTACTAGAGCGAACACAAAAATAGTATCAGCAGCGACGCCTCTTTTACGAGGGCGGAAACTTATTCCCATATCAATAAAAGCAAACATCTTCGCAAGACTTAACACGTTGAGAAAAGCACAGTTGATGATCATAAATTTGAAATTGTGAATCAAATTAAGTATCTAGGACTGCTTCTCCGTAGAACGAAGAATATAACGATTGCTATCCAAAACCGAATGCAGACTGCATTAGAGCATATTTTCCCCACCTTAAACTGTTAGAAAGCAAGCTCTTGAGTAGAAGGACGCAAATCAAAATATGTAAAACACTGATTCGACCACTGTCACATACGGATGTGAAACGTGGACGCTAAAAGAAGGCACAATTATAAAATTAGGTATATTGGAAAGAACAATACTGAGGAATTCTTCTGAAACTGGGTTCAATACAAAAAAAAAAAAATCGTTTCTATCACATCGGATATAACAACGAGCTAGAGGAACTCCTAAAATGCAAAAATCTCACGCGGTTTGTTAAATCGCAGCGCATTCGATGACTGGCAGAATGCTAGATGAAAGTATGCCCCGTAAAGTTTTGATTGAATGCATTTTTGGTGAAAAACGAAGAGAGCGTCTGCGGAAAAGGCGATGTTGAGGACGATCCAAGAAGTACAGGAGGGGATCAGAGAAGCATGCAAATCACTAAAATTCTACATGGAAGTTGGTGCAAGAGTAGCTATCTTCTCAGACAATCAAACAGCTATAAAGGCTTTATACTCCAACTCCATTTCATCAAAACTAGTCTTACAGTGTAGAGAGGAGCTGGAAACGCTTAGTCATTGGCTTGAAATCACCTTGATATGGGTTCCCGGTCACAGGAACATACGGGATAATGAGATAGCGGATGAGCTAGCAAGAAAAGGTTCGACACTAGACTTAACAGAGGCGGTGGCAGTCCCCACCCCACTGAACACAATAAAGGCATCTATTGCTTCACACTATCATGCTTTAGCCGAAAGAAGATGGAAGCAACTTACTACATGTATTACAACACATAACTTCAAACCGCTTTGGCCTTGAACAACACATAACCGTCATACAAAATCCAAAGGACAAATTATCTGTTAGAATGTTCTCGGTCAAACATCTCACGCATCACTGCAACCCTTACAGGCCACTGGAAAGTAGGGATCATGCAGTAAGACTCAACCTACCCTTCAATCCTATCTGCAGAAGCTGTCAAGCGGAAGGAGCGAAGGAAAGTCTTTTCCACTACTTATGTGAATGTCAAGGGCTAGCTAGAGCACGACTCCGCTCCTTTGGTAAGCCTTTCTTGCAAGAAATTAATGAGATCTCAGGTATCGAGATAAAGAATTTGCTGCTATACTTGGACCTCACTAAATGGATCTGACTTAGGACAACAAAAAAAAAAAACATCTTAATACGAGGACGGTGGTAGTAAAACGGTGCTGGTCACTAATTAAGGCCAATTAAAAGGACAACAAAATCGATTTTTTTTTTTTTCCTGAAATCAATAGCTTAGGTATTCAAGAACATGAGACACAAATTTTCAAAGTTAAATTCCAAGTATTTGCAGAGCTACAGAGCCGAGCGTAGTGCGGCGTCGAGCAACCGTGCGCTTATTGTTGTAGTGCTCCGCCCATTGACCATTGACTTTGAAGCGCGTTTTCTCGGCTTTTCATTTTCACGATTTTACCTAATTTATGTACACGATTGCAAAAAAATTAAACGAGCTATCCATTTCATTCAAATGCGTTATCTTCAGTATTGTTTTCTCTTCTATGTGAACTAAAAAAAACACTTTATATTGTTGGAGATTGTACAAATTGTTTTTTTTAGTTCAAATATATATTAAACTATCCCCAAAACTTCATTTGGCTAATTGTTTTTTTTCTCATTCTACAACGCTTCGCGAAAACTACTGAATTTAGGACATCTAATTGGCCCGCCGGCCTTAAGATTATTTCAGGGGAAATACTTAACCACTTCAACAACAACAGTAGGGACCAACTACCGTAATATGGCTACAGACCGAGATTCTCCGTGCAAAATTGTGGAGGAAACAAAGGCTCACACCGAGCTGTGGTGTTGTGCAGGATGATGATGATGATGAACTTCCCAATAGATGAGTCGCTTTAGTCTCTTTTCGGAGAAATAGCTAAAAATATTAATAAAATTGGAATATAGCGGATTAAATTTACCAAAAAAATATTTGCTATAAAACTCTACTGTAAGTCTAGCTAAAAAATCTAGGTTGATTTGAAGATTAATCAAAAGATTACCTCGTGTTTTGCAGATTTTTTTAAGCTTACTTCTTATTACACTCAAACCTATATATTGTATAAATAAATTTTCTGTAAAATTCTGCTCAAAAATATTTGGATAACTTGATGTTTTTTAGTTTTTTTTTTAGTAAACTTTATTCTGTATTCTGTCTATACTTTAATATAGAAGACATTCTATAAATATTTAATTACAATTAAAAGTGACTTTGTTTGTGAATCACACTTGGCATGAACTCGCTCTGTAGTATTGAAAATTATTTGGCTTAGTTGAATCATCTTTGGGCGAGCGTTTGATTTAGAATTTTGAAGTCTTTCACGAATTCCTTTGAATTCGTTTCACGAGGCCGTCTTCTATGATTTTTCTGTCCAAGTTTTCAATTTTTTTGAGTCCACTTTGCAAATCCATGCGTTCTAGACAGCGATCCTCTCTCAAGAGAGCTGGTTGTGGTGGCACTTCGAAAATTCACATTTATTACAGTTTTCATACCTCGGTAGTCCCTTTCTCATACCCGATATGCTAATTGTTCCGAGAGAAATATTATACGGCGGACTCATTGAATTCTACTTTTTCACTTATTTTCCGGAAAGTACATTTTCTTCGTAATCAAAATTTTGTTCGATTCACTTTTCATAATTTTCTTAAATTCTTTAAGATAAGGAACTATTTGCATTTGGTGAAGTTTGGAGGTGTGCCGCCGAAGCCGTGGTGGCAATTTGGCCAATATTTTCTTCCATGCGTAATTCAGCCGTATCAGTATTATCATAATAAAGAAAAATGGCAATAATTTTCTAAAAAAAATTGTATTTTATTCAAAATCAACACCGGCCCTTAAAACTTAACCACCCTTTTTCTGTAACTTTTTGTAGGTTTTTACAGAGCAAACAAACCGCAAGAAATAAGTCGAAACCTAGAAATGGCGACTGTAACTTACAGCAGAGAATTTCTTGACAAATTTTGAAAATTTTTTTGCTTCTCCCTTAAATCTAGTAATTGGTCTAAGAAAAGATAAGTTATACACACAAAAACCACATAAAACTAAACTAAAAAAATCCAAAAATTTGAAAAAAATGTAGTACTTTTTATTTAGAATTTCCTGAAAAATTTCAGGTATGCAGTTTTGTAGGCCGTTCAATTTTAATAAAGTGTAAGTTTGAAGTGGCTCAAAAATGGCGTTGATTTTTGACAATTTTTTGCTTACGATGTTGGGTGTTCTCTTCTATATATAAAAAACATTTCGTTCCTTCGTTATACGAACTATAACTGTGCTATACTATACTGTATGTTCAGGCACTGTATATTCAAAACAAGTTATTACGAAAACTTATGAAAATTGGAGAAAAAGTAGTTCAAATGTGCGTCACTAGAAATGAGCACCATCTTCTCGGTATTTTTTAAAGTAATTGACCCAATAAATTGAATTATAGGAAAGAATTTGAATTTGATGCATTTGTCAATAAGTGATTCATAGTTCTCATGCGATAAGTATAGACGGAACACCCTCTTTATAAGCACGTATATGGTACTACTATACCAGAAATTTGTGATACTCGTCAAGATTTTCTCTGCAGGGTAGTCATCGCCCGTATGTGTCCGTCCTCTCTTTTGAATATGTGTTTGTTGTAGACGAGGTATGAATTGTTTTAATTAAAGGCGTTAAAAAGAAAAATTATCGAGGCGGAAACTTGTTGATTCGGTTGCAAAGAAGTGCCAAAAAATTAAGAGCAAATTGAAAAGAAAAAAAAATTATAAAATGAAAATTCGCTTAACTCTAATTGTGAACAGCAGTGAAGGAGCGACTTTAATGTGGTGGCAATTAAGTTGCCATAACTGTACGGATAGAAGTTTCAAACGCTCGTCAGGGCTCATAAAATTTGTTGGCGTTAATGTGACAAGCGAAAATTCATAATGAATTTCTTTGTTCCCATTTGCAAGAGAAGCGTGCGAGCACCAATGTATGAATGGGAGTAACATGAAAACTCGCAAATTCATTTGAATTTATTGTACGAGGCACGAAAAAGAGTTCGTAATTGAAATTGAGCAGGATGCATAATGAGAAAAGTGGCAGAGGAAAACAAAGGAGTTACTAATTGCTTTGTTTTAAAGTGAAATTATTTTTTTTTTCAATTATGTGTGGTATACGTTTATTTGCATAATTTAAGAGCCCATAGCAAACTTGTGTGTAAATGAAACACAAAAAAATGTTATGCGACAAAAAAGAAAAATATATTGTAAAATGAACCGCAGCATGCAAAACGCTAATAAAGGTGCAGGAATACAGCAAAAAGTTGCACATTTATTGAAGCACAATTTTCTTTGTATTACAGGTAGATTTTATGAGTAATATTAGTTGAAATAAAAAGCTCGTGAAGAAAACGTTTATTCGCTTTATTTTGACGATGAAACAAATATAAAGTCACTCACAGCATATTTGATACAGCTACGACTTTTTTGTAAAGTGTTATATATTTTATTTATTTTATATTTTATTTATTTTATTTATATTTATACAATATTTTGCGAAAATGTAAAACACAGTACATCTTATATATTTTACTTTATCGCATTTCTCAAAATGAAATACACAAAACTGTACACTAACTTCATTGTAATGCAAAAAAGCACACACACACGGAGAATTTTCGCTGCGGCTTAAAATAAACAGTTAAAAAAGATCACAAATTTATTTCTGATTTTTCAAATTTTAAGTTATTTAGTCCTTTGTTGGGTACTTTTTATTATCAGTTACAGCTTGCAGTCTACGTGGCATGGAGTCAGCTAATTTTTTGCGTATTCTGGACTAATTTGGTACCTCTCTTCAAGTATCGTCTTTTTAAGATCACTTTTATTATGTATATCATTTTTACTTTTATTTTTCCTTATACAACAATTTACAAAAAAGTCGTATCTGTATCAAATAAGGTGTGAGTGTAATTATATTTATTCTCATGCATAATTATATTATTCTCCACACAGTTTTCTGGTAGGTAGGTAAGTGAAATGGTTGAAGTGCCAGTCTGGCGCTCCTCAAGTAGCACTGAAGCGCCGTTTTGATACCATTATGAGACCTCCAACAGGCAGGTATCTACAGCCAGCCAGAGCTGTTGATATAATAAAGAAGATTGACGGGATTTAGGTTGACGCACTGCTGCAGACTGTCAAAGAAAGAAGCACCCATTGAAATTAGTCCTCTGGTTGCCAAACCCGGACATTTACAGAGAAAGTGCTCAACAGCCTGTTTCTCCGAAAGGTCCTCACAGCTTCTGTTATGGGGGTTAAATAGTTTTCTGACTAACCACCAATTTCTGAGCATTGACTGAAATGCTACCGTGTCGATCTAACTCGTTGAATTCGCTAATTTTATCGACATTTTCGGCGATTGGCCTATCAGAATACAATCGTTGGAGTTATAGCTATGCTGTTGCATGCGATCCTATATTGGGTATATAAATAGAAAAATTGTTTTTGACTGCCTACACCGATTCTTTACCTTGATCGTAGTGGTGCTGAGAAATATGTTGAATATGCACACATTTTTTTTGTTCTTACTTTGTTAAGCTCCAATGCACAGCTAACTACACGAAACTGCGAAATAACCTATTTTGAAGCACAAAATCACCTTTAAATAGCTGTATAGTATGACCTGATGCAAGGCATAATAAATAGGTATTGTACAAACATGGCTCTAGACATGCCAAAGTATCAAAGCGTTATCGCTTTCTATAAATGATTAGGATTTTATAGGGATGAGAACAACATGATTTTGAAGTGTGAAATATTTGTGATATGGGTAATGATAATTTTTTGCTAAAAACTAACTGTAAATAAAAAATAAGTATAAATATCATAGTGTTTTTTTGTCGTTACTAATTTGGCGTATTCACTTTTTGCATCTTCTATGTGTTCTTAAAAAATGTGTTCGGTTAAGTAAGAGAAAAAACTTTAAATTATCCAATGAGTGCGGTAGTTTATGCATTAAAAAGGTTTAATGAAACCTTGTCTCAAACCTGTGAAAAAAAAAAAAATGTCTTTGTGTTGGAGCCAAAGGCCAAAGCAGTGAATTAGATCACTTGCGAAAAACGACCTGCCTTTCACTTCGAGATGCTGCAAAACAGACCCAAATATCCGAAAGATACGCCCAAGAAGTGTGCAAAAATGAAGGCTAACGAAAAATAGTGTAGCGCCCAATCGAAATAATACACCAAATAAGAGCGATAGATAAAACACGTGCGCGGAAATTATGCTATCAAAACGGAAGCCATATATTATATATGGATGTGTGGTTGTGGACTATGAAACAGACGTCGAAGCAGCCTTTAACCAGATCCAGGGCCCTAATTTTAATTCCGCAGTTATTTTAAGTTAAGATTCTTGAAGAAGTACCTTAAAAATATTTGGTTTGGCAAGCCATCTGTCAGTGTGGTATGAAAAGCGAAACCTTCATTATCACAGGTACTATAAATCAAGAAATTCATATGAAAGAGTGTTTGCAAAAACGTTTGCTTTCATTCGTAAAGGCTCAGTCCTGTTCTGGCCTTGCCATGAACTGGTATGAAAACAACGAGGTAAATATTGTTCAGAAGGACCACAATGCAAAAAACTGTCCACAATTGCGACCTGTTGGAAAATATTAGGGCAAATGCTAAATGAGAGTTCCTAAAACTGAAAAAGAAATTAAAAATTAGCAGCAGTTAAAATGAATTGGCAGAGAGTAGCAGATACCGTCACGAAAACTGATCGCTTAATGAGAGGAGTCATATATAAATTGGGCCATTGTATTTATAGCAACTGTAATTGCTATGAGTTTTCCGGTTAATATTGTATGCTTAATAAAGCAGAAAATAAAGTAAAATTTGTTTTGTTTAAATGTTATAACGATTTTCGCGCAACCAATATTTTTCGTGTCCATTCTTTAATATCTATATTTAAATCGACTTTTTGGACCAAAAATAGCAAATACTTCAAATCTTTATAGAAACAAAAATTACCTCAATTGATTAAGTATGAAAATTAGTTTTACATTCTGTCAAAGAAGTACCGGGAATTGTTCCATAAAAAGCAAAATAATTGATTTATCATCAAAATTTATTTTGTCACCTTCAAAATAGGCTCCATTCGAAACAATACCCATATGTCAATGATTAGTCCAGTCCCCTTTTGAACGCAATTGAAGAAATCTTCTTGAGCTCCTTCAGCGAATTCTCCTTAAATGTTGGGAAACAGAAAAGTGACAGAGGGCTAAATCCGGTGAATACGGTGTTTGTACGATGATATTTGTTGAGTTTTTGGTCAAAAAAGTGTTCACAATATGAGACTTGTGAGACGGTGCGTTATCATAGTGCAAGAGCCATGAGTTTTCTTCAAATTAGGACGTTTCTTACGCACATGCTCTCTGAAACGTCGCATATCTTCGTAGAATCATTTGGAACGAATTCCGAGTCCACAACACCATGATAATCAAAGAAAACGTGTAGCATGACTTTCACTTTTGACCGACTTTGAAATGGTGTTTTGGGTCTCCTCTCATGTCGATATCGCCATTCAGCCGTCTGTTGACTAACTCATTTCAAACTCATATACCCACGTCTCATCACCTCATTCGATGCGCTGGATAAACGAACGGTCCGAATTCACTTGCTCAAGCTTGTCTTCAGCCACGTTCTTCTGATGAGTTTTTTGAAAGAAATTCAACTCTCTTAGAACGAGTCGAGCCACCACGGGTTGATTGATTCGTGAGATACGCTAAGGTCACAATCTACCTCCCTCAAACTTAGATGATGGTTTTCCAGCAATATTTCCTTGACTTTGCCGACGTTTTCATCCGCTGAAGACGTTGATGGGCGACCAGATCGGGGACCCGTGTTTTTGATAAAGCACACTCGTCAATAGGCTTTCGGCAACGTTTCCAACGATTCAGTAATCCCTTTCAAAACACCAAATTTAAGACAAATTCTTCGTTCGATATTTTTATCCATAGTGAAAACCGCAGGGCACACCTGCGATTGACTGATATAATTAAATGCCAAAATCAAGCTAATTGACAGGTCACACTCAAACTGTACTGCACTATAGAGGACAATTGTACCAACATTCCAGCAAAAACAATTTAGACATACGCGTACCGCCACTTTTTAAATGAACAACTCCTGATATTATTTTGACAGAATGTATGATTTCTTAACACTTTTTAGCCTGTAGACAAGCGCCTTTCGTAAGTTTAAGCAATTTATGTGGAAAATAACCTTGTTGGATAGACTAGTTGGCAAATACAGGGTGGCTGATGAAAGCCGCTACCAAAAAAAATTGAATAACTCTTTTTCTTTTTAAGTTATCTGTTCCATTTTTGTTTTAATTTGCAGATTGATATTTAAAATTTATTAAAATGGATAACTGGGACACGCAAACAAGAATTTGGATAGTCCGCCGCTATCACGCACTGGAGTCCGTAGTTTTGGTACAGAGAGAGTACAGGCGGATGTTTGGCGGCGATCCCCCGAGCAGATGGACCATAATGAGACTGGTGAATAATTTTGCTGAGCAAGGAACAGTCGCAAGAAAGCCTTATCATCGAAACCCACCAGTTCGGACGGAGGAAACGATCGCTGCTGTAGCTGCAGCTATACAAAGCAATCCAAGGGTTTCAACAAGAAGCTTATCTGCTCAACTTGGTGTCAGCCGACAGTCTTTGCAAACAATAATGCACAAAGATTTAGACTTATTTCCCTACAAGATTCAAATGCTTAACAAATTGAATGCAGCAGACTTGCCGATTCGCTTGGAATTTTGCCAGAAGATCCTGCAAATGGTGGAAGAAGACCAAAACATGTTAAACTGCCTTTTCGTGTCTGATGAGGCCCATTTCGATTTAAACGGCAATGTGAACAAACAAAATTGTCGAATATGGAGTACTTCTAACCCACAGATACTCCACGAGACGGAATTGCATCCTCTTCGCGTGACAGTGTGGTGTGCGGTTTCTTCACGCTGTATTGTCGGGCCTTATTTTTTTGAAGAAAATGGTCACACCTTTACGGTTACTGGAGACCGTTATTTGAAAATGCTGAAAGAATTTTTCTATCCAGAACTACGCCAAAAGAGAATTCCTTTCAACTCTGTGTGGTTTCAACAAGATGGGGCAACGTCTCACATAGCCCAGACTGTTATGACAGAGTTGCGACGAAAATTTCCCAATAAACTGATTTCAAGAAACTCCGAATTTCGTTGGCCCCCCAGGTCGCCTGACCTTACTGCACCTGACTTTTTCTTGTGGGGTTTATGTAAACAAGAAGTTTATAAAACAAAGCCAACAAATTTGGATGAACTAAAACAATCCATTCGGGCAACAATTGCGGCTATTCCTGTCGCAACTCGCAAAGCAGCAATGAACAACTTTTTACTAAGATGCCGCACTTGTGTCAACGAGCATGGGGGGCATTTAAATTCAATTATTTTTAAAACTAGTTAAGCTACATTTAATAAAATTTAATGATCTTCAACTTGAAAAAAAAAATAAATGAATTCCATACACTAAAAAAAAAGTTATTTGAGTTTCTTAATGCAGCAAAATTCATCAGCCACCCTGTACAAAAAACTGTGTGCAAATCCGAGTAGTCTGCGCGTACTTATTAGTGAACATACACATTTTGGCCGTAAGCCTCGATGATAGTGCTATGTTTTTGCATAGACATTTTTGAAGATATGTGTTAAATTTTTTAATAGTGCGGAGTAATAGTAGCTATCTTAGAGTTTTATAGCAAGAAAATAGTACTCCAATCGGTTGAGTCATTTTTCCGTTGTTGCAGTTAGAATAATAAGGGATTAAATACATCCAGCAGAAAGAAAAACTGGTCTTAGAAGGGATAACAACAAAAATAAATATAAAAAACTTTATACATTGTTTGTTAGTACTGAAACCTTATAAAAAAGTTTATTTTAATTTTTCTTTACTAAAATTGGTATATAAAAAATCACGTGACCCGAAGTACAATGCAAAAAAAAAATAATCAACGGTCTTGAAAAGTTGATGGATCTGTAAAAAGTAAAAAAAGGTCTTGGGAAATAAAGTTGACTGTTGAGTCGGGTTTTTGAATTTCATAAAAGTTTGCAATCTACGGCATTTAAGAAAAGTATGCGTCTTACGTCATAAATGTCACACTTTAATTATGTTTGTAAAATTAAAAAAAAAAATATCAGAAACCAAACTTATAGAGAAAACCCTTTCGAATATTTAAAAATATTAAAAAAAAATTCCATAAAAAATATTAAAAATTGTACGAGTTATCACGCAGACCGGAAAATGTAGTTTCGAGAGAAATGACATCAAAGTTTGAAGTGCAATGCCGCGCAGGCCGTTCTCTTCGTAGGTAATGGGCTATAGAAGCTAGAATATTTGGAATTTCCGCATGAAAATTTCAGAGAATATTCTTAAGATACTACACTTTCGAAATATAGAAAACCAAATAGGTTTTTTTTAAGTTCTGGACGTATGTAACCCCTTAATTATTTAGTTGTTAACACCTTTTAGCGTATAAAAACTCCCCTTTTGTAAGATTACGAAATTTATAAAAAAGCGAACCTTCAAGAAGTGATTAGTTGCCAAATGCAAAACACCCTGTGCAAAGTGGAGCATTCTGTGCGTAGTTATTAGCGTACATACATAAGTACATTTGGCAAACATTTTATAAGATGTAAAGGAATGTGCATATTAGTGCTCCGAAAAATGTTAATTTTGCTAAAATGATAATGTAAATACATATTTTCCACCGCACATGCAAATTCCAGCTGAGATATTAGCATATTGCGGTAAACCTTTTCTGCTTAAAGCCATATTCTATGTGCCTAATGTTTACTATTGCAATCACATGAGTTTACATGCGTAAAATTTATGTTGCTAATAAATACCTGCTCTTTTTATTGTTGCAATAATCATAATTTTGTAATAACGTAAAACTTCACTTCATCTCATACAAATATTTTATCCTAAGGTCGTTAAAATTCTTCAAACTTACATTGGCACTAACACATCTACGTTTGGCTATAATTGTACGCTGGTGGCAGCTGATTTTAGATGTTTGGACGTTTTCACTTATCTAAGTTAATAATTCATAAGCCTTCGGAGTTATATTCTATTAAAATTGTATTTCATTAAAATAGTTTGCCATCAAAAGACTAGGAGTGATTGCTGTCAACCACTACTGATTGCTACTAAATGATTAATATTGCGTTAGAAGTCGGCTATTTGTGGTTTAACACTTGCTAGCTGACAAAAATCGAAGCAAATATCAGATCAGTCCATAAGTTCGTGCATATATCACCCATAATTTCACTTTTGTACGATTTTTGCATATAAAAAATTATTCGCGGAATATATCGGAACTATGATACAAAGAAACGGTGCTAGCAATATTTAAGAGGAGAGGTTGGTCGGTTCTTAACTAAGCAGCGCCAATGAGGGCGTTGGGTAACAGCATACCTAGGGCTCTGACCGGGTGTTTTATATGGTTCTCCAAACACTATTTTCATGTGTAGGCGTGTATATTGCCTATTAAAAAGCTTAGTGCTATGCTCAGCGAGCAATTTTTGCTAGGATACTACCGCAACAAATACCAGGTTATGCCCAAAATAAAGACGTTAATTGGGTTCTAAAATCAATAAAACGTTAAGCGAAACATTTGAATTGATGAAAAAAGTTTATGGCGATGAGTGTCTATCCCGTGTCAGAGTTCATGAGTGGTTTAAACGTTTCAGAGATTGTTGTGAGGATATACTGACAAGGAAAATACGGGCCACTCCAAATCAGTCACCACCGAAAACTCCACTAAAATTGTTTGTAAACTTATCAAAAAAGGAACTGAAATCATTGTTGAAATTTATAGAATCGGAGTTGAATATCTCCAAAACATCGATTTATCGTATTTTGACTGATCATTTGGGCTTACGAAGGGTTTACGCACATTTCATTCAGTACAAGTTAATTGAGGAGCAAAAATTGAACATTCGAAAGACCTCATGAAAGAGACGAGAACAGACGACAACTTTCTTTACAACTGTTAAATTGTGGCTGGTGAAGAAACGCAGTGTTTCCAACATGAACCCGAAACTAAGCGAGAAAGTGCCGAATGGAAGGCCCCACACGAGCCACCACCCACAAAATTGCGTTTGGTGAAGACAAAAATCAAGTCGTTGCTCATTTGTGTTTACGATTCTAAGGGAATTGACCGCAAGGAGTTCGTGCCAATGGGCCAAACGGTCAATGCCATTTTCTACCATGGCGTTTTGAAGCGTTTGTTGCATCGCATTCGTCGAGTTCGCCCTGAATACCGCGAAGGTGGAAGCTGGCGCTTATTGCATGATAATGCACCATCTCATCGATCCACTCTTGTGACTGATTTTTTGACTAGTAATTGCGTTTTAACAAGCAATCACTCACCATATTGGCCTGCTATGGCTCTCTGTGACTTCTACCTATTCGGAAAATTGCATTTGACCATGAAAGGAAAACGTTTTGCGTGCGTAGAGGCCATCCAAAAGGTCTGTACTGACCTCCTGAAAGACATTCCGGTCAATGACCTGAAAAGTTCTTTCGAAAAGCTTTTAGATCGCGCAAAATAGTGTATTGAGGCCAGAGAGGACTATTTGGAATAAATCAGCTAGAAATTATGAGAATAAAGCATCTGCCATTTCTATTTTAGCTAAGTCTTGATTATTTTGGACTGCATCTTGTATGTAGGCGTGCACACTGTCTGTTAAAAGGCTTAGTCCCATGCTCAGCAAGCAATTTTTGATAAAATACTACCGCAGAATATACTTCAGTGGTACCTAACTGGAGGCGGACACACCGTTTAGGCACATTAGAAGTCATATCCTGCAACTCACTAAGAAGATTCGGTATGATACAGAGTTATAAGGCAGCCATTGGGTCCAACAAGGTATATAGAGGTCTTTAGTGACACTCATCAAGAGTCTACTATCAACTTTATACATAAATTTTCTCCCTAAAATGCCATCAGCCGAGTCCAACCAGCACTTTTTGAAGACCACGAGACCCATTGAGGAATCGTGATACCCATTCTGCTCCAGCACAATTACACACATTTTGTGCATTTAATTTATTTTATTTAATTTATGTCTGCCATTCGAAAGTTCGGCTTGTTACATATTAACTATTCAGTGCTCATCAACGTTGTACGAAACGAAGTAAAACTACTCTATATGAAATTCTTAAAAAGAAGAAATTGCAAAAAAAAAAAAAAAAATGACTCCACTCTTCCTTGATGAGTAAACCAATGTCGAAGTGTTTATTCATACTTCAATTGATTCCACTCTCACTGTCACGCACTTTCACTTTCGTTGCAATTCTTTGTATTTCAAGTTTATATTAAAAGCAACAACAACAATCTGGGATTCATAAAAACGTACGAAGACAAAATGCTGATGCTGCAATTGGTATGTTATTTACATTGCACTTATAATCGATTATCATTAATTTAATGACATAACGTGATTGAGTTTTTATTAGCTCCATTAATTGACTACCACAAATGTAGCAGAAAACTGGCATAATATTATTTTGTATATTGTGAGTGGCAGTGGTGGTGGTCTTAAAACAAATTGGTCACGCACGAAAACACAAATGAGCTTAACGGGCTCGCTTTTTTTATTAATTGTTGCAATAAATAATTTCTGGAATAAATTTTAAATGCAGGCAGTATTCATACATGTGGACATAGTAGATATATGTGGACGTATGAAGTAAGTTTATGCAAGTCAGAATATCCCAATTGGAACACCAGAAAATGGGTGAAAATATTCATATTTCTTTCGAATACATATTTTTGGAATTCATTTTTCAATAATGTAATACAACTTGGTTTATCAATAGTCATATTTTTTCTGCTTACAAATTTTTACATCTTATTTGCAATAAATTAATTTTTGTACTTTCGTATTTGAAGTCGGTAAAATTGTAAACATTTTTTTGCAGCCAGATTTTTTGTAAAGAGTTTGATATGTTAATATGAGTATTTTTGTTCAGCCCAAAGAAAACCTAGAAGAAACAAGTACAGAGATCACTCAAGGGGGAAGCCTGGTTTATGAGGTCTAAAAATTGCATCTCTTCGCGATTTTTTTTTAAGGAAAAAATAGTTTTAGCACTGCAAAGTTTTTTCTATCTTTTAATGAACATTTCAAAAGTATAACAAATTTTTGTACTGGTTAAAATAAGTTGAAAAAAATGTTTAACATAGAAATTAGTAGAGCGCTGCAACGCTGGAGTTTCCAACTGGCGTACAAGATACAGCTCGTAATTATTATCTAAAGCAAAAAATTCAAATGGATTTCTAATTATCATGATTTTTTATTCCAGATGAACTAAGAAAACTGGGAGAAATTCCAAAAATTTCAACTTTTTGGAGGTTTTAAAGAAAAAAATTCCTTTCTATAAAAAAAAAATTTCACTTCAACTTGGTATAAAAATCTTGAAAATTTTTTTTTTTATCTATTTTGTTAGTTCAAATAGAAGAGAATTTAATACTGAAGGGAACAAACTATGATTCATTTCAAACTGTTCATTAGTTTTTTTTCATTCATGTACGCCAATTCAAAGAAATCATAAAAATGAAAAGTCGAGAAAAGAAGATAAAGTTTGCGGTGAGGTCACAGCGTAACTACCTAACGCTCGCCTACCTTTGGCTTTGTATCTACGGAAATATTGAGAATTAGGCTCTGTAACTTTGCGTGAATATTCCGAAATATATTAGGAATCGCTTAAAACGAAAAAAAAAATTGATTTTTTCGACCTTATAAACCAGGCTCGCCCCTCAAGTCAACGTTAACTTTCAATCAAGAACCAGTGTCGTTATGCTCTGAATCGAAATGTGAAGAGCTTTTGGCGCCTAATTCTGTAACACGAAAAAAAGTTTCGTACTTGAATTTCTTGTACTTATTCCAATTTCGTATTTTTAATTACATTTTCGCATAATTGCTTCAAAAAATGAAAACTGGCAACTTCGAGTATGAGACTCGAATTTTTACGAAAAATGCGTTCGGTGTCCGCAAATAGTATTCGTTAGGTTTCGAGTTATAAGAAAGGAAAAAAAGTGCGTGTAGCGTAGTACACATAACAGAAGTGAAACTTTCAGGGCAGCGAAAGTAAGAGGGAGAGACCCGAGAGAGAGAGATAGAAAAAGAAAGAATACATATCTAAATAAATTCACAACATTTGCAGAGAATACAAATAGACAAAATTTACAAAAAACGGAGAATGTCGACCGGTGTAGGTAAACGCCGAAAACAAACCGTGGCAACAACGCGCACTACTCCTAGCGTTTATCACCCGCTCAAACGCAGCGATTCCAGGACCGCAGCAACGGCACAAATTACTGCAAGGCAACACCAATAAGTCCGACACCGAAATTGATAGCACTTTATAGTACGCACAAACACTAGCCAGGAAACGGAAATAAACGCCAAAAAGTAGGCACCAAAAAAAAACAAACGCCAAAAAATTGGGATCAAAAAACGTTCCAAACAGTAGGCACCAAGGAAATATAACGCCAAAAAGTAGGCACCAAAAATATATTTCCTACAAGTTTGCACCAACAAACAAGCGCCAAAAAGTAGGCAGTATTATTTCTCACTAGAAATTAGCAACCACAAGGAAAAACTCCGGAAAAATGGACCAACGTGTATATATATATATAAGGTGTAGCTCTCTCTCTCCTTTTCCTCTAAGCTATATCGTTTTTCTCTCTCGCGGAACGAAAATGTCCAAAACGTTAGGTAGCCTTGAAATTTTGCTTTCCATTCTCGCTGATCCATCGACGCCTAAGAAATTTCACTTCAAAACTTGGAAAAATGCAAGTATTTTAGTAATTTTTTATTAAATATAACAAGTTTAAACATGCAATGCTTGTCAATAGGGATACAGCAAGTAAGACCCAGCACACTAAATAAAACCAAGGTGGAACTTATGGAAGCGCAATAAATTTTGTTGGAGGCTACATAAAGTGCGCTAATGCTAAGCCAACACGCAAATTTGTTGTGGTGGTTAACCGAGGACTTAATTGGGACAGACCACTCGCACGGGAAATAACCTCAAGGAAAAATGTTACACCAAAGGTTGTGTAAAAGTGCTAACCCTGCAAACCAGTGTGGCTCTGCTACAATACATACCAACGGCGACTTTGACCAAGGAATTTGAGAGTAGCAGCAAGTTTCACGGTTGGACGTACCATCGTAAATTATACATAAGCGGATAGCTCGTGAGCAATAAAAGGAGGAGTCATTCGGAACTTCTGGGGACAATTCGAGGGATTGAACTTTGACCTGCCTTGCATGTAGCCCCGGCGATTGCCACCTGATTTAGAGTAGCTAAAAAGAAGTATCGAGCTGACGAAACTTGCTTTTGAATATTAGGTAGGTCCGAAGAGCTGATAAATTGTTTTTTTCCTTCCCGTCGCTTTTCCAATTTCATTTTGTAAGCTTGCCTCCTAAGCAGTACCCCGATTAGTACTCGCATGAGTGTCACGTCTTTTCAGATGTCCTTCCTTTTTAGATATCCTTCCTTTTCAAAGTATTCAGAGTATACATCTCGTGTTTTTTTCGTATTCAGTTCCGGCCACGTCTGGTTGAAATACGACAAGCTGTGGTTTGTTCCTACCTTTCACCAGCTTACCTACCAACGTTTTTTTTGCTCAGGTCTCGAATTATTGACTGACTCTCAGTTGTGTATATGTAGTGGCATATTAATCAAGTTTTGCAGTTCTAAACGGTTTAATTGTAGACTTTTGCAATATAAATTCAAGATTTTGTTTTCCTTTTTTGCACCCGTCGAAACTCCCGGTTATGGGTAGCACGTACCTAATCCATCGGTTGTTATGTAAAGTTAGGAGTTATAATGTGAGCCGTAAGTTATAGGCCTAGTTACTGGGCACATTCGTAGATTTCCGCTTTTAAGTAAGTCCTCAGTTTATCTCGTCTGCGTAATGTAATCTAAGCGAACTTTAGGTAGAGTGAAGATGAACTGCTGGTAGATCGAAGTTGAAACAGTTGATGCTACTTTTATCTTATTCTTATTCTTCTCATCTATTGGCGTAGTAGCCATCCAAGTGAACCTAGAAAAGTTCAATAAAGTGTTCGGGTCGCTTGCTCCTTCTCCAGTTTTCCACAAGAAACATCAAAAGGAACCAGTTCCAGTTTTTCTTGGTATTTTCAAAGCTGCTGCTATTATCAGCAGGCGCCGTATCAAATATTCTATGAAATCAAAGTCTTCTGCCCATTCATACGACACGATGTAGCCAGCTACTATTATGAGGGGATGTAGCACTGCTATCTGAAAGATCTCCAAGTATTGCGACCTTTACATCTTCAGACGTTTCACTAGGAGTTGACATCTACAATTCTTCTGTAGAATAACTCTCTCGAGAACTCTTTGGACCGCTGAATAAGTTGTAGCCATCATACGCTAAGGATAATTGCTTACAAGGTTTGGCTATCCGAAAAAAAATTTTTAGAGTAGCTTCGGCTGTCACGTCTTCGGATTTTCAGAGGCAGAATTCTGCTGGTCATTTCACACGTATTCTTACGTTCGCTCAATCAGATGACAACGAAGTAACATAAGTACTGGCTGTGTTGATTTTTTCTTATATCATCAACGCCATCTCCATTTTTTCGGAAACAAACCGGCGTCACATTCTATGTGCAAATAGATGCAATTGTACAATGCTTCTAAACAATGTTTAAGACTAGTTAATTAAAAATAAAAAATGCCATATGACGTCAGCAAATCAGCTGATTCCTTCAAAGTCGATAAGAGCCGCCTAACTGTCTGATGTTGATCACAACTTCTGGACTCATTTCACCAAGATCGTCTATATCTTTCTGTTATTCTATAGCACAGTTACGAGAAGAATCTTTTAGGTTTTAGGTGTTTTAAGTCGAGAGAGAATATTTACTGACTAGCTACAAGTGCTCTCTTTTATTTATGTTTACTCTAAAGGAAATCTCCAAACCCGTTTCATATCTGGAAGCAATCTGATTGTGTTTAATCATCTTATCTCCAGCACAGTAGAATCAAATGTATGACTTTTAGGATTTTAAGTGCAGAGGAACTTTAGCCAAACATTTCAATTGTAAAGGGGTTTCCAATAGGAGGTGTTATTTTGAACAAAGATCAATGGTTTCGTTGTTTGTGTGGCAAGTAGCGCCGTCTTGTTGAAAATAAACGTTGTCCAGATCAATACCATCTAATTCCGATCATAAAAAATCGTTAATCATATCTCAATAGCGCAATCCATTCACCGTAACTATTGCTCCAGCTTCATTTTCGAAAAAGTAAGGTCCAATGACTCCGCCGGACCATAAACCGCACCAAACAGTCACACGTTGAGGATAGAGAGGCTTTTCAACAATAACTCTTGAATTTTCTGAGCTCCTGAACCGACAATTTTGCTTGTTGACGAAGCCACCGAGGTGGAAATGGACCTCATCACTCAAGATGATTTTTCGATAGAATTTCGGATCATTGTATGCATTTCAACGACCTAATCAGCAAAGACACGTCATTGTTGTTGATCGACCGGCTAGAGTTCGTGTGTTAACTGGACTTTGTAAGCCTTAAGACCCCAATCTTTATGCAAAATACGGTGTAATGACGTTTGTGGAATGCCTAATTTTAAAGAACGACGAGGAATGGACAATGAGAATGGGTTTCCTTCGGCTACAACAGCAATATTTTCGGCTGTTCTTGAGCAACATGCAGGGGTTTTATTCTTCACATCACTAACTTGTCCCAACAGATGGAATTTTTTCACCAACTTCTGTATTGCGGTTCGACAAGGTGCTTCACGATGACTCAATAATGTTCGAGTTCTACGAACCGTTTCTGCCAAATTTTCACCATTTTTATTAATGGTGTAGTTTTTACTTGTCAAATATCAAAAAAAGACAACTTCAAAAGTAACATCTACCAAAATAGAGGGCTTTTCAAAATAACACCTGTTATTGGAAACCCCTTTAGTTGTACATCACTGCATAGCACGTAGAAATTGCCTGACTGTCTGGCATAATGTCGATAAACTTCGACGTTTAGATTTTATCGACTCTCTCGACTCGGGCCCCGGTGTTCTAGAGCTCAAAAATTTTGGGTATTTTCAGGATTTTTTTTTACAATAAAAAAAATTAAAAACGATATTAAAATTTTTCAGGCTTTTTACTTAACTTCTTTTACATACAAAAATGAAAAAAAAAGGAATTTGTTTTTAATTTTAATAATTTTAAAAATGGAGCTGAAGTTGAGCCTCCCGAAAAGTTCGACGGTGTTGTCCATTTTGGCTCTTCTATTTATCTGAAACACAAAAACCAAAAAAATTATTAATCAGTATGACTGTAGCTATGTCCCGTACTAGAATAAAAAGACAAAAAAATTTGACAAAAAATGAAATGAAGAAAAAAAGTTTGAATTTGACTCATTAAAAATCGGGGTCTTTTTTAGTTTTTTAATCAAAAAACAAAAAAAATAGGAAATAATTGCAATAAAAATATGATTATAGTACGGGCGATAGCCATTTATGTTGTGAAAAACATATTCAAATTTCAGATGATTCGTTTGAATAGTTTTTTTTTTTGGACAACACCAGGCCGAAAAAAGTCGTTTGGAGAAAAACGAGTTTAAAGTTTGAGGTACAGGAGGGCGCGATCCGCGCTCTACCTAGTTAATGGACTGTAGGAGCTATAATATTGGGAATTTCCGCATGAAAATTTCACCGTACATTCTTAAGATATTAAGATACCTTCAAAATACTGAAAAAACAGAAAATTGATTTTTTGAAATTTCTAGACCAGCCCTTAACCGTTTCTAAGATATTCGAGTATAATGGTTTTTTAAAAAATATCTGCTTTTGCTGTACAGCCACTTTTTTAAATGTTGGTTGAATGACCCGATTATTTTTCGGTTATTACTTAGAGAGTATGTCAAATAATAAAAATAATGAATAAAACTTCAAACCAAGTAAGGACAGTTAAAACTGACTGGTTGATAAAGCTTTCAATTAACGATTTGTCGTGGGTATTTCAAATATTTTCTATTTCAACTCATTATAAAGAAATATAAATTTATATTGAAACTATATCAAAAATTAGTAAATCTTTTTAGCTATTCAAAAAGATGGTATATCAGTATTATCATAATAAAGCGAAATGACAATAATTTCCTAAAAAAATTTTATTTTATTCAAAATCAATACCGGCCCTTAAAACTTAACCACCCTCTATATATAATTGGGGCTTACACCATTTTTGGGTGTTTGACCGAGCTCCTCCTCCTACATTGTATTTGTGGAGTGTGTCTTGATGTTGTTCCACAAATGGAGGGACCTACAGTTTCAAGCCGACTCCGAACGGCAATTTTTTTATGAGGTGCTTTTTCATGGCAGAAATACACTCGGAGGTTTGTCATTGCCTGCCGAGGGGCTGTCGCTATTAGAAAAATGATGTCATACTTAAATTAAGTAGGCAGATTGCATGCTCAATTAGTGGCTGATACAATTTTATAGGTTAGGTAAGGATAGCCTGGTTGTCAATAAGCCACGCAAAGACCTTTTGGTCCCTAGCGATACCAAATGATAAAATTTAAATATAATTTTATAAGAAGAAACAGTTTTAAATTGTGACAAAACTTAAAAATTCGAACTTTTTAATCCTTTCTAATTCGTTCTCGTCATAGGAGCCCTATTTATGATACAAATTCTGATTCTTTTCTCAAATTTTTTTTTCATTTTATCTAGCAAAACTTTCTCGCTAAGCCTGTATGACTGTTGTAGTTAGCCAACTTCAAGCTTTAATCGATCTGCTTATTAGACCGCAAATTAATTCTAGTAAATTAATCTCTTATGGTACTCCTCATATGAATCGATTATCAGACGGTTTCTAGGAAACCACAATTCATGCATAGTTGGGGCTAGCTAAGAGTTTTCGAACTGCTTCAATCTATTTTAATTATTTCAACCTCTTCTCACAACATACAGCGCATTACAAGTTTATCACTAAAACTAGTTTTCTTGCTTGTAGTTGTGTACCTTCAAACAAAACTCTTGCAACTTATGCGGACAACAACCAAACTTGTGAAACTGTTGCATTGAAAATGTGACTATGTTTTGCTGAATTATTGCAAGCCAGTGCAACCAATAACTAGTAATTGAATTCAACTGTGAGTTTATCCGAAAACGTCCAGAATATCAAAATTGGCAATACGAAGTGATTCTCTTTGATGGCATTGCAAACTCACGTCAAGCAATGCGTGCCAAAGGAATGGTTGATGCGCTTAGTTGGTAAGCACTGCCCCAAGTGGCTTTTTCAACAGAAGATTTGATAACCACTTGGTTTCAACGATGAAGGCAGTCCCTGTATCGTTTCAGAATATAAATAAGAAAATTTTGATTTTATTTGGTTCAAAATATGAAAAGTTTATTTAACTACACGCAAATGGCCGGAGAGTTGGGAAAAATATATTTTTGTTTGTAGCAGTGGACATTATGGGAATAAGTTCCAACTTTATAAGCACGAATGTGATATTTGAGATAGCCTATTTATAAGGCGGCATTCAATTTACTCGTTAGGGTTGTGATTTTAGTTAGAGAAGGTTTTTCCTGTTTAAGTGTAAAAAAAATTTATAAAAGAAGAAAAAAGTTGAAGTGCTTCTTTTTTTATACACAGCAACAAGCTACTGCACTCCTGCTTTTAAACTTGCGAGTTGTAGGTATGTTGACAAAATAAAATTTATAGTTTGGATATCGATTTCTTGTACATAAAAAAAACCGAATGATGTCTAGATTCTTTAAAGCAAAATGCAATTTAACTGCTTTATCTACTAAGCTAATACTTTGAAACACTACTGAATGAATTTATTTTCATCTGAAAATCCAATTTACCTGTTTGATTGGAGAATTTCAGCCGTTTTCGTTTGTATGAACCATAAATGCCGACATATCTACATAGTAGTAAGTATGTACGCATGACATACCGCACACGAGGCCCAGTTATTCAAGCCATCAATTTTAATGAAAATTGGCAGCTATTCAACAAACCGCAAGCATAGACAAAAATGTTGCACGAATATTTTGTGAATTGTTGCTGGCTTTTTTGCCGTTACGTGTACGCCATGTACCAGCGCTTGGTTTTTTTATTTTTATTTTTTGTTTTTTTTTTTTCGTTTATAACGATTAGCGCTAAAATCACAGCCAATGTTATTTTTTATGGATATTATACATTTATTATTTCGAAGTAGGAATTATTTAACGGCATTAGCAGCACAACTGAGTGCACATGAACGCATAGCGCATTCCATGGCAAAAGGCAAAATGCGACAATTTGAGAGACAAATTGTTTTGCATATTTTTTTAGTGTAATTTTGCATTGTTTAATGTTAATATTTTGTTGATTTTGAATTAGAATACAATTTTTGACATCGATAATATTTTTTTAACAACTTATTATTGTTTATCGACAAATTATTTTTGGGTCGACTTATTATTTTTTGTTCGATTTATTATTTTTAGTATCGACTACTATTTTGTATGACTAATTTTTAAAAGGTTATCTGCATTCTCAGCAGTTAATGATCTCTGCATTTGCTTTTATCGAGCAGTAATGCCGAAGTCACGCTTCAAAGAAATTGTTCTATTGATTAGATTTGACAGCGAGCGTACAAGAGCAGTTAGGCTAGAAGCCGATAAGGCTGCTCCAATATCTGAATTGTGGACACAAATGAACGCAAATCTGCGCAAATATTACCAACCATCTGGAGAAATTACTGTGGATGAACAATTATTTGCTTATCGCGGTCGAACTAGGTTTACTCAGTACATACCCTCTAAGCAATACATCCTTGATTACAATGCAAACAAAGGAGGCGTCGACGCAATGGATAAAATGCTTTCTGCATATTCAACGAAACGCAAAACATTGCGTTGGCCCTTGGTCATGTTTTATAACATGCTGGACATAAGTGCACTTGCATCATTCGTCATTTACTCGGAAAACAATCCATATAACCGTCGTACAGACGCGCGACGAAAGTTCTTGCGGAGCTTGTCTAAGCAGCTTTTTATGCCAGCAATTGAACAGCGCTCTCAAGTTCCCCGGGTGCTTGGATTCCATCAAACACGTAAAGCTATCGAAATGGCACTGGATCGATCCCTTTCTGCTACATCTAATGTTGATTCATCTATTTTACCTGATATTTCCAACGATAAACAACCAAATTTCCTGTACCTTGACAATACTGTGAAATAGGAAGTCGTAACAACACACGAAAAATCTGTAGTTGGTGCAAAAAAGCAGTGTGTAATGCACATGCCGAAACATATATTTTGGGAAAATGCTGTTCAACTCCTGAAAATTAAAACATTTTTTGTATTAAAATTATCACTTGAACTCAATATTTTTAAATAAAAAGGTTATTACACACGTACAAGTAAAAAAAAAACACCATACAAGTGTTTTTTTCTTAACATTACATTGGTTTTGCATGCAATTACGTAGTTACTACAAATGTAGTAAGCCGACCGGGTACGTAAGTTTTATATCCCGGGCACATGAAGGTTAAGTAGAATATCCCAATACAAAAATTGCTTGTTAGTTGTAAATATTTTGGTACTAGTCGCAATGAAAACTTAATAAAAAAATATCAAAACCTCTCTTCATACATGATAATTGGAATATGCGATCAAATTTTAACATAAATATCAGCAAAATGATGGTGAAGGGGAATGACAAATCTGCAGTAGTCCCCAAAACTTGTTTCCCAGTGGTGAAAAAAGTTTGTTTGAAACTTTAGTAAAAAATTCCACATAAATAACTTTATTAAGGGGGTATTTTAGTGTAGATGCATGAATTTGAGGTGTTTTTTCGGGTGCTATAAATAAAAAATAAAAAATATTTTTACCATCCATTTTTTAATAAGATATTTATTAATGTTTTAAAAATACATACAAAATTATAAATCTCAAAAAACGAAAAACTCAAAAAGTTATAAGTTGTTGAAGTGGGGGGATAACAAAAAATGGCGCGCCACACCAACGACGATTGCAAGAGTTTAAATAATCTGAATCAAAAAATTAAAAAACATTACTAATTTTGATGAATGCTGCCATCTTATTTACTAGAAAAAAAGTCGACAAAAAGTTTTCTGGCCAAATTACGGCTGCCCGTAAAAACGATAAATTTATTTACTACTTTTTGTCACTTTTCGGAATTTTTTAAAAATTGTAAAATTTTTTATTTTGTTCATATCAATAGTAAGCACAATAGATATATATATTGAGAAGGCTCACACCAAGTTTCAAGTACATCGGTTAAGTAGAACCTGAGAAATCAAGGTAAACATTTTGAAATATATAGTTAAAAAAAAAAACACGTTTGGGTGCAATTACGCCCTGTGGCGTTCCAGCCAAGCAAGTTTGGAAGACGTGACACTAAAATAGCTATATCTCTGGAAATAATTAAAATTTTAACAAATCCTTTTAAGGATGTATTCTTGAAAAGTTAAGCTTTCAGAATATCCAAAAAAAAAACGAATTTTTCGAATTTCTACACTAGAAGACTCCCTTAAACTTCTTTTAATTTTTAAATACCAAGTAAAAACATTTCTTATTTTTTTCTTTCAATTTTTATTTTTAAAAATTTGAAATTAAACCACAATGCACTGTTTTCTCAGTATCACAAATGATTTTATTGTTATCGACATTTTTTGTGGCATAAAACAGAGTCACGAGTCATCACATACTAACAAACCATTTCCATTACATTTCACACAAACCGTAGTTGTAGCATTTTAGTACGTGTATTTTGCTGGAAAAATTTGTTCTAGTAAATGCTTTGTGTAAGAAAATTCTGGTTAATTTTTAATTCAAGATGTATGGGATTCAAAAGTGTATAGGATTTTTACCCTACTGACCATGGCATGACTCAATTACAAAACACATAAATGCCTGAGGTAGCCTTTTATGGTTCTTGTGCTTTACACAAATGGCTTTTGTTGGTTATTTTGTGGTGAAAGCTAATTAAATTGTTATCACAAAAGGTACCTCAATGCGCCTTTTTACAAAGGTTAAACTGCAATAAAAAGCAGTAAATCAAGCATTGGCTACAAAAAAGGTGAACAACGAAAACATAACAAAGCTTTCTAATGAAAATCTGAAACATACATAAGTACATATACACACACTTACATACACATACATACATCTATATACCATCCCCGAAAAAAATATAACACCTCAACATTCCGACAACTTTTTATTAGTTATCTTACCTTTTTAAATTTGTTTGTTTTGTTAAATACAGTTCATATTTATATGAAACCAAGCATGCAAATTTCAAATTTTGTAGAAGACTTATAAAAATTTGGCAAAATCTTTAATCAGAATTTAAAAAAAATTGTGGTACGCAACTTTATAGTGAATTTAATTTTGTATAAGGTGCTATAGAGTAAGTTTTAAATGATTTACGATTCTCGTTGATTTTTGATAATTTTTTCTTGACGTTGTTTTTCTATATAATAAATCTACCAAATTATTTAAAAAAAAAAAGTTTAAGATAACAAGGGGTTTTTCTAGCAATTTTCAACCTGCGCTTTGTGATACTAAAATTTAATGTGTTATAAAACTGTGTACCCTTTTTTTTAATTCTGAAATTTTGATGAAACTCTGTCCAATTTCTCTAACATTTGTATAAAGTTTATATGGTTGCATTTATATGTTTTTTTGGTAAAGAATGAGCTATACTTTTATGAAAAAATTATTAGCTTTAAGTATAAAAAAATAGTAACAGGCGTCAAAACATTGAAGTGCAATATTGTGTTTTGCGGGCTATGGGGCTTATAAAGGGGTTTCCTAAGCGGATCCATGTCGAAATAGAAACAGAAGTCGATGTACAGGGTGGGCCATATAGCGTTTGCTCTTTGAACCACCTATGTCAAATGTGTTCATAATTTGCTTAAAGGTTGGACATTTACGAAATGGGACGCTATACGCTTGAAAAAAGTTGGGAAATATTGAAAACCTATTTCCAAAGTGGTGAGTCTTCTTCTTCTTCCGCGGTTACAGTAAATGGCGAGCGTTACCGTGACATGCTCAACAAGTTTTTGTTGCCAAAAATTGAAGAGGATGACATGGACGACATTTGGTTTCAACAGGACGGTGCAACTTGTCACACTGCCAAAGTTACACTCGAACTTTTGGCTTCCGTTTTTGAATTTCGATATCAATTGGCCGCCTCGGAGCTGTGATTTAAGTCAGTTGGACTATTTTTTGTGGGGAGCCGTTAAGGACAAATGCTATGCGAACCATCCAGAGACGATTGATGCTTTAAAACACGAAATCGAACTTGCCAATAATGAAATTGGAGACCAAACAATCGAAAATGTGGTTAAAAATTGGGTTGATCGAATGGCCTACTGTAAAGCCAGTCGTGGCAGTCATTTGAACGATATTATTTTTTATTCATAGATGACAATGTTCAATCTTCAAAATAAAAAAAAAAGTTTGAAAAAATATTGATTAGTTTTTTTTTTTATAGCCGATTCAAAAAGCAAATTTTACATGGCCCACCCTACATTAGCTCATTTTTTGTTTTGTTTTTTATTTGAAAAACAACCATCTATGCCATTATGTATGCATTGAGACATCGTTCACGTGGTTTCGCCTGATGGCACAGCTTCAGGAGATACAATTCTTAATAAATCTGCTGCATCGGTCCAGCTGAATTTTGTCATTAATTACAGTAATATTAACTTTAAGTGCCTCGGCCGAATATTTTTAAATACTTCCGATTATTTTTAAGTACTTGAAAAACCAGAAAACCTCTGAAGAAAAAGTCGACCGTGGACAAATCGTTCAATCTTAGTGGCCAATTCACGCCACTTGCGATAGAGATAAAAATTTTCTCAAATGATTCATTTAAATGTCAATCGTAACATGCGTTAAGTGACAAAATAATGTCATCCTGCTAAAATCGCACGTCATCCAAGTCAATTGATTATCATCGAGGGAAATTCATCATCATCGAACTATGGCCCGTGGCGTTGGCGGGGACAATATTCGCAGTAGTTTTAAATGTAAATTGTTTTCGTTGATTTCCTTCTAAATTAAGTTTTATTGTAACACAAAAATCGTATAAATAAAGGTTCCAAGCTGCGACTCTTCTCATTTTTCTTATACATATACCGTCAGCGTCAAAATAAAGTGTATACCAGATATTGTTAAGTTTTGATTATTTGTTTACTTATTTTATAATTTCCATTATTTGTTTATAAAAATATGGTTCGTACTAAAATAAAACCCATATAAACTAAGGTTTCGAACTTAACGCAAAATTTATAAAAATTCTGCAAATGTTCAGCAAAATTTCACAATTTTTACTAGGAATTTATAGAAAAATTTCAGGTACGCAGTTTTGTAGATTATTGAATTTTGGTATACTAAAATACAAGATTCAAGTAGTTCAAATATTGCGTTGATTTTTAAAAATTTTTTCTGCAGCATTTAAGAAAATTATGTCTGATAGACAAAATGCGCAAGACCGCTTCCTAAAAAATTGTCAAAAAGCAGTGCGATTTTGAATGTACTTAAAACTTGCACTTTATTATACCAAAAATGAATGATCTATAAAACTAGATAACCGTAATTTTTCTAAAAATTCTAAGTAAAAAGGGTTAAATTCTAATGAAAATTTGCCGAATTTTTAAAGGTTTTATACAAAGTTCGAAACTTTAGCTTATATGGCTTTGGTGGTAGTTAAACTGTACTTAAAAAAAATAATAGAAATTTGAAAATAAATAAATAAATAGTCAAATCTTAACAATATGTGGTGTACACTTTATTTTGACGCTAATGAACTTATAAGTTATTGCATTCTGCTTTTATACATTCCAAACTAGAACACGGAACATTTTTACGGAGGCCCTCTCAAATAGTCCACATAAAGCAATTAGAAAGGGTCCAGAAGATCTTTATCTGTTTTGCCCTGCGCTCCCTTTACTTTACCGACCCGATTCTATCCAAGGGATCATGGTTCCGATGAAATAGTTGAATATCATTAACTGGTCAGTGAATTATCTTCTCAGTTCTGAGAATTCAAATTGATTTAATTTTTAATTTCTGATCTGTTTACCGTCAAAATTGATTGCCCGTTTCTTCTTCACTGAATAAATTTTAATATTCGTTGCAGAAGTTTTCGTAATTATTAAGCCAGTCAACAACAACAACAACAGGCGAGTCATGAGCCAGTCTACAGTGTTAATGCGTTGATAATTCGAACTCTATCTGAACTTTTCCTACAATTTTTTGGATTAAATGTATTTTATACAAAACTTGTACTATAATAAAAATTTAAAAAAAAATGTTGTGTTATGTGAGTGTACGTCTATGAGTGAATGTGATTGTGAGTACTTACGTCTCAGGTATCTGTAAATAAATGAATTCACAAATAAGACCCAAATTTCAAAAAATTAACTTCAAAATCTTCAACTTTTAAAGTTTTAGAAAACTTGTAAAAATGAAATTTTATAGTCCATTAAATTTTAGTATAATAAAGTGAAAGCTTAAGGTCGCTTAAAAATCGCATTCATTTTTGGAATTTTTTTTTATGCGATTTTGATAATTTTCTCCCTCTTAACGCTTCGCAGCCCAAGGACGTCGTTTATGGTTATTAACTTTTAGCTCCTTAGACAGTTGGATCTCTTACGAGTGCAGGTCTACGATCAGAAAGAAAATTCGCCAAGATGAAGTCTGCGAAGAACAGGCATTACATTACACTGGCTAAGAAATTGACCGACATCCTTTTAATGATCTCAGTGATGTTCTGAACAGGTCTGGTGACATAAAAGAATTGTGTGAGTGGTAAGGCATTTTTTTCCTGTCTGGAGCCATGGAAAATAATAATAATATTGGCAGATTATTTATCAAACCGGTCGCCTCCACTTTGGGCACAAAAATTGAGTAGATGTTGAAGAGCCATTATGTTTGTTGTAAATTGAATAAATTGGATGCTCAATCTCCTCATTAATGGGTACTCTTATTGTTATTAAATATATTAATATATACAATATAATTTTTGCTTACACTCTTTTTGGATGTTTGGCCGAGCTCCTCCACCACATTTGTGGTGTATGTCTTGATGTTGTTCTGCAAATAGAGGGAGCTACAGTTTCAAGCCGACTCCGAACGGCAAATGATTTTTTATGAGGGGCTTTTTCATAGCAGAAATACACTCGGATGTTTGCCTTCAGCTGCCGAGTGGCGACTGCTATTAGAAACAACTTTTTTATTAATTTTGGTGTGTCACGCAGATTCGAACCTACTTCCACGTTCTTCTACTAATTATATTACAGTATTATTATTTGCGTCTCTCTCTGCTGGCAGGTGAGCAGGGGCACGACGCAAGGCGGTGTTCTCTCACAATTTCTCTGGATCATTGTTATCAACGACTTGCTGGAGGAGCTGGTGAGGAGGGTTTGTAGGGTGATTGCCTACGCGGATGATGTGGCATTAATTGTTAGAGGAACGTTTATAGATACCCTGTACGACTTAGTGCAGGGCTATCTGAACGATGGGCAGTAGGCTGCGGCTTATCGGTGAATCCTCTTAAGACGGAGCTCATCCTTTTCACGAGGAAATACAAAATACCCTGAGCTCAACTCCCCTCGATGGGGGGGAGCTCCGTTGGTGCTGTCTGACAAGGTGGAGTACCTAGGTCTAATCCTTGACAGTAAGCTAACGTGGAAGCCCAACATTGAGGAGAGAATGAGGAAGGCAACAATCGCCTTGTATGGATGCAAGGCCGCAATTGGCAAAAGATGGGGCCTCTCGCCTAGAGTTGTATTTTGGCTCTATAACACTCGTACCATTATAAAGCCAATCTTGTTGTATGTCCCTTTCCCTTTCGTCCTTTTTTCCTTCACCTCTTTTTCCCCTCTTGCAATGGTATCAGAAAGGATAAACCAAACTTCTTTCGTCCAAGTCGGTCCACTCTCTGGGCAACCATCACTACCTAACCTAACCTAACCTAACTAATATTTGCAAATGGTACTTCTACTTTGAATATACAATAGAATAGGGAATAAGACGCAATAGCGTCTTAGGTGCGCACTGTACGACGTCTCTGAGGATGCGTATTATCCACTAGAGCCAACGTGGTGCGAAACCGATCCATGGTTAATCGAATTAGTGACTCTGATGGACGATTATGTCGACCGAATATTGGACGCAGCGCGCGATGCGTCGCGCGAACCGAACCATTATTTTCGTCATAAATTTGCACGATTTGCAAACGTTGTTCAGGTGTAAGTCTATTCATTATGAAATGGCAAACCAAACTGAGCATAAATCAAGTGACAGCTGTCAAAAAGACCATCTACGAAAAAAGGAGTGCCAACTTGAAAACCTAACCTCTAAAAAAACACCCTATATAATAAATTCCCGCCTGCCGTTCGACTTTACGCTTTTAATTTTTTTATACATATTTTCGGCTATTGGCTTAGTAGAACAGAATGGCTGGAGTCCATAAAGGGCATACTTTTCTAGGCAGCCAGATGCGATTTTTAATTCTGGTTGTAGTGGTACTAAAGAACGTATAAAATATTTTCCTTTTTCACCTACATTTTAGAACTGAATCATATCGCTTCGGTAAACACAAAAATGTCAAAGAATTTTTTTGAAGTGTAGTACTATCGTACATTAAAAATCGAGTAGTCTGATGCGTCCCTATGCAATTTACACATCGTGAGATATGTCTCACAAAAGACTTAGGCTAAGGCCGAAAATTCACAATTTTTAAGTCAGAAATATTTTAATATGTATGAGTATAAAACTGCTGCATGGAGGGTCCCACACTTTTAACTCATTTTCAAATGGCAGATACGCGTTTTTTTGAGAAGTATTTTCATGGCAAATGAACTCGTGCGTTTGCTATTGCCTGGCATGGGGCCACCGCCTTAAGGGGTTATACGCAGTTATGACTTTCAAAAAAATCGATTTTTTTATTGCATTTTTGTAATGTACATATATTCAAAAGTATACGCACGAAATTTGAAGTGGATCTAAGCAATACTTTCGGAGTTATACCTAAATATGTAGAGATGCCTCGGCACGTTTTAAGGTAGGTATTGAAACTTTAAACGTGTTTTTTTCAAAACGGCATTTTTCAAGTCGGTGTACACGATATCTCGAAAACGGCTTATTTCATCGGTCAACCGTTTTAACTCAATCTTTAAAGATACATTTTCTAGTAATTAATCGTTCCTTTTGTAAATCTGATACTTATTTTCCATTTTATAATCAATTTACGGCCAAATTTTAACGTAAAAATCGAAATCATTTCTTTTAAATGCTGCCATTTTGTGAAAATTCACTATTTTGATTAGCCGAACGATTAATTACTAGATAATCTAATATATTAACAAAATTTGTTTGGTTTTCTGATTTCAGATAATCCAATCCTGAGTTAGGATGTACACCGTAAATCGTCTTTTTTTAAAGGAGGTTCCAGAAATCGCCTGCAGCGCGCTCTATCATCAACATTTTCATAAATAAAAAATTTTGTTACGTTCTTGAAGGATGCTTTTATAACCGCCAAAAATTTTCAAATTAAAATATTCTGAAGTTTCTTCAGGATAAATCCTTCACAACCCGTCTTTTATTTGCTTCATAACTGCGTATAACCCCTGAAAGAGCCAAATGATAGAAGTTGGTAAGGAAATAAAAACACTGAGGCTGGATTTGATTTAAGCACTGCTGAAGGCTTTTATAGTCTGCCAAAGTATAACATTTTTACTTAACAAGAGCCTTCGCTTTAGGAGCATACCTATATATTCGAGAGCCGGTGAGAAATGAAGAAGAGCTTATCGCTGAAACGGATGCCTATTTTGAGACAAAAAATTAATTGTTTTATAAAAGTGGTATTGAAGGGTTCGAACGGACCTGGAATGACTGCGTTGTTCTTGATTAATTACGCTGATAAATAAAACTAATTTTGAACAAAAAGTAATGCATTCTTTGCTAGGCCCGGAACTTTTCAGCCCATGTGTTGTACAATATATATATATGTATATAGATTTATTATATATAAGTATATGTAAATCTGTGACCACTGCAGATATCAAGAAAGTTGTTAGTGAATTGATCAAGGGAGAGCCAAAATCTTCTAGTGGAAGTTATGAAGATTTACAATAGTAAAGGGGAGAGATACCTGTAAAATGTCGGAAAACAATTTTTTTTCTCAAAAAATGTTAATATGAATTTAAGAATATGTCAAAAAATTTTTAGAACGTAAATTTAATGGTTTCTTATATTATAGATCGTCAACCGTGACGACTCTATTCTTTGCGTTCGAGCGCTGGGAGAGGTTGAATTTTCATGTATTCAAACTTTAAATGCGTTTTTCTCAAAACTATATTTTTCGAATTCGTGTACACGACAAGTTATTGACCAATCTCCCTGAAATTTTGCACACATCGTTTTTATGATTTTATTGTACTTTCTATGTGAATACAAGTTTCTGAAAATTTTCGAAAAAATAATTTTTTCGAAGCAAAAATAGTAGGAAAATTCGCCCCAAAATAAATTTTTTTTGAAATCATTTTATTTCGCAAATTTTTTTTTTCTATTTTTTTTAATTCATATGGAAATTATGACATTAATAGACAAACGAATTTTTGGTTTTTTGTATTCAGGTCACTGATGCCGATGCTACAATGCCCACCGATTGAGAAGCCCCGCTGCGACTATCCTGGAAGAATTGAGTGGGCATCCGCCATTTTAAATGATTAAAATAAAAAATAAATTGTTATATTATTTTAATTTATAAATTCTATATGCCATTTTTGAAAAAAATATTTTACTTCTTCATTTTAAATAATTTTAATGAAAATCAGGGAAAATATGGTCGTTTGCAGGTATCTGTCCCCTTGAGCACTGCAATTCCATTGAAGCAGAGTTTTGCTTAATAAAGAGATATTTAATCAATTAACGCTTTTGGCATATTTCAACTGTGAACTACTGGTATATGTCTGATTTGGCGATATGTCACTTTAAACTTTTTGAATATTATTTCTTTCCAATTTTTAAGAAAAAACCAAAACATAGTTTGGGGTCTTAGGTTAGGTTAGGTTGAAGCGGTTGTCCTGTGGGACACACTCAGGCTCATAGTCCATTGTAATGCCGCGTGGGGAGTTTTCCTTATTTCTTCTAAAACTATTGTGTGCTTTTCAAAAATTTTAGAATATCTCCTATTTCTGCGGAACTGAGATCTTCCAATTCGTTAAAAAATTGTCTGTCTAGAATAGCAAATCTGCGTCTGGATAGAGCAGGACAATGGCACAGAAGGTGTAAGATTGTCTTTTCCTCTTCCGCATCAAGACAATTTCTGCAGAAGTCATGTGCTGATGGGTGTGCATCCTTTGGGCGTGCCTACCTATTAGACAATGTCCCGTTGTGACTGAAATCAGTGTGCTAAGGCTATGTTTATTTTGGCTTAGCAAAGATTCTGTGCATTTAATACTAAGAGTCGGCCACAGTTGATGGCCGATTTTGTAGGTGGCTCCATTACGCCATGTTTCGTTTGCTTTCCTTACAAGGATAAGTAGCTTACATGTTTGTAAGGGTATGCCCATGTCATTGCCTATGTACTCATCGGTCAACTTGGTGCCGAGTCTCGCTAGTTCATCGGCTCTACGGTTACTCTTAATGTCGCGATGGCCAGGAACCCATATTATCCTTAAGCGAAACGACTCAGCCATCTCGTTAAGAGATGTGCGGCATTTCATGGCTACCTTGGAGGTTGTCGACTGTTTTGTGAGGGATTTTATCGCCGCCTGGCCATCAGTGAATATGTAGTTGCAATTTCCGGATATCGCCGTCACACTGTACCAGTGTCGTGGCTTTCGTTATTGCCCTCAGTTCGGCCTGGAAGACACTACTGGGATGTAAATGTTACTCAAGTGTCCTGAACCAAAAATAGATACTTTTTCGTCTAAATTTAGACGAAGAAAGGAGTTGCTTATATGTAGCATATTAAATCGAATTTTCCAAAAAAGAAATTACTTTTCGCATGTCTAAAATTTCTCTTTACTTTGGAACGCACCTTTTATAAGCAGAAGTCATGTGTTATCGCAGCACAAAAAATTGCATCTCAGTAAAGCAATAAAAATCTTAGCTGTAAAATATAAGATAAGATATAAGAAAATGTGCGATGTTGCCTTGCACTTTGGCTGCAACTAAGTGTCGAAGTAAAAACACAAAGTAAGGGTCATGTAAAAATAAATGTAAAAATAAAGGAAACACTAAACACATACATAAACATAGAGTAAATGTATTGCCTCGCCTTGTTGTTGTATATATGCTAACCAGTCGCAGCACATCCAGTGGGTAATAACTGCCGCCAGAAGTGCTGAGTAAAATAGCACACAAAGACAATAACTACAACAAAATGCCTGCAGCAATAAATTTTATTTCCGTTGACCAGCTGGGAGAGCGTAGGTATGTATTTTTTTTTTTCTTGGTGTAACTGCATATAAGAACGAGCGTTTGAACATCGAAATAATGAATGCAATGCATGGCCAAAGGCGCAGTCTACAAAAATTCACACCCACAAAACACCCACTCGAAACCATAAACATTTGTTTTCACTCAAATATACATACATACTTATTTGTGGTACTGCTACTGACTAAAGGTGAAGGCAATGACATCAGCGACATCATCGACAGCAGCGACATCATCGTCATGCTACCGATGCATTTGTCAGCCAGCGGCAAGTCTCATTAACATATAAAGTTTTATGGCATAGGTGTGTGGTGCTGCAAGTGGCATTGATGACAAAAACAACAGCAAAAACCAAACGGCAGAAAATGAAGATTGCAAATCGACGAAGGCAACAAGTACACGCATACAGTGACAATTTTATTAACTGGAAAACTGTATACACCTGCGAAAGCAAACAAACTCAGAGGTGTTGGAGTGTGTGTGCCAGTATGTACGAGTGTGTGTTATTGATTGCTTGCACTGTCAGCCAATCCCTTATGCATTGCACGTGTGCGGTTACTTCACATGCAAAAGAAAGTGCAGCTATGTGAGAAGCTCCGCATTTAAAGTGGAATTTCTCGACTTCAGGTTTTGCATTGCGGATTTCTTAATACAGTTACATTGAGGAAATTCAATGCATTTGTTCTCACCTCACTCTTGTTTTTTGACAAATATTCAGAGTAAAGTAGATATGTATGCATGGAAGACTGTGAATAAGTATGATATTGCATGTGAATTGATGAATTGCTGAGTATAAAGTAGGTGCAACATTTTGGTGGGTATATGAGTGTTGAGCAGGTGTTCAAATATTTTTATTAGAAAACTTTATGCGGCTTACAATTTATAAAATAAACTCCTAAAATATGTACATACGTATGCTAATAACTATTCCCAGAAAGCCTCTTTTTGCGCAGATGATTTTACATTCAGAAGCTGATCTCTTCTGTGTTGGAAACAAATGTCATAAACTTTAAAAGGAGGTATATCTAAATGGTCATATCATAAGGGTGATTTTTTAGCTATTATCTTTTTAAACAGTTTGTTTAAACAGTTGGTTTAAACAGCTGACGCACGTTTCGTGTTTTGTTTCACTGTCAAACATCTTCAGTTTGGTCTATAATTTAACCAAGAATTGTCTTACGAACGAACACGCTTGCAAATCATTTAATTTTATTATAAAAATGCGTGTTCTGTTAAGGGGGGAGCCTGGTTTATGAGGTCTAAAAATTGCATCTCTTTGCGATTGTTTTTTTTAAGGAAAAAATAGTTTTGGCACTGCAAAGCTTTTTCTATCTTTTAATGAACATTTAGAAAGTATAAAAAATTTTTATACTGGTTAAAATAAGTTGAAAAAAATGTTTAACATAGAAATTAGTAGAGCGCTGCAACGCTGGAGCTTCCAACTGGCGTACAAGATACAGCTCGTAATTATTATCTAAAGCAAAAAATTCAAATGGATTTCTAATTATCATGGTTTTTTATTCCAGATGAACTAAGAAAACTGAGAGAAATTCCAAAATTTCAACTTTTTGGAGGTTTTAAAGAAAACAATGCCTTTCTATAAAAAAAAAATTCACTTCAACTTGGTATAAAAATCTTGAAAATTTTTTTTTTATCTATTTTGTTAGTTCAAATACAAGATAATTTGATACTGAAGGGAACAAGCTATGATTCATTCCAAAAGGTTTATTCGTTTTTTTTTCATTTTCATTCATGTACGCCAATTCAAAGAAATCATAAAAATGAAAAGTCGAGAAAAGAAGATCAAGTTTGTACTTTAGCTGTCCGGTCACAGCGTAACTACCTAACGCTCGCCTACCTTTGGCTTTGTATCTACGGAAATATTGAGAATTAGGTTCTGTAACTTTGTGTGAATATTCTGCAATATATTAAGAATCGCTTGAAACGAAAAAAAAAATTGATCTTTTTGACCTTATAAACGGTCCCCTTAAGAAAGTTTAAAGTCGAAAAATTGCGTTCAGCGACGAAGCTCATTTTTGGATCAATGGGTACGTAACTAAACAGAATTGTCGATTTTGGAGTGAAGATCAGCCGGAAGAATTGGAAGAGCTACCAATGTATCCAGAAAAAGTCACTGTTTGGTGCGGTTTATGGGCTGGAGGTATCATTGGACCGTACTTCTTCAAAGATGCAGCGAATCGTAACGTAACTGTGAATGGTGAGCGCTACCGTGAAATGATATCCAACTCTTTTTTGCCCAAAATGCAAGAGCTTCACTTGCATGACATGCGGTTTCAGCAAGACGGTGCCACATGCCACACAGCGCGCGTAACAATGGACTTGTTGAGAGGCGAGTTCGGTGAACATTTTATTTTACGTTCGGGACCTGTCAATCTGTCAATTGGCCACCCAGATCGTGCGATATAACGCCTTTAGATAATTTTTTGTGCGGCTATGTTAAAGCTCATGTCTATTCAGATAAGTCTGCTTCAATTAACGCGTTCGAAGACAACAGTAAAGCATTTATATGTGAGATACCGGCCGAAGCATTGGACTAAACGGATGGACCATTTGAAGCGCACTCGCGGTCAACGTTTGCATGAAATAATCTTCAAACATTAAATTATATGGACTGTACTATCGATTTAAATAAAAATTTCTTGAATTTTACGTGTGTTTTTTTGAAAAACTTTCCTATAGCTCTTAAAAAATTACCCTTTATAATACGAAATATGTTAAAAAACTATAAAACTTATTTTCAAACTGCTAGAAATCAAAAATAACTCACCCAATAGGAATGCTGGTTTTTTGTTATACAACTTTGAAATGTTTGCACCAACCTGTATAAAACTAATTCATCAATTATTTCATTTTACGTGCACGGACATCAGCTGCCTGTTAGTTGTTAGTTAGGCCAAATGATAGTCCATAGTATTGTTTACAAGCGGACGGAAACATTTTCCAGAGAGTAAACGCGAAAAAGGAAATTTAGTAATGGATTTCAAACGTAAAAGTGTGATTGCATCATATTTGGCTGGAAGATCACAACCAGCGATTGTTCGTGAGCTCGAGCACCTTACAGTAAATCAAGTTTTTGTTTATCGCACCATCACTCGTTACAATAATACTGGTAGCATCGTGAAACGTCATGGAGGTGGTCATCAAAAGATTACAACGTCACGTGAAGTGGTTCACAAAGTGATGAAGCGACTTGAGCGAAATCCCCGACGAAGTGCTAATCAAATTGCGAGAACTGAAAATATCTGACCGTATCATCTGCCGCAATAGAATCTCTCTTGCCAACAAGTGCTGCTTTGGACTAAGTAGGCAATTGAGTAGTAAAGTACTCTCTCTCTCCCTACAAAACTAACACTCTACAAGACTCTCATCATGCCCGTCCTAACGTATGGCGCAGAAGTGTCGACGATGACTATATTCGATGAAGCGACGATTGGAGTGTTTAAGAGAAAGGTTCTGCGTAAGATTTTTGGACCTTTGCACGTTGGCTACAGCGAATATCGCAGACGATGGAACGATGAGCTGTATGAGCTTTACGACGACATGGACATAGCGCAGCGAATAAAGGTCCAACAGTTACGCTGACTGAGTCATTTCGTTCGAATGGATAGAAACGCTTTGACTCTGAAAGCATTCGATGCGGTAACAGCTGGTGGTAGCAGAGGAAGAGGAAGGCCTTCTCTGCGTTGGAAAGATCAGGTGGAGAAGGACTTGGCTTCACTTGGTGTGTCCAATTGGTGCCGGTTAGCACGAGAAAGAAACGACTGGCGCGCTTTGTTAAACTCGGTCAAAATCGCGTAAGTGGTTAACCCGCCAATTAAGAAGAAGAAGCATCCACCGAATTCTGAAAAATGATCACAAAGTCCAGCCCTAGAAAATTCAAAAGCCGAATAATGGCACACCAAAGCAGCAACAAGTCAGACTTGAGAGAGCGAAGGAGTTGCTTCGCTCGGCCGAAAGCGGTCGACGTGTTTTCTGACGAGCAAATTTTTTGAAATTGAGCAATTCGTAAACTCCCAAAACGATCGAGCTTATTTAAGCGACCGTTCATACGAGTATTTGAGTCATCGGTTGGCCACCAAAAGGCAGCACCCACCACAAGTGATGGTTTGGGCCGCTGTAACCGCAAACGTTTTCGTTCGTTTTCATCGAGCCTGGCGTCAAGGTAAGTGTGAAATATTATCGGAAAATTATTCTGGAGGCTACTTTGAAGCAGTGGGCAGACAAACATTTCGGTGGCAGGCCATGAACGTTTCAACAGGACTCGGCACCATCTCACAAAGTTCGAGTGAACCAAGAATGGCAAAAAAAAACAACGTTCCGAACTTCATAACGTCCACACAATGGCTTTTGAATTGACCAGACGCGAATCCAATGGATTATTCTCTTTGAGCCATTTTTGGAGAGCAAATTTCGAACTAAAAGATTCACCTGTCTCGAGGCGCTGAAAAACGCCATTATCCACTAATGGGCCAAAATAGCTGCAAGTCACATTCGGGCAGCTTGCGATTCGTTTCTGGACCGTCTCAAGGCCATAGCGATTTCAGGGTGGAAATCAGCCGCGAAGGAGGAATGCTATAATGTTAGTGGGAGCATGCCGCACATACCATTGGTGTGACGATACCTTTGATAATGTTTCTGACATTTTGATTTTAACCTCCTTACCGAAAAAAATACGAATTTGGCGTAAGGGGTTTTGGAATAAAAATATTATGCAAAAAGGCTGTTTTAAAAGTTTTCCATTCATTGAGCCACAATTATGAATACTCATCTCTACAAACCCAATTTATCATTTCTGTAAAAAAGGGTAATACATTCGTCATACTTTAACTGACGAGACAGTTTGGCAAGCGTTTTTCTGAGCTAGCACGTGTAAGCGTTGCATATTTATAAATTTTTAATGTTGGAAGTGCCTCAGATCATCGAGCAATGGCAAAATGTGATTCATGCGAACTGATGCTTTTTCTAATTTTTTATTAAATTTCACACTTTTTCAGCCTTCAGAACATTAAAGAATAATAATTGTATTGTGGATAATATAATTCGGATATAATTTCTTTGCTTTTTCTTGTTTTTTATTACCTAGTTGCTAGTATCTGTTGAATTTCAGTCCCATGCTGGTATACATACATACATATATGCATATATAGTGGCAGAGCAAACAAATGCACTTATCCTGTCCTGAGGGCTCCATAGCATGCAGATACACACATGGGATTAAACTTAGGAGTCCCTGAGTATACATTTGTATGCATTATATTGCTCTCAATTTACATTTATGCGCACATACTCGTGTATTAGGTACACGTACATGCTTTTATTCAATCATATAAACCTAATCAAAGCCATCTGCCGGGCACAACCTCACTCGGCTCTCGGCATAATATGATGACAAATTATAAAATCTTGATACAATTAAGTAATTAATTATAATTATTACTGTATAGTCAACCGGCGTGCCAATGCAAACACATGTTCACACATACACACACACACATACACACATGTACACTTTTCAAAAGCTAACAACTAGTGTAGCACACCCACAGGCGTTAAGGAGAAAAGTGTGCGGGTATTGGCGTAAAGTATGGCTTCTGATACCAAGTTGGCTTCGTAGAAAACATAACTACAGTTACATGATTATATATGTAGTTGTATGCGTAGTTGTGCTCGTGTTTGTACAAATGTGTATATATGTTACACTAACTTTAATAAATATATGAATGCGTGTACAGTGACGAGCATAACTGAGTGAGTGCGTGATGATTTTTTTTTAACATTTACAATGTTTTTCGAGTTGAAATTTGTTCGTTGCTTTTGGTTTTTACTTAACCGTTCATTCTTTCATCAAAACCATATAAATCAAATTCTCTCAAAGTTTACACAAAATTTAGAAAAATTCAACCAAGTTTCACCTAAAGCTTAAAATTTTTCATCTAAGTTTTTAGAAGGATATCCAGTATGCAGTATGAAGCGCAAGTTTTAAGCGGTTAAAGAAACGCATTGATTAAAAAAAGAAATATCTTTTTGATGATGACTTTTCTTTCATATAACAAGTAATAATCATCATCATTTAGCGTTACAATCCGAGGTGGATTTGAACCTTATCTACGTTATTCTTCTAGGCCTCTCTTTCTCTTCCTAAATAAATATTTCCAGTTGGTTACTACGAGCGTTCGTAGGTCTTCTTCTGTGCAGTTCGTTAGTGGTTTACGCAGGTGACCTTTAGGTAGCACTCTCCAAGTAGCACTCTTTAGTGCAGTTTAGTACCGTTTTGATACCATTTTAAAACCTACAATAGACAGATATTTAGAGCCAACGAGAGTTGTTGATATAGTGGACACAATAGATGGAACTTAGGTGGCGCACTGCCACGGGCTGTGGTAAAAAGGAGCACCCGATGACCTTAATCGTCTAGCTGCCCAATCCGGGCACTTAGAGAGAAAGTGCTCAACAGTCTACTTCTCGGAAAGCTCCGCACAGCTTCTGCGATGGGGCTTAAATGGTAATCCTAGCATTTTCGCGTGTGTGCCGATTGTGCAGTGACCGGTAAACATAGCTACGAGTTTGAAAATTGTATGGCGTTGAGTCCCCTGGACTTTCTGAGTCCTCCTTCTATTGTACTGAAGCCAAGTTGTTCTCGAAATAGCACATGAAGAAATGGAGCTCCATCTTTTCTGCGCTTTCTTGAGAAATAATTTGCGCAATTCACCTTTAATAACTATCAGCGGGATGCCGATGAACGGATGGAAAGTCCCTAAGACCAATTCAGTCCGCTTTCGGGCTAGTTCATCAGCAATTTCATTTCCCTATATGTTTCTATGTCCTCAGAGAAATGTTACCTGCCCACCCAAGATTTTTGATCTCATCCTTTGAGGAGTTGACTAGTTTGGTTCTGCATCATGGCATCGTCAGAGCTTTGATCGCAGCTCGACTATAGGGAAAACTGTTAATATCTCCCTCCTTTCCACGTTTGCTAAGCATTTGGCATGTCAGCAGTATCGCAAAGACTTCTGTCAGATGAACACTAGCAGTATTCAACAATTTTAAGGAGATAGATAAATTGGCTGATTTTGAGAAAACCCTGCTCCGACTCCCGAGTCCAGCTTAGAGCCGTCAGTGAAGACAGAAGTGCAAGCTTCGGTGCAGATTTCCCCTCGATCCAATTCTCCCTATTGGGAAAGATTGCCCTAGCACGACCCTCAAACTACAGTTTGCGGATAGACAGATCTGCCTGAAGTTCGGAGAAACACGATGTAAACTGCCCACCTTTGCTTACAGCATAAATTTTTTGAGTACGGGTGTTTCTTCCTCTTTGAACCACTTTTGAGTTTTGCGCTTTGTTGAGGACAATGTCCTTACCATGTATACATTGGAGTAATTTGTCGTTGGTTAGTAATATACAATCATCTCATTTAGCCAGGGACTATATCTTCTCCTGAGTATCTTTCTCTGAGAGACTCTGAGAGATTATTTTTCAGGTGCTGTCATGGACCACACTTCCATATATATTTTATTTACAACAATTATTCGGTGCAGAATGCACTCTCTAGAGCGACTGTCGTTTATGATTAGGACACCCAAATACTTTAATTTATCAACACCTTCAAAAGTGTATTGTAATGGAGTGTTATGTTTCTGCCCTTTTTCTCTCAATGTTTCTAGACAACATCACGTACTTAGTTTTTTGTTGGTTGGCCATGAGCTCAATTCTACCTGCTGCTATGTTTTTGAATAAGTGGTTAAGGGGGGAGCCTGGTTTATAAGGTAAAAAAAATCAATTTTTTTTTTCGTTTTAAGCGATTCCTAATATATTTCGGAATATTCACACAAAGTTACAGAGCCTAATTCTCAATATTTCCGTAGATACAAAGCCAAAGGTAGGAGAGCGTTAGGTAGTTACGCTGTGACCTCACCGCAAACTTTATCTTCTTTTCTCGACTTTTCATTTTTATGATTTCTTTGAATTGGCGTACATGAATGAAAAAAAAAAACTAATGAACCTTTTGAAATGAATCATAGTTTGTTCCCTTCAGTATTAAATTCTCTTCTATTTGAACTAACAAAATAGATAAAAAAAAAATTTTCAAGATTTTTATACCAAGTTCAAGTGAATTTTTTTTTTATAGAAAGGCATTTTTTTTCTTTAAAACCTCCAAACAGTTGAAATTTTGGAATTTCTCTCAGTTTTCTTAGTTCATCTAGAATAAAAAATCATGATAATTAGAAATGCATTTGAATTGTTTGCTTTAGATAATAATTACGAGCTGTATCTTGTATGCCAGTTGGAAACTCCAGCGTTGCAGCGCTCTACTAATTTCTATGTTAAACATTTTTTTTCAACTTATTTTAACCAGTACAAAAATTTGTTATACTTTTTAAATGTTCATTAAAAGATAGAAAAAACTTTGCAGTGCTAAATTAATTTTTTCCTTAAAAAAAAAATCTCAAAGAGATGCAATTTTTAGACCTCATAAACCAGGCTCCCCCCTTAAGGTAGCGCTTGTTGCGAGCAAGAAGGACGATGTCGTTTTCTTAGGCAGTTATTTCATTGAGTACGTTTCCGGCGGTGGTGAAGTTTTATTTTTGTATGGTGCAGACATTGTTTAAATATTACTTGGGATAAACTGTAACCCGCCTCACTCCGGTGCTAATGCTAAATATTTCGCTGAATTCCTACTAAATGGTGGCTCAAGCTTTTGTGTTCGTTGAGGACGCCATTCAGAGTCTAGAAAGCGTTCTCTTGACCCCAAGCGCAGTATGTACCCCTCGAATGATACTGTGAAAGGCAGACCTAAAATAGATGAACAGCATGACAACGAAACACAACATTCTCTAGATTCTGTTTGAGGACAAAAACAATTGAAATTTATAAAAACTGGAGTTTTTATGCAAACAGTCTTGCGCTTTTACGTCCGCAGGAAGTTCATTTTTATATGGTTTAAAGTGCAGAAAGTCGTCAGTAAAAAAATACTAAAAATCCAAGCGATTTCTTAACAGCTCAAAGCTTGCACTTATTTGACTAAATCTGCATGAGCCATGTCGCTGTGTACCTGAAAATTTTCTAAGGATTCAGGTAAAAGAGTTCAAACTTTTTATGGAAATTTGTTGAGTTTTTCTAAACTTTGTATAAAATTTTAAAGCTTAGTTTATATGGTTTTCTTTAAAGAATACTCGCCAGTTATGCTCGCCACTGTATCTGTAGGTAGCACGCACTTCCTACTGGTTCAAGGCATTCGTGGTAGTGACAGGCTGCAGGCAACAACCGATTGATTGCTTGCTCCCGCCACTTTGGTTTTCAGTAATTATGTGTACGTATGTGTGAGTATGTAGTGGTTGCCAGCATTGTTGCTGTCGATAAACATCTGCAGTAATTACTCTATTAAAATTTTAGCTTACACACTACGTGTACATGCACAACAATAAATCAACTTTTAGGGCATTGCTTTTGATGAAACACAATTCCATGCACTACTTAATCACAACGATTTGCCTCATTGCTTTTCATTACTAAGGCTGAGAGTCAACTAATTACGCTCTATTATTTCATAAATATCACAAAATTTTGAAAGCAATGAATTAATTGCTATTATGACCAATTTTAAGCTATTATAGGATTCAGGTTTTGGCAGAGTAGGGTGTCGATTGGGAAAAGAGGAATTGCGTAGTTTATGTGGGACCGAAGGACTGTATAATTTATTGAGCGGTATCTTGAAGGCTAAAAAGTTAGTTAGTGTTAGTTTACGAGCCTGTAAACTAATAATCCAGCGATAAAAAAGGCCCTATGACAGCAAATGAGCAGAATAAAAAAAAATAAAAAACCCAGATAAAAAAATCTTCATGGTGTTACAAGTCACCAATTCTAGCTGAGGAAATACAAGCGCAAGCATTAAGAAGCAAAGCTCTCAGAGTGTTGCTCATTTCTTCGAGAAAGTTTGTGTGAAGAATTTTGCATGAAAAATTTAATATTAAAAAATAAAACAAAAAGCAACAGACAGTTGTGTTAGTTCAGAAATTTCAGTGAATTTTCTGCCTTAACCCATTTGATCCCATTGTACTCGCTTGAGTACAGAAAAAGCATCTTTTTCGAAACGACGTCAAAAGCCAACGCTTACAAATTTTTAAATGTACTCGCCACTTTATAATACAGGTTGAGTAATGTTGAAAAGGAATACACATGTTTCTCTTTCTTTTTTTTGAGTCCCGTTATCCGTTATTCACTTATCTTTGCGTGCACGTTTGCTATTTTTCTTCTTTTCATGGTTTAGTTTGCAATAAGCTCTCTGTTTGACAAAATCTAAGTTATCACGGAAAAAGTAGGTAGGTTTAAATTCTAGTGTACTCGCAAGGGTACAGTGGGAACATTAATATATATTTTGTGTGCATATTTCATGTAGATTTGGTAATGGATGTAAAAAAATTTTACGGAAAGAGGTTTCACAACCTTTCTGTGGCCACCGACTATATTGAATCAAGCGACCGTAGTCACTTCGACTTCGCTATTCTACCGCCAAATACCCGCCAAAATTAATAATCGATTAAACGAAAATATATGCCTTGCAGCATAACGAGCATGATTTTTGTTTCAATGAGGAGGATCTTAAAATTTTTTATCGGCATTTTACTCTATAGCGGCTATCACTCAATGCCAAGAGAACGCATGTACTGGCAACTGGATGAAGAACACCTTTTATAGCCAACAATATGTCGCGAAATCGCTTTCAAACAAGTTTTCAGTTTTTGCATCTTTCTGATAACTCTAATTTAGATTTTAGCGATAAAATGGCAAAGATAAGACCACTCTCTCAAATTTTATGTAAACAATTTTGTCAGTTTGGTTATATGCACCAAAAGCTGTCTGTTGACGAATCTATGGTTAGGTATTTTGGAAGCCATTCCGCAAAACAATTCATAAGAGGTAAGCCAGTTCGTTTTGGTTTCAAAATTGGATGATCACGAGTAGCTGTGGTTATTTATATGAGTTCAACACATATGCGGTTGAACGTCAGAAAGAAAGTCTTAGTCCATTAGGTTCAAGGGTCGTCCTTGATCTTTTGGCAAACATTCCACATCCGACCGATCACATCGTATTTTTCGACAACTTCTTTACGTCATATGACCTTCTTAGAATTTTGAAAGAACAAGGATTTAAGGCTACTGGGACCTTTCGTGAACGGCGGTCCAAAAAATGTCCTCTGAAAACGAACAAAGAACTACAAAAGAAGCAACGGGGAGAGTTTGATTTTATGTAAGTTTATCATAATGATTTATTTGAATAGTTGTTTTGTATCAAATTTTGTAGGTGTTCTGACTCACGAATACTTTTTGTGAAGTGGAATGACAATAGCGTTGTGACAGTGGGAACAAACTTTGATAGAATTGAACCTTTACATACCGTCAAACGATGGTCAAGACAAGGCGCAAGGGGAATGCCCATCAGCCGAAGTTGATAGCGGAATAAAACTCAGGAATGGGAGGAGTTGACCTCCACGACCAAGCTTTGAATACTTACAATATAAAGTTTAGAGGAAAGAAATGGTGGTGGCCTCTTTTCACCACAATGATAAGGTCGTGCGTAGTAAACATGGATGCTTTATAAAATGGCAAGTAAGAGTCAATGCGACTTGTTGCAATACCAACGTGAAATTGTGCGATTTTATTTACGCAATTATAATATCCGGGACATATCTTCAAAACGATCGACAACGGCATCAATAGCTGGTTCCTCATATAACTATTTTCCCAAAAGGATATCGAATCAGCTGAGGTGCAGGGAGTGTCACCAAAGAATTCGATGGATTTGCGAGTTATGCAATGTAGCCCTTTGCGTGGAGAGAGAATGTTTCAAAAGCTTCCATACTGTTAACCGAACTATATTAATAACCAAGGAAGTCTTTGAAAGTGTCTTTTTATTTAATACTCCATATTTTCATATACAGGCAATGTATATACATATTATCCCATTGTACTCGATTGGGTATTTTTCTTTTTTAAGGAGCTTAATTACACTATTTCAATAAACGTTTTATAAACGAATTTCAAAAAAAATTGTTTTATATAAGGTTGGGATTTAATGGGTTAAAGTAAAGAGTGGTCATTCTATTACTTGGAATTCGATTTAAAAGTGGACGGTTTCACGGAAGAACTCTTTTTCGGATCGCAGGCTGATCCTTTTCGAAATCGATATCGTTCCGAAAACCTTGCTAACCCGTAGGATCCCTTAAGGGGGGGGTAGGGTTTTTAGGGTAAAAAAAAATCGATTTTGCTTTATTTGAGAAAATGAATGTACATAATCTCAAGAATGTTGTGTCCAAATTTTAAGTCAATCGGTGCAAAACTCACAAAGTTAGAGCATTATAACCGTTGGCCGCTCCGACTCGGCTACCTGCTATGGTCGAACTTTAAATCGATTTTCTGGAAAACGACGTTTTTCAAGTCGGTGGACACTTTTTCTCTGAATCTACTCGACCGATCTTCCTGAAATTTTGTATACACTTTCTCTACATAATTACCGAGGTAACCCTGGGAGGTTTTTTTTTCTTAATTTTTATTTATTTTACAATAAACAATATTATGCGATTTATCGTCTAAAAATCGCACTTCTACTTCAAATGTTAAAAAAAAAATTTTTTTTTAATAAAAACTCGACAGGAACTTGGACAATTGAATACCTAATGAAAATTCTTTGATTTTTTGATTTCAGATGATCCAATGCTGAGAAAAACTGTCCACGGCAAATTGCCTTTTTTTCGAGACGTCTGCGTAGATTTGCTGTCATCGGCTCAATTTTGTATATTTTCTTGTGAACATTTTTGAAAATATTTTTGAAATATGAGTTCACAGTATACTAATTGGATAAATAAATTTACATGAATCATCTTTCCAAAAAAAATTCATAAATAAGTGCATATTTTTAGTGGAATTAACCCTATTTCTATTTCCTAAATTTTTTCGCCATATAATGGTACTAAACGGCACGTAAGTGCTACTAGAAGTGTACCTGACTTGCCATCTAACCTACCTATTTACCTACCTGAGAATCTAGTTAAGCGATTCATTTAGTAACATTTTGTAGTGATGTTTTGCGGAAGAAAAATCTGACATGATTTCAAAGTGAATTAAAATCTCTCAAAATTCTATAAATCGGATCACAATTAGTTCTAGCCATCCCTAATCGGAAACTGTCATGTAAACACGTCATGTAACAGTTTAGAATATATAGATAAAAATGCACGAAATAAAGCATCTAATAAAAGTAAGTACGGCATATGACTTCGGAATGGAGTAATTTAGATGTATTTGAAAATAGAATCTAGAGTCAAATACCACAGCAATATCAATTGACTTTAATTTCACCTGGATTGGATAAACTAATTAAAACCACCATTGTGGTAGAAGGTTGACCCAAGAGTATAGGATTCAGAATAAGAGACAAAAAACCTTTGCTTATATTTAAATTTAACTCATTTCTTTTACACCAAGCAACGACATTATCTAAATCAGATTGGTGGTTTATAGAGTCTGAAGTATGTAAAATTACCGAGTATTTCTTTAAATCATCAGCATACAAAGGAAAAATGTTCTCTATTAAAACAACTAGAAATGTCTTTAACAAAATTTATTAAAAAAAAAATTAAACCGAGATGTTGATAAAGAGATACTTAGCCTCATTTTCTGGATTAAACTATGCCACTTAATGGATCATGCCAACATTTTGGTAAAAAAACATTGTAAATTTCAAAATCGTGAGGACTTGCATCTATTGTGCATGCTTATGCCACGACTTTATCTGTAATTGTTATTGTCGCTCTGCTAGCCACATAGGAAACAAATGTTCATTCGGCCTGTTCATTGTTGAGCTCGCCAAGAAGTCAGAGTTTATTGATGACCCTAAAACACTTAAAAATCAACTAGGTATGTAAATCTATTAAATTGCAGCATTAAACCCAACCATTTCAAGCAACAAATCTGATAACCCATGACATCTTTAACTTTATATTGTAGATATTTGATTACCTGTGGCATGCGTTTTATAAGTGAAGTGGCATAAAATTAATCATTCAATTTTGTTTCTGAAATACTTTTTTACTAATAAAACAAAAAATTGATTTCGAGTCATGGAAAACTTTATTATGACCTTTCCACGCTCCATTGCTTGTCTATGTATTTTGCAGCTGTCCCGTTCACAAGTGTCAAATATGACTGATATACGACGCCACTTGCAAAAATTACGAATCTTCCGATCAGGTAATTAATTTTGCGAGACAATTTAACTCAGCTCACTTGAAATATACACTATGTCAAATAAGTTTGGCACTAAGACTTATTGGCATTTTTAATAAGTTACTTGTTGCTCATATAATTTCAATAATTCTTTTATGAAAATGCAGTCCAATCTGACACGAGAAGCATACAAATCTAAGTTTAAGCTTTGAGTAAATTAAAAAAAAAAAAAAAAACCTTTAAAAAATTTTCAGTAAAATTTAAAATTTTTTAATCAAAGTTTCGGGTATGCAGTTTGGAAGCTCATTGAATTTTGATATCCTAAAATCCAATAATGTAAGTTTTAAGTGGCTCAAAAATCGCACTGATTTTTGAAATTTTTTTTTTGCTGGCCGTGGTCCAATATGACTCCATATAATGAATGCTTGACGTTTTCTATGTGGAAGAAAGCACCCAGACCATCAGCAAAAAAGAAAATTTCAAAAATCAGCACGATTTTTGAGTCACTAGCAAATTAAACTTTATTATACCAAAATTTAATGGGCTATACAATGACGTACTCGAATTTCTTCTAAAAATACTAAATAGGGTAGGTTAGGACAAATGGCTGCCCAAGGGACGTCCCACTTGGGAAAAAAATCAAATTGAAAATGGGACAAATGGTGCACAAGGGAGGTCGCACTTGGGCAAAAAACCAAATTCAAAATATTAATTAAAAATTATGTAATTTATGTAACTATGTAATTTTGCTGATATTTTTTTGAATTATTTTTACATTTTTTTTTTAATTTTTTTTTTATTTGCACCAGCTTTGCGAGTTGGATTTATACAGTTCTTGTATGAGACTCATCTATTTTTTCATAAAACAATGAATGTCAATTAAATGAGAAATAAATTATATTAGTTGTCAAAACTTCTCAATAAATCGTTGCGTAGTAGTTACATAACGCATTGTATAACTCCTAAATAAAAAAAAAATTCAGCGATGAGATGGGATCAGCAACTATTCCCTTTATGTTTGCAAACTTAAAATTTTCTTGTTCTTTTGTGAATGCAGTTTGTGGTAAAACAGTCCACACATTCGCTGCTGCTTTCATTTAACGGTCTGCCAATCATTTGCAGATGCGTGCAATGATAGGTTGATTAACGCTGATTCTCGCTCGGTACAACTTGATTAGATCACTCGTAAGCACTCAGAAGCTTTTAGAAATAGTAGCGTAACTTTTAGCGATATAAATACCGTTATAGTTTTAATTTTCCATACTTGTTCGCATATTTCGAATATCACTGAAATATTTTAGCCACAACAATTCTTTGTCACTCTAGGTTTCCATACCAAACCTCTTACGCGCCTCACTTCTTTCCCTCGCTCTCTCTCTCGCTCTCTCTCTCTCTCTGTTCACTCTATCTGAGCGCAGTCAATTTCACGGTTCATAGTAATTTAATTAATTAGCGAAATATTTTACTTAACTTTATTAGTCTATGCATGTATTAGTGGCTATTATGCTCAAATTATAGGCCAGACACACTAAGGACAGGCTATTAATATACGTAGCGGGCAACACTTTTCAATTTTCGTCTGCCGCTTTTAGGTAGTACCATTTTTTGCAGTCATAACAAATGACGCCACTTACACTTTTGCATCCCATCTCACAACCCTACAACCAATTCGTGCAATTTTCGAAGGAAAGTTACGCTTACACACGCATACATACATACATACATGCATGTGTAGTAAGAGTTATGCCTGTAATGAATTAGTACCACTACTAATGCGGCGGCCAATGTGCGTGTGTTGTAGTTATTTATTACGTTATAGTGTAGGCAACAGTGATAGCAATAAATCCAAAAGAAATAACAACAACAACAAGACGAGAAAGCAAAACTTCGGCGTAAGCAATAAATTGATTTACACTTAATTTTTCTGCTTTTTTGTGCTTTAATCTTCTTTGTATTTTGGTGTTTTTTTTTTTGTGTTTTTTTCTGCTTTAGCCTTATATTAATACATTTTTATATATTTCTGGCTGAGTTTTAATGGCGAATATTTTTTCTGCTTTAGTACAGCACATTTATATATTTTTTTGGTGGATTTTATTTTGTGTTTTTTGTTTTTTTTTTTTGGTTTTTGCTTTTTTATCCTTTGTGGATTTTTTCTGTTTTTCGATTTGGTGTTATTCTTTGTGAATTTTGTTTCTTTATTTTTTTTTTTTTGTTTTGTTTTTGCCTTTTTTATTTTTTCACACTATTCACATTTTGGCAGAGTTTTTGTTTTGTTTTATTTTTTGATGCTTTTTTATTTATTTTTTTGGGATATGTTTCACAGCACAGCGCATCATGTATGTGTGTGCCTGTTGTTGTTGTAATCCATGGCTAATATCCTTTTGCTGTAATGCGACTATTGAGATTAATGGCCAAGTTATGGCGGCCACTGGCATGCACTTTAAGCGTTTGCGCGCGTTAAGAGAACTCGGTGGCATTTCGTTTTTTTTTTTTTGTGTTTTGGTTAATAGATGATTTGATAAATGGGAAGTTCACTAAAAGCACACACTTTTTGGAAAATATGTAGTATTATTTTGACTTTAGCAGTACCACCAGAAGCAAAACGATATATTACTCTACCTGCGTGTCTGTGTATTTTAGTAAAAAAAAAGTGTATTATTACAAATTTCTTTTTTTTAATTTTAGTTTATTTATTTATATTTTTATATTTTATATTTTTATTTTATTTATTAAATAGTATATTATTTCATATTTTTATTTAATTCTTTATATAATTTATTAACAACTTTACAGCGTAAATTATTTTTTGAATGCATTGCTTAAATTAATAAAATTTTGCATTTTTTTCATGCTTTTATACTAAATTAATATCCATTGCATTGCTTATGTATTTTTCGCTAAATAAATTTCGTACTATTAAATAATTTTTTTTAAAGCTGAAATTAAATTTTGTTTTAATTGCAAAAATAATTTTTGCATTAACAGTTATTTATGTAATTATTTTTTTTTTTTTTTGTTTTGTTGCACTCAATTATTTATAATTATTATTTTTTTCTTCCTCCACAAACGCACCTTTTTATTTCTTCATTTTATTAATATATAATCTTTTTATTTTTATTTTTGCCTTTTTTTGCTCCACTTCAACTTGTGTTTACTCAATTATCTATTTGTTTATCAATGCTCTATTTGATTTATGTAATTCATCAGCCGTTGGCACGCGTACCGTCAACGACAATTCAACACGAACTGATGCTGCGTGCACTCTGTTATGTTATCCTTTGCTCCGAATGCTAGGCTGCTGTAGCTAATGATAACGAAAAGGCTGCGTGTGTGGTGTACTGAGTACGTAACAGCATTGTGGCTACGAAAATTTGAATTTCGGTAAATTAATTTCACCGCAGTGTGCTCGTATAACATAGAGGATGCTGTGTAGATTTGCTCTTAAATTTTCTGTCACAATTTGCAAGCAGAAGCCGTGTGGCCTGTGCAGCCACAGAGCAAGTGAGAAGAAGGCGCAAGAGAGCTGAATGTCTGCAAAGTAATTTGCTGTAAGTCGTGTTAAGAGATGCCAGTTTGAAGAACCTGACACTCAGTAGCAGCTCTCCGTTTGGTGTAGAGAATATTTTTGCTGCACTTTGACAGTGAGTTTGCTCGATTATCTCTTTAGATGCTGGCTTTTTGTTTTGAGCAGATTCAGAGACTTTTTTACTGAGAAGCTCTTTCATTTTATTATGAAACTCTTTTAAAAGAGCAGGATTCTTCGAAATTGAAAACAGACATTTGTGAATGAACATTCAGTAAAGCCAGAAATTGCCAAAATGATAAGTGAAAATGAAATCAGTTTAAGTAAATACCGTTTAATCAGTTGCTAACTGGGTGAGCACAATTTAAAAAAAAGAAGAATATCTGCAATGGGAAAATAAAATGAGATTATTTTTAATTTTTAGAAATTCAATTAATCCTGCCAACTAACTTTTATCATCTACAGAGTTAATTAAATTCTGCGAAAAATAAAACCTGAAAAGCGAAATTTACCTCCCCTTTCAAATAAGTCAAGCAAACCTTTCGTGAAAATATATGGTGAGCCATATAGCGTTTGCTTTTCGAACCACCTATTTTCTTGAGAATGGTAACACAAATGACATGTCAAATGTGTTCATAATTTACTTAAAGGTTTGACATTTACGAAATGGGACGCTATACGCTTCAACAAAATTGGGAAATATTGAAAACCTATTTCCAAAGTGGTGAGCCTTCTTCTTTTTCCGCGGTTACAGTAAATGGCGAGCGTTACCATGACATGCTCAACGAGTTTTTGTTTCCAAAAATTGGAAAGGATGACATGGACGACATTTGGTTTCAACAGTGGTATACCAAATATGCTCCTTTCTTCGATAGCCTGGGCAGTGCGCCAACCCAAATCTCATCAATCTTCTCCAGTATATCAACTGCTCTGTCTGGCTGTAGATATCTGCCCGTTGGAGGTCTTCTAATGCTATCAAAACGGTTACTATGCTACTTGAAGAGTGCCAGACTGGCACTTAAGCCATTTCACCTGCCTACCTAAATTGGCGCCATTTTATTCGATAAATTTCGTCCAGTTTCTAAGCAATTTAATAATTTTGATATTGTAGAAGTACTCATCGCTAATGGCAAAAAACTTCACAAACTCATTTCCACTAGCGCCTTTTGAGGCCAGTTTTGTACCAAAAAACTCATGCAAATAATGTTAACAATTTTTCTTATTTTTATTTTGTGCGCTTATGACCAGATTGATAGCATTTGTCAATAATTCGTGCACAATTTTAAGTAATCTCCCAAATCTCTGAGATGTGTTTGTTGAAAATCAAAAGCAAGGAGATAAGTTCTTCTTGCCATTCTACGCTATATAACAGATGCAATAGAATTTTTAAATATACTGGCGCGCCTTTAATGGCATTTGCGAGGTTGTGTGGTCGAATAAAAGTCCGCGCTCTTCGTGCTTCCCATTTCTGGCTACATCTGCTTGATTGACTCCTTCAATCTGGTCAGCTGTTGAGTGTAGAAATCTATACTGAGTGTTTTGCTTCATGAGCGCAGCTCATAGTAAATTGTCAATCCTACCAAGCATACAGCAAAACATTCGTGGTTGTTAATTAATTTGTCGTGCTTGACATTTGTGCTGGGTCTCCCCGCTTTTTGACAAACTTTTTTTTCGACTGTCTCGTTTGTGTCCTATTTTTCATTGCCAATGAGCAGCTGCTCCAGAAACCAATGGACTTCGTAAATTTTTTCTCAAGTATTATTATTTCGATTCCTGTGGAATCGATCAAAGATTAACCCGATTTTATCAATTTTTTTGATGATTACCCCACTATATTCAGTGTTTGGTGTCCATGCCGGACCAGAGCAGAACGCTTTTGCAGTTGCATACGAAATTATCTTACTTACTAAACTAATGCTCTGCTATGAATCTATGACTGCTTCCTTGTGATATTTTCAGCTCATTCCTTTACTTCACAACTCTTCGTCGATTAATGAGCTTCTCAATTTGTTTATGGAAGATATCGCCAAATACTTCTGCCTGCTAGGCAATGCTCTATATTTATTTAAAAAAAATTGCCTCTCCTGTCAATCAAAAGTTCGGCTATTGGCTTTAACTATTCAAAACATAAAACCTTTTTTTCACTTTGAAGTATTTTCCAATTTCATACGTTATCTGCATTTGAATTGTTTAAGAGTTAGTAGTAAAACATGTTTCCATTTAAGCCTTAAATTACTCTGTAAATTAAACTCCCATATTCGATAACTGTATTGCATGTTTGTAAGCATAATCGACGTTTAAAAGCCATTTCTTTTAAAAGTAGACAACAACTATGTTAACAATGTTTTCTGGACAATGTTATTTTACTCTTAAAGCGCCTGAATGACTGTGATATAGCGTACCTTTAGGAGCAAGTCAAATTTACAGTAAATATTCGATTGTACTCTTTATATGCTCAGTTTAATTCCTGTTATTCAGCACTTGCACTTATTCTCTCTCTTTCTGTCTCTTTTTCTCTCTTCCACTGCGCTAAGAGCATTTCTAAGATATTCTCTTTTATTTTCAGTTCTACGCTTCTATCATCTACGGCTCGCTGCTGCTACTGCTGCTTTACGTATTTTTTGTTGACATTTTACACTAAAATGTGGGTCAGGATTGACAATACTCTGCTTGCGGGTATATGTGAGTGTGAATGTATGTGTGTATGATTGTGTTTTTGTTAGAGTATAGGCCACAGCATCACAGTGACTTCGTGAATGCAATTAAAAGCACAATTTGATGAAAACACCAAACAAATGGAGGCCAACAAAAACAAGCATTAACTCTCACACACACACACATATATATATACGTATGTAAGTACTCCTGCATATAAATATTTGTAAACTCGTATACAGAAAGTTAGCAAGTAAACACGTGGGGTAGCGAGTGATCATCACTAGTCCGAGCGCCTGCATCATACATTGACAAGCAATTCGTCCAGTCGTAAACCAATAAACAATTCATGCATATATCCACACATACATAAGCACATATGTACATGTGTACCTACACAAATGCGTAGTTGTCTTGCCATTGTTGTAAGCCAAAATAGTGCAGATGGCAGAAGGGAGATTTTGTAAAACTATAAAATGAGTTTTAGAAAAGCTCAATTATTCGCCACTAGCAACGGAAAAAAACAAATTTATCTAATATACATAAAATAATACCAAATTGTGTGCAATCAACTGCACTTACCGAAATATTTTTTCAACACACAAGCGCTAGTTTTGTGGTTTACATTAGTATTAGTGCTACAATGCTGCAATTTGCTTGCAAAGCTGCCAACTTTTTCCAGTTTGTTAAGTGCCGCGCGGTGAGGGGAATAACGCACTGAAGCGCCTGTTGTCTGTCAAACTTTGAATGCTTCCATGGCAGGTGCACGAAAAAATGGAGCAGCTCTGTTGTAAGTATGTATGTGTGTATAATACGTATATGAGATGGTGCACGTGTGTGCGCATGTTAAATATTTAAGTGATTGTTATTGTTATTGTTAGTTTTATGGCGCATGAATTATTATTGTGGCAGCGAATGTGTGGTGAAAGCATTACAAAAACTCTTAGCAGCAGACAATAGCGAAAAAAGAATAAAATAAAAAAGAATTACAAACACAAATTGCGAACATTTAAAAGGCAATAAAAACCGCATTTGTATTTTTTAATGGCCACACAGGCAAACGCTCTGTGTTGAGTGCTACTGAAGAACTTTATTTTTTTTTTCATTGCAAGAATTTTTTACAGACTGATTTCGATCGCCGAATTTTGCCGAAAATTGCAAATGATGGCTGTTTGCTGGCAGATACGAATGCGGTTTAACTTTTGGCTCTTACTATACATTTTTTTAAATATAAAAATATCATATTTTAACTCTTAATTTTTAAACACCTTTTTTAACTTCTTAGGCTGCTCAAGCCATTATTTTCAATGAACCATTCAGGTGGCGCAGTGCATATACGAGTAGATATGTTGGTATGTACACTAGGGTGCATAACTTTTCGCAAAAAAACAAGATCGATACGGTTTTTCCATCGAAATTATAAAACGTTTTTTGTTATATATTCTATTAAAAATTCCGAAAATTTGTTTCATTGTTTTGATTGAATTCCATTGGTATAATATTTTAACATTTTTATACAGATATCTGCAGCTTAAACTCTTCTATCTTCGGGGAAGATTTCTACGAAAAAAAGATTTTGAAAAAATAATTTTATTAAAAAAAAAACAATTTGATTTTTGAATCACTTGTATTTTGGTGATACACTTAAAGTAAATACATAAAAAAAATCTGGTTTATTGAACATACAGGATGAACATTTTCAAAGGCTTTCGCAATAATGTCATTGCAAGAAAATGGTTATTTTCATCAAATGATATCCGCTGCTCTTTAAAAAAAAATAGTCAAATTAAATTCAGAACATTTCCAGGTCAGAAGTTTCTAAGAATTTCGGCGGCATTTTCAATATATTTTTCTGCAGGTGCTTAACAAAACTCATCCCGACCGCTAGCTCAAATAACAGAGGAGAGAGGGCAAAAATGCTTTTTTTCAATACCCATGCAATTTAACTGGAAATATTGTACACTAATTTCAAATTAAGAAGGGTCCGGTTTCAGCGGAAAAAACACAATTTTTGTGAATTTTTTTCTTAAATATGTATTGAGCAAACTGATTAATACCTTTTGTACATTATTAAGCATACTTTTATCTATATTCTGTAATTTTTTCATGCGGAAATACTTAAAATTAGCCGGTGACAGACCATGTCCGGCAACGTTTGGAAAAAAAAACATTTTGCAGTGATCACTGTATCTCGGTTGGAAATTATCTGAAACCAAAACCAATTCAAATTTAGTCAAAGTATCATTAAATCTTTCCCCTAACGTTGTCCGCTTATTTTTTTCTTCGTTTAAACATATTTGGCGGCGGTCTAAAGTGAAAAATTCTATATTCAACCCGCTTCATGTCAAAAAAACATATAAACTAAACGTTGGGGGGAGGCATTTTATATGAAGAAAATGTGAGCCAAGTTTGGAATGAATCGGTCTAGTAATTTTTAAATGGCAGTGATCACCGACTTTCAAAAAGTAATTAATAGAAACCACTAACCTGTATACCTACTTGTCAGTCGCGCTGCCTTCCCCAACGCTCGCACCTGTCAGAGTTAAAACGCGAGACTAATTGGACAATAACTTCAAGAGTTTTACTCAGATCGGCTTAAAAATTGTGGGAATATATTCTTGAAATGTTAAACAATAAGATATGAAAAAAAATCGAGTTTTTGAAAGTGCAAACCCTTACCCCCTTTCCAAAAAAAAATTTTTTTTTTAATTTTGATTAAGAAATGTATACCTCTGCAAATATAATTTTTTAATTTTGTCAAATTTTTTAATTTGAAAATTTTTCGACTAAGAAATTTGGATACAATTTCCTTGTGGTAGCCAATTAAAACTTTTGTTAAACCTTTTGTTGATAAAATGTTTTCAGCTGACCGTGAAAAGAAATTAAGTAAAAAATTTAGCTAAATTTTCTAGGTGGCAGAATTATTTTTGTAAAATTTTTGCTGAAATACATTTTTTGGTAAAGTTTTTACTGAAAGTTTTTGCTTGATAAAATAAATTTTGATAACAAAATTTTTAATTCTGCAAATATTTTCAATACTAAATTTTTTAATTTGATTTTCAAGTCGTCATTTTCCCAGAACATTTTCCAACTTTGGATAAAATTTTCATGTGGAGCAATTATTTTTATAAAATTATTTTTTGGTACAATTTTTCTTAATTTTTTTTCAATAAACATTGATTAAAAAAAATTATACTTTCTCAAATATATTTAATTTTAAATTTTATAGCTTGATTTTTGAGCCTTTATTTCTCATGAAAAAACTGTAGCTAAGAAATTCGCTATCCATGAGGTACAGCTATTTTTTACACAATTTTTGCTGAGACCATTATTTTTCTTTCATACAATATCAAAAATTAATATTTTAATAAAATGAGTTTTCATGAATTTTTTGCTTCTGTAAATATATTTAAAAACAAGTTTTTTAATTTGATTTTTGAGTCCTTATTTTTCCCACGCAAAGCATGGTCCTCGCGCTTTTCCTAATTTGCCTACTTTCCCAAAAAAAAAAAACTTATCCTTTTCCATCCTTACTCCCGCATTATTTGCATTGTGGCTGCTAAAACAAGCAACAACAAAGAAAAACACATAGTTGCACATTGCATCAGTGGCGCCAGCTAGAGGAAGCGGGCAACCACGGTAATAGCGCAGACACATCAAATTTAGCTAAGTCCTCAACCAACTGCGTGATTCTTCTGGCAGAAAAAAGTGAAACACAGATGGCCCTCCAAGCAGTAGAGAAGGCGTTGTTCCTAAACAACGACAGGTGGGCACTCCCATTACTTAGGACTGATAGCGGCAGGCTAATCCCCTACCCTGTTACAAGTCCAATAGATTAACAAAACCAACTCAAGACTGAGTCTTGTCGAGGCTCTTTGCTCCCGAGTGGAGTGAACAAGGGGGAAAAAAGCAAACAAACTAAGATTTTGGATCCATTTCCCATTTGGATAATATTTTTAAAAACTTTCGTTAAGCTTTGTTTTTGATAAATTGCTTTCAGCTGCTGCAATTATATTCAAAGATATGTTTTTTTTTTAATTTATTTTACTTAAAATTTCCATGCAGAACAATTTTTCTGATAAAATCTTTGAAAACTTCGTTTTCTTGTAAAATCAATTTTGATAAAAAATGTATACTTCTGCAAGTTTATTTAAAGCCCAATTTTTTAGTTTGATTTTTGAGTTCTCTTTTCTCGTGAATAAATTTTTGGCTAAAAAATTTTAAAAATTTGTGTTTTTGCTCAAACTAATATTTTTTCATACAATTTTCTAAATTAGAATTATAACTTTTGTTTTGATAAAATGAGCTTCGATGAATGTTTTACTTTTTTTAATATACTGAAAAAAAAATTACGAGAAGAGAGCTGCAATACGGCAACGACAGGTGAACGCAGCTTGACTATTGGAAGAAATATGAATGTCTCCCACCCAACAGCGATCCCGAAGCATTTTGGCAGGATCGCGAAGACCTCTGCTTGAAAAATGCTGTTCGTTTCAGGCAGTTTAAAGGAGACCGAAAAGTTGGCCGATTTAGAGAAAACCCCCACTCCCACTCCAGATTCCATCTTGGATCCGTCAGTGAACTCAGAGGTACCTGTATCCGTGGCGACTCTTCCCACTACTATGTCCTACAGGAAGTTGGCTCCAGACGCCACTCCTCTTCAACCTAACAGCGCTCAGAGCAGCAATGGATTTTACCTGCAGATCTACAAGAAGTGAGTGCAGAATGACTTTGAGGGCAGCAGTGGGACATGTTCTGCAAGCATCAGTGATGTCCATACATGCAGTTCTCTGCACTCTCTCTAGTTTAGTGGTGTTGTAGCCCTTCTGAAGAGCTAGCCACCAAACTAGGCAGCCATATATTAAAATTGGCAGAACCACTAAGTTGTGCATTCCAAGTACGACACGTGGCTTGAGACCCCATTTTTTGTCGAAAATAGATTTTCAGGCGTAGAAGGATATACTGGCCTTCTTAACTCGATTTTCTATGTGCAGCTTTAAGTGGAGCTTGGGGTCAAGTATTACACCAAGATACTTGACTTCCGATGAGAGTGTAAGACACTGGTTGTTTAGTCTTGCAAGCTTAAAGGATGGAGGCTTGTATTTCCTGGTAAAAAGCACGAACTCCGATTTATCAGAGTTGACTCTGAGACTGCAGCTGCCAATTATTTTGATTTTTGAGTCTTCATTTCTTCTTTCTATTTCCTTACGCCACGTTTATTTTTCGTTGAAATTATTATTTTTTTATTTCATACAATTAAAAAAAATTTTTTTTTGATAAGATGACATTTCATGAGTTTTTTACGCCTGTAAATATATAATATTTAATGCGAAATTTTTTACATTGATTATGGAGTACTTTTTTCCATAAAAAAGCTTTACTAAGAAATTTTAATACACTTTTCATGTGGCACAATTACTTTTATACCATTTTTACTGAAATTATTATATTTTTATACAATTAAAAAAAAAACTGAGCTTTGATAAAATTAGTTTTAATAAAAATTATTTAATTCTGCAAATATATTCAACGCAAAATTAATTTAATTTTTGAGTCTGATATCTGCTTATAAATTTTTGTTAAGCATTTTTCCTATTTGGATTAATTTCAAAATTTGGATAGTGAGTTCCTTATTCCACCGAAGAAATTTTAATTACGAATATTCTGCAATTTTGTAAAGCAAACCATTACACCATGTGAGGCTTAAAAAGATTTAATGATTTTTTAAAGATGCCCCTAAGCGTTGGAGAAAAATGGCACATGTGGTATGGACGAATTATACGCCTAGTCTCTTAACTTGTTTCATATTTTTTATTCACATAGCCCCTTTTCCTACCGATAACATTATATAATATTTCCTTATATTGCTACGGACAGACATCAAAAAATGAACCCTAGAGAAATACATCGCTTTCGATTTAAGAAGGTTTTACTGCTGTGCTGAAAATGACAAGTTGCTTGCGAGCTTTTAAGCTAAAAGCTATTCAAAAACAAAAAAATAACAAATTTTATAAAAACTCAATGCTTTGTACACAAATAATACATTTCGTAACCTACCCACAATAAGAAATAAAAGTAATTTGTTAAAATATTTGCAGGAAATAAGTGTAAATTGCCTTGGAACATACACAGATTTGCACATATGGAACGCAAGGAATTTCAGCAATCACACCAGGCTACAGCAATTGCCACGAAACTAAAATCGTTAGCCACATTAGCACTAAACCATTGGGGCGTCTGCCAAACAACCAGTGCACAATTACAATTACTGCCGTACAAATAAAATGCGCTTGCAATAAAAAAACGCCACATGACTGCACTCGATTTACCAACAAGCACAAGCACGGCCAACGACTCATGTCTCAACGACCATGTGCGGCAGCAATCTTAAGATTTATGCTTACAAGCACTTTGGAAATGCAAGCAATTGCCAGAGTGCGCACAGCAGTAAATGTAGCAGTGAAAGATGGCACAGGCCATCGTAATTGTTGGGCAGGTGTGCAAGGGCGAGTGATGTGTAAAGCGCAACGCGGTGCGCACATTTGGCGGCTTTGGCCGGGCCAGCGGGTAATGTAACTTCATGGCTCATGAGAATGCTTAAATAAAATCTCAGTATTGCATTTCGGCATTTCCTTTTCGTGCACCGTTTGCACATCATTATTAAGTTTGTTTGTTGCGGCTGATGTTGTTGTTATTTGCTTTCTACATATTTTGGGCGGTTGACTGTGATGCCTGTTGGTGTTAACTTCTGCCACATTTCAACCACACTCACGCCCGCAATAACGCTTGCAATCATACTCGCCCCCACACGCTTAAGCGGCTAACACCGCCTGAACTGGGTCAAAACGAATTGCAACTAATTCCTCAGTCACATGAATTGCAACTTCTCACCAAATATGTAGTATGACCAGTCAACGTCCAAAGCATCTTCTATCCCTTAACCACGCTTCATCTTCATCATCACCAGCCAGCCGCCACCAAAGCATTTTCTAATCTCCACACACCCTTGTCTACATCATTACTGTGTGCCATAGTCGAGATTGTTGCGTGCATGTTACATATGTATGCGCGCATGTGTGCGTTTATCAGCCAATGTAATGGCTAGGCGGTATTGTAACATCTACGCGCACACTCAAGCATTTATCCGGCATGCAACATCTACTCACTCACAACTTTGGCTGTTATCCGCCTTCTGTTAACGATCCGCGCAACGGGCACAACTTTTCGCAAGTTTGGTCTGTCATTCGAATGGCGTACATTTCCGGTGATTTATACGCAGTGCCGTTCATTGCTACAAATTTTCAACTTGTCTTCTTCATATTTATATTACCAAGTCGTAAGCAAGAAAGCATCCATGTATTTAAGCAAAAGGAGTGTTGCAAGAATTGTTAATGGTGCAGTGCATTCGTACTCGTACTGACTTTGTATATTCCACATTTGCTTGTCGCACTCATGTGTGGGTGTGTGCGTGTGTGTGTGTGTTTGGGAATGACTTGTATGCAATGTTTTTCCGTATTCTACACTCATGGATTTTTAGCATGCAGTACGCAAACGAGCTTGTATAGTCCAAGTTAATAGTTGCAGCGAGAAATTGACTCAAATCTAAAATTAAAATCGTAAACTTGACTTGCGTGCTCGTTACTTGGGGTTTATAGAGACTCTTGTCGAGTAAAAGCGCATGATATTTTGAAAGTTATATACATAGTGAGCAATAATAAGTAAAGATAAGTTGAGAGGGTGGGTGACTTGTTTCAATAAACTTAATTCAAGCAGAAATTTTAGAATCACTGTATTGCGGCTGCAGCTGCCGAAAATTTGGCAAAAAAATACAAATGCCTTTTCTCGTATTTCGGTGATGAAGTTACCATACGATAAGGATTCGCTTTGTGTAAATGTTGCTGAACAGTTTGCTGACTCATTTCAATTCTTGGCCAGTGGAAAAATTGCGCACATGTCGTTCTAACTCGAGGATTCCGTGATTTCATCAACATTTTCGACTAATGACTTGCTAGAGCGTATCTCATTTGTGACAGCCATATTACTAGAACCGCTTTGCTGTTTTATTCGATACTTCCAAATTGCAATTTTTTCTTGCCAACTGCTTCAACTTTTTACCTTAGGCTTTATGCTATCGAAGAATGTGCAAATCAAATTTTCTAATTTTTTTTAGACTCTCCAAAACTGTCAGAGGCATTTTATTTTCGCGTAATCGCACCTTTGAATCGCCGTAGTGCTTGATTTAACGTAATGCGGACATTATGAAATATGGCTCACTAAACATTCAGCCGTTTCTACTTCTCCTACTATAATATTAATAATTGTTTCCTTTCAGCGAACGCAGATATGGGGATATGAAAAGGGTTCTAATATTTTTTGGTTAGGTCGGGTTAATACTGGAATGAAATTTCTCATCGTAATTACTCATTAGTGTAATGTTCCCTTAAAACAAATACAAGATCAGTTCATTAAGTACCCGTGTTTGATGACAGCGGGCGTTTCTGAAAGAAATTGATGTTAGCATCGTGTGCTGCCATCTATCAAACGACGGCAAAACAAATTTCAGACTGATTGATTGGTTAGTTTGGATTTGGCAGCTATTCGAGCAAGACGTGTTTCGTGATTTTTGCTAAGATGGAAAAAGAGCATTCGGTAGTTCGCTTTTTGTGTTTGGATGGAAAAAATGTGTGGAGACAAAAGCAAAGTTGGATGCTGTCTATGAGAACGTTTCGCCATCTATGGTCATGGTAAAATATTGGTTAAACGAATTTAAACGTGGGTGAACATCCGTTTTTGATTAGGAGCAACCCGGACGCCCGGCAGTCGTTCTTAACGAGGAAATCATTAAAAAAGTCCACGACATGATTCTCGCCGCTCGATGAACGAAAGTGTGCGAAGTAACAGAGGCCAGAGGTCTCTTCAGCCCGATGGGTGCTGCGATTGCTCACAAGCAGCAACAAGCGGATGCGAGTGTTAACTTCAAAGCAGTTTTTGAAGCAATTTAAGCGAGATCGGAAGGAACTTTTGCTCCGTGTTGTCACCGCTGATGTAACCTGTATTCATCATTACACACCGGAAACTAAGCAATAATCAAAACAATGGACTTCTCACAGTGAATCTGTTCGAAAGAAGGAAAATACAGTCCCATCGGCCGTAAAGGTTATGGGGACGATTTTTTGGGATGCAAACGTCATCATCCTGATGGATTTTTTAGAAAAAGGAAAAGTGATCACTAGACAATACTACAGTGAGTTGTTGTTATCCACTTTCACATTCATCCGGAGCTATCGCCGTCAAACTGCATGAATTGCTGTCGCACCCCCCGTATTCAACAGAATTGGCTTCGCGACTTTTTCTTGTAAAAAAATTTAGTACAAACGAGGAAGGCATCGCCGAGATAGAGGCGTATTTTGGGCGAGTACGATAAATCCCATTTTTGGGAGAGGTTAAAAAATGGCCGGACCGTTGGGAGAAGTGTAAGTATCTCACTATGTATATAGAAAAAAAAAAATTGTTAAATGGAGTCTTCATTTCTAACACAAGTACTTATTGAATCTTCCTCGTAGTAATACTCATTTTTAGTATCTGTAGTATGCCCGATGACCGACACATCGACCTTAAAGTCCTTTTATGTCCTACTGCATATTTTAGAAGCAGTTAATACTAATCCTATTGACTGCCACTACTCCCTTTAAATGTATTACATCAGCTTCCATTTAATCTATGTAGATGTACCCTGCGTCAGGCTATGAATTTGTTGAGATCCAATGCCAAATCCTTTCAATAAATTTTCCGCCTTGTGGACAAATTTCAGAATATTTGCAACACGAGCATTCTTGCTTTCATTCGAATCCATTTGAACTCGATGAAAGATGTGCAGTCTTGTTTTTACCGAGACAATACAGGTGATCAAGTTATGCTCTGCGGTTTCATCACCCTCCAGTCAGAGTCTACACTCTGTCCCTTTCCCAATGTGAATTTTTGAGAGGCGGTAATTTAGTAATAGCGACCTGTCAGAAAACCAACTATTTTCTGATCTCCACTTCACGCAGGCTACGCAATTCCCAATTGTAAGTGAAAGGTATAGAGAAGCCTTTTGGCTTGATGGAGTGCTTGTGTGAGACTACTCAATGGATAATTATTTCGGTATTCTGCCAAATATTTACTTTGCATTTAGGTTCTGTCTAAGGTTCAGCAAATGTTCACAGCTGCCGTCCCCGCCTTAGCGAATTCATCATGAATTTCATTACCTTTTATTCCAGAGTGACCCGAAACTCAGCAAAGTGCCATATTATTTGTTGCCCTAAGTTGGTTTAGGTTATTAAGGCATTCGTACACTAGTTTCGATTCCGCTGAATGTGAAGCTAGCGCTTTTAATGCAGTATAACTGTCCGAGTGTATAGCTTTGTGTGCACTCTAGTTGCCTCTCATGTGATTTCCTCTGGCACAGATTGAAATTACTTGAATTTCAACCTAAAACAAGCTAGGCCATTTGCCCATTGATTTAGAGATTTTCAAGTTTGGACCAACGATTCCCACACCAACTCCAGCATTTGTTTTCGAACCATCTGTGAAGCATTCGAGGCGTCTGTGATGGACCCAAAGTCTTCCCAGTTCCCATTCAATGCGGTCTGAGATTATGGTTTGAAATCTAGGGTTAAAAGCGGTTAATGGACAGATTAGGTATTTTCATCTCTGTTGTTATACTTGTTTGACCAAAGTCAGGGAGATCTTTCCAAATTAAGATTTGAATTTTTAATGCACATTTTGCTGAATATTTTCTTGATGCAAAACGCAGTGAGGATAGTCCAGTTATTGCCTTTGAAAACTATTAAATAGTTTTAGGGCTTACTTATTTGGCTTTCGGCCACCAAACAAAAGAGGCTTAGGTAGTGATCAGTAGAATCATAGTATGCTTCCAAATAGTTATTTTAGGTCCAAGTGTCATCTAGACCCCATGTTCTGTCATCAAGGCTTCAATAGGGCCGTGCCATCAACACCCCATGTTCTGCCATTAAGACTTGAACAGGCCCAAATGGCTCTAGTGACTTTTTCTATCACCGCTTCGAGGTGAGAGTTCCAATTTAGACGTTTCTCTAATATGACAGCTAAATATTTTACTTCTTTGGAGTAGCACCTTCTGCAATTATTGTACCAAGGCTCAACTTTAATTTGTTTGTGAAAGGAACAGTGATTGTCTTAGGGATTAGTAAAAATCGGGTGATGTTGAGCATTTAGATAAATACCAGGAAGATTTAATAATGCAATGGTTCTTCAGCATGCAGGTTGGTTTACATGACAAGCCAGGCTGTAGGTTGATTGCCAAGCTTAGTTCACTAGCTTAATGCAGCAGATTAAAATCACTGAACAGTTCGTTTCATATGAATGGACACAAATGCTTCAATTCCGAAACTATGACGATATGGGTTTAAGAAGAAGAAAGCTTCTTCTGCATTGGAAAAATTAAAGGGGCGAGGAACTGGCTTAACCAACTTTTCCAAATAGCGCCACTTAGCACGAGGTAGAAATAATTGGTGAAAGGCTTTCTTCAGCCCATGAAAAATCTCGTTCGCTTCAAAGAAAGAAGATGAAGCGGATGACAAAAAAGAAAATGTGTAGCTCAAATTTGCGTCACGCTAGTGACTCCTCGTTAAGCGCAACTCATTCAAAAGTCGAGACAGAAAATTCACAGCTGCATTTTGTACGCTGCACGTGGCATCTCCTTAAGGACAGCCCACCTAATTCCTTTTAACTGAACCATTAAGAACTTTTTTTACTTGTAAAATATTTTTTTAAAACTGCATTCTTTTTCATTTACGGCTTGGCCAAATGAAAATACTAAATTTCAAAGTCATTCACACGGATTTTGGTTGCAGCATCAATCCCTTCCATAAATAATCATTTCCATTGCCTATTCATCTGATACTCATTTATTTTTTGCACAAACTTTTAATTGTAACTCACCATTACGTATAGAATGCCTGTCAAAGCAGCCACAAGGAGTCCATTTTTCTGTCATTTATAACGAAAATCAGTCTATGCCAGTCGATGAAAGGTGCCAAGTCAGGCATTTTATATATTTTTCGTCCTTTTATTATGCGGTTTTTATTACAATTTTCTATCGTTTCATTTTTTTATAGTATTTTTCTCCAGCTTTGCCAATACGCCACCACAAATTGAATTAAAACCAACCAGACAGAACTTAACAAATCGCAAAATTTTTTATTGAGCGTTGCATGGCAATGGAAGTGAAGCCAGTGACCGTCAGCTCAAGCGTAACGGTGTAGCAATTCGCAAAGCACAGAAGGGGTGCTGGTAGAAGATAAATGGATGAATTGTCGGTGGCATTGTAAGTCAATGAGCGAGTGAGTTAGTCAGTCAGTCATAGAGTCAGGCAGTCAGTCAGTCAGTTGCATTTCAACCACAAAATTACCAATTTTCATTGTGTATTTCTGCTTTTGTTAAACGCCTTGTTAGTAAGTATTATATAGTATTTGTAGTAGTTGTTGTTTTTGTTTTTTTTTCTTCTCAACAATTGTTATTTCTCTTGGTGTTGCCACTTACTGTAACCAGTTGATAAATGAGAAACGAATTGAGGCCATTCAGCTGCTCGTTGATGACAGCCAAATGAAAGCGTTGATGTGGGAATTTCAAGTTTTTTGCCAATAATTCGCCTACTTCAAGCATAAGTATATAAATATATATATAGGTATATATATATATATACATATGTACATACGCACGCAAAAAGCTGACAAGTTCGTCGATATTTTCCGTGTTTTTTTTCAGTTTTCTCTTTTATTTCTGCTTTTGCTACGCTGCTGCGGCACAGCAGGTTATTTAACCGCAAGCATACAATAATGGGGAATGCTGTCGAAGCAGATTCGATGTTTCCTTCTTTATAGATTTTGGCATAAATCTATATATTCATACAAAGGGTGGTTAAGTTTTAAGGGCCGGTGTTGATTTTGAATAAAATACAATTTTTTTAGGAAATTATTGTTATTTCTCCCTATTATGATAATATTGGTATGGCTCAATTACCAATAAAACAAAATATCGGCCAAATGACCGCCGCGGCCTCGGCGGCACACCTCCGATGGTCCAAATTTTCGATGACGCTGAGGCTTAATTGAGGTTCTATGCCGTTAATGTGCTGAATTATCTCATCCTTTAGCTCTTGAATTGTTGCTGGTTTATCGACGTACACCGTTTCTTTCAAATAACCCCAAAGAAAGAAGTCCAACGGTGTCGTTGACGTTTAGGTGTGGTTCACATTCAATATCAGCCCTTGAAATTTAACCACCCTTTAAAAAGTGCGTCTCCTAACCAAAGCACAGGGGCTTATGGACAAGTTATGACAGTTTATTTGCTACCTAATTAATTTTGATAATTATTTTAATGAAAATATTGTTCATTCTACTCCAAAAATAAATGTAAATCCAAGTTTCATGTTTCAGGAAAATAAAAAAAAAAATTTAATCTCTACACTCTTTGAAATTTCTAAAAAATATCTAAAAATTCTTTAATCTCTAAATTTTTTTTTATCAAAATTTCAAACTTTTTAAATAGAACCTGTGAAAAAATTTCAGCCCATCAAGTTCAGGTAAAATAAAAAGCAAGTTTGAAGTGGCTCAAAAATCGCATTAAGTTTTTTTCAATTTTCCCTCAAGTTTTTTGAATGTGAAAGAAAACCGACATTTTTTTTTCAACAACCAATATGATTTTGGAGTCACTTCAAGCAGGCGCTTTGTTGTCACAGAATGTAAAGTGTTTTAATCCTACATAACTGATGATTTTCTAAAAGCTGCTATTATAAAGTTAGAAATATTGATAAAAACTATTAGACTTTTTTTTAATTTTCAAAAATTATATTTTTGCTGTATAATGAACTACGTCTTCATAAAAACAATATCAAAATAAAAAACAAATAAATTGTCAGAACTTGTCAAAAAGTCCCCGTGGAATAGTTATGAAACACACTTTATAATTGTAGGTATTTCTATATAGCACTCACACTTATGCATTGAAAATTATGCAGTACACTTACACATATACACATATACATTAACCAGTTATGTGCACTACGCAAATTGTTGGGGTAGCAGCAGCACGCGGCACTGATCAGCGCTCGTAAATTGTGGCCAAATAATAGAATAGCCAACTAGCAAAATAAAGTAAGAGAGCAAAGTAGTAAATAACTGTAAAAGGCGTAAAAACCTGCATAGTTATAAAGCAACAAACTGAATGCAAGCAAAAAAGTAAAAAAATAAAAGCCATAAAAAATTGAAAAAAAATAGAAAAAGAAAATTGCGAAGCACAATGGTGTAGTAAGCAACATTGCACGCACTGCTATGCAAAGGACGTACCTACGCACACACATACGCACATACGCACATACATACATATACGAATAGCTCTCATTGAGCACCCCATTTCCCAACTTTACCCAGCTTTTATAAGCAAAACTATTTAACCAAACCATCCTCACTTTTGATCACCCTTCGAACTGCGGTCAAATGCTCAACAAAAGCAATAAAAAGGGCAATAATTTTAAAACTATATACGCCAGCTACAATGTTACGACAAATAAAGTGCTTTAACACGTTCACAAATCGCAGTCGAAAACAATCAAACTTTCGCACGCCCTTACACTCACCGCTCTCACACATACAACTTGTTTGTTTGTACTCTACAACACTTATACGCCCTGTTGACCAGCTGTAGCTGGCTGCTGTTTCTTATTTGTTTGGTATTTTGAAGCACTTGCAGTGATAAATTGCTTTGGAATAAGCAAAAATGGTATAGCATTAAGCTAAATAAACTGGCTTAGAGTAGAAGGAGAGCAATAACAAAGCAATAACAACAACAAAAATATTTTGATATTAACCCACCACTGCAGTAAATTGTGATAAACCTTAAACGGATTGCGGTTAATTGTTTGAATGGAAAGTTTACGCAAAGTTTTTGCATGAAAATTTGATTTTATGGTTTAAATCTTATTTCAGTATAATTATTTAACAATGCGTTAGTATATTTTGTCAAAATCTATAACTTTTCCTCTAAAAAAACAGGCTACGCAAATTTGTAGCTGGGAACCGGACTACTTTTTTTTGGAAGTTTCTGATACGCTGAATCAGATTTGACATTCGAAAGAGTGCCGTTTTTTTGAGATTGAGTAGTAGTTTATTTCTTTTATAAGCGGAAGAAAGCAAAAATTTTCCTAAAATTTTTTTTTTAATATTTATTTTTTAAAAGCTCGTAACAGTACCTTCAAGTGTAAAGTTTTCGCTCCTAAACTCATTTCATAAAAAAAAAAATCTAAAATAAAATAAAAGGAAATTTAAATAATCTTCATTTGCGTTTGAGAGTTAATAATTCTCAATAACTGTAACAATAAGTGGTTGATTCATCGAGCTAAGTAATAGCGGATATTAATTCCCGAAAATCCTTCGGAAATATGCACCCTAGTACTTGTTTTGGCAGATAAATCGAACTTTTTCGGTCTGTTTATTCCATGAATAACTTGCCAAAAAACAAACCCCTGTGTATTTTGAGACCAAGAAAGCACGAAGTTAATTTTTGATGTCTTCAGTTGAAATGAGCTGTATACTTTGAAGAGCATTCTGCATCGACCGAAACAAGTTAAGATTGCAGTAATTAGGTCGGTTGAGTTCTCAGGAAACGGTAAGAGTTCTCAGCCATATTCATTGAAATGGAATTAATTTCTAACAGTTATGGAGCAGTTAATAGTCATATTGAAAATGACTTAGTCCTACCTCCATATCCCATACTCTGGTCGTTGTTCTGTCCATTTTTCCAACAAACGAATCAATTGTCGACGGTAAAACAGATTACTTGTAGTTTTATCAGCTTTGAGAAGCTTCTAAAGGGTTTTCCAATAACAGGTGCGATAGGTGATCGGTGAATAGCCCGCTATTTCGGTAGATGTCACTTTCGAAGCTGTGACGCTCAAACAATGCATTCATATTCTTAAAATTTACTATAAAAATGGTGAAAATTTGGCACAGACGGTTCGTAAAATTTGAGGATTTTAGGGGTCATGAAAATGATCCGGAATTCCATCGAAAAATCATCTTGTGTGATGAAGCCCATTTTCACCTAGGTGGCTTCGTCAACAAGCAAAATTGTCGGATCTGGGGCTCAGAAAATTCAAGAGTTATTGTTGAAAAGCCTCTCTATACTCAACGTGTGACTGTTTGGTGCGGTTTATGGTCCGGGGGAGTCATTGGATCATAATTTTTCGAAAATGAAGCTGGAGGAATAGTTACGGTGAATGGATTGCGCTATCGAGAGATGATTAATAATTATGGCCGGAATTGGATGGTATTGATGTGGACAACGTTTATTTTCAACAAGACGGCGCTACCTATCACACAAGCAACGAAGCCATTGATCTTTTACGGGAATAACACCTCTTACTGGAAAACCCTTAGTAAAACTACATACTTCTGATAATCGGCTTCGGCGTTAATATACAAGGTTCGCGGGCGTCAAGAAAGATTTGTTGCATTAAGAGTAGTTCTGATAAATTGTTTTCTTAGCCCATATCTGCCTCTCTTTGTCTTGCCCCTTCTTGTCCTCATGCGCCTGGTTCCTCTGTCCTGCATCATCACATCATCAAGTTGCTGCTCCTTTATGTCCCTTTGTATCGTTTTTAGCCAGGTCGATTGTAGTATTCCTCAAGTTTTTGTTGGCTCAGTTATGCCCATGGTGAGTTTGGTGATGTAGTATTCGTCACTACGCAATACGTGTCCGTGCCATCTGAGTTGCCTTATATTATTTTCTCTAAGATTGGTGCAATTTTCATATCTTCTCGTACCTTGCTTCCCGTTGCCCAGTGAAGTATTTTCATTTCTGCCACGTGCATATGCATAGCTGGCGTTGTCGCTCCTTGCCATTATAACATTAGTGGTCTCGCGCAGATTTCGTACACTTTTCCCTTAATCGTTAGTGGAATTTTCCTGTCACATAAGCCGCCCGTAAGGATACGCCACTTTAACCACGCCACATTAACTCTGTCTGTCACATCATGCACTATGTTTCCATTGCGCTCAGAATCGAACCCAGGTACGTGAAACTTGTTGTTACTGTTATTGGCTGCCCATTGATGGGGCTTTTCGTTAACCTGTTTCGTCAAATGATAGGTTCAGATATTTGGTTTTCAGCACATTTCTGCACTTGCCATTAGGTGTCAATATTTCATTCCATATGTTGGGTTTTCTCTCCAGGCAAGCAAAGACTATATGCTCCGCATAGAGGATATTCCATGAAAAAAATAATGTTAGAAATATTGCTTGTAGATCCAATACTTTATCGATTGAAATACCAAAGTAGGGATTCCAGTGCTCCCATTTCCCTAATATGGACGTCGAAGCCGAGGCATACTCTGATAGGCGAACCATCAGAAATATTGCTAACATCATTAAAATCGGGAAATCAGATCTACATTGAGCAGTTATTCAATTGCCTATAACTTAGAGGTTAGCCAGAAGACCACTTGAAAGCATTTTCAAAAGGCTGCTCGCAACAAAAAGTTTAATTTTTTGGTGACACACGAATTGACATGAAGATCCCTTTTGACCTGAAATTCAATCTTTAATACTTTGATAAAACGTAATAAAGTTAACTAAATTTTAAAGTGAACAGTAATTGGCGATGAAAAGGGGGGTTTTACATGAACAATATCAGAACAAACAAACAAAAATATTTGCAAGTAACTACTGAAACTGCAAGGGCAACGTCCAACATGAACAATTGAATATGAACTGCAAAATACTCATCAGTTTGAAATAGGTGATTAATAACAGGCGGCCAAAATTAGCACGAAGGAAGTGTTTCACTAACCGGCCGTCCGTCGCGTGGGATGAAAGAAGTTCTTCATTTTCAAAACAAGTTAGCTTTGCATCTTCTTCTACGAATTGACTTAGTGGTCAGTCTATAGCTGCACGTGATACTATCCTTAACATATTCTGTGTGTTTTCGCTCAGTTATTGCATCTTACAAAAGACAGTCGTTTCAAATTTCATACATTTCATACATCATTCCTTCGTTATTTACTACTTTTTTAGCAACAAGAAGCTTGCACTTTGAGGTGGTTTAAAGAGGCAAGAAATGAGAGAATGATAAACAGCTGAGAGGATTTAATAATTTTTTTCATTGCAAGTGACAGTGAAAGTTCCCGGACCGCTACGCTCCACTTTTCATAACAAGAATCTTGTAAACACAACACTGTTGTCGTCGCAAAAAAAAACTTCCTGAAGTTATTGAATTTTACAATCTTATTAAAGGGGATGTTAACATTGTCCATAGACCACAATCTAACTGTTCAATAGCACTCTCTTGCTCTAGGTGGCCACTTTGTTTAATTTTTTTTAATGCTCGATTGGTTCTATAAACACTTGTGTAATATTCGACACTATGCATGTGGAGCAGAATATACCTAAAACACAAATATTATTGCATATATCATTAAGTCGTTGGCATTTTCCCTAATTGAAGCTCAACTTGCTTGTCGAAGCACAAATAAAACAGTGCCTCGGGAGCTGCGGTTTCTCCTTCAATGGATTACACAAGACCCTGAGGAACAAGAAAATATCCAGGACCAGAAAAAAATTGTGGATGTGAATTCTCCCCTCGGAGCTCCGACAAAAATTAAAAAAAAAAAATTATTTGTCACTGCCAAAAAATTTTCATGGAACGCGTAGAGTAAAAATGTTCAATTTTGTCCATGAAATTTTTTTATTTTTTATTGCTTTTTCCAACGTTTGTTTTAATGCTGCTTTTAGTTTTGAGAACTTGAAAGTTATAAAAATAAAATATATAGAAATTTGTTACCTCTGAACTTTTTGTATAGTTTACTAAAACAATCGAAGGATTCATCAAAGTTTTCATATACTTTATGGTCCCTTTTGTCATTTATTTTAAATAATAAATCCGTTTTGTTAAGTAACTCAATCAGTTTCTTATTTAAAATATATATAAAGAAATTGTTAAAGAAAATTTTAAGTTAAATATTTTATATGAAATTATTTTAAATTTGAGTACATAAACAACTTCACGCGATGGAGAATGATAGTAAAAAGTAATGTGACGGACGGCGGGTTAAGGCAAAACTAGATCGTATACATTTTATCGACGCTGCAATGCCGAATAGTTCCAACCCCGCACCGAGCGATTATCAGTAGCAAAATTCTCTGGGGGCTACCAAATTGGCCTTGGAAGGTATTTGTGAAAGTGAGCTTCTCCAGAATAAGAATGAGTTCAAGTTAGATTTATCAAATTTTCTTCAAAATTATTACAAGTTATAAAGCAAAATGTCACCTGTTTCATCTAAACCAGTTATTCCTAACTACTCGCATCTCATCATCGATCAACTATTCATCGACTCAGACAGGTTGCAGTGCTCTCAATTCTCTGACATACAGGTGAACTAACTTTAGTACCGAAATTCTCCAACTATACAATACATTTTTTTATTTGATTTTTTTTTTTAGTTAAAAAATTTTTGGTCACTTCCACATAATTCAATAAAATGCGCAATAATTCAATGAAATTCATGCACCTTTATATGTGCGAACGTGGCTACGTATGCATGCCAGTGCTCATAACATATACATACATACATATATTGATAAGCAGTGCAAGTGAAATAATGTGAACGTATGTATGTGTATGCGCTGCTCGTTTTACACTTCTGCTTTATTGCTTTTGAGAATATCGAGTTGACACAGCGGAGCACATGGTCTCCCTAACGTGCGGTCACACTCAAATAAATACATTTCATAGTATGTGCTCTATTTTTTCCTCCTAGTTTGTGTTTTTGTGTGTAGATGTGTGCATGTGCATTCACACAAAGCATAAATATACGTATATGCACATAAAAACTTTTAATGGCATTGAGATGCTTAATACTGGCAGAGAAAGCACGCGACAAAATGATGGCACCTTAACATTCTGAGCAGTTTTGTTTATTTTTAGTTGTATTTTTTTAAATGTGTATTATTATTTTTTTTTAAATAAAAGCTGGTTATCTAACAAAATCCGTAAAATCCAAGCGGATTCGTCAAAGCTCCAAACTTTGCACAAAAATTAGAAAACTCCAAAAACTTTCCATAAAAAATGTTTATTAGAGTTTTTATAAATAAATTATGTATGCAGTTTTATAGCTTATTAAACTGTACTATAACAAAGTATAAGTTTCAAGTTCGTGCAAAGTTCCGCTGATTTTTGATAATTTTTTTCCAGAGTATTCTTCATATGAAAAAAATGTCACGCATTCGTTATATGGAGAAAATGCGCAACACCGTCAAGGAGAAAAAATATCAAAAAGGAACGAGAATTTGGCGCCACTTTCATTTAAAACATTATCATAATATAATTAAATGCGCTACAAAACTGCATATGCAGAAATTTTCAAAAAATGCTCAATAATGTGAACTTTTAATAATATAATATTCGAAATTGCATGAATGTTTCAAAATTTTGCAAAAAGTTTGAAACTTCAATCTTCAAAGGTCTTTCAGGTTTCCTCATTTTTGTAGTATGTTTCAAGCTCTGATCTCTGTAACCAAAGCAGCTGATTAAGCGTTGGAATTTACTCCCGTCGATACTCGCAAAAATATCTTTATCGATAGTCCAGTTGCTATTAAAGTAATAATGGCTGTAATGATTAGCTCGGAATGCATGCAACTCAGTAGATCCGAAATGGACGAGCTCTGCGGGAATACATATATGTTACAGGTCACAATTTACAAGAGAATAGAGGGAAATGAGAAAGTTGACGAGCTTGCTAAGGAAGGCACCCGCTTTCCCAGGTTGAGTACGTCGAACATATATCCTTCGCTTTCAGTTTTGAGTAACAAGATTGCCAAAATAATGCTACGAACTTGCAACACGAAAACAAACAACTTTATTTTATCACTCCCAAGTAAGGAATATAAAATATTGATTGGAGTACTGACGGGACATTATCTCACTCCATCTTACGCAGTTAAAATGGGATTGGTCCTGAACGACTCGTGTAATTCATGCGAAGAAGAAAGGGGTACGTTATAACACCTACTTTGGCACTGCCCTCCTCTAACCAGAACTCGTTACAACTACTTGGGATTGGTAAACTTCTCATTTCTGCAGGATATTGCTGACAAAATTGAAACTGTTTATTAAAACTCGCCAAGACATCTATCACGAACTATGTATGTTTAACACGACTCTAAGAATACTGGTAACACTACGAACCCTTGTGATCTATGTGAGATCTATTCAGCTCAGCTAGAAACACCTAACATAACTTTCACTTCCATTTACGTAGTTTTTGTTATAAAGGGTGGTTAAATTTCAAGGACCGATGTTGAATGTGAACCATACCTAAACGTCAAGTTATTTTCTGAATTTCATTTCACATTTTTCAATCCCAGACTAACTCAATTTGAACCATGGAAAGATACACAATCGAGCAATGCGTTAAAGTTATTCAGGCTTATTATGAAAACGAGCGTTCAAATCAAAATGCATTTCGCGCACTTCATCTTCAGTGATGAGGCACATTTTCACCTCAGTGAATTCGTCAATAAGCAGAATTGCCGCATTTCGGGCGAATGATAATCCAAGAGTGATTGCCGAAAAATCAATGCACCCACAAAGAGTGACTGTTTGGTGCGGTTTATGGGCCGGCGGCATCATTGGGCCGTATTTTTTCGGGGTCAGGTTGAGGTCGGTCAGGCAGTTACTGTAAATAGTGTTCGCTATCGTGAAGGAACTTTTTATGTCCCGTATTGGAAGACATGGATGTGGACGATATGTGGTTTCAACAGGACGGTGCGTGCCACTTGTCACACAGCTAACGAAACAATGACTCTTTTGCGCGAAAAATTTGATGGCCGAATAATCTCACGTCGCGGCGATGTCAATTGGCCGCCAGGACACCGTTGGACTTCTTTCTTTGAGGTTATTTGAAAGAAAAGGTGTACGTCGATAAGACAGCAACAACTCAAGAGCTTAAGGATGAGATAATTCGGCACACTAAAGGCATAGAACCTCAATTATGCCTCAGCGTCATCGAAAATTTAGACCATCGGATGAAGGTGTGCCGCCGAGGCCCGGGCGGCCATTTGGCCGATATTTTGCTTCATGGGTAATTGAGTCATACCGATATTATCATAATAAAGAGAAGTGACAATAGTTTCTTAAAAAAATTTTATTTTATTGAAAATCAACACCGACCCTTAAAACTTAACCACCCTTTAGAATAAAATATTTTTTTAATAAAAAATATTCTTAAAATTAAAAAAAAAAAAATCAAAATATATTAAAAATTTACTAATCTGTGGTGACCTCATCATTATGTCACTCACTATAGCGCATACATACGAATGCATGAGTGTGCGAATACTCAACTTACATTCCAACAGCTTCGCTGCCTTGGCTGGGCGTTATCAAATTTCGTCTGCTGCGCTTCGCTTCTGATGCGACATTGGACACACACTCTTTTGCTACATTTTGTTGCAATGTGCAGTAGTCTAATTTTTTAATTTATTTTTTCTCTCTGCTCGCCAGACTCTCCTGTTGGTCAAATGCAATTTTCTCCGTTCTTTTGTTCGCATCACTTCCAATTCGATAAGTGTGATAATAACAGATAGCAAAACATAAAAAGCAAAAGAAAAAAAAAATATATTGCTTAACCAAGCACAAGCGGTCGTGTGCATGCATGTATGGATCAGACACATAAGTATATGTGTGTAACTACTTTATGAATACAGCATGACGTTGAAAATGTGTGAAAGAAAAAATAAGAACCGATAAGAGCATCTTCTTCAAGCGTCGGCAACCGTTGCCAGTAGTTATGAATATTGCTTGTGTCCGGACTGGGGCCGGAAAATGTTATTTTCCCATTTATTTGATTTTATGAGCACCCATTGAATGCTAAGTATGGTCTCGGCATTACATATGCAGATATATATTTGCTATGAGGATGTTTGGTTGCGTAGCAAATAGTTGTAAATTAAATTTTTGGGCAACACATGGGAAGCCCTGTGTGGTGCAACTAATATTTTTAGCTTTCAATGGATAAGATCATTGATTTATGAAGGGAATATGTATAAGTATGTGAAATATGTATATTTATACACTGCGAATATCCAATATATATTCATATATATATATATATGTGAGTGTGTGTGTGTGTGCTCCAGCTTACTTGGTAGCAGGCAATGAATATCGAATAATAACAGAGTGAGACTGCATATGAAGGCAGTTTAAGTGGAGTGTAGGCAATTTTCAAGCTAACAGTTATGGCTTCTTTGCAATAATAATAAAAGTAATAGAAATGAAAATATTATTGCACGCCAGCGCAGTGCAGTCATGTGAAAAGGGAATTAAACACAAGCGATAACAAGCATATTGGCTGAAGTTTGTGATTTATTGAAGGATCGACACCTTCTGCATAGGAAAGCTCTTGCCTATATGGTATTTCTGTAAGCAATAAACAAATTAATATTTTTGATATACTGTTTTTTAATATTTTTCCGATAAAAAGAGTTTCGGTGTTACAGGAATAGTTGGAAAAAATTTTTGGTGCCAATTATTAAGAAAATAATTCGAGATTTGACAATTGCCTGCAAATAACGTACAAGGTGGCGCAAAAGTAACCTTGCGATGTTTTTTGGCTGTAATTTAACAAAAAAAATTAAAGACTTTGATTCTTCTTGTGGATTATTTTTATTTGATCTGTTAATTTTTTTTACACCAAGTCGAGAATATGATGTCATGTAAATGGCCGCCGCCACAGTTGATTGCCATTTGAGCCCTTTTTATGGCATTTTCCATCACTTTGGCCAAAACTTCCGGCGATAGGTCCTCACATTCTTGACGGATATTGTCTTTAAGAGCTGCAAGAGTCTGAGGCTTGTTGACATAAGCCCGCGACTTCAAAAAGCCCCACAAAAAGAAGTCTGGAGCGGTCAAATCAGGCGATCTTGCTGGCCAGTGCAAATCGCCAAAACGGGAGATTAGGCGCCCGGGAAATGCATCCTTCAGCATATCGGTTGTGGCTCGTGCAGTGTGTGCCGTTGCACCGTCCTGTTGAAACCACATGTTTTCCAATCCCAATTCATCAAGTTGCGGCAAAAAGAACTCGTTGTTCATTGCTCTGTAGCGCTCACCATTCACAGTAACCGTTTGGCCCGCGACGTCTTCGAAGAAAAAAGATCCGATGACTCCTCCAGCGAAAACAGCACACCATACAGTGACTTTGCGCGGGTGTAATGGCTCTTCGTGGGTTACACGCGGATTTTCAGTGCCCCAGAAGCGTAAATTTTGCTTATTTACGTACCCGCTAAGATGGAAATGGACCTCATCACTCATGATTATTTTTGATGAAAAATCATCTTCCTCTTGGTGGTGATTAAGGATGGCTTGAGCGTATGTTAGACGCGATTGGCGGTCAGCAGCTAACAGCTGATGCACCGTCTGGACTTTGTACGGAAACATCTTCAAATCTTGTACCAAAATTCGCTGTAAAGGCCGTCGACTGTACCCAATTGCGTGGCACGTCGTCAGGTCGATGTCGACGGCGCTTCCAAGACATCCCCGGCTACAACAGCAATATTCTCTGCAGAACGGCTACTCCGGGGTCTGCCACGCCTGGCAGCATCTCGTGTTGTGCCAGTCTCTTCGAGGCGAGCGGCTAAACGTCGCAGTGTTTTACCAGTAGGCGTTGGACGGTGAGGAAATCTGCGACGAAATTCACGTTGTGCCATAGTCACCGACCGATTATTGGTCAAATAAATAGTCAGCAATATTCCGCGTTCTGGAGCAGTGTAGCGTAACATTGTTTATTAACGTGTATTTCGCATGAGTTTACTATACAAATGTCAAAACATAACTGACATTAGGGGCCAATCGCAAAATTTATAGCATTTTCTGATAGGAGGATTACTTTCGCGCCACCTGTTACTTGTGAACTACCTTAATACAGGCAGTTTTGCCAAACGCTGTGAACAGAAAAAAATATGTAAGTATGACCTGATAAATATTACTACCTGATACTAAACGCAGTTGAGGAATGGTTTGCTAACTGGCGCCTAAAAATAAATGAGGAACAAATCATATAGGTCATCTTTGGTACCAAAATAAAATCTACTTTAATCCCAATTAAAATAAATGACAAAGCACTTACAATAGAACCAACCGGCAAATACCTGGAAATTCATTTGGACTCGAAGTTAAATTCGAATTACCACATCATGCAAAAAGTCAAACAAATAAAGTAGAAACTTCGACAACTTCATTGGTTAGTCTGCAGAAAATCTAAACTTAATGTACAGAACAAACTTTTGCTATACAAAACACAAAAAAAAACACATCAATAAACCAATCAGTTTATATGGACTGCAGGTGTGGAGCACGGCTAAAAATACTAAAAATAATCATACAGCAAAAATCCAATGACAACAATCAAAGATTCCTCCCATTCTAGCCATGTCTGATAGGTACACGAGAAATGATGACATCCATGCGACTTTTAATATTGGACTTTAAATTTTTAATCAAAAACGAAAAACATAACAAAATAAACAAGCACAAAAATGTAAAAGTCCACAAACTTCTAGAATGTGAAAGAAAATGGAACTAATGGAACTCAACCAAGCGACTTAATGAATGCTATAAAAGAATACTTATAAATATGTAAAAATAGTTAAGCTGTTATTATATTGTTGTTAAATTGTAATTAGGCAAACTGAATATTGTATTGTGCATTATTTAAATTATTTTCGTTTATTTTATCACTTTTGACACTAGCCATTGAACGATGTATATAAATTCCTCTCTTATTCCCCAACTAGGGAGAATTGAAAAAAAACCTGATATAGATCGGAAACTGAAAAAATAAACATTCGACGCAACTGGAAGTCAAATGGCAAAAGCACTAAAGATATTGGAACGTAATAATAATTATTCAGACATTTACAAAATAGTATCTAAAAATAAAAAAGAAATAAATAATTGGCGCGTACACTTCTGTTAGGTGTTTGGCCGAACTCCTCCTCCTATTTGTGGTGTGCGTCTTGATGTTGTTCCACAAATGGAGGGACCTACAGTTTCAAGCCGACTCCGAACGGCAGATATTTTTTATGAGGAGCCTTTTCATGGCAGAAATACACTCGGAGGTTTGCCATTGCCTGCCGAGGGGCGACCGCTATTAGAAAAATGCTTTTATTAATTTTGCTTTCACCGAGATTCGAACCAACGACCTCTCTGTGAATTCCGAATGGTAATCACGCACCAACCCATTCGGCTACGGCAGCCGAAGTAGTAATGTAGTATCTACTACAATTAAATACTGATATGAGGAACATTCCCAGATACCCTCTGCAATATAATGCTTTGAACGATGTAAGCCGGTGGGCTGAATCGAGTGGTCTTGGGGTAAATCCCAACAAAACAGAACTAATCATGTTTACCAGAAAAGCCAAAAAACTAGCGAAGAAATAGGCACTTAGTTTAAGAAAATCTTCTTATCGAGCCACTAACAGGATACTAAGCATGCGCCTTACTACATCAAACGCCATATTTTTGTAACTCAGTAGAGCTGCACTTAAATAAATCCTTTACCGCAACTTTCCCAACGAGAGGAGATTGGGACAATGGGGTAATGGATAATAGATGTGAAGTCAGAATCTATCTGATGGTTCCAAGCTCAATGAACAAGTAGGCGGAGGCGTTCACTCTGAGGAAATGTATGCCAACATGCCGGATCATTGTAGCGTATTTCAAGCTGAAATTCTGGCTATCAGGGAAAGTCTGTTAGTTTTAAAGAAAATTGTACTCGCTACAAGAGAAATAAATATATATTCAGATAGCCAATCGGTCCTGAAAGCTTTAAAGTCACCTAAAATTAACTCGAAGACAGTAAAACAATGTATCGACGATTTGACAGAACTATCAGAGTACTTTGTAATAAACCTGCCTGCGTGTCGGGTCATAGAGACAGAGAAGGCAACTGCAAAGCAGATGAACTAGCAAGATGGGGTACCACATTGCCGATCCAACCAGATAAAGTGAACATATCTATACCTCTACCAACTTGTAAGCTGGTAATAGACAAACACACCATCAAAGCTGCTAAAGTGCTATGGACACAGTCCCTGACCTGTGCAACAAGTAGAATGACGTGGCCAGAATGGAAAATGGGCCGCACAAACCGACTGTTGAAAATGATCAGGAAGGACATGAGAAATATTTTTGGGGTTCTAACAGGCAGGCATGCCAGAACCCTGTAACGACTATTGCAGAAGCCGTAACGAGTTTGTTCAATGAGAAAAATGTAGAGTGAGGAGAGGGGATAGGCCTGGTGGTATCACAATGTGCCTACAGCACACCTAGGTGCGTCAATGGGCAACCACTATATATACCTACTATATTTAACTGAACGCAAATGCGTGAAACTGTTTTCACGTTTATACGAACACATAATACGCTTCGACGGATTTCACAAGTTTTCAAAACACTTTCATAAACGAGTTTTCTAATCTTCAAAGTTTTCTCCATGTAACGATTGGGCGAAATTTTTTTTTATATATTGAGAAAATATGAAACGCATTCAAAGAAAAAAGAGATCAAAAAGCAACGAGGATTAAGGGCCACTTCAAACTTCCACTTTATTATACGGAAATTTGAAGGCCTCTATACTCCGACTGGGAGCTGTAATATATGTATATAGAGAGATGTTTTTTATAGTAATTATTTGATTCGTTGTTTGGTTGAAGTGGGCAGTCATCAAGAACCCAATTATGGCTTCCGCACCATTTTTTTGTCACATCCTCGCTACCAACAATATGCACGATTATTTTTTCATGACTATATCCAATCTATGCGATTGAAAAACCGTATAAGGTTGTTTACATCTATGCCGGCCAGGTATTCGAGCTTCTCAAAAAGCGGTTTGGTATGGGTTGACGTCCTCAGCGTCCAGAGGGCAAGGTATTCACAGAAGTAGTGGAAGATAGTTTTCTTTTTCTCCGGTTCTTCTCAAAAATATTATCTAAAAGTTAATATTATTAAGGAGTAAGACAAATTGTCTTTACGACGACATAGACATGGCGCAGCGAATAAAGATCCAGCGGCTATGCTTGCTGGATCATGTCGTTCGAATGGATACAAACGCTCCGGCTCTGAAAGTGGCGCCGGTTAGCATGAGAAAGAAACGACTGGCGCGCTTTGTTAAGGAGGGAGCCTGCTTTAGAGGCTTCAAAAAATCGATTTTTTCGTGGTTTTTTTGGGAAGGAAAGAAATATTCAATTAAAACGAAACTTTCAGGTTTATTGTTATATATTTCAACAGTCTACCCAAATTTTTTCATTGAAATATATGTTATGTTATGCCTGGTACAAGCATTTTTCAGAGGCGCCTCGAGTGTGCATGCCTTGTGCAGCGGGAAAGATGCGGGTCGCAATTTTCATCTGAAACCAAAAACCCAAAATATTTTTTATTTTAGTATAGTATAGCTTTTACTTAAACCAAGAAAATTAAACAAAAAGTGAGAAATTCAACTATTTTTCGTGAATTAAATCAAAAATTCATTTTTCTGGAAAACCAAATTCATTTTAGATTGTTTAAAAAGTAGGTTAATCATAACTTTCGTAAGGTTTTCTAGGTTCAGCTAGAAGAGAATTTAATTCCGAATACAATACGTTTCGATAGGATGTTTAACTTTTTCTCTATCTTTCCCTCCAATTGGGAAAAATCGTAAAAATTAAAAACCGAGAAATCGCACTTCGAGCGATCCGGCCGCTCGTACTCGTATACCTGCTCGACGCTTGCTCACAATTTCTTCTGTAACTCCGAAAATATTTTGAGTTTGCTTCTGAAATTTCGAGGAGAAAAAAAATTGGCCTGCGTTTCAAAGTACTTATTATTATTTTTTTTTTATAAAAACTTGTCGAATTTTTATAAATACTTTACAGAGTTTGCAACTTTGATTTATATGCTTTTTATTGTACTTATAGCATAAAATATATATTTATAAAAAATTTATGAAAATTAAAAAGAAACATAAGACAAATAGTCAAATTTTATTAATTTTATTCAAAATTATTTTTATTACCAATATTTTGCACGTAAGTGTAAATATAAATGTCGCGTACATTTTTTATTGCGTGTTTATTGCAGCTCTTTCTGTAAAGTCTGGTGCTTATCTTGACGTTGTTTCATAAATGAAAAGGTCTACAATTTCATGCTGACTGGGAACAGCAGATGGTTTTTATATGGAATTTTTCCATGGCATAGTGCGTAGGTTTAACATTGCCTGCCGAGGGGCAAACGCCATTAGACTGTTTAAAAACCACTACAAATCCAACCCAACATCAAAGCATTGTTTATAAATGGCTTCGATTGCCTTGGTGCATGCTGAACTTCTTCCGTCAGGTCAAACGGTGAAGAAAGAATATTTGCGAACACGGTGCAACAGTTGAAGGAGAATATTTTCCGCATGTGGAAAAAATTATGAGGAAAATGTATATGGTTTCTTCGCAACGCGATTGCAATAGCTTTCACAGCTCTTTTTTTCAATATTTGTAAGATTGTGAAAACTCCGTATCCACTTATCTTAGCCCTGTCTAAATTTCCACGACTCAAGATGCCACTTCGCAGTAAATATCTGTCTGTATGAAGTTGTGGCTTCTGCCGAATACAGGACACGTCTACGCACTTTAGAAAGCGATTTAAATTTTTCAGCAGCATTAAAAATTCACACAAAAAAAAAACTTACTACCTTACGGTGAAAAGCTCAAAGGAGACAAATTGAGCCACAGGTCCTTAACTTTTTGCTATAAAACACCTTAATTTTTTTTTATTACTTTGTTGTGCGGCATCTTAGATCCTCGTGGGCTCCTCTCAGCTTCCGTAGCTGAATACACCTTTTTGTGGCTATGTTTATACTCGTTTGTATGCAGTTGGGTGATAACAAGATTGCGTGAATAAGAAATTAAATGCACGCAAATATTTACCAGTGTCACACACCAGCCACACCAGCCATTCATTTATTCATTTGCTCATCTATTCAACCGTAAATGCGCTTGTTTATTCTGCATTTGTCGTTTTGTTGTCTCAGCTTGTGGCTGAAATAAGAGACGTTTCCCACCCTCCGAGTGTTGGAAGTGTTGTTACCGTCAATCGACCGACCGTTAGCTCTGGGCTATAATATGTTCTTTCATGCCAAATTTCTATATACAATATCCTATAAGCATGTGTGTGTGTATGCGTGCAAAGAAGTCACTTGCAGTATAGCAATTCGACAGCTCTTTGTTGTTCAGTTGTTTGCTTATGTGTGGGCATGTATGCGCTCGTGTGTATGTAAATAATTTTTTTTGTGGTGGATTATTCATGTGAAATACTTTAAAGCCTGAAATGTGGCTTTAGTTTCGTACTCATAGAGATAGGATCTATTTATATGGGGATGCTTTTGATGTCACAAAAGCTAATATGAGTGCGGTTCAGCACAGCAAAGCCAAGGCGTGAGTATGGTAACTGACGCTGTTAGCCTACAAAGGCGAGTTGTTTTGACAAATTTAATATTTTGATTTATTGGCTTAAGGGGGCCCGTTAAGGGGTCTACAAAGTCGAATTCTGTTGATAATTTAATATTTTAATTTACTTACTTAACCGTTTGAGTGCGATTCGTCGATATAGCGACGATAACTAATTACTCCAAATTTGCGGCGCGTTGCTATAGCGACGATTGCATCACTGTGCATTTGGCGTTCGGCTAGGAACGTGTTGAATATTATTTTGCGATATTTATAAAAAATGTATGTCATATAAAAGTATAAATTAGTTGAGACCGTTAAAAACAATTTTTATTTTTCGTTCAATATCGATATTTTGAAAATAAATTGCGCAAATGTGTAGTATGTAGTGTAAAAGGATCTAAAAATCCAAAGCGTTCCCGGCTAATATACAACATTTGCAAAAAAGGTGTGCATGGTACATGTGTGGGGAACCACAAATGTGCCAAAATTTGAATAATAATGCCGGAACTTGTTGTAAAAAAAAAAAAAAAGATGATATTAAAAAAATGTAAATAAGTTTTTCTTATAATCATAACTAATAGTTTAGTCTACAAAATAAAAATAAAATTATTGAAATATGTAATTTTTTGTGTTCTCTATGCTTATATTTGTAAAGCCATCATATTTCAGTTTTCTTAGACCAAATTTTGCTTCGCAATTTTCGTATGTATTAAAGAAAATCGCTTAGCACTCAAACGGTTAAGGTGGTCTAGAGCTCGAAAATGTAGGGTATTTTCATAAATTTTTTTTTAGAATAATTTTACAATACAATTAAAAATTATATTTAAATTTTTTTAAGCTTTTTATTTAACTTCTTTTAAATAAAAATTGAAAAAAAAATTTTTTTTCTTAATTTTAATAATTTTAAAAATGGCGCTGTAGGTGGCCTTCCTTAAGAATTGGATCTAGATGGAGTTTCCAATTCGGCCCTTCTATTTATTTGAAACACAAAAACCAAAAAAAATTATTTATCAATATGATTGTAGCTATGTTCCGTAATAGAATAAGAACAAATTTGACAAAATGGCGCGGTTTAGAATTGGTACTCTGAAAATCGGGTTTTTTTTTTGTTTTTTAATAAACAAATTACGAAATAATTGAAATAATAATATGATTCTACTCTACGGGTGATAGCCACTGATGTTGTGAACGACATATTAAAAATTCAGATGATTCAGTTGAATAGCTGTTTTTGTTTTTTTTTTGACAACACCAGTCCGAAAACAGTAGTTTTAAGATAATTGATTTTAAAGTTTTGAGAGTAGCCGCGTGACGACTCTGACTCTACCTGCTAAAACGGCTCTAGAATCGAAAATATTGGGAATATCCTTCCAAAATTTTGACAATATATTCCTAAAAGACTATACTTTCGAAATATCAAAAAAAAGATTATTTCAAAATTCTTGACCACCAGGACCTCTTAGTTAAATTGTTAAATTCAGTAAGAGCGCTTCAACATTTTTTTTGAATAAAACACAAACGGTTTGACTTTTTTAACTAATTTTTTTTTTTATTATATTATTATTATTATTTTTGCATAAATCGGCTGAAATTCCAGCAATTTCGTGTTCAATATTGGCTCTGAGCTCACAAATCGTCGCCGGCTTGTTACTGTTGACCAATGACTTCACATAACCCCAAAGAAAATAGTCTAGAGGCGTCAAATCACACGAGCGCGGCGGCCATTCGACCGGTCCATTTCTGGAAATAATGCGCTCATCGAACTTACTCTTCAACAAATCAATTGTAGCGTGTGCTGTGTGGCTTGTGGCCCCGTCCTGTTGAAACCACATGTCGTCTAAGTCCATACCATTCAATTGCGGCCAAAAATAATCGTTTATCATGTCGCGGTATCGATTTCCATTCACAGTAATCGATCGTTCTCGTCAACGAAAAAATATGGGTCAATTACGCCGCCAGCATGTAAACCACACCAAACAGTGCCTCATGAATCACGTGTGGATTGCTTTCTGCCCAGTAACGCATATTTTGCTTGTTGACAAAGCCATTGAGCCAAAAGTGAGCTTCATCACTGAAGATGATTTTTTGGAAAAAATCTGGATCATTTTCGAGTTGATCTTCAGCCCAATTTATGAATCGACGTCGCTTCAAATGGTCAAACGGCTTCAGTTCTTGTGTCAGCTTGATCTTGTACGGATGTAGGCCAAGATCTTTTCGCAAAATTCGCCACAATGACGACACAGAAAGGCCCAATTGTTGAGAACGTCGTGTGAGCGACACATTTGCGTCTTCTTGAACTGAAGCCCTGGCGGCAGCAATATTTCCAACACTTCGTGCACTTCTTGCTCTCACTGGCACCGGAACATTATGTAGCGAAAACGTGGATACAAATTTTTTCACTAGACGGTCGATTGTCGAAAGGGAGGGCTTGTTAAATGGACCGTGAAATGGCCGTAGTGCTCTTAAAGTAGCAGCAACAGAACGATTATTTTCATAAAAAATTTGCACGATTTGCAATCGTTGCTCAAGTGTGTAGCGTTCCATGATGAAATGTATACTAATGAAGTTTACAAATGACAAGCGAAAAATAAAAAATATTGCGTCGTTCGCTCTCCCTATCGGAAAAAAGTTGAAGCGCACCTATTGAAAAACGCCTTACTTATGACTTAAGTGTTGATGGTACAATTTTATTTAACTATTATTTTTACAAAAGTAGCACTTCGAATTAGTAATGGAGTATTGGCTTCGGTTGCTCTTCAGCCCAAATATGGCAATTTTGTTAATTACGTCAACTATTTCGTCAAAAATGGGCTACCATGGGTGAGCACCATAAATTGGTTTGAGCGCCCGATGAATACTTCTCACAGGACGCCGATTTTCGTACTACAATTGTACGATTTGTAAACGTTGTCGAGGCGTATGACTTTCCATGATGAAATGCCAATGAATACTGACAAAAATTATGTACTTAGTTGGACAGTAGTTACGCGTGATCTGAAACCGAAGGAAAACCCCCTATTCGAAAAAGTACCTCCAATCCGATCCACTTTTACATCGTTAGATGTGTCTCATTAATGACTCACTCTTCAAGAAAAAGCACTCAGCACTTTTTACTCCATCTTATAGGAGTAAGGCAGTTCTGCTGAAGGCAGGCTTTCAGAATAATTACATTTTTTTACTGCCCCCAAAGCCTGCTGCTTTAAAACTTCAACTATAAAAAGTTTCGGTGTAAAAAGTATTGAACATTCTAATTCAGAAATTTATGTATGAAAGAATTTGTGTTTTGTTTTACTACCAGCACCTATGAGGAAAACATTTACATATAATCTACATAGCCTACCATAACCTCGTTTTAATATTAAAAATAAACAAAAGTTTCGCATTTCTTGCTTTGTCGTCAAGCAAAAAAAAAAAATATTGTTGCGAACTTTATGCACTTGCTTAACCTGCTGCCGTAGCTCAATTGCGAAGAGGCTCTATAGTCATCATCATAAAATTACATATGGAAATCTAAAACTTCACCAGGTATAACACAACAACCGCTTCCTTCCAATGAACTAAGCATACACCAGTAGAGCAAGCGGTGAATGGCAGCAAACATATTATATTAACACATCTTTGTATATACGAGCCCTTATAAGTGTGTGTGGCAACCAAGTCTTCAATAAACATAAAAATTCGTGTGCTCCTATGCTTGCGCGTGGCACAGCAGGTGTTTAATTTATGTAAAATTCCGCTTATATACAAATTTTATTATAACAGCAATCACGAAACCCTTTTAATGTCACCAACAACGCTTTAACAAGCAGTGCTAATGAAAAAAAATTATGTTTACTAAGAAAAAAAAGGTGGGAAAAATAAGGCATTAACAACTATGGGGCCAGAAAATAAAATAAACTTTGATTGCATGATTGCGGCGGGAAAGTGGTGAGGGTTTAATGTAGAAAAAATGGCTAAAAACGGAATATTACAAGAAGGAAAAATATTTTAGAGTTAGGTGGATTCTTAAACGAATTGCTAAAGAACAATTAGAATTAAACTTAAAGGCTCTAGTCGCCAGTGTGATAATTTAGTTAGGGTTATATTGTATATATCCCCTTTAAATAATAATAAATAATAAAATTTAAGGCATTTTCAAAGGCAAATTTCTTGTTTTGATCACACTTTTCTTTTGGACCAGTAAGCTCCAATCTTTAAAAAAAAAATGTAGTCTTCCGTTGTCCAGCTCTACTTTAGCTGATAAGCTTTACCGTTTAAAAGTCCGTCAGACATGACGTAAATACATTTGTACTTTTTTGGGGAATAATACAATATAATAGAAATAAAAGAAAACAATGTGAAAAATGTGATTTTCTCAGGTGTTATTATTTTTAAGTCCACCACTGTCATTGCTATCTTTTCGTCTCTAAATCACTAAAAAGAACTTTTTTCGGTTTTAATACATACATATATATATTCCCACCACTGTTATTATATATTTTCTCTGATTTCCAAACAAAAATGTCTCTGTTTTTGAAAAAAAAAACAGGAAAGCCACCAGAAAAAAGATTTTTGCAAATACGGACATTTTTATGCCCGCCGGTGGTACCATATGGTTTCGCTTATTTTCATATAAAAAAATGTTTTCGCTTGAGAGATAACAAAGAAAACATTTTAATGTTCGTTACTGTAATTTTATTTAAAAATTGTTTTTATTTTAGAAATAATAGCAAACAATCCACAAAATGGCATTTTCCAGGTGCTAATATCACAATGCCCGCTACCGTATTTATATATTTGCAGTGATATTCTTATAAAAAATATTTTTATTTGAAGAATAACAGCGAAAGCACCAAAAAGGAGATTTTTACCAGGTGTTAATATATATTTTCCCGCCGCTGTAATTTTAAACTCTAACTGCTTTCTAAGTGTTTTGGTTTTATAGATAACAGAAAAACATCAGAAACTGGAATTTTGCTAAGGTGCTACCATATTTATGACCACCACTGTAATTATGGTATATGAACTTCGCCTGAGAATAATAGAGAAAACATCAAAACAGTGATGTTTTCAGGTGTTCACATTTTTATGTCCGTTGCTGTAGTAACTTTTACAGATTTATATTTCAAAAATTGTTGTCATTTTAGAAATAATAGAAAGCAGTCCACAAAATGGTATTTTCCAGTATATGGTATATTTTTTAATTATTGCTCTCAAATTCATAAAAAAATATTTTCATTTGAGAAATAACAGAGTAAAAATAAAAAAAAAGTTTTTTTTTTTAATTTTCTCCGATTTCCATAAAAAAAAAATTTAATTTGAGAAATAAAAAATTCAAAATATGCGATTTTTCCAAGTGTTAATATTTTTATGGGCGGTGCTATCATACTTTAGCTGGCTTTAATATAAGAAATACTTTTGTCTGAGAACTAATAAACAAACAAAAAACAAAAAAAATTGATTTTTTTAGATGATAATATATTTATTTCTGGCATTGTAATTATATATTCTCTCTGATTTCCGTGCCTCAAATAATTTCGTTTGGAAAAAGTTAGGAACACTATCAAACAAGCGATTTTCTAAGGTGATAGTATATTTATGACCGACGCTGTAATTATATATTTCCTATATAAAAACATTTAATTTAAAAAATACGGCAAGAAACATCAAAGAAGTAATTTTTGAGGTGTTAATATTTTTATATCCGCCGCTGTAAGTTCTTGTTTTCACTGATTTTTTGTAATTTTTCTACCCATAAAATAGCGCTTTTCTCGGGTGAGTATATATTTATGACCGAAGCTGTATTTATAAATTTTTACTAATTTCCCTTTAAAAATATTTAGTTTAAGAAATAACGCAAGAAACATCAAAGAAGTAATTTTTTCAGGTGCTAATGTTTTTATATCCGCAGCTGTGAATTCTTATTTTCACTGATTTCGATATAAAAAAAATGTTCGCTTCAAAAATAACAAACCAGAATACAAAAATGTTAATTTTTCTACCCATAAAAAACGATTTTCTTAGGTGGAAATATATTTATGACCGAAGCTGTAATTATAAATTTTTACTAATTTCCCTTTAAAAATATTTAGTTTAAGAAATAACGCAAGAAACATCAAAGAAGTAATTTTTTCAGGTGCTAATGTTTTTATATCCGCAGCTGTGAATTCTTATTTTCACTGATTTCGATATAAAAAAAATGTTCGCTTCAAAAATAACAAACAAGAATACAAAAATGTAAATTTTTCTACCCATAAAAAACGATTTTCTTAGGTGGAAATATATTTATGACCGAAGCTGTAATTATAAATTTTTATTATTTCCATATAAAAACATTTGGTTTAAGAAATACGGCAAGAAAAATTAAAGAAGTAAATTTTGCAGGTGCTAATATTTTTATATCCGCCGCTGTAAATTCTTGTTTTCACTGATTTCGGTATAAAAAAATATTCGCTTCAAAAATAACAATCAATAATACAAAAATGTAAATTTTTCTACCCATAAAAAACGATTTTCTTAGGTGGAAATATATTTATGACCGAAGCTGTAATTTTAAATTTTTATTATTTCCATATAAAAACATTTGGTTTAAGAAATAACGCAAGAAACATCAAAGAAGTAATTTTTGAGGTGCTAATATTTTTATATCCGCCGCTGTAAATTCTTGTTTTCACTGATTTCGATATAGAAAAAATATTCGCTTCAAAAATAACAAACAAGAATACAAAAATGTAATTTTTCTAGGTGTTAATATTTTTATGCCCGTCACTGTAATTTTTATTATCACTGATTTCCACATAAAAAAGTTTTCCTTTGAGAATTAACAAAAAATTTTTTTTTTCCTTGTCCACTCCACTCGGGAGCATAGGGCCTCGACAAGACTCAGTCTTGCGTTAGTTTCATTAATCTATTTGCTTTCTGACAGGGTAGGTGATAAGCCTACGCTTTGTACTGCCATCCCTACTGCAATCCTGATATAATATGTTGAAAAACAGAAATAATAATAACGAAAACATAATTTTTCTAGGTGTTAATATTTTTATATATTTAGGCGGCCGCCGTAGCCGAATGGGTTGGTGCGTGATTATCATGCGGAATTCACAGAGAAAACGTTGGTTCGAATCTCGGTGAAACCAAAATTAATAAAAACTTTTTTTTAATAGCGGTCACCCTTCGGCAGGCAATGGCAAACCTCCGAGTGTATTTCTGCCATGGAAAAGCTCCTCATAAAAATATCTGCCGTTCAGAGTCGGCTTGAAACTGTAGGTCCCTCCATTTGTGGAACAACAACACGACGCACACCACAAATAGGATATAGTAGTAGTAAGTAGTAATTCTTTATTTATTTATAAATATTTCATCTTACATTACAATAATTTTTACAATAATTCGTTTAAATATATAAATACATGAAGAAAGAAATAATAAATTTGTGGCAATAACAATGTTGTCTGTCACAACTCAAAAATTAATCAAAAATTGAACTCTGAAATAAGAAAATTTCTATATCGTAAGGCTGAGTATATAAAGCAAGTTAGTCTTTTCCAATTGTGGCCATTAAGTATATCTATTACTTCTGCTTCATTTAGCTTCGCTGCGTTTAGGTATTTTATTCTGATCTCCTTCAGTACCGGACATCTTCCTAAGAAGTGCTGCATATTTTCTTCCTCGTTTAAATTGCAGAGGGTGCATTTTTTCTGAGCATTTCCATACAAATGGGATATATATAATATTTTTATATCCGTCGCCGTAATTATGTATTTTCACTGATTCCCACATAAAACAATGTTTTTCTAAAATAAAACAAATATAAATAAAATTTTCAGTTGCAAACATTTTCATGTAGGCTATCGTGCATTTCTGGTAAAAGAATAATAGTCAAGATGCCTTGTAGCATTAATGAATTTTAATTCCCGCTCATTTTTACAAGTTGAAACAACCTGATACATGCAACAGCTTCAAAACCCTATTCAACAGCCCTATTGAAATTTTTTGCACTTAGTGACTTTTAAAATTAGACGCCTTGCATTCCCAATGCTTTCGTAATTATCAAATTTTGTCATTTTGCATTACCATTTATTTGTCAGTTTTGTGTTGTTGTTGGCAACACATTTACATAATTAAATGTAATGATTCTACTAATTTAGAAAAATGTTCTGGTGGTTTTCTGTCTGTTTTGCTGTCGTTGTTGCAGCTGTTATTCTGTACTAATTAACATGTTTGCAAAATTTATTTATAAAATGTTGTGGAGTTGCCGAAATTTTAGTAAAAATTAAACATACGCGTTCAGAATATACGACATATGTACAGTACTTATCTAGAGAACATGCACATATACAAAATATGTATATAAGTATAATTGAAAAATCAGCGCAACAAATATTATGTAGCAGCTTTTCGAAGCGGCAATAACGGAAAATGGTATTAAAACCAATTATTTAAATGATTTGATGGCAAAGTGATTAAATTTTGTAATTTGTAATGATGTTTAATTGAGGTGCCACTATCAGAATATGCCCCTTTTATTAGTCGAGAAGTGATTGCACCTAAGTTGCTCTGTGGTAATGCTATCAGCAAATGTTTAGTGTATCTACTAATACTAGTTCATGCACTACTACTAACATAATTCGTTGCCACTAACCTCACGTAATATGCAATGTGGGACTCTCACGTAGTATATCCCAGTAGGGAGTTACAGATTCAAATAAATTCTCGAAATTTATTAGACAAAGTAACCATTCTTTTTTTTCTGTGTGTTTGATGACAACAATTTTATACTTCATCGCATAGAAATTGAATAGAAGATTTTATCTACCTAGGCCGTGCATATCTGCAGGAATAGTACGGGACAGGATAAATAAAGAAACTGGCGGAGAATAAGAATAAAAATTAAAAACAGAATAAAAAAACAAACTAATTAAATCAAATGTCCTCTCAGTACTGCTCTATGGATGCGAGACCGGGCTTGTAAGCGATTATTTAACTGAAAAAATTCAAAGTTTTGCAAACAGATGTCTCCGGCGTATTCTCAACGTGGAGTGGCCAAATATCATCACCAACTATGAGTTATATAAAAAGTATAACCTACACACAATGGCACACCATAAAAAGTAACGAAAGTGGAGGTGGATAGACCACACAGTGCGAAAAGATACAGCGGAATCTGTCGACAAGCTCTCGATTGAAAGCCGCAAGAGGGGCCGACCTAAGTCTATGTACATGGAGAAGATCACTACAAAAAGAAGTCAATGAACGCGGGAAAAAGTGAAAAGCACTAAAATTGCTAGCTATAAACAGGACCAGATGGAAATGCTTCTTTGAGGCCTTATGCTCCTAATGCGAGATAAAGGAAATGATGATGATGCTGATAGTAATCATGATTCTAGCTGAATTTTTATATACCCCTTTGCAAAATTAGCAAAAAAGCACCAAGAAAATAGAAAATAAAATAAATAATTGTCGCGCACACTTCTACTAGGCGTTCGGTTGAACTCCTCCTCCTCCTATTTGTGGTGTGCCTCTTGATGTTGTTCTACAATTAAAGGAGCTTACAATTTTAAACCGACTTGATGGTTTTTATGAGGATCCTTTTTATGACAGAAATACACCCGAAGGCCTGCCATTGCCTGCCGAGAGGCGAATTTTATTAGGAAAAAAATTTATTATTTGATGCTCGTGCACAGGTGTTGAGTCTACACTCTCCCGAATGGTAGTCACGCACCAATCCATTCGGCTACAGCGGCCGCTGAAAGCACCAAATATGGACAAGTTTTCACTATTTATTTTTTTTTATTTTATTAATTTTTTATAAAAATATGTTAGGCGAGCTTAACCCTTGGGCCACAGGATGTGGGCTACGTTTAAACCCGCGTAAAACAGAACTTATGCTTTTTACCACCAGATACAAGGTACCAATTTTTACCCTACCAAATATCAACGGACAAACTCTGTCTTTATCAACCAGTGCAAAGTACTTAGGGGTAATTTTGCACTCCAAACTTAGCTGGAAGTTAAACGTCGAAGAACGGGTAAGGAAAGCAGAAATTGCGTTATATGCCTGCAAACGTATGCTTGGAAGAAGATGGGGTCTTCAACCTAAGCATACATTATGGCTGTATAAGACGGTTATACGACCTATTCTATCGTATGGTTCGGTAGTTAGGTGCAAGGCTCTAGGGAGAGAGTACAATACCAAATTACTCGGCAGAATACAAAGATCAGCCTGTGCAATAACGGTCGGTGCAATCAGATCATGTCCTAGAGAGGCTCTCGATGCACTGGCACACGTTATTCCAATAGACCTACATATTATATAAAGAAGACGGCAACCATGAGTGCATTTAGGTTAAATGAAGCGGATCGCTGGAAAGGAAAAACTTATGGTCACGCTAGTCTATTATTGCGACAAAATCAGTTAACTTCGGTGAGGACTGACTACATCGTCCCGATGGTAACGTTCAATAGGAATTTTGCCACACTCTTTCCATCTAAAAAAGAATGAAATAAGGGATTCTCTCTAAACAACTTCGATACCACAGTAACAGATGGCAGTAAAATGGATTATGGTGTTGGAGCTGGTATATATTCTCATAGACTTGGAATTGAAAAATCTGTGCGTCTCCCTAATACCAGCAGCGTCTTCCAAGCGGAAGTACTAGCAATTGGGGAAGCCTGTAGGTTACTAATCGAAGATTTCTCTTTTAAGGGCAATATCGCTATTCTTTCGGATAGCCAAGCTGCAATCCAGGCGCTGGGCGCGACTATAACAACCTCTAAAGTGGTGGAGCAAAGTAGGAAAAGCCTCACCAACTTGAGTGAAAACCATAGAGTAACCTTAATTTGGGTCCCGGGACACCGGAACATAGAAGGTAACGAAAAAGCTGCTGAACTGGCAAGAGGGGGATCTGCCATGAATACCGCGCTCTTGCAGTACCAGTATTTACTCCACTGGGTGCGGTCAAGAACCCAATTTCCCTAAAATACCTTCGAATTGCAGATTGTAGATGGAGAGACTAGACGAAATGCAAAATCAGCAGAACGTTATGGCCCACCTACAACCTCAAGCAATCGTCGACATTAATAAACATGAAACGACGGGACACCTGTAGACTTACGGCAGTCATAACTGGCGTCTGGTCTATCGGAGAACAAGCCGCCAAAATGGGCATCCTTCACAACACATACTGTCATAGTTGTAAACAACCGGAGAAAAAAGAAACAATCTTCCATTTCCTCTGCGAATGCCCTGCCCTATGGAAGGACAGGATGTTAACCCTGGGCAAACCGCTGTTCGAGAGTCTCGAGCAACTGTCTGGCTTAGACGTCAACAACCTAATCAGGTTCCTAAACCGCACAGACTGGATATAGTCCTGCTGCAAATAACTGTTAAACAATTTGGTAACGAAGATGTGGCAACAAAATGGTGCGGCAGCGCTAGTTGGATTCTGGAAGAATCACCACTCTAACCAACCAACCATAAAAATATGATTCAACGCCATATTAGTGGATGATTCAAACTTTTTACAAAATTTTTTAAATTCGAGAAAAATCCATCAAAATTTCAAACTTTTTATCACAAGGGAAAAAGAATTGGGTACTTAGCTGAATATCCTATTAAATTCTAGTGTAATAAACTGGAAGGTGGTGCCAATATCTTAAAAATGTTTCATGATATAATTCTCTGTCGGTGCTTCGCATTCTTTTCACATAACGAGTGCAATACACTTTTTTTAATCACTAGCGGTGCATCATTTCGTTAAGGGGATATTTTCTTGCAGGGAATGTTCTACATTCACATGCTTATAAAAATTCATATGTATGTATTCATGTTTCTCTTTATTATAGACTCATGAGGGCCAATTCGGTTAGTGTCATCACTTACGCCCTGTGCAAGCACAGTGGGCATATGTGGCATGTGGCAGTAGTCACTTATGTCAGTGCATTGTTCACTCAAATACCAAATGGAGCAACGCTGAAAGCCACTTGCGACCGCGAAATAGCAGCTTGTTTGCACACGCACCTTGCTAAAGTTAAGTACATATGTATGTAAATGCATACTCGTACACATAAGTATACGTTTGTATAGGTACTCCGCTGGGTATGTACTTACGTGTGGGAATGTGTACGTTTAGATTTACTTGTATGTAAGTCTTTGTATTATCGTTGCTGCATGAACGAAGCTAAGCTAGAATTGCACTTACCTGTCCACACAGAAGCGCATGTGGACAAGTACTCTTACATACGTAACGGCATGACTAGGTAATGAAGTTGTCATAGTGGGCCTATTTACCAAATCTAAAAGCTTTCGCACCTCGAAGGTGATGAGGTTGCTGATTAAATGTAATAATTGCAAGTCGCCTTTGGAACGCATCATTCAGATGAATACATTGCCTTAGTCATAGCTGTTTCAAGTTTGATACTGCTGAAAATTTCAAAAATGTAGTAATTGAGAATCGTTTGACTTGGTCTGAATATATTTTTTGAAATATTTATACACTAAAAAAATACTTTCTTTACACCATTCGTCATTTCTATTACTATGGTACATAAATTGTCATCCATCGTGGCAATTGAAAAATGCAGAATCAACTGAATAAGCAGCGAACTCACTCTATGCCAGAGTGCAAGAACTTCTGCCTTCTTTGTTGTGATTAAGAAGAAATCAAAAGCGGCCAAGGTTGATAAATTTACCATTTTTGGCTATTAGCTATGGTGAAAAATAAAAATTATTATTATACTTTCTGATATTGGCCACACCTGTAAACATCTTTGCACCACAAAGCACAAAGCGGCAAGAAATTTCCCTCTTCTTGGACAATTTGACGTATGAAAGTTGTTCTTTCGGGAATACCCTTTTGGTTGCTTAGCGGATCTGAGTTTGGCGGGCATCTTGAATTTTTAGGCGTTATAGTCGTATACTGATTTTATTTTTGAGAATATGAGGAGGCATAAAAGATATATCTAAGTCGGATTTTTGTCCTAAGAACCAATGAAGGCAGCCATAGTGAACCTAATATTAGCTAACCTAACAACATAAGCCAAGTGCAAAACACTGGAGGCAGTGCAACGAACAGTAGCACTCTGAGTTGAGTCAGCCTACCGCACTGTCGCAGACGCAGCAATTTTTGTGATCAGGGGGCAGATACCCGTTGACCTCAAAGTCCGGTAACGAATGGATGCGTGGGACTCCAAGAAGAAACATGTCATCACTAGCTTCTCAGAACGGAGATACTAAACCATGCTACTGTGCCACAGCCGGTGGGACACTGAGCGGTAAAGAAATGCATCGAGAACGTACTACGAAAACAAAAAAGATTGAACTCGACACAGTACAACAAAGCACAGATAGAGAGACAAGAAGACGAGCCTATAGCATGAAAGCTGGCTATATGGTGGACCCAGACGTCAGTGAATAGAATTGGTCCTTTATGGATGCCGTTCTGGGCTCTCCCGAAGTATGATAATATAGAAAGCAGCAGCAAGTAGCGTTTTATTGGCCACACCACATGACGCTGTAGACGACGATCGCTGTAAGTACGAATGCATTTTGAACCCTACCTCACCCACCAAAAAAAAAACAAAAAAACCCTATCATAACGCTACTTTATCTATATATCATTCGTCGATTAACCTTCGACAGACACACCTATTGTTTGACGTAAACGACTCACTCAAATTTCACCTGTATTCATTTTTTCCACGAACAGACTTAAAGTTTTTGTTTACACCTTTTTGCAAGAATTTAAATGAAATAATAAAATGAAAAAAAAGGCTGGTCTAATCTAACATAACATAACTTACTTTAACTTAACTCAACTTGGGTTAGCTTAACTGAACTTAACCATTTTGCATCATTCGACGGAATAGTCCGCGCGAACAAAAACTCTCTTAACACCAAGAACGGAAAAACACGTAATAAATTATTTTTGTGATAACTTTTTGTTATAGTTTAAGGAAAATAAAGAATTTTTGTAATCCTGTAAAACTATTTTTCATTAGAACAAACAGTAATACTTTCGCCAATGCAAGATATTATGGACGCAAGGTATTTTGAGTACATCACGCATTTCGTGCGATGATGCCGAAGGAGTAACTCAACTTAGCCTTACTCAATTTAATTTCTCTCAGCTTATCTAGCTTAACCTTAGATGACCCAACTTAGCTTAACATAACCTTAATGTAAAATAATCTAACTCAAAGTGACATAACCTTAATGTAAAATTACCTAACTTAAAGCAACATAACCTAACTTAGCGTAACATAATCTTAATATAAAATAATCTCACTTAAAGTAACATAACCTAACTTAGCGTAACATAACCTAAATGTAAAATAACCTAACTTAAAGCAACATAATCTAACTTATCTTAATCTAACCCAACTCAATCTAACATATCTTCACCCAAGCGTTATAGAATGAGCCTCCTTATATAACCGCACTTAATATAACTTAACTTAAGCGTACTTAACGGCTTAACTTAACTTAACCTAACACAACTTAACTCAAATTAATTTCAAAAATTCCACCTAGCCTTACATATTCTAGCTTCATCTAACTTAGCTTGACTTAACTTAACCTGACTTGACGTAAGAAATACAACCTCAATCTTATATAAGATAACTTAACTTATCTCTACTTTATTTTAAAAATAACTTAAAACTTAACGCAACATAACCTGACTTAACGTAACACAACCTTTCTTAACGTAACATAGCCTAACTTAACGCAACATAACCTGACTTAACATAACATAACCTAACTTAATTTAATCTAACCTAACTTTATCTAAGCTAATCTAACTTAACTTAATCTAACCGAACCCAACCAAAGAAGTACATCCAAAATGACCTTCCAGGTAATGCCGCTATAAAAAACCATTATTGGAAAGCCTATGTTATCATCACAAATTTCGAAGTTTCCTCTTTCATACACCCAAGCGTTCGTATTACACCACGAAAGCATCTGGCACGCATAAAATCCATCAAGTAGAGTAAGTATTCTGCGTGCCAAAGCTCTTAAGTAGGTCACAATATACGTATAAGAAAATACACTCTCAAAACTCAAGTGTCTTTATTGAAAAGCCCCGTTATATAAAAATATCCATTATTTGCACATTCATCCGATCGTTTGATAAGCCTGAGCCCATGCTTCTGTTTTTCCTGTATTTTGTTATTTCATCTATAATATTTAAATGGAAAATGATAAATTTTTCTCTTTGACCAACAACAACAACAATACAGCAATGTGTAGCGGTGTCATGCGTTGAAAAATGTGTTGTAGCGGAAATGAAATAATTGCTTTTTGGAATTGTCGGCGTTGCACGAAATGTGCATTTGAATGAGAGCTACAAAGAACACAAATAAAAAAGAGCTGACCGCAGAAAGAGGCAAAGTAAGTAGAGACTGGGAATGTGACAGGAAAGCAATACCGAACTGCAAAGCGGAAACTTGGAAAAAGTGAAAATGCAGAGAATAAAGTTGTGCTTCAACAATTTAACAGATATAACAGAAACAAAAAGAAAAAGAAAAAAAAACAATAAAAAAAACACAGCATCAGCAAATGCAGTCCTCGTTTTGGGATCAAGCTAAAACATAAAATCAACAACAGCAGCTGAGTAGCTGAACGGACCAAGTTGAGCGGCTTTGATGCCACAATTCTACGGCATTAAAGCGCATATTTATGAGATGACATTAATTTTAAGCACTTTTTTTAGAATTACTGCTACTACGAGTACTACAAGTGGTGGTGGTGGCCTCTTTGTCACTGCTGTTATTTTGTGGTTTTGTGGCAAGTGAACAAAGTAATGGGCGGACATTGCAACACAATGCAAATTTTCAAAAGTAAAGACATGCATTAGCACACATACAGTACAACACGTACACATACATACATAGTAAGAATATACATGCAAAGGAAATATACTTGAAAAGGGTAGAAAAAAGGTGATGAATGCTGTCAAGTGCACACATAAACACACACACACACACACATGCAACACGCACACTACGCATTGTGGCAGCTTGGCGAGGTATATAGCACAAAAGAGTGGGGTGAGCACACACAAACGCCCATATGTATGTATGTATGCCAAAAGTATGTCAGTAGGCTTAACTGTTGGTTGAACTTCAATTCCTTTCAATGCAGCTGCCACGACTTAAAAGGCTCAACAAAATATACAAATAATACACATTTTTTAAGTGCGCTAGAAGGAAAAGGATATGCACCTTCTTTTGCTTGAGAAAGTAGTCGGCACAGTGTATTTGGAGCGTAACTTGGAGCACAAAACAACAACTAACGGAATGAGTGCGCAGTGAAAGTCAAAGTAAATAACTGTCAGAAGTGCAGCTGATCCGGAGAGTGAGAAAAAAAAAAACCATGTGACATTCATATGCATTAAAAGCTATTAAAAAGTGCACGCACACACACACACGTATTGTAATTTTTGCAGAAATAAAAAAATGGAAAACACGATATACGAAATAAGAAGAAGCAGACGAAAAATACGCCTTGTGTTTGAAAGTAACCCAACAAATTCACACATACATATACAGAGGCGTGGAAAAAAATAGTAGCGTGACATATTTGAAAGTTTAGCTACTTAATTTTTTTATGGTTTTCTTTTAATGGAAATATAGTTTGTCGTGCAATAAAATCATATAACACAAAGCTTCAAACTTAATACCATTCATTCGTGAAAATTGAAGCGCTGCCCGAAAAGTGAGTGGCCCATCGATGCAAACAAATGATAATCGGAAGGCGCCAAGTCTGGTGAGTAAGCCGCATGCACCAGCGGTTCCCAATCGTACGTCTCCACCAATTCCTGGGTCGCTCTTGTTCGATGTGGCGGTGCATTGTCATCAAGTCAGTTCATGCGGCAACCATCTTCCGACCTTTAAAATTATGCCCAAGTCTTTCAAACGTTTGGAAATGATTTTTTGTGTCATTCCCAATGGTTCTGCCATAATTTTTGCGTTTGACCATCATCTTCATCCAACAATGCTTGCAATTCGGCGTGCTCAAACTTTTTCGGTGGCCGGCCACGGTCCTCGTTCTCCACGCTAAAATCACCACTTCGGAATTTTTCAAACCACCTGAAGCACTGTGCTCTACTTAGAGCATGTCCACCATAAGCTTCTATAAGCATTTGATGAGCCTGAGAAGCGTTTTTCTTCAATTAATAACAGAAAATCAACGATATCCGCAAATCGTAGTTTGAAGGCACGAAATTCGACATTTTTAATAGCGACAAAAATGCCATCTCTCTTGCCAACAAGTGCTACTTTGGACTAAGTAGGCAATTGAGTAGTAAAGTCTTCTCTCGACGAACAAAACTAACACTCTACAAGACTCTCATCATGCCCGTCCTAACGTATGGCGCAGAAGCTTGGACGATGACAACATCCGATGAAGCGACGCTTGGAGTGTTCGAGAGAAAGATTCTGTGTACGATTTTTGGACCTTTGCACGTTGGCAACGGCGAATATCGCAGACGATGGAACGATGAGCTGTACGAGCTTTGCGACGACATAGACATAGCGCAGCGAATAAAGATCCAACGGCTACGTTGGCTGGGTCATGTCGTCCGAATGGATACAAACGCTCCGGCGTTGGAAAGATCAGGTGGAGAAGGACTTGGCTTCACTTGGTGTGTCCAATTGGCGCCGGTTAGCACGAGAAAGAAACGACTGGCGCACTTTGTTAAACTCGGCCAAAATCGCGTAAGCGATTATCGCGCCAATTAAGAAGAAGAAAAATGCATTGTATGAAACGTAACAGAAAGATGACAGACGAAAAAACAAGAAATTTGGGAAGGTTTAAAAACATGCCTAGCAACATCTATGGACTAATAGTTGAAAGTCTCATTTCATAGGTATATACCTGGTATTAAATTAAAATTAAAAACAAGAAGAAAGAATTTCGTAAGAATGTTAAGTTTTACGCTTTACACTTCGGTAGTTCGGCGTATTTTGCTATATAGAATACTTATGAGGTGGCCATCAACTCAAAGGGCAACTCTGCGTTTCTGTGCATCATTGGCGTTTTAGGAACTGCTCCAAGCAAAGCGCACGAGGTGCTAGTCAACTTGCCTGCCCTAAAACTGATAGGAAAACATGTGGCCGCCGCTTCAGCGCTTAGCCGTAATAGTATGACGCTGTGGAAAGCCAGCGGTTCCACCACGCTTCTACATATTTTGAGTAGTTATAGCCAAGAAATCGATTACTCTTCCCCTAAATGATCCTGCGACAGGCGCTTCAAGATGAACACCCCGTCAAGAAGAGATTGGCAAACTCAAAAACCATGGAGAAGAGAGGAAATAAATTTTTATCCGGATGGATCCAAGCTAGAAAATAAAGTAGGTTATGGAGTGTTTTCAAAAGAATTAGGATTAGAATTAACTGTCCGCTACTTCTTCTGGACTACTGTAGTGTCTACCAGGCAGAAGTCTTAGCTATAAAGGAGACAACTGTGTACCTGAACACACCAGCCGTAACAAAAACTACGACAAATATCTTCTCGTACAGTCAGGCGGCCATCAAATCAATTGACGCATTTGTACTAGGATCCAAGATTGCTCAGGAATGACTGGTAGCTCTAAATGATATTAGCACTGTCTTCAAGGCAACCTTATATAGGTTCCGGGACATACAGACATTGAAGGAAATTGCAAGGCCGCTGAGCTGGCCAGAAATGGTACCAATCTTACACTTGTTAAAAACAGAGGTAATCATGAAATCCCTATGGCAATTTGCAAATTAAGGATAAAAAGTAATATTCTCTAGGAGGTCAATAGGTCATGGAGAGAAGAAAATACTTGTGCTACAACCAGACTAGTTTGGGTGAAAATCAATAAGAAAAGGTCAGAAGAATTGCCTAACCCCTCAATGAAGAACATTTCGCAGTTTGTGGCTGTGTCACCGGTCATTGGGTGTTAAGTAGGCACTCCTCTAGGCTAGGAGTATGTTCGCATGAATACTGCAGAAGTTGTAGGGACAAGGAAGGGGAAGAGCAAGGGGAGAAGGAAGAGGAAGAGCAAGAGCAAGAGGAAGAGGAAGAGGAAGAGGAAGAGGAAGAAATAGTATAACACTCCTCTATAATTGCCCAACCTTAGCTAAGGGTAGATAGAGCAAGGCTGTTAGGAAAGTACTATTTTCACTCTCTTACGGCACTATCCGGTATTAGCGATAAAACCTGCCCTACGCTTCAAAAGATAGACGCTCTCTGGTTCCATTCTAAATTACTGTTTCTACTGTTACACTGTGGTAGCACAACGAATCTACCTGTTCTAGGTGAGTTGGCTATTCTAAATCGACTACCACAGAAACCTAACCCAACCTAAAAAAAAAAATACTAGGTATGCACTCTTGCAGCACATTTAATTTTGGTACAATAAAATCACAATTTTTATTGATTTTTGATAATTTTTTTTGTTACCGTGTCGCGTATTTTCATCTATATAAATAAAAGCTCGAAATTTTATATATGCTTCCTTCCAAGAGAAAAATTGTCAAACACGATTAGCAATGTTTAGCTACTTGCACAGGTATTTGTACAGTATTAAATAAAGTTTAATGAGCTATAAAACTTTATGCTCATAACTTTTCTGAAAATTCAAAATTTATGCTAAAAAGTGGGAAACTTTGAGGTTTTTTGTTTTGCAATTTTTTTAAGAACTTGTACTGCTTAAAATTTTAAATAAAAAAACAAAAAAAAAAAAAAATAAATAAAAGAAAATAAAAAAAAAAATTACATAATAAAAGGTCAATATGTTGCGCTGCTATTATTTTCCCCGCCACTGTACTTCAATATTTATACACTTTGAGTGACATACATATACGCGCATACATGAGCATAACTGTAAATGCATAGTGTACTATGTGTAAGTATGTGCTAGTAGTTAATACAAACAAAAAATGTTAAAAGAAATATTCTACTCGATGCAAATCCTATTTCAGCATCGAGTTGGCAATATTCCATCACTTAAGCTAGAAGGTGATTGGACGTGGAGTGGCGAGGAAGACGCCACATGAAATGCAATAAAGTAAAGCAAAAATAATGCTAAGGGTTTTCAGGATCCTGTGCGCTTGACATGACATTTTTTTCTAGCATATTCGAAACTATTTTGCGTTGATTGTGATATATTTGGTTTTCCAAGTTTGTAACCACACAAATCACAGCTGATAAGCGATACATACAAGACATGTGCATAAAATTTTGCTGCAAAAAAAAAACAATTTTTTTAATTATTTTTTTATTTATTAATACAGTTCATATTGTAATAAAAATCATATTAATCTTGGCTTCAAACTTTGTACAAAAGTTTCAAAATTCGAAAAATTGTCACCAAAATTTAAACATTTTTAATCAGAATTAAAAAAAAGCTGAACACGAGTTTGAAGCGACTCGAAATTTCTGCCGATTTTTGTTTATAACTTTTTCACCTAACGTATTAGATATTTTCTTAATATGAAAAACAAAGAGGTTGTCTGTAAAGTCAGTTTACTGACGATAGTTTAACGTGATAACGTCATAAGAAAATACTGATTGAATGGTTGCATTTTTCAAAAGAAAATTTTAATTTTATTTGTTTGATAGATATTTGCTATGGATATAGAGAATGAGTTAACATTAACATAACATAACATATCATAACATAACATAACATAACATAACATAACATAACATAACATAACATAACATAACATAACATAACATAACATAACATAACATAACATAACATAACATAACATAACATAACATAACATAACATAACATAACATAACATAACATAACATAACATAACATAACATAACATAACATAACATAACATAACATAACATAACATAACATAACATAACATAACATAACATAACATAACATAACATAACATAACATAACATAACATAACATAACATAACATAACATAACATAACATAACATAACATAACATAACATAACATAACATAACATAACATAACATAACATAACATAACATAACATAACATAACATAACATAACATAACATAACATAACATAACATAACATAACATAACATAACATAACATAACATAACATAACATAACATAACATAACATAACATAACATAACATAACATAACATAACATAACACAACACAACATAACATAACATAACATAACATATCATAACATAACATAACATAGCATGCTGTTCAAGCAAGGTAACGACGCATTTTTTGGTGCGTGCAAGACGTTATCACGTCAAAAAATAATAATAACATTAAAACAACAGGTATTATTAACAAACTTGGTTTTATTTTAAATTCTTCAAGTAAATCAAATTAATAAGAAGGCATATGCAAATACAAATACGTGAATTTATATATGTACATATGCGCATATACATACACATATACGCTCACTTAAGTAGGAGAGAGCAAGACGTCGAACGTTGCCGTTCGTTTGCTTTGTCGTTCGTTCCGCGCTTTCGCTTGCAGTTCATTCAAGGTAACGGCAATGAGCAAGGTAACGACAAATGCGCAAAGTAACGGCACTTTTTGTCCTGCGTGCAGCCTGTTAAATTGAATTATAAGACGTTATCACGTCAAAAAAAATTCCGTGGATTTATTATATGAAGAAAATGTGCAACACCGTTAAAGGAAAATTTCTAAAAAATGCGTAGAATTTTCCAGCAACGTCAATTTGCAATTTGTTGCACTAAATTTTATTTTGCTATAAAACTGCATACCAAACTTTTTTTTTTTTTTTATTGAGAAGTGTGCTGTAACTCCCTCACTTTTGCTCTAATTGGCCTCAAACTTTGCCATATTACATTCCATTAGGATAAGTTTTTCGAAAAATATTTACTAGGAAATTTTAAGGATATCTAGGGCCAAATTTTCCATATTATATATAACATATTATTGTGCTATATATTTGTACTGGCGAAAAATAAACGAACGTTTTTTTATGGCTGGATATATCACACAAAACAATACTCTATAACATTTACTCTTGCCCGTTTTAATTTACCTCTTTGCCGTAAATGCTGCGAAAACATTTTTTGGGTTAAAAATAGGTTGAGACATCGAATTTAAGACTACGCATACAGTGGCCGACATAACTATGAATACCCCTTGAAGAAATATTTTGCTATGGAAATAAGTCCGTAAGCTGCTCCTCGAATTTCCGATTGTACACATTATTTTTCTAAGTGTGAGCTAGCAAACCAGCGCCGTAAGTTTGGCGGGGAAAGTGTGCTTATCTTGGGTTGTTTTTCCTATAGCGGTATATCAGAGCTGGTACATATTGAAGAAAAAATGACTGAGGAGTCCTACGTCAATATACTAAGCACATTCCTAGAGCCTTCGGCACGAAGAATGGGTATTGGACACAATTTCATCTATCAACAAGACAACGACCCCAAACATACCAGTCGCGTAGCAAACGAATACTTTAGACAAAACTCAATAGAGCTTTTAGAATGGCCCGCTCAAAGCCCCGACTTAAATCCTATCGAGCACTTATGTGAATATTTAGACGAAAAAATCGATCGATCAAGTTGCCGCTCAAAGAGAGCACAATTTTTTCAGAAACTGCAAGAGACCTGGAATAAAATACCTAAAGAGCTTCTTAAGAGATTAGTTCACAGTATGCTACGCCACTGTAATTAACGCAAAAGGCGACAACACTAACTCTTGAGTCATCTGCATAATGTTATTACTTTTACTAAATACTAGTAGGGTACAAGGGTACGCAAATTTTGTCGCTACAAGTTTCTGGGCATTTATAAACAAAAATATAATTATATGGAAATATTTTGATTTGTGTTTTTATAATGTTACTATATTATAAATAAATTAATAAGTTAATCGAAATTTGAATGATATAATAGAAAAAAATATTTGTGTTTGAATTTTCCCTTAGGTAGTGTATGCATAGTTATGACGGCCACTGTATGATGTTACATACCCCTCTCCTACTAGTGAATGCTTGAATGCGTAAAAATGAAAATGTTGGAAACTGAAATTTGAAAGCTCGCATAAAATTAGAAAGTTTGGTTTCAGGTGTAAAAATGTTTAGCGATTTTCTTAAAAAAAATAAATGATTGGCGCGTACACTTCTGTTAGGTGTTTGGCCGAGGTCCTCCTCATATTTGTAATGTACGTCTTGATGTTGTTCCACAAATGGAGGGACCTACAGTTTCAAGCCGACTCCGAACGGCGGATATTTTTATGAGGAGCTTCTTCATGGCAGAAATACACTCGGAGGTTTGCCATTGCCTGCCGAGGGGCGACCGCTATTAGAAAAATGTTTTAATTAATTTTGCTTTCACCGAGATTCGAACCAACGACCTCTCTGTGAATTCCGAATGGTAATCACGCACCAACCCATTTTACCCACCAACCCGGCGATTTTCTTACACGCATTTAAATGTACATAACATAAAACCTCGATTGCAAAATCGAATCAAACTATCAACTCAAAATAAAACATGTGCACATTCATGCTTCCAGCGTATCGCGGACGATATGGACCTGACTTTAATCATAAAAATTTCTCATACTTGCCATAGTAAATTTTTTTTTTTTTCAAAACATTTTGTTGTGTTATTTTTAATTGATATTGCGCTTTTTCAATTTTTGCACGCCTTGGAACCACTGTGTAAGGCGCTCTGCATCCCTATACCGAAAACTTTTACTCTATACACTGACAGTGGGATTTCCCAATTTCTATGCGCTGTTTTTCCCAGTGATTCTTCTTGACTGGGGGTTCAACAGGCGCGCAAGACAGCTGTCAAACAAAAAAAAAAAACGTAGAAAAATATTATTAAATTTTTTAATAGGGCATCCATTATGCGCTCAATCACATATCAACGCAATTCTTAATTGTAATTTACATTGACTGACTCAAATCAAGAATTTTCAATGCTGTCAATTTGTGTCAAACACGAAAACAAACCAAAAACAAGCCACCCAAGATATGCGCTTTCAACACCATTTTTAATCTTGCCATATGAAAAATGGGACTTTTTTTTTAAATCCGTGGAGCACTTTCGCTAATCCAGCACTACTCAACTCAACAATTAAATACTGGCTGCACAGTTCCACTTCAACCTCTACCCCGCTCACCCTTTTCATTTTAATCGTTTACGTAAACATGACACACTCGGGATTAAAGTTCCACTCAACTATATGAAGCGTAATTAACATTGCCTTGCAAAAGAGGGCGGCGAAAAGCGAAGAGCAAAAATGAAAAAAATAATTTAAAATCCGAAAAAGAAATGACAGGGAAAACACAAAAAATACCGAGTGTATTGAGCAGGGGCAACCAGTCGTCAACAGCAACAGTGTGCGCGGTTATTACATAAGAATTTGTTTGTATGTATGTACATGTGAACGCATATTTTGTTTTAGCTGCAGATTTTCATATTTACTGCTACATATAAATATGTAGAAAAAATGCCCTTTTTGAAGGTAGGGAATGGTATAAAACAAGCCAAATGAAAAAGTTTTGAAAACCGCTTGCACTGAAAAGGTGTTAAGGTTAAATTGGGAAACCGAAAAAAGCAAAACATACGCGAATAAAAAACAAAACACACAGCGTTTAGAAGCAAAAACATGTAAAAAATTTTGCCTTGGCCATATCAAGGGCAAACCAAGCGTCCTGTGGTGGTGCCACTGTTTTCTACTTACAATTTTGTTACTATTGTTGCTGTTGTTGTCGCGCACATTTTTGCCGTTGAGAGTATTAAAAATCAGCACACACCATTTAGCATATTGAAACGGTCTGAAGAGAGAGCGTGGATGTGCAGTAGCTGAGGGTTTACGTAGGTATACAGGGTGTTTAAGAAGGAATGTAAATTATTTAAGGGTGGTATGGATAAGGTATGGATAAAAAAGTCAAAAAACATGTGTTCCTACACCAACGGTTTTTGAGTTGTGGCATTCAAATATATACAGGGTAGTTACATATGACCACAAAATAATTATGAGTAGCTAAAAAATTGTTATTTAAATTCAACTGAATTGGACGCTATCAAGCACTAAAGTCGATCATTTTCATGCAAAGGCAGCTGCGAAGCGCTTTTGGTGACACACCTCCTAGCAGATGGCCATAATAATGCTGGGTGTGCATCATTATATGTTGTAGCAGCATAAACATTCTCCATATACGTACGGGGAACGGTGTTGGAGCGATAAGCCCTTGGGCGGATATCAATTTTGGTCACTCCGGTAACGTAGCACCGACTGTCGCGGGAAGGTCAGTTACTCATTTTCTTTAGTTTCTACGTAGGAACGAATTCCTGTTACTGCTGCCACAAAAAGATCATTCCAAGAGTTTCAACAAGCAGTTTATCTACTCAAAGGGCTATCAGTGGACTTTAAACATCGAAGACTCGTTTGGGGAGATTCGACATTTTTTTATATACCCTTGAAGAATTGTAGTCCGTTACGACACAGATGACGGACTATTTGCTATTTTAGTTTCTGTGGATTATTGTGCTCCTTTTATGCAATATTTGTCTGAGAAGACCCCTAGTAAAGTTTTCCGCGGAATAGGCCCAAAAATCTTGCGCAGAATCTCAAACATTTCAGCAACGCTTTATCGGATATTGTCATCGTCCACGCTTCTGCGCCATACTTTAGTACGAGCATAATGAGAGCCTTGTAGAGAGTTAGTTTTGTTCGTCATCATAGGACTTTACGACTCAGTTGCCTACTTAGGCCAAAGAAGCACTTCTTGGGAAGAGAGATTTTAGCGACCTTAAAAATTCACTGTTTTTTTTCAAACTGGCCAAAAAAGGCTAAAATAATCATGTTCTGATAGAGCTAAATCATGGAATGTTCCATAAGAATATTCCTCGTGATATCCCAACAAAGATTTCGCTCAGCCAAGTATTTTAACTGTTTGGAAAAGTGCTAAGCTGTATAATTTATGAACTAATTCGGTTATAAAAAAATGTTACGTGAGTATACATTCATGGCACGAGCACTCCCTTGGAGGCACTTATTCCTGGTACTTATGGCCCCTATTATGAGTTACTTTCGATCTTCGATATTCGCTGGTTGTCGAAGATCGAAAATCGAATGTGAATTAATTATGAGCGGTGCAACCCTATCGAAATGTTCGTTGTTTACCGAATTTAGAGTCGAATGCAATTTTGCTTTCGATTGTGTAGCGTATTGTGGGAAAACTTGTTAAAATGTAAGTTGTTTGCGATTATTTATGGTTTTGTAGTAACCAAATAATAAATATATATTGTAATAATTTTGTTAATTTTTTGCAGGCCGAAAGTCGTGAGTACCAAACAACAATTAGAAAGGCGAATCCACAATTCGCGAAAGGGATTTGCACCAAAGTTGAAGCAGAAAAAAATGGGAGGAATTTACAACGGAGCTGAATTGCTTGGGACCACCAGTGAGAACGGCAGCAAAAAGGATTAAGCTTAAAATATTTTTTTTTGTGATGTTTACAGAAATACATTTTTATTTTCCCTTGGTAGGTATGGGCTGAAATACGTAGGGGCACTGAAATACATATTTTTTCGAATGACGAATAATTGAATAAAGAAAATTTATAACAAAAATAAAACAGAAACTGTGGCGTAAAGGTTTCTATTTAATACTTTTTAGATTTTTCTATAATATTCTCAAAATTTTATATCAATATCTTCAGCATCATCGTACACAGCGGGCTGAGCAAGTCCTAGCATACCTTCATTACCAATACTTAATTGGTACGATCCCTGAGCACAAAATCGCAGAACTGTGGCTAGCTTTAACATATTTGGAATGGATTTGGCTCGGGTGCACTGCTGCAACTGGTTTTCTGTACTGGACAGTAGGTTCATAAACGCCTCTTTAGAAAATCTAAAGTTATATAAAAATCTGTAAGGCAATTTCTGTAATATTAAGTACGTCAACACATTTTGAAAATTCTAAACTTACTCAGTGGAAGCCATTTCTAGGGGGTTGGATGCGCCCCTCAACTGTTTTCTACTTCTAGCTAGTTCCACTAGTCTTTCATCGTCCGACGAATCGTCGAACCACAACTCCGTTGTACTCATTTTCACAAAAAGTACTTTTTTTTACCTTTTAAAAATGTTGTTAGCAAAGAATTTCAACACAATCGGTTGTTCTTTTATTTTGATTTGCTGTATCAGCTGAGAAAAAATTATCTATTGTAAATGCGTCGAGCGATCGAAATTCACAATAGTCCTATTCTTCAACGAATAAGCACCATAATACCAAATGAAAATTCGTTCGATCAGCACTTTCGACTACAGTCGAAGACGAATGTTGCTCATAATAAGGGCCTATATCTTTCTTCTCAACGTTGAGTACTGCCTGACCATTTCAAATTATAATTCCACTAATGTAGCAAAATTCGCCCTTTTCAAAATTCATAGTCACCCACTATATATGTACATATATGCGCAGTCGCATGTTGTTGACATTAGGAATGGTAAAATAAAGTCAGTCACCCTGTATATATATTACATACACGTATGTGCATCTCGTTGGCTTTAGGATTGGTTAAATGAAAGTTTGATGAATGATACACACACATATATGTATGTATGTATATATGTCTGCATGCACGTGTGAGCCTTTTGGTAAGTGAGTGGGTTAACTGTGCACTCATTCATGCCGAAGGTCGTTGCTAGCGTTTACGCACGATTTGTTGCAGGTTCAGTTGCACAGACATATCTACAAAACATACACACACAAACATGCATTTGCGTATATCAGCAAAAAGTGCAGCAGTTTCTCTTTTGTTTTTAATAGGTACTCAGCCTCTTTAACGTACTGCCAAATATTATGAAGAAAATCTATGGATTCAAGTGATGGTGTCAGGGGTAACAGGTGGTAGTAGTTGAAATGCTTTAATACGGAAACAAAAGTACGTGTTTGTGTGCCCCAAAATCCTGCTGATAGATGTGATTAACAATGACTTTGAATACGGTTGTATGTGTGTACCTATGAATGTTTGACAAATGAAACACTGCAAGGAGCAAGGCATGGTTTAGCATGAATAACACAAAATGATTGGAGAAGAAAAAGGCAGAAAAACGGCAAGTAACATGGAGAGAAAAAAAATGGAAAAAAAATTAAGTCCAATGCGCAACTCTGTGACAGTGAGGTGATGACGGTCATGCCAAATTAAAAGTCCTAAATTTTTATTCCCCTTGTCATGTTCTTAAGGGTTCTCAAAAAAAACAAAAAATCGAAAATCGAGAACAAAAACGTTAAATACTTGCAAGAAATGTGTGCTTATAATTGCGAGAAAATTTCCAAAAAAAAAAAACTTAAAACTAAATTGTTTTGGCTTGATTTTTAGCAGAATTGTTGAGTTTTGCCGTATATACCTTTTCGTCAATGAATTCGCAATAATACCCATAAGACCTCCAAAAAAAAAAACAAAAAATGCAAAGAAAGGCAACGAAATTGATGCGCCCAGATAAACTACACTTTTAAAAGAGGCATTTGTGCGCTTTTATATAAAATATATTATTATAACACAAAGTAACTTATTTGGCATACAAACGAAGCATATACCTGCATTGAAGTTCAACACTGCAATGAATTTTATGTAATCACTCAGAACATTAATCTTGCCTTTTCATTTTATTATACGAGATCTTCTTTACTAAATATAGGTTATGCACTCACACTTATGCATCTATGTATTATCCTTTCTACATATTTCTCAAAAGAATTATACCCATAATGGATGACCGAAAATTAATCCCAAATCACCAATTCGGCTTCAGAAAAACACATGGTGCCATCGAACAGGTACATAGACTCGTAAGTATGATAATATTCACAAAGTTCAAATGCAGAAGAAGTATTGCACAGCTGCATTTCTCAACATATCTCAAGCCTTCGACCGTCTCTGGCATGACGGTTTACTTTGTAAAACAAGAGCCTACCCACTAATTACTATCTCTTTATAAAATCTTACTTAAAAAATCGGCATTTTTTGTAAAATAAAATGAAGAACAACAACGAAAGTTTAGCTTCTGTACCCCCAGTCAGTATTATAGATCCCATCTTATACTACTTGCTTTACACTTACGATCTAACAGTTACTGAGGAAACTATCCTCGGAGCTGTTGCAGATGACACCGTCTTACTCGCAATTGATTCTCTCCCTGATGTGGCTTCTCTTAAACTCCAAAAAGGACTTGATGAAATAATTCAATAGCTCAAAGACTGGAAAATAAAATCAAATGAGGCAAAATCGATTCAAGTTATTTACAGTCAATTATTTACAGTCAAGCGCAATACTTGCTTACTCATTAAACTTAAGGGGGGGGGTAGGGTTTAGCGCTAAAAAAAAAACACTTTTTTTTTTAATTTTTTACAGAAATATGGCTTAAGATACTTTAATAAAATCAGTTGCATGTTATTGTACATCTTTTCAATAAGTTTTTAAAAAATATTAATAATAAAATATTGACAAATAAGCCCATGACTGAGTTTTTTTGGAGATATGTTTTTCGAGAGGTGCTCTGCGGTGCCAATCGGCATTCGTCGTAGAATCATCTGAAACTAAAAAAGTCGAATTTTTCAGTTAAAGTATGACGTAATGCTCCCCCCTACATTAATAAAATTTTTTTTTTTCATTTTTGTAGTTTTGGTGGCAAAAAAAACGTAAAACGAGCATTTTTGGCGAAAAATTTCGCCATATTTGTAAGTGAAAAACAACCTTAAAAAAAAATAAATAAAAAAAGACAGTGTAGGGGGGAGGTATTTTTGATTTAGAAAACGTGTGCCAAATTTGAAAAGAATCGGTTCAATAGTTTCGGAGTTGTGATTGGCACCGACTTTTAAGAAGTCGTTTCGGGAAAAACGCGTTTGAAAAAATAACTCTGAGAAATTATCGATGCTCCGCATTCGAGGTAGAGTGCCTACAAAGGATATAACTTTGAGAGTTCTGCTCCGATCCACTTAAAATTTTGACACAACATTCTTGAAATGATTTACTATAAGATGAGTGAAGAAAAAAAATTTCGATTTTGTGACCCTACCCCCCCCCCTTAATAACACAATCATAACCCAAAGTAAGGTTAAAAAATATCTCGAAATGCATCTTGACTGCATGGCAAATCCATATTTTTACTAAACGCGAGACACTAGGAATCAAGCTTCAAAGTCTTTATTGGCTGTTAAATCGCAATTTCCATGACCAAATTCATCGTGATCTAAAAGTACCTACGATAATTTAAGATATAAGAAAGTGTGCCTCATCACACAATATAAAACTTCAATCGCACCCAAACCCACTAATTTCAGAAATTACCACCAATCCCGTTTCCTTTAACAGATTAAAGAGGAAATCAACAATAGAGCTCATGTGCTAAAAAGCAAAAATTGAGGAATAGTTGCACCACTGGGTGCTTTCCATGCATGTCTCGTAGAGTATCCTTATTTTAAGAATAAATATTGTTAAATGCTATTATTTTCAGATCGCAATAAATAAATGCATAATAAAAAAAAAATATTTATCCGATAAAGAAAAAAAAAAATAATAATTATAAATAAAATATAAAAAAATATATAAACCTAGTAATATAAATGAAGTACAGAAAAAAATTTAGTTCATAACTTTTTTATTAATCCATAGAAAAAACTCGTTTCTTATTGCACATCTCGTTTGACGAAAAGCATAAGTCATATTCACAATTACGTGGAAATAACCTGGCATAATGGCATTACTGAAGTTATTTTCGTAAAATGGCACATCTTGTAAAACTTTTAAATTACGCCTCTGAGACTTAGTGGCTTAGAAAGCTCACAAAAAGAAAACATAATTATTTAATCATTTTTTTCCGCCTGGCGTAAAACTTCATGGATAAACTAATAGTCCGGGAGCCAGGAGTCGATTTTGGACTGCGTTTTTATACCGTTAAATTCTTAACTATATTTGTGACTTAGCTTTCATGAATAACGAAAGTGAACGTCAGCTGGCGCACTCGCGGTGGGTGTGATTGTGGAAGGGTACGAAACGTGTGGAAAAAAAATTTCGACCAACTCATTTAATACCGGCTGAAATTTTTTTTGATGTATTGTTGACATTTAGTAGAATCAAAAAAAAATAGTCAGCTGCGCTGTAGAGGGGGAAAAATACGTCAGCTTAACGCAGTGATACATTCTTGCTTCGGCTGACGGTCTTTCCAGCGCTATAAACGCAGCTGACCAACATTATTATATTTTCATATGTGACGAAAATTATGTAAACAAATTTCAATCGACATAAAGTAGTTTTACTTTTTAATTTATTTTACAAGTTCGCCTGTTCAGTTGACGATTTTGACGAGAGATTTTCCCCCTCTACCGCTGTCTATTTTTTTTATTCTACTAAATGTCAACAATACATGAAAACATTTCAGCCGGTATAAAATATGTAAGTTATTAAAAATTTTTTTTCGACACGTTTCGCAGCATCCCACGCACGTACCCACCGCTACTGGACCAGCTGACGGTTGGTTTCGTCAGCCATTGGATAGCGTCTGCCTTCAGTATTAAAATCAGTCGGCATGAAATGATGAGGTCAAAATGACTCCCGGACTATAAGGCAAATTGCAGCAACCAAAAAAGCTATGATACCATAAATTAAGCTTGTTTTTGGTAATGTTGAGGTATCCCTTTGCGATCGGCAAATTTATCTGATGTGAGTATCAGCTAGTCTGAGCTAATTTTGCTTTTCGGTGTTATTTTTTCCTTAGTGATTCAAAGATCAAAATTTAGATGGATTTTTGAAAACACAGAATCCGTTGTAACTAATTTATTGTGTTTAATTTTAAAACCAAATTGATGATCTCAACTGTACTGGTCTCGCAAATATTTAGTATCATCTTAATGACATCTTGCCGTATAGGGAACTAAACGCCGCTAGACTGGCGCCACTGACTTTTACGACGACTTGGCGAATGTCGTCAGTGTTGCGGCATCGACCACAAAAGGTTAAAAATTGTAATCTTGGTTTTTGCAATAAATATATATATATATATGCATATCTCAAAAGCCGCATTTTCCACACTACAGAAATAAAAATTCAATTCATACTAGAAATACTGCTCGAATATGCTAACAATTCACACTCCACGTATTATTATTTACGGGTAGCTGTGAATTAAGAAAACACGCTTATGTTTTTGCGCCTTTGGTAACCCCCAATGAAAGTTTCTCACAAATGTTTTCATAAAAGTCTTTAAGATGGATTTTCTTAAACCAAAATGTCGAATTCACCCTTAAACAGGGCAGCTAGTAGCTTAAACTGGTTCACAAAAAAGTCACTCTCGATATCAACTATATAATATTCACAACAATCATTTCTATCAGAAATCCACTTATAAGACTTTTTCCATTTAATATAAAGATTTCTATGACCGAGTTTGGAAACTTTGACCGCACATATTTGTTTGGGGAAAAAGAAATCCATTCTTCTTACGTAGAATTCAAAACTTTTTTTAAGATATTTCAGATTGTCCGATTTGGGTCAAATGTGCAACTTTTTGTTGTATAATTGGTTGCCATTTTAAAGAAAACTTTATAATGCCTTTCTCATCTTTGTTCTTATTGGGAAAAACTGTAGTAGTCGATTTTCTCAATCTTTTCTTGATACCATTTTCTTATCACAAAGTTTTACGATGACAGAAACAGGTAGAAATCACTCCAGGTGCCAGGTCCGGTCTATATGATGGATACAGTAAAACTTCTCAATCAAATCAAACTTTTTTGTGAGTCACTACAGAAACACAGCATCTCTTGGTAGGCTAACTCTGGCCATTTATGGTCAAGCACCAGCTTCAAATGGTGCGAAAAGGGTTTGGCCACATGAAAGCATCTCATAATAAATGATTCCTTTCAAGTCCCCCCAAATATACAGTAGCGCCTTCCTAGCTGGTAGTCCTGGTTCGGTCACCGCTTCAGCTATTTCGTCACGCTTTAACCACGAGCGCTTACGCACAATGTCGTATGTGAGCCATTTCTCATTCAACATAGCCATCCATTTAAAAAATGGGTCGATTTCTTTCTGTTTGGCCAAGGCTGCACAGATCGAAATTCGATCCATCATGTTTTTTGGTGTTAATTGGTGTGGCAGCCAAACATCGGGCTACTTCTTGAATCCAACTTTGCACAAATGGTTCAAAATTATTTTATGGTCGATATTTCGCTTCTTAGCGATGCTACGCCTACTAACATGCCGGTCAGCTTCGATTATTTCTATTGTTTTAACGACATTTTCGACATTTTCTTTATCATCAAAAATGCCTGAATGGAATCGATGAAACCAAAATTGTACTCAATTAGCTGTTAATCCATTTGCTCTCTCCATTCACAATTTCAGCGGCCTGGCTTGCATATTCGCCTTTAGGAAAAATTGTAAAATGTATAGATTTTTTTTTTGTCGGCTTCCATTGTAACACCCTGTAAATCATAACTGGATGGAACAAACAAAAAACCAGCGAAAGAAATTTTTTTTGTGTACAATGTCAGCTTGATAACGAGCATAAACTTTAAATTGCCTGATCGATGCACCGATGCTTTATAAGATATCGATCACTACAGCCATCTACGGAGAAAATAATGCATTTCTTTCTCCCCAAACTAATATTGCATGTAAAGAAGATGTTGTCCTACAAATATGGTCTTCTCGTAATGGTCTTTAATGATAAAATCTGTTCCAAAAGTGCTTATTTTTTCAGCCTCCGAGGTGATCTAGTCACTTAATACATTCCTGGGTACGCAATGTTCGACCATGATTTTTGCACCATATAACTTTTGTTTTCATAACATCTCATAGCCATATGCCCACCAACCTTTTTTGTTTTTGTTTGTTTTTTAGTTTGTTAATTTTTTTGTTCGGGCTTAATTTTTTCCTTTTTAAGCAAACTATTGCTCACTCACTTTTTAGGCTACCTGTAAAATATTAATTCCTTAAACTACTAAATAGTTAACATGACGAGTTGGCGACTTCATTAATCTCTTGATAAAATCAGGTGAATAGGGTTGCAAAAAGGTGCACAAACGTCAAGATGATTGACATTAATAGAAAAGGAGCATAATTTGACATAATTATAATTGGAGTTTGATTGCTTAAACGTTGGTTTAATTTAAGTGTACGATTGTTTAAAGTGTCAAAGCAATATGAGCGTAGCTGTGCTGAAAAGAAAGGTGCTGCGAATGACAGGCAAAACTTTCGAATGTGAAGAGGGATATATAATATTACGTATGCATGTGATGGCACATACGAATATATGACACTCATCCTTATAAAATACGAAGAGTTTATTGCTTAGCTGTAATTTTCACAGCTTACCTAATAATTTCTCATGCCATTAAGTTCGGAAAGTATTAAACATTTCACATTCGTTATTAGGCTATACAAATTTGAAGTGTGGTGTGGCGATATTTGATATAACACATCATTAATTTCATTATTGCGCTTTCTTATTTATTTTTACTTTTTATTTTCTGATTTCTATGCACAAGGTGATAAATCCGGCGCATGGGATGTGAATTAGCGCTTTTTTATTTTAATATACAGAATCAGAATCATGTTTTATTTTAAGTATATGAATACAGAAAATAGCAGTTAAAAAATAAAAGGACTAACTCAAGGCCATCAGCAGAAATATAAAGAGGAATCCATTTAGTCTCGTCAAAATCGATTCAGCGGTTATGTGGCAAATCAAGTAGAAGAAGAATCCTTCTTGTGCTGGCAACACAAACTATCAATATTTCCTTCCAGTACATCGGATGACCAACTAGTTGTAAAGGTACAGATAAAGATTTACTTCACTCAAATCTTTTTTTATTAGGTGTGCACCTAAGTTCTCGCTGGTTTTTTTTGATGAAAATACAACTTTATTCTGAAAAAATGGTTACAAGTGAATCATTGAAAGTATTGCCCATCGCTGGGTACTACTTTTTCTCCATCTTTCTGGTAGATTTCGTATACCGTCGCGGTAAAACTCTTCATCTTTTGAGGCTATGCACGGATCAAACAATTTTTTGATCTCTTCATATGATTGGAGCTGCTGGTCAGCTTGACCATGTGCCATCGATCGGAACAGGTGATAATCGGACGGTGTAATATCTGGACAATATGGCGGGTGGGGTAGGATTTCCCATTTCAGTGTTTCCAGGTAGGTTTTAACGGGTTTGTCAACGTGAGGCTGAGCGTTGTCATGCTGTAGAATCACTTTTCCTGCCTGTCCGCGTATTGCGGCCGCTTCTCGCGCAGTGCTCGGCTCAATCGCACCAATTTAAGTCGATGCTGATCTCCAGTGATGGTTTCGCTTGGTTTTAACAGTTCATAATAAATAACATCAACTTAGTCCCACCAAATGCATAGCATAACCTACACAGCGTGAATATTCGGACGAGACGACGACATAGAAGCATGACCGGGTAGTCCCCATGACTTTCTTTTCTTTGGATTGCTGTAATCAATGAATTTTTTATCACCCGTCACGATGCGATGAAGAAAACCCTTCCTTTTTTGCCGCTGGAGCAGTTGTTCACAGGCGAAAAACGACGTTCAACATCTCTTGGTTTTAAGTCATAAGGAACCCAAGTCCGCTGTTTCTGAATCGTTCCCGTTTTTGGCCTTCCTTCAAGCGGACGGTCGTCAACATTAAAATCACCGTCTTTGAAGCGACGAAACCAATCTTGGCACGTTGTTTCACTTACAGCAGCATCTCCATAAACTTTTTGTAGCTTTCAATGCGCTTCAGCCACCGTTTTTTCGAATGAAAGAGGAAAATTAACACTTCCCGCAAATGACGATTATTCGGCACAAAATCAGACATTTTCACAAAACCGAAACAAAATCACTAATGTGTCGAAGCAGTTTGTTTACCATATGTCGAAGTTGGGTTTATGATGTTTAGGTTGTGTTAGATTCGACTAGGTAACACTGCTGGCGGCATCTATTGACAAACAGCGGGAACTTAGTTGCGCAGTAGAAATTTAGTAAAAAGTTATTAAAGACAAAAATGCATGCATAATTTTGCCGCCTTTTATATATCAAATTTGTTATAAAAAAACGAAAAAAACGAAAAACGATTTATGGGGATTCAATTAAAATAAAATTTAAAAAAAAAAAGCATGCATATTAGAGCAGTTCATAATTGAGTGAAAATAACTTGGCACCTTGTCAACACAAGAAAATATTTGTATTTGCCATACAAATTTTCAAATGACCTGACGGCAGATTATTTGGCGTTAATTGTTAATTTTCCAATTATATAAGAGGTGAGTCAGTAGTTAGTATTTAAATTAACTTTCAAATAAAACACACTCACATCTAAAATTAAATTTTTTTAAAATGAATTTAACTAAACTCAATTTTAATTCTATAAACATTATTTATTTTTTAGTATCTAACTTTAAATTTTTTAAATTTTCTTTTTCGGAATAAGAAAGAGCGCAAATTCCGTTTAATCGAGAAGCTTCATTAACATGGCAGCCTTGTCTGGTCACTGCCTACCTGTCAATCAAATTTGGCAGCACAATTACAATGACTCTCAGCCGGTGCGTCAACAGTATTTCAGTTTGAGTACCTTAATCGTTTTTGGTTGCTCGGCCGTCATAGAGAAAATATTCCAAAATTGTAAAATTGCAGTTCTGTGTAGGCTAACTAATATCACCAAAATGGCTGCTTACGTGATTATCGTTTCCAGTGCCCAAAGGAACGGTTATTGGACGACATGCATGAAATTTAGTGCCACAAGTAACCAAATATTCAATCTTGCCACACAAATATCGCAAGGAAGAAAAAATGGGCAACCTGACTCTGTGGTGTTCTCTGTTGGTAAAAACACTGTCGTCGTCTTAATTTTCGAAGAAAAATTAGCTTCCAAAAGTGATAGCAAAGAGTACTACACTAAGAATGCATTTGTTAGCTTCTCTGTGATTTTGTATGACTTTTCAAAGCTTATGTATGGCAATTTTGCTACCGCATGCGCTGAGTGGAATATTTTTCCCTCATGTGAAACTGTCAATTCTGTGGGTAAAATCGCTGGAAATTTTTCTGCCGCTTTAAAGTTCACACAAAAAAGTGATAGCGAAGCGAATAGTCATGCCAATGTGAGTTGAGATGCTGAAGTAAACGGGAATGACGGCAATATTCGCAGATTTTAGTTGATTTTATTTGATTTTAGTTGATTTTATTTCATTTTAAATGATTTTATTTGATTTTATTTCAATCTACTTGATTTTAATGGATTTTATTTGATTTGACTTGATTTTATTTGATTTCAGTTGATTTTATTTGATTTTATTTGATTTTATTTGATTTTACTTGATTTTAATGGGTTTTATTTGTTTTGACTTGATTTTATTTGATTTAATTGATTATACTTGAATTTAGTTAATTTTATTTGATTTTCTTTGATTCTATTTGATTCTACTTGATTTTATTTGATTTATTTGATTTTAGTGGAGTCGTTTAAGAGTTTATCTCCGCGAACTTGGAATGTAAATTTACATTTATAAGGCGCGGTAGGCGCTCTATTTAATTTGACACCAAAATCAAAGGCACCACCAGTAGATATCGCCACTAAAATCCCATTGGACACTGCCGCTCTTTGAAAAATTATGACAAAACGAGGTCTTAGGCTACGAAATACCGCCAACTTTACGACGCTCGCTAATGTAGCTTTTGCGTAATATCGTAGGTAACAAGCGGCTATCTGTGTATATATAAGTGCACTTGAGACATTAGGGTGCATCAACCTTCATACAAAAAAAAAATCGTTTCTTCATTTGATTAGCTTACATTTTTTAGCTTAAGACCTTCGCTAAAATATTTCTGAAAAATACTGAGTTTTACGTGAGCTGAAACGTGGCATAGCCCAGCCAACATAGCCACTGAAAATCTATTTGCTGCGCTTTGTCTATGTCGTCGTAAGGTTCATAAAGCCCCATTACCTCAGGTAGTAAAAAAAAATAGCTCATTACCTCAGATAATAAAAAAATATACGTATATCCTTAAAAGGTCCGCAGAAAAATGATTAACAATTGTGTCTACAAAATCAGGAAATTAGATTTTTGAACCTCTTTTTGACCTTTTTTCGAAGATAAATTCAGGAAAAATTTGAATAATTCAGCCCAGCTTTCAGCGATTTAGACATGAAAGGTATAAGTGGAAGAGTATTTTCTTATACTTTTCTCTTCTTTGAAAATTAATCCTTTCACGCGTATTTTTTTTCTCAACTATCATCAAAAAACTGAACTTTTAAGCTTGAACTTTTCTATCTGCGATTATTTTTTTGGGAAAAATCATTTTTTAAAGCTAACTACGAGTAATTTATCCCAACCTAAATAAATTTTATTTATCAAAAATCTAATTTTTGGTAGCCATTTTCAATTCGGTTGCGGCAGCCGTAGTTGAATGGGTTGGTGCATAACTACCATTCGGGAGGGCGTAAGTTCGAATCTCCATGCACGAAACAGCAAAATGATAAAAAAGTTATTCCTAATAGCGGTCGCCCTTCGGCAGGCAAAGATAATTCTCCGACTGTATTTCTGTCGTGAAAAAGTTCTTTATAAAAACCATTGACGTTAGCAGTCGGGTTAAAACTTTGGGTCCCTCCATTTGTGTAACAACATCAAGACGCACGCCACAAGAAATAGGAGCTCGGCCAAACTCCTAACAGAAGAGTTTTTTTTTTTCTTATTCACTCCTCTCGAGAGCATAGAGGCTCGACAAGACTCAGCCTTGCGTTAGTTTCGTTAATCTATTTTGATTTTGTGACAGGGTAGGTGATTAGCCTGCCGTTGCCAGTCTTAAGTAGTGGGAATGCCCACCTGTCGTTGCTTACGAACAACGCCTTCTTACTGCTTCGAGCACCATCTGTGCGTCACATTTTTCTGGCAGAAGGATCACACAGATGGTTGGTGACTTCGCTAAATTTGGTGTGTCTGCGCTTGCCCGCTTCCTCTTGCCGGCGCCACTGATACATTGTGTAACTGTGTATTTTTTCTTTTGTTTTTACTTGTTTTAGCAGCCACAATGCAAATAATGCGCTGACAATTGTATGGGAGTAAGGATAGGAAGGATACTTTTTCTTTTTTTGGGTTGAGAAAGGAGAATTTTTAATTTTTTTTGTTTTTAGAAAGAGGGAAAGTAGGTAAATTTGGAAAACTGCGAGGACCGTGCTTTACGTGGGAATCGAACCAACAACTTCTGGAGTGGCAGGCCAGTGCACTTACGCTAGACTACCGAGAAGTGTACGTCCAATTATTTATTTATTTATTTAATCAAATTTTTAAAAATAAAAAACTCGATTTTTGAAGGAATTTTCAATTTAGTCAGCTCACGTAAATTTTAGTAATTTTCCAAAATATTTTGACGCAACTCTTAAAACATAATATTATACATTTTTTAATCCCGCTGGAAAAACAGTACCGATTTTTATTTTCGTATGAAGAGTGATGCGCCCTAATGCCCTTACATACATACACAATTCAAGCGGTATTAGTAAAAAAGTAATGAATATCGTCAAGTATTGTTATCTTTTTGTTTTAAATTCCACCCTATTCAATTTCTACTGAAATTTCACAATGAACTCTGCACCACTCCATTATCAATTTCACTGCCTATACAGAATCTAAAGTCTAATTACCTGAAGGCAAAGTTTAAGTGATAAATACAATGCTTATAATGAAGCAAGCGCCAAAATGGAACAGATTAAGTGCCCACAGAAGTGTTATAATAGAAACCACATACACCTGCCTACAACAAAAGCTTAAAAGTAGGTACGCACAACAACAGATATTTTGTGTCCTTGAGGAATTTATGCGCTTCTTGGCTTATAGATTGAAGGCAGACACAGCACACAAATTGCAAATGGCTAAGTTTCAGAAGCCGACAGCCACTCGAAATTTCATAAACACCCACACAATTGTGTTAACATCTACTTGCACACACACACACACATACATCAATATCTATAGGTAAGATAAGATTAATGGTTTGCGGGCCGCAAAGGTGCCTGTTGAGCTAATTAAATTTTATATGGTAGTGTGTGTGGCCTTTGGGTTCATTGAAACAAAGTTCTGCAAGCGGTTGTCAAAATTAATTTTTCCTGCAATTCGGCTATTAATAATAAAAATTCCTTGCTTATATTTTGACTCTAACAAAAAAATTATGTATTGTATACCAGTTATATACCTATGAAATGAGACTTTTTTTCAATTTCAAACGTTTATTAACAAAAAATGGTTACAAATTTAATCTTCAAAATAATAGCCATCGCTAGCGACACATTTTTCCCATCTCTCAGGCAATTTGTGGATGCCGCGCCAAAAAAATTGGCCGTCTTTGGCCGCAAACCAATCATCGAGCCATTTTTTGGCTTCTTCGTGAGAATTGAAGCGCTGCTCGGAAAGTACGTGGCCCATCGATGCAAACAAATGATAATCGGAAGGGGCCAAGTCTGGCGAGTAAGCCGTATGCACCAGCGGTTCCCAATCGTACGTCTCCACCAATTTCCGGGGCGCTCTTGTTCGATGTGGTGGTGCATTGTCATCAAGAAAAATTATTTTGTGACGCCGATCGGCATATTCTGGGCGTTTTTGTATTGGGTGTGTTTTTTAGCTGCATGAGAACTATAGATATCGATAAGCAAGGAGTGACAGCTGAGAATGGCAAATAGTGTTGATATTTCTGTTCAGTAAGGCTTGGCCAGTTATCGTTTAACATCAGAACAACGCTTCCAAATTGTAGAAATTTTCTTTGAAAACAAAAATTCTGCTAGTAAAGTTCTAGAATGAAGTGTAGAATAATGCGCAAAAATAGTTTTTTCCTTTTGCCTTTGCCCTTGGACTACGTGGAAAATTTTAAGGAATTATCTTGGCTGGCGGGCCTATAAAATACAATTGAAGCCAAATGGCCATCGTTTGTGTCGCATTTTTGCTGATTGGGCTGATTTAAATTTATTGTACATACAGATATATGGGAAAGAGTAGTTGAAGATTGAAGTGATGAAATTGACCCTATAACTTGTGGAAACGGCGGACGTATGCCGAGTACCAATTAAAAAAATAATTGCCATTATAATAAAAAATATATCCAACATTATTTCTGCTTGGAATTATCATTTTCTCAAGTTCTTAATAACACACCCGATACTTATTATGTGTTCTTTAGCAGATAATGTCGTTTAGAAATAAAGATGCTTTGTGGTTTAAAATTTGGTTATTGTTTTCATTTCTAAAAACTTCAAGGGCCATTGGCGACGTTTTCTTGTTTTCAGCCAAACCCACAAAGGCTGTAATTTTTTTTTCATAAGTAAGTATAGAACTTTTATTAGAAATAAAATAACAGAATTACATAATTTAACACTGAACATTTAATTTATACTTAATTCAAGGGGGGAGCCTGCTTTAGAGGCTTCAAAAAACCGATTTTTTGTTTTTTGCAAAAATGTCTTCCTAAACTATCCAAGAATGTGTCCTCAAAAATTTCAGAAGCAAATTCAAAATATTTTCGGAGTTACAGAAGAAATTGTGAGCAAGCGTCGAGCAGGTATACGAGCGGCCAGATCGCTCAAAGTGTGATATCTCGGTTTTTTATTTTTACGATTTTTCCTAATTGGCGGGAAAGATAGGGAAAAAGTTAAACGTCCTATCGAAACGAGATAACATTGATTGAATTCCGAATTAAATTCTCTTCTAGTTGACCAAAAAAACCTTAAGAAAGTTATGACTAACCCACTTTTTAATCAATCTAAAGTGAATTTGTTTTTCGTGATTTTTTTTTAATTAGCGAAAAATTGTTGAATTTCTCTCTTTTTGTTTAATTTTCTTGGTTTAACTAGAAGCTATACTATACTAAAAAACTGATTTTTCGGTTTTTGGTTTGAAATGAAAATTGCGACCTGCATCTTTCCCGCCGCAAGACACATGCACACTCGAGGTGCCACGGCAAAATGCTTGTACCAGGCATAATACGACATATATTTTAATGAAAAAATTTGAGAAGACTGCTGAAATATATAACAATAACACCTGAAAGTTTCGTTTTAATCGAATAGTTCTTTCCTTCCCAAAAAAATCCACGAAAAAATCGATTTTTGAAGCCTCTAAAGCAGGCTCCTCCCTTAAAAGTTATTTTTAAACCATCCATTCGTGTTGGACACAATTTCGTGCACTTGACCGCCACCACTGGCGCAGTTTCTATCAGAAGAATCTTTTCAAAAGATCTAATTTTCGATCACTTTTTCCAGCAATGCGCACCGTATATAGACTCTGTTCGTACAGTGTTATCTTTAAATATCTCGAATGGCCTCAAACTCTTTCAGTTTATTCGTATAAACCAAGGGCTTCTCGTAACCGTAGAGAAAATAATTTAAATGCGTTAAATCGCACGACCTCTGGGACTCATCTCGCGAAGTAATGCGTTCTCTAATTGTTTTCTTTAATAAGTAGATCATTTGGCTTGTTGTTTGGCAGACGGTGCTATTCTGCTGAAAAAATATGTTTTTAGTTCACATTCAATTCAATTGTGGCACGGAATAATCGACATTCATGCCTTTGTGGCGCTCGGCATATTCATTTTTAAAGAAGCAAAGACCCACAATTCGATGATGTCACTACCCATAAAATAGACTTCGCAGTGAGTTTTTGTGGAAGTAATTGAGCCACGTTTATCTGTCTGTTATTTATTTCTTTTTTATTTGTCTTGGCATGTCCACTGAGCCCAAAGTGTGCTTCATTACTGAACAAAATAAATTAACTGAAAAAAAAACAGTGGGTTGACTGTCAGCCGATTTTGTGCAATTTTGCCTGCATAAATGTTGATCATTCGGCTGTATTCTTTGCTAGATTTAGTACAATCGCATTCCGAGCTCCTTGTAAAAAATGTTCCATAAAGTGAATGCACAAGCTCAAATTGTTGCACGCGATGGCCAAATTTACTAATTTAGTTCCTACTCAATGCTAAATTTTCTGAAAGAAATTGTTTCTTCGATGCGCACTGTACAGCCCTATCTAGATGCCTACTATCATTTAGAGTGTAGATTATATGTATATATATATAATTGGCGCGTACACCCTTTTTGGGTATTTGGCCGAGCTCCTCCTCCTATTTGTGGTGTGCGTCTTGATGTTGTTCCACAAATGGAGGGACCTACAGTTTTAAGCCGACTCCGAACGGCAGATATTTTTATGAGGAGCTTTTTCATGGCAGAAATGCATTCGGAGATTTGCCATTGCCTGCCGAGGGGGACCGCTATAAGAAAAATATTTTCCTTAATTTTGGTGTTTTCACCGAGATTCGAACCAACGTTCTCTCTGTAAATTGCGAATGGTAGTCACGTACTGTGGCCGCCGTCCGAGGTAGATGCCCTAAAGAATTACTGAAGAAGCTTCGATTACATTGGAATTATAATTTTTGAAAATAACTCTTTATTTTTTATCATAGAGAGAGACCAGGTTGAAAGCCAAGAAGATTGCGTTTTTATATAAGCAATGGATGGGCATAATTTGTCAAACGGTTTACTCAAATAAGTATTCATATAGTAAATTACTGTGAACATTTTCAATGTTTGCCTTTACAATACCCTCGTAGAGAATATACGATTGATGGAGAGATTAAGACAGACAATAGAACAAATGTTTCAAATAATTCTAGAATTTCACGTTATAGTTTTCTACAGATGCCCTACTTCCGCTTTTATAAATAGGAATTTTAAATAAAGCCATTTGTTGAAAAATTCCCCGATTAATGCTAAATTGAACAAATTTGTTAAAGCAGCAGGGCACCAGATTCTTATCATTACTAGTTGCAACGTCTCTAACGCTTTGTGAAACATCAGAATTCTGGAACAGTAAATACAAAAATACATACGAATACACGGATATGTAAATGCGCATAGGTTTCTCCAGCAGTGTCACCACAAATGTAGATCATATCAGGCCTGATTAATATTTCGCCGCTTACTTTAGTTTAGCAAAATCTACACGAGCATAGAAATTTACTACCAAACATATATCTGTATGCACATAAAACTATTCATGTATGTACTCATACATCCAAATGGGTGTGTCTATGCACACATATACACACATTTGTCAACCCAACTTTGTGTTAGTTCGTTTTCTATAGATCACACCGTGTGACAGTAAAATTTATTTCAGAAAAATTTTAGATACGCAAGAAGCTACGGATTTCAAATTGTAATGTTGACTACTCAGTTTTTCATTTTTAAAACAGTTTAGTTGTTTAATGGACTTTAAAATATAAAAGAATATAATTTTCAAAAAATTATTTTAAATGCTAAAGCTCACTCTAGGAGGTTAATAGGGATATCAAATGAAAGAGGATAATTTAATCCTTTGTTATATACCTTTTTTACAACTTTCAGTTGAACACCCGAGTCTGGCCCTTTTTCGTCCTGTTCGAGAATCATTTTTAAAAGGTTATATTCATAAACCGATAGAAAGTTGAATTTTAGGAAGATACCTGGGAGCTCAAGATGATAATGAAAATTTACATCCAAAGTCGAAAAAGCTAGTCCGGCCAGACCCGAGTGTCCAACGGATAAGTAAAATGGTAATTTTATTTATTTCTTTGCAGGACAAATATTGCCCAATCTCACGTCGCCATATCGATTTGTGTGAAGGAACAGAGTTTTCCTGAAAAATGTATAGGTTGTAACCCCGTACACTATCAGTCCTGCGTTTCACTACTGCCTTTAAAATCCCAATATATAAATATCGGAATTCATTCGAAATCCTTGAGAAAAGAAGAGTGGTGAAATGTGATGCCCTTTGTTGCTCACAATAACTAAAACTATGACAGTGACTGGCAATTTCGCATACATGACAACAGAAACCTCTGCAGGATTGGAATATAGCCATTTGTCGTTCTGGTCATTTCTGCGGTCGATCTCTTGGGCTTTGTCAACCTTTTTTTGTCAGAAAAAAAAACCATAACATCTCAAGCGTTTCAGGGAGTTTAGTTTTGCTTAGAAGGCCTTTTCATCGGACCACTCGCTGTTCTCGTGTTTGTCCCAATATCAACTGTTTTCTGCGCATAAAATAGGATTTATAGCGGAGAATTTCATTTTCAGCTCGATGGATAAGACGCTCAGAAAAATAAAGCTTCCTCACAAGTTTTCTTTGATTTTAAAGGGGCCTCAGTGTTTTTTACGTTTCACAGGAGATTCTGTATCAGAGCCTTATGCTTCTAATTCACAGCGAACCTTATGAACGAATGGAATGGCTCATTTAAGTTTAAAATTTAAAATAGTCGTTTCTAAATCGATAACTGTGAGCCTCTTCATTTCTTGAGTTAAGTTATAGTCCTCCACGTCTTATCCAAAATGACAAAAAGAAAAATAATAGATACCTTGCCCTACTTCTTTTATCTGTTTTATAGATACGAAAAGAATAACACAGGCCAACAAAATCTCGTTTTTTTACCGCTTTTAAAACGGCTATGGGTATTTCTTGAAGGTTTTTTTATGCTGACAACGAATATGACCTTGAAAATGCTCCAGCACGTCAGGATTTTTGGCAATTTGAGGTTAAAAAGTCAAAAAATGCAGATTTTGGCCATTTTTTTAATTTTTTTTTGGGCAAGGTAAAGTTTTGTTTTAATTTTCCACAACGGCATCGCAAAGTACTAGTCTTCAGCTTTAAAATCCATTCTTAAAAATGTTTTTGCGATTAATATAAAAAAAGTTATACTATTTTGAATTCGCCCTTTACAGGGGTGTTAGAGAGTTAGAAAGGTTGAATTTGCATATCTAAAAGTCTCCAATTCAAAATAGAATAATTTTTTTTATATTAATCGTAAAAATATTTAAAAAAATGGATTTTAAAGCTGAAGACTAGTACTTTACGATGCCGTTGTGGAAAATTAAAAAAAAACTTTACCTTGCCTAAAAAAAAATAAAAAAATTGCCAAAATCTGCATATTTTGACTTTTTAACCTCAAATTGCCAAAAATCCTGACGTGCTGGAGCATTTTCAAGGTCATATTCGTTGTCAGCATAAAAAAACCTTAAAACCTTAGTTAAAATTATCGAAAAAGTTTTTTGGTTGTTGGCCTGTGTAATTGAACTGAAATTAAGTATACGCAGTGGAGGCCTCTTTTTACGTTTGCTCGTTCAAAGCTTGAAGTTCTTAAAAAAATATAATTAAAGAGAAAATGAAAAAAAAAACTGAGTATGCAGCATTACCATCCGTAGTTTCATGTGAATGCAATTTTTTCTGTGTACAAAAAAAAATTTAGTTTTTGTTGCACGGTGTTTCACATGCATACGCGTGTTTCTGTGCTTCTCGTCTATTAGATTTTTCATTTTAGATGTTGTCGCTTTAGTTTCGCATTGTAAATGAAGCAACAATCATAAAATCCTTATTTGCCCCACCCCTTACCATTCGTTTCCATGCAATCTCTGGCATTTCCTTGCTTATCCTGCCAGCAGCCGACTGGCATTTGCGACACTGCCACTAACGTTAGCGGTTATTACAAATGTGAGTGTTTTCATATTAGTGTTGCTGTAGTTGCCGTTGTCGCTATTGCTTTTGTTGCCGTTTGTGGCTGTGGCCGATTTGCAACGCTTTTTGTCGTAATTTGTTTGAGTTGTTGGAGATTTAACCACCACATTTCATACTCAGCCTCATGCGCATACATGCAAGCAAATTCATACACACATACACTCGAGTGCACAAACACACGCCTTTTTATTCCTCAGCCATAGCTATAAAGTTGAGTGTTGGTCTAACCAAAATTTGCATGAACGCAACATTTGTTAGCTGCTATGCGCGCGTGGTTCACTACTAATTTCTATATATACATATATTTATGTATGTGTACATGTGCATATGTAGGTATGTGTGTGCGTAGATGGGCGATTGCTGGATTATTTGTATGTTGAATTCATTTACCCACCTCCTTTGACTGAGCTGCCGAAATTTGTTGGCACAAATTTTGCCGCATTTTATTGCATTTACTCTATGTATGTATGTATGTATGTATGTGTGTAAATATATCTATGTATGAGTTTATTTGCGGTCAGATGCTTTATTTTTATTTACATGTGTTTGAGTTTGTGTTTGCTATGCAAAAATTATGAAAACGCGCAAATATTTTTAGATTTATGATATTGCATATTTTTTGGCACTACTTTTATAACAACGATTACATTTTTTACAACCTTTTTGTAGATAACAAATATAAAACAGCAATTTTTATTCAGAAATTTTTAATATTTAGTCAGAGAGATTTTAGTAAAACGCATTAGATTGAATGCTCTAAACGAGCTGGTCGTTATTGAAATATGTGGAGTAAGAATGTGGAGCAAAATTTTTGAATAATCGTAATATTTGTATATGAACTATAAATCGTGTGGCTAAATCGATACCTCACATCGTGCTTATCATTTTGATGCAAGTAATATGACATTCGTATCTGTGGTAATATTTGCTTTATTTTGATATTCATCTATCAGTTCAGCCCATAAGTAGGTGCGTTTGTTAAGGGGTTATACGCAGTTATGAAGCAAATAAAAGACGGGTTGTCAAGGATTTATCCTAAAGAAACTTCAGAATATTTTAATTTGAAAATGTTTGGCGGTTATAAAAGCATCCTTCAAGAACGTAACAAAATTTTTTATTTATGAAAATGTTGATTATAGAGCGCGCTGCAGGCGATTTCTGGAACCTCCTTTAAAAAAAGACGATTTACGGTGTACATCGTAACTCAGGATTGGATTATCTGAAATCAAAAAACCAAACAAATTTTGTTAATATATTAGATTATCTAGTAATTAATCGTTCGGCTAATCAAAATAGTGAATTTTCACAAAATGGCAGCTTTTAAAAGAAATGATTTCGATTTTTACGTTAAAATTTGGCCGTAAATTGATTATAAAATGGAAAATAAGTATCAGATTTACAAAAGGAACGAAAATGTATCTTTAAAGATTGAGTTAAAACAGTTGACCGATCAAACAAGCCGTTTTCAGATATCGTGTACACCGACTTGAAAAATGCCGTTTTGAAAAAAACACGTTTAAAGTTTCAATACCTACCTTAAAACGTGCCGAGGCATCTCTACATATTTAGGTATAACTCCGAAAGTATTGCTTAGATCTACTTCAAATTTCGTGCGTATACTTTTGAATATATGTACATTACAAAAATGCAATAAAAAAAATCGATTTTTTTGAAAGTCATAACTGCGTATAACCCCTTAAAGGTGGTTTTAAAATTAAAAAAAAAAAGATGTTTAAAGTCTTTATTAATCAATAATATATATTCCTTCATTATTTACAATGTTTTCCCAACGTTTAGGCAAATTTTTAATTCCCTGCTCAAAAAATTGTTTGTCCTTGGAGCCAAAATACGCTTCGATATCCCTTTTTATAGCCTCTTTTGAGGAGTAGTTCTTGTTACTCATGTGGGATTGAAGTCCACGGAAAAGGTGATAATCACAAGGTGCAATATCCGGAGAGTATGGTGGATGCGGCATTAGCTCCCATCCGAGCTCGTTCAGCTTGCCTAATGTTTGCCTTGCGGTATGAAGAACTTTGCGTCTATTCACTAAAGACGGTCGATTTTTGTTAAGTGCCTCATTCAGGTTTGATAGCTGATGGGAATAATAATCAGCAGTTAACGTCTGGTTTGGTTCCAGAAGTTCATATTAAACAATACCGGCCATATACCACCAAATAGACAGGAGAATCTTCTTGGGCTGAAGGCCATCTCTAGGGGTCAGTTCAGGTGTTTTATCTTTATCTAACGATTGCCGATTGTGAATAGGATTATTGTAAAGGACCCCTTTTTCATCACCACTCACGATACGGTTAAAAAAACTCTCATTTTCAAGCCGCTGCAGCAGCTGAGAACACACATTCACTCTCTCCTAAAGGTTGGCGACGGAAAGTCTATGCGGAACCCATTTTCCCAACTTTGAAACCTTTCCCAACTGAACCAGGTGCCTGTGAACTGTTCCATGCAATGAATTTAACCTCTCAGCTTTCATATGGACTTTCAAATTGGCTCAGCTTCCACGATTTCGAGCAAGGCGTCGGAGTTACAGACTTCAGGACGACCAGCGCGCGGGGCATCCTCCACGTCGCACTTACCACTTCGGAATTTTGAAAACCACTTTTGCGCAGTCCTTACACTCACAGTATCCCCTCCGTGAACAGTGTTTATTTCTGCAGCAGCAGTTGATGCATTTTTACCACTTTTATAAAAAACAAAACAAAATATGCCTCTTATACGCGTTCGACGATTTCATTTTATTTTTTAAAAACACTTGCTTCTATACGCGATTAAAATCAATTGTTGAGTGTACAATATATCAAAGAGAATATAAATAGTTCCGTTATATTCCGCGAATCATTTTTTGTATGCAAAAATCGTACAAAAGTGAAATTACGGGTAAAATACGCACGAACTTATGGACTGACCTGATACATCTATGACGTAACCCTTGCGGTGTTACAAGCAACAATTAAGAGAATATAGCAGAAGATTTAGGCGAATGATTTTTTTGTTGAGAATTATTCCTAAATATAAATCTACACCCACAAATAAACAAGCAGAAATAGTTCGTTCTTTTTTGTTTTGAAAATTCTGTTTGCAGGAAACTTTAATAAATTCTATTAATTGAGGATGATAGTAAACATTTCGGAATTTATATGGCAAGAAACTATGATTCAATAGTGAAATTGTGTTAGGTTTGACAACTAATTTCAGACGCTACTTAATCCATTGATGCAATTTGGAAGTAAGGAGAAAAGGAGCACAAGTTTTTCTCCTTTCCGATAAGGTAGTAAATAATTGTAAAATGTCGCTGTAAATCATAGAATAATTTTTATTCTATTTTATGAATGTAACTTAATTATTTACATTTTTAACTTAACCATTCCCGTAAATTTGTCAAATATTGACAAGACATCGGATTGGTGCCCGGTTACCGAGTTCCCTATATACTGTATTTCATGGTATTTGAAAAGCTTTAATTTAGTAATGTTTCCCTAATTTGCTATAAAATGTTCATGTTTTAGAAAAATGAATATCTCAAAATCAAAATCAATCCTGGTTTGACAAAAATTGCGATAACCAAAATATGAGGTATAACCAGAACAAAAAAAATACAACTTGACTCAATATTTTCAACATCGTTTTAACAATTTCTATAACTTTATGTGCGATTCACAAATGCTTGGATACCTACATCTTACGAATTATGTTTCCTGCAACAAATATATTTTTCATATTCTCACAAGATCTAAGTACGTTAATCCTAATATGAGTTTTAAATATTTCCTGTGCCATATCATCCCAAACCCGATGAATGGATCTCTAAGTTTTTAATTTGCCCTTCAGAAATTATTTAACTCACGTGGGATTTGAATTTATCCAATTTCACAAGCCGTTTCTTAAGATGCGCCAATTCGTTTTCCTGGTGAAACACACGACAATCAGTAAATGTTCTGAATCAAAATTCGTTTAAATAAAACAAAACCTTTCAAATATAAAAAAAATTTACTCTGATTGCATAGAAGCGTCAACCAGAGAATGGGCCGTTTGAGGTTCATTCCAGCAGTGCAAAATTTCGATAGGCATCGGAGGAGCATCACTAGACAACTCCGCCCTCTTCCGATCTAGCCCGATCTCGCAAACCCTTGCCGAAAAGTGATACACGCCAATTTTTTTTGAGTCGTTTTAAATTGCATAAACGGCTTAGAGTTGAGGTTTAAAAATTAATTTTACTGCAACATGGTAAGTAACATTCTTGAAAAATATTTAAAATATTTCGCACATACTCCCGGTTTTTTTTTTTATATAATATAACAAATTTTTGATTTAAGATAATATTTTTTTTTCGTATTTCTTAACATATATTCAGTGTTTCTTAACATTTAATGAAGCAAACGAGCTGGAACAGCATTTGCATATTTTGAAAATTATGTCCAAATTCAATGTACACTTTTTTTAGCGGTGAGGTTGGGTTAAACATGACTTGGCACCATATAGTAACCGCCGCTACTGCTTCCGCATTGCTTCGAAGTAGAGACCCAAGACGGCGTCCTTACTTACTCACCCTGCGCCCAGGGTCGCCTGTTTTGAGAAATCTGTGTTCATTGCTCTTCAGCATAACTTTCCATTTCACGCTTCTTTTTCCGGATAATATCCTCCACGAAACTTGCGACGGTATTCCATTTTTCTTCGTCTATCATCATTTTCTCGATTATTTCTTCAGGTGTAAATACACCAAAAGCTCGTTACAGAGCTGTTCTCTCTATGTTGGACCTCTCGCATTTAAAGAAGGTGTGCTCTGCATTCTCATACTCAGTATCTTCATATATGCAGTTTGGTAGGCTCACTTTTCCCATTCACCACAAATACTTGCGAAAGGACCCATACCCGGACAAAAGTTGTATGAGATAATAGTTAACCTCACCGTGCTTTCTTTCTACCCACTTTTTTAGATCGGATATTAGTCTCGCTGTCCATCTACCGTACCGTTCAGAGTTCCATCTTGCCTTGCAAAGTGTGAGCGTTTGAATTCTAATATCGGAGAAGCGAGGAACTGGGACTCCTGAGATTTTTGCCTCACATCTCCGTTTGCGCTCTTGTGCTAGAATATCTATAAGGATGGTTCCGCTGATAACCACACCGTTGCTTCAGATACTGTTCTGTATGAAGAAGGCACTCTGAGAGCGCAGGTGTGTTGCACAGATTGCGGAATTTTCCGCCGGTATTGCACTCTTAACAAATCTGCCCATATTTCGCATCTGTATAAAAGAATCGAGTTCGTCGTGTCCATTAAAAGTTTTCGCTTGTTATGCGTTGGACTTCCAAGATTTGCCATGAGCTTACTTATCATGCCGTTTACTTTGGCAGCTCTTGTGGCAGCATGATTTATGTGTGCCCAGTAAGTTAGTCTTGTGTCTAATTGCACTCTTAGGTATTTGACCACTCTTTTTGACGATAAAGTGGCATCGAGTATTTTTATATTTACTTCTAATGGGATGGAATTAGCTCTGTTTTCTCTGTGGCCAGCTTTAGTCCATGGTCTTCTAGCTATGTCTGAACACGGATCATCACCTGGCTTACCTTCCTTATTATACCTGCAATGTCATCTGCGTATCCCACTAAATGCACATCCTCAGGCATCTCTATTCGAAGGATTTCATCGCAGCTTATATTCCAAAGTTCAGGTCCGAGTATTGATCCTTGGGCCGCCCTGCTGTTATTTATTTAGTCTTACATCCTTCTCGCGTTTTGAACAAGAACACGCGAATGCTCAGATAGCCACGAATAATCTTCAATAGATTATTCAATACCTTGAATTTTACCTTTAAGCATTTCTAATATCCAGTGTGGTTAGTAATACTGAGCGCTTGGAGCATCAATTACCTGCCTGAGTATGTTCTACGCTTGCTACTACATCTTGGATGGCTCCTAAGGTTCACGGCACACTACGCTAAATGTTCACTATTTAGGTATGAGACTCATTTCTCAACTGGCTCATCAATGACAACGACAATAAACCAAATTTATTTATTTGTACTGAACCCGAAGCCATACAAGAACATCCTTTGAAAACAACCGCTTGGTGCGGCCAAGATCGTGCGATATCCCACCTGCGGACTTTTATTTTTGGGGGTGTGTAAAACCTAAATACTTTCTGGATAATTCAGCTTCGATTAATGTATAAGAAGCCAACATTTCTAAAGTTATTCACGAGATACCGACCGAAGTCCTCCAGCGCGTTATTCAAAATTGGTGTTTCCGGAAGGCCCAGTTTGGCCAGTTACGACCAACATTTGAAAATGATTATCTTTCAAAAATAAATGCCGCGAATGACTATACACAAAAATAATAAAGATGGCCAATCAATTTGAATTTTCGTTGTTTTATTTCAATTTAAAATCCGATACCTCTAAGTTGGTCCCCCTTTATTTCAAGGGCCGATGTTAAAAGGGAACCACACCTCAACGTCAAGTTTATTTTGCATTTCATTTGACATTTTTCAATCCCAGATTAATTCAATTTGAACCATGGAAAGATACACAATCGAGCAACGCGTTAAAGTTATTCCCGCTTACCGGTAAACGGTAAATTTAATCGTCCAACTGTGCGTACAATCGGAAAAATTTTGCATAAGTTTGAGCAAACCGGACCTGTAGGAGATGTGAAAACACCAGTGCATGCTCGTACAACTCGTACTGCAGAAAATATTGCTGCTGTTCGCGATAGTTTGGTTGAAGAGCCGTCCACCTCAACTCGTCGTCGTGCCCAACAATTGCACCCCTCACGCTAGTCGTTGATGAACATTATGCATAAAGATTTGCATTTACACGCTAACAAGGTGCAATTGACTCAAGAACTAAAGCCCCGTGACCATTTCAAGCGTCGTCAATGGTCAGAATGGTGGCGGGAAATGGCAACAGTGAATGACCAATTTTCGAAGAAAATCATCTTTGGTGATGAGGCATATTTTCACCCCAGTGGATTCGTCAATAAGCAGAATGGGCGCATTTGGGCGAATGATAATCCAAGAGTGATTGCCGAAAAACCAATGCACCCACAAAGAGTGACTGTTTGGCGCGGTTTATGGGCCGGCGGCATCATTGGGCCGTATTTTTTCCAAAATGAGGTCGGTCAGGCAGTTACTGTGAATAGTGTTCGCTATCATGAGATGAGTCGATAAGCCAGCAACAGTTCAAGAGCTAAAGGATGAGATAATTCGGCACATTAACGGCCGAACACATTAATATAATAGGAATATGAATAAGTTCGTGCGGTTTTTTTTCGAAATTTGAAACTTTATTGACGTAAAATGGTTACAAATTTAATATTCAAAATATTGTCCATCGCTTACTACTACTTTTTCCCATCTTTCTGGCAATTCACGGATTCCCTTTGTGAAAAATTCGGTCGGTTTTGCCGCAATCCACGAATCGATCCATTTTTTGACTTCATCGTAATTACGGAAGTGCTGGTCAGCCAGGCCATGTTGCATCGATCGGAAGAGATAGTAATCGGATGGCGCAAGGTCTGGACTATACGGCGGGTGGGGTAGGACATCCCATTTGAGCGTTTCTAAGTATGTTTTGACCACTTGTGCAACATGTGGCCGAGCATTGTCATGTTGCAAAATAACTTTGTCGTGTCTATCGGCGTATTGCGGCCGTTTTTCTCGCAGTGCTCGGCTCAAACGCATCAATTGTCGTCGGTAGACATCCCCCGTAATCGTTTCATTCGGTTTCAGTAGCTCATAATACACAACACCCAGCTGGTCCCACCAGATACACAGCATAACCTTCAGGCCATGAATATTCTGCGCCGACGTCGATGTTGAAGCATGGCCAGGGTATCCATACGTTGCCCGACGTTTTGGATTGTCGTAATGGACCCACTTTTCATCGCCAGTCACAATTCGATGCAAAAAACCCTTTCTTTTGTGCCGTTGAAGCAGTTGTTCGCATGCCATAAAACGGCGTTCAACGTCTCTTGGCTTCAATTCATACGGCACCCAATGGCCTACCTTTCGGATCATTCCCATGGCTTTTAAACGTTTGGAAATGGTTGATTGATCAACTCCCAAAGTTTTTGCAACCTCTTCTTGCGTTTGAGCCGGATCTTGATCGAGCAATTCCTCCAATTCGGTATCCATGAACTTTGGCGGCGCACCCTCGCGTTCTTCGTCTTCCAAGCCAAAATCACCACTTTTAAAGCGTGCAAACCACTTCTGGCACGTTCGCTCAGATAGAGCATGCTCACCATAAACTTCCACCAAGATACGATGACTTTCGGCTGCTTTTTTCTTCATATTAAAATAATGAAGAAGAATTCCCCGCAAAAACACATTATTTGGCACGAAATTCGACATTTTCAAGTGTGGTAAAAATATTGTTGTTTACGCTTCAAATAAAAAACTTATACTGACGTTTGTGCCTTACGACAGTAGCTCTCCAATGAATGTTTGGAAATGTGGATCGATGGAATAATAATCAAGTTACGCCATCTGTTGTAAAACCGCACGAACTTATAAATAGACCTATTAGAAACTCAATTATGCCTCAGCGTCATCGAAAATTTGGACCATCGGATGGAGGTGTGCCGCCAAGGCTGCGGTGGCAATTTGGCCGATATTTTATTTTATACGTAATTGACCCATACCAGTATTTTCATAATAAAGAGACATGACTATAATTTCTTAAAAAAATTGTATTTTATTCAACATCCATACCGGCCCTTGAAACTTAATCCCCATTATAATAATTTATTTTATTCAATTTCCATTCTACAACCACGTTTTATTTAATTTTTAGTAATTGAAACTAGTTGGCAACTTTTTACGGATATATTCGGGAATTACATCAGTGGAAATGTTTTTCTTCACTATTTACAAAAAAAAATTTTTTTTTTTTAAACCGAAACAACTTTTTTTTATAAAATAAATTTAAATTTTTTTATTTCATTAAACTATCTTAGAGCATAAACATACAACTATATTGCAAGTTAATTTTGCAAATGATTTATGTAATAATAGAATTACATATATTATATTTAAAATTAATAGGCAATTTCTTCTGAGCTGTAGTTTTTTTTAAAAATGTCTTTAGTTTGATATCCGTATTGCATTTGATTTATATTTTAAGTGTTTGAAAATAGTTGGCAGCCTTAAGCGAATATTTGTAGCGGTGCCAAATGCACAAACATTTTGTTTATAAATCTGTTACCTCTTACCTACTAATATATTGCTACCGCATATTAATTTGTAAATTGAAACCGCATAAATATTGTATATCGTATATTAGTTTCTAAAATATTTAATTAGATAACAAATATTTACTGAAAATGGTGGTAGCTCTATTTAAAAATACTTCTGAGTTGAAGTTGTTAAAAGAAAAAAATCATTTGATACCACTTTTTTTTAATTTAATTATTTTTAAACGTTTTAATTATTTTTTAATGTTTTAATTTTTTTTTAATATTTTCAACTACTATTTTCAACGAACATTTCCGTTCTTGAGATATGAAATTTGGACTTTTAATTCAACAGTTTTTCCTAGCCATATGATCTCATAAGAATGTGAATCAGATATTCAAAATTAAAACGAAAAAAAAATTGTAAATTAAAAAAACAAAAAATAATTATCGTTTACAACATGCACTTAAATGTGCATTAAAATATATCAAATTCTGTAACTCACACTACCACTAATATGCACTAATTAATTTTCATAGTAACACCACAAATGCTGAGCATCAACTTTGTTAAACATTTTATTAAAAAAGTTAATTGAAAGGAGCAACACTCTTCATACAGGTGCGCATACATACCTATCAAAGGTTCATCAACGAAATACTTTATCTTTAGTTTTGCGTAAATATTTCAGTTAACTTTTATACTCCGCAGAAAGAGACGAATGCATCTCGGAGAATTCGTACTCCACTGCACTCTACTCTGCTTTACTCTACTCTACTCTACTCTACTCCACTCTTAAATGACATTAAAGAGCGGGGATAATCTACAACCAATTTTGTCTTATACTCTTCGTTGCTTTCGAGCTTAAGATTTTTAAACCTTTTAAAGTTGTCTGCAGTCCAAGCTTTCAAAGTTATCCTTCAAACATGTTCAGTTGACGCTTTCCGCTCAAATTTTTCTCTACCTCTCCTTTACTCTCTCCCTCTCTCTCTCTCTTTATTGTTATCTATAAATGTTGGGTTGCAAGCTCCAAAGCTTTCCTCTCAGAATAAATGGAATGAAAAAAGGACTTTTCATTGCAGTTAACAGTCAGATAAGGCACAAGAAGCATGCAGATAAATGGCATGAAAAGAGAGCTTTTCTAAGATATCTGTTGGCAGTCAAATGAAATTTTGCACTTTATAATACATTTACTTATGGAGTGCCATAAAGTTGTAAAATAAAAAAGTCCTGCAAGCTTTTTTAGTGTATTTGATAAATATAATACGAATTATATACTTATATGTAATGGGCGCTTATAGCAGTTATTAAATTTTTGCAGGAACTCCTTCTCCATTTGCAGTGTGCGTCTTAATATTTGTGAACAAATTAAAATATTTCAATACTTTCATGCCGCCTCCGAATTGCAGATGAATTTCTTCATGAGAAACTTCATCATGGCAGAAACACGCTTGGAGATTTGCTATTGCTTGCCGAGCGCGACCACTATTAGAAACAAACTTTTTATTTCATTCGATGCTTCGTGCGCGGGGCTTGAAAACCGGACGCTAACGAATGATAAACACACCAACCCATTCGACCACAATGACCGCTAATATTACTACATTAATAACAGAAATGAGCTTAAGTAATGAGTTAAATGCTTCTTTATAATTTATAAATACAAATATCTCTAATGTTATATGCATGTGAGGAAAAATATTGCAATAATTTGAGGTTTTTATGGATTATTATGATTATTATTCTGGTTCCTACAATTATTATATTGACCTATATTGCATGCACTACGCTATAAATATTATAACTATTTTATTTTGTATATTTATACTTCTCATAATTTTTTGGCTACTTATAATTGCCACAACCTGCTTTCAAAAAGTCCCATAAAGCTTCCATGGCATCGTCCAGTCATTGTTGTAATGAATTGGCTTTCCTAGCGAATTCGCCATAAAAGCTTGCTATAAAGGACATTTTATATGTGATGCTATATTTAGTATTGTAAATATTTTCTATTTTTTATATTTCATTTTATATAGCATTTTTATATTTATATTCTTCATCAGAACTGTCTTTATATTTTATAGTTTATTCGCGGGCTCGGCAGATGTTGTTCAGCAGCAAGAACTATAGAGAAGAAGATGACGGCTGCCGAATTCGCCGTGTCGTAAGAGTCCATCAATAAACAAACAAAGGGAAGGGAAATGACTTGTTTGTGAAGAAAAATAGTAGACGAAAGCAATGGAAATAGCCAAACACAAGAAATTATATACACGCACACATATTTTCTAGCCACGGCGTCTTCCGCATAAAAACGTAGAAGGCATTACATTAATTGGTGCTTTCACAATTTAACACGCGGTATTTCGTTTGCATTAGTTTGTTTAGTTTTAATCTCACAAATCACGATATTACCTAGGCATTCACTGAATTTTCACAAACATGCAATTTCTCCTGTTTTTGTTTTTGTTTTGTTCATTTGTTTTGTAGTGCGAAGGGAGTTGACGTCAGACTTGTCAAAATTGCGAAAAAGAAAGCAACTGTTTCTTAATGGCGCCATCTTCATTACTCAATTCGCTTTGGTTCAGCTGAATGTTGGTTTGCCAGCTATTCAGTAAACGTTGTTTCCAAAATCTTGGGTAGTCGAAAAAGTCTTTTCGTACTTTGTCAATAGATGTCGTTGGAGTCATGTATCTCCAGTGCTACCAATCACAGTGTGTCATATCATATGGTGTTAGAAAGGTGATATTTTAAGCTTCATTGAACCAAAAAAAAAATTAAATTCGGAGAAGTTGAAAAAAAGTTATAGCTGTTCAAAACTGAGTGAAAATAATGAAGAAATTCGCTATATTTTGAAACTTTTTTATAAAAAAGGGAAGAATGCCACCCAAACCACCAATGAAATGTGTAAAGTTTATGGAGACGATGCTGTATCAGTTCGTGTAGCACAACAATGGTTCGCTCGCTTCCGTTCTGGAAATTTCGATGTGAAAGATGCACCTCGCTCCGGTCGACCTATCGTTGAAAAAGTCGATGAAATTATGGAAAAGATTGACCAGGATCGTCACATAAGCTGCCATGACATCGCCAAGGCACTAAACATTCATCATCAAACGGGTTTGAACCATTTAAAAAAGGCTGGTTATAAAAAGAAGCTCGATGTTTGGGTACCACATGAATTTTCTGTGAAAAATTTAATGTACCGAACTAACATCTGCTGAAACGAAATGAAATCGAACCATTTCTGAAGCGAATGGTAACAGGAGACAAAAAGTGGATCAAATACGACAATAATGTGCGAAAAAGATCATGGTGCAAGGGTGATGAAGCTCAACAAATGGTCGCAAAGCCAGGATTGATGCCTCGAAAGGTTATGCTGTGTGTTTGGTGGGATTGGAAAGGAATCATCCACTATGAGCTGCTCCAGCCTGCTCGAACGATTGATTCTACACTTTACTGTCAACAATTGATGAGAATGAAGCAAGCAATCGAAAAAAAACACGGCCAGAACTGATCAGCAGAAAGAGCGTCGTCTTCCATCAGGACAACGCTAGGCCACACACATCCTTGATGACTCGGCAAAAACTGGGAGAGCTTGGCTGGGAAGTTTTGATTCATCCTCCATATAGCCCTGACCTTGCACCATCGGACTACCATTTGTTTCGGTCAATGCAGAACTCCCTTAATGGAGTAAAGTTGGCTTCAAGAGAAGCCTGTGAAAATTACTTGTCGCAGTTTTTCGCCTAGAAACCACAAAAGTTTTACACTGATGGAATAATGTCTTAGAAGAAAAATGGCAAAAGGTGGTCGACCAAAATGGTACATATTTGGTTTAATAAAGTTCATTATAAATATAAAAAAAATGAGTTGAAGTTTGATTAGAAATACGAAAAGACTTTTTCGACTATCCAATATGATGAGGCAAAATTAACCTTTCAAGTTGCAGCGCTAAGTTCCTTCAAAATTATTAATAATGATGCATTAAATGCCATTTGACATCGGTTGTTATATTCTAATCTTTTTTTCCAATTTAAGTGTATCTTTTCTACCTTTTCAGGTTTGAATTTATTGTATGCACAACCGCAGGAAAGAACCTTTCCTTGTAATAATAAATTTTGGCATTTCATTTTATGGCGCACATTCTCATAGAATTTATAGTTTCACTCGTTTCGCCCTCCAGCCTATTAATTTCGATCAATCCTATTCATTTTAGAATCCTGGTTGATTGCTGATAAATCAATGATATCTTCGCAAGTAGGTGAAATACTCAGTCTTTAGTGTTCATTTTCGATATTACTAGTGGCTTAATTGGCTGTCCATCATTCCCCATCATTACTTGAGCAGATGGACCAAACAGAAAATCACATCTTTCATATGGTAGCAGTTAAATCTAATTATTTTTATTTTGCCCCCCATTACGAAAACATTTGTGGCCCTATGCTCCCCGCGAAAAATTAATAATTAAATTAATTAAATCCATAGAAAACTAGATCTTGAGTTTACCATGTCCAGATCTCTTTTTGCTGTTAAGGTTACTTCCTTTTGTTCATAGTAAAACTTTTTGTACTTAATCATTAGGAAGCTGTCATTCTTTAAGAACCTCCAGCAAACTTTAGTCTGTAAGATTTTTGTAATAATTAACTCAATAAAGAAATGAAATGAAATCATTTCCAATAAAGATTTAGTTCTTTTTTTAACAAATGCCTTGATTAAATATTATGGTAAGATGTTTGTTCCATTTGTGGAACAACATTAAGGCGCATGTCACAAACTGGAGAAGGAGCTCGGCCAAACTCCTAACAAAAGTGTACGCGCCAAGTATTTATTTTATTTATTTAAGAGATTTGCGCAGTAAACAGCTTTCCCGTTCCTTTTTGGCAAATCGGCTTCCTAAGCAAAAACTCCATAAATTTGAAGTAAAAGTGCGGGAAAGGTAAAATTCATAAAAAAAAAAGATTTAATTTTCAAAAGGGTATGCCTATGAGTTAGAACTTGCTGATAAATTTGTATCTGCCTGCCCAATACCAGTATGACATAGAGAACTCCTGCCATATAGCTTTAATCAGGATACCATGGAGTGTTTTTTTGGGGGCAAAATGCGCGAAAGGTGCATGTTTTTACAATCCAAGTCGGAAACATTTCAAATATAGGTTGAGAAAGTACTTAATATGTTATTTTAAAAATACTTAAGTTATCGACTAAAAGCCGTTTAGCAATATTTAATTAATCACAGCCGGAAGTCCCGTGCCGAACCCCTTCTTAAATGCAACCTTCTGCAATTAAATCATGACGAAAAGTCATATGAATCAAAGCCCAAACCTTGTAAGAAATTCCGAAAAGGACATACAATTTTCATTAAAATTTACAACTTTTTAATCAGAACTACCAAAGAGCTTTACAGATGAAAGCAGAGATCAAATGAAACACACGCAGAAACAGTAATCATTTAAATCGGTTAAAATCGGTCGAAAATCGAATATGCAAACAATTCAACAAAATGCACCCTGGTATATAACAAATGAAGACTTACACCGTGACCTAAAAATTGATCCCATAAAAGACGTAATCCAGATATACAGCACAAAACACACACAAAAATTACTAACCCATTCGAACAAGGAGGTACACAAAATACCGCACATGGAGCTGACGCAGAAATTAAGACTAAAGTGAATCACACCAAGAGCGTTAGCAGATACAAAAACTATTTTGACAAACTATAACTAAGTATATTACTGTTGCTAATATATTAAATGTAAGCTATGTAAACATGTTATTTAAATGCTGATTTCAAGTAATAATTAATCTCCCACCCAAGCTTTAAAAATTACTAAGTGTCCATAGACAGATGTAATAAAAAATTCTGATGTAAAAAAAAAAAAAAAAATTATAATTATAAAAAATGATGCAAAATCTTACTGCGAGCTCGCTCTTGGGCGCCAGTTTAGATTATAATTTAAGGACCAAGGATTTTGTGACAGATCACGCATAACTACTATTAAACTACAATAGATAAATAATTTTTTGAATATTCATAGACATTTCAGACATTTCAATAAGAAAAACAGCCGTATTTGAGCTCACATGTAACTATGAATAACGAAGCTATCGTGCCATGATAAACGACATTTTATGCCAGAAATTCAAACCCGTGATCTCCACAACATTTGCTTCCAATAAGACGGCGAACGGCGCTACTTGCCATACAGTACATGAAACAATGGAGTTACTGCGTCGTCGTTTCGGTGAGCAATTTAACACCAGTCTCGGACCAATGGATTGGCCACCAAGATCGTGTGATATCACACCTTTTGACTTTTACTTGTGGGAAAGTGTAAGCTCCAAGTGCTTGGTGGATAGAACAGCTTCGATTGAGCTAGGCCAACATTACTACAGTTATTCACGAGATACTGGTCAAAGTACTTCAACCAATCATTCAAAATTGGTGTTTACGGATGGCCGAATTACGGTGCGGCCGCAGAATTTAACAGGGTTTATATTTAAAAAATAAATTTCATGAATGCCTCTATATATTGGATTAGCAACTAAGTAATTCGATTTTTTTAGAAACTCAAACACAATTTTTTCATGGAACTAAATAACTTTATTCTGTAATGCATTGCACATTTTGATCAATGACCTTTTACCATTTTTCAGACAACATCATAATCCCACATTTATAAAACTTCTTGTCATTATTAGCAAAAAACTGAATGAGGTACGATTTGACATCATCATCATTATTGAAATTTTTACCTTTGAAGATATTTTGTAAAGATCGAAACCAAAAGTAATCAGATGGTGCAAGGTCAGGACTATATGGTGGATGTGGCAAAATATGCCAACCAAGCTCCAATAATTTTTGCCGAGTGGCTAAAGATGTATGTGGCCAGGCATTTTCATGATGGAATACAATACTTTTTCGATTTGTCAATTCGGGCCGCTTTTCTTCTACTGTATTGTTTATTTCGTTAGTTGTTCAATGTACATAGGTATAAGAATTCATCGTTCGGTTGTGTAGTAAGAGTAGGCAATTCCTTTGTAATCCCACCAAACTGATAATAAAACTTTCTTTTGATGAATATCAGTTTTTGATGTTGTTTGAGTTGGTTCGCCTGGCCTGTTTCATAAACTTTTCCGTTTGATATTGTTGTAAACAAGCAATTTTTCATCGCCAGTTATCAGCCGTTTTAAAAATGGATAATTTTCATTACGTTTCTCGCAGCTGTTAATGCATTGTGTTTTTTTCATTTCGTGAGGAGCCCATGTATCGAGTTTTTGAGCATAGCCAAGTTGTTTTAAGTGATTTCCAATGCGTGTATGTGATACATGAAGCTTCTCTGCAATCTCACGTGCTGTACTGAGACGATCCGAATCGATTATTGCTTTGATTAGGGCATCATCAACTTCAACTGGACGACCAGAGCGTTTTTCATCTTTGAGTGACAAATCAAAGGAACGAAATTTGGCACACCAATTTTGACACTGCCGCTCTTTTAAGGTCTCGTCACCATAAACAGTACATAACTTTTTATGAGCTTGCGATGCGGTTTTTCCTTTGCGGAAATAAAAACGCAAAATATGACGAAAATGTTTCTTTTCATTTCCCATTTTTCAGCGAACGTTAAACGAAAACTACGCAACTTTTTTTATTGATTGACAGCTGAACTGCCAGCTATCAAATAACAAAATAGGTTTTATATTTGTACTAAGTCTTCAAAGCTGAAAATTCAACTAAAGCCATCCGTGACTGAAATCTGCAATTACTTAGTTGCCAACCCAATAAAAATAATAAAGATTGCTGAATTAATTTCAATATTAGTTGTTTTATTTCAATTTAAAATCCGGTAACTCTTAATTGATCACCCCTTATATATCTGACCTACCGGTCTCTGAGACTAGCACTATAGCTACCTTTGCTGACGATACGTGCATTTTAGCAATTGGAGATGAAGAGACACAGTCCTCTCGCAAACTTCAGGAATATATTAACAAAATCACCGAATGGACTACAAAGTGGCGTATAAAACTTAATGAAGCCAAGTCACTTCATGTGGATTTTACAAACAAAAAAATTCAATATAATCCTGTATATATTTCTGGCACGAAAATTCCTTACTCCAATACGGCGAAGTACTTAGGGATGACGCTTGATGCCAAACTATGCTGGAAAGAGCACGTTAAAATAAAACACTTAGAATTAAACCTCAAAATGCAAAAATTAATCTGGCTTACTGGAAGGAGGTCTCCTCTCTCCATACAAAATAAACTATTAATTTATAAACAAGTATTTAAACCTGTGTGGACTTATGGTATACAGCTATGGGGCTGTGCCAAACAAACTCATATCGAAAAAATACAACGATTTCAAAACAAGTTCTTAAAGAACGCAGTAAACGCGGAAGTGTGAGGAACACTGATTTACATCGTGACCTAAAGATGTCATTAATATCAGAAGTTGTCAAACATTACGCTGTAGCTCATTCCGAAAGACTCGAAAAACATACTAACCCGGAGGCTCGGCGACTTGCCAATTTAGATGACCAGTGCCGGAGACTTAAACGAAAAAAACCAAATGATCTTTTTCCAGAAATTTTGATGACTGACAAATTTATGTAAATTTCTGTCAGCTGTCTTCCAGTTATATACGTATTTCCTGTAAATACTGTTGAATTTTATAATTTAATCAACTAATATTACTTGATAGTTGTGAACTAGGTGTAATAGAATGAAATGTATTTAAATATTTATAACGTTTCAATAAAAAAAAAAAAAAAAAAAAAATCTCTGTTTTGCTTGCATATTTCCGCTTTCCCTGTTTAGGGGAGTTTGTATAGAGCAAACATACACAAAAAATGGAATTTTCTCGACAAACCTTCCTTTTGTTTTTGAAACCTTGATAGTAATAGATAAATGATACGATATGATGACCAATGATAAATTTGACTGATGTAGAGTGATAGGAAACACTTTCAAGTTTTATATTGGAGCAAAAGAAGTTGTCTGTAAAGTTGGTTTACTAACGAGAGTTTAACGTGACAACGTCATAAGAAAATATTGATGGAATGGTTGCAATTTTCAAAACAAAATTTTAATTTTATTTGTTTGATAGATATTTGGTATGGATATAGAGAAGGAGGTAAATGGAATCGCAATAGAATATGTCAAGTTACATTTACACAAACGTGAAAAATTACGAAATATTTATCAAATTCATGAAAGATATGTTCAATTTCGATTATGCATTAGACGCTAATAAGTCAACAACACTAAGAGGCACCATCATCGATTTGCCTTTTTCAAGACTCTTTACACTCGAAACACTCCCTTTCATTTCCTACTTTTTCTATCATCGTCCTATTCTCAACAGAGAAATGGTTCATTACCATGCACACAGGAAGAAGGCATATGCAAATACAAATATTTGAATTTATATACAAATGCGCATATACATACATATACATACATATATATGCTCACTCAAGTAGGACAGAGCCAGATGTCGAACGTTGCCGAACGCGGAGGCCGATTGTGCTCTTTGTCGTTCGTTCCGCGCTCTCGCTTGCAGTTCAAGCAAGGTAACGACGAATGAGCAAGATAACGACGATTGAGTAAGATAACGACGATTGAGCAAGATAACGACACATTTTTTCGTGCGTGCAGTCGGCTAAATCGAATTATAAGACGTTATCACGTCAATAAAACAGTATTCCAAACCGATGAAGACATTTTTGATTTTTGGCAGTTTGGAAATTAATTTTATAATTTCTTTTTTTTTATTTAGTTTAGCTTATTGATACGCTTTTTGGTAAGTTTATGCAGTCTATTAATAATCTACCGAAAAGAACTACCCACGAGAGATTGGCTTATGCAAATTGAGGCTTTCTGTGCATAGTTATTAGCATATATACATATTTTGGGACCTAATTCGTGAGATGAATAATATAGACTTAAATAACTGACGCTTTCATCTTTGTAGGGTGCTTGGCTAACTTTCTCCTCCAACACTTAACGCTGTCCCACAAACGGAAGGGACTACAGTTGTACGCCGCCTGCGTACTAAAGATGGTTTTTTATAAGATTTTTTTTGATAAATATTTACAAAAATAAATGTATATTTTATCTGCCTTTAAGGGGGGAACCTGGTTTATGAGGTCTAAAAATTGCATCTCTTTGCGATTTTTTTTTTTTTAAGGAAAAAATCAATTTAGCACTTCAAAGTTTTTTCTATCTTTTAATGAACATTTAAAAAGTATAAACAATTTTTGTACTGGTTAAAATAAGTTGAAAAAAATGTTTAACATAGAAATTAGTAGAGAGCTGCAACGCTGGAGCTTCCAACTGGCGAACAAGATACAGCTCGTAATTATTATCTAAAGCAAAAAATTCAAATGGATTTCTAATAATCATGATTTTTTATTCTAGATTAACTAAGAAAACTGAGAGAAATTCCAAAATGTCAACTTTTTGGAGGTTTTAAAGAAAAACAATGCCTTTCTATAAAAAAAAATTCACTTCAACTTTGTATAAAACTCTTGAAGAATTTTTTTTATCTATTTTGTTAGTTCAAATAGAAGAGAATTTAATACTGAAGGGAACAAGCTATGATTCATTTCAAAAGGGTCATTAGTTTTTTTTCATTTATGTACGCCAAGTCAAAGAAATCATGAAAATGAAAAGTCGAGAAAAGAAGATGAAGTTTGTACCATAGCTGTCCGGTCACAGCGTAACTACCTAACGCTCGCCTACCTTTGGCTTTGTATCTACGGAAATATTGAGAATTAGGCGCTGTAACTTTGTGTGAATATTCTGAAATATATTAGGAATCGCTTAAAATGAAAAAAAAAAATTGATTTTTTTGACCTCATAAACCAGACTCCCCCCTTGGCTTAATTGCTGTGGCTGTTCTTCTGGAATTATTTATTACATTCGGTAACAGATTTTACTCGAGGCTAAATGACAAAAGCACTTAAGTAACCGCAATTTAGGCCGCTCTCATACCCAACACAGCCTCCGCTACGCAAAGCTATGCAAAGTTCGTTATAAACTTACTCAATCCGTTTTCCATAAAAAAGAAGTGCTGGCCTTTAAATGCTTGGAATAAAATAAACAAATGCTCACACACACACACACACACACACACACACATATGCGATATGGCACACTCACAAATAAACTCACCATATGGCGACTGGCCGAGTATTTTGCATTAGCCATTATATCGTTTTATGTGCAGGCTTGTAGCCTGTTCTAGATTATGCAATTGACTGTATGCGACTGTATTGGTGAGTATATTTGTGTATGTATGTATGTGCTGAGTGGGGAAAACATTTGTATGTGCATAATGCATGAGGTCAAGACCAAATCTCTGCGGTGCACTTGTCGACCGAGTGAATCAAATAAAATGCGTTAAACCGCAGGCGGCTTCCAACAGAAAGGCCAACGCTGAGAATGCAGCTATACGAGTTAGTTACGAGTCGTATAGTCGGTGAAAGCGTAAAAAGCTGGCTTACAGCTGGCATCGTGGCATCGGCCTGAGCGCAGAGGAGGCATGTAAGCCAGATTGAATTCACATGTAATTGATGTTGCAAGTATTTTTTATTCTGGATTGTGGTCAAATCGTGGTTGACAGAGAAAAATAACTTAAAGTTGAGCGCTTAAGATTTTCGGTAGAGATATTCGAATATATCAAGTGGAAGGAGAACTCAAAAGAGCATAAAAACGACGGAAAGTGTGCAGCAAACTGCTTTTCACTTTAATTGCTCAAGAATTTTCAAATCAAATAAAACAAAAAAAAAGAGCAAACAAATCAAAGATAAAAGCACATAGAAGAAATCCCCAAAAATGGTAGAGAGAGAAACGTACATCTCATATGTGCCCACTAGATATGTACGTATAATACCATGTAATGTCATGTACATGCAATAAAATGAACGCACTGGGGGTCGAAGCAGTACAGTTTGGGAACAAAAGTTGTGAGAAAATTAAAAACTGAAATTGGGATTTTTTGGAAACTTCATAAATATTAATGTAACTGTGCCTTTATGTATTACATAGCTGATGTGACTTATAGAATAAGATATAACAACGAAATCGAACAATTAATATCGGGCCAAAAATTGCGCATTTTTCTAAGGCGCAGAGGTAGCGATGGTTTAGACATCTACTAAGAATAGATAGCAACAAGATAACAAAAAAGCCCTTCAACTCTTATGTGATGCGCAGCAGAAGGGCGAAAGACTCCCAAGAAGAAGGATTGATAATATCCAAGTAGAGCTACGATGCCTAAATGCTAGAAAGAGCGCTGCAATGAACCGCGACGTGTGGAGAGATATTGTAAAGGAAGCACTGACTCACTCCGAGCTGTAACTGATGGTGATAGATGTGAGGCTGATTTTACAAGATTAAAAGTAGCGGATCCATTGAAAAAATCTTCCTATTTTTTTTACTTTTTTTCATTTCAAAAAATATTTTTTTCAGGTTTTATGGAGATGCTGATAATATGAAGTTAGGTTTCGTTAGGTAGTGATGGTTGCTCAGAGAGTGGGCCCACTTGGATGAAAGAAGTTTGGTTCATCTTTTGAGATACCATTGCAAGAGGGGGAAAAGAGGTGAAGGAAAAGCACGATAGGACGAAAGGGAAAGGGGTGGGAAGGATTGAGTGTTTGTGGACTATGAACGGTGACTGGTCTGCGGTTGGGTTAACCTGCAGTATAAAGACTGATGATGACGTTGATCAGATTTTTGTTATCAAGACCCGCTCTATCAGCAGGCGCAGAAAAGAAGTGAGAACCAAGATGCTTGAATCTTTGTCCCACGAGAGCTGGCCAGTTGAGGAGCAGGTGCTGAGATAATTCCACCTCATCCTCCATACAGCTGACGCTAAAAGGACTCGAAGTAATTCCGAGTCTCACGGCATGTATACCCCGCGGACAGTGCCCCGTGAGGATGCTCACGAAATTTGAGAAAATTGGGAGGTGAGATTTCGTCATCTTCAGAATATCCCTCGAACGCCTCCTATCCAAACGTGGCCAGCAGAACTTCGCGACCCTATACGTTCGTGTACTTACCCAGTGATCGCTAAGTTGGTGCAAACCCCATCCTTCCAGGAGTAGAACGCAGGTTGTCAAGGGGATCCCCATCCTCTCCTTTCGCGGTTACTTGTCGGGCCAGCTCGTCGTCTTCGCAGTTTCCAGCAATGTCACTGTGACCAGGTACCCAAATTATCTTTATATCGAAGAATTCTAATGCAATCGAGAGAGAGAGACCAGGCATTCACTGACCAGTTTCGAGTGCACCATAATAGAGCCTAGGGCCCTAATTGCCGCTTGGCTATCGGAGTAAATATTAACCTTTTTAACAGTTATTAGGCTAGAAAGTAGGAAGTCAGCTGCTTCTTTAATTGCGGCCACCTCTGCTTGGAACACACTGCAGTGATCCGGTAGCCTGAATTTGAGTTTGATGGGGAGCTCTTTGCAGAAAACTCCTCCCTCTTCCAACCTTACCGCCCAACTCCGAGCCATCCACGAATATGAAGTACAAAAAAGCTTTATAAAATTCAAATGGTGGAATTTGTATGGCACGCAAATTAAAAAAAAAATTACTTTTTGCATGAGAAAAAATATTTGTTTCAGTTTTTTTGGAGATGCTGATTACGAAAACGAACTATAAGGTTTTTTAATAAGAAGTGTTATTTTGATAATCAAAGAATTCTTTTTAATATAAGTCATCGGCTGTTTATTTCATTATAAAGAGGAAGGTATGCAGTTAATAGTGGAAAATTACATCAGGCAAAGGACCACCACGACCACGCCTACAGGACAATATCCGTTTCTTGAAATTTTCCATAACCGAATTGCAAAGTGGCTGCCCTATCCCCTTGATAGCCCAACGAATTCCATCTTTGAGGTCTTGAATTGACCCTGGGCTATTGACGTTGACTTTCTCTTTTTCACGTAGTCCCAAAGAAAAAAAAAATCACAAGATATCGGTGGCCAATTGTGATCACCTCTTCGAGAGATAACCAGGTCTGGAAACTTTTCCCCTAAAAGATAAATGCTTTCGTTGCTTGTGTGGTACGTAGTGCCGTCCTGCTGAAAATAAACGTTGTCCAAATCAATACTATCCAATTCCGGCCATAAAAAATCGTTGAGCAAGTAAGTTTTATAAAACTTAAAATAAGGAGGACAAAATTGCTGAGAATATTCAAAGGAATATTCAACTTGTGAGACACACTGAATTAATATGAAGTCTCATTCACCAAATTCAATATGCTGGAATCAAGAATTGAAGTCGAAAATTCAGCGGTTTTTATTATTTGCCACTTTCAATTCGCGACTTCCCTACGCTCTAGAGAATTCCGGCATACGCCAAGAGAACAATTTTGATGTAAAAAAAGCACAGTTTAGCGGTGATCCAGAGACTGCGTTTAAATTCGCTTGGCTTATAAGGGACATGCTTAAGTCATGACATCCAAGTGCAGGGTGGCACAAAATTAATCACCCTATCGGTAGATTTATAATTTTGACATACAATTTGTACGTCAATCATATCACAAAAATACACAACCAATAGAGCGCATAAAGGTCCAAATAAAGTTTTGCATCACGCAAAATCAGTTTTTTATTTTATAAAAACGTTATGCAAAAACCAAATTGGATGGTTAATTTTGCGTCACCTTGTATAAGCAGTGGTATTTTGATGATTATACCTATTTTGCATACCTTCAGGCTATAGAATTTTATACTATGTTCTATCTGGTGAGGAGCACGATGCCTGTCTTTTGACCGTTGAACCATTTTCCATACTTTCAGGCTAGACGCTTTGAAAAACAAAGGGTTTGCATAACAGTTTATTAATACCAAAATAATATAGTGCTGCTAAATCATAGGCAATGTTGGATTTTATGCAAATTTTTGAATTAATTAACTACTCGCTAGGAGGTTAGTGAATCGAAAGCAGCTAATATTGCATATATTGGGAGGTTGAATTAGTTATAAGGTGGCACACAGATGGCGCTATTTATCACTTTATCGCGTTGGCAATACTGAATATATATTCATGACAAAGCCTCATCTCTAGGCTTTGTTTATCAGTATCTGTCATTTCGCTGAAGTATAAACAACGCAGTGTTTTGGTGCTCCGAGTATGTCAACTTTCGTGCCGTCGAAGCGCAATTTGCGGGAAGCTTTGCTTTTCTGCTTCAATTTGAAAAAAAATACAGCCCAAGCCCATACTCCGTCGATTTCAACATGTGAGTACTGGTTTCGACGATTCAAAAGTGGTGATTTTCACACCGAAGACAAGGAGCGTCTTGGCCAGCCCAAAAAGTTCGAGGACGCAGAATTTAGGGAATTGGTAAACGAGGACTCGTGCCAAACCCAAGAAGAGCTTGCTGAATCATTGGGCGTTAATAAATCAACCGTTTGCAAACGTCTAAAAGCGATGGGAATGATCCAAAAGCAAGGACATTGGGTCCCGTACGAGTTGAAGCTGCGCGACGTCGAACGGCGATTTTTTACGTACGAATTGCTGATCGAGCGACAAAATCGGAAGGGTTTTTTGCATCGGGTGGTGATTGGCGACGAAAAATGGATCCACTACGATAACCCAAAACGCAAAAAATCATGGGGTTTGCCCGGCCACGCATAAACGTCGACGGCCAAGCAGAATATTCACGGCAAGAAAATCATGCTCTGCATTTGGTGGGATCAGGTCGGCGTCGTATATTTTGAGCTGCTCCAACCGGGCGAAACAATCACGGGGGATCGTTACCGACTGCAATTGATGCGTTTAAGCCGGGCATTGAAAGAAAAACGGCCGGAAACGGTAAAAAGGCACGACAAGGTTATTTTGCAACATGACAACGCTCGGCCGCATGTTGCTCAACCTGTCAAAAAATACTTTGGAACGCTTGGCTGGGAAGTGTTACCCCACCCGCCGTATAGTCCAGACATAGCTCCCTCCGATTATCATTTGTTCCGGCATATGAGTCTCGATTTGGCGGACCAGCGGTTCTCCTCGTCCGAGGCTACCAAAATATGGGTTGAGTCATGGATAGCCAAGCAGCGGCCAGAATTTTGGAGAAACGGCATCCGGAAATTGCCCGAAAGATGGGCGAAAGTTGTAGCTAGCGATGGCCAATACTTCGAATAAAATATTTTGTACCGTTTTTTCACAATAAAGCCCCAAATCTTCGAAAAAAACCTTTAAAACTAATTCAACCTCCAATATATATTTTTTTATCCATAGCCATTGATGACAGCTGATGACATAACCATTCTCGCTCCGAATCGAAGGCACAGGGATGCACTTTTATCTAACAGCAGAACAATACAAAAACAAAAGCAAAGGATGTCGGGCTCCACATCAACGCCGCTAAGACCAAATACATGAAAATGCCAGGCGATGCTGAAAGGCTGCGGCCCGAAAATAAAACTATTGGACAGTAAATTTTTAAAGGACCAGAAAGTTTCAAGTACCTGATGGTACGACTCTCACGCAGCTGTAGATACAATATTTACAAAACAAAAATACTAAGTCCAGTTTTCATGTATGGCCCTGAGCCATGGGTAATGTCAATCAAGGATGTGAAAAATCTCCGCACTTTCGGACGAAGAATCTTACGACAGAGTATTGTCCAATCCGGGCTGAAGATGGTTGTTATAGAATCAATTACAACAAGAAGCTACTGCGAATTTTCAAATGGAAGTTGTCGTTAAATTTGTCAAATCGCACCGACTCCAACGGTTAAGTCATGTCATGTGCATGAATAAGGAACGCGCCCAATGCACTGGCCATCAGATAACGCTGATACGACGACGTCACCGACAATATCAAGAAACTGAAAATGCATTACTGGAGGCCTGCTGCTTTGAATCATGTAACTTGTAAAAGGCTAGTTGATGAAACTAAAGCTCACTTCGAGCTGTAAGGCTGCCTGATGTTGATGATAATGATTTTTATTGATATATTTATACCTTATGCTAGTAACACAAAATAATAAATTAAAAGTTAATTTAAGACAGAAACAAATTGTTCTTCCAATAATTACTCCAATAAATTTCAAATGCGTCTTTATTTCAGTAATTAAATATTGAATATTCTAGAAATCATGTGCACAATAAAATTTGAATTTACAAAATGTACTAAAAATATATTTTGATTCCCTCTCCCAAACCACTGTGCAATAGTATGGAGTTCACGTTGCGCATACGACGTGTAGTCCCACAATCGGCTACACAAAGCACAGAGCAAAGGGCAATTGAAGGCGAATACGTGAGCCGCCATGAAATTTCGGCATGCTCTCAATACGACTTGACTATATGTAGAAGAAAGACTCAAACAGTATTGTCTAAAGCAGAGCAATATGTGAGCCATCGAACAGATATGTATGTAGGTGACGGTTGATGTGGGAATGGCAAAAGGCAAAAGCATAGCGCCCGACAAGCTGCTGCAAGTTCACTGGATCACAGAGTGCAGGAGAAATCATTGCAATTTATAACAACTTATCGATGTCATCAATCACTCGCCCACACTAAACGCAACTGACCGACAAACTGCTAAACTTAACTCACACATACGAGTATAAGTACAAGAGTGGTATGTGTGTATCATATATAAATATCTTAGTTATAGCATCCGCAAATAGATAGCGGAAGAGGACACAAGCATACACGCAAATAAATAGATATGTAACAAGAAATGGATAGTAACTCATATGAACACATACGGCAGATATGTACAAGCACTCACTCCCTCTAATCAAATATATTTGTACGTAAACTTTCACTAATGCATTTCAGATAAATAACTTTATTAACACCGTACGTGTATGCTGTAGGGAATTTAGAATAAATGGATGTATGTAGAATTAAAGTGAAATTGGAAAACGCATTTACTCGCATCAAATACACCTTGCAGGGAATATCTGAGCTAATGAGAGAATTTGCTGTTCACTTTGCGATGCCTGAATAGTTCTTTATAAAGGGTTTTTCAATAAGGGCGGGTAGATGTTGAAATGGAATAAAATGGTGTTTGCTGTGTGGCACGAAGCGCCATTCTGCTGGAACCACATGTCGTCTAGGTCCATATGGTTCAATATGGGCCATAAGAAAATGGAAGGGCCACTACGTCTACCGAAAAATGGGCGCAATGTGCGCAACGTTTGCGTTAATGAACACTCATTTTGATAATAAAGTTTTATCATTTGAACATGCTGTTCAATCGTGTAACTTGCCATGATGATTTGGCATAAATAACTGAATAATAAACAAAACATTTGACAGATGTCACCAAAACAAAATGGCAGCAACAGGGCGCCAAAATCGACCCGCGCCAATTGAAAAACCCTTTAGTTAACCTACTTCAGCTTTTGAGAGAAGGCAATATGAGAGGTTTCTTTCCGGATGCAGCAAAAGCTCCTTTTCTGCGCTAGTAAAGGTATTAAGCACAATTTTTCAGGGAACACGCTTATAATTCACCACTTGCTTGCATGAAAGGGTGAAGAAACGTGAGCTGGTCAACGTGCCAAAATCACTTACCCGAACTAGTGGTTTTCCCTAAAGGGTCTATGCTCACAAAATATATATCAACACATTCCACAGTGTACCTTAGTAGTAAATAAATAAATAAAATAGCAACATGAAGAGATATCATGGAGTTCCCTTGCTTGTTTTTGTGGCATGTTGATGTGGGATGGGGTAGGGATTCCTGTTAAATGCTCCATATATTGCAAAAGCCAACTGATCGTTTATATTAATTTAATTTTTTCTTTGCATATATAAAGAAATTGGAATTTATAGTTCCAATTTAAATATGCATGTGTTTGTGTGTGTGTGCGTGTTTAAGAGCATTTAGAATGAAATACGCCTTTGGTATTTATTTATTATATTATTAGCTATTTATAATTTAATTGCTGAAAATATGTTCAAACATGTTGAGTGCTTTCCTACTGCTTTCCTGATTGCATTAATTAAGCCGGTTGTCGTTGCTTACCAAACACGCTGAACTGTAAAGCAATTTTCAGTTAAGTAAAATGCTAATTGGCAAATGGTTTATGTGAAAATATTCACTAGATTTGTATGTATGCGTATATGCGTCAATATGCGCGTAACCAAGAGGGCGGCATGAAACCAGAAATTTCTATAGTAAATAAGAATGGCAATTTTCATATTCAAGGAGACAAAAAAATATTTCAATGTTAAAATATTTATATGCGTAAGCACGACGTAATGATTGTGATTTAATGAAATAATGCCGAAATTGATTGAGTTAAACAATTATACGAGTGTCGTTTAGGAAGCCTGTGCAAAGTCACAGAGTTTGTCCTACTGGCACCTATCGGAGTTATGTTTAGTTGGTGGCATCTCAGGAAAAACCACCCACAAAGATTCAGCCCGATCGTTGTATTTCTACACTTAGCGTTTGGCATTCGTTTGAATCGGGGAAGTCGAGTGATTTTCCTTTTCCATCATAAAAATGCACCTGCTAATTCCTTAGCAGTTGTGGTTGGGCAAATTTGCGCTAAAACGCGCTAAATGAAAAACTGTTTTTAGAAGGGATAACAATAGAAATAAATATAAAAAAATATTACATTTTTTACTAGTACTTCAAGTTTATATATTAATATAAAAAAACTTATTTTTATTTTTTTTCACAAATATATACCAGAAAAACCACGCAATCCAAAGTACAATGAAAAAAGTTGCTCCACGGTCTGCAGCATTTCTCCTTGAAATTTTGATAGATCTGTAAAAAGTATATACAAAAATTCTTGTAAAATAAAGTTGCAATTATAGTCTGTCGAGCCAGATTTTTGAATTCCAAAAAATTTACGGCATTTAAAAAAAGTATGCGTTTTACGTCATAAATGTCACACTTTAATTATGTTTATAAATTTTTTTAATAAAATTATCAAAAATTGGGACTATAGATAAAACACTTTCGAATATTAAAAAAAACGCATAAAAAAATATTAGTAACTGTATGAGTTATCATGCAGACCGCGCCGGAAAAAGTAGTTTCGAGAAAAACCGAGCTTAAAGTTTGAGGTACAAGACCGCTCTCTACCTAGTTAATGGGCTGTAGAAGCTGTAATATTCAAAATTTCCGCATAAAAATTTCACAGTATATTCTTAAGAGCAAATCTTGAAAAAAATCGACTTTTTGAAAATTCTGGACGTATGTAACCACTTAATGCAAAAAAGGTTCCAACTCGCTTCGCATCCTCCTATTTTCCAAACTTGTTTTCCTCGTACCTATTTTTTTCCAAATCTGAGGAAATGACTGCCGGAAAAAGAATTTATTGAAACGAGGAGGTGATTGCGGCTATTTTTCAGGCTTGGTCAGATCCTATTATTCGGAAGGGATCAACAAACTAGAACAGCATTGGACGAAGTGTATAAGCCCACAAGGTGACTATGTCGGAAAACAAAAAAGTTTCCCTCAAGCAATTAAATAGTTTTTATTTTTGCGCGTACGACCCTCATACAAAAAAGCTGAGAATGAAGCTAAAACTATAAAAAATCAGGCATATCGTTTTTGAAAAACTAAAACTGCAATTTTACATTTTTTGTATATTTATTCGCAATCTAAAAGATTAACTTTTAAAACATAAATGTATGCACCTTGGCTTTCCAATAACCTTTCCCAATAATATCTGGAGTGTTTGCATTTCATTACATTTGACTTGTTAAGTCTTTGGTTACAAAGCCGCGCTAGAGGTGAAAACTGACTTAAAGATAAGACTTAAAAAATACTTGATTCCAACTTAGATAAAAACAGAAATCTAGGAAGGAAAATCGAAGTCAAAATCGAGACTAATAAAAATTCTATTAATTTTGTTAAGAGGTTTATTAATGGGTGCATTATTTAAATAATATGACTTGAAAATTTTAACATATCTCTTTGGGGAATATTAATCTGTAGACCTGGACAATATACCAGAGGCAATGTCATGGATATGCACAAGTGAATGTATTTTACGAATTGTGAAAAGTGATGTTTAATTTATTAACATACAATGGCCCCCATAAGACAGACGTGGCTCGTCAAAATGAAGGGATTGCGATAGGGGTAGAATCCAAACTACTGAGACGTAGCCAACTTTGAATCCACTGGAGAATCACAAAGAGTTTTTTTCAGTATCTCTCGCATAACTTTACAGAAAGCCTAAGTTGGTATAGGCCTTAGGAATAATGAAACTAATGTGGTAAACACCCTACATGCATGTATGATGAAGCTGCCGAAGATGGAGCTGAACTCACCTTTTTCCAATTCACGTGTTGGGAACAAGAATGTCGAACACTGGAGAATGCAATCGGTCAAATAACCACAGAAAATATTATCGACAAAATGCTAACCAGCATAGAAACATAGAAAATATCAGTGGATACACAGAAAATATACAATACTCCGGGTTAAAAAGTGGGTTTTGAACGCAGACACACAAGCATAAATTTTGTAATGAGAAAGATGGAACACCACTCTGAAGTAATGCGAAAGCGGTTTAATGGTAGAAGAAAATTTCAAAAGAGGGGGAATTTCGCAGTCTCTCACATACCGCTCCTGCCCTAGCAGATTTCATGATGCATGAGTCGTTTTAAATCTCCTTATCCAGGAAAAAAATGTGATAAACACAGAAGAACCCTGAGTCAAAAACAAAAACTAGATCCGATATTATTTTACTCTAGAAATACGGGTATTCGAAATCGTATTAGTAGTGGCATTCGGATTTAAGACTTTAAGGAACCTGATGTGAAAACATTTCCTGTTGTTTGGGTCATGTGAAAACTGATATGGGTAATTTCGCTAAAAATGTTTAAACCATCAGAGCAGAAGTTTAGCGTGGTTAAAATGACAGGAATGACTTTAATAAAAAGCCCAAAAAAGCACAAATAAAAGTAGGTAAAGAATGCTGCCTGTGGAATACTGAAGCTTATCTACGCATGTAGATCTGGTATATGATGATACATGAGACTTCATATTTTTTATAGTGTTGACTTAAAAGGGGATTTTGAGAAAGTTTAGATGGAACTAAAGTTTTGGTTTAAAATATTTTGCAGTAGAAAGTCTGAGAGCAGGCAAAATACTGTTTTAAAAGGATACACTTTACCGAAAGTATCATATAAACTGCGGAATGTATGTATGCATGATTTATTAACTTTTCTAGTAACTGTTCCAGCAAGTTGTACTTTTCCTTTTTTTTTGATTTTTGGTATTGTATATTTCAACTTTATTTTGCATTCTGTCTTTACTTGTATAGAATACCCTTCAAAGGGATTCATTTAAAAAGTGATAATGATTTAAGTATTAGATCTGCTATATCAAAATAATACTTTCGGACAGCCAATTGATGCTTTGAGCTTCACATTCCAATCAACAGTCCTAATAGTGTGTAACAATGCACTCAACAAACTCGCCACTCATAATCAGGTCTCACTGATTTGGGTACCAGGATATGAGGGAAACGAAGGATACGAGAAGGCAGACTTTAATGCCAAAAAAGGGCCAGAAGGGCTATTTATTGGACCAACCCCATTTTTCGGCTTCAGCAAAAATAATATAAAACAGGAAATCAAAAAATGGATCCAAACTAAAATCGGGGAACACTGTAGTGGCACAAGCGGCCTTAATCATACCAAAAAGTTTTTGAACTTCAATGCCAACAGAGAAAACTCTGCTCTAACCATAGAGAAAAAGAGCCTCATATTACTCTGTGGAACACTTACAGGTCACTTTGCCTGTAATAAACACTTTAAAACAATAGGATTATCTAGTACAAGATTAAGAAAGTTCTGAAATGATGAAGAGGAGTCTATGGGAAACTTAATCCCAAGCTGTGAGACCTTGGACCACAGGAGACACGGAATCCTGGGCTCGCACCTACCAGAGGAGGAAGACCTACAATTGCTCCCTCCTAAGGGGCTGGTTCAATTCCTCGGTATGTTAAATAATTATAATTAAGTAATTAGGAGCGCACAACAGATCAATCTGGTCGCAGTGCATAAAGGCCTTAGCCTAACCCGTACAAGCATTACAATTACCAAGTATTAGAGGTACATTTCCTATGAAATATCCTTCTAGTAAATAAATTTAACATTTTACAGATAGTTCTTTGATGAGCTGGATGGGTGTTTTCCTTAAAAAGTCCGCGATCAGTTTGGTGCGATTGAAGATAACCTTAGTATTTGCTGGTTAAATTTTTATTTTCTTTTTTATTAAATGAGTTCTTAAGTCCGATAAATTTGGGTAGTCACCATATACCACGGAGCAGGAGCCAAGGTGCGTAGAGTCTTGGACTGGCAACTTTGCAGAATTTCCAAGTTAATTTGTTGCTGTGCCCCACAGTTGGTTTCCATAAGTCCAGGCTGATTTTAGCACATACTTTCGTCTATTGAGAGGATAACAGTTTACAACTAAAACGTCCTTTTCTCTTAAAATATCCAAGGCAAAACAGATTTCAATTATTAATTGCCATTGAGAGCGGAAAATTTTCTAGCAATCGATTTTTTCATAGCAGAATTAAATTTTTGTTAAAACTAGTTTTTTTTTCACTACTGTGAAGAAAAGTTTGACACAAAATCAGTGGAAAATAATTGACTTTAAGCAAGTGAAAGGGTGTCTATTTAAGCAATACGTTGTCACAAAGCCAGTTGATTGGGACAGCACCTCTTTCTACCTACAGAGACAGAGATTAAAATTTCCACGGTGGAAAAATTTTAGAAAAATTTGCTGAAAACAAGCGACGAGGCGAAAGAAAATTTTTCATAATAATTTGTGCGAATAAATATTTTTCTTTTTTTGCCCCACTGTGATATGAATTTGCCAGTTTTCATTAAACAAATTTTGTTTATCTTATTCTAAATTTCTCTTCAGAACATTGACAGAATTATATGTAAATACGCTCGCCCCTGGAAAGAAATCCTACTTGCGCTTTTGTCTGTGTTGTTGATTATTTTCATAAATGAATAATATTTGAATAATTCAAATTATATGCTAATTTCGAGCTAAAGTGTTCGCCTACTTGGATTGGCTTAACTTTATTTGTTCTTTGGCTCATGTGATCGCAGATTGAATCAAATAATTTTTCTAACTTAAAAAAGAAAACTACTTAGGGGTATCCCTCATAGCACTGTGCAAGTTCAGAATGTGGGCAAAGGTTTTTATAGCGGATCTAACTTAATTGGAAGTTTCTAAACTCAATCGCGTTCCATATTACTCCAGATTGACTTCAGGTTTTGAGATAAAGGTACATAAAAATGTGCTTAGTTGCATAGCATTTAATAGCGTAAAACACTACTATCAATATGTAGATTATAGCTCATTAAATTGTAGTATTATAAAGTGCCAGTTTGAAGTTGCAAAAAAATTCCGTAGATTTTTCACAATTTTTTCCTTGACGGTGTTGCGCGTTTTCTCCGTACAAAAATGTCACTACCAACACTAGTCCACACTGGTCCAATTTTGAGTTGATATAGTTTTATTGCAGGTTGCGTATTTCAGTTTTTCATTAAATTTAACTCCACTTAAGTATGAGCGCTTGATAAGTTATATAAACACGTTAATAAATATTAATACTTAAAGCCCCCAAAATGACTATTGACTCTACTTGACGTTGTCGACGAGTGAAGAAATTAATGAAGTTTGTGTTTATTTTGCAGTTTGCAGTACAGAAGTAAATCAACAAAATCGCAATGAAGGAAAAACGGCTTTTGCGTGGAAAGACAAAACTGCAGCAAAGAGACAGCAACCAATACAACGAAAGAGCCCACACTGAGTTCAAAGTACTTGAGAGAAAATTGTTTCACCAATTAAGCACCCAAAAGTATGCTTCACAATTTCACTTTAAAGAGCATCTGAAATTGCTCGGACAAATAAACAGATAACAGAAATATTAAACAAGCAAAAAAGCACTGAACTGAAAGTAAAATGCAAAAACAACAAAAAAGAAACATCGAACGAAAACCCACCAACGCTTAAAACTTTCCCACTTTCCCGCTCCAATTTAACTCAACTTCCTACTCTGCACGCAGAGTAGTGTGAAAATTGCAATGAAGACTGTTTAAAACCGTACCTTTGCCAGCAAGCGGGAACTTTAATGCCAGTCTGACAAATAAACAAACAACTGCAAGCTGAGATACGCATACATACACACGCACACACATACATATGTATAGGCGAAAAACAGCGTACGGCGCAGAAGTTGAGAAAACAGAGTTGCAAAAATCAGTGCAGCATAAATTAGGAAGCTGTAAGTAGTTTCACCTTTAGATGCTCTACGCGCCCATTCACACCAATACATGGAAAGCTCGTTGGTAGCGTGGAACAGCTGCTTTCTCAACACTTTCTTGTAGTAGTTGATACTTTAGCGATTTAAATTCTAACTTGTTTAAATTGTGTTCTTGTTTGTTGGCAAGTAGTATTATTTTTGTTGCAAATTTAGATAAGTTTCATGCTGCAATAAAGCGCTATTTGTAACACAGCAAAACTAGTTGATGAATTAAATTCAGCCTCAACTGCACTTCACTCTACTCTAATTCACTTTAATTCTGTGCTCTACTACTTTACTCCACTCCACCACACCTCCTTGCCAGCATCATTATCTCATTTGTGCAGTTGAAGTGGTGATGCTTGCGAAAATTTGATACTTGTCTGGTTCGGTGCTTCAATAGCCAAAACAACACTCAGCACCAAACGGAGACGCTTGCAAACTGGGTTGAGTACAAATCATTGAAAGTTAATTATTAAAGTGCGACCTAAAGTTGATGTGCAACCACGTGAAAAGCGTTGTTGCATTTCTACTTGTATATGTAAAGTTTTCTCAATAATTTTGTAATAGTTTCACAGAAATGCTTAGTTTTTATACTTTACTCAAATTGTGTTATGAGTGCTTTCGTGGGTTGCGAGAGTATATAAGAAATTTTTTTTTCAGTGCACTCTCATAAATTTGTACTATAAATAAAATAGAAACAGGGTTCCTATTCCAAATTTTTAAAATTTTTTTTGTTTGTTGCTGTTGTTAAGTTTTATGGATAACAAAATGAATAACGTTTTTTTTTAGTTGAGTGTTTTTTCATGCTGCTATACCACAAAGTGTTTCTATAGTCAAACAAATGTGAGAGCTAATTTTACATTTTCCCAGTTTATTTAACAATTTACTTCCTTGCAGATACTGAAAAACAAATGAATGCTCTGAGCAATGAATGAAAAATAAATTAAACTTTTAATTTACTTATTTCATTTTAATTATGAAAATATAATAGAAAAATCATAGACTTAAGAGAAAAAATTTTACGGCGTTATGGGTACTCAATAATTTTTTTTTTGCCAGTTAATTGCTTTATTTTATAAAACTTAAAACATAGCATTAATGCATCATGTTTCGACTTGACTTTAGCAAAATTTCAAAAAAAAAATGAATAATTGTAAAATTTATCGCTGTTTGTGTGGATCCCGTATCTCCAGAGGTCCCTTGCAGTGATCATCCCAAGTCCTTAGAGATTCATATAAAATCAATCAGACAAGAGAAATTTGATTTATCTATATATATAAAAATTAAGCCGAAAAAAAGTGTGCATTTGTCCGGGGTAATCTCAGCAACGCGTGTAAGGAAAACAATGAAAGTTTCACACATTGTTGGTGTTGCTTTGGCAAAGGTTTCTGTGAAGTTTGGTTGAAATAACGATAACGTGTGTGTGTGCGGTGCGTCGGTTAAGGGAGTGTGTTTTTGCTATTTGCCGCACGTATTTTTGTACCGCACATAGCATTCATTAGAAGTGAATACATTTTGGCCGTGTGTGTCTGGGTCGATTATTATGAAATTTGGTATATATACAATATAATATATATTTTTTCACGGAGAAGGTTAGTATAATATGCTTATTGATTCCACTCGCCACCCGGGTAACCGTACGATGTGTTTTTACAATATGGGTATCAGATGGAAGCTTTTAAGAGAAGTAATTTTTATTGCCCGTTTCCGGGATAAAGAAAGGAGATGGAGCTGGAGATGGAAGAGGAAAAGGAATAGCTACAGGAAGAGGAAGAGGAAGAGGAAGACCACTTACTATTAAAAATTTAAAAAAATTCTAAAAAGATTTTAAAGTGTTACATATACGCATATTATATAAACGTTAATCTGAAGTCAGTTATAGTGAAAAATTCATTGTATCATTGCCGGCGTCATTGGTGATCGTTTCCTTAATTTTTTGCAGAAAGGTTATGCTAATATGATATATTACCTATATTATTCATATATTTACGTATTACCTGTGTACTCACAAATATACGGTTGGAGCAAATATATGTCAGTTTTTTTACTTCGCCTGAAAAAGTTTATATAAATTTAAGAAGAGTAAATAGAACTTATTTTATATCAGACTTCACGCAAAAAACTCATTTGCACCTGAACACATAGCTGGGTTAAAGCGGAGGGGAATAGAACAGTTCTCTTCTCCTGCTCCGCTTTTTCGTACACGACGAAGTGTATGTATTATACGATTGATGTTGTTGTTTATGTGTAAAGGAGAGCGCATCTATGCAAATGCAGAACGGAACAACGACGCGCTCAAAGTTTCTTTCTGATCTGATTTTCAAGCAAACAACAAGTGAGTATTTTTTCTCCAGAGAAAACCACGTTTAATTAATTAATCTAGTTTTTTTTAAAGACGACCAGCGGAACGGGCGGGTTTTCGCTAGTTAATAAATAATTTTGGGTAGTCTCAGGAAATATTTTTCAGATTTTCGAGAAAACAAGAAAAAAAAAAAAGAAGATCGAAATTGTGAAAAACCCCTCGATCAGACACGAATTGTTTATGTTTTTCAAAAGCAGTATACATTTTATGGAAATCTACCAAGCGGTTTTTAAGTTACAGTGATCACAAGTTTAAAAAACACACTTTTGAGAAAAACGCATTTAAAGTCTTGCGAACGCTCCGTACAGCCTGAGCGCCCATTGTTAATTATTGAATAACTCGAAAATTATTCGTCGGATTCACTTCAAATTTTCACACAATATTTTCAAGATATTATACTTTAAGAAAATGTAAAAAATTCTGACTACCTTTAACCCCTTAAAGAATATTTAAAATCTAGTAAAAAAAATCGTTAAGTATTGTAACATTTTGAAGTGGTTTCAAGCGAAAGAACACTTAAAATTGAGTTATATAATTCATTGAATAGCATTTCGAGATAGAACTTAATTATTTACTTGCCTACTTCACTTCTTTATTTAATACAATATTTACACGCATCGCCAACGCTTTGAAATTAGCATTGAATTTGCATGCGTGAAATGCACTTTTAGTAAATTTGTTATACAATTTTTGAATATCAATATTAGTTAATCTCCTATTCTAGCTTTCCTTCAGAAATGCCCCAACAAATGATAAAATTTGATTAATTAAAAAAAAAACTATAAAACTCTTAAAACTTTTTATAGGCACCCCGAAAAATCTTAAAATTAAAAAAAAAATACCAGTCTAACGGTTAGACGCGTAGAAGTGAAACCTTGAGCATAAACACAAACATTTGTTGATTAGAAAATATTAAAGTACTTACGATGATCGTTTTCACTATTTTGCACAGTGGATGCATTGTTTAGTAATGTTTTTCGGCGTGCACGAAATTCACGTACACGTTCTGTTGAAGCCTTTGCGGCTTTTTTAGTTTTATTTTCTTTTTGTTTTTTTTTCTGTCGATCTCCACGACACTTTTCTGCATTATTTTTCGGCATAATTGCGGTAAATATTTAAAAATGAAAATATTTACGAATATAAAAATACGGACGCAATACAGCACACGCGGTTGCTATTATGAGCGCAGTAACGCGTATATTATACAGACGTACTAACATACACACAAACAGTCGTAGGACGCTTGGTCTAAGCAAGTATTAGGTAGTGTAGTATAGGTATACATAATGCCTTCTCGCTCACAGTGGCTCTGTAACACGCAGGCGCGCACACATATGTACTAGCATACATACAAACATACATACGTATGACGCTTGAACTAAACACCGAAGCAAGTAATAGGCAGTGTAGTATACATACTACAATACTCACTATACCAGCGTGGCTCAGCAGTACGCACACACACACATATACGTATATCAACAAATAACGCTTCGTAGCCAAGAGTGGGGAGACTACGGAGGACCGCACAAAGAGGAGACGGAGAATAGGGAACGTTGTATAACTGTGTTCTATCTCATTCTCTCGCAGGCTATATACTATAAGATCTATATGTATGTCTCTTTTTAGTGTCGCTTTTTCGTTTCATCGAGTCTCAAATCACTCCCAACGATTCTAAAGAAGTTTTCACTTCAAAAATTAAAAAAATTAAAAAAAAAACAAAATCCAGTAAAATCAACCTTATCACTTCAACGCACCGAAACTTCGCTTATGACTCAGGAAAAACCAGTTCAGCCACTCAGAGTTACTGCATAGTCTTCATTTCTAAACAAAAGTGCAGCCAAAGAACATCAGGTGACAACCTTTGCGCCACTTTTTAGCTGAGAGTGATTAAGAAATAAATGTTCCGCTTGTAGTAAAAAAAAGGTATTTTTTTAGTAAACTAAAGACTCAGCGAAGTTTGAGATAGCGTTAACCGTGCAATGTCAAAACCCTCCTCCCTTCCATCACACAGTTTTCACTGTTTATAGATCTTGATTTTAAATTTTGTGTTTTGAGTGCATTTCACAGCCATATTTGAGGGCTTAGGTTTTCATTACTGATCTCCCGGCCTACTCAAACTCACACCAAGCACAAAGAAGTAGGTGAAAATTTTGAGTTTCAGCAGAGAGCCTCCGACGCAAAGCCTGCCTTTGATTACCAGTTTATATAATAATAACCAGCAAATACCCGGCATGAGCAGCTCTGGTTTTAAGGCAAAGCATACGAGCAGTCTGATGCAAGTTTGTGAAAGCAAGGCTTAATCTTTTAACTATTTTAAATTTTACTTTATTTATTTTTTTCAATTGATTTTTTTTATTTTTTCTTTAATAGAGTTAATTCTATAACAAAGGCGAAACTTTGTACAAGATTTATAAATACTATATTAGAAAATTTCAAAAATATCAAATTTCTACAAAAAAAAAAAAAAAATCTGGTGAAAGCTGTTTCATAGACCATTAAATTTTAGTATAATAAAGAGCAACTTTGAGGTGGCTTAAAATTCTGTTTGATTTTTGGTGATTCTTTCCGCATTTTCTTCATATATATTACAAAAAACAAAAAACGAAATTGTGCATTTGTTACATACATATGTATGTGTATGAGATTTTTTTAGTGCAAGGGAATTAAATCGGCTTTAAAACTGCATACCCAAAAATATTATAAAATTTTTGAATAAAAGGTGTGCGGTTTTGTTGAAAATTAAATGAATGTGCACAAAGGTATTAAGAGGTTTTATTATAGAATCAAATATATTTTTATAAAAAATGTCAATAAAATTTCCTTTACGTGTGTTTTGCATTTTTGTTGTAATTGATTGACGCCGCAGCGTAAAAGATTCTTGAATTTCTGCGGATGTATTTTGAATTTCAGTGGACTCCAAGAAGTAGGCTTATTGACTGCGGTAAATTTTGGAAAATACTCAAGCGCTATTTGGTAAATTATTTGAAATAAGATTCTGTCAGAACTTAACAATATGTTGGGACCTTATTATTGTGCAATTATACAATAACAAATTAACAGATATAAAAATCAAAGATCTTACATTTTTCAGCTTTGACTGTCTGTTTACTCCAGTGTGTCACTTGATTGAGTTTGGCGTGCAGCAAATATGCACATAACCAAGAATTTAAAAAAAAAAATGTGTCTATTGTTTTCAAATTTTTAATGGTAAAAGGCAGGTAGGTAAACCGATTGAAGTACCACTCTGGCACTCTCCCAGTATAACTAAAGCACCGTTTTGATGCCACTATGAGACCTCTAATAGACAGATATCTACAGCCAGCCAGAGCTGTTGATGTAATGGAGAAGATTGGTGAGATTTAGGTTGGCGCACTGCTCCAAGCTGTCAAAGACAGGAACACCCATTGGCCTTAATAGTTTAACTGCCAAACCTGGAGATTAACAGAGAAAGTCTGCTTTTCTAAAAGGTCCCCACAGCTTCTATAATGGGGGTTAAATAGTAAACCGCGTGTGTATCGATAGTCCGTTGACTTGCAAACACAGCTACGAGTTTGGAAATTGAATGACGTCGAGTCCCCAGGGCTTTCTGAGCCATCCGCTATTTTACTGGGGCTAAAGCGGTTTCGAAATAGCACTTGAAGAAATGGAGCTCCATCTTTTCTGCGCTTTCTTCAGAAATAAGTTGTGCAATTCCCCTTCAAGGGGGGAGCCTGGTTTATGAGGTCAAAAAAATCAATTATTTTTTTCGTTTTAAGCGATTCCTAATATATTTCAGAATATTCACCCAAAGTTACAGAGCCTAATTCTCAATATTTCCGTATATACAAAGCCAAAGGTAGGCGAGCGTTAGGTAGTTACGGTGGGACCGGACAGCTATAGTACAAACTTTATCTTCTTTTCTCGACTTTTCATTTTTATGATTTCTTTGAATTGGCGTACACGAATGAAAAAAAAAAACGAATGAACCTTTTGAAATGAATCATAGCTTGTTCCCTTCAGTATTAAATTCTCTTCTATTTGAACTAACAAAATAGATAAAAAAAATTTTTCAAGATTTTTATACCAAGTTGAAGTAAATTTTGTTTTTATAGAAAGGCATTTTTTTCTTTAAAACCTCCAAAAAGTTGAAATTTTGGAATTTCTCTCAGTTTTCTTAGTTCATCTAGAATAAAAAATCATGATAATTAGAAATCTATTTGAATTTTTTGCTTTAGATAATAATTACGAGCTGTATCTTGTACGCCAGTTGGAAACTGCAGCGTTGCAGCGCTCTACTAATTTCTATGTTACACATTTTTTTCAACTTATTTTAACCAGTACACAAATTTTTTATACTTTTTAAATGTTCATTAAAAGATAGAAAAAACTTTGCAGTGCTAAATTAATTTTTTCCTTAAAAAAAAAAATTGCAAAGAGATGCAATTTTTAGACCTCATAAGCCAGGGTCCCCCCTTAACAACTGTCAGGGGGATACCGATGACTAGGTGGGAGGTATGAGAGATCAATTCAGTACACCCCTTTCTTGCAAGCTCATCAGCAATTTTAATTCCTCTTACGTTCCTATGTCTCGGGACCCAGATCAGAGTAATGCTACCTGCACACCTAAGATATTTGATCTCAGCCTGATAGGTGTTGATTAGTTTGAATCTGCACCATGGCGTTGTCAGAGCCCTGATAGCAGGTTAAATATCGGAAAAAATGTTAATACTTCCCCCGCTCTCACGCTCCCTAAACATTTTGCATGCCTGCAGGTTCACAAAGATATTTGCCTGAAATACACTAGCAGTATTCGACAATTTTAAAGAAATAGATAATCTAGCTGATTTAGAGAAACCCCCTTCGGTTTTTGTTTTTTTGTTTGCCCTTGTTCACTCCTCTTGGGAGCATAGGGCCTCGACAAGATTTTTCTTGCATTGGTTTCGTCAATCTATTTGATTTGTGACAGGGTAGGTGATTAGCCTGCCGCTATCAGTCCTAAGTAGTGGGAATGCCCACCTGTCGTAGCCTAGGAACAACACCTTCTTGCTACTTGGAGCGCCATCTGTGTGTCACATTTTTCTAGCAGAAGGATTTCGCCGATGGTTGAGGACTTCGCCTCTTGCTGGCGCCACTGACGCAATGTGTCCTATGCATTGTTTCCTTGATTTTGCTTTTTTTCGCAGCCACAATGCAAATAATGCGCTAAATATTGTGCGGGAGTAAGGATGGAAAGAATACGTTTTTGGGTTTGAAGAATGAGTTCTAAGACTAAAACTCCCGATTCCGTTTCGGAGCTGTCAGTGAAGACAGGAGTACCAACATCGGTGCAAATTTTCCCTTCTTTCCAATCCTGCCTACTTGGAAAGATTGCACTGACACGATCCTCAAAATCCAGTGGTAAAAAATAATAACGGGCAAACTTGGATAAGTCAGAATTCTAATAAATCTTTCAATCTTTCATAACAAAAAAACAATACTCCAATTGGTTGTGCAATTTTTCATGTGCTTCAGTTTCAAAATTAGTTTTATGATTTTTAAAGAAATTTCGGCATATTTGGAATACCTCTTCTGTGCGTTTCTGCAATGTATGCCAAAAAAATCTAGCAGGAGAGATTCATTTCAAAATATAAAAAACACGGTGTAAATCGAGTCATTCTGTGTTTAGTTATTAGCACACAAAAATATTTTTCGACTTTAGTTTACAAGTTTTGGAGGTTAAATAGTTATATAAATCTATGTAAAAGAACAACATAAAAAAGGGCGTGTAGCGTAGTACACATAACAGAAGTGAAACGTTCAAGGCGGACAAAGAAAGAGGGAGAGACCTGAGAGAGAATGAGAGAGAGAGAGAGAGAGAGAGAGAAAGAATATATATCTAAATAAATTCACAACATTTGCAGAGAATACAAATAGACAAAATTTACAAAAAACGGAGAAGGGTCGACCGGTGTAGGTAAACGCCGGACACAAACCATGGCAACAACGCGCACTACTCCGAGCGTTTATCACACGCACAAACGCAGCGATTCCAAGACCGCAGCAACGGCACAAATTACCGCAAGGCAATAGCAACAAATCCGACGCCGGAACGGATAGCACTTTGTAGTACGCACAAGCACTCGCCAGGAAACGGAAAGAAGCACCAAAAAGTAGGCACCAAAGAAACGCCAAAAAATTGGGATCAAAAACGCCCCAAACAGTAGGCAGCAAGGAAATATAATGCCAAAAACTGGGCACCCAAAAATATATTTCCTACAAGTTTGCACCAACAAACAAGCGCCAAAAAGGAGGCAGTGTTATTTCTTACTAGAAATTAGCAACCACAAGGAAAAACTCAGTAAAAATAGCCTAAAATGAATCTAAGACATATATAAGGTATAGCTCCCTCTCACCTTTTTCTCTACGTTACATCTTTTTTCTCTTTCGCGGAACGAAAATGCACAAAACGTTGCATGGCCTTGAAATTTTACTCTCCATTCTCGCTCGTCCATTGACGCCTAAGAAGTTTCACTTCAAAACAGTACTCGGAACTTTCCGTCTTTTAAAATTTAGTTAGAGTATTTGTTTGTATTTAGCAGCAATAAAAGTAATAATAATCCGAGAGGAGGATGAGAAGGTTTTTTAGGTGCAGCTCAAGAAATTTATGCTATTTACCAATGATGTTTTATGTTTTGATACGTTGTTGAAAGTTCATAATGGACTACCAAAATATTCCATTGGAATAATGCTCAAAGTTTTGCCGACCCTGAAAATCTGACACCGTATGATAAATTGTTGCCTATAATGAATCTGAATTATATAGCTGAACGTAATTATATAGCTGAATGGACATTAACGGGGCTCGATGGTACTTTACTTTTAATTATGTTCAACTCTATTGAATTTGTAATTATATAATAAGCAATATATTTATAATATCATATAATAAAAGTATATATAACTATCCAAAAATCGGTACATAAAACATTTCTTAAAATCTGTCTTCTATCTAAAAAAAAATATTCAAAATCACTCACCAATTAATAGAAGTTTCCAAATATGCATTTGAACTTGCAAAGCGCTCAAGTCCATTCAACTTGAAAGTATACGTCGCCCGTGAGATCGAGTGGGCGGGTCGGTTCAGCCACCTGCTTCCTGCTGCCAATTCGGCTTCTTTGCACTACCCACAGAACTACACAAACAAACGCACACAAACTTTCAGCGTTCCTCGCAGTTCCACTCAGAACGATGTAATGAGCTTAACATCAGCTTCAGTAGCATTGCAGCTTTCGTTTTGCCTAGCGGACTTGCAAATGGAATTGCACTACCGTTCTGTAGGATGTACGGATTTTGTAGTTGTAGTTGTACTTGTCGAACTATTCAGATTTAAATGACTGTGTAATGCAGCGAATGATGTACGGCGCGTAATGAGCGTGGGTGTGGGCCTGGGTGTGGTTGTTGTTGTTGTGCGGCAATCGAAACTGCTGATGCACATTTACTCAAACGTGAAGTGGTTGAGATTTGACGTCTTTGCCGGATGTTCATTCAATCACTTCAATTAGTAATAGTTGTTGTAGCAGTTTTTTGGTACTTTTCGATCTTTACACTTGATCTATGATGGGCTTTCCGTTTTTGCTGCATGCATTTCTTTCGAAGTGAAAATCTGCTTGCTGATGCATATTTGCGAAGGGAAGCGTATAAGTTCTGGAAAAAAGTAGAGAAAATCGAGTAATGAAATAACCGGTTGAGTATCTTGTACAAGAAATTAATGAAGTTTAATTTTTATAGCATTTTTTTTTACACCCACATTTTTGTGCACATAGGTTTCCAAATTAGTATTTTATATTTATAGTTAATATATTGGCTTGAGAGCAGTAAATTTTTTTATGATAAGTCATTGCGTATTGCAATTATTTCACACTATTATACTCGCTCAGTATTGGTGTCTCTTGAAAAAAATATCATTAATTTATTTGACTAAAAATCAGTCAGTCATCCAGCCAATGATCCACTGGTATGTTTTAAAAATCATTTATTCGTAAAATCATTTATGAATGTATAACTCCTATTGAATAAGAAATTAAAAAAATTTAAAAAGAGTAATTTTTAAAATTGTTGACCTAATGAATAATTTGTTTTTGCTTTTTTTCACTCCAGGGTGGTTTTTTAAGAGCTATAGGAAAGTTGTTCAAAAAAACACCCGTAAAATTCAAAAAAGTGTATAAAAGTTTTATTTAAATCGATAGTACAGTCCATATAATTTAATGTATGAAGATTATTTCATGCAAATGTTAACCGCGACTGCGCTTCAAATGTCCATCCGCTTAGTGCAATCTTGGCATACTCTTTCCAATGTTTCGGCCGGTATCTCACATATAAATGCTTTAATGTTGTCTTCCAATGCGTTAATTGAAGCAGGCTTGTCTGAGTAGACACGAGTTTTAACATAGCCCCACAAAAAATAATCTTAAGGCGTTATATCGCACGCTCTGGGTGGCCAATTGAATGGTCCCGAACGTGTAATAAAATGTTCACCGAACTCGCCTCTCAACAAGTTCATTGTTATGTGTGCTGTGTGGCATGTGGCATCGTCTTGCTGAAACCACATGTCATGCAAGTCAAGCTCTTGCATTTTGGGCAAAAAAAAGTTGTATATCATTTCACGGTAGCGCTCACCATTCACAGTTACGTTACGATTCGCAGCATCTTTGAAGAAGTACGGTCCAATGATACCTCCAGCCCATAAACCGCACCAAACTGTGAACTTTTCTGGATACATTGGTAGCTCTTGCAATTCTTCTGGCTGATCTTCACTCCAAAATCGACAATTCTGCTTATTTACGTACCCATTGATTCAAAAAATTAACACAATTGTTCGATAAAAAAAAGTGGATCTTCGGCCCATTCCCCAAAAATTCTGCGTTGTGGTAAGACGTTCGGCTTCAATTCTTGCACCAGCTGTATTTTGAAAGGCCTCACACCTAAATCCTTTCGCAAAATGTTCCACATTGTTGAGTAACAGAGCCCCAATTGCTGCGAACGGCGACGAAACGATAATTGATGGTCATCATTAACGATGGCCGATACAGCTGCCATATTTTCTTCAGTTCGTACTCTATGTAAGCGTGTTGGTGGTTTGACGTCCAATAATGTAAATTTGGTTCTAAATTTAGTCACAATAGCTCGAATAGCCGCTTCAGTGGGTCGATTAAACTGACCATAAAATTGAAGAAGCGCGCGATAAACTTTCTTAACAGAACACGCATTTTTATAATAAAATTCAATGATTTGCAAGCGTTGTTCGTTTGTAAGACGATTCATGGTTAAATTCTAGACCAAACTGAAGATGTTTGACAGTGAAACAAAACACGAAACGTGCGTCAGCTGTTTAAACCAACTGTTTAAAAAGCAATAGTGAAAAAATCACCCTTCAATAGTAATTATCATTTTTCGGCCTTCAAAACTTACGTTCTTCTAAAAGTAATTTCTGCTCTATTGCAACTGGCCTAAATTTTGTCTGTAGGTCTGCTGAATGAATCGTAAATTCTATGCTTAATATAAAATTCCCACCCGAGCGCCTTCTAGCAGTTTCATTTTTAGCAAACTATGTTTTCCATGCAGGTAATACTTGGTGGCGTAAAATTAGTCATCCAATTTAGTTTTTGAAACAATTTTTTTACTAAATAAATCTACTAAGTAAATGATTTCAAATAAATAATTTACCAATAAATTTTTGTTTTGACTTTTACGCGCTCCACTGCTTGTCTGTTTGTAAACTGCAGCTGTCTAATTCACGTTTGTCCAAAATAACTGCCGTACGACGCCATTTGCACAAATTATAAAGCTTCCAATAGGGTAATTAATTACACATTTTACACTCGTATTATAGTTTATTTTTATGTATTTTTAGCTGGAACTTAAATGGACTTCGAAATTCTACAATTCGGAATCCACCTCTCGAAAAAGTATTTGTTAATTTTATTTGAAAAGTATTTGGTTTCTCCTATGAAGTTTAGCAGATGGATAGCAAAGTATATGGTAGGTTTTTACACCTGCTCCATTATAAATATGAATGTATCATTAACAGTAAAATCTTCATATGAGTACATCATATTCTATTAATTTCAAAGTATTGGGATCAGTAAAATTTGAGCTTAAACCGCGAATGGAAGCAATCACAGAACGAGATTTTTCGATAGCGTAATAAGTGCGTAATAAGTGTGGCTTTAAACCAATAATTTTGTATTAAAGACCGCTCCCAGTCAAAGATTTCCCCGTGGGTCTTAAGCGAGAATCAGCAATATAAAGATAAAACCAAATTATAAGCCCGCCACATATTGAAAAGTGTTTAATATTCATGTACTTGGTTTTTAATTTCAAATATTTTTTATATAAAAATTTAGTACATAGAGTGACTTTTTTTGTGTTTCTCCTTGTTCACTCCTATCGGGAGCATAGGGCCTCGACAAGACTCTGCCATCGTACACGGTTCTGTACTGTTGTTTTTGCACCGTCCCATGAGATGTCGGCAGCTGCTAGTTCGCCCAGCATCGACCTTCTCCAATTGTTTTTTAGTCGACCGCGACCTCTGCTCTCTTGCAGGTTCCAATCAAGTACTATCCTCGTGATGCTATCTGGTGATTTTCTCAGTGTGTGACCTAGCCATCGCCACTTTCTGCGTTTGATTTGCCTAAGAATGGGTTCCTCGTTCGCAGAGTGACTATGGACTATACAATTCCAAGTTTCCAACTTTGTGAAACATTAAAAAAAAATCGAAAATTTGCGCCACAAATTCAAGCCCTTTTATCACAGTTAAAAAGGAAAGGGTTACCCAGTTGTATAGCCCATAGAATGTTAGCCCATTAAATATAGCCCAAGAATAAATGTTGAAGTGGCTAAAATTTTTAGTTGATTTTGATATTCCTTTCTCTGGCGGTGTTGCACTTTTTTCACATAAAAACAAAGTCGTACATACGTTTTGCAATAAGCAAAAAAAAAAACAAAACATTAGAGAGACAAAGTTGTACTTTAACATAAGAAAGGCCTAAATATAGGTAGTCCTAGAACCATATAAACATAAGGATTTCAAATCATTGTCGGGTATGCCACGCGAAGGTAACTATAAATATATGATATAATTGGCGCGTACACCCTTTTTGCGTGTTTGGCCGAGCTCCTCTTACTATTTGTGCTACGCGTCTTGATATTGTTCAACAAATGGAGGGACCAACAGTTTTAAGCCGACTTTTTTTATTTTTATGAGGAGCTTTTTCATGGCAGAAATACACTCGGAGGTTCGCCATTGCCTGCCGAGGGGCGATCGCTATTACAAAAATGTCTTTTTTTTCATTTTAGTGTTTAACCGCTATTCGAACCCACGTGTTTTTTGTGAACTCCGAATGGTAGTCACGCACCAACCAATTCGGTTCCGGTGGTAACTTCTTTCAAATAATTTGACGATTGTCTGCTCACTACTGTAACAACATCAAGAAAGAAATTCATTTATTCCGAAAGTCAAGCGGCAGTAGTACTCAACTTGCGATCACATTAGAATACTTCAAAAGCAGCTCATACTGGTACCAGATCCGAAGGAGCGGTATTAGCTGAGTTCCTATTCTTTAATTTCCCAACCTTTTCTGGATATGAGTTACCTGTAAAATTGTATCATCAACACGCTTCTTTCTATCATGTTACGTCCCATCTTTTCAGTGAAGCGGTGTACTTTCAGTACTAACCACAATTGACGAATTAGTTTTCTCTTCCAACTTAGCTCTTGCCGTGGAATTACTTTCGAATTGTATTATTAAAGAAAGCTATAGTAAGTGCACCTGGCTATATAAATGCGCTTTGTAAAGTGCCACAGGCATAGAAAAAGGGACCGCCCGCCGCTCAGATAGATCGACAATGTAGATGAAGACGCAGTTTTCTTGAAGTTTCGGGCATGGAGGACGCGGGCTTGAAGCCCAGATAAATGGAAGCATATGATGCAGCAGGCGAAGACCCAACCAAGGATCCAACCAAGGTTGTCCAACCAATAATGATGATGATTGTAAGCAACAGTATCAATACTAAGATTATTGCTTGTAATAATTAAGAAAAGGAAAGTACCCCACTACTTTATTGTCGTGCTAGGAGCTGGTATTAGTCGTAAACCTGGTTGCAGTAATTTAACTTTTATGACTTTTACTGATATTTATGAAATATTATTTGGTTTCTGATAGAAATAATGCATCATTTTATGATTGGTGGCCTTAATGCTTCAATGCTATCATATACAAGTTGGCGCAAAGTTAATGATCCAATTTTGATTTTGAATAACTTTTTTAAAGGAAATCATTATTTTGACCTTTACACACTTTGTTTCCAATTTTATGTGTAGTGCAGCTGCCTAGTTCACAATTGTGAAATATGGTAGATGTACTATTTGTAAAAATGAAAAATCTTCCGATAGAGTGACTAATTTTGTGCCACCTTGAATATATGTCTTGCACGCCTGAAAGCAGCATACAGTCAATAGATTTTTATTTATGCGACAATGCCTCTTGATGGAAAAGATGCCCGTTTTTCTACTATTATTACATTTACATCACGTTAAATAACGTTAAGGGGGGAAGCTGGTCTAGAGCGCAAAAAATGGGCATATTTTATGAATTTATTTCGACTCAACAAAGGAATCAATCGAAAATCTGTGAAATAGGTTTATTAATATAGCTTTCATGGTACAAATACAAAATTTTTCGTCTGAATTAATTTCAAAATGGCCGCTGTTCAGCAGTTCTCCTAAGGCGCCTTTTTTTCTAGTGGGTCCATTGCCGAAGACGTAAACTCCTTAATTTTTGTCCTGGATCAAAAAATAAAATTTTTTTAGTTTCTATATAATTAACAACAGAAAGAGACGTACGTAGGATTTTTTCGATATTTTGTTTTTTCGCGAAATGGTGCACGTTTGAACAAAAAGTTACAATTTTCACTATAAAGAACGACATAAAATTGTTGATTAAAAAAAAAACTATGTAATATAAATAAAAAATCCTACGTACGTCTCCGGAGAAAGGTATTTCGAATGTATTGTCAAAATTTCGTAAGAATCGGTAAAGATTTGTTCGAGTTATGTCTTCGGCCAGTTTAAAAAAAGTGATTTCGAGAAAAACGCGTTTAAAGTTGTAAGTAGCGTTCGGGGCATACCTGCGAAGCACTGCCGTCGAATGAAAAATTTGGGCATTTAGACATTTTTGCTGGCATCCCTCATTTGGTATATTATTTCTAAGACCCTAAAGCACCTTTTAAGACAAAAAAAAATGTTTCGATTTTTTCAAAATTCTAGACCAGCTTCCCCCCTTAAATAGCTATGGCAGATGGACTTATTGACAAGTTTTGACAATTTATTTCTTCACTATTTAATTTTAATAAATTAGTTAAAAAAATATATTTAATAAGCCCACATAATACAAAGTGGGCTCAGTTTTTGCAAATTAAAAAAAACAAATTCTGAAAATTTTCAAAAAATTTGCAAGCTTCGTAAACAGAGTTTTTGGGTATGCAGCTATAAAGCATTTAAATAAAGAAAAGTGCAAATCTGAAGTGCCACAAAGATCGCGTTGGTATTTGAATTTATTTTTCTTGCTGTAAGTTTTCTCAACAAGACGATTACTGGAGATTTTTTTCTGATTGATTCGAAATTTCTACTATGAATATACAGTAGTGACCCCCAGTGATAAACTAAATACCACAAATCTATTAATTAATTAGTTTTACATGATATAGCACACAAATATTTCGTATTGATATGCATATGTGTTAAGTTTTTCATTTTACCTCTTTCAATTGGCATGCCAACTATTTCAAAAGGTCTACGCATTTCGAATTTCACACAAGATTTTGCAGACACATTCTTATTACTCATACGCACTGTCAAACCGAATAGGCATGTGGTCTATGTACAATACGCATGTAAGAGTATGCCGCTCTACACAAAACCCATGAGCCGGTTTAGCTATGCGAGTATTTTCCACTGTCTGCAAATGACAATACAGCCAAAGTAGCGAGCATAATGAATGAAAGATTCCGTTCGCCTTCCGGCCACACGTTTGCTGTCACCCCAATGGTGGCGTGCACTGTCACTAGATGTACGCCGCTGTTGCACATCACCATTTAATTCGTTTAGTAGAGCACGAAAATGTGCGCATTGTTTGCCAAAGCGCTGAAAACAAAACACTCAATGGTTAAAAACAAGAATGAAAAACGAAAAAAAAGGAAAAATTCGCAGTGAACAAAAATGAATAAGGCTGGCAAAGAGGAAGCATAGAATAGTGGAGAATAATTAAATGGAAAACGGAAGTATACATATGTACATACATATACAAAAGCACTGCCAAGGAAGCTTTTACTCGCACATACATTCCAAAACAAAGCTGCATTCAGGAGTGGAGCAAACAATTGGTTGAGCAGCAGAACAGACAAACGGCAACGAAAAATATGAACGACATGGGCAATAAGTGAGGCAAGGGGCCAAAATGTGTCTAAATGGTTGCGTACAAATGGAACATAAAAATAAAAAAAATATGGCATAGAAGAAAGCACAAAATGTCATTTTCAGACCACTACAAAAAACCAGATATTGAATAACAGACTAGCGATGTGTCACATGCGGGTAATAGTAGATATGCCTGTTGGCGTACTAGCCAAAGCCATTGTCTGCCAGTCTGCCAGTCAAGAAACTAGCCAACCAAGCCGGGAAGCATGCAGCCAACCATACAACAAAAGGCGGCTAACTAGTCAGACATTCTGCCAGCATCAACGGGCTGGCTATATGGCTCCGAACATTTGCGAAGCTCTGTCAAATATGAATAATGTTAGCCACCCACCGCAAATTGCCTTTTGTGTGCTAAGATTTTTCGTGAAAGACAAGTGTGAACAAATTTGAGAATTTCTGCGATGTCCAACGTTTATCTGCTATCATCAATGATAATAAACAATTGTGTCTGAGCTATCTGTGCTTATTGCTCAGCCCATCGAATTTGTATATGTGTATCAGAGCTTGCGAGATTCTGATTTTTTAATCTTCATAATATTTTAAGTGCGTCTACTGGAGAGTGAAAATATGAAAGCACTTAAAAAATTTCTATTCAACTTAGAAACTTACCTACACCAACTGCAATTTAAATACATACAAATGTATCCACTTACTTGGAGTATGATATAACAACAATAAAGATAGGGCATACATACGAAATAGTACACCGTGGCGGTCGCGCATAATTTACCACAAACATTTCAAAGTTTTCTTTCTTTAATTTTATTAGTTCTTGTTTAATGCGATTTCTGGCTTTTTGAAATTTTTATTTGGGAGAAAAATTAAGCTTATTTTAGTATGAATTAACACGGTTATCTTTTATTTTAATTTTATTTTTAATTTTATTTTTATTTTTATTTGAAATTTAATTTTTAACTAAATTTGTCTTCAAATTTTATTTTTAAATTTAATTTTAATTTTATTTTCATTTATGTAATGTTTTTTTGTTTGGAGTAAGGACTCTAAAGCGTTGTCCTCCTGCGATAAACTAAATGTTACAATCTCAGTCTTCCCAATCTTTTGGGTTTTAAGAGGTAGCACAAGAATACTTCGTTTATTTTTAATTTGACTTTTATTTTTAATTTCATTTTCATTTTTATTTTTAATTTTTTTTGTATTTATTTCTAAATTTATTTTTATTATGAGCTTTATTTTTATTTTTTAATTTGTTCTTATTTTTACGTTTTCTTTTTATTACATTTTTATTTTTAATTTTTTTATATTTATTTAAAAAATTTTTATATTTATTTCTAATTTTATTTCTATTTTGGGCTTTAGTTTTACTTTTTAACTTATTCTTAATTTGTTCTTATTTTTTTTTTTTATTTTATTTTTTTTTTTTTTTTAAATAAAATTTTTTTTTTTCTAATTTTTGTTTTTATTTTTAATTTTATTTTTAAATGTTTGTTTTTTAATTCTAATATTTTTTTATTTTTTTTATTTTTATTAATATTTTCCTTAATTTGTTTTTTTTTTTTTAAATAAAGACTGCTCAGTATTGGTCTCCAGTGATAAACGAAATGTGACAGTCCCAATCCCAGTCACCTCAACCTTTTGGTTATTTAAATAGCACACACTGCACTCGAAAAACGGTGTAGAGTAGCCACAATTGATCGAGTTCAAAGAACGGCCTGCCTCCTGATAACAGGATGCTTAAGTACAACACCTACTAAGGTTAGGTTCTAAACACGTTGTTTCACTTGTTCCCTATCGATCTGGCTGGCAATGCGTAAGCAGCGACACGCATGAATGCCATATCGAAATGGAATAAGTATCTTGGCCATTCGGCCATACTGAACAGGAACACTGTTATCTCTTCCGACATAGACTATCATGTAATTCCTCCATCACCACCCTTGCTATTCTCCTGTTCACTCCCAACTAAGGAAGAATAGAAGACAAATCTTACCGAAATCGATGGCCCTCTGATTATATATACAGATGGTTCAAAACAGGACGGTAAAGTGGAATTTGGAATCTTTTCCAATTCCCCTCACATCAATCTATCATTTAGATTACCCGACTACTGTAGTGTATTTCAAGCGGAAGTATGCGCTATCTGGTATGCTGCGAAAACTCTCTTAGAAAATAGAATATCACTAGAGGATATCCGCTTTTTCACCGACAGTCAAGCGGCCGTTCGAGCACTCACTTCCTCTTACACCCACTCAGATGTGGTTCGATCCTGTCTCTTATCTCTTAACGAGATAAGTGTTCAGAATTCTGTCCAAGTTATCTGGATACCGGGTCACAGTGGATTCGAAGGTAACTGCAAAGCTGATGAGCTCGCAAGAGCTGGAGCTGCGCAATCAAATGTTAGTAACTTACCCACAATCCACATTCCGCTCTAAACATGTAAAATGCTCATCGATCGAGAATTTCACTGCATTGCTGATCGGAGGTGGCGAGTGGAAACTACTTGCGTTACGACCAGACAAATCTGGCCATCCTACAATCTGAAACAGACAAAAACCCTTATAAGTCTTTCGAAACACGAACTAAGGCATATAATATCTCTTATCACCGGCCACTGCCTTTTCGGCACTCACGCACGTCGGCTCGGGGTTCCTCAAAACGACCTGTGCAGATACTGCGAGGACGAAGATGAGGAAGTATCGAGCAGGCATTTGCTATGTCCCGGTCTAGCCAGAAGTCGACTCGCTCTTCTAGGCTCTCCAACAATTTATAATCTTTCAGTACTCTCGGACCTGAAAATCGAATCTCTCATAAAACTCTCGAAACGAATTAATATCTTTGACCAAACTCTACAATAAAAATCTCGGTTAGGTGGGGAAATCATTTAAAATAATGAGCTCTAGGGCAACACAACGGACCCAACTTGCGGTCTATGTGGCACTCCGATGCGGGGTCACCCTTAAACCAACCAACCAACCAAGTAGCACACAAATATAAAATTTCATGTATTTTTTATTTAATTTTTTTCTAGTTTTATTTCTAATTTTATTAAAAAATATTTTTTCATTAATTTTTAATTAAATTTTTATTTTTAATTTAATTTTAAAATGTATTTTTATTTGTATAATTTAATTTTTATTTTGATTCTTATTTTTATTGAATTTTCATAATTATTTATTTATTATTATTTTTATTTTCAATTTAACTTTTATTATTTTTTTTGTTTGAAATAAGGGCACACAAATATTTCGTTTATTTCTAATTTCATTTTTATTTTTACTAATAATTCTATTTTTATATTTAATTGTATTTCTATACATGATTTTATTTTCATTTTGAATTTTTTGTTTATTTCGTTTTTATTTTTATTCATAATTTTATTTTTATTCTTAATTCTAATGTGAATTCTCTCTTTATTTTTATTATTAATTTCATTTTAATTCTTAATTATATTAGCTTTTTTGTGTGAAGGAAGGGCACACAAATATTTCATTTGTTTCTAATTTTATTTTTATTTAATTATAATATATTTTTATTAATAATTTTAATTTTAATTTGAATTCTATATTATTTTAATTTTTTATTTCATTTTAATTATTAACTTTATTTTTAATTTTAGTTTTCTGTCTGTGCTCACTGTACTTTTTTGCAGCATTTGAAAATCTTTTCATTTTTTGTTTATTATTCATTTTTTATTTTTTTGCTTTCGACTTTGCTGTGATAGCGAAAATTTTTAATGCACACAGCTAAACGAAAGTGAAAACAAAAAATTTTGTCTCGTTTTTTTGTCGATTTGCTGCCAAAAGAGCATGAAAAACGACAGCAAAGCGGCGATGAATTATTTTTTTTTTCAGACACACTTTTACTGCGAGCTTCCAAACGATCATTTTGATTCTCCTTTTTAATAAATTCACCATATTTGGATGAGTATAACCCAATACTCCAGCAATCTATAGCTAGAACCTACTTTCTTCCATCTTTTCAGCGCACGCTACCGCTGAACAATAAATTATATTAATATAATATTATTTATTTAAATTTGGCATTTCAATAATTACTGCGCTACTAACGTAACTGTAAACAAAACTCCACAATTTTGAAAAAGAAATCTTAGAAAAGTCGCCGAAACATGGCCTTGCCTAAACAAAATACTGCGCCAGTTATGCGTGACCGCCAGTGTAAGTTTCCCATATATTTCCCGCCTTATGTTGAAAGTAGGAGTTACAGTCGTATTTGTTTTTGTTGTTGCTCACCATGAAGACAACTAATTTCACTTTATTGCTGCACTAATTGGCTTAGCAAAAGTTTAAATTCACTGGAATACTTAGCACTTTGTTACTTACGAGTGTCTCGTACTGCTGCTGCTGCTGTTGGGTGTACTCGCCATCCCAACTGTCTACTCATTTTGTTGCCTGGCCAGTGAAGTGTGTCTGTGCAAATTATATTAGTTGATTGCCCATTACAGCAAAAACAAAGTAATAATTTTATAGGTAAAGCGAAAGCTTTGATTGAGTGATTCTAGCGCATATTTCTTGTCTACGGTATTATTTGGAAAATAAGCTCGGCTTAAATTGTCTGGAAATGCGATTAATACTAACTTATTTTAAATATAAGCAAGCTAATAAATAGAGATTTATTCAATTCATTTAAACAAAATTTGGTTTGTGCTGTTTTAATTATTCAAGGCCGAAGCTCACAAAAAAGAAAAATATTAAAACTAAAAATTGTATTATTTAAAATCTGTGTGCAGTGTCTGGTCTATATAAATACAACTACTCTTTAATAAAACTGTAGAGCCCGAGTGTGGGTAAATAAAAAAATATTATCAATTAATGATTCTTGTTGAGAGAGGCGGTGTAATAAACTAAAATACGCCAATTTTTAAAAACTTTCACTTTTTGTCTGCTTGTCTGCTTGAGTACAGTAACCTCCAGAGCGGATGTTTCTCCAGAGGCAATTAAAAAGCTTTTCATAAAACTGCCAAGATCACAATGAAATAACTCATTAAGTTTCAGCAGTGCGCGAGAAAAAGGTGCATTTCTAGCGAAGGCTCCTCTGTGAAACATCAAAGCTATCCATTCGAGTAACATTAGACAATGAATGATGGCTTTAATAACATGGAAAATGAAAGAAAGGGAACAGTCCTTCTTCTCTTCTGCAGAGTGCTCAGAATAATTAGCGTAAGTCAAGAATCAGAAGATGGAACCGGAGTTTTAGACCGTGAAGAACGTAAAGCGTGTTTAGGAAATATTTTTTGAACACAGCCAATTCTGCTTATCAACAGATTGTCACCAAATGATAACTGTTTACCCCAAATGAGAAGAACAAATGATAGAGATAGCTTCTGATCAGAAGATCCAGATGTATTGCAACAAATGGATTCCAGAACTGAATACGATTTAGAAAAAATAGAGTTAATATAATTAAGCGTCTCGAATATCCAAACTCCTTGAAGTCTGTTGCATTTTGTAATTCATGATTAGCAATGGTGTTAGATGTGTTAAAAACATTCTGATTACTGCACCCCTTTTGGTGAAAATGAGCTAACCTCAACGATGTACTTTACCGCGCACTGATAACCGATTATTTATTTCCCCTTATAAAGGGTGGTTAAGTTTTAAGGGCCGGTATTGATTTTCAATAAAATACAAGGTTTTTAGGAAATTAGTGTAATTTCTCTTTATTTTGATAATATTGGTACGGCTCAATTATGTATGGAACAAAACATCGGCCAAATAACCGCCGGGGCCTCGGATCCATCCGATGGTCCAAATTTTCGATAACGTTGAGGCATAATTGAGGTTCTATGCCGTTAATGTGCCGAATTGTCTCATCCTTTAGCTGTTGAATTGTTGCTGGCTTATCGACGTACACCTTTTCTTTCAAATAACCCCAAAGCAAGAAGTCCAACGGTGTAAAATCACATGATCTTGGCATCGAATTGACATCGCCGGGACGTGAGATTATTCGGACATCAAATTTTTCGCGCAAAAGAGCCATTGTTTCGTTAACTGTGTGACAAGTGGCACCGTCGTGTTTAAACCACATATCGTCCACATCCATATCTTCCAATTTCGTTATCATCTCATTTTGGGAAAAATACGGCCCAATGATGCCGCAGGCCCATAAACCGCACCAAACCGTCACTCTTTGTGGGTGCATTGGTTTTCGGCAACCACTCTTGTATTATCATTCGTCCAAATGCGCCCATTCAGCTTATTGACGAATCCACTGGGGTGAAAATATGCCTCATCACCAAAGATGATTTTCTTCGAAAATTGGTCATTCACTGTTGCCATTTCCCGCCACCATTCTGACCATTGACGACGCTTGAAATGGTCAAGGGGATTTAGTTCTTGAGTAAGTTGCACCTTGTAAGCGTCGTATAAATGCAAGTCTTTATGCGTAATGTTCATCGACGACGAGCGTAAGAGGTGCAATTGTTGGGCCCGACGACGAGTTGAGGTGACGACTCTTCAACCAAACTATCATGAGCAGCAGCAATATTTTCTGCAGTACGAGTTGTACGAGCATGCACTGGTGTTTCCACACTTCCTACAGACCCAGTTTGCTCAAACTTTAGCACTATTTTTCCGATTGTACGCACATTTGATTCGATTTCGATTTGAACGCCCGTTTTCATAATAAGCCTGAATAACTTTAACGTCTTTTCGATTGTGCAGTTTCCATGGTTCAAATTTAATTAGTTTGAAATTGAAAAATATCAAATGAAGTGCCAAAAAAAGCTTGTCGTTTGGGTGTGGTTTACATTCAACATTGGCCCTTAAAATTGAACCACGCTTTAGATGAAGATAACATAAGCGACGCTTGGTTTCAATAAGCTGGCGCATAGCCAACCTTTCGCTTGATAATTCATGCACTGGTTTCGAAGACCGAATAACCAGATAAAATGGTAATGAGAATTGGCTGTTCAGAAGCAAAAATTTGTTGCGATTACTTTATTTTTTGAGCGATGCCGTTAAGTGGCATGTTATGTCAGTCGTCCAGAAATGATTCAAGAGTTGAAATATGAAATCAAAGGTACCATTGATGAGATGGACGTCAAATGTCGAAAAAATGCTGAAGATTGGGTTCAGGTTAGGTTAAGTTAAATGGCTGCCCTTGTTTGGGGCCCACTGGGACAAATATTCAAAATTCGCCCGTTGTGATGCCATTCAGGGGAAATGAGAAAGGAGAAGGGAAAGGAGAAGGGAAGGAAGAAGGAGAAGGGAAGGAAGAAGGAGAAGGGAAGGATGAAGGTGAAGGGAAGGAAAAAGAGAAGGGAGGGAAGAAGGAGAAGGGAAGGAAAAAGGAGCATTAGGACAAGGGAATGGTGGCTATGCACTTACGATGACGCTGATGGTGGCTGATTGAGTTCACAAAATGGACTTTTATAAAGTCGACCATGGAAAACATTTGAATGAAGTTTTGTGCCATATTTAAGCCTACTTTACATTTCAAATCCAAGAAGTAAAATGAAGTAATTTCATAAAATTGTATTTTTTTATAAATGTGTGCACACATATATACCACACAAGAAAGAACTAAGAGACAGAGAAACATATGTTTTATCTTAAGAAAAATCAACAAAAACAAAAACTTCAAAACTAAGAAATTTTCGATTTTACTTAAGTGAATTATATACTTACAAATATTTATATGGAACAAGTGATCACTGCAAGACCATGGAATACAAGTAACGCAAGACTTAATCTTTCCAATGAAGAAAAAATCAGCACAAAATTTTAAGGCGTACTTTATTTATAGCCGAATTAAATTACAAGCACTAGATACCTCGCTCTCTACCACCTCACTCCTGCAGTTGTGTAAAAAGAATTCACAAACTGATGACGAATATGAAATACTTTAAAAAATTTGAGTGCAAGAAATTTTAATTGATTTTCGTACAACAAAAGTGCGTGCGTCTTATCTCATATGCGATACATCATACCAGAAACAAGCTCCTGGCCACAGAAACAGATGTCACTGCGCGGTGGTGTTAAATGTCGATGTGCAGGCCAGAAACTAATAACGTTGCACATCACCCCACTTGACCCGACATATGTAGAAGTACGTATGCATACATACTTGTGGTTTACTGTATGCTGAGTGAATGTTGAAGAAGAAATTTCGAGGTGAGTTCATATACATTTGCTTGCAATTTAAAGCTCGTATTGAGTTGTTCAAATATGTACATATATTGATATAAATATATATGTATGCAAATATGTGTGCGACAATGCGTGCACGTGCATGGCTGCAATCAATAATTCGATTGTGGCTCCTCAGCATTGCGTGTCAATTGGACACCACTCAATTTCCGACCAGATGTCGGATACAATTACAATAAAAAGTGTTTTTTATTAATATCGGTATTATTTTATGAGTTTATTGTTTTCACCAATCATGTATTGCCATTGCTATTTTCTGGTTTTGCTTTATTTTTTATTTTTTTATTTTTTACTTGCCTGACTCATGCGTGAACTTTATGCACATAGTGCGTGCATTTACTGGGCATGTGTCCTGCAAAATAGTCTCGCTAATATACAGACACAAATGGAATCACATAAAAAGGTACATGATTTTGCATTTCTCGTAGCCCCGCAAATAAATGGGCTGATGAAATTGCAGATGAATTGTGTTGGATAAGCGAATTTACACGTATATTGCAATTATTCAACTGCAATGTATTACTGAGCTTATATGCATTACTGTCATTGTAGTTGTCGTTATTGTTGTTTTTGTTGCTGTTGATTACTGTTCTTGTCATTTTGCCGGTGCTGCTGCTGCTGCAGCTGTTGTTGTCCATTGTAATGTTGTTTGTTGTTGTTGTTACTATTGTTGTTGTTGTTACTATTGGTGGTGTTGTTACCATTGTTGTTGTTGTTGCTGGTTTTGTTGTTGTTGTTGTTGTTGTTGTTGTTGTTGTTGTTGTTTTTGTTGTTGTTGTTGTTGTTGTTGTTATAGTAGTAGTAGTAGTAGTAGTAGTTGTTGTTGTTGTTGTTGTTGTTGTTGTTGTTAGTGTTGTTGCTGTTGATGTTAGTGTTCTTGTTGTTGTTGTTCTCTTTTTTTTGTTGTTGCTGTTGTTGGTGTTAGTTGTTGTCCTAGGTATTGTTATTCCTGTTGTTGTTATTAATCTCTTGTTGTTGTCGTTGTCATTGCTATTGTGCTTTTTAAAGTTGTTGTCCCCGTGTTGTTTTTGTTTTTGATATTGTTACGATTCATGCTTTTTTGTTGATCTTCTTATTACATTCACATTTTTACCCTTCGGCTATAAGCCCGTTGGTTTGTTGTTGCTTGGATGAAATGCAAGCGTTCTTGCGTACGTCGAAAATTAAAATCAAATAAAATTAAATCCTATAGAAAACATTAATTTAAAGTGTGTGAACAAGCGCAGTGGTAATGTCATTACCGGTTGTTGTTGGTGCTATATTATAGGTATGTATGTGCACTGCATTTTTTATTGTGACACGTAGGTGACAGTATCTCTTCAATGAATAACGAACGGTAAGAGTTTCTTGTAACTATAATAAAAAAAATGATTTTATAGTCTCTTGTGCTAAAAAATATAAAGACTTCCATAATTAAATGCTTTAACACGTTCACGCCGGCGCTGTTATTCATGGTCTTCACCCACAGACGGCAATGTTTACATCTTTTCGCTCTATCGGGAGCGATTGCATGTCATAAAACGAAATTTTTTTGTAAGGGTATTCGGTTATGGCATCTCATCTCATAGGTACCGTCTAATAAAGTACCATTGGTGGTATGCGCCGCCCCATGAGGCAGACTTGTGCGGGCCACCGGTTGTACGCGCCGGCGTGAACGTGTTAAAGAAATCTCTAATGACATGTCAGTATGCTCATTTAGCAAAGACAGTAAAGTGAGCTTTTATATATGCAGCACCCACCGGTTGGCCAAAGGCTAAAAAAAAAGCTCCCTGGTGTCATCTAGAGTAAAATTCAGTTTGCGCGACCATCATAGAGCCTAAGCATAAATTCTTTACTGAGGCCCTTGAAGCCATAACTGGCCCTGCTCTTCTTCACAAGTGCGAAAAAGTTTGTCGCCCACTGGCGAGACTTAAAAGGAAAAAGCATTCAATGAGGTTGATAGCTCCTGCTCAGATCCTCTAGAACTTAAATCGGAAAACTTAATAAATCTTGAAGTTGAATTATGTGAAGTGAAATTGGAGTTCATTGAAAAATAAAATAGGGGTGACAAAATTTTGAACTCTACCATGATTCAATAATAAAAGGTTTGCTTAGTAAGCAGCTTTCTCATTCCCTCTTGACAAATCGGCTCCCTTAGCAAGACACTGGGTTGCTAGCTCTAGAAATTTTGACTAAAAGTGGAGGAAAAGTAAAATTTGTATAAAAAACATTTCATTTTCAAAATGGACTGCTTACGAGCAACAACTCGCTCAAGAGTTTTCATCGGTATATTCAGGACTATGGTAGTATGACATGGAATACATACCGCTTAAGTCAGGACATGATAGAGTATTTGACGCAATCCAAGAACGATATGGAGAATTTACAAAGCTTTATTTCGTATTGTCAAGAATAGCCAATTTGTCTTTATTCTGTTTTAAAGTTTATATGTTATAAATCTTTTACAAACTCAAACCGGAAACTTATAATTACTTTAAACAAATGAGTATACGGGTGCACAATCAACGACCCGACGACTACCCTTTTTGACCGTCAACCAGCGAATGCCCTCTCACATGCAAACTGTCGGTGACAGCTCGGCCTTTCCTGACATTTCGTCCTGCATGGACGAATCATCGTGGTCATCATGAATGTCCAATTCTGGACTATTAGCGCACCATGGTTTGAGATTATCGGCGGACAGCACATTGCAATAGCGCCGCTGAGTGACCATCGTATCCGGTAAATCTTCCACGATATAGCGGTCGTAGTTTAATACCTTCGTCACCTGGTATGGACCCTTGTACATAGGATCGAGTTTGTGGGATTCACCCGTCGCTGTAAAGACATTGTCAATTACCACCAAGTCGCCAACTTCGTACTTGTGGGGTTTCTGATGTCGTTTGTCGTATCTCTCTTTCCATTTATTACGTTCGGTCATAATATTGGACGCTGCTATGTCGCGTTTCTCCTCCATGTCTGACACATGGACAACTTCATCATGCATAGCTTGGATCATTCGGTTGTGACTAACATCCCTTGGATCGAAGTAGAACACAAGTTCGTTTGGGCTGTATTTCGTTACCTCATTCTTCTGCGAATTCATACTCCATTGGATGGCCATCAATGACTCATCCCAGACCTTGTTATTTTCCACTGTACATCTTAGAGCGTTCAATAGAGTTTTATTCGCGCGCTCAACCTGCCCATTGGCTCTTGGAGTTCTGATAGCGGTTTTGACATGCTGGATGCCCTTTTGGTTGAGAAAGCTCTCGAACAGCTTCGACGTGAAGGCTGTACCACGATCCGATGTAACACGCAATGGTTGCCCGAAAATAGCCATTACTTCTTCCATTGCTTTGATTACTGGCTCGCTCTTAGTATTTCTGACAGCTTTGAGCAGCACATATTTGCTGAATCCGCAGACAATAACCAACACGTAGACGTTTCCCGATTTACTCCTGGGAAATGGACCCACATGATCGATGTGCAAACGTCTGAATGGTATCGGTAGTACATCGGCAACATGAAGTTCACTCTCCCTCTTACCTCCCTTGACCTTATTCAAACAACATTCTTCGCAAGCCGCAATATATGATTTCACGTAACGTCGCATTCGTGGGAACCAGAAGTGCTTTCTAAGACGGTCTAATGTTTTCTCCAGTGCAAAATGTCCTGCATCGTCATGACTTCCTTTCACTACCCGCCATCGCACTGCCTGTGGGACAACGAGTTTGTAATGCTCCTCCACCTTTCGGAATAACCGTGAATTTCGCATGGCATAATCTTCTTTCAGCTGCTTTAGCTCATCTTCGTCTGTCTCCTCTTCGCCTTTGATAAGTGCGCATATTCGTCGTATTTTTTTATCTTGTAGTTGTATGGTGGATACCCAATCCTCAGTTGTGGTGCCTCCGTTAAGGTTCAATACCTTTTCTGCAACAGTGTTTGTACTTTCCGATATTTCAACAGGCGCTCGACTAAGTGAGTCTGCGTGCTGCATCTTAGACCCAGGTCGATATTTACATGTAAAATCAAATTCTTGTAGTCTTAACCACCACCTGGCAATGCGCGGCTTCAAGGCTGTAGTGGACTTAGTTGTTGCAATTGCATTGCAGTCCGTTCGTACAACAAATGGTGTGCCGACTAAATAAACTCGTAATCGTTCAAGTGTCTCTACGATCGCCAATACTTCTAATTCATGTGATGGATACGTAGACTCAGCTGCATTACATCGTCTGCTGTAGTAGTGTACCGGCTTCCAATTCTCGCCGTCTAGCTGTAACAACACTCCAGATAGCCCTACGGAACTAGCGTCGGTGTGTACTTCGTGGCTCTTTGTTACGTCAAACAAAACTAACACCGGCTGATTGCAAAGTGCATGTTTTAATTTTCCAAACGCTGTGGCATGTTCGTCTGCCCACACGAATGTTTGTGCCTTCTTTAGTAACGTTGTTAGCGGCGTAGCGGTACTACCATAATCTGGTATAAACTTCCTGAAAAAACCTGTTAAGCCAAGGAATCGACGGACTTCACTTACATTAGTGGGTTGAGGAAAAGCTTTAATTGATTTTGTTTTCTCCTCACCAGGCTTAATACCATCTTGGCTTACGACATGTCCTAAGAATTTAACATTTCTTGACATAAAAGTACATTTACTTGGTTTTAACGTGAGACCAGCATTTCGTACTGCCTCCAAAAACTCGGCTAGGACATCAATACCTTCACTAACATTCTTTGTTGCAATTATAACCTCGTCAACGTAGCTTATAATTTTGTTTCGGCTTCTCAAACCACGTACAAGTTGAATAATCATCTCCTGAAATACCATTGGCGCATTTCGAAGTCCAAATGGCATTACATTATACTCGTATAACCCCTCAGGTGTCAAAAACGCTGTGAACTTCTTGCTCTCTTCATGTAATGGAATTTGATAATATGCTGCAGTCATATCAAGGGTGGTGAAAAACGTATTACCCCCAAGCTTTGACAACTGCTCTTCTACTATTGGCATTGGAAATTGTTTCTTTATCGTGACCGCATTCAGTGCCCTAAAATCAACGCACATTCTATCTTCCCCATTCGACTTCTTCACTATTACAACTGGAGCTGCGTAAGGCGATGAGCTCTGACGAATTATATTGTGCTTAAGCAAGTCGTCAATTATCGTGGAAAGTACAGGTCTTTGGATGAACGGCACCTGGTACTGCCTACCTGTAATTGGTTTCTCGGTGCTGACAAGGATTTCCATAGTTGTTGTTTTACAATGTCCAAGCTTTCCTAAATCTTCTGCAAAACAATCATCGTATTTTTCAAGTAAATGACGTACTTCATGCATTTCATCTTTACTTAATGATACGTCCACATTAAAACCGTTTGCAGTATTTTTCTGTATTTGCATATTCCCCGACTGTATAACTAATGAACAATCTTTTTGACACAAAACATCTCGTCCAATGAACAGATCGTATGGCATAAACTCATCGGGTACTATCTGCAATTTCGTATTCAGTGCGATGCCTTCTATAACTAAATTTACTTCAATTTCTTCTTTGCTTTCACGCTTGCACCCCCAAATCCCTCTAACTTTCTAACACATGCTTTCTTTTCCGCATTGGTTGGTACTTTGGATTCGGATATGAGTGATGTGTCGCTGCCAGTATCGATAAACGCCGAATACTGGTCACCATTCAGCAAAACATTTGACATTAACGGTGGATATACATTTTCAGTAACTACCTTCGCAACCGTTGATTTTTCATAGCGGCAAGACTTAGAATCGTGTCCCACCTTGTTACATTTTGCGCATCTTTCCTTTCTTGGAGGCTTTGGACATTTTGCTGCCATGTGTCCATACTCGTTGCAATTAAAACATTTTATAGATTTCTTCTCTGTCGGAACATTTCGTGTTACCTCGTTTACATTTCTATTACCACTATCTGTACCTTTGACCGCACAATATACATCTGTTAAACTATCTAGAGAACGCCATAAATCATTACACGTTGTTAATTTCATTGCCAAAAGGGTGCGTGTTAAATTACTGTCATTTAACCCCCGAATAATATATGTATTGATTGATTCTTCATCAACCTTACCTCGCCTACCAATATTTAACATAGCGTAGTAATATTGACTCAACGTTTCCCTTGTTCGCCTCTTTCTTCGTGATAATTCCATGTGCACTTCTGCCGTACACATTGTGAAAGGAAAATCTGTTTGAAATGCTGATACAAAAGCTGACCATCGTTGAAATACGGTTTGTGCATCGAGCCATTCTTTGGCCACCCCTTTCAACTTTGATTGAGCGGCTAACAAAATTTCTTGCTCAGACCATCCGTAGGCTTCTCGTAGCTGTATAACTTTATCAACAAACTGTCTCGATGTTAAACTCCCTTTTAATGGATCAAAATCAGGTAATAATGCGATGATGTCGTGTACTGCGCTTCTTTTCCAGTCACTTTGCGTTGTTGGGACTAACAATGGACGATCTACTGCTATTGGTGTACTACTAATATCATGTTGTGATGAACTCCTTGGTATTTCAGCGTGAACCTCTGTTGTGGCAGTTGAACGGTTATCGTGGCAACTAACTTCTGCTGGAATCGTTGTGGCGTTCGACGGTGTTAACGTTTGCCTTGTCTGTACTGTCACCAAATCGTTTACAGATTTAGCTAGCCCCGCAATAATACCTCGCATTTCTTCCATTTGCTTCTGCATAGCTGTAACTTCGCTGCTTACCTCCAACTCTTCAGCATCAACTTCATCAGCTCCGAACATTTCCATCAATTTCAGAATTTTTGCTGCTTTATTGCCCATTACCGTTGCACCTTGATTTTGTAGCAATTTGTTGATTTGATCAACCCTTAAACTGTTTAATTTGATCATTTTTCTCATATTATCGTGTAATTAAAAATGAAAAAACCGGCTTGCTTTTAAGTTCTTCAGAAATTCAGTTCTAATCACGTTGGTTTTCCTTGAACGTCTACTCGTTGTTATGCCCGTATGGCTCACAATAATTCCCTCAATAGAATTCCAGAACGTTCTTCAATATTGCAGCTATAAACACCACTGCGCGTTGTACGTTGCTCTTAAGCCGTTGCAAAAACACACCACAGAAAACCTTACTCTTGCTTTTTGTTTTTGCGTTCTCGTCGTTTTATTTGTATCGAAGTCGTTGCAAACGCCCAAACGAAACTTCTGCTTGTGTTTTTACTCTCGTTACTTCGATCGTTGATTCGTTTGCGTTTCGCTCTTGTTGTGTACGTATACAAAGTCACTCGTCGTTGTAACTTTTCATATGTAACTGTTGCAAATGATCTCTTAAATGTGTTAAGAGACGTTTGAAGCAAGTTCGTTTGCTCTTTTCCTTTTTATTCGTTGATTCGCTTACTGGTGGTATTTTTCCACTCGCTTGTGTCGTTGATTGAAAATTCAATTCGTATTTAGGAATGGATGTAAAATATGTTCATCCCACTTCTGAGATGTCAAGAATAGCCAATTTGTCTTTATTCTGTTTTAAAGTTTATATGTTATAAATCTTTTACAAACTCAAACCGGAAACTTATAATTACTTTAAACAAATGAGTATACGGGTGCACAATCAACGACCCGACGACTACCCTTTTTGACCGTCAACCAGCGAATGCCCTCTCACATGCAAACTGTCGGTGACAGTATGATGTGGTGATTTAACCGGAATTCATGTTTTGCAAAGAGCTGACGTTTGCTAAAGAGTCACAGCAGGGAGAATTATTGAATAGTCCCGACGCAATCGATTACATTGCAGACCTCATTATAAAACAGTTGGCAGAACTTGTTTCCAATGAGCCCACCTTCCTATGGATGGATGAAGTGTCCAGAGCAGGCTTAGAAAAGCACAGTACCAGTATGAAAGAGCTTCTCATAAAAACCCATCTACCGTAATCGGCTTAAAACTGTAGGGCCTTCCAATTGTGGAACGCGCGCCACAAATAGGAGGAGGATCTCGGCGAAACACCTAACAGAATTGTACGTGCCAATTATTTTTTTTATTTTTTCAAAATAGTTTCATATTGGCGAAACTTCCCGATTGGTTTTAAATTTAAAAATTAATTCACAAAATAAAATCTTGGATTATGTGAAATAATTTCTTGTTTCAATATTAGACTTGGCAATTTCCGCTAATCATTTCTATCTTTACCAATATTTACATTCAAATATTAATTAAAATTTATTTTTTAAGCCGTTCGTAGATTGTTTCCATTTAAGTAAGAAAATACTACAATATTTTGTTACCATTTTTACCAAAAAGAATTTAATTTTTTCTCCTTTTTATGCACCTTCTTAAATACAACCTTTTGTAAGGGAGTGTCAAAATTCGAATGTCACTAGTGAGCAAACCTTTAATAATTGAATCATGGAACTCTACATATTTTTAAAAATTTGTTTTCCATGCCATAAGGAAAAAATAAAACTTAACCCATTAGTTCTATCTTCATTCCTTGTTGAAATAAGAGTTTAAAATATTTGCTTATTTCCGATTCGTTGAAAAGATACTGTATATATTGTACGTGGCGGCATTGAACTGTGATAAGACAATCAAGTGTCTACACTTGCTTCTACATATATGAACACAGCTCTGGATGTTGGGATGGAGACTTGCTCATGTGTATGTAGATGTAAAGTAATTATACCATAAAATACGTATAGATCGGAATATACGACATTAAATAGTTGTTGTTGTATGTGCATCAGACTCATTAATCTCGAACAGCCTATAAAAAAGTCAGCATACAGGTATGTATATCCTAAAAAAAAACATGTGGGTGTGTAGTGGAGAGTTACGCTAATTGCTTGTTATTTCATTTGTATAAGTGCATAACATACAAGTCACTAACAAATAATGACAAATACGATTAGTTGGCAATTAACTACATAAATTTTGTAAAATCTTTTGCTGTTAGCCCTCAAAGCACACTTTGGGTCGATTTCTCTTTATTTGGGAGCCTTCTCATTGTAGGATTTGTGTGGGTCAATTTTCTACTTTTCTGTCTTCATGGCTAACATTACCGCGAATTAATCACCATTTATAATACAAAAATGTTCAACCCCTTCCTCCTAGCTTCATCTAAGTCGAGGTGTAAGGACATGCAAAATTTTTTTTATTCAAGTGATCATTAATTTTGTGAACTACTTACTCTATGAACCAGCTGGATGGTTAAATTATTTCGTCTAAATCAAAATTGGTGTTGCGGTATTAAACTCATGCTTGCCATAATAGGGTTTATGCGGTCAAATAGTGGTTTTTAGAAAATTTTTGATATTGTCGGTGGCAATCTGATCGATATGATGTCGATAGTATAGCGTTTATGTTTGGTTTTGGGATCGCTACAGTTTCAGCTACTTGCCAATAAGAAAAGAAAAAATTTATAAAACAAAACTTACGAAACAATTAGTCCGGGAGCCAGAGGTCATTTTGACCTCATCATTTCATGCCGACTAATTTTATCACTGAAGACAGACGCCATCCAATGGATGACGAAACCAACCGTCAGCTGGTCCACTAGCGGGACCGCCGAGATGTATGAACGCAATGATACATTCTTGCTTCGGCTGACGGTCTTCCCACCTCTACAAACGCAGCTGACCATCATTATTATATTTTCATATGTGTCCAAAATTATGTAAAAAAATTTCAATCGGCATAAAGTAGTTTTACTTTTTAATTTATTTTACAAGTTCGCCTGACGTATTTTCCCCCTCTACGGCGCAGCTGACTATTTGTTTTTTATTCGACTAAATGTCAACAATACACAAAAAAAATTTCAGCCGGTATTAAATGAGTTGGTAGAAATTTTTGTTCGACACGTTTCGTACCCTCCACAATCACACCCACCGCGGGTGCACCAGCTGACGTTCACTTATGTTATTCAGGAAAGCTAAATCGCAAGTATAGTCAAGAACTTAACGGTATAAAACGCAGTCTAAATTGACCCATGGCCTCCGGACTAAATGTAAATTAAAAAGTTTCTGTAAAAAAAAGGACGTATAAAAATTAAATTTAAAAAGCTTATAAAAAATTTTAAAATTTGTTAAAAAAGTAAAAGAATAATTTAAATTAGATACACAAATTATTTTTTTTAAGTTTGCATAAAATTATATTTAATATTTGAATTTGTTTTTTAAATATAAAAAAATATTTAAATAAAAACAAAAAAAATTTTAAAATTTTAGAAAAAAATTGATGTTCTGGAAAAAATGCAAAATTATAAAAAAAGATTTTTTTTTTTAAGTAACTATTTTTATAAAGTTTCTTTTATAATACCTAAATATTTGAAACCAGTTTAAAAATGATTTTAATTTGTTCAAAATTTGTGAAAATTAAAGTTAAAAGATTCAGACAAAATTAAAAATTATATTATATTACCTAAAAAAATATTTTTTTATGTTCAATGGAAGCAAAGCACAAACGTATTCGGCAAATCAAGGTATCTGAAATGTTTGAATAAATTTTCTGTTCATATTCCATTGCTTTATATTTTTAATACAAAATGTTTAATTTAAAATGAGTTGAAGAGTTTCTTCTTCTTCAGGTTAAGGACCCATAAGGGGGGGAAACCGATTTAGATCGATCAAAAAATCGTTTTTTTATTGCATAAATCGGGAGTATAACTACGCAAGAATATGTGGTAAAAATTTTAAATCGAAATTCGCATTATTCCCCATTCTATGAGCACTTAAGTGACTGCCCGTCGGTTCCGCACCGTAGCGCGCGTTAGTTAGAACGACGTTTTTCTCGAAACTACTTTTTTTCAACTGGGGACAGTTCTAGCTTAAAAAGTTGTAGACCAATCGTTCCAGAATTTTTCTGGATTTTTTTTTTATTCAATTCTAATCTATATGAACCTAATTCTTGGATAATATTAATATTTAAAATATGAGTTTTTAAGCAAAATAGATGAAAAAATATGGTATAAGAAACTACTTTGTGTTCTAGCTCCTCAAAAGCATGCAATTTTCAATATTTTTTTACCACAATTAGGTTCAGATTCTTAGGAAATATGTTGTTAAAAAAAAAATTGCTGTTGATGTCAGAGAAAAATTGCAGCTTCAGAAATTCCCACCAGCAAGGCACTCGGATGGCGATCGTCCATGGACAGCACGCTCTAACGCCACTATCTCCCGCGGAAAAAGCTTCAAAAAAACTTAAAAGTGTACCTAAAAATATAAATAAAATATCCTCTAAACTTAAACAATTTCTGATTATTCCTTCTTTGTTCAAACAATTCTCGAAAAACACAAAAATTCTGGCATCCGGTTTCCACTCCGCAATTGAAGTGATTGTTAAACAACTCTTTTGGTGATTACACCAAGACTGAAAAGTCTTACAAATACAACCTCAATAAAAAGGACTTAAATAAAAACAAGATTGTTGGTAGCAAACACTTTATGAAAAAGCAAGTTTAAAAAAGATTGTTAACATGTATTTATATTTAAAATTTAAACATTTTTCCAACTAATTTCTTTTTGCAAAAGCGTTTTTAAAGAATTTCAGTTTTCTAAAAGCTATGATAAAACTAAAATCTATTAAAAATTTATAGAATTAATAAATAATTGTATACATTTATTTTCATCAAGAAAACCAAAACTTATATTTTTTTTTTCTTGCAAAACGTTTTTTATTAATTTTTAGAATTTAAACTTTTTCCAATAAAAAAAAAAAATTTTATAAGGAAAAAATGTAAAATTTTAAGTTTTAAAAATTAATAAATTTTTAAGTTTTCATCTATGATAAAATTAAAATTTATCTCTAAATTTATATAACTAATGAAGTAATAAAATTAATTTATTTTCATCAAAAAAAATTTATACAATAAAAAAACCAAAACTTAATATATAAAATCTAGTTTTGAGAAACGTTTTTTATAAATTTTTAGAATTTGAACTTTTTCTAATTAATTTTTTTTATAAAAAAATTGTATAAAATTTTAAGTTTTCGAAGAATCTATAATAAAATTAAGATCAGAATAGAAATTCATATAATTAATGAATTAATTAAATTAATTAATTAAAAAAAGTTTATATTATAAAAAAATTTTATAAAAAAACCAAAACTTATGAATTTGTTTTTCTTGAAAATTTCCCAATTAAAAAAAATTTTGTTTATAAAAAAAAAGTTAAATTTTAAAAATTGTTTAAATTAAGTTTTAAAAATTAATACATTTTTAAGTTTTCGAAAAATCTATAATAAAAAAAAATATATTAAAATTGTATAGAATTATTGAATGAATTATATTCATTCATTTTCATAAAAAAAAGTAATGAAAAAAAAAAGCTTATAAAAAGTATTTTTGAGAAACGTTTCTTAGAAATATTTAGAATTTAAATTTTTTTAATTATTTTTTTTTCTATAAAAAAATTTATAAAATTTTTAATTTTTGAAAAATATAAAAGTTCTATAATAAAATTAAAACCTTTCAAAATTTATATAATTAATGATTTAATTAATTAAAAATTTTCTTAAGAAATTAATTTTTTTTTATTTATAAATATATTAAAGCTCTTAAAAGTATTAAATTCATTTATTAAAGCTTTTAAAAAATTCAGGAAGGTATGAAAAATTGAAAAAAAAAAATTTTATTATTTTTGTTTTGGTTGTGGAGTTCGTTTTTAATTGCTGTTTGTGATATCGGAACCACATAAAAATTACGTTTAATTTCTTTCATTCATCTGGTTCATTCGAATAACATGAATTATATTAAATTTTTTTAAATTTAGAAGATTAATGAGTTTTAAAGAGCAAGTCCTAACTTAAATTGATAGCAATTGCCGCAATAAAGTCAACGTCATTCATGCGTGAACGTTCCCCCCACGCTTATGCAGACTACATTAACAGTTAAATTACCTTTTACAAAAATTGGAAACCGATTCCACACAAATATTGAAAAAAAAAAAAATTAAAGGTGATCCACAGTAACTGCCAATTATTCCACCTCGCATTATTCATAAGAGAACTTTCGCCTACGGAAAGGAAATAATTTTTTACTAATTATTTTAAAAATTTATTATTCTCCTGCCTATTCTGCCTTTCCGTATTTTCCATAATCGTTAACATTTCTGCGAGATCCTTTCCAGAAGTGTATTCGTTTTTGTGCTCATTTACTGTGAAATGTTATTTATTATACAAATTACCGTACACTGATGGTGAAGAGTTGACAATGCACTCTAGGCAGGATTTGCCCAGCACTCGTAAGGTATGATGAGAGTGCATGTGCCTTTTTCTCACCGCAGCGGATGTGTGGTCGGTCGGTCTGGTATTCTTTGCTACTTGCTGCATTTAAATTGGCAGCACGAAATATATCAGCAGCAGTGGCAGTAAAATAGTAACAAGCACACGACGATATATGAATTAATTGGCTGAGTAATTTTGACTTTTGTACGCGATTTCGCGCATTCACATGAATTATTTTCATAATGCATGTGTGTGTGTGTTTTCAGAGCACGGAGGTGGAATGCATTGGTTTTATACACTTGTGTAACCTGCAGGGAAACTTGAAGTAATAAAGAAAATTGCCAGTTCAGATATCGCGCCATGTCGTCAAAAAGAGGTAAAAAGAACAGGTTAAATATATTCTTCAGTACGCCTACGATTAAGAAAAAAATCAGACCTCACTATGGACTCAATACAGTATCGAAGGCGGCAGCAAAGCAATGTAACCAACTATTCATTTTTGGTAAGCTAATTTTCGAAAATGGTGATAAAATAATGGAAATCGTCGAGTTGAACAGGCATGTGACCATGCAGAGGCATTAAAGATTAGTCAGAAGAATACTTTAAGGGAATTTGTAAACAGGCACTTTCACTTAATAGTCGAAATAAAACGTTGACAATAGGACCTATTCCTACAAGCAAATGAAGAGGAAATAGATGAAAAATGAGAAGAGAACTTTTACAGCACGTAATACTTCTTTTAATTTATAGCCCGGCGGTGATCGAAAATTAGTTGATATTAAAAATTTCAGCACAATCGGAACAACCGTTCTCAAGGTTAGCTCTTACAAAAAAAGTTCCTTCACAATATAATATTAGTATTAATAGATTTAAGTATAACTAAAAAAAATTGCTAAAACAATGCTAAGTTTATTTTCATCGCCTTTCATTATCGAATGTTACTCCAATGCCCTGCCCTATCGAATATTGGGACAACAGAAATAGCACGAGCTGGAACACCGTTTTATTACTCAATGAATTACAATTCATTGAAACACTCGATCTCATCTGAGGGAAAAGAGATTCAGAGCTTACTACAGGGTTTGATTGAAAAGTAATGAGCCTTATTTTTTTAAGCAGTTTTATTAAACCTTTTGGCTTATACAACTAATATTCTTCAACCCTTGAGCGTCAATACACCGCTGGTAGCGGTCCTTCCACTGCGGGAAACATTTTTTAAACTCATCCGCCGGAATTGCATTCAATTCGGCTGTCACAGTTTCTTGGATCGCCTCGATGGAGTCGCAACGCTACCCCTTCAGCTTTCTTTTCTGACGCGGGGGCAAGAAGAAGTCCTGAGGGAACAGGTATGGACTGTAAGGAGGGTGGAGAAGCACCGGAACCACCATCTTGGCCAATGCAGAGATGCAGAGGAAGGCGGTGTGCGCCGGCGCATTGTCGAAGGCCTTCCAGATCGCTGTTCGTCTTCGACGTCCTCCCGGCCTTCCTTGAACAGCTTGTGCCACCGTTTTACCTGGGCACTGGACAGAAATTGGCCCCCGTAAGCCTCCTTGAGTAGCCCAATGGTTTCGGTACTCGTTTTGTTTAGCTTTACGCAAAATATAATCGAGTAACATTGCTCCAACGATCGCTGCATTTTCGCCACTGCAAAATCCTAACACACTTTTAAAACAGCTTTCACGCGCGGAGCGATGTTAACTGCACCGCTGTTGCCAGCGAACTGGGACCGGTTTCTAGTGGAAGGGGAAGGTCCAACGATCATTTTCACCCACCAGCCGATTCGGTTGATTGCTTGGCAGACGCTCCGCGCGGGAAGGCTCATTACTTTTCAATCAAACCCTGTATACGTACACAACTTCTTTGTCGAATTCATTGCTTTATGTGACCGCATCTGGGAAAAAATGATCAACAACCAATAAATTCGATTATGAGTTTTTGAGCTTAAAAAAAAAAAAATAACAATCCCAAGTGAACAATTTTGCTTCACAACTTTTCTAAATTAAAAATAAAATTTACTTTAAATTTTTCATATTATTCTTTTATGAAACTATGGGTTATTACAAGTCAAAAATGGTTCTCAGCATTTTCGCCCTAATTTTTCATTAGAAACTTTAAATCATTAACAGTTTTGCGCTACACCCGGCTATAATTTGAGACAATTCGCACTCATAAAAATGTCGACGACGGTAAGATATGAGGGACCTATAAATTTAAGCCAACTCCGAACAGGAAATGGTTTTTTACGAGGAGCTTTTCCATCGCAGAAACACACTCGGGGGTTTGCCATTGCCTGTGGAGGGGCGATCGATATTAGAAAGAAAACTTGTTTCTATCATTGGTGTTTCATGCACGGAGATTTTAACCTGCGCCCTTCCGAATGGGAGTCAGGCGCTAATCCATTCGGCTGTGGCGACCGCTGTAAACTCACTAATTATTTATGTGATTAACAAAAGTAATGAGAACTAGTTTTGGTGTTATTTTGACTAGAAGCGAACTAGTTCGGTAGTAGTAGCTACCCTTCCAGGGTATATCTGAGGCATTTCAATCACAGTTTTTGTAAGTTTGAAAAATCCCAGTATAATTTTCCAACAAAGTATATGAAAGAGAAACAGAAGCATCTCCTTAATAGCAAAAACGCGAAATATTTAAAATTTACAATATTTTTGTGGTAGGAATCAACGGGTATTTTTGTGTTCTACATTCAAATAACTTAAATATTAATAATAATATTGAAATAATATGAGTGAAAAGCCATCCACATCAGGTATTGAGATTAATAATAAAAAAATTCAGACTATCATTTCAAGTGCAATCCAAATTACATAGATTTTGAGCCGTACAAAACGGAGTCAAAAGACTCTTCCACAGGTTTAAATTTTTTTTGCATCGAGGTTTTTCAGCATATTTTAAGTTTTTTTTTATCATAGAAAGGTATTATTAAGTCCGTATAAATTCAATTGTTGTCTTTTGTTATGTTACTTCAGAAAAAATTTTCGTCTTAAAAAACAAAAAATGTATTTAAACCCCTTTTATTCATTATTTATAATATCTGAGGAAAGCTTCTGAATTGAAATTTGTTCCATTTATTTTTCAGTTAACTTGTTGCAAAATAGCGAATATCTCACTCCCTGTACTAGTCCCAAAAAGTCGGGATTGACATACAGGATCCCGAAAATCCCGCGATCGATATTGAAAAAATTGGCATCCCTAGTTTATTTATAGCTGTGCGTATGAGCATATATGTATAGTTCACCAACGCACAGAAAAAAAGTAACTACGCCTGTTTGTTGTTGTAAACTATTGTATCATTTATATTTTCAATTGCAATTAAATGATGAATTTCACTTTTCCACGTCTTCTGCTTGTGTGGTTCCTTTTTTGATGCTTTTAGTATACCCATTATTTGTGTTATTGTTGTTGTGATTGCTTTCAACTGATTTCGTATACAGGAGGTGTAACAATAAATGACCGTCTCAACTGCGGCATATTATTTATTTGTGCAACGGGGATTGCAGTCGTCCGTTCGCAGCTTATTTTTGTGTGAAACTGATGTTTCACTTTTCATCTGCAGTCTTGCGTGTATGCACACGACGGCAGTAACTCAAACTCATCGCTTGCTAAAGCAAGCGTGACGCATTCGAATGCCAATTATTGTGGACCACAATGAAGCTGACGCTGACGGAAGTTGTACAATGGCAATTAAGTAAAAATAAAACGGATTAAAATCATGGAAATGGTTTGTAATTATGGTGTTAATCAAGTCGACGCAGGCAGGTAGAGCCTGAGAATGAACAGCAAAGTTATGTACCAAGGTAATGAAGGGAAGTATTAACAGTGGAAAATTTAACTTTCAGTTCGGTGGCGGATCTAAAGCATTGCTGGCGAAGTATTTGATTCGGGCGCCATAATATTTAGTACGGCAGACATGGCTAGTATGAAGCAATTAAATGTCTGAATGAAATTATAATGAATGAACCCAAATTTCTGTTACGTTGGGTAAAAAAAAGGCAACTAAGTCTTTGATGGGAGATAAAAATTTCGTATCATTCAACTTGGCTAATGATTCTTCAAATTCGTACCTGCAGCGGGTGCTGAAAGTGAATGTTTGAGTAGAGCGAAAAAACAAAAATAAGTAAATCAGATTAGCCGCCGTAGCCGAATGAGTTGGTGCATGACTAGCGTTCGGAATTCACAGAGAGAAAGAAGAATATTTTTCTAAAAGCGGTCGCCCCCTCGGCAGGCAATGACAAACCTCCGAGAGTATTCCTGCCATCAAAAAGTTTTTCATAAAAATATCTGCCGTTCGGAGTCGGCTTGAAACTGTAGGTCCCTCCATTTGTGGAACAACATCAAGACGCACGCCACACGTAGGAGGAGGAGCTCGCCCAAACACCCAAAAAGGGTGTACGCGCCAATTATATGCATATATAATAATTTTTAGGCAAATAATTCCAAGCAGTGAGCTGACTAATCTTAAATTTGTTGTAATGATCAACTCATCAAAAAGTAAGAAAGTTATTCAAAAACAAAATGATTAATTTTGTAAAGTATGGTTACGTTTCTAGGGCCGGTGTTGAGTTTGAATAAAATACAATTCTTTAAGAAATTAGTATCAGTTTTCTTTGTTATGGTAATACTAGTGTGGCTCAATTATGCCGTGAATAAAACATTGGCCAAACAGCCGCCGCGGTCTCGGCGGCACACCTCCAAAGACCACCAAATGCAAATATATCCTTATCTTAAGGGTGGTTAAGTTTCAAGGGCCGATGTTGATTTTGAATAAAATACAATTTTTTTTTTAAATAATTATTATTTCTCTTTATTATGATAATACTGGTATAGCTCAATTATGCACGAAACAAAATATTGGCCGAACCGCTGCCGCGGCCTCGGCGGCACACATCCATCCGATGGTCCAAATTTTCGATGACGCTGAGGTATAATTGAGGTTTTATGTCGTTAATGTGCTGAATTATCTCATCCTTTAGTTCTTGAATTGTTGCTGGCTTATCAGCGTACACCTTTTCTTTCAAATAACCCCAAAGAAAGAAGTCCAATGGTGTGGCTGTCGTTTAGGTGTGGTTCACATTCAACATCGGCCCTTGAAATTTCACCACCCTTCATATACCTTACGATAAAATGTCATAATATACGATAAAATCAGACCTATACGAGGAGTTCTTTAAGAATTTTGGCAACAGATTTTTTCAACGGTAAATACTCCAAATGGGGATCCCGTCATATACCACCAAAAGGATGCTAACTACTCTCAGTAACAGCAACAAAAATACGAAATCTTAACACCTAATCCACTAGTGAGCCTACTTATTGACCCTCAGATGTTAAAAAAGAAACCAGATTTGATAGTTTTTTTTTTATTACAAAAAGCGAACATACCTTCTCAATACACTAAACAACTCTTGCTTTTAAAGGCATAGAACCACTCACCCATACTCCTCCCACTCAATAAATGCTTGCACAATATGAATCAAAACAGTGCATTACATTAACAAAACTGATTGGTTCAATTTTATAAAAAAAAGTCCCCAACTATCTAAAGACCGAACTTCTACTAAAACCGGATGATGATATCACTCAAGCAAAGGAACACTTCATGAATTGCGTACAGGTAAAGGACTATACCGTCCTTTATCGAACGTAAGCTCAAAGAAAAGCGCCAAGCTAAAAAAAATGGCAATACTCTCAATGCGCATATGACAAAAAATGCCTAAACTCGCTTACAAAAGAAGTGAAAGAACTACCGGTCACTGACAGAAACCGATAAACTCTAAAGTATTTAGAAGATCTCGATACTACTGCAGCAACCAACTACTCTTTGAGGCACGCGACCTCAAGAACGAAACCCCCAAACCAGATGGAATATAAGCAAAAACGAACCCTGAGAAAGCGGACTGTTTCGCTAAAGATCTCTCAAGAGATCTCAAGTTTTTATTCCCAATCTAGATAAAGCACTCCCATATATCCCACTGCAAGTTTTTTTTTCACTCTTGGATGAAACTCATCAAATGGCTTTGCCAATAAGGAAGTGCAGCAAAAAAAAAAAGAAATAAAAGCTAATATACTCCAGTTAAAGCCTAAAAATCCTTGGTTATGATTTAATAACAGCAAAACTCTTAAGAAAATTACCAAAAGAAGCTATATTATTTCTCACCCACCTCTATCATGCAATCCTGCTAAACGGACTCGTCCCAACTTAGTGGAAAATTGCTCAAATAATCAAGATTTTAAAACCAGCGAAGAACGCAAATAAACCCAAATCATACCACCCGATAAGTTTACTCCCAATTATCTCCAAGCTATTGAAAATCTTAAATGATTATCTTCAGTAATTGTGCAAAGTCAGTTGCTTTCCAAACATCAATTTGGTTTCCTTTTTGTTTGGTTTCGGCGCTTAAAATAACGCTTTCGAGCGTAAAAAAATGTGCACAGCTGCTTTTCTCGAAATCTGTTAAGCCTTTGGCAGTGTATGGTACGGTGGCCTACTTTATGTTACAAAGTAAAAAGATCTCTCCCAACCACTTTCTATAACTTTGTAAACTCGTGTCTTGCCTATAAATACTTTGTTGTCAAACAAGGCGAAGAAGTAACCAGTCTGAAGTAACCTCAAAATAAATGCTGGTGTGCCTTAAGACTCCGTCCTAGATCCCATATTAAATTTATAAAATCGTGGTAATTTAACTGATGCGATTTTTCACATATAATTGTTAAGAGGCGTCTTTTATAAATAAATAAAAATAGTGAAACCTGAAAGAATCTAAATGTATACATGTTTTGTTTGAAAGCAATATCCAGGCGCGACTTTTCATAGTTTGTGCGCAAATTGGTTTTAAATTTTTAATTTAAAATTTTGTTTAATGTCTTGTATTGCATGGAATATTACTAAAAAATTATTAAGGAACTAAGGCTGAAATTAGCTCTATATTTGAACATCTATTTAGTACATCAAAAATTAGAGGTAATCTAGAAAATGGTCAGTATCACTGCATTTAACATTCTCAGATTATATGGAAGAAAAACTTGCATGTTTGCTGGAAAAAATTGGTCTTCGATTCGAACACGGCAGAGGTAATGTAAATTTTCTTGCAAACAAACGCAAAATTTTATGCAGATTTAATACTCACTTTTCGAGTTTGATTTTAATGCCCTCATTTTCACATGCAAGCTCTCATTTTTTTTGTTTTAGTCAGCCGACCATAACCGCTATCTCGAACTATGCATTTCGAGCAACTTTATGCGCTCGCATAGAAATTATGCGATCAAGACGTACACACACAAACGCACTCGCAAACGCACACACAAACTTGTCATCCTTGCTCACATGCATTTAATATTAGCCAAAATTTATGTTGACATTTGTGCGTAAAGATTTTCTCTTTCCCGAAAACAAACAAAACTATTCCCATTAAATTGGTTGCGCTCGACTTTTCAACCAAAAAGTTATGGCAATAAAACTGTGCAGAAGTCTTAAGCAACATCAACGCGCATTTTTTTTTTCAAAGTGCGCAAAAAGTGCAAAAATGAATGGTAGCACAAGTTTGTATTTGAAATTTCATAAGTCGGTGTGTGATAGTTTGCCCAAACGAGCGAAGAATTGCAGAACTTCTTGCTTTTATAGCTCAAAACTAATTTTTTTTTGCGCTGTTACGAGCATTGCATAGGCATTTCAATTGCTTTTGTACAGAACATAGAAGGACAGCAATACAACAGCTCTATATGAAATTATTTCACGAATTTCACTGTATGTAAACAATGAACTAAACACTCCAGCTACAATAATCGAAATAGCATACGACGCTTATAACGCAGCGGCTAAAGATTTTCGAGGCAGTTGGTGGCAAAAGTTCCTGGCTTACAGTTACACACACACATGTATACAGTGTGTTTACCAAAGTCTCTTGTATAGAGTCGTCAATGTTTAAATGATGTACATCTTAAATGGAATGATTTAGCTAAAAGTTGATGAGAACTTTCAGGCTGGTTGATAGACTAAGTTTCGCTATGAGCCAATGAACTAAACTTGTTATATGTCCACAGGCTTAGAATTTTGGGAATAGTGAGTGAGTACACTGCTAATGGCGTGGCACAAGGGAGTATACATGGAAATTTAAATGAACTTACAACTTTTAATTGTAGTCAATAAGTGCAAGGGTCAAAACCCTTTTCTGGGCTTATCAAAATCAATTTATTAAAAAGAAGTTATCAACAACTGGCAAGGCACTGAATTCATATGACACTCGGTGGACAATCCACGGAAGAAGCAGTCTAAACAGTTCATCCTTAATTCAAGAAGATCATCAAGTGGGCTCCTAAACTTGGATAAAGAGGACTTACTTACTACATTGCAATCTTCGCAATTCATTTCAGGACTAATAGGAACAAGCCTCAGCCGTGCTAGCGAACTGGATGACGAAACCCCAGTGCATACTCTCTGCGAATGTGCAGCGCACGCAATACGAAGACTCGCACACGAATTTAGGTGATAGGAATGAAAATGTATTGTGTATTTAAAACAAAAAACCTGAGTAGATGCTTAAATTCATTAGAAACCTCGAATGATAGGTACCCTGGCAAGCACAATAAACCATATTAGATGTTGCAAGGCACTGCAACCGGAAAATAAAAATAATGATACTTGAAAATAATCTCTTTCAAAAATATATTAGGCAAACCATTTAATTTGCACAAATTTTTTCCTAATAATTTGAAGCATAATTTCTGAAAAGAGATTACGTATTTCCGTTTGGAATTACTGCCCGTCGTTTGGCACTCCTTTTCCTCTTCTTGCGAGTAACGACGAATTTCGTATCGGAAAAACTCCTTGTCCTTCCATGAATCGGTACATTTTTCGATTCCTTTATAAGAGTGAAAATGCGGATAATGCCTTCGTAAATGGAAATGGTAATCAGAGGAAGCAACAGCTGAATAGAATTCTGGAGTCCTTCTCCTCATTTCAGAGCATCTAAGTATATTTTGTATGAATTCTCTATTTTCTGCAAATTTAGTAGACTCAGACAAACTATTTTTGATTTTGATGGTAAACGAAAATCTGAGAATTGTATGTTATAAAGCTGATAGAGGTCATTGCATTCGAATGCTGTTCCTTCGGAGTCTATTTTAGTAATTAAACGAATTACAGTTCCGATATTTTTACCTTGTACTAATAATCGATGGAAAAAATCAGCTATCATAATAGCCAAATTTCAAACCATCTAATCATTAAATCTAATTCTACTAAGTAGAAAGGGAGTTCCCGCCAAGATAATCCACCTCATCAAAGCCCTCTATGGGAACTCCGAACTGTTAGTGCTTTACAAAGCAGATATCAGCGATCCATTCATTACCAATGCAGGCGTAAGGCAAGATTGTCTCCTGTCGCCCCTTCTCTTCACCATCGTCCTTGATGACGTCATGAGCCAACCGACCATGCTCAAAAAAAGCATCTTATGGAGTTTCTTCAGACATCTTGAGGACCTGGACTTCGTCAATGACATCTCCCTTCTCTCTCACAAGCTCTCTGATATGCAAGCGAAGGCGGACGAACTAGTCGCGCTGGCACGCACCGTCGGACTGGAGGTCAACATCGTCAAGACCAAGGCCATGAGAGTTAAGCACAATAACGCAAAGCCAGATATTGGTTGACGGATGCCCGCTGGAATTCGTTGAAAGCTTCTGCTATCTTGGCTGCATCATCACGGCAGATCACATGGCTGGTCTCTAACAGCATCACACAGAGCCTACAGTCCTTCAACAACAAATGACTCTCCATCATCTGCAGAATATTCTGGCCAAACACCGTTAGTAACGACGCACTGTGGATATTAACGAACGAGGAGCCCATTCTTAGGCAAATAAAACGCAGAAAGTGGCGATGGATAGGTCACTCATTGAGAAAACCACCAGATAGCATCACAAGAATGGCATTGAACTGGAACCCACAAGGGAGCAGAGGTCGCGGTCGACCAAAAAACACTTGGGGAAGGTCGATGCTACTCGAACTATATTAGAAGATGCCGACATCTTATGGGACGATGCAAAAACAACAGCACTGAACCTTGTGCGATGGAAAAGTCTTGTCGAGGCTCTGAGCTCTCGTGAGAAGTGAACAAGGAAAAAAAATCATTAAATTCAAACAATTCATTAGAATCTGTGAAATATTAGGTACTAGCACTAAATTAGCATCTTTGAATAAGGTTGAAAGTTGCCTTTTTTGCACTTTATTGATATTTGTTTGAACAATTTTCATGTTTTTTTGTAATTTTCGAAAAAAATTAAAGGTCATGGTAGAAAAATGGTGGATCATTAAAACTGTTAGCAACAGAAATGTTGTTTAGAACTGAACCTTTTTAAAACATTTTATCTTTTTAGTAGGGTGAAAAATTCAGTCTTAGAAGTGGGTCTGTGCATTTTTCTACTTTATTTGTTATTCGTAATCGAAACGACTGGCGCGATTTGTTGAATTTGCCAAAATTGCGTAAGCGGTTATCGCGCTAATTAAGAAGAAGATTCGAATGTAAGGAATTATACAATTTAAAAGTATTACAATTTTTTGTTTAATTTTTTTTTAATACTAATTTTGAACTATATTTGAAAATTATTCGCGGTCTCTAGCTGCTTCCAAGAGGATATCCACACGTTGTATAATGGTCCACTGCCTTATGTTCCTCAACCAAGAAAACTGCTTACACCCGATATCTCTTCTACCTTCAATCTTGCCCAGCAATATGAGTTGAAACAGTTCATATTTCATGTTTTGTAAAATATGCAACAAATATGAAGTTTTTTTTAGATTGATAAACTTGAGTAGTTGTCTGTCGCCGTGAACTCTTCGCAGCACTTCTTCATTAGAAACGTGGTTGGTCGATCGTATTTTGAATAATATTCGGAGAAACCACATTTCAAATGCTTCAAGTCCCATATTTCCATGGCATATAGTACAACTGACCATACATAGCATTTTATGAAGCGCATTTTGAAGTTGAAAATTCAAGTCGCGAGATTTAAGGATTTTGCCATACAGGGTGGGCCATATAGCGTTTGCTTTTTGAACCACCTATTTTTTTGAGAATGGTAACACAAATGACGTGTCAAATGTATTCATAATTTACTTAAAGGTTTGACATTTACGAAATGGGACGCTATACGCTTGAACAAAATTGGGACATTATGTATGGAATACGACATCCTTAAATGGCCGCCTTAGCTTTCCAGGTAGTGTAACAAGCGAGTGAGTCAATGTTTGATGACTCTGCCCAATGTGACATTATTCCAGTGAAAGCGTATCGAATATTGGCCTCGAACTCGGCTAAAGTGATTGGCTTGACATAAGGTTATGAAGGCTTGACGTGGGTTAGGTAAGGTTGGGATGTAGAGTCAGGCTCATAGTACATTGTGATGCCATATGAGGAACTTGCCCCAATATCTCCTAAAAGCAATATGAACGAATTTGTAACTTTAGAAATTGATTCACTCCCATAATTCTGATATTCCTTAACTCATTAAAGAATTGACTGCCTAAAATAGTGAATCTTCGGAGCAGAACAGAGACACAGAAGATGCAAAATTGTCTCTTACTTATCTTCATCTAGACATTTGCTGCAGAATTTAGGTGTTCACGCGCCTAGCCTCTAAAAGTGTTTGCCTCTTAGATAATGCCCAGTTATAAGAGAAACTACGTGTACTAAGGCGGTACTTATTTCGACTCGGCAGAGGTTCTGAGCGTTAAACTTGAGTGTCGGCCATATTGAATGCCAGAATGACTTGACCTAGCTGGAGAAAAAATATATGATGGGTCTCAAGTCATATGATTGCGGCAGGCAATTGATAAGTGATCGCCGTGAATTGACCCAGTCGGCAAATTTCTCGTTCGTAACTTCGAGCGTTGCTTACCCTGTACCACATAGCACCAACTTTTTGGGACCATGGCTCGAATAAATATATTAACGTCGTTAAGCTATATACCGATAATTATTGGCGGGAAGCATTAGGGATGGACTTTTTTTTTGTTAAGATCCCGAAATTTTTGCGATCTCGCTATTAGAATTTCGAGACCTTGAGATTAGTCTAGGAAGTTGCTTGTTAATTTCTTTTACAATCCCGAATTTTTCGGGACTACGTTATGACAACTTCGGGATCCCGAGGTTAATCTTGGGAGTTGTTGATTCATTACTTTTACAATTTCCAGATTATCGGGATCCTTTTATCGAAATTTCGGGATCCCGAGCTTAGTCTCGGGAGTTGGATATTCATTACTTTACAACAGCTTAAGTCTCAAGCTAATAAATAATAAATAAATGGGTTTTAAATTCATTTTTTAAATGAAAATTACGGGGTTGACCTCTCTAGTAATGACGTATTTTTCCTAGTTTCCATTGATCCCATGATGCCATTTAGCCATAAATCGCATAGTCAATACATAACCAAACAGTCAATATTTGTGGATGCATTGAAACTTGGTCGAACAGTTGCGAATTTTGTTTGTTCCAGTAACGGCAGTTTTGCTCGTGAACACTGCGTCCCTGAGCCAAAAAAGAACCCCTCCTAGAAAAGTATTTTTTAACCGACCTCACAACGAAATTCGCGATGCGTATTTAGAACTGAACGAGAATCATGTCAATGTTTTTTACTCAGTTCCACACGTTTGGGAAGGTTGAAAGTATGCGTGAAAGTATGCCTAGGCTTTCTGAATATTTTGAATGCGGGCTACCATTGACAACTGCTGAGACATGACAACTGGAAAAACTAGCATTGCTGGTTGGTCACTCTTTACCTTTACCAACTTGAATAACTTGAGCAAACCTTGACCAACTGCATTGAAATGTTAAATGCTATTCACAATCTATAAATTTTCTCACATAACCCTTCCTGAATATATTTACAAATGCATGCATACAATCACTCGCACTTGATTTTTTTATTTTTTTCCACACTCATTTCTGTTGAAATATTGAAAATTACTCCAAATATTTTTTTATATATTCCACTAAAAATGCTGATTTAAGAAATATTGCTTTTTATGACATCTCAAATTTCCAACTGAATAGTCTCTTATGATAAGCGCACACTTTCAATGACTGCATGCACATAGGTATATACACACATACACGTGAGTATGTTTGCGCATAACGAAAAGCAAAAATTCTAAAATTGGCTTTGAAATTACTTTCACATATATCTTAATGCGCAAATGTTTGCCTTCTATGCCGTTTTTTTTGCTCATTTTCTGCACATTTCCATTCGAGTATTATATATCAAAGAGGAAAGGCAACGAGCTGAAAGCAAACATTTCCATACGACTGCCTTCTTGAAAAAATAACTATAATTTCCACAGTACAGTAGTTCCAACACGATTTAAATTTAGTTACACGACAAGACTAGCTCCTTTAGTCTTTAAAGTAGTGCCTTATTTTTTATCTTTTATCTTGGTTTTATGGTGAATGAGCAGAGTGCTGTTTGAGACAGCATGACGCAGTGAGCGCTGCTAAGTAAACGCCTTGTGCGCCCGAAATGCAACAATGTTGCACGGCTGTCGACTGGCTACATGCCACACAATTATTGTCCACATGAAAAATACTCGTACAAGAATTGCTTAAGAAAACAGTGGCTAGAGAATTGGAAAAGAAATAGGATTTTAGCAGATTTTGCATTTTACTGCGACTGATGTCGCGTCGTGTCGGCTGCAGGCATTTCACTTACCACATTCAGTGTCATGGCTGTAAGCTCGGAACTGCATCTGAGGATATGCGTGTGTGTGTATATGAAATTGTAATACCCATAACCAAAACTCCTAAACTCTTGCCTATACTCTGACTTTATTATAAAAGCAACTACCAGCGGCAGCGCCAGTCCCCTTCAGTGACACTATTGTTTTCGTTATTTTCGACCCAGCCCCACAACTTCCACAGACAGATAGATATTCTTTGTTGCATATAATCAGTTCAGGATATTCATGAATATGGGCGTCGCCTTAGCACAAGTGTTGCCAACGATTTACTCACAAATTTGCCAAGTCACACTGTGCCACCAACGCTTGGTATTCTATGCTGAGCGCTTACTTGCTTACAAAGCAGCTAAGCGATTTCCTCACTTTCGCAACTTATATTTTTGCAACATCTTTGGCAACGGCTCAGTCATAGTCATCTTTGTCGTCATTTCTATCATCATTATCATGCCAACGCCAACAGCACAACCAACAATATCACCATCTTGAGCCGCGCCAGTAGTACTGGTAGTGACCAAGTAGTTGATTTAAGGCAGCTGATACTGTTCTCTTATCTGTCTGTTGTAAACCAGTAAGCGCATTATAGGCATTTGCTTGATTCAATCTTAGGCGAAATTCGAAGTTTTGATAATTGACTATTGCTCCAGCGATATTTGAAACTAAGTAAAATACAACAAACAAAGATAGTTGCTTCCCAAACTACAAGGTTTCCTATGGCTGTCAGAGGAAATGCAATTGATCCGAATTAAATTAAGTTGAGTATGAATTGTTTAAAATTAGTATTCTTATGTTGCATGCAACAGCTATTTAGGTATATGCTATCAATCTCAGTAGAATACTAATACTACTCAGAATACTAAACAAATATGAGGCCAACTAATACAGATTAGATCACTTATAGATGGCTGTGATTTTGAGTCCTAGAAAACGTTGTCTGACAGAACTAAGGCATTTAAGTTATAATAGCGAACATGAGTTAAAGTAATCTTCTACTGTAAAGTAATGTGGAGTCGTAGAATAATCTTGTACAGTAATCCCTACAGGCAGGGCAGGGGTAGGGTGGTCGCAGGTGTATATGCCGAACATCTGGGGACTCCTTCAGTTTTCCGCTTCTCAACTACTGAAGAGTCTTCCAGGCTGAATTGATGACAACAATGAAAGCCGTGACATTGACATACAGTGCGATGCGATACCTGGAGATGATGTCTACATTTTCACTGATGGCCAGGCGGCGATCCAATAAGGCACTAAACAACCTCCAAGGTAGCCATGAAATACTGCCCAGATGGCAGTACTGACGAGATGGCTGAGTCATTTTACCTAAAAGTAACATGGGCTCCTGAATATTCGGACATTGAAGGCAACTGCAGAGCCGATGAATCAGCGCAACTCGGTACCCAAATTGACCGATGAGTACATAGACAATTGTATAGGCATACCCTCGCAAACATGTAAGCTGCTTATCTTTGAGAAAATTGTAAGATCAGCGTATGAAAGTTGGCGTAATGAAACCACTTGCAGAATCGGCCGACTCTCAATGCTAATTGTACAGAATCTCTGCTAAGACGAGATAAGCACAGACTTAGCACACTGATTTCAGTTCTAACGGGCATTGCCTAATTGATAGGAACGCCCAGAGAATGGGTGTGCAAGCACATGTATTTTGCAGAAGTTGTCTAAATAAGTAAGAGGAAGAGATGATCCTGTACCTTTAGTGCCACTGTCCAGCTGTATCCAGAGGTAGATTTACCATTTTAGGAGCACAATCCTTTAATTAATTGGATGATCTTAGTTCTGTCGAGAATCTTCTAAAATTTTTGAAAAGTACACACTGGTTTTAGGAGAGATAAGAACAAATTCTCCAAGCGGCATCACAATGGAATATGAGCCTGTGTGTGTCCCACAGTGGACAACCGCTTCAACTTATTCTAACCTAACGCACTGCATTAATAGAACTTTTCATTTAATTCCTATTACTAGTGAAATTTTTAAAACAAAAGCAACATCCTAAAACGCAGTTCATATGGGAACACTCAGTCTCGTACAAAACTGGCAAAATTATGTTAAGCACTTGGAATCCGAAAACTAAAAACTTTATTTTACTACTTTCTAGAAAATGCTTCAAGGTATTGGTTGGAGTACTGACGGGACACTGTATCATCCCACATCACGCAGATAAAATGGGATTCGTGCAAAGCGATGCAAGCAATGAAGCGAATGCTAGTGGTACCTTGGAACACTGACTTTGCCAATGCCCTTATCTTTGTAGGACTCGACCAAAGTGGGATATTGCTGACAAAAGGCTGAACGGTTTGTGAAGACGTGCATTAAGAATTACATAAAATAATATCTCCGGCTCCAAATACATAGCACAGGTAACACAATGGACTCTAGAAGTCTATGTGAGATCTTTTTTCAGATGAGGCAGCACTACCTAACCCAACATCTAAAAAAATTCACGCTTGTGTGTGTTTGTTGTATGCTCCACTAAAAGGTATTAACAACAGAAAAAGTAAGGACAAAAAATGTATGCCAACTAATTTCTATGCACCTATAGCCCGCGGCAAATGACAACACATCAAGCTTTGGTTATTGATGAAAACGTGAAGAACTTTCCACTTCGCCTAATAGTTTGGCAACTAATAGTCTTGACTAATAGTCTTTTCGTGGTCTTTGTATTACACGTTTTAATTAGATTAAATCTGTTTCGACTCTACTTTTTTAACAAATGATTCCATGTCAAGTGATGCAAGTACTTTTGACCTTCTCGATTTTTTTTTTAAATTGGTGTTTTGTAGGCTTGTACTAAAAAGAAGTAAGCTGAAATATTAAAAAAAAAAATTTAATTATTATATTTATTCACTGCTGAAAATTATAATATAGAGTTTTTTTGACACGAAATATTTGCGGTTCTTTTTAATACTTTTAAACATTTTCGTTTTTTTTTTCAGTTTGTAGTATGAAATGTATTTGTAAAGAATAATTATCTGAGAAAAACATATTTTTTTTGTTTAAAATTTGTAGAAAACCTTTTTTTAATTAAAAATAAAAATTTTTGAAAAAATTTATTTTTGTTTTTTTTTTTTTTTGTTTTAGTAATTCCTTAAACTACGCTCAGCGGTCACTGCCTCGCTATTAAACTGATTTGTAGTAATTTTCATGGATTTGAAATACTCATTTGAATAAAAAATGTTAAGTTAGGAGAGTACCGCTATATAATTTTCATTGATTACTAAATAAAGGGAAAGCAATAAAAACAAAAATAGGAAAAAATTTCAAGGGCATGATATAAAAGAACAAAAATTTTCTTCAAAAAAAAGTTCTTCAAAAATTGTTTTCTTCAAACAAAAATTCCGAATAATTTTCGTCACAAAAAATTTATATGAAAATAAAGATAAAGCAAAAAATAAAATAATATATTAGAAACAAATTTTACGGGTATGAGACGAAAACACAAAAAAACTTAAAAAATTTTCATATTTTTTTTTTTTGAAAATACCTTTTAGAAAAATGTTCATACAAAAAATTTAAGAAAATGCCTAATAAAAATTATTTGAGCAAAAAACAATTTTTGAGAATGTCTAATGAAAATTATTTGTCAAAAAAAAAGTTTTTTGAAAATGTCTAATAAAAATAATTTGAGAAAAAAAATTGTTTTGAAAATGTCTAATAAAAATTCTTTGACAAAAATTTTTTTTTTTCAAATGTCTTATAAAAGTTATTTGACCAAACAAAATTTCTTTTTCATCAAATTTTTATTTACTTATTTTATTCAAAATATATTTCATTCTGCTCAGTCTGGTACTTGAACCATTGCACCTTTATTTTATTCTATTATATTATAAAGGGTGGTTATGTTTCAAGGGCCGGTGTTGGTTTTAGATAAAATACAATTTTTGCACAAAATTATTGTCATTTCTCTTTATTATTATAATATTGGTATAGCTCAATTACGTATGGAATAAAATATTGGCCAAATGGCCTCCGCGGCCTCGGCAGCACACCTCCATCCGATAGTCAAAATTTTCGATGGCGCTGAAGCATAATTGAGGTTCCATGCCGTTAATGTGCCGAATTATCTCATCCTTTAGCTTTTGAATCCTTTAGGTCTTGAATTGTTGTTGGCTTATCGACGTACACCTTTTCTTTCAAATCACCCCAAAGAAAGAAGTCCAACGGTGTTAAATCACATAATCTTGGAGGCCAATTGACATCGCCGCGACGTGAGATTATGCGGCCATCAAATTTTTCGCGCAAACGAGCCATTGTTTCATTAGCTGTGTGACAAGTGGCATCGTCCTGTTGAAACCACATATCGTCCACATCCATATCTTCCAATTCGGGCCATAACAAGTTCGTTATCATCTCACGATAGCGAACACTATTCACAGTAACTGCCTGACCGGCCTCATTTTGGAAAAAATACAGCCCAATGAAGCTGCCGGTCCATAAACTGCACCAAACAGTCACTCTTTGTGAGTGCATTAGTTTTTCGGCAATCACTCTTGTATTATCATTCGCCCAAAAGCGGCAATTCTGCTTAGTGACGAATCCACTGAGGTGAAAATGTGCCTCATCACTGAAGATGATTTTCTTCGAAAATTGTCCATTCACTGTTGCTATTTCCTGTCACCATTCTGACCATTGACGACGCTTGAAATGGTCAAGAGGCTTTAGTTCTTGAGTCGATTGTACCTTGTAAGCGTCGTATAAATGCAAGTCTTTATGTAGAATGTTCATCAACGACAAGCGTGAGAGGTGCAATTGTCGGGCACGAAGACGAGCTCTTCGAGCGAACAGCAGCAATATTTTCTGCAGTACGATCTGTACGAGCATGCACTGGTGTTTTCACATCTTCTACAGAGCCGGTGTGCTCAAACTTTTGCACAATTGCCGATTGTACGCACATTTGGATGATTAAATTTACCGAAAAAATCACGAAGTGCGCGATATGCATTTTGATTTGAACGCCCGTTTTGATAATAAACCTGAATAACTTTAACGCGTTGCTCGATTGTGTGTCTTTCCATGGTTCAAATTGACTTAGTCTAAAATTGAAAAATATTAAATGAAATGCAGAAAAAAACTTGACAGTTAGGTGTGATTCACATTCAACATCGCCCCTTAAAATTTTATTTGTTAAAAAAAAATGTATAAAAATGTTGAAAAGAGTCCAAGATATTTCACTTAAAATATTGCGCCAAAATTTCAATAAATTTCCAAATTGTTAAATTTTTTTTTCAAAATTTTATCAATTTACTTATTATTTTAATGAAACTTACAAATAAACCAATTTTTATAAGAATCGGTGATTGAGCCCAAAATACTTGCATCTCTTCACCTGGAAGCGATCCTAGGAAATAGCCGCTTATTGTTAAGTAATCTAAGTATAATCAAATTTCGTTATGTGCCTCACAATAATTTGTTACAAAAATTTTAACATCAGCTATAAAAATAAAAATAAAATTATTAATACAATAATATTTACGTACACATCGTTCATTACTGGGTACACTATTTATGTATACGTAGGCACATACCCACATTTTATAATATTTTCTTATTTGTATGTGTAGCGTTCGCTGTTTTTTTATACGCTTTTGTATGATAATCAGGCGATTTGCTTGCATTACTTTGTTCTCGGCTATTCATAGTTCACTGTTTTCACATGTACCCACTTTTGAAGTTTTTTGCCTCTTCATTCCTCATACTGCACTGCCCACTTCTCTTGCCTTTACAGAGCAGCCTTTTCGTGATCTTTGCGCTGTTTGGCCACTTTCAGCGCTTTGGTAATTTTTCGTTCGAATTTGCATTTCTTATCTTTGTTTTGGGTTTTTCTATTTTCGTTTTTTTTTGCTGTTGGTTGCTTGGCAGCGATGGCATCTTTAGTCGTTTATACCTCTTCCGTTTCTACTGCACGCCAGCCAACTGTCGCTTTCCTGTTTGCTGTATGTTTTTTCCCACATTTTTTTTTTACTTTTTCCATTACAAATGCACTTGCACTATTGTTGTTGTTGTTGTTGTTGTATTAGTTTACTACTGTCTCCATTTTTTATGCGCCTTCATCTATGCTTTCTGTTTTCTTCCCATTGCAATTTCTACTCTATATCCAGTTCATGGTTGTATTAGCATTTTGTACGAATTATTGCGGCGTGTGTTTCGTAGCTGACAGTTGACACTTTGTGTCCAACCACAGATTTGAGTTGCTGCTCTAACTGGTTTACTTTTTCTCATACCAATTGCAAATTGTGTGCTTCTTTTTTGCTGTTGTGTTAGAATTGTATTTGAAGAAGTAGCAAAGGAAGTTTCTTTTTGTATTTTTTATAGTGGATTTTGTTGTACAGGAAACGGAAGTTGGAAGTCGGAAGCTGTAATTGTCATTTGAGGTTAAGTGTTAGAAGTGTTTGTGGTCGAAGGCGAAGTATTTTTTTTTTTTTTCGAAGACTGTGATTTTCTTTTTTGTTTTTTTGGCAAAGCGCATCAACAACTCTCAGCTTGGTGAGTGTTTTTGCTTTTTTTTGTATTTGGAGTTACAACTCTTTCATTGAGTGTCGAGTGTTGTCATTCAAATTTAGTTTGGGTGCAAATTTGGTAATAAATTTTGTGGTAAATTTAGTGCAATGATTTGCATACTCATACAAGATTATATGCAAATATTTGAATAGATTTATGGGTGATTTTGCTGTGGTATTTGAAGTAAAGGGGAGATTTTCTAATGATTCTTGGGATGTGTTTTGTAAATGTAGACTAAGAGACTGTTGCGCACAGTGCTGCAAATTTGTGAGTGTCAATACACCTTTGGATTTCTTGGACTTGTCCAAGCGACTCCCATATGGATACGCAGATGTGCTCACAATAATAGAAGCGCGACACATGGCAACGTTTTGAGTATTTATTTATTAATATTTACCTTTTTTTTATTTTGAAATAAAAATATGGTTCATATTACAACTGAAGCCGCATAACTCAAAGTATTATTTTTTGTAGAAAATTTTAAAATATTCAGTTAATCAAAATTTCAAAAATTTTAGTTAGAATTTCTAGAAAAAATCTGAGTATGCTGTTTGATAGCATATTTATTTCATTTAAAAAAGTGTACAAAAATTATATAGAAGAAAATGCATAACACCTCCAACAAAAAGAAATATCAAAGAGAAATGTTAGTTTTGAGCTTCCAACTTTCTTACCAAACTTAATGGAATAAAACTGCATACCCAGAATGTTTCTAGAAAATCTGAATAAAAAGTTTCGATAAACAGTTTTCAGTTTTTTTTTTTTTTTTAATTTTGTGCAGAGTACGAAACTTTGAGATACGAGGTTTTTTTTTTTGTAGTAGAAACTATATTTTTATATAAAATGAATAAAAATAAAGTTTAATTTAAAATAATAAAGCTATAAGCCGCACTGCTATTATTGTGCACAGAGGCGGATATCTAATAAGGAAATTATATAGACAATCCTCAAATCTTATTAGGCGTATTCTTATAGGCGGTTATGCCATTAAGAGCTGGTTTAGATTCTTAGCCGATGCGTGGTATAGTAAAGCAAGTCACCTGTGAACTGTAAAAACCGTGCCAGGAGCCCAGATAAGGTCTACTATTTGAGCGTTATGAGACGTTTATGTGAAGGATTTCGCCATGAAAAAAAGGATTTGTGAGCAGTAAATTTTACAGAACCCTTGGATTTTACAGAATAATAACGCACCGTCGCGCAGTGGAATTAGTATCCGCGAATTTTGTACCAAGAACGAAACGAGTATCATCCAACAGCGATCGAATTCACCTGATATGGCTCCCTGCAATTTTTCTTTTTTTATCAAAGAATGCGTTTTTAACAGCCGAAAGGAAACTATGGGAAAATCGAAGTCGACTCTAGCGAAATAGAGTTCTAGAAATGTTTCGAAAGCCTGATCAAACGCTGGCATAAGTGCATTGCAGTTGATGGGGAAGGTGATAATATCACTTTAGAGGAATAAATGCGTTCGACCAGTACTCACTTATGCCGTCAAAACCCGAGAAGATACAACTGCAATACAACTAGGAATGGATAAGGCTGAGAAGGAAAGATTGCGATTAATCACTGGACATACTCGCAGAGATCTTATGCAAAATGGAATAAACTTGCTTTTTGAATTTTGTGAATTTTATTTATTTATTTTATTTATTGAAAAGAGTAATAATTATAAAAAATTATTCCACTTAAAGGTAAGAAAAAAAAGGCCTTCGGCTATTGTTTTAAATGGTCAATAATATAGATAAAGAAGAAAAAAGGAAATAATTATATTAAAATAAGCTTACTAGATGCTAGCTGCAAGATTAAAATATACTAGTATTATATTATATCTATACTGGAGAAAAGATGAAAATACATAGAACAATCGAGGAAATGTGGAAGTAACCACTACTAAATATACCAGATAACTAGAAGCCTATGAAGTTAAATTTTTAATTTACAGCAAGAAACGAATTGGTTTATGATACTAATATTATAGTCCGTTATCTGCTTCAGAAGTTCAGATGGTTTGATATTTCTAAACACCGATGATCTAATATTTTGGATGCCTGAACATATATCCATGAAGTGCGATACGGTGAATTCGCTGAATCCACAAAATGGACACGGGGGTTTCGGGTTTGCCGAAAATAACAGCAAATACGAGTGGACTGAAATTGTATGGCCAATTCTCAAACGAACAACGGTCTTAATATTCCGGCATGAAGAATTTGACGGGTATTGGTTTTTCGATCTCTAGAGATTGAAGGTTTTGTAGTGATGTTGGTACTGGTTCCATTTGTTCAGTGAACTTTCATAATTGGAACGCCTTACCAACTTTTTTAAAACTTCTGGAAGAGTGTATTCGAACATGTATATTATGTGAATTTATTCCGCAACTTTTTACCAATACCAACTTGGTTAAGGATTTAGTAGTAGTCAGAGGCACGAAAAAATGATGATTTCCAATATTTTTTGTTTTTTGCTAGTCAATTGCTTAATTATGCAAAAATAAAAACATAGCATTAATACGTCATGTGTCGACTTGAATTTAGCAAAACCTAAAAAAAAACACATTAATAATTGTAAAAATTATCGCTGTTTGTGTGGAGTCCGTTTCTCCAGAAATCCCTTGAGTGATCATCACAAGTCCTTGGAAATTCATCTAAAATCACTCGGACTAGAGAAATTCGTTTTATTAATGGATAATCTTTTTTCAAAATTAACAGGAAATATTTTTCAGGTTTTCGAGAAGAAACCAACAAATAATTGTTTAAAAAAGTTGAAATTTTTGAAAAAAAAATCCTCGATCAGGCACGAGAATTTTATGTTTTTCAAAAGCAGTATACATTTTCTCATATTGAGAAAAACGCATTTAAAGTTTTGCTATCGATTTATGTAGAGTTATACGAATCATTTAATTACTCGCACTGTTTCATCTATTTGTGGGTCATATAATAGTTCTTCAGCCATCATAGCAGCTTCCAAAATATCGATTTACTGTTGCCTTCGCAGCATTCTACCTTCTCGAGTGTTATCGTAAGCGCGCTCATTTGCCACTTTCATACGTGCAACATCCAACTGCTTACTCTCAAACCCTCCGAAGCGTCCGAGCGCCCTTTTTTAATTGTTGAAGAACTCGAAAAGTATTTATCGGATTCACTTACAATTTTCTCACAATATTTTTAAGATATCATGCTTTAAGAAAATGTAAAAAAATCCAAAAACATTTAATTAATTCGTTTATTTATTCTATTGCTAGATCTTAAAACCATTTTCTTCATTTTCAATTTTAATGATTTTTATGGAGTGCTAAGCTGAACTGAAATTCTGAAAAAAATTCATTTTCACCACTTCTTTTATATACTTTAATTTACCTAGAAATTGTTCATCTTTAAGAAAAAATGTACTTTTTTCTGAGTTGCTTCTTGGACACCCTATTGAATAGCTATAATTTAATATTCACTCAAGAGGTTCGAGGCCCTAAAGAACACCAAGAGGAATGCTTTTAGCTATACCTGCCAATCTGTTTAGCGATTTCAGTGAAAATTGTTTAATTTGCCTACAATTAACTTAAATCCAATACGGCACACGTGCCCACTTGTAAGTAAATATAAACCAGCTGCAAGAAACTTCAAAATAGTTGAGTTATACTAAGTGGGTCAAATGATAACTGAATGACAAAATAAATGATATTTTGAAAATAGGCTAGTATAGTCTAGAGGCTCAGGGTTCAAATGCTGTAATTATTCTGTACGTAAAGCATTTCTTAAGTGCAGGCGGCTGAAAACCAGAAAAAGCGAATCACTGAAACTGGATGCGCTGGATTTGGGTACGGAAACTCGTTGATGATGGATATTGAAGCAGTATTTCCGCGCAGAGAAAGAAAAAATCGTGTCAATGTAATTCACGCTTTTATTATAAGTGCCGTTTTACATATTTGGCATCGCCTCCTATATAATGTGTAATTGTTTTACAGAGTACAAAGTTCCCTGTAAATGAAGTACAAGTGCTCGTATAAACGAGCAGGATTGGCTTACAAAGTTGTATTTAGAATTCAACAGAAATATATGTAATTATATTTACACATACATACGTATACAAATATACATACATATACACATTTATAAAAAATATTTCGAAAACATCTCTGCAAAGCTTATTCCGGGCTTACGCCGAGCACATAAATCATCGGCTAAGTTCTAAAATTTTGTGAACTCAAAGTCACCGGAAAAATCTGCTAAATGATAAGATCATAAAAGCGAGAAGCACGCAATATTTTAATTAATTTTGCCAGGTAAACTGTAGCAATCCCTAAAGCGCCATAAATTATTCACACCTCTTCGTAAAATATCTATAAAATATGCACTAAAAATATTTAAATGAAATATAACTAAAACATACGACCGGAAGATTTCCTAACCCCCAACTCTGTTGTTGTAAACATGAAAATGCTCCCTTTGCAGGAGCAGAGCCAGGGCACAATGAAAAAAGTTACAAAAAGGATGACAGTTGAAATAAAACACATAAATAAAATCAGCTTATCGTTGTAAACAACAAAATACGGTCCACGAAAAAACAAAACACACACACGCACACCGGCATACACAAGGCTCACATATTTAAACATTTCCATGTACTCCAAAGCTGTTTACAAGAATAATCAGCCCACAGTGCGAGCGTCGAGTCGCAATAGACCAAGTTCGCCGCATTCGGTTTATTTGCTTTGTGTTAGAAAAATATGTAGATTTGAAGCAAAATAATGAAAAGTTAAACTTTTTTTTTTGCATTTTCATAAAAGTTTGTTGCACCAAAATTGCTGAATGATGGCTATTGCTAAAGTTAAGGTATTGAGTAAAATTCGTGGAAATGAATTTCAATTGCCTTACTTTAAATTGCCTACCATGTGATGCGCGGGCTGAGCTGTGCTTTGAAGTCATCCGGTTTTGTTTTTTGCTGGATGCGTCTGACACTTGTAAATGAGTGTCTTGCTGTGACGAGGCAGTTTTTGTGCTTTCCCGTTGGCTTTCCCGTTAAATGAGGAATCATTAATCTTTGCTGCTTTCGGTTAAATATAATATATGGGAGCTAAGCTGTCTACTTATGCATATAAATACAAATATACAAACAATTGGCGCGCACATCCTTTGCTAAGCATTTGGCCGAGCCACTTCCACAATTTGTAGTGTGCGTCTTGATCTTTGTCCGCGAATAGAGATACCAACAATCTTACGTCACCTACGAAACGCAGAGTGTTTTTTATAATAGATTCTTCATGGTAGAATTGCACTCGAAGGACGACTTCTCTTGGTATAATCCTTTCTGTCATTTGGTATTTCATGCGAACAGTGGGTTTCGAACGCGGGCTTTATCAATTGGGAGTTATGCACAAATCACTCGGCTTAGTCAGCCGATGCTAATTATTTCCTTTTTTATTTAGCTATAAGTATATAATCCCAGGATGGCACTAGGTATACATATTTATACCCTGAAGCAGTAGCTGAATATTCAAAAATTTAGAAAATTTATATTTCAAGCGAAAATTTATTAAAGAAGGGGCTTGTGATAAAAAAAAATAGAAAAATTACAATATATAAATTAAATATAAGGTGCATTTTTGCACCAGCTGGATTTTTATGCCAGCTATTTTGGCTTGAATTATATTTGTTAGTTGAACAAAATCGCAAAATGGTAGACTCCGTGGCTTGTGGCTACAGAACGGTTTCGAGAGACGCAATAGGCGTTATGGCTGGCAAACTACCAGCCGACATTCAGGCAAAAGAATTAAGCCGTCTCTATGGCAGGCGACGGGCTAAGCTGTCATTAGAAGAAAAAGCTGAAGAGAGACTGCATTCGACAGAAGAATGGCAAAGCAGATGGGATTCGTCAACTAACGGACGTTGGACTTATAGACTTATTTCAAATATTAGGCAATCGTTGACCAGGAAACACGGAGACGTTGACTACTAAATAAATAAAATAAATAATTGGCGCGTACACTTCTGTTAGGTATTTGGCCGAGCTCCTCTTCCTATTTGTAGTGTGCGTCTTGATGTTGTTCCACAAATGGAGGGACCTACAGTTTCAAGCCGACTCCGAACGGCAGATATTTTTATGAGGAGCTTTTTCATGGCAGAAATACACTCGGAGGTTTGCCATTGCCTGCCGAGGGGCGACCGCTATTAGAAAAATGTTTTTATTAATTTTGCTTTCACCGAGATTCGAGAGACGTTGACTACTATCTCACTCAAATACTGAGTGGCCACGGTTGTTTTTTGGAGTACCTCCATCAATTTAATCTGGAGGACACCCCGTTCTGCCCAAACTGCAAGAACGCGATAGAAAGCGCGGAACACGTATTTTTCCACTGCGATCGTTTCAGAGAGGAGCATTTCTGGGTGGTCAGCTGTGCCCGGAAAATCTAATCATCAAGATGATCGCATCAAATACTTGCTGGGATGCAGCAACACATTTTGCAACAATGATAGGGGTATATCTTCAACGCGCAGAGGGCAACGCAACACGCAGCGAAGAATTCAGCAGCAGCTATTGACTGGAGGTAGACTGCCTACGAACTGACGACAAATAACAGACTCCAGAGCTCAGTGCTCAAGACGGTATCTGACTACGATATGTCGGTAATATGTACTTACAACACCTTTTCCGTTGTTCTATTTGCTGCGGAACCACTTATGAAGTGGAAGCAATGGATACTATCGATAGCGTATAAACTCCATACGCCCATGTAAGAGGTACCTGTTGTGCCAATAGACATAAACGCGGCTCCACCTTGACGAAATGTTAGCACGGTCCCAGGGTAGAACTCAGCCGATAAGGATGGTTGTTATAGTGTTAGTGGAAGCATTCCCTACATACCACTGGTGCGACGGCACCTTTGATGATGTTTCTGACATTTTGATTTTAACCTCCTTGAAAAAAACGCACTTCCACGTTAATAATTAATAAAACAAAAACATAACATAAAACGATAACAAATAGATCCTTAGAAACTGGATCAACAACTTCCTTGACACCAGACCAGCCTTCTTACTTATAGCCTGCTATCTATGTCTAAATTCCGACAAAAAAAATGCTGGGCATCTAGATAAGAACAAGTAGACTCTTTCTTAAAACACTAAAAAAAGCAACTACTTACGCAAGTAGCAGTGGGCCATCGCAAATGCCTATGAAAGAAAAAACAAAAAGTGTTGCATACCTTACGGGGCGCTGTGAAACTATTGTAGAAGTGAAAGACTATCCATAGTATTGACTATCGGTAAGGCCCGCTAAGAGGGGCAGTGGTCTTGGTGGGAGAGGTATGGAAAGGAACTAAGCTGAAAGCGGTGGACCAAAAGGATCTGCCTATGCGTCCGCGAGCACGTGTCTGACTCCCTTCCGAACCCTCTACTTCAGAGGAAATGGAGGATATCCTCCAGTACTGCAACCCGAAATTTCCCACGCACAATTGGAAGGTCGTTAAGATGGAGAGGAGATCCGTCAGGATCTTATCGGCAAGCGCTGATTCTGCTGAACGCGGAATCTCTTGGTCCTTTCGCTGAAACAAAGGGGGTTATCAGCTATGGTTTCGAAAAGGTAGTGCTTAGGGTCTACCAAAGCGATGCCAGGGCGGATGTCTTTGCACATCCGGAGGTGCTGGAGGAAGAAGGGCCCACAGTTGAGGAAGCTCCTGTGGACATGTATATAGAATCCCTCACGCAGGAGGTTGGCACATTTCGGAAAAACTAACCATCGATATATCGATATTATCGTCGATGTTTATCCACCTCTACTATTTGCTGTTTCAGCTTCAATAGACTTTTACGCTCTTTTTATGCAGATTTTGTCTGAGAAGACATCTAGTAAATTTGTCCAAGATATAATTTTTTAGAACATTTTGACCCTCTAGCGACCCAAAAAAGGCATTATTTTTTAAACTTTTGCAACAAAGTATCACAACGAGCGTGTTTTGTGGGAGTTAATGGGTTAAGATATTCTAAAAATATTTAACATTTCCCGTGACTCTACTATAAATGTCCTAACTAGCTCAGATAATTCTCTTCATCCTTTCTTTAACTCACTTCAAAGGAAGGAAATATTCCTCACTTAATAACATTTGGCAATTTTTTCGAATAATTAAGAAGAAAAGTGCAGTAAGTAACTCCATGTGGCATGAAGGGTATTATGCCATCAACCAAATTTTACTTTATTACCACCTTACATTTGTATGTTTATAAATTCTCTCAGCCGCAGCCGCTTGCCACTTTTATACCTGGTCACGCGCTCATCTGGGTCATGGCTGTGTTGTGTGTATGTATGTTTGTATGTATTTTCACGACCGCCGCAAACGCAAAAATGTGGCAATTTCATGCTACGGGAAAACTTCGCTGTCAACAGTATGTTGTACAAGCATGAAACCCATGAAATGGCAAAAATAAAAATAACGCGAGGGGCTGCAATAATATTGGAAGACTTTGTGTGTTAAACGTTTAACGAATTGTACGTCGGGTGCCATGGAGTGATGTCGCCACTCAAAATTTGAAGGGTGATGAATTGAACGCAAAGTTTGAACATGCATTTTGGCAAGTGTGTTTGTATGTGTGTGGTGAAAAACCAAACTACTCAGCAAAAGTTAAGCTCATGAACTGGTCCAAGGCATATTAGTTCGTGAGTGACCCGAATTTTACCAGTTGTAGAATGACCAATGCGAGGTGAAGGCAAAACAAGTAATTGCCTAATAAATAAGGATTCATTAAACGTTATGAATGCACGTATTTTTATGAAGTGAATCACCTGCGTAAGGAATCCTGAACGTCTAATTTAACATTACTTTAAGGTCTATTCGTGCAATGAAAGAAAAGGGGAACTATAATAAAAAGTATATGAATAGGAAAAGAAATATAATCGAACAACTGGGCGGCCGGCGTAGCCGAATGGGTTGGTGCGTGACTACCAATCGGAATCACAGAGAGAACGTTGGTTCGAATCTCGGGGAAACACCAAATTAAGAAAAACATTTTTCTAATAGCGGTCGCCCCTCGGCAGGCAATGACAAACCTCCGAGTTTATTTCTGCCATGAAAAAGCTTCTCATAAAAAAAAATATTTGCCGTTCGGACTCGGCTTGAAATTGTAGGCCCTTCCATTTGCGAAATAACATCAATCATGCTACAAAAGGGAGGAGGAGCTCGGCCAAACACCCAAAAAGGATGTATAATCAAACAACTAAGTTTCGGCTTAAATTTCATGAATTGAGTAATTAAAAAAAAAAAAATAAAATTTCAGTAAAACCTTTCTCCTGCGTTACACCACGTTTTGCCCAACTGAGGCGAGTGTCCAAGTTATAATGAAACTCATTTTTTCTCACTTCATGGGTTTTCTTTACTTTTTGATATGTTTGCAACAACTCATGATTTTGGCATAGAAAATGCGTGAAATTCAGCATTCACAAAGTTTCACAAGAATAACTGTTTTGTAATGCATGACAGATTCCATTAAAAATATACATCCACACCTGTAAAATAAATTAACCAACATAAAAATTGATTTTAAAGTTCTTCACTTAAAAATTAAGACTAGTTTTGCCCAACTTCCAAGTCAGATTGTATACAGATTAGTTAGGTAAAATATGAACATTTTGTACCTCATTGTTTCGGTGCAGAAAATTTTGTCCAATTTGGGTGAGTATACAAGTTATGAGGATCTCCAATTTTAGTGGTTTTGCGTTCGATTAAAAACATTTAAAATAAGAAAATAAAACTTGTTAAACTTCATTTAATATACAGCTGCTACTCGCGGCGTCGATTTCGTATCAAATGGAGAGCTTAGTACATTTAAAATATTAACAAAATGAAATTTTGCGAAATTGAAAGGCAACCAATTTCCAAAAAGGTTAGGGGTAGTCAGAATTTTACAAAAAATTGGATTTTTTATTTTACATTTTCTTAAAGTATAATATTTTAAAAATATTGTGATATGTTCGAAGTGAATCCGACTAATACTTTTTGAGTTATTCAACAATTAGCAAAAAGAGCCCTCGGGCGCTCCGGAGCGTTCGAGAGCAAGTAGCTGGAGGCTGCACGTATGCATGAAAGTGGCAAATGAGCGCGCTTACGATAACACCCGAGAAGGTAGAATGCTGCGTAGGCAACAGTAAATCGATATTTTGGAAGCTGCTATGATGGCTGAAGAACTATGATATGACCCAGGAATAGATGACAAAGTGTAAGTAATTAAATGATTCGTATAACTCTACATAAATCGATAGCAACACTTTAATTGCGTTTTTCTCAAAACTATGTATGTTTTTTGAACTACTGATCACTTAAAACTTAAAAACTAACTTAAAAACAACTTGGTAGATTTCAATAAAATGTATACTGCGTTTGAAAAACATAAGAGACTCATGTCTGATCAAATGATTTTTGTTTATGAATTAAAATTTTTTTTAAACAATTAATTGTCGGTTTTTTCTCGAACAGCTGAAAAACATTTGCTGTTAATTTTGAAAAAAAGCTTCGATCAGGAACAAGATTATCTATTAATAAAACGAATTTCTCTAGTCCGAGTGATTTTAGATGAATTTCCAAGGACTTGTGATGATCACTCAAGGGACTTCTGGAGAAACGGACTCCACACAAACAGCGATAATTTTTACAATTATTAATATTTTTTTTTAATAAATAAAAAGCATTTGACTAGAAAAAAAAAATTTTTTTTAAATCATAATTTTTTCGGACCTCTAACTACCCTCTAACCCTTAATAAAAAGAAAATAAAAAAACAACAAATTATACTTTTAAAAAGTTTTCAATTAAAAAATAAGTGGCAACACCATTAAAATACTTTTCTGGGTTAAAGTATTATGGATCAATTTTTCAATGTCAAAGAATAATTAATATAAAAAACAAAAACAAAAAATGCAAAAAAAATCTTGATATTTCTTTAATTTTTAAATTTAAAAAATCAATCACAACCCTATTAAAAAACCCTTGTGTAGTTCTTAATTAAAGTATTGTCGATCAATATTTCAATGTCTAAGAGTCATTAATAAAAACAAAAAAAAAAAGAAAGTGATATATATTTTTTTTTAATTTTTTAATTAAAAAATAATTGGCAACACCATTTAACATATTTTGTAATTCAAGTATTGTGCGTCAATATTTCGATGTCTAAAAGTCATTAATAAAAACTAAAAAAATAAAAAAATGATATTTACTTTTAATTATAAGATAAGTGGCAAAATCCTTAAACACGTTTCTTATTAAAGTATTCTGTATCAATATTTCCATATCTAAGAATCGTTACTGAATAAATTAAAAAAAAATCAAATTTTTGTTGTATATGGTGTTGCCACCTAAAATCATTTTATTTTTTATTTATTTTTTATTAAAAAATAAGCGGCAACGCTATTAAAAACAAGTTGTTTAATTAAAGTATGCTGTATCAAAATTTACTTGAAATCCACATTCTAATATACTTGCATAATTCGTCTATAAATTATTTGCCATTTAAGTTTTAGGAGTTAGGTGGCAACGTCATATACAAGTAATTCTAATTAAAGCTTTTTTCATGCTTTTGGGCACATATTGCTTAATACCCATGACCTAAACTCTAATTAAATTCTTTTATTAATATAATTTGAAATTTTCTTAGATGTCAATGAGTTTTTTCAGCTTTAGTGTATTAAAGCTATATATAACGGGTGATTTTTTAGCTATTATCATTTTAAAGAGTTTGTTTAAACAGCTGACGCACATTTCGTTTTATTGTTTCACGGTCAAACATCTTCACGTGGGTCTATAATTTAACCATGAATCGTCTTACAAACGAACAACGCTTGCAAATCATTGAATTTTATTTTAAAAATGCATGTTCTGTTAAGAAAGTCTAAAGTCGAAAAATTGTGTTCAGGGACGAAGCTCATTTTTGGATCAATGGGTACGTAAATAAGCAGAATTGTCGATTTTGGAGTGAAGATCAACCAGAAGAATTGCAAGAGCTACCAATGTATCCAGAGAAGATCACAGTTTGGTGCGGTTTATGGGCTGGAGGTATCATTGGACCGTACTTCTTCAAAGGTGCTGCGAATCGTGAATGGTGAGCGCTACCGTGAAATGATATCCGCCTTTTTTTGCCCAAAATGCAAGAGCTTGACTTGCATGACATGTGGTTTTATGGACGCGTAACAATGGACGTGTTGAGAGGCGAGTTCGGTGTACATTTTATTTCACGTTCGGCACCTGTCAATTGGCCACCCAGATCGTGCAATATAACGCCTTTAGATTATTTTTTGTTTAGCTATGTTAAAGCTCATGTCTACTCAGGCCATCCTGCTTCAATTAACGCATTGGAAGACAACATGAAAGCATTTATATGTGAGATACCGGCCGAAACATTGGAAAGAAGTATGCCAAAATTGGACTAAGCGGATGGACCATTTGAAGCGCAGTCGCGGTTAACATTTGCATGAAATAATCTTCAAACATTAAATTATATTTCTATAGCTCTTAAAAAATCACTCTTTACTTGTACACTGATATAAGCGTAAATATTTGTTTTTTTTCTATTTAACACATTCTTGTTATCAATTAATTAAAAATTTATTTTTTAAGCAAGTTTTTTTGTTTTTGTTTTTTGTTTTTAAAGCTTACTTGTTCTCCGTTTTGTATACCCATGTCTTTATGTTCTCAGAAAATGTGTGATAAAGTGTTATTTCTGCAAAATAAAGTTCAGGTGGCAACCTTACCAAAAAAATGTTTTTGAAAGAAATTAATTTAAAAATATTTGCCTTACTTTAGGTCTCTTTTTAATAAATTATAATTTTTTTAATACAAACAGGTGGCAACAACTAGCTAAAATAAGTGTTAAAGAGAAACAATCTAGGATCCACAGAAAATTTGAATATCAAAGCACATACATTCATACATTTATGTATGTTCTCTCTATGTTCTGCAATTATTTAACAGGCACTTTTCACCTTAACTACTTGACTAGTCATTTTCAGCTCTATTATGGATTAGTTCGTTAACTTGTGTCATGCTGATGCAGGGGCTGAGTAGTTCCTTAACTGGTATTATGCTGATGCATGAGCCTGACAACTGGCATCACATAGGAATCGCCATATGAAAAATATCAGTTGCTAGCATTGAAGAGAAATGAAAGACGATCCACTGCAATTGCAAGGCAAACTGGTTCTTAGAAACATTGTTCAGTACCAGTAGTTTTGTCTGCATAGCAGTAGCGAAAATCGCATAGCAATACTTTGCGTGTTGTATTTATAAATTTTAGCTACAAAGCGCCAACTTTGATTCTGCCCGCTTATACACACGCTTGGTGCAAGCCTATCAGAAGAATGAGCGCGGCGCACACACCCCCCTACTGAATCCTTGTTTCTGCCTCTGCATATTAATAGAATCAAAATTTGTCTAAATGAATAATTATTTCTTCGGCATTTTATTAAGTGTTTATCGCTTTCAAAATGTCCTACTACATTACAGCTTTAGCAATCAACTAACTGAGTGCGCACGACTTTCTAGCGCTACGCATTCAAAATTATGCAGACTCACAGTTTGGGTGAATAGAAATTCATATTTAATGTTGTCACAACCACGTGAAATGTTGTAAACTTGTCCATTATGCTAATTGGCAGTTATTTGCATGCGGCTAGGCACACACACACACACGCACATCCATTAACACCAATACAATTATTTACAGGCCAGCTTTAATTTTTAGCCCGCTAAGCTGGCGGCATTTCTTTCAGCTGCCTAATAGGTTGCTCATAGTTTATGCCGACAGCCGCCTTGGCCGATTTTCGCTTTCAGCTGAATACATTTTCGCTCATCTTCTTTGTTGTCTGCTTCACTTTTCTTTTGCTTCGCTATTACTTTTGGAAGGCTTTTAGTAATTTCTATACTTGTAAATATGTATGGCTTAGTGTCACTTATTCTCACAATATTATTGTTGCTAGCTGTGTTGCCTCTCTACTGCCTTTCATGTATCTGTTTATTGTATACATTTGGCTTTGCTGTCTTTCACTCTAATGACAGTTGAATTAATCCAAATATGGCATTTTCTACTGTCAACTCAGCAATCAAAATTTAACATTTGCGAGTTAAGGGCAAAAACAAATAATTTAATTTACAAGCTTTTGAATTTAGCTTTTAGCACTTGTTTAATTTTCTCCCTTTACCCTAAGCTTAGAACCTTTTTAGCACTCTTATTTCCCGTTATCTGCATTCCGGCATCCGTCTCCGTCCCGGGCTCCATGTCTGCCACCAGCATCCTCTTTATCTTTCCGCGCTTGTCTTCTATGCCACCAAAATATCCATTCCACACTTCCGTTACTTATCACTTGGCAAACATCTGTCGTTAATGACAATTAGTAGGTCAGACACACAATATCAACTATATACTTCCATACACACACATACAGCTACATACAAATACCTTTACAAATTCTCGAAAATGTTCAGTGGTATTTTCACTTTACATAGTTTCTTAGTGGAAGCAAGCGCTGCACTTAGGTAGCCTTGAGGTATTTGTAGTTTTGCTTTTTAGTTTCCTTAGTCTAAGTTTTAAAAGCCAACGTATATTAGTTGAGTTGAGTGGAGGGCGCAAATTAGTGGGCGCAATGTAGTAATGATCGAAATGAATGGACTGTAAAGTTTGCTCGGCAGGGAAGTGTTAGCTTTCTGAAGCGAGTGTTGCTTAGAATTTTAAACGACGAAGAGAATGTCCTGATGTCCTGAAATTAATGAAGTTTTGCAGATATTATGATAATTATGTTTCTTGAAATTTAGTCAAATATTTGCATAGCCGTGGGGATCTTAACTGGACAATATCCATGGGAAATATATGCGGCGGGACTCAATAAGGCTTCAAGTGCCTTCTGTGACAGCCATACGGAGGATATATTTATTGTAATTATCTCAGCAGACTCGGCTGCTTACGCAATATGCAAAATAATGATTGCACTATGCACTGTGAAAGGATTCTAATACTCGTATAAACATCTGGATTCTTCACTATCATATAACGTAGTCGTCGCAATGCATATGAAATCTTATATTTGCGAATAAATTATAGATTTGGTTTAGTTGTTGGAAGTCATTTATGATATTGGTAGACCATGAGACAGTATACCTTCTTTTATAATGATTTATATAGTCACTTTCCGTCAAATTAAATGGAAAGCTAAGAGACAAGGAGATTTATGAAAGATATATTCATTGTCTTTTCGGCATCTTTAAGATAGACAAAAAGGGGCTTAGCAAGTAGTCGATGTACGCATAAGGAAATACTAAGCATAAAAACATTCATATATAATTTAATAGGTGTCGAAGCACCAGTTCACAGGTTCTGGTAGCAAAGGCGTCTCAATTATAAACGCGCGTATTGCGTCAAATTATAATATATTATTTTTTCCCTGTCAAAGTTAAATTATCATACGCAGACTGGTAAAAAATATGTGAGCGACTGCACGTCTAGCGGTCCAAGTATTTTGGAAATATTCGTTTATCTTTGTAAATAATGTCAATTTTCAGGCTTAAATATAAGAAGAAGTAAGCTGAAAGCGTTTTGAGAAAAAATTTATAACTTTGAGATTTATCCAATGTTGAAATTTTTAGAACAAAAGTAGAAAGTAGTGAAATATATTAGGTTATTTTTAATATCTTTATACAAAATTTTTTTTAGAAAAAAATGTATTTCGAAATTTCTTTTTGTTTTAAATTTATTAGAAAAATAGTAATAACCGTACAGGAAATTGGGAGAACTTAGGTGGAAAAGATTGAGAAAATGTATAAAAATGTTAAAAGAAACCTAAGATATTTCACTTCAAAAAAGAATTTTATACCAACATTTTCAACATTAAATAAGTCTAAAAATCTACTTTTACACGATTTTTAAATAATATGGTTCACTAATAAATTTTTTTATACGAAATAATCGTTCATGCACGAATCTCAAAATAAAAAGTATTTTTCTAAGCAAAACATAATTCCTAAAAAAATGACTTACTAAGTAAAAATGTTGCATGTAATGATCAAAAGTGTACCGGGAATGTTGAATTTAAACGAACCGCGCACGTGGGAACCGGTCCATATTTTTTTCTTGTGTCGGTAGGACTGTAAGGCACACATCTGTCACTTTTTAGTGCCATCGGAGCATTAGTGTGTGCCTGACGTTTGTTTACATCAGTCAACTTTTTTCAATTTGTCGCATTTTACCATGGATAATATTGTTGAATAAAGAGTTTGTCTGAAATTTTGTTTTGCGAATGAAATTTCGTGCTCCGATGCACTGAAAATATTACAAAAAACATTTGGCGAATCTGCTCTATCAAGAACAAGAGCATATGAGCGGTATAAAGACTGTAAAAGAGGTCATACAGTGGTGGAAGATTTGCCTCGTTCCGGACGTTCATCGATGTCGAACACCGATGAAAACGTGAAGAGAGTGAAAGAAATCGTGCTTCAAAATCGTCATACCAGCTTAAGAGAGATTTCAAGTGAACTTGGCATTTCATATGGAATGGCACAATACATTGTGGTTGATGTTTTGGGTATAAGACGCATCAAAAAATCATAGAATCACAGATCAAGGAGAATGCGGCTAAGGAACTGAAGCCCATCAATTCGTCGGCCTACCAGGTGGGCATGCAGGACATGTGTGTTGCTTCAGACGGGTCATATTTTGACGAAGATGAAATAAATTTGCCTGAAATTTAACTCTGTTTTTTTTATTTCAACATTTCCGATATTTTCTGATCATACTTTTCCTTCGAAAACGATGCAATAAGTATCTACATCCAAAGTATTTTACAAGGAGGAGTAAAATTTGTTTTCCCATTTTGTTTTCTATTCATGGTTTTACTGAATAAAAAATTATTTGAGTCATGCAAACCTTTATTTCACCTTTACGCGCACCATTTCTTGTCTCTTTTTAAACAGCAGCTGTCTAATTTCCAAGTGCCAAATGTGACTGACGTACGATGCCATTGGCATAAGTTTTCCCATAGGGTGGCTCAAGAGAGTTTTCTGATCATGATGTGCACCTCAATTTCCACTTGGTTATTATATTCTGCTCTTCTAATCATGCAAACCGACAAGTTTTTCCAATCATATCTAAGCGAATATAAGGAATTAAGAAGAGTTACTGAGAATATTTCATAAAAACTCAATTCTGTCCAAAATTTACCGAAATTTGTTAAAAAGCACAGAAAAAAAATAACATGCATTACAATTTATGGTACTGCCTTCAATATGGGTAAGGCCGAACGGAGTTGTCGACCTAGAGTTGACTTAAATTCTCGCCATACATTTTCTCTTATTTCTACTATCGACTGAGAATTTGTGCTCCGAAGTCGGTATAAATGCAAAATGTATCTCTCTTTTTGGAGGCTATCAGAGCGGTTTTATAAATAGCATAGTTTTCACTTGTAAATCTTGAGCAGTGATTGCGCAACAAACTTTTTTTCGGAACACGTAGATCCTCAGTTATTACTGCATTTGTATTGGCATTCAATCTGCCATCGATGCACATTGATTTGTGCTCCTAAGTGGAAGTTTGAGTTTTGGAAAGAGAAAACGGTCGGCCTGAGTATTATTAATGATTGCGATGGTTCATCAATGATATTCGCTGAGTTTCTGACAAAAAGTTCATTCACAATGAAAGCCTTACTTTTTCAGCCAAGCGTGTCAGACCACTCTGCAGTACAAAGAAATTTGACATCTGACTATTTGATTTAAATTACGCTTTTATTTGTCAGCAGAGTTTCTCTTTGCCCTACCGAGCCCAACTGAATGGTCACTAGTCATGCACAAACCCATTCGACTACGGTGACCATAAGATAAAATACCGTTTTTCGTATTTACACCCTTTTAGACGATTACACCCTTTTTTGGTGCTTGCCCGAGCTCCTCCTCCTATTTGTGGTGTATATTTTGATCTGATTATGAGGAGCTTTTTTATGGCAGAAATACACTCAAAGGTTTGCAATTGTTTGCCAAGAGGCGACCGCTCTTAGAAAACACTATTTCTATTTTTTGGTGTTTCATGCAACCTATTCGGCTACGGCGGCGGTGTAACATATACCATTCTGTAATCCATAGAGATCTATGTAGCAGAATCGGGTATTTTTCAACTCAGATTCATGCCACCATGACAAGTTACAGCAAACTATTCATCAGTGCAATATTTTGAGGCTAGTAGTTTCCATTCCTGCATTGACTCGCCTTTAGTAAGAGACCTATTATTTCAGTATTTTATACAACACAAAAATGGTTATTAATACCTTTTAAGTACAAATGCAGAAACATTTTCTCCAACTTTCAATATAGACAATGTCCAATATCCATATTATAATGCTGCTCAAATTTTAGAGGCGTTACTGTAGAAAAAGTTACGCATATGCCGCCGTCAATTTCAAAACTCAAATTTGTTTGCAATTAAAAATCACATTCACCCAAACTTTTTTCTTTTTTTTCTCTAATAATGCTTTTTTGCGCAATTGAAGAAAACTTTTACATCCACAAATCAATGCTATTTGCTTTAATTCGTTCAGAGAAATGAAGAGAAATGAAATAGCAGAGAAATTACAGTGAAGAAAGAGAATATGAAATGACTTGCACGCATTTGAAAACTATCAAAATTTTGCTTTGAAAATAGCTGAAATACGTACAAATTAACAACCAGACATACAAAGGTAGCATCGGTAACATTTTGTTTGCGGTTTTCTTGCTGTTGATGTGTGAGTTGAGCATTAATTTTGCTTCAACAAAAATCAATTACAAATGGTGAATGTGGACTTTTTGCTAGCACCAGATGCGTAAGCGCTCTTCACATTACCAAAATGAGGCTAACATAGCTCCTATGCCGCGTGGCTGTATTGCGCGACCCAGGCGCTGTGTTTTTGCTGTAGAGCCCACAAAAGTATGTTACATTTTCAATGCAAATCTATGCAAGTCGCAGCCGGCTGAAAAGCAGAAATGTAAATGGAATGTACGACAGCATGTATATGTATGTATACGTTTATACATGTCCATACACATATATAAGCATGCGTATGTATGTACAGATATAAAGGAATATACCATTTGTTACTTGTCAAGCATAGCTGGCATTTGATGTTCACATGTAGTTGTAGCTACTTTCGCATATGGAATTAGGTGTAATGTACAAGCATAGGTATGTATGAATGTACGTATGTATGTATAATTTTATGCGTCTCTGCACTGCCACATACCTTTGCTGCTGCGGAAATTCATCAAACAATTCTGCTTGCCAGCGAGGAAATTAATGCCAATGACAGATTGGTTGCTACAAATGTCGATATACATATATATATGTATATTTGTATGCACATATGAATGTGTATGTGCTTATACATGTGTGTATACATGTGTGGATATCTTCTACTCTTGACAAGGCGCATATAAAACTCGACACATGCAGCAACCACTTACGAATTTATAAAAACAAATGTACTCGTATCTAAGGGTATTGTAACTGTATAAAAGTATATGTGGCAAGCTCTCTATTTATGTTGCAGGTTTTGCAAATGTATGTATGTTTACCCGTACGTGTGGTTGCACATACCTACATATGCACACACATTTTGTTTGTTTGAATTTGCATATGCAAAATGGTTGATATTCAAATGCCTTTGGCTGGCTTCAATGCTCTAAGCCATCAATGGACACGCATTTACCATATACTATTACATTGCCACTTGAAATTAGTGCCACACCAGATGCACAGCTATGTGTGTGCATATATTTATTATAAATATTGGCATCCTCTGTATGATATGCGATGATTTAATTGAAATATTTATGCAAACAGTCTTGAAGTGAAAATTTATATTCCAACATAAACATTTAAGCAAAAGCACTTATATAATAGGTGTTTATATATGAGTTAGCCAACACCATTTAAGTTTTGAAGTAAGAGAAATTCAAGCAGGCTAATCTACGCATAAACGAGACATTGAATAAGTATTGCATAGGGCTTATTGAAAAGTTTTCACAAATTATTTATTTTTTGTTTAGTTTTAGTAATTTTTTTTTAGGCAAAGATAGTTTGTTATCCTAAAAAAACCGTATAAAACTAACTTTCAAACCCTGTGCAAATTAAAAAAAAATTCAGCAAATTTTCATCGAAATTTCACACACTTTTTGATCAGAGTCTTTAACAGAAATTTCGAGTTTGCAGTTTCAAAGCCCATAGAATTTTGGTATAAGTTAGTTAGTTCCAATGTCCTTTATTTAAAAAAAAAAAAAAAAAAAACAATTATAATATATATATACAATTCGTACTTGTAACTATAGGGTGAACCATGGGGCAAATTTGCTTTTTGAATCGGCTATAAAAAAAACTAATCCATACTTTTTCAAACTTTTTTTTTATTTTGAAGATTGAACATTGTCATTTATGAATGAAAAATAATATCGTTCAAATGACTGCCACGACTGGCTTTACAGTAGGCCATTCGATCAACCCAATTTTTAAGCACATTTTCGATTAGGTTAGGTTAAATGGCTGCCCTAGCTAAAGGGCTCACTTGGACAAATGTTAAGAAATTCGTCCGTTGTGGTGCCATACATGGGAGAGGAGAGAGGAGATGGGAAGGAAGAAGGAGCCTCGGGATTAGATACGATGATGACCATACATTTTACGACGGCGCCGACGGGGGCTGATTTACGTTCGTAGTTAGCCGTATCAAGCTACTAATGAACTTCACCAAATTTATGATACTTACGCCGGCTATATCCGCAGGCGTAGCGAAAAAGTGGGAGCCCAGATTTCTAAGTCTTTGCCAGACGAGAGCAGGGCAGCTGAGAAGAAGGTGTTGAGATGATTCCACCTCGTCCTCCAGACAGTTTCTGCAGAACGGACTTGAGGTAATCCCAAGTCTTACAGCGTGAACACCTAACGGACAATGTCCGGTAAGGATGCCCACCAAATTTGAGAGCTGGGGCTTTGTTAGCCTTAGGAGTTCCCTTGAGCGTCCCCGATCTACCCGTGGCCAGAAGGATCTCGCGACCTTGCACGTTTGCGCACTAGCCCAGCGCTCGCTGAGTTGTCTCGAGGCCCATCTTTCCAGGAGCAGACCACAGGTCCTCAGGGGAACCCCAATTCTCTCATTACGCGACGAAACCGTCTCCAAAGTTCCCTGTCTAGCCAGCCAGCTCAGCCAGCCCATCAGCCCAGCAGTTTCCCTCTATGCCGCTGTGACCGGGAACCCAAATGAGCCTGATGATGAAGTATTCGGATGCAGTCGAGAGAGAAGCCAGACATTCCCCGACTAGTCTCGAACGCACAAACAGCGAGCCCAAGGCCCTAATTGCCGATTGGCTATCGGAGTAAATATTTACTTCCTTAACGGTAATTACCGAATTAAGCAACCAGTCCACCGCTTCCTTAATTGCGGATACCTCAGCTTGGAAAACACTACAGTGGTCCGGGAGCCTAAATTTAAGTTTGATGGGAGGCTCCTTACAGAATACTCCCCCACCAACCCTTCCGTCCAACTTCGAGCCATCCGTGAACATGTTTGCCATGCCTTGCCGCCGAATGTTGCACCCCGCCCACTCATCCCTTGAGGGAATGTGAGTAGAAAAAGGTCCGCTCGGACCTAGCGTGGGTGTACAGTGGTCCAGCACCGTAGGGATGAACTCAAAGTTTTTAAGAATGCTAGAATGTCCATAACTTAAGTCTAGCCTATGGCCCGAACACCTTAATCTGATTGCGGCGCGTGCAGCGGTAGTTTTTCCTACAATGTCCACGGGCGCCACATTCAGCATAGCGTTAAGTGCTACAGTAGGAGTGGTACGGAGAGCCCCACTGATTCCAATGAGGACATTTTCGATTGTTTGGGTTCCAATTTCATGAATAGCAACTTCGATTTCGTGTTTTAAAGCATCAATCGTCTCTGGATGGTTCGCAAAGTATTTGTCCTTAACGGACAAAAAATAGTCCAATGGGCTTAAATCACAGCTCCGAGGCGGCCAATTGATATCGGAATTCAAAAACAGTAGTTGGAGTGTAACTTTGGCAGTGTGACAAGTTGCACCGTCCTGTTGAAACCAAATGTCGACCATGTCATCCTCTTTAATTTTTGAAAACAAATCGTTGGGCATGTTACGGTAACGCTCGCCATTTACTGTAACCGCGGCTCCTCGCTCATTTTCGAAAAAAAAATGGCCCGATGATGCCGCCAGACCAAAAACCGCACGAAACAGTGACTCGTTGTGGATGCATTTCCTTCTCTACAGTAACATGTGAATTGTCTGAGCCCCAAATCCGTCAATTTTGCTTATTGACGTAGCCACCGATGTGAAAATCAGAAAAGAAGAAGAAGACTCACCACTTTGGAAATAGGTTTTCAATATTTCCCAATTTTGTTCAAGCGTATAGCGTCCCATTTCGTAAATGTCAAACCTTTAAGTAAATTATGAACACATTTGACATGTCATTTGTGTTACCATTCTCAAAAAATAGGTGGTTCAAAAAGCAAACGCTATATGGCTCACCCTATTGTAGAGCGTTCGACTATAATATTGATATGTTGTCAGTCGGAATAATATGAACTAATTATAATAAATTACAAAATGCCATTGGATATGGGAATAACTGACCGCCTTCTTGACCGCTTTCGCTGCTGTTACTATTTTAGTATGCAGGGCCACCAAAAAAATTCGAAGATACTCAACTACAACAATCATTGTATGAATATGCATGTGAAACCCTTCATGATATGTCTAAAGTGAGATGTTGGATGTTGACAGATCAACCTTCGGTAAACGTTTGAACGCGAATGGGAATGGTCTAGAAAGCATTTAACTGGGTGCCACATCAATTGAAGGACATCGAGAGACGTTTGCTGATGTGTGAGATGTGTCTTGAACGGCAGAAAAGAAAAGGTTTCCGGCATCGCATCGTCACTGGCGATGGTAAAGTGGATATATTATGATAACACTAAGCGTCGAAAATTTTGGAGACTGTCCATCGATAGCGAAAAACAATATTCATGCTCCAAAGCTTATGTTGTGCATCTGGTGGGATCAGAACGGTGTCATTTATTATGAATTCTTAAGGAGGCAGCCAACTTTAGAGGCTTCAAAAAATCGGTTTTTTGGTTTTGCATAAATGTCTTCCCAAACTATCCAAGAATGTGTCCTGAAATTTCAGAAGGTAATTCAAAATATTTTCGAAGTTACAGAAGAAATTGTGAGCAAGCGTCGAGCAGGTATACGAGCGGATTTTTTATATATAAAAACTTTGACGCGCGATTTCTCGGTTTTTTATTTTTACGATTTTTCCTAATTGGCGGGAAAGATAGGAAAAAGTTAAACATCCTATCGAAACGAGGTAACATTTATTGTATTCGGAATTAAATTCTCTTCTAGTTGAACCTAAAAAACCTTTAGAAAGTTATGACTAACCCAATTTTTAAATAATCTAAAGTGAATTTGTTTTTCCAAAAAAATTAATTTTTTTTTTATTAGCGAAAAATTGTTGAATTTCTCACTTTTTGTTTAATTTTCTTGGTTTAACTAGAACCTATACTATACTAAAATAAAAATTTTTTTGGGTTTTTGGTTTCAGATGAAAATTGCGACCTGCATTTTTCCCGCCGCACGACACATGCACACCCGAGGCGCCTCGGCAAAATGCTTGTACCAGGCATAATATGACATATATTTTAATGAAAAAATTTGAGAAGACTGCTGAAATATATAACAATAGAATCTGGAAGTTTCGTTTCAATCGAATATTTCTTTCCTTCCCAAAAAAATCCACGAAAAAATCGATTTTTTGAAGCCTCTAAAGCAGGCTCCCCCTTAAATCATCTGAAACCATCACTGACGATCGTTACCGATTGTAGCTAATGCGTTTGAATCGAGCTCGCAAAGAAAGGCGGCCGCAATGGGACGGTAGACATGACAAACTGATTTTCATACAACGCCAGACCGCAAGTTGCTAAATCGGTCCAAAAATATTTAGAGGGACTGAATTGGGAAATCTTGCCCCATCCGCCGTATTCCCCAGATATTGCACCTTCGGATTACCATTTGTTTTGATCACTGCAGTCAGTCCTTATTGGGGAGCGATTCACTTCTTACGAGAGCATCGCAAACTGACTCAATGAATGGATTAAGTCAAAAGAACTCGAACTTGAAAGATGGTGCTGCCTGAAAGATGGGGTAAAGTTGTAGCTTCCAATGGTACATACTTCACATAATATTGTGCATTATTTAGTGGTTTAAAGAAGAAAGGACGGAAACTTATTTATAAAAAATTATAAAATGCAAAAATAACTAAAACTTCAGTACGCACAAAATATTATTGTATAAACCAAAGGGACTTATTAAAATTCATTTAAAATCATTTCTGCATATTTGAGACAGCCGGATAAATATTTATACCAATCCTTATAATCCCAGCCATTTATGATATTTATAATATTAGATAAATCTAACGACTTTTCACCAAAATGCTCTAAACGAAATTTTTTATAAATTGGGCAGAAGCCTTTTTGGGAAGGAAAGAAATATTCGATTGAAACGAAACTTTCAGGTGGTATTGTTATAGGTATATTTCGGGGTCACCCAAGTTACAAACTGTATAGGCGGTAGAAGTACATTCTTAATAGTTTTCCCATTTAGGTTAAGAAGACTTCCTCTTCATCGCAAAATTAAGTTAGTAGCGTAGGCAGAAAAATCATAACTGAAATATTTAATAACTTTAAGTGCTAAATTAGCATACAAATCGTGTGATTCTGATTTAGCACTAAAGTCAAGAAAAATCATAAGTTTTTATTCTTAAATTGTCTAGAAACGAAGGTATGTAAGTAAAAGCTGTAAGAAGCTCCATGTTTAACATTAGCGATATGTCCTTCCACTTTTTTACCCGATGAGCGCCGAGACGTACAGTCTCCTCAGCAAGGATGAGCGGAAGCCATGACTTTGCAGAATAAAACACCCCAAGACAGAGTACATACGAGTATATGCTCGGAATGTATGTAGATATTGCGGAAGCAAATCTGTTTCGATGTGAATCATATAAGTCGAAGTATGTATTTGGCGGCAAAAAAAATAATTTTTTAGAGAAGAAATGTAGAACTCTCTCAACTGAATCGTATTCTTCAACTTTAAGTACTTGCGCCTCATAAAATATGATCGACCTTGAGCACATCATAAATTTTTCGTTTATTTAAAATGGAATCCGAGTTTTAATAGAGAAGAAATATTGAAATGTGCTGTATGAGTTCTACGTCGTGGTGGACATAGTAAAGCGTATCAGTATTCAGCGCTTACGCTGACTGGGCTACGTCGAGCGTATGGATGCAGAAGCTCCAGCAAAGAAGGTGGTCGAATGGCAAGTTAGAATACCACGACGTAGAGGTAGACCATACCTCCGATGGAAGGACCAAGTTGAGGAAATTCTGATATCGTTTGGTGTAAAAAATTGGGAAAGCGCGCACAAAGCAGAGACGCCTGGCGAGACTTGTTACAGTCGGCCTTAATTCGGTAACAGGTTGTGAACCTTGATCAGGCCATATAAGAAGAACAAGAAGGAGGTCTGTGCATTTTCTCCATGTAACATATACTCGACACTTGCTTATATGGTAGAAAATGACCAGCACTTTTAGAAAAAAATATTTAGAAAGTTTTAGATTTTGATAAAAAATTGTTAGGTTTTTTTATTTTCACTAGGTTAGAGACTGAAATTGGTATGGCTTTTGTACAAGAATGAATTTAATATCACAAAAAAAGTTACATTTATTAAAAAAAATTTTTTTTTAATAAATAAATAATTATTATTATAAAAATTAAATAAAAATAAAAAAGAAATAAATTTCCAAAGCAACTCACTAAATTTCACTGCTACAGTTTTTCATTGCATTGCAAAGGGTGGTTAAATTTCAAGGGCCGACGTTGAATGTGAACCACACCTAAATGTCAACGACACCGTTGGACTTCTTTCTTTGGGGTTATTTGAAAGAAAAGGTGTACGTCGATAAGCCAGCAACAATTCAAGAGTTAAAGGATGAGATAATTCGGCACATTAACGGCATAGAAGCTTAATTATACCTCAGCGTCATCGAAAATTTGGACCATTGAATGGAGGTGTGTCGCCGAGACCGCGGCGGCCATTTGGCCAATACTTTGTTCCATACGTAATTGAGCCCAACTAATATTATCATAATAAAGAGAAATGACAATAATTTTCTAAAAAAATTGTATTTTATTAAAAATCAACACCGCCTCTTGCAACTTATTCACCCTTTATAATACAAATAAATAGGCTGCCGATAATCTTATTATCTAACATGATAAATGGCCGAATAGATACACTCTACTGTGATGTGTTTGACCGATCTCTTCCTCCTATTTGTGGCGTGCGTCTTGAGGTTGTTTCACAAATAGAGTCAGCTACAGTTTTATGCCACCTCCGAATGTCAGATTATTTTATGATTTTTTTTTTTTTTATTGGCTGAATTAAACGCGAAGGTTTGCCCTTGCCTGCCGAAAGGCGATCGCTATTAGGAAACACTTTTTGTATCATTTGGGTGGTTCATGGTAATGATGAATTGCGCGCCCGTTGGTGCCTAATTTTAATTGTTTAGTATTTCGAGGAATCGAATTAGCTCCTTAGGAGGGAGCATTTGTAAGTCTTCATCTTCTGTACTACTTCACAATTGGTGATTAAGTGTTCCATGGACTCCGTCTCATCACAGCAGAATCTGCATAAACTAGTGCTAGATAGTCGTATTGTACTAAATTTTTTTACTGGCCTGTACGTGCTGCACAGAGGCCCTTTTTTTCTAGGGTTAGAGCAGATTTTGCTCTGTTGGTATTAAAGTTCAGGAACTTATTGGAGTGATTAAGGTCATTTATGCCGTTCCAATATTCCTTAGTTTTATTGCGTCTATTGGGTCTATTTTTTAGTTTCCTGTTTTAGGTTGTATTGGTTAAAGTCGAAAAATAGGATTGGTCCAATAAATGAGACTTCCGCTACTTTTTTTCCATAAAAGCCTATCTTCTCATTTCTTTCGTGCCGCTCATGTCCTGGTACCCAAATCAGGGAAACCTGATTAAGAGTCGTGAGTTTGTTGAGCGCATTGTTACACTTTATCAGGACTCTTGAATTGAACGTGAAGCTATTTAAGGCTTTGAGGACTGATTGACTGCCCGAAAGTATTTTAGTTTTTACTTTTTCGAACCTTCTGGACACCATGTCCACTATTTTGATGATGGCGAAAAACTTCGTATGGAAAATTGCAGTATCTGTACTCAGTGTTAAAGATTTGTGTGCTCTAGGCCTCAGTTTTCCTGCTCCTACCCTCTGGTGTTTAGGATCCATCTGTATACCATTTTTGCCAGTCATCATGCACCCATGTTGGTCTAGTGTTCTCTTCCCTGGATGGAAAAATAACTTTGTAACAATAAATTAAATACGGGTAAATAACAAATTGAGTACGGGTTCCGTGGGGTCGTTCAATTCTCTTAAGGATATTGAGGCGTCCAATAACATCAGTTCCTTTTGCCTTTCACATGAATGGATAGTGCTTGCACTGCATCTTCCTCTCGTATTGCTAAGTGTAGCAGTGGTAGATTTCAAAGCGCTTCCTTCCCAGTAGTGGTGATAGTTCTAATAGCCAGCTTTTATAGTCTACACAGTTTTGTTATAGCTGTAATTTGATTTTTTTCCACCATACCAATGCTCCATGTGGTAGGATAAGGCTTACCATTTAGGTGTAGATCCAGAAAGTCATTTTAGGGTTTAGACCACAAACAATAGTAGTCCAAAGTAGTTGTCTAAAGGTTTTTCGTTGTTTTTTTATAACTGAGTTGAGGTGAGTCTCCCAGGTGAGTTTTCTATCCATTCTCCCTTTAAGGGGACCTCTATTCCATTTATTTTCAGAGTGAGTATATTTAAAGCCCTTTTCCTAGTAAAGGGGACAATAGTGGTTTTGGATTGACAGTCCCTCGTTACTACACCATTATCAGATTGAATTTAAAGCGTCTTGCATCAAGTCTTTAATGGTCCTTTCGCGGTTGCCTTTAACACAAATGTCATCTGAATATCCTATTGTTTTGTAACCTTTATTGTTAAGGATTTATAATATATAGATTATCAGGATAGATCAGTGCCTATAACATACCCCTTGTGGGCATCCTTTTGCGGTTGTTACACTTAAGGTAACTTGCCCCAGTGAGGCTGTAATTATCCTTAGGTAATATTGTTTACCCATTTGACAATTGTTGGATCAGCTCTCCTATTAGAGAGTGCCAGTTTATTGCTTGAAAGTTTGCGTTTTCGAATACAGCCTCAATGTTCATAAAAGCATAGAGGCATATTTTCTTTCAGTCAAAGGCCTTTCTATATCACGAACAATTGTGTGCAGTGTTGTGGCTGTGGAATTTCCTTTTTGATATGCAAATTGCAGCTTATGAAGTGGGGTAATGAAAATAAGCTCTTCTCTTAGGTAACAGACCAGTAGGTTATCCATGGTTTTCAAGCTTATTGCTTCACTTTGGTAGGAATAATACCTTCATCTTACGCCAAATATTAGGGGCATAACCCAAAGTAAGACTGGATCAGAATATTTGCACCAAAATTCGGTTTAATTTCACAATAGCCTTGGAGAGCAGGGCTGGAGAAATACCATCTGGTCCGGATGATTTGTAGTGTTCGAATGAACTGATTGCCTACTCTACCCTCTTAAAGTTTACTATTCTATAGATGGTAGAATTTGCTGACCTGAGCAGAGTGTACACTGGCACCCCTTGATCATTGACACCAGGCTGCATTAAACCTACAGTCAGGAAAGTGGATGCTGAGAATAAGCTCCTGTGTTCCGTCTGCTAGGACTCAAATCTACGTAGTCACGAAGAGTGATCACTAGGGTGGGTCCATTTAAAAATCGCTCATTGCTCTGTGAAAATCCTATTCTAGGGATTAAAATAAGAAACTTTGCCGAAGGAACCATACCTCTAAAACGAATTCTGATGTCTCCTAATTTGGGTCGAACGAAAAATCTCACTTTGACCCATTTAGAGTGCTCCAATCGAGTCCAAATGTATGACCGACCCCCACTAACTTTGGACGGCCGATCCACCCATGCCAGTGGCACTCCCCCCTGGAACTCCCCTGGGGGGTTCCCCATACAATCATTTCAAAATATCACAATTTTTGGCCTTTACATGAGAAAAGAAACTAAAAAGTTCGACCCAAATTGGGGGACATCAGAATTCGTTTTAGAGGTATGGTTCCTTCGGCAAAGTTTCTTATTTTGATCCCTAGAATATGATTTTCACAGAGCAATGGGCGATTTTTTTGCCTCCCCACAAATCGACCCGGCCTAGTAGCCACGCACCAAGCCATTCGGCTTTGCCGGCCGCTTATATCATAGACTAAATAAATAAATAAATAAATAAATAAATAAGTAAATAAATGTAAGAATTAAATTATATAATATTTGATCTTCTTCTTCCTCTTCTACAAGTAGATTGGCCGTAAGAAATATTTAAGAATCGTGTAATTGACACCAATTTACAATTCACAGTGCAAATAAAGAGAAGAAAATATCGAAAAATGTATACTTAACCTCTTCTTACGATATATATCAAACTAGTACATAGATTAAAAATTATAAAAATTATAGATAAAATTATTCTCCCTCCCACCCTGTATTCGATAACGTGCCAAGCAATATTATTTCAATTTATAATTTTCCACTTATTTTCAAGCACGCACTACAAGCTTTTCGAGCGTTTTTGCGGCCACTTCAGGCATTTGTAGCACATTTCAGCCATATTGACTTCTAGCAAAGGAATGCCAAGAACTTAGTAAATATTTTCATTTTATTTCATGCTGTTTAATATTTTTCTTCTTCCAGTCCACTGCATTGTCAGCTTAAAGTGCGTTCGTAGGAAACGTTAAGTCGCTGCCAGCGTTAGCGAACACGCCTCGCGTTTTAGGTTGACATGAATCCCAAAGCGAGTAGACACATGAGACATTGCTTGTGCTTTTCTAGTACTCGTGTTGCTTTCACTGTTGCTGTTATAGGACACGTGCTAGTAGCTTGTAACATTCAAATGGTTGCAATGTAGTGGAATGAACATGAAGCTAGAATCCTTTTAGAAATATTTAAGCGAATGCCTCGCAAATACTCTTATTGTCTAAAAATAACACCAAAAAGCACCTTACATCAAGTTCACTGCGAGGCTAATACGCTGATGTGGATGAGACGTGATGGGAACAGAAGGTACGAACTTTGGTTATATGTAGACCTGGGCAAGCAAATGCAAGTGAGTACTTATTTATTTACATTTATACACGTGTGTGGGCGTATGTGTGTGTGTGCGTATGTATAATTAATACTGCATTAGTAACCGGCGTTGCTGTTTTAACCCTTTCGCGCCTACTGGGACAATGTGTCCCAGCCTCGTACAAAGTTATTTATTAGTTTTGTTATTCAATAAAACTTCCATCTTAACTGTCCCAATAAAAGTTCTTGGTTTCATTTATAAAAAAAATCCCAAAAAAATTCGTAATTATAATATACGTGGCACCACTGATCCAGTTAACAAGCACGTGTTGAGAAATTTTGACGATATGGCAAGACAAACGATATCAAAAACATATGTTCCGCGATCGTCGGTAAATAGTGCACTTAGAATTCTCCCTATATTGCATTTAATACATTCTTAGAATATCAGTAAAGGTGAGTAGCATATAATTTATTTTTTGTCCCAGTTTGCATTTTGCATGGGACTTATTTGTACCAATATGGTTTTTCCCAGATGTCGAAGAAAAACTACACTGTGGAAGAGGGTGCAGATATTTTATATGAAAGCTCTGAAGAGGCAGATTTTAGCCCATCTGAGAGTAGCTACAAACCATCGTCAAACTCTGGGAACAGCAAAGCAGATGGAGATAATACTTATGAAGGTGAGAGTGATGCTTTCTATTCCGAATCAGACGAAGAATATGCTGCGGATGACATAAATTCGAGTGTAGATGAGGAAGAAGAATTATGCGAGAATGAGTTGAGTGAAGCGCCTGCCATTGCCACCTGGACTAACATCATAGAAGATGGATGTTTCGAACCCAAATTTCGAATGCCATTAGAAAGTGATTCTCAAGTTCTGGTAGATCTTCCCAGAGGGTCTACCGAGTTCCGTGTATTTAGAGAATTTCGCACAAATCAGCGACTAAAAAAACTTAATAAAGAGAAGAAAACGAATAGAGCATTAACCGATGAACATGAAATAATGGTGTTTTTAGGTATGGCTATGACTAAGCACTACAACTATTTGCCATCATTACATGATTATTGGAGCAAATACGCGTCAATGGGAAACGAAATGATAAAGCAAAGTATTTCTCGCGATCGGTTCACTCTACTTTCTTCGAAACTATATTTAAATGATTGTGACAAACCTGATAATGCTCCAAAAGATTACTATATTTCCGAAGTCGTTTCATGTATGAAAGAAAAATTCATGCGAATACGAAGTGATAGTCCTTTTCAATCAATCGATGAATGTATGGCAAAATTCAAAGGTAGGTCCAGTCTAAAGCAGTACATGCCTATGAAACTAATCAAACGTGGTGTTAAAATTTGGTTGCGATGTGATGCAAAAACAGAATATACATACGATTTGAATGTATACACTGGAAAAGATGTCACCACTAATCTTTCTGGAACTCTTGGAGAAAGAGTGGTTTTGAAATTAGCAGGTACTATCCGTGATAATGATGTGGCTGTTGCATTCGATCGATTTTTCACATTAATAACATTGATGAAATCCATTCCATTTCCTGCTATTGGTACATATATGAGAAATCGAAAAGAAACACCGGAGTTCGGGAAGCGACTAGAACGTGGGCAAAGCCAGTTCCAAATAAACTGCGATGGTCTACTAGCTACTCGTTGGATGGACTCGAAAGAAGTACTTGTTGTCTCCAACTGTCACAAGCCGAGCATAGGAGAAGTAGATAGGAAGCAAAAGGACGGTAAGAAGAAAAAAGTTGCCTGCCCCTTAGCTATTGTGGACTATAATCGTTTGATGGGGGGCGTAGATCTAGCTGATCAGAAAGCAGCGGTATACCGGAAATCCCAAAAGTGGTGGAAAAAGGGTTTTTTCAAGATTCTGATGCTTTCAACTGTTAATGCTTGGATTGTGCATAACGACCTGAACCGTAAGAAATCTACACTGATACAGTTCATAGTCCCATTAGCAGAGTCCCTTATTGCGGAAGGAACCAAGCACAAGGAGTTAAAAGCTCGGCGAACTGGTGGAAGACCATCTAAACGCCCACGTACCGAGCTCTTGAATATAGGTGATCATTTACCATTAAAAGTTAGCTCTCGACGTCGTTGCGTACGATGCACTCCCTGCAAAAAGAAACGAGAACAAATTACGTTTGCTCTGGATGTAACAATGCACTTTGTTTCAAATGTTTTGCCTCGTACCATAAGTAAATACTTTTTCTGTAATAAAACACAAAAATACTAAATTTTTCAAATAAATTTTTTAAAACTAAATTCGACGGTCTATTAAATTGTCCCAATATAAATCCTTATTGGGACAATATGTTCCAGGATAATGCAAGGAATTTAGGAATTTTTAAGAATGCAGAACATATTTTTTCTATTATATTTTTCGTCTTTTTTGAGTATGCGTGCAAGAAGTATTCCGGTAGCGAAAATAAAACTCCGGCACGAAGGGGTTAAGGTTTGTTATTATTTTGTTAATCCTTAAGTAGCACCTTAGATACATAAAAATGGTATTATGTATACAGGGTGACCCAAAAACAAATTTTGATTTCTTGATTACACATTCTAATTTTTTCTATGACCAAACTAGTGAGTGCATCAGTTGTAATATCTGTGGAACTCTTGCAAGACATATCGAAAACAAACTATCTGGTTGCCAAGATAGATCTGAACAAAGACTATTAAATAAGAATATCCAACAAAAAGGATTGGCGGACCAGAGTCATATCAGGTGATAGTGGATTTATACTGACGGTTCAAAGATGGTCAATAGCACTGGATCAGGAGTTTACTACGAAGAATTATCTTTAATCTGCTTCTTTAGACTCCCAGACTAGTGTAGCGTCTTCAAGCTAAGATCTACGCTATAGACAAAACATCAAATACGATGAAACTAATGGACTAACCTCCGGCAAACCTTCCCATTTTTGTTGATCGTTAAGCAACGATCAAGGCACTCGCCTCAGCGGAAATCAATTCAAGTTGTGTTTAAGAACGCAGAAGGTCGCTCTCGCTTATCCAACAGTGCAACACTACTCTTTGATAATTCTCCGGCCACACTGGAGTGGAGGAAAATTAAAGAGCGAATGGGTGTGCAAGGAAAGGCTCTGAACTGGACCTTCAGCGAGTCGCAGAGGACATTAGCATTCCCCTAAATGAACTATGCATAGCAATTAACTTGAGCGTAATCGCAAAAACCTATAGAAGGAAATCTCTCACTACCAACTTTAGAGTCTCCAAAGAGATCGGACCAAAACTAAGTCTTAAAAGACCAACCACCAGCGTCTTCACAGGTGCTACAACGGGTCACTACCCCATTGGCACCCTAGCCAGTAGAATGGGTGTACTTCACAATGACTTCTGCAAGAGCTGTGGAGATGAAGAAGAATTTGAGTCGGCACAACACCTCCTCTATGGATGTACTGTGCCTCAAAGAAGCCGTGCCAAATATCTGGGCAAATATTTCTTTGAAGGCCTGCGAAATTTGCAAACTTTTTCACTGGGAGATTAGTTACCTTATTAGAAAGATCAAAGTGGTTTAAGCGACTTAGTTAGGGGGTGAAAATAAATTGCAGGTATCACAATGTGCCTTAGGGCCACCGAGTGTTTTGTCTTAAACAAGAAACCTGGCTAACCTAACCTAACCTTAAGGGGGGAGCCTGCTTTAGAGGCTTCAAAAAATTGATTTTTTCGTGGATTTTTTTTGGGAAGGAAAGAAATTTTTGATTGAAACGAAACTTTCAGGTGTTATTGTTATATATTTCAGCAGTCTTTTCAAATTTTTTCATTGCAATATATGTCATATTATGCCTGGTACAAGCATTTTGCCGAGGCGCCTCGAGTGTGCATGTGTCGTGCGGCGGGAAAGATGCAGGTCGCAATTTTCATCAGAAACCAAAAACCCAAAAAAATTGTATTTTAGTATAGTAAAGCTTCTGAGGATGATGGTTCCATGTGTAGAAGTCCACGCAAGTGGGGAAAGTTACTGATCGCCATTCACTTGGGAGTGGCCAGGACGATTCTTCTACATATGGTTCAAGCAGCTCACAACGGCCGGGATTAGCCCACGTATCCTCTGGGTAGCTCCCGAACACCCGTTCGGGAGTGAGCTAACGTGAGAAGGCGAAGCATTCCAGGATAGCTGGTTGTGCGCTGGGTTTGGGACCCGCCACTTAAAAATCCCCCCCAATGAAAAGAATTACAAAGCCTCGGATGAGAACTGCCTTTACTGATGACGACCCCTGCAAACGAAATAAGGAATATGATTTGAGGGCATGCACCTGGAATGTCCGGTCCCTTAATGGGGAAGGTGCCTCTGCCCGGCTGGTTGATGTCCTCGTGAGAGTAAAGGCTGACATCACTGCCATCCAAGAGATGCGATGGACGGGGCAAGGTAAGAAAACCATAGGACCTTGCGACGTCTACTACAGCTGCCATGTAAAGGAGCGCAAATTCGGTGTCGGATTTGTTGTGGGAGAGAGACTTCGTCGCCAAGTACTGTCGTTCACTCCGGTGGACGAGCGTCTCGCAATAATCCGCATCAAAGCGCGATTTTTTTAACATCTCGCTAATTTGCGCCCACGCCCCGACGGAAGAGAAGGACGATGCGACCAAAGATTCCTTCTATGAGCGCTTGGAACGTTCCTATGAGCGCTGCCCCCGCCACGACATAAAAATAGTGCTTGGCGACTTCAACGCCAGGGTGGGCAAGGAGGGAATTTTTGGTCCCACAGTCGGAAAATTCAGCCTGCACAACGAAACATCCGGTAACGGACAGAGGCTGATCGACTTCGCCGGGGCCCGAAACATGGTAGTCTGCAGCACCAGATTCCAGCATAAAAAGATACACCAAGCTACCTGGCTGTCTCCTGATCGAAAAACGCGAAACCAGATCGATCATGTTGTGATAGATGGAAGACACGCTTCTAGTGTATTAGATGTACGTACGATCCGAGGGCCCAACATCGACTCGGATCATTACCTTGTTGCAGCCAAGCTGCGCACCCGCCTCTGTGCAGCAAAAAACGTACATCTACCTACGCAAAGAATGTTCGACATCGAAAAGCTGCAATCACAACAGACAGCCAGAAGATTCGCCACTCGACTCTCACTCCTGCTCTCGGAGAGCACTGCCCAACAAACCGGCATGCGCGAGCAATGGAGCAACATTTCTCGTTCACTACGTACCGCCGCCGAAGAAGAAATCGGATTCCGGCGAGCCCAAAAAAACAATTGGTACGACGAGGAATGTCATGCTGCCGCAGAAAGAAAGGATGCCGCCTATAGAGCCACGCTGCGATCGGGCGCAACGCGAGCCATGTGGGATCGCTACAGAGAGCTGAAAAGGGAAGAGAGACGTATTATCCGACAGAAGAAACGAGAGGCCGAAATACGTGAGTGCGAGGAGCTTGAGATGCTGGCCAACAGGAACAACGCCCGAAAATTTTACCAGAAAGTTCGGCGGCTTACAGAAGGTTTCAAGACCGGGGCGTTTTCCTGTAAGAACAAAGACGGCGATCTGGTGACTGACGTACAGAGCAATCTTAAATTATGGAGGGAACACTTCTCGAACCTGTTAAACGGTGACAGCTGCGCCTGTCATAGAGAATGTGAAGATCCCGATACCCCAATCGTTGACGACGGAATTGTCGTTCCGTTACCCGACCATGACGAGGTGAGAATAGCAATATCACGGCTAAAAAACAACAAAGCCGCGGGCGCCGACGGACTGCCGGCTGAGCTATTCAAACATGGCGGCGAGGAGCTGGTAAGGTGCATGCATCAGCTCCTATGCAAAATATGGTCGGATGAAAGCATGCCTGCCGATTGGAATTTAAGTGTGCTCTGCCCAATCCATAAGAAGGGCGATCCTGCAATTTGTGCCAATTACCGCGGGATTAGTCTTCTAAATATCGCCTATAAGGTTCTAGCGAGCGTATTGTATGAAAGGCTGAAGCCCACCGTCAACCAACTGATTGGACCTTATCAGTGTGGCTTCTGACCTGGAAAGTCCACCATTGACCAAATATTCTCAATACGCCAAATATTGGAAAAGACCCATGAAAGGAGAATCGACACACACCACCTTTTCGTCGACTTCAAAGCTGCATTCGACAGTACGGAAAGGAGTTACTTGTATGCCGCGATGTCTGAATTTGGTATCCCCGCAAAACTAATACGGCTATGTAAGATGACGTTGCTCAACACCAGCAGCGCCGTCAGAATTGGGAAGGACCTCTCCGAGCCGTTTGATACCAAACGAGGTTTCAGACAGGGTGACTCGCTGTCGTGTGACTTCTTTAACCTGATGTTGGAGAGCATCGTACGAGCCGCAGAACTTAATCGCTCAGGCACAATTTTTTATAAGAGCGTACAATTGCTGGCGTATGCCGATGATATTGACATCATCGGCCTTAACAACCGCGCTGTTAGTTCTGCCTTCTCCAAACTGGATAAAGAGGCAAAGCGAATGGGTTTGGTGGTGAACGAGGACAAAACGAAGTACCTCCTGTCTTCAAACAAACAGTCGGCGCACTCGCGTATCGGCACCCACGTCACTGTTGACAGTTATAATTTTGAGGTTGTAAAAGACTTCGTGTATTTAGGAACCAGCATTAACACCGATAACAATGTCAGCCTTGAAATCCAACGTAGAATCTCTCTTGCCAACAAGTGCTACTTTGGACTAAGTAGGCAATTGAGCAGTAAAGTCCTCTCTCGACGAACAAAACTAACACTCTACAAGACTCTCATCATGCCCGTCCTAACGTATGGCGCAGAAGCTTGGACGATGACAACATCCGATGAAGCGACGCTTGGAGTGTTCGAGAGAAAGATTCTGCGTAAGATTTTTGGACCTTTGCACGTTGGCAATGGCTAATATCGTAGACGATGGAACGATGAGCTGTATGAGCTTTACGACGACATAGACATAGCGCAGCGAATAAAGATCCAGCGGCTTCGTTGGCTGGGTCATGTCGTCCGAATGGATACAAACGCTCCGGCTTTGAAAGTATTCGATGCGGTACCAGCTGGTGGTAGCAGAGGAAGAGGAAGGCCTCCTCTGCGTTGGAAAGATCAGGTGGAGAAGGACTTGGCTTCACTTGGTGTGTCCAATTGGCGCCGGTTAGCACGAGAGAGAAACGACTGGCGCGCTTTGTTAATTTCGGCCAAAATCGCGTAAGCGGTTATCGCGCCAATTAAGAAGAAGAAAGCTTCTAGTTAAACCAAGAAAATTAAACAAAAAGTGAGAAATTCAAGAATTGTTCGCTAATTAAAAAAAAAAATTAATTTTTTTGGAAAAACAAATTCACTTTAGATTGTTTAAAAAGTGGGTTATTCATCACTTTCTAAAGGTTTTTTAGGTTCAATTAGGAAAAATCGTAAAAAAAAAAAACCGAGATATCACACTTTGAGCGATCTGGCCGCTCGTATACCTGCTCGACGCTTGCTCACAATTTCTTCTGTAACTCCGAAAATATTTTGAATTTGCTTCTGAAGTTTTGAGGACACATTCTTGGATAGTTTGGGAAGACAGTTATGTAAAACAAAAGACGATTTTTTGAAGTCTCTAAAGCAGGCTCCCCCCTTAAATAGTGAAACATCTATTTTTCATTATATTTGCTTTATTTAGGGTTTGCTTGTAGCCCCTTTTTGAAAATTCGTCATGAGGAAAACGCTTTTTTTTGGTAAATTTGGTATAAAATGGTTACAGCAGCTCAATATTATTTAATCTCCTTGTTAAAATTTGAGTCTGAGAGGTAAATTTATATCGTATCATCCAAATTCTGATATCTCTTACATTTCGAAGGTCCTCGCAATCTCACTCATCGCTAATATTTTTCGTATCGCCTGTTCGCTCTCCGCTTATTTGTAGTTTTCATCACTCTCACTGTGCCCATCATCATTGCTAAACGCACAGCTTTTAGTACGACTGCAGTGTCATACTTCAAATTTGCATTATTTATCTTCCACCTATCAGCGAGAAAGGAGTAGCGCTGCAGAAAAATATCATAAAAGGTATTATCGTAGGAAGTTTGGGAGTAATCTCGATTTGCATCGCCACAGATTTGTTTTAGCTTAAATAAAAAACCTTAATTTAACGAGAACATTCTAATTATTTTTTTAATACTCTCAGCCCATTTGATTAGCTACTATCCACTACCCTTCTTTTCATCTTCGTCCACAAGTTCCCGGCAAATGACACTCAAACTAATTTGAACTAATCTTTTTATTGATCCTGAAAAAATTACTACAGCTTTCTAGGTAAGATAAAAAAAGTTTCTAAATACCCCGTGCAATGTTATACGGATGTGGTATTATAGATTTTTTATCGTAATCCTACATACTTATTTTATCATTTTCTCATCAACTTATTCTTTGAGAAGTCTTTAAACTTTCAAAAAGCTAAATATTCAATAAATAGTTTCAGATGCTTGTATCTACTGCCTGATATTTATATGATTATCGCATGTTAGGAGATTTTCGTTTGGACGCTTGCAAGAGATCAGCCTCAAGTCAAGTACGCCAGAGAAACATAATTTATAGATTTAAAAGACACCTTTGCAAGTTGTAGTTCAACTAAAGTCGCATTCGGCAGCACGAAAAGGAGTTGCCTATATGCCGAGATATTTAAACTTGGTAGCCTCTACCAACACGGCTGTGCAAAATGACGTTGTACAACACCAGCAGCGCCGTCAGAATTGTGAAAACCCACTGAGAGCCATATGATACCGAACGAACTTTCGGACAAAGTGACTTGCTGTTGGGTGACTTCTTTCAACTGAGGCCTACTGAGGCTGGAAAAGATTGTGCGAGTAACAGAACTTAACCGATCCGGCACAATTTATTATAAGAGCATACAATTGTTGGTATATACCGATGATATTGACATCATCGGCTTTAACAACCTTCTGCTTTTTCCAAACTGGATAAAGAGGCAAAGCGAATGGGTCTGGTGGAAAACGAGGATAAGACAAAGTGTCCTCCTGTCATTAAACAATTAGTCGGCTTTCGCGTAATGGCACCCACTTTACTGTTGACACTTATGATTTTAAAGTTTAAAGAGACTTCGTTTATTTAGGAACACCGATAATAATGTCAGCCTTGTAAGTCAATAGAAAGCCGCTCTTGCCTAGTGGTACTAGTTGTACTTTGACCTATTGAAATAGGCAATTGAGTAGTAGAGTTCTCTCTCTCGACGCACGAAATTGACACACTATGAGTCTCTCACCATGCATGTCTTAGCATATGGTGATGATGACAATATCCGATGTTGCGTTCCTTGGTGCGTTTGAGAGAAAGATTCAGCGGAAGCTTTTTGAAAATTTGCACACTTGCGACGGCGCGATATCGTAGGCGATGGAACAATGAGCTGTCTGAGCTTTGTGGCGACATAGACAAAAGAAAAAAAAACTAGGTTTTTGGTCGAGCTCTTCCTCCTATATATCTTAAGCCGACTCGAACGTTTGCCGCTACCTGCCGAGGGGTGATCGCTATTAGAAAAAAAATTCTATCATTTCGCTGTTTCACGTACGGAGATTCGAATCTACTTGAAACAGCATAGTGCAGACATGAACAAAGTGCATTTAATGAAGGTCATCTGAATAGATACACACGAAAGTTCAAGTAAAATCTCAGATTTTTTTGTTATAAATTTGTAAAAATAAAAATATGTGTGGTATGAAATAAATATTTATCTGTATCACGTTTTCCATTTAATTGAGCCAAACTAAGAAAAAAATAACAACAAATGGCATGTGGGAATTAAAAATTTATTTTTGTTGCTGTTCATCAGTGCAACTTTTAGCCACCCATACCATGTGACCTGTTTATTGAGTTTGACTCCAAAAAATTCAGATAATGTGCTGTTTGGCGCTAAAATATTATTATACTTGAATTCTAATTAATAGTTTTATAAATAAAAAAAAATTATAAAAAAATTAAATTTTATAAGTATTTCAGTTATTAAGAATCAAATAATTCTTTTCATTGCTTTTTTATAAAAGAATACCCTGTTTTGACCACCCTGTACACGCCTACATGTATTCGTGGCATGAGCGAGCTTAAGTATGTGATTTACACGCACTTTCTCATGCGCTATTTCCTTGAAGCAGCGATTTCTCATCTAGCCTGAATGCAGTGATTTTATTTTAACTGTGAATTTGAACATACCCCTCAAAGCCATGCTTCTCTACGTAGGTGTACCTCCTACGGCACAATTCAAATCCCTTTTTTCCGCCAAAGTCGACTGAAATCTTAATCACTTCACGTTTGTAGTTTCCTCTTAACCTTTTTCTCAACCAAAGCGCACAAAATTGTCTCTTACCAACTTAATCTCTTTTGTTTTTGCACATACACATACACACATACCTACCTACATACGTGCATACATTTCAAACAATTCTTCAGTTTGGTATTTTTTTGATTTCCTGCACGCCTGAGACCAGCATTTGTATTGCCTGCCTTTTTGGTCTTTTGCCCTTTTTGCTTTTTCGCCTTCGTTCACGTTTTATTTATTTAGCTTTGCATTAAAATTTTGTGGAGTCCCCAAATGCGGCTCATCTGCGATTTTTTGCTTGCTTATTTGCAAGTTGCAGAGATCCTCAGAGATGCACACAAACAAATGTGCCATGTAGGCAAAGTGAAAATATGTACATACATACATACATACATTTGCAACAATTGTGACAGTGTATGCATGTGTGGGTGTGTAATGCTTTTAATGCTGGCGCGTGACAATTCGTCTGCGCTTGGAAGCTATTTGCCCTGTGCGTTTGGCATTTTGTGTCTTCAGAGTTTTGAGCTTTGCGGCGTTTGATTTGTTTTATTGAGTGGTTTCTTTTGACTTTTACACTACTCACACTTACCCCGCTCTCAAAATATATATTTGTGAGTTTTGTTTTGTTTAACATTGCTTTTGTTTCGTCTGCTGATAATCTGAGCGTAAAATATACAAAACTTTTTTTTTTGTCTTTTGGCATAAAAAAGTATTTTATACAAAAGCAGCGATTACGGGCTTCTATATGTCTATGTAATAGGACTATGAATAAGTTCGTGCGGTTTTTTTCGAAATTTGAAACTTTATTGACGTAAAATGGTTACAAATTTAATATTCAAAATATTGTCCATCGCTTACTACTACTTTTTCCCATCTTTCTGGCAATTCACGGATTCCCTTTGTGAAAAATTCGGTCGGTTTTGCCGCAATCCACGAATCGATCCATTTTTTGACTTCATCGTAATTACGGAAGTGCTGGTCAGCCAGGCCATGTTGCATCGATCGGAAGAGATAGTAATCGGATGGCGCAAGGTCTGGACTATACGGCGGGTGGGGTAGGACATCCCATTTGAGCGTTTCTAAGTATGTTTTGACCACTTGTGCAACATGTGGCCGAGCATTGTCATGTTGCAAAATAACTTTGTCGTGTCTATCTTTGTTATGTCTTGCGGCCGTTTTTCTCGCAGTGCTCGGCTCAAACGCATCAATTGTCGTCGGTAGACATCCCCCGTAATCGTTTCATTCGGTTTCAGTAGCTCATAATACACAACACCCAGCTGGTCCCACCAGATACACAGCATAACCTTCAGGCCATGAATATTCTGCGCCGACGTCGATGTTGAAGCATGGCCAGGGTATCCATACGTTGCCCGACGTTTTGGATTGTCGTAATGGACCCACTTTTCATCGCCAGTCACAATTCGATGCAAAAAACCCTTTCTTTTGTGCCGTTGAAGCAGTTGTTCGCATGCCATAAAACGGCGTTCAACGTCTCTTGGCTTCAATTCATACGGCACCCAATGGCCTACCTTTCGGATCATTCCCATGGCTTTTAAACGTTTGGAAATGGTTGATTGATCAACTCCCAAAGTTTTTGCAACCTCTTCTTGCGTTTGAGCCGGATCTTGATCGAGCAATTCCTCCAATTCGGTATCCATGAACTTTGGCGGCGCACCCTCGCGTTCTTCGTCTTCCAAGCCAAAATCACCACTTTTAAAGCGTGCAAACCACTTCTGGCACGTTCGCTCAGATAGAGCATGCTCACCATAAACTTCCACCAAGATATGATGACTTTCGGCTGCTTTTTTCTTCATATTAAAATAATGAAGAAGAATTCCCCGCAAAAACACATTATTTGGCACGAAATTCGACATTTTCAAGTGTGGTAAAAATATTGTTGTTTACGCTTCAAATAAAAAACTTATACTGACGTTTGTGCCTTACGACAGTAGCTCTCCAATGAATGTTTGGAAATGTGGATCGATGGAATAATAATCAAGTTACGCCATCTGTTGTAAAACCGCACGAACTTATAAATAGACCTATTATGTATGCACCGTTTGCGTCAAAAAGAAGTATACCCATATATGGGCAAGTTTTGACTTGTTTTGTTGTACTAGCGTTTTATATATATCTCTTCCTACAACAATACCCATATAACGCACAGTTTCAGGCTAAGTACAAAATTTATTAACACACGGCAAGTTTTCAACAAAATTCAAACTTTTTAAACAGAATTGATAAAGAAATATGTGTACGCAGTTGTATAGCCCGTTTAGTTTTGATATAACAAAGAGCCATTTTCAAGTGGCTCGAAATTCGCGGTGATTTGTGAAAAAAATTTTCGACTTCGGATTTCGTCTACATAAAAAAAAATATTGCGCATTTGATTTAGTATGCGCGACTCCATGTCGACTTATCGAAGTATTTCTCACATTCTCCCAAAAATTGGTCTATTTGTAGCCTTGAGCATAATAAGAAATAAACTGAAAAAAAAAATGTGTAACTTTAAATTTACCTCAAAGGTGCTTTTTCACATTCTTTAAATTTGATTTTTGTTTTTGATTTTTATAAAAAAATATTTGAAAAAATATTGTTTGCTTTCCTTACATTTTTATTTTTTTAATTTTTCGAAAATTTTTTTTTTAAATTTTGGGGAAAAAATTTGTGTGAAAATTTTAAGAAAATTTTTTTTTCTCTTTTGTGGGAGAGTGTTTTTCAAGCATGGCAAACAGAAACTTTCTCAAAAGTAAGAAAGAAATACAATTTTTTTTTTTTGAAGAAAACATTTTTTTTAAAAAGTATATTTATGCTAAAATTCGGAAAACATAAAAAAAGTATATTTATGCTAAAATTCGAAAAACATAAAAAAAGTATATTTATGCTAAAATTCGAAAAACATAAAAAAAATGTTACAGCGAATTGAAGATATTTCGCTTTAAAAAACTCTATATCAAAATTTTCAACTTTAAATAAATCTCAATATTAAATAGTAAATTTTTTCAAAACATTTTTTCAAGTTTCTTCATATTCTATACAAGCGCAAGTATATACCAGTTTTGTGAAGAAGTATCGACAATATCCAAAACAGTTAATCTACATGACAAATGCGCAACACATCAGTAAAAAAAAATAATGTCAAAAATAACGTGAAGCCACTTCAAACATGCACTTTGCTATACCAAAATGGAATGGAATATAAAATTGCATACGCAAAATTGTTCAAAAGGATTATTATTATTATTATTATTATTAGATGGCCATTACGCACTGCGACCAGAGCTGATCTATTGTTAAAGGCTTATTTTTGTAGCCCTAGAGTTTTAGGCTTTTTAAAAATTTTAGCACAATTTTGGGTTTGCTGCTCCAAAGATTGCCTTGAGATACTACGATACCACCAAGGTGATGAAGTCGCTGTCTGCCTAACGCAGGACATTCCCAAAGCATATGTTCTGAGCTTTGTATGTCCATTTCGCAAAAGCGGCAGACTTTGGTCTCAGATAGACTAATATTATTTAGATGATAACTCAGGCTGCAGTGACGTGTAAGATATCCTGTTAAAAGACGCAGATCTACTCTGTTTAGTGAGAGAAGTTTGCCAGATATTACTTTGTTGGGACTTAGAAATAGTTTGGCTTGACGCTGATCGGCACAGTTTAGCCAGTGTGCGGCAAGTTTTCTTTCTTCCCATTTCCTAAGGAATTCATTAATGTGGCCATTTGTGAGTCCACAGAAAGGCTCAGGACCAGTAAGTTGCATATTTGCTCCTTATTTTGCAAGGTCATCAGCCATTTCATTTCCCTCATGTCTTTCATGTCCCGGAATCCAACATAGTTTTACTGTGTTGAGGTTTCCTAACGTGGTTAGGAGTTTTAGGCAATTGTTTACCAATTTAGAGGTGATAGTTGTTGATAGAAGTGCTTTTAGAGCCGCTTGGCTATCTGAAAGTATGTAGATGTGAGTACCTCTCATTTTCCTGCTAAGGCATTCTCTCACACATATTTCGATGGCATGTATTTTTGTCTGGAATATTGTTGCGTAGAATCCCATCGGAATCGATTTTTTGAATTTAGGCCCATTGATTCCTGCCCTGTTCTAACATTTTCCAATTTGGACCCAGCAGTAAACCATAACTGGGAGCCAGGTTTGAAAGTGATAGAGTTAGTTCTCCAGTCTGTTCGTTCATTAATTATAACGTAGAAGTTCCTGAAGAGTATTGGTTTGGGTCTATCACCCAACCCTATATCATCCCTATGAAGAATGGGACTATGTAGGAAGTCTTCTAAGATCTTTAAATGTCCTTTCATATCCCCACTTTTAAGTTCATATATACCTTTTAATCTGAAGGCACTCGAGCGAGCTTCCCTTTCAATTAAAATTGGAAGCGGTGGTATGTTCAGGAGCACACCCAATGCATCCGTGGGACATGTTTTCATAGCCCCTGTAATACCAACACATATCAAGCGATGCAGTTTGTTTAATTCGTTTACTGCCTTTCTTTGCTTGACCTTGGGCCACCATGCTAAGGATGCATAAGTCACTATGGGTTTCACAACTGTGGTGAATGTCCAGAAGGTCATTCTAGGGTTTAGTCCCCATGTCTTACCAAAAAGCTTTGTGCAGGCAAAGAATGCCCTTGTGGCTTTTGAAGTAACTCTCTCAATGTGGGAACTCCTCGTAAGCGTTTTGTCAAGACTGACGCCAAGATAGTTCCCTTCTGTCGAGAGTTGAAGTGCTGTTCCATTAAGGGTCGGACATTTGAAAGGATAAAAGTAACTCAAAATTTAGAGGCTGAAATTTTGATGAAAAATTGCCGAATTTCTATAAATTTGTACAAAGTTTGAACCATGGCATTATTGAGATTTAGTGTAGTACAAAATATATTTTATAAAGAGATAAAAAAATATAGTAGAAAAACTATAAAAAAGGGAAAAAATAAAAAGAAAAAATAAAAATTAAAATAAATAATCTTTGAACACTTGTTGACAAATGATGTACACCTAATTTTGACGCTGATGGTAAATATGTATATATGTATGCATTGTCGCAACTTTGCACCAGATAGGCGGCTTAAACATTTCTTATGTATAACATGTGCGATAATGTATAAGTAAACACACGCCTGCATATGTAAAAGTGTACAAAATAAAGATTTCCATGCACGTAGGCTTACTCACTTGCAGCTAGAAAACAAATTTAAAATGGGAGGTAAAGTGTTGCTGTATAGTAGGTATTACCTTCTTACTTACATTTAATATTTATGGCGGTTACTTTAATATCTCAAATCTAAAAAATTTGATAAGGAAACCTTTTTCCATGAGATCTGAAAGCAGTTTGAGTTAAACGTCATTAAAACGTATACTTTTTCCGCAATACCTTTTTAAAGATTTTAAATGGATTTTGAGTATAATCTCCCTTATTTCAATGAACTAATAACAGTTACCCGCATGACTATAGCAGCGTGAATTGAATGCAATTAAAAACATATTTAAGAGGAGGCGTCTTAATATCCTTGCCCATATTCGACGGACCCGACGGATTTCGATGACTCTTTGGGCCCATTCCAATCGACGAGACTTGTTGAATTTTATACGGGAATATATGCAAATCAATTCGGATAATTCGTTGTAAAGTGGTCCGAGCAATGCCCAACTGCTGAGAACGGCGATTTTGGGATGTCCTTGGCGATGCCTTGCTCGGTTTTGATTTGGCCTCTTTAGATTAGAAAGATCATCACCAGTCGAAAACCTTTCGTGCAAACGTTTAATGGTGTTCTTAGAAGGCACACTTTTCACATTATTTAATTTTGTATACGCACGTTGAGTTTTCACAATCGACTTCTTTTGTTGAATGTAAATTTCAACAATTTGGGAGCGCTCGCGTGGCGTGTACTGTTCCATGGTAAAAATCTGCTTGGACTGACGCTTCCAACGTAATATGTCATTAAGCAATCTGACGTCTCTGTCAAAAGATACAGGGTTGCCAGATTAGTCCGTCGAATATTGGCAACCCTGTACAGCCTCATGGATTTTTGCATATTTTGATTTTTTAAAATACTATACACTTGTCTCTTGCTTGACCAGTCATGCCCCATTAGTCAATCGATATGACTTCAAGGCAGCTGTTAAGAGCTTTACAGAGCTAAAGACTGCTGGAGCTGGAGCAACAGAGTGCCTCAGCAGAGTTGGTTTTATTACGAGAGTTTCAAAACTAGAAGTAACTGAGGTCTTTAAGGTGGGGCACGGATATGGCTATCAAGTGAAGTTTGGCCTGAAGATAGATGCCGAGACCCTGCAAAAAAAAAAAACAAAAAAGGCATACCTTTTGATTATAAATTCTGGCAATTATGTTTTTAAACTAATTAATTCCATCTAAGAAATAAAATGAAAAATAAACTTAGATAACAATAAAATAAAATAATATACCAAAAAAAAAAAAAATAACAATCCAAACATAGTTAAATCTCCTACAAAAGCCATATGAATTCAACTTCCAACCCTTGATCAAAATAAGTTTTTAATCAGATTCTTTAGAAAACTTTTAGGTATGCAATTTTTTGTCTTTGCTCACTCCTCTCGGGCCTCGACAAGACTTGACTTGCGTTGGTTTTGGTAATCTATTTGATTTGTGACAGGTAGGTGATTGGCCTGCCGCTATCAGCCCTAAGTAGTGGGAATGCCCACCTGTCGTTGCTTAGGAACAACACCTTCTTACTGCTTGGAGTGCCATCTGTATGTCCCATTTTTCTACCACACGGATCACACAGATGGTTAAGGACTTCGCTAATGTGGTGTGTCTGCGCTATTACCGCGGCTGCCCGCTTCCTCTTGCCACTGATGTAATGTGTAACGGTGTGTATTCTTTGCAATTTTATAGCTCACTGAATTTTAATAAAACAAGGTGAAGGTGTGAAGTACCTGAAAAATCGCCTTGATTTTGGTCACTTTGTTTTTGCTCATGGTATTGCACTCTTCCTAAATATAAAAAGGTGTGAATATTAGTTAAGAATAAATTAGAAGTACTAAATGCTAAAATTTATAATCACAGGGCGTTGATGGTTTTTTTCGACTGGTGCAAATAAAGTCTTTCAAATCTATTAAAAAGCTGATTACCGCGAGATAGACCTTCTCAGTATAGTTCAAAAAGTTCTACTAGGGATACTGCAACATAAATCGAAGCCAGTTATGGACAAACTGATTGGCCCTTTTTAGTGTGGCTTCAAGCATCACAAATCTATTCGTGATCAGATTTTTTAAATTTATCAAATCTTGGAGAAGACTCTAGAGAAGTCAGTTGACATGCACCGACGTTGCAGAGACACTTTTTGCAGCGTGAAGGGAAACTTCTTATATGAAGTCATATCTAATTTTGGAATCTCAGCACTATATTTCTACGGATATACAGCGTAATATTGAGCACAATCTATACCTCTATCTAGATCGGAAAAAGCCGAAGCTTGGGAAAAGGCAGCTCCATTTCGAGAGAGTTCTTGAATCTGATATTGTTGGAAAGCATAATGTAAGCTCCACTCCTCGGCGTTACAATATAATATATAACAAGAGCAAGATGCTGCTACCGCCGTAGCCCAATGGGTTAGTGCGTGACTACCATTCGGGATTCACAGAGAGAACGTAGGTTCAAATATCGGTGAAACACCAAAATTAAGAAAATCATTTTTCTAATAGCGGTCGCCCCTCGGCAGGCAAAGGGAAACCTCGGAGTGTATTTCTGCCATGAAAAACAACTCCTCATGTCTGCCGTTCGGAGTCGGCTTGAAACTGTAGGTCCCTCCATTTGTGGAACAACATCAAGACGCACACCACAAATAGGAGGAGGAGCTCGGCCAAACACCCAAAAAGGGTGTACGCGCCAATTATATATATATATATAAGATGCTGCTACCATACATAGATGACAGGCATAATTTTTCTACTACTTTACCTTACGGTTGGGGAAGGAAACAAAAAAATTGGGTTGCGCTGAACGCGTAGCCTAAAAAAAGGACCTTTTGGCAACACGCGATTAATCTTCACATATAGTGGTTTAAAATGGTTTTTTTTATTATTTTTTAAATTTGATTTTTATTTAAATTTTCACTTAAAAAACAATTATTTGAAAAAATTTTTTAAAGTTTTTCTTTAAGTTTTTTATTTTACTTTTTCTTGGAAATCAAAAAAAAAAATGTTTGCGAAATTTTTGTAAACGTTTTTTTGGTCAGAATGAAGTGTTTTAAAAAAAAATAAACAGAAAATCTTTTTCGACAAGTATTGAACAAATAATAGGACTATGAATAAGTTCGTGCGGTTTTACAACAGATGGCGTAACTTGATTATTATTCCATCGATCCACATTTCCAAACATTCATTGGAGAGCTACTGTCGTAAGGCACAAACGTCAGTATAAGTTTTTTATTTGAAGCGTAAACAACAATATTTTTACCACACTTGAAAATGTCGAATTTCGTGCCAAATAATGTGTTTTTGCGGGGAATTCTTCTTCATTATTTTAATATGAAGAAAAAAGCAGCCGAAAGTCATCGTATCTTGGTGGAAGTTTATGGTGAGCATGCTCTATCTGAGCGAACGTGCCAGAAGTGGTTTGCACGCTTTAAAAGTGGTGATTTTGGCTTGGAAGACGAAGAACGCGAGGGTGCGCCGCCAAAGTTCATGGATACCGAATTGGAGGAATTGCTCGATCAAGATCCGGCTCAAACGCAAGAAGAGGTTGCAAAAACTTTGGGAGTTGATCAATCAACCATTTCCAAACGTTTAAAAGCCATGGGAATGATCCGAAAGGTAGGCCATTGGGTGCCGTATGAATTGAAGCCAAGAGACGTTGAACGCCGTTTTATGGCATGCGAACAACTGCTTCAACGGCACAAAAGAAAGGGTTTTTTGCATCGAATTGTGACTGGCGATGAAAAGTGGGTCCATTACGACAATCCAAAACGTCGGGCAACGTATGGATACCCTGGCCATGCTTCAACATCGACGTCGGCGCAGAATATTCATGGCCTGAAGGTTATGCTGTGTATCTGGTGGGACCAGCTGGGTGTTGTGTATTATGAGCTACTGAAACCGAATGAAACGATTACGGGGGATGTCTACCGACGACAATTGATGCGTTTGAGCCGAGCACTGCGAGAAAAACGGCCGCAATACGCCGATAGACACGACAAAGTTATTTTGCAACATGACAATGCTCGGCCACATGTTGCACAAGTGGTCAAAACATACTTAGAAACGCTCAAATGGGATGTCCTACCCCACCCGCCGTATAGTCCAGACCTTGCGCCATCCGATTACTATCTCTTCCGATCGATGCAACATGGCCTGGCTGACCAGCACTTCCGTAATTACGATGAAGTCAAAAAATGGATCGATTCGTGGATTGCGGCAAAACCGACCGAATTTTTCACAAAGGGAATCCGTGAATTGCCAGAAAGATGGGAAAAAGTAGTAGTAAGCGATGGACAATATTTTGAATATTAAATTTGTAACCATTTTACTTCAATAAAGTTTCAAATTTCGAAAAAAACCCGCACGAACTTATTCATAGTCCTATTAAATTAATTTTTTTCGGAAAAAAGATTGTTTTTTAGTATATTTTATCCTTAATTCAAAAAAGTTAAAAAGAAAAATGCAAAAACGAACTGAAGATATTTCACTTTAAAAACCTCTATATCAATATTTTCAAGTTTGAATAAATCTATTTAATATTATTAAATTTATGAAGTGAAACTTCTTAGAAGTCTATGGACGAGCGAGAATATAGAGTAAAATTTCAAGGCCATGCTACGTTTTGGGCATTTTCGTTACGCGAGAGGGAAAAATGATGTAACGTAGAGGAAAACGAGAGAGAGAACTATACCTATTACATATCTTAGATACACTTTGGGCTATTTTTTATGAGTTTTTAATTTGCTAATTTCTAGTGACTGCCTACTTTTTGGCGCTTGTTTGTTGGTGCGAAATTGTAGGAAATACATGTTCGGTGCCTACTTTTTGGCGTTATATTTCCTTGGTGCCTACTGCTTGGGGCGTTTTTTGATCCCAATTTTTTTGGCGATTGTTTTGGTGGCTACTTTTTGGCGCTTATATCAGTTTCCTGGCTAGTGTTTGTGCGTATTATAAATTGCTATCCATTCCGGTATCGGATTTATTGACATTGCCTTGCGGTAATTTGTGCCGTTGCTGCGGTCCTGGAATCGCTGCGTTTGTGCGGGTGATAAACGCACGGAGTAGTGCGCGTTGTTGCCACGGTTTGTGTTCGGCGCTTCCCTACACCGGTCGACCCTTCCCCGTTTTTTGTAAATTTTGTCTATTTGTATTCTCTGCTAATGTTGTAAATTTATTTAGATATATATTCTTTCTCTCTCTCTATCTCTCTCTCTCTCTCTCTCTCTCATTCTCTCTCAGGTCTCTCCCACTTTCTTTTTCTGTCGTGCAAGTTTTACTTCTGTTATGTGTACTACGCTACACGCACTTTTTTCATAAACTTTTTTGGTACTTCTTTATATGATCAAGGACTTTTTGGCAACACACAATTAATCGCCGCATATAGGGTCATATGCCACTAAAAGTAATGGCTTCTATACCATTATAATCCACCTTTAAATTCACCAACAATGGTAGGCTTGATATTAGATGAAGACTAGCTCTTGCCCACAGGTGTTATTTCGGACTCGGTAGGCATTTACAAAGTTGTGTCTTCACTTAATAATCGCGCATAAAATTCGCGCTCTAAAAGTTTCTGCATATGACCAATATTTTCTATAACGCACACACACAAATCTCTAATAAAGGCTAGAATGGTTTGTGAGTGTGAGTAGTCGAGATAAATAGTATACTAACTCGGCGTGGGTGACGAAGATGGAATGATTAACTGCACGTGCTTAAAATTACATGGATATATTCCGACTACTAAAATATATAAAAATTTCGCTAGCTTGGATACGTCGTTTGTAGAAATGATGATGCTCTGATGAAGGGCCCTTCGACTTGACACCATTGGGTGGACAGCGAAAGCAGGGACGCCCATGAATCAATGGAAAGGCCAGGTGTAGCAGAACCTGGGTACAAGTAAATGGTGGAACTTTGCAAGGACAGAGGATGAGGCTTGCGGCTCTTCGTTTGACCTAACACAGATTTGCATGCATATAGCGCAGTGATGGTATTCCTAGGCACGTATTAGCTTTGGCTTCATAGGTTATTTTACTGTAAAATCAGGAATTTTATTTCACTTGAGGAGTTTGTGAACCGCTGGACTCAGATTCTTGTGGGCGAGGAATAAACCGCGAGGGCAATATATACCACCTTATTCGTATTCTTACTAAACCAAATTTGAAAAAAATAGAAAGCGATTTGTATAACCACGCTAGATATGGCAAATTTCTAGCAAAATTCAATAATCGGAGCGAATTACTGATAATGCGTTAAAAGACCAAATATCTGGTTACCCATGTCTCAGTATACTCGAATTATGAAGGAATCAGGTATGTGCTATGCCAATCGGGGAATACAGGCAGAACTAATGAAAGTGCAGAGAGGAATGGCTGAAGAGAGCCGGCTGTCACGAGGATGACGTCGTCTCCTCCCTACTTTTCAACTTGTATACATATCTATACCTTAATCACAAAAGAGAGTTTTATTAACCTTAACCATATTATTGAGGACCATCGAGGACCCGGTATGCCTGTCCTGCTTGGAGGAGCCGGATAGCACTGAGCACTTTCTCTGTGAGTGTCCTGCCTTTGCTAGAGCGCGACTACAGGTATTGGGTTCCGATGTCATGGGAATGAGTAATATTCGTTCTCTAAAACTGGAGGATATTTACAGATTCGCCAAAGAATCTGGAAAATTCTCACAGGACTAACTATCTCTATTTCTGTCTCTATTCTTTCCTATCTCTTTCTCTGATACTTTTCTCCCTCCCTCCTTGACTATCTACCCCTTTCCAGAGCTTTAAATACAATGGGCTTTTTAGCCTGAGTGTTTTAGGAGCCACCAAATCTCCTGGTGCTCCTTGGCTCGACCTCTTCAAATTCAAATTCAATTCAACCATATTATTGACCAATATTGGTGTTCGGCTGGCCAACAACTGATGGGTTCTGTTCAAAGATGTTCTATTATGTTTTCAAGTGGGATGCAGTGAATGAATCTGTACATCTTTTAGGGCTGCTAGGGAATATCTTATAGAGTCCCTGAACTCCACCTTGGTGCTGAGGTGTGTTTGCTTTCTATTAAGAAACACAAAACCATTGTGAGGAAATAATTTCTGCTGGAATTCTACCATAAGAATCACTTCTATATAAAATAGACACTAGAACTCGCTTCTGAAAGGCATCATCAAAACTCAACTATCATCTATTGAAGACGAAGAGTTCCAGCTGCCTTATGGGATGACTGACGGACAAATTGTTAAGTTTAGTCAGCTGTTACAAAAGCAACAATACGTAGCTGAAATACACGAAACTTCTAACGATGCAGCACTACTTTGTTAATTTTCCTATGTTACTGGATTGACCTGGATTTGAATTTGGCCAAGAACTGTGCCAGTAGCCTTCACCGAAAATGTATGGAGAATGTATTATACAATTACAACAATAACAGCAACACTGCACAATTAAATTTCGCCTCCACGTCTCGCTTTTATGTTTCACTTCACAAATAGTCTAAGGCTAATTGAATTTCTCTTTTACTGTTAAAAATTTCAATCACTGCTGGCCGAAACAAATTCTACTCCATTGCCCTCAGAAATAAATCTTTCCTAGACTACAAAGTAGAGTACTAAATTTAATTAGGCAACAACTTGTGCAAAATTTTCAAGATTTATTTTGCGTCTTCACATTTTGTAAAATAAATATTAGCTGCTCTTATCACAATCCTTCTCAACCCGTTGGCTGCTCAATACCAATCATTTGTGTGTAACTATTTCGATTCCAGCAGCACGTCGTGGCGTATGCGCAACAGCTGTGACCTGCAGCCGAACTCTATAGAAGGGTTATCACAACAGTGATTGCGAGTGGGTGCTGATTCAGCGCGAAACTCGCAATTTGATGGAGATACTTTTTAACCTAGAAGAAGATACGAAGCAGGTACAAGCAGTAACATTTGGGTGCGCTTGTGTGTAGGATACGCAAGCGGATTTGCGCTTCATCAGTTATTCTGGCAGCGTAGAGGCAAAATTTGCAGATATAAAAAGTTTTGTTTTTTGTTTGTTTTCAGCATACTTTGTTCGATTTCAAAAGTGGAGTAGACTAGAGAGCAGTGAGTATAGAAGTTGTGTATCGTAAAACGGATTGCTAAATTTTACACAAATGGTAGAGAAATGGATGAAAATGGAAATTACTCTAATCCCCATAGATAAAAGCAACAGCTACTCAACGCAGGACAGATTTAGACTACTGAGAAAAATACTTTACAATAGTTGTGCTATGCACACCGGTCTGGCATGCACTACTCTGTCAATAGCTGGGAAGGGGACTAGTTGTGTTGGCAATAAGCAAATACCTTTTACAATTAAGTGTGAATATTATTACTTGGAAAGCACTAAGCCAACTGAAATCTTCTAAAATGAATATCTGAAGAAATATTACTTCATGTACTATAATGCATAATCAGTATTTTTAGCTCACTAAATAGCGATGAAAAGTGAGACATGTAAGTCAAGGAAATATAACTAATATCCCATAGAGGAAAATAAAAGGTGACCAGACTGGAGATACTTTCTGCAATAGGGGTTTTTCGACAAACTACGCGAGACTACTGTCAAACTAAATACATATTTCTTTTCAGTATTCATTAACATTTCAACATGGAAAGCCGTACGCCTCAACAATGTTTACAAATCATAAAATTGTATTACGAAAATCGACGTTCTGTGAAAAGTATTCATCGCGCGCTCATGCCAAATTATGCAGTACATAACCGTTCGACCGAAAGCACTATTCGACAAACGATCGGGAAAGCTGAGAATAATTTTAAATTATTGAATGATACTCGACGTATGACGTACAGCCTGAAATGAAAAGAATTTTGCGGCTGTAAATAAGAGTTTTGCTGAAGTCTCGGAAGAATCGATTCGGCGCCGGTTTCAACAACTTGGCCTACCTTATGGCACAAGTTGGATGATTTATGCAACTATCTGGGCTTGAAAGCGAATAGAATTCAGCTAGTCTAAGATTTGAAGCCGGCCGATCACCGATAGTGCCTAAAATTTTACAAAAATAAAAGTTTAATTTTGAGTCTATGTATCTCGGCGGCCAGGCAGGTTAGCCTTCGTTAAATTGTAGCTAATGCAAGGCTCCACGTAAATGAGTGCGAGTAGATCAACTGAGGAGAAGTACTGAGATGCTCCCACCTCATTCTCCAAACAGATGCTGCAGAAAGTCCTCGATGCAATACCCAGTTTCCCCGCGTGGATACATAACGGAGAATGGCCGGAATGCAACTGAGAAAAAGTTTAAATGCTGAGGTTTTGAAAGATAAAAAATATTTGTTTAATATGAAAATGTAAATACATTTAATTTTTAAAGTTTCAAAAATATTAAAAAAAAAAATTTTAACAAAAAAATGTTGTTCAGAAATACTGTAAAAAACAGTAATTTTGTTTTCTTCTAGACTGGCAACAATTTGACTTACAATTGCAAAAGAGAGACTTCCAAACAAAAAAACAATCAAAATTTTGAACTGCTATTTCTATCAATCAGTCAATAAGTCAAAATTTCAAAGTTTTGTTTGAGTATATTTAAAAACAAGTTAACAATTTAAATAGTAGAAACTAAAAAAAAAATAGATTTTTTCGGATTTTTGTGTAATTAAAAAAAAATTAGAAATTTGTGGACTTTTTTTCTAATTAAAAAAAAATTAGAAGTTTTTGGATTTGGTTTTTTTTTTTATTTCGAGTTTTTTGGAAATTTTTTATCGAAAGTGCGAAAATTTAAAGTAAAGTTGTATATATAATTGGCGCTCACACCCTTTTCGGGTAGTTGGCCAAGCACCTCCTCCTATCTTGGTGTTGTTCTAAAAATGGGAGACTTACAGTTTTAAGCCGAAAATCTGCTTTTTTTTCTTTCGAAGTCCTTTTTCAAGGCAGAAATTCAATCGAAGGTTTGTCATTGCCTGCTGAGGGGCGACCGCTATTAGAAAAATCTTTTTCTGTTACTTGATGTTCATGCACGAAGATTCGAGCCTGCTTTCTGTCCGAATTCCGAATGGCAGTCACGCATCAACCCATTCGGCTACGGCACGGTGGTTTTCTTTATACGGATAATTATTTGACTTTCAGTTAAAAGAAAAAATCCCTGCACAAAATAAGCGAAAATTTCACACTCCTTTATCTCTACCGGCTCAGTTTTATCGGAAAATTAAAAACCGAAGGACAGTATTTCAGCCTAGAATAAATATTTGCTTATCTGAAAATGGTGATATATTACAAACTGACCAAGAAATCTTAGAAAGATGGCGACAACATTTCGACAATCTTCTAAATAATAAGCATCAAGAAGAGCATTCACTTTGGGGAAAACATCATCCCTCCACCAGAATTTAACGAAATTATCGAGGCTCTTAAAAAGCTCCGAAATGGAAAGGCAAGACTCTATAGCGGCTGAACTCCTGAAAGAAGGTGGTGAGGAGTTACATAAGTGCCTCCACCATTTAATAATAGACGTATGGGAAAAAAAATCCATATCATCTGATTGGCTAGGATGCATAATCTTCCCAGTACACAAAAAAGGTGATAAGAGAGTATGCCATAATTATCGTGTTATCTCACTGCTTAACACGACCTACAAGCCCTTTACAAATGTTCTCTATGAACGAATCCACAAATATGCTGAAGGAATAATTGAAGACTACCAATGCGGATTTCGTAGAGGCAAGTCTACAATCGACCAATGTTTCGTTCTTAGCCGAATGTTTGAAAAACACTATGAATACGGGTTAGATGTTCACTGCCTGTTCATTGATTTCAAACAAGCCTTCGGCAGTGTCAAAAGAGATAGAAAGCTCACAGAGTCGTTCCCTATTGAAACAGGTGTAAAACAAGGTGATGACATATCAACGGTCATATTCAATTTGATGCTGCACTTTGTTGTAAGGGAAGTCAACAAAGGTGGTACCTTGATGACTAAAACAACCCAAATATGTGCTTATGCAGATGACATCGCTATTCTCTCAAGAAATAGGAATGACTTAAAAGACATTTTTTTGAAAATTAACCAAATTGCGAACGATATTGGCCTTTTTGTAAACGAGGCCAAAACCAAATATCTGTTGAAATCGAGGCGGCCTGCACAGATGCCAAATTTTCATGTGGGAGCCTATACTTTTGAAGCAATGCAGCATTTTAAGTACCTAGGAGTTATGTTCGCATGTAGCGGCGATTCAACTTCCGCCGTCAGGGATCGCATCAACGCCGCCAACAAAGCTTATTACGCCCACCTTAACTTGTTTAAATCCCGACTTTTGTCTAAAGCTACAAAGTTCACTATGTACAAGACTCTTATTCGACCAATCCTAACATATGGTTGTGACGTATGGACTCTTAAGGTTGATGATTCTGCTCAGATTACTAGCATAGAAAGAAAAATTTTAAGAAAGATCTTTGGTCCAATAACAATGGATGATGGTACCTATAGAATCCGATTGAACTCGGAACTGAACGATCTAACTCAGAACGAGACAAGTGTGCGTTTTGTTAAAGCGCAGCGCATAGGATGGCTAGAGCATGTGATCCGTATGCCTGTCGACTGTGCCAAAGGTAGACCGAGGAACCGGTGAATAGACGCAGTGGAACATGATCTTAAGAAGCTGGGAACACGTAACTACGAAGCAACAGCTTAAGATAGACCGCTTTGGAGGAGCATTTTGAAGGAAGCTTTGACGCACCCCGCGTTATAACGCTATGAAAGAAGAAGAAGATCTCTACCAAGTCAAAATTTCAAGATTTCATTTGAACCTTTGGCTTTGCTTCAGCCATCGCATCGTCGGCGGCTCAACTGTAGAATAAGTTTAAAGTATTGAGACAATTTAGCAGACATATTAATAAAAAAATAATAAATAAAACTTTAGCCTTATTAAAAAAACCATAATTTTTGGAATTTGGAAAAAAATAATTGAACAAGATTTTTCAAAAAATCAAAAAAGTTTGCCACTTAGACTACGAAATGGGTCCGTTGTGAGCCGCGGGGACTGAGCTACATTTCCCTCTCCATATTGAACCATCCTGAGCTTTTGACAAAGAGTAAAAGGTTGTTGATACATAAACTGTATAGATTATCAGTATTCGTTAAGAAGAAGGATTTTAAAAATCGGTTTCTGCTTCTGGCTAGAACCGGGCATGTGCAAAAAAGGTGTTGTATTGTTTCCAATTCCTCCTCATTTCTGCAGCTGCGACAGAAATCATGCGTGTAAAAGCCTAATTTCCTTGCCTGATTCCCTATGAGACAATGCCCTGTGAGGACCCCTACTAAGCTCCTGATTTGAAGTCTACTCAGTTTTATAATACTCTTGGACAAACGTAAGTTTAGCCTTGGCCATGTTTGCCTAGCAATTTCACAGGTGTTAGCGCTAATCCATCTTTGATTTGCAGACCTGATTAGTGCGTCCTTAATGAGAAGCTTACAAGTTGCGAGAGGTATCTCCATAAAATTACTTATGTCTGGCATACGGGTACCTTCTTTTGCAAGTTAGTCTGCTCTACAGTTCCCTGGTATATCCCTATGGCCTGGAACCCATTTTATTTCATCTTAAACCAAAATAAGCCAATATTTTGAGCTCCTCTATCTCGGCAAGCAGTCTGTATTTCCTTGCTCCCTTTTGCATAATTTAACTACTGTATAGTAAGTATACTTGCCAAATTTCATCAAAATCGACCATGAAGTTTGTAGGCACCATATACACACATGCACCCGCACAGTTTACTGGCGCAGAGCGCAGACCATCAACACTTCGTACGAGAAAGGGCACAAACTAACGGGTAATTTTTTAGCTATTATCTTTTTAAACAGTTGGTTTAAACAGCTGACGCACGTTTCGTGTTTTGTTTCATTGCAAACATCTTCAGTTTGGTCTATAATTTAAACATGAATCGTCTTACAAATGAACAACGCTTGCAAATCATTGAATTTTATTATAAAAATGCGTGTTCTGTTAAGAAAGTTTATCGCGCGCTTTTTCCACTTTTTTATCGAAAAATTATGTTCAACGACAAAGCTCATTTTTGGATCAATGGGTACGTAAATAAGCAGAATTGTCGATTTTGGAGTGAAGATCAGCCAGAAGAATTGCAGGAGCTACCAATGTATCCAGAAAAGGTCACAGTTTGGCGCGGTTTATGGGCTGGAGGTATCATTGGACCGTACATCTTCAAAGATGCTGCGAATCGTAACGTAACTGTGAATGGTGAGCGCTACCGTGAAATGATATCCAACTTTTTTTTGTCCAAAATACAAGAGCTTGACTTGCATGACATGTAGTTTCAGCTTCAGCAAGACGGTGCCACATGCCACACAGCACGCGTAACAATGGACGTGTTGAGAGGCGAGTTCGGTGTACATTTTATTTGACGTCCGGCACCTGTCAATTGGCCACCCAGATCGTGCAATATAACGCCTCTAGATTATTTTTTGTTTGGCTATGTTAACCCATCTTCTACCGGTAATAGATTCCGTGTAGATAATTGCGTGAAATTTTGTATGGTTGGTATTAAAGGACTCCTGATCATCTTTACAAATTTTCAGACCGATAGGTCTTCCGGATGCACCAGGACAGACTGTTGCGAAAACGCAACGCTGGTTGAAACGCTGTGATCTTATTCATAGAAATAATATAACTTACGCAGAGTTGTAGTTGGGTATTTTTTTGAATTCTCTTTACTAATATAGTTGTATTTTGTTAAGTTTACAATGTAATAGTTTTGCAATATTTAAAAAAAACATTATTTTTTCTTATTTCCTAAATCTGTATGGTATTCATCAAAACATTTTGGATGTAATCTCAAATTACATTTTTTACGTTCATAAACTGTTTGTGAGTGACACATAGCACATCTTTTACGTTTGTTGCCTGGAGGTTTCCATACGACATGATCACGAACATTTATGCGAGGTAAATGGACTGGTCTCTCTGCTTCTTCGATGGCTGATGAATCACTTATTTCATCAGAAACTTCTTCTCAATATAAAAGTCAAGATTCTGCAATTTCAGTTTTAAAAGAAATTTGAGACATATGGCGAGTTCCTTCTGCCTTACAAATCAGGCAATGAATTTTCCTTGCGTTAACAGTGGTACTATTGACTGAATTAATCGCCACCACCATTTTTTTCCACGAATACCAACGCGATAGTTAGCTACGGCATTATCATGCCTGTGGCATCAATGCCATAATTGTCCATTAGATGAAATATTCTTTAGATCAACTGGAAGTTATTACGTGCTAAAGCTTGCTTTACTATAGGTATACCAAGTGTTTGCTGTGTACTCCAATAATGTTCAACGTGAGGTACTTTATGATAACCATTTAGTATCAAAATTCCGATGAAACGATATATCTGTTGTTTGCTAATATACACTACGATATTATTTTGGTGAGCATACATATTTGTATTCACGACCAGCATTTCCATTATTTCTTCGTCGAAGAACTGCAGAAACAATTCAAATGGTGTTTTGCCACCTGAAAGAAAAATTTTATGAGCCAAAAATTATCATAGGAATAAAATATTCAGACTCACTCATAGAACCAACAATATTGCTTTTTAAAGATTCCACACCTGATTCATCAGGGGGTCTAAATTTAAAATCAATTCGTTTGGTTTTTTCCAGTTTGGTGTACCGAAATCTTTTTCTGCTGTATACCTAGTTGTTTTTGCAGAACAGGATGGCCCATCATCAGGTATTCCACTTAAGCATGACGGCGGCGACGCAAAATCTTCCACATCTGATTCATGTTCGACCTCCAGCTCTCGTCAAACATCCGTCATAGCTGGTACCTCTGTTATCATTTCATTATCGTCAATAAGTTCTTCGTCACTTACAGTGCCAACATCTGCTGGTGGAATATATACGACAGAAGTTATTTTTTTCGAAATAGGCTTAACAATTTTCATTCGTTTAGCTGAAACTACTTCGCCTTCATCCTCACTGCTCGAAGTATTTATGTAAGATTCTATTTCCCCAATGTTTAAAAAACGCCGACGATCCATTACTCTTCAATAAAGAATTAAGTAAGGGTACAAAATTTTGACAAAAAATATTGTGCTCTTGATATTTTTAGTCTTACCAAAACGATAAAAGCTTTCAACGAAATACTTCTAAATGTATTTTTACTTGCACAAATAAAAATAATAGCACTTATGGTACAAATTGCCATATGAAAATGACATAAACATCAATTTTCCCGCCAAAAATAATGTCATCAAAACGTTGAAGTCTTATGAGTCGTTTCAACCAGCGTTGCGTTTTCGCAACACCTGTTTTTAAGAGTTTATTTTTGCAAGAAAACTTCAGCTGCATTAGCAGCTGGTATGATAATGTTAATATTTCATATTTTATTTTTAAGAAACTAGTAGAAAACGTAAAAAAAAAACTATTTTTAGTTCTCAAACAATTTTATGAAAAAGTCATTATTTTGCACACTTTTTTCTACACTTGTCCTGATTTGGAACAAATCCGCACACAAAAAATCTAAGAGCATAATTATAAAGTCAAAAGTCCAAATTACAATATAAAATATAACATTTTAGAGATATCTTTTTTTTTACTGTAGCCACAAAGGTTCAAAGTTGCTGTTGCGAAAACGCAACGGCGGTAGAAAATGTGTTAAAGCTCATGTCTATTCAGGCCATCCTGCTTCAATTAACGCATTGGAAGACAACATGAAAGCATTTATATGTGAGATACCGGCCGAAACATTGGAAAGAAGTATGCCAAAATTGGACTAAACGGATGGACCATTTGAAGCGCAGGCGCGGTCAACATTTGCATGAAATAATCTTCAAACATTAAATTATATGGACTGTACAGGGTTGCCCGAAACCGCAAAGCCGATCGAATGAGAATATTGCTCTTGTATGGGCCAGTGTTGAGACGTCGCCAAGGACACCTCAAAATCGCCGTTTTCAGCAGTTGGGCATTGCTCAGACCACTTTACAACGAATTATCCGCATTGATTTGCTTTTATTCCCGTATAAGATTCAATTGACGCAAAGATTGTTTCCTGCGGACCCACATGGGTCCGTCGAAATGGGCAACGCAGTACTGTCGATTTAAATAAAAATTGCATGCATTTTTCTGAGTTTTACGTGTGTTTTTTTGAAAAACTTTCCTATAGCTCTTAAAAAACCACTCTTTTGTTTTGGCTTCAAACTCATCAAAAGAGCACCAGCTGCAAATCATTCGTTTCTCTCTTTTCGCTATAGTGCAAAGGTACACAGAAGAAGCATAAGAGTACACATATTTATACAAACATATGTATTTACAATATATATGCACGGAGTTGCTCAACAACTGCTTACATTTACTATTCCGGCTGTTGATAAGGTGGAAATGGAATTATTTCAGCTTATGCTAGAATTCCATTTGAATACGTTGAATGTTTGGAAACTAAACCATCTTGTTGTCTTCCTAAGAAATTCGTCATTCACTTCAATTTTCTTCTACTCTTGCAAAAATATGATAGCTACCAACGCTGAGTGATGATGAATGCTAGTTGATGAGTTCGTGAAATGAAAAATGATGCGTACACAGGCGAGAATGACTTTTTTTCTTAAGGGAAACTACAACAATACGTGGCAAGTTGCTGCATATGAAATATCGGATAAAGTAGCGACTTAAAAAATATTAAAAACAAAAGTGGAAAACTTTTGATTACTCGGAAGTATTACAGGGAGCGGAATATATGACGATAGTAGTGATGTGCATGCGAACAGCTGTGTTCTTAGTTTCTTGGTTAGTTTTTTTTACGTTTTTGTCTACCTAAAGCTTGCTCTAAGTAATTTGATATTCTTGTTCGGCGTAGATTATAATTTTGTTATTCCGTGCTGTGATTTGAACTCCAAAAGCTGGGAGTTTCTAAATAACTTCTGCACTTGAACGTAACCAATTTTCTGTGTGTTTGCAGACAACTCGAGAATGTGATAGTGAGCATATTGCCTTTGTCAAATACTTCAAGTTAATCACTCATTCACGAAATTTGTAGATGAAGAAAAGTTGTCTCCTTATTTAAGCTAAAATTTAGTGACAAACTTTGGTTAAGTTCGCAATAATGTGGAATTTAGATTGCGCCTCATTAAGCGATGTTCACTTGATTTCGTCAAGTAGTCGAACGGAAACTTTTAAAGTATTAAACGTAGACGGCGTTTTTGAATGAACATATAAAAGTTTGTGTAAATTCGTATTTACCTAATGCTAATTAAAACGTATTTCAAGTACATGTAGAGGAAAACTGAGAAAGATGTTGAATTAGAGGTTGATTGAAAAGGCCTGAAAGTGGCAGCTCTTAATCAGTAGATGAAGAAAACTTTTATGGTATTTTAATATTTCACCTTTATATGAGCATGCGAAATATTTTATTTTAATCTGTCAATTCATTATTTGTTTACAGATGATTTGAAGTTGACGAGTCCGCCTATTTTTAGCAATGGATTCCAATATTATCAAGTGCTGTAATACAATTACTTACTTTGGAAGTTTGATAGCGATGGAAATGCATAAAAAATTATTGAAGTGTTAAAGGAATTTCCACCTCCATTTCTGGCTGTAAAAGATGAAGGCGGCGCAAAATTAATCATCCTATTAGAATATTTATAATTTTTGTAAATGGCGAAGTACGTCAATCATATTCGACACTTGTGAATTAGACAGCTGCGGTATACAAAAATGCAAGCAGTGGAGCGCGTAAAGGTCAAAATAAAGGTGTACAGTACTCAAAACCACTTTTTGTATTAGTAAAAAAGTTATTTAGAAACAAAATTGGATGATATATTTTGCGCCGCCTTGTAGTAAGCATACAAAAATTGCAACAACACAAGAAATCATTGAACAAAAGTATGATTTCGGTTGAATGAGTTTTCCCTGTTCTAGGTGAGGAATTGCTTACGGAAAATTTGCTCGGAAAATTGGAATACCAGAGGTGAAAATTCATTAAGAGATGATGTAAAATTATAAGACGATCGTTGAAAAAAGTGTATTGTAATTAAGGAGGACTTATTATACAGTCATTCCAAATTAAACGTAGCAAACTTTTGAAAGATGGTATTCGATGTCGCTTAAATCTTGCACGTAAGCTAAATTCATGTTCAAAATAACCGAAAGGGACTTGAAAATACTTTTAATTTGTTTTCACAGAAGCAATATATATATATATATATATAATTGGCGCGTACACCCTTCTTGGGTATTTGGCCGAGCTCCTACTCCTATTTGTGGTGTGCATTGTTCCACAAATGGAGGGACATACAGTTTGAAACCGACTCCGAACGGCAAATATTTTTAATGAGACGCTTTTTCATGGCAAAAATACACTCGGAGATTTGCCATTGCTTGCCGAGGGGCGACCGCTATTTGAAAAAACGTTTCCTTCATTTTGGTGTTTCAGCGAGATTCGAACCTACGTTGTCTCTGTGAATTCCGAATGGTAGTCACGCACCAACCCATTCGGCTACGGGGGTCACAAGTAAAGCAATAAAAGTAGCAAAACTCACTATAGTCCATAACAAGAAGTACTAAAGCATTGTATAAGTTAGAATTAGGCGTCATAGGAGTATAGTCATTATATCATTGGGAAGGTTATAACTCAACGAGTATCGCAGTTAGACTATCTTTATAATTTTTCCAACGAAAAATATTTTGAAAGCCTCTGCTTTTAAATTTAAAAGTTTCGAGCCATATCCCCAAATATCTCTTTGACTGAGTTGCAATCGAAAAAGGGATTGAAAAAATACCTTTTCAGGTATTTTAAGATATTTTTTGAAATGAAGTCTCAAAAGCTTCAAATATTATGACCATTACAGGCAACCTAGATGCACATATTTTAGTGTCTCAGCTCTGAAGCACTTAAGAAAATATATAATTTTTAAATATGTTAATAGATTTATTAGAATAAGCAAGAGCCTGCGTTGTACTATTCAGCTAAGAAATCAATTTGAACTATAATTTCAATGATGCGATGAAAATCCACAAAATTCCTGAGTATTGGGCGCACACTTTTCCTATACCAAGTGTCATCTCTCTCTCCGGAAGAGGACAGTTATTTTTCATAACAATGACATAACCTCTATTGACCGAAAGCGAATAAAATATAAAAAATATGAGTCAGCAGTTACTTACATACAAACATATATACTTACTACCTGGGTGTGTGAAAGACGTCACCAGTGAAAGACGAGTTCTGCAAGTGTTCTGACAAAAATGACTGTAAGTTTGGGAAAAAGTCCCATGGTAGTGATAAAAAGTGTGCAAGTGTGCTCCCAGGAGCTTGGGCAGTGACCAGTGAGTGCCTCTGACAGGAGTACCTGACCAACCAGGGGTAAATACAGCCATTTTTTATCAAACTCCAAAAGAGTGAAAAAGACAACAAAAAAAAATTATTAAAAGTAAAAAAACAAAGAAGAAAAAACTGATAAATTATTAACCAAACGGTGAAAAGTGTTGTTGCTGAGAGACAGAGAACAGTTGCTTAGCACATCTGCTCAGACAACTGCAAATTATTTAGCGAACGGTGCGAAGTGTTGGTGGGAAGAGAGAGAATAGCTGATGACCATCTGCATATATGCTCAGACAGCTACGGTGAGTGGTGAATGACATCTGACTCCCACAGGTATAAGCAAACCACCCAACAATATGCTGAATGAGTCTCCGGGCATATGCGGAGAATCAAAGGAAAAGAGCGATACGATCAATCCTTTTCTGAGACGAGCGAGAATCGCTCCCCGACCTGTGAGAAAACAAATACTCACTTCTGAGCAAGAGCGCGCTGAAAAGCACCAATGCGAGCATAAAACTCCAGATATAGAAAAAAGCGACACGTAACAGCAGAAGGAAGAGGAAAGGGAGCAAGCGACAAAGCGATACTCAGACGGGGAGCCGCTATGTGTGATGGGAGAAAAATTAAAAGAGCTCATTAGTACTATGAAATTGTAGAGGCATATCAACATTCCAATGAAAGACTTGGTGAATGCAATGGAGAGTCACCATCAGAAAGCATTAGACATGCACAGCATATCTAAGCCACAAGCTGTGTGCGCCAATCAAAGCACACAAACCGACAAAATGAAGAGCGATCGCAAAAAGCAAGCAAAGCAAGCCCGCACGGCTGCCAATAGCGGGCGGGATGCGTCCAATTTGCCGCAGCAAATAGCAAAGTACATCCGCTCAGAATCGTCAAGAGGACCAATAGAGTTCAGGCCCAAAGAGCAACAACACTACTCCAACCAACCAAAAGAGTTGGTTGCTGTAAAGAAACAAAGCGTGGCAGCAGTAGACATGAATGCGCCCTTAGGCGTGGAGGGCACCAAAAGGTGAAGGCTGGTCAACAGTGATCAAACGTAAGACTAAACCCACGTAAAAAATACCAACGAAACCTGACGCATTGGTCCTGAAGAAAGTCGGTGAAGTCGCGGAAATGCTAAAAAAAATTAAATCACAACCTAAAAGACGGCGAAGAACAAATTATTATTCGAACTAAAGTGGCAAGCTGATCCAGTTACTGAGAAGCTCAAGACAGCAATAGAAGGTGTCCTCGGCGAAAGTGCACAGGTTCGCTCGTTAACACAAGAAACAGTCATACAAATAAAATATATTGATGAAGTGACGTCCAGAGCAGAAGTGTTAGAGGCGATAAAAAATAGCCTCCCTGACGAAAACTGTTTGTTACATTTAATAAAGCGGTACAGATTTTCATATCCGCTTAAAAGAAATATTAAGAAATAAATTTTAGCAACCTCCATATTTTGCAAAAAGTATGCAAAGACTGAGGGAAAAATTAAAAATAAAGGTAAGCTAGAAAATTCGAAAAAAGCCAAATACAATACATGACAGCCATGTATTGTTGCACGAACACTAGACAACTTTTGCTCCAAACCTCAATTGCACTACTCATCGCCGCACTGCGCTTGCCTTTTATATTTCACACAAAAAACCCTCTTATAGTGAAAAAGCAACTTGTACGCGAAAGGATGCAAGCTGCCTTTTAATGCTTTCGCCCACAAAAATCAAGCAATAACTCATTATCCAAATGTCAGTAGCACTTTACGACTTTTCTGCTGCCACAGTTGAAGTTTTCCGCACTACCTTGTCACATATACAAGTACATGCATATTGTTGGCGTTGTTGTAGACGCTGCTGCGGCAAGAAATTTGGCCCCGTATACTTTGGGGAAATTACACATTGCCGTATAAAACTTTTCCACTTTGCCTCATTTTCTTAAACTAACTTTGGAATTTCTTTTAATTTTTCCTTTCACAATAATGCGCTTGGCACCCTTTAGCCTTACACATACAAATTTACATACACTTATCCCTCTTAGGCAGGTACATACATACATACATTTAGCTTGAGAAAAGGTTGCATGCAATCGTAATTTGCGCGGGGGCGAGGTGAAAAGAAAAGATACTTTTTCATTTAATTTCTGCTTTAATGGGTAACATTTTAGACTTTTAAAGCAATATGGTGAGTTTCGAGTTAAATGGAAATTCTTTTTTGAGGGAAAAAAGAGAAAATGTAGTACATATTTCACTGCAGTAAAAGTTATTCATGCACATAAGTAGAATGAGCAGCTTCTTGATTGAGCGCAGCAAATCAAAACTGTTGAGTTTCATTGAAAGGTTGCTAGGGAAGGTAAGCCACTCAATGGTTGTTTTGTGAATGGCAGTTGAAATAAATCATAACTATGTAAGCAAGCGAAATCTTAGCAGAAATAACAATCACACCGAGTATTACTTGACTTAAACACTCTGGGACAATTCAGTGCTTTGTTATTATTCTAGTTGGAAAGGTAGCAGCGCAGCAAGTCGACCGTCCTTTTATTGCATGTGCAGTAATACAGTAAGCCTCGCTTAGGTGTAACTAATTTTTTTTCCATATTTTTAGTGCAGTTATCTGGTATTTTTTGGAATAGTTTAACACTCTAGTGACCGCCGTGATACTTTTTTCACAGATTTCTTAACAAAAAAAGGCCTGAAACAATGCTTTTGTGGGGGCTTTAATGACTGAATTTTTCAAAAATAAAATATTTTCTGTCAAATTTTATTAACCCATCTTCGGCCGCTACAAGAATTCGACATAATTTTTCCATTTCCTTTTTAGTCAGTGCTTATAGGACCATAATCAAGAAAAATTAAAAAAAAAACCAATTCTGACCATCGCTGTTTTAGATATGGACTGGTCGAAAAATCGACCGCTGGCCAAAAACCGTCAAATATATTTAAAAAAAAATACAACATTTATGAAAAAAATTTAGCACACGAAGTCAATTTATTTCATTTTATTTCAAATACAAATATTTTTTCGTTGTTTTATTGATGGAAAAGTCAGCTTACAAATTTTCATGATAATCATCAAAACATTTAGTATGTAAATGAATATTGCATTTTTTGCAAGTAAAAATAGTATGTTCTTGCAAAATTTACACCGCCGAAATTTGTTTTCAATGCTTCTCACGACGGCGTGTACCCTTTCATTGATCCGAGGAAGGTTCGATGGACCTTCATCTCCATGTTCGTTTTCATACTCGTCCTCGTCCTTGTCGTAATTCAATAATTCTGTTGTGACTTTGGAACGAAAATCAAATTGTGAGAGTGGTTTTATCTTTTCAATTTTTGCCATCATACAATGAAGTTTCCATGCATTGACCATTGCGTTACCAAGAGCATTTGTCCATATTGGCCACCACCATTTTTTTCCTCTCATACATATTCTATAATTTGCCACCGCATTATCATGGAGATACACACCATCCATGCCATGATTATAGTCTTGAATAACTTTTGGCTGCGGGATAGTGATATTTGTTTTTTCTTCCGAGAATATCTTTTAGTGCTAATAATTGGATTGAATGTGGAGTTATTAGTTATAACATTGACTACAGCATTATCATTCAACCGAACAGTCAATATTTCTTGCTGATGGTCAAGTAGTTGGTCAAATGTTCCTCGTATTTCTTTTTTTAAATTTCTCAAAAGAGAATCGCCCATTCTATTTTCGCGTATACTACTAGTTGCAAAAAATCGACGTTCGTTCAGAAGGCACATTAGATGGTATGAAGAGAAAAAATTATCAAAGAAAATTATGTGGCACTCAGGGTCAGATACGTTAGTAAGCAAGTCTAAGACTGTTTGTGCGCCTAGACCAATAGTTTTATTGTGAGGGGTTGCTGCTCCCCCGTACAATGAACTAGAAAATAGATACCCACTTTCAGAGCATAAGCACCATGTTTTAAACCCAAACCGGATTGGCTTTCCCTTGATAAACATTTTGCAGGAGTGGCGTCCAAAGTATGGAAGCATCTGTTCGTCTATAGAGAGGCTATGGCTAAAGACTCCAAGCTGCATAAACTTTTTGTTGAGAGCGTCAGTAATAGGACGAACCTTCGCAAAACGGTCTGCTGCGTTTAAATTCGTGTTGTCAGCGAGATGGAAAAACTGCTTAATTTTTTTAAACCGATTATGACTCATAGCCTGCTTCACAATTGGAACCCCCATGTCCGGTCGAACAGACTAGTAGTGGTCAATGTGTGCCAAAGTATGGTACCCCGATAGGTACAATATTCCAATAAACCTACGTATTTCGATTGGCGTGATGTTAATTGGAGCATTGTGTTGGTTTGCATACTCATTTGTGAAAGTGGTAATATTTGTGATAATATTATTATCAAAAAACAATGTAAAGAGATCATAGGGGGATTTTGAGCCTACAAAATGGTGCAATTATAAAATATACGTATACAAAAAGGATTGATTGCTTACTAATTTCAGAAAACATTTCTTCCACAAAGATACTCACTTCCATCTCTTTCAATAAGAAAAACATTTTGCTAGATTTTGTTCTATCCTACATGACAGTTCCTGGCCAACGGTCGATTTCTCGACCACTAAAGTTTACGTCCATGAAAGAGTAAACATTATTGCAATATTGATGTGTTACTTTTTTGATTCTCTTAATTTCATCTTTTCTCTTCACAATAAATTAGTAACAATTAGTTATTTTTTTGTTTTTCATTATTTTTTCATCTGCACAAAAAACACGTAAAAATAGTGATAATTTCATTCTTTTACAAAACTCTGCCCTGAACCTTTTTTTCTTAAAAAATTATGCTCTAGAAATTAACTAAATTCCAAATTTAAAACTTGTGAAAACTGATCAATAAATTTACATTTAGTTTCTGAGATATTGCAATCCGAAGTTGGTGGTCGAAAAATCGACCAGCTGCCGAAAATGGGTTAAAGAACCAATTATTTCGCATGTATGAATTCTAATAATTTTAGACTGATTATTTTTGAGTTGATTTGGATTAATTTAAATATTTTAAAAATTCTCTAAGGGATGTGTAGATCACTGGAAACCTTATTATATATAGTATATATATATCTATCTCGAATAGAAATATTTGTACCTCCAAACTGGCTGATGCATTTCGAAATTTATTTTTATATACAAATGTTAATTATTATTATTATTATTTAGTTAAATTAGCAAATTTTTCCGCCACATTTGTCGCCCTCTGTAGCCCCCTAGAGTCATGGAAAATATTAATACAAATAATTCTTAAATAAAAAATGTTATCTAATAGAAAGTTTTAAAGTCCTTTTTTCAACCAGAATTTTTTAATCTTAATTATTAAAATTTTTTTTTTAATCTAAAAATTAAAATTAATTTTTTTTTTTAATCTAAATATTAAAATTAAAAACTTTTTAATATAAAAATTATTAAAAAAATGTAATTAAATATTTAATATTTAATAATTTATAGATTGAAAATATTTATTTAAAACAATTTTTTTTTTCTTGAAAAAATTTTTTTGTACTTCCTTATTTTTGATTCAATTAAAAACTATTTTAGCTTAAAACTTATTCACTCAAATCAATGTAAAGATATTTGCTATCTATACTTAAAAGTGTAAAGCAAATTTTTTTGGTAACTTTTCCACTAAATTTTTTTTAAGTGAGCATCTTATTTTAATGAAATTTTTTCAATGAACCAAAAATGTTCATCAAAACATAATTTTTTATTAGAGTTATTTTTACAATTTTTTTTTAATGAATTTTGTTCTTAAGACAACTAAAATTATAAGTCTAATTTTTTTTCGTAAAATTATCTAAAAAAAATTTTGTTTTATTCGCACATTTTTGTAGAGAAATTATTATTCAAACCAAATATTTTCGCTTATAATTTTCTCACTTAAAAAATTTATTTTACTGATTTTCGTTTCTTATGTCAACCCTAAATTGTAAGGTTAGTGTTTTGATAATTTTTCCACTAAAATTTTTTTGAAGTGAGAACATTATTTCAATGTAATTTTTCCTAATGAACCAACAATTTCATTACAACACTTTTTTACTAAAGATATTCTTACAAATCTGTTTTTAATGAAAACATTTTCATTCAAACTTAATTTTTTACTGGAGTTATTTAAACAATTTTTTTTTTATGAATTTGTTTCTTAAGACAACAAAAAATTGTGAGGTAATTTTTTTGGTTACATTTCCTCTAAACATTTTTTAAGCGAGCATCTGATTCTAATAGAGTTTTAAATGCTCCAAAAGCTTTCGCTTAAATTATTTTTTTTCACTGAGGCTAATAAATATTTCGTTTATTTATTTTCTGTTTTTTTAATTAATTTTGCTTCTTCAATCAAACAAAAGTGGCCAAGTTCATTGTTTTCGTTTAACCTTTCGACAACATTTTTTTTAATCGAAAATTTTTTTAAATACAAGTTTTACGTGAACCAAATATTTTCGCTTACATATTTTTTAATTTTACATATAACAATTTTTGTATCGCTTTAACAATGGCTTTTTAATGCATTTTTCTTTTTCTGCCAACCAACTATTCTAAGAATTTTTTTTCAGGAATATTTACACTAAAATTTTTTTAAGCGAATATTTTATTTGAATGACTTTTTTTTAAATGAACCAAATCTTTAGCTTAAAATACTATTTTTGACTTAAGCTAATACAATTTTTCGTTCTGTACGTTTTTTTATAATTAATTTCGGTGCCTGAGTCAACCAAAAATTGTCAAGTTAATTTATTTTTGTAACTTTTCGACAATTTTTTTTATCGAACATTTTTTACATGATCGAAAATTTTCGCTTACATTTTTTTTTACTTAATCAGTTCTAAACAGTTTTTATTCACATAAAAAACTTGTGTTTTATGAATTTTGCCTGTTCTATCAACCAAATATTGTATGATTAATTTTATTTAGTAACCTTAACACTAAAATTTTTTTAAGCGAGAATTAAATTTCAATGAAATTTTTTAAATGAAAGTTGTCACTTAAGATACAAGTTTCTAAGCCAATAAAATACAAATTTTCGTTTTCTACCTTTTTTATAACGAATTTTGCCAAAAATGGTAAATGGTAAAGTAATTTTTGCTTTTAACCATTCGACAAAATATTTCATTAATCCAAAATTTTTTTAAAAAATTTTGAAATTAGCCAAAGCCTTTCGCGTATATTTTTTTTTACCTTAAGGCATTTAAAAAAAATTTTTTCTTATATAATTAAAAAAAATCGAGTTTGAGGCGAAAAACAAAATTGCCGATAACTCTTGGAAAAAATTTTTTTCGGGCGAACAAAAAAATACGTGTCTCATTATTTTGACCAGAGAGCAACATATTTAAGTTACATCGAAATCGAAGAACATGTCCCGAATAGCCCTTTTGAATTGAAATGGAAAGAATCTATATAAGAAAATTTCTTTTAATTGCTCATAGCTTAGTCAAAAATAAGCCGATTTGAATGATTCTGGGTTCAAAATAATCGTAATTACTTACACAAGCGATTTCATGTAGAAATAGTTGCAAAAAAGTAGTTAAAAATTTTTTCTTTTGCAAAAAACAAAAACTGCGAAACAGGGTGTTTACTCAAAAATTCATTACTCAAAAACAACTCATTTTAGCTACTAGGCATGCAGCTCAATTAAAGTTTGAGATGTCCTTTTAATTTGGAAAAAGTTATAAAAAAAAAAAAAATACACTTTTTGAAATATTGAGTTTCGAAAAAATTTCAATTTTTTTTCTTTTTTGCTAAATAAAAAAATTCCAACTACTTTTTTGCAATTGTTTCTACATGAAGTCGCTTGTGTATGTAATTACGATCATTTTAAACCCAGAATTATTAAAATCGGTTCATTTTTGACTAAGTTATGGGCATTTAAAAAAAATTTTTTCTTATATAATTAAAAAAAATCGAGTTTGAGGCGAAAAACAAAATTGCCGATAACTCTTGGAAAAAATTTTTTTCGGGCGAACAAAAAAATACGTGTCTCATTATTTTGACCAGAGAACAACATATTTAAGTTACATCGAAATCGAAGAACATGACCCGAATAGCCCGGTTGAATTTAAATGGAAAGCATCCTTAACAGTTTTAAAAAGTTTTCATGCAGTTAAAAAAAATTTGGTTAATGAATTTTGTTTCTTATGTAAACCAAAAATTGCAAGGTTCACTCTTTTTTTTGTTTTTGTAAATAACTATTTTTTTAGAGAATTTTTTTTAAATGAGCCAAATATTTTCACTTAAAAAAATGTCTCACTTAAGCTATTTAAAAAAAAAAAATTTTATGTAAAAAAATTTATAACAAAAATATTTTCATTTGACAAAATTTTAATGGAAAAATTTAACAAAATAAACCGACTCAAATTTTAATTAAACCTGATTGCTATAAAATGGAGTTCACTGTGTTTGCCTTTCCCTTGTACAATGGTTTTTTCTTCTTCTTCTTCTTCTTCTACAAAACCATTACTAGTACTTGGTCATTTCCATTTTATTGTACATTGTTGCGTAACACTACTTGCACCATGTTGCAACGTTGCTAATTAAAACGCAGCGCTCTTGTGTCCTCTAGCATTGACGCGTAATGAAATTTATGTCAAATGGACGCAGGCAACGAAGCAGGCAACCAACTACGACTTCGGTTGCTGCTGATGACGCACCAACGGAAATGCAAATTTATTATTTAAGAGTTGGCGACATAAAGAAAAAGTGCGCGTTACACAAAGTTCGTTATTGCAATAGCAGCAGCAGCAGCAGCAGCGGCAGTGGCAGCATCAACAGAAGTGACAGTCACACGTTGCCAATGTCAGAAAAGCGAGGGCTTAGCAATGTTGGAATAGCGCAATGCTTGGCAAAAAGTAAGTTGAAAGGGTGTGTGCGCATGATACACAGTTGAGTTGATATTACTTGGAAATTGAACAAATATGTGAGGGAGTACATGAGTTTCTACTGCAGCTATCACTTTCGCACAGAGTAGTGATTCCAAAGTGAGCTGCAGTTGGAGATTTAATCGATAAGGGCAAAACTTTAGTTTTTTCACCAAGCATATTATTTAATGAGAGTGACGCATATGACCCATGCACCTCAGAAATCGGGGCAGGAGACATCACTTTGATAGCAAATGAAGTGGAAATTTCGCAGGTTGATTTGACGGCAAATTTAAGAGGACCAGAAGTTGCGAATTCAGCAGCCGGTTTAGAAGCTATTGCAGAGCCTGAAGTACAACTGCTTTGGCTGGAAGATATTTTGTCTATTAGTCGAGAAATATTTATTGGAAAATCAGGTATCCAGGATTTTCAGTTAATTTCAGATGAACTAGGTGATATTAGCATCATAGGAATTTAAGAATATTTTGTTTCTAAAGATGTTATCGAACTCATGGTGAACAATTCAAATAATTATGCCATCTTTTTAAAGAAGACGCCGTCAGCGAAATATAGTCGGATGAAGCGTTGGAACGATATCGAAAGTACAGTTTAAAAAAAATTGTTGCACTTATTTTACTAATGGGTATTGACAAGAACTCCATCCTTCGAACTTTATTGGAAAATAATCGCTAATACCACGCGTCCCATTTTTTTCATGAAATAACTATGTCGTATAGCAGTGCATTCAACGTAGTGATCGAAACATTTTTTTTTACAAAATAATTATTAATCACGAAATTTTGCTCTCTGTATATGCCAGGTGCGATCGTCATCGATGAATCATCAAGGACGATGACGTAGAAAAATTTCATCCCATCTAAATCTAGTAAAAATGGGATCAAAATATTCAAAAAGTGTTCCATCAATAGTTACACTTGGTCCTATATGCATATATGCTAGAGCACCTTCGTTGAAGGCCTTGATAAGCCAGGCTCAACCGTTGTAAGACTATGCCAACCGCTTCTGAATAAAGGAAGTCTAAGAACAGCTGACAACTCTTGCACGAGTGTTTACTTAACCAAAAGACAACAATATTGATGTGTGGCACACTTTCTAAGTATGAAACTAGTTTTCCACCAGAATTTTTACTGAAAGTAGTAAGTTAAAGCTAAGCAGTTGAAGAGATATGTCACAGTCGCTCAAGAATTCTGACGTGTTTATGATTTGTACCTGTCGCGATAACGGGAGGGTAGTGAGATGTAGAACTGGCACAAAGATAAAACTGAAAGCCTAAGATGATAGTTGATCTTATAATTTTCCTCTTAGGAGAAGTATTGTCGCCTATGGCTTCATTTTTCAAGCTGCTTACACAGAAAACTCTTACTATACCACAAATTCAGGAAATAAGTATTCGGTATTGGCTCGGTGAATTAGCCAACAAAAAACTCCCCCTGGGCCTCCAAAATGGTCTCCTGTAAGAACAAAGACGGCGAACTGGTGACCGACGTACAGAGCAATCTTAAATTATGGAGGGAACACTTCTCGAGCTTGTTCAATTGGGACAACTACACGTATCATAGAGAATGTGGAGATCCCGATACCCCAATTGTTGATGACGCGACTTTCGTTTCACTACCCGATCATAACGAGGTGATAATAGCAATAGGCGGCTAAAGAACATTAAAGCCGCGGGAGCTGACGGGCTGCCAGCTGAACTACTCAAACATGGCGGTTAGAAGCTGGTAAGATGCATGCATCAGCTCCTATGCCAAATATGGTCGGAGGAAAATATGCTTGCATATTGGAATCTAAGTGTGCAATCAGTGCCAAATATCTCGGAAGAGTCTTCTAAATATCACCCATAAGGTTCTAGTGAGCATATTGTGTGTAAGGCTGAGACCCACCATCAACCAATTGTTTGGACCTTATCAGTGCGGCTTTAGACGTAGAAAATCCACCATCATCAGATATTCACAGTATGCCAAATTTTGGGGAAAGTCCATGAAAGGTGAATCGACGCACACCATCTTTTTGTAGACTTCAAAGCTGCGCTCGACAGTACGGAAAGGAGTCCGCGATGTCTAAATCTGGTATCCGCGCAAAATTAATACGGCTAAGCAAAATGACGTTGCTCAATGCCATCGCAGAAGTTAGTTCTGTCAGTTCTGCCTTTTCCAACCTAGATAAAGAAACAAAGTGAATAGGTTTGGTGTCGAACGAGGACAAAACGAAGTAACTCCTGCCAGCAAACAAACAGTCGGCGCACTCGCGTATCGGCACTCCCGTCACTGGTGACAGTTATGATCTCGGAATTTCTTCAACGAACTTCAACCTTGTCGCTCATTTTACTCTTAAAGCTTATTCCGCAGATGATAGAACTCGGGACAAAAGTGCATTAGTTCAAAATTTTGATTTGTCGTTGCTTTGGCTTACATCCTGACTATTTTGCCTCCATTTATTTTTGCTAATTTTCTATGACTCCAATATACTGTGCGGCACTCGTGGAATATTAGAACAGTAACAACTTCTACTTATTTTTATCAACGCAAATTGCTGTTTTTGCGGTTTGTGCAAAAGAAAGTTGCAGCCTGAAAGTAGTGCTGGTATAGCAGACAGAGTGGAGTCCACCAACGCAATGCCTGGCCGCAGGAAGTCAACACACCCAGCAAGCATCCATTTATTTTGGAGCTGGCAAGAGAGAAACTGCGGCAAGTGGGTGAGAGGACAGCAAATAGCAGAACAATAGTGGAAATATACTTAAAAGTCCACTTTTCAACTTAGGTAAGTACGAGCGAAGCTGAAGAAAGCAAAAGCGTACAAAACGGTTGCAGCATTTAATTGTGAATAGTTTTTAATTTTCATCGAGTATTTCATTGTTTCTGTTGCAAGCGCTTTTGTTAGTAAATTGTTGTGTTTCTTAACGCTATTTGTTTGCTGCTGCAACTACTGCTGCTGCTCCTATTGCTGTTGATGTTGCTGCTCCAATGACCAACAGTGGTTTGAATAAAAGATGAAGCCCGGCAGTGCAGGCGGATGAAAAAAACTGAGCTTGGCGGAAGGACTCTCAGATTGTGGTTTTGTAACAATACTTATACGATAATTTAGCGGATGAGCAGGAAGCTGTGTACAGATACGCGTCTGATTTATGCAGCACCGCTATAATCCTCTAAATCGCTTGCATTCGCTCTAAGCACTTAATGTGGCGACAGTAAACATTTTTGAAGCGTTTACTTTGGCCAGACGAAGGCAAATGGACGACGTGTCTGCAGTGTGAGTAGGTGTAAAATAATTGTAAATTATAGTCAGCTACCAACGACCGGATAAAATGTAATCTGGAATTGCTGACTACATTGGTTTAACAGTAAAATTACTTGGCTGGGTACAGAACAATTCAATAGCACCAAAGCAAGTAATTTGTTGCTGTACGCAAATTTATATTGCTTGGCATAGTGCACAAAGGATGGTTCAAATAAATGGTAGACAATTTTTTTAAATTTAAAATAACAAGAATAAAAATTATAAAAAAATAAAATTGAGCAAAACCAAGCTTTCAGTTATTATGGATTAAAGGATGGTTCCAATAAAAGTTTAAAAAGCAAACTTAAAATATAGAAAGAAATCAAATAATAAAAAACTAAAAATAAAATTATCAAATAGAAGCATTTTCAGTACATTATGACCTAGGAATGGTAGAAATATTTTTTTTTAGCAATGAAAAAAATGTAATATACCCAAATTTTAGTTTTCGGATTATAATGATTTATTAAGAGTAATAAAAAAAATTTAACTAAGAAAATTATACAAGTAAAACTTAAAAAAAAAAACCAAAATTCTCAAAAAATTATAACTTCAAATAAAAGCCTTTGTTGAAAAATAAGTTACAAAACACAACAAATATCTTCTTTTTTTTTTTTTTTTGTCGGGACAACTAGCAAGTGCAGCACTCAGACACAATTAAGTCCATTGTACTACACTCGGATTCCCTTTTAATTTTCTTTAAATCTACCCGCTCCGAAGACGTCTGAGTAGATCTGATTCGAGCGAAGGCGGGGCAGACGCGCAAGAAGTGGTCCGCCGTCTCATCCTCCTCTTCAGAGTACACTGTCTGAGATGCCCAACCTTTCCATGTGCTTTGTCCACAGAAAGTGGCCCGTCATCAGTCCAACCAGCCGTCTGCACTCCCCTCTGCTTAATGACAGAAGGGTTGGCGACAGTCGATCGGAGATGACAGGTAACATCAGTTTTGTCCATCTGCAGCCTCTCTCAGCCTGCCAAGCTCGCTTGTGGGTGGTAGTTACCCATTTGCTAACCGTGGCTGTGATGGCCCCAGAAGGGAGTGGCAAAACGGGCTCTGGGCCAAAGAAGTTGGCCTCAGAACCCATCTTAGCTAAGAAGTCAGAGGTCTCGTTACCCGCGATACCCACGAGTCCCGGAATCCATGTTAGCATCAGGCTATTATGTCTACCGACATAGTTCAGCCTTGATTTACAGGACTTGACTACCCCTGATGTGGTTGGAGGGCTGTCTAAGGCCATAAACGCAGCTTGGCTGTCGCTACAGACACATACAGATCTGCCTCTCCATCGTTTTTCCACAGCAAAGTTCATCGCTTCTTAAACTGCATACACCTCCGCTTGAAACACAGATGCATGCATTCCAAGAGCAAAGTGCAGTTTTGTCCCACTGGATTCCACGTAGACCCCAGAGCCGGAGCCATGCTCGGTCCTGGAGCCATCCGTAAAAATGCGAAAACAGTGTTTGCAGGGCTCATTTTCTGAGTCTTCCCACAACTGAGCCTCTGGTAGCACAACACTGTATCTCTTTTCAAGTACGACTCTTGATGGCATGGAGTCAAGGGGCATGAAGAGAATCGTTGGATCGATGTCCATGCCTTCTCTGTGTTCCAATGCCGGAGAAGGGCCGTACCAGTTCCCACTGTGTTTCCGCCTGCAGATGGCCTTTAAGGCCTCTCCTTGGATGAAAGCATCAAGTGGTGGTAAGCCAATCAGAGCATCTAGTGCCGGGCCTGAAGTAGTCGGAAAAGCTCCGGTGCAACAGATGGGCACAGTGCGTTGTAGTTTCGATAAGGTCCTCCTGACTCCCACTAGAGAGAGTCTACTCATCCAGACCACTGATGCATAGGTGATAATGGGTCTTATCATAGCCGTGTAGATCCATAGAACCTTGCTAGGAGAGAGACCGCACGTTTTCCCAAAGACTCCTTTGCACTGCCAGAAAGCTGTCAGTGCTTTGGATGCCTTTGTTTCAACGTGTGATTTCCATAGGAGCTTTCTATCGATTATCTTAATATTCAGCGTGTTATGCCTTAACGGTGGTTTAAATAAGATTAAACAAAAAATCAGAAAATTTAAATTAAAAAAAATGCACATCACAACAAAAATATGGATTTTCAAGTCCAATATTAAATCAGTTCTGCTCTATGCTTGTGGCGTCTGCGGAAATTATACAAAAGCTTCAGGTGTTCGTGAACCGCTACTTGAGACGCATTCTACGTATCTGGTGGCCAGACAACCGGATGTCTAACACTGAATTGCATCAATGATGTCATCAAAAACCAATCGCAACTGAAGCAAAAGAACGTAAATGGAGACGGCTTACCCTACGGAAAGGTTTCAGTTGCAGTTTCAGTGCCATCCTACGAAAGGGTGGGTATCGCCAGCAGACAAGCGCTAGACTGGAACCCCAAAGGACAGCGCAGTAGAGGCAGTCCTAGCGGCTCTTGTGAGGCTTCATCGAAGAGGAAAACAAAACCGTGGACAGAACAATGGCCTGGCAACAAGTCAAAAATATATCCGGTAATCGCACAAAATTGAAGTTTACTTTGGGCCTACGCTCCGCAACGGACACTAAGGAAAGATGATGATGATGATGATGTTTTCGACCACTAGAGCGCTGTTACAACTTAAGACCCAAGACGAGAAACGATAACGAGAACTCATTTAGTGAATAAATTAGATTCATTTGATAATTCAAGTAGAGTTCAACCACTTTTCGGCCGCTAGAGTGAGTAGTTAGCATTCAGACTGAGCCTTCATCAAAACGCTGAATGCTCATTAAGTTTTATGATTTTAGAAATGATTAATGTGCGATCGTTGTGTGAAAATGGGTGTAGTGAGTATTCCGCACTATCTTTGTACACACTTATTTTCAGTAGGCGCATTTGGTGCCGCTTTTTCCGACAAAACTTATCTTCTCACGCTTTTCAATTTTTTCGCACAGTTTTCAGTTTTTTCGCCCAGCTCTGGCAACAAACATTAAACGATTCAAGATATGCTTAAGATTTCTAACCAAAAATAAAAATCAGTACCCAAATAATTGAAGGCAAAAAAATATACTTATTTTAAGATCACCCTGTCAACGCGTACAATTTTGATTTAGATTGTTTTTGTTTGCGTTGCCAATATTGTCGTCGCAAAACGAAAAATTTCTGCATTAAAGGAAATCGTAAATAATTTCTTATCGCTAATAATTGCTCGCCATTCTATAGAAAACCAAAAATGATTGTAATAAAATGGAATGACAAATGTCGCGGCTGGCGGCTGCAGACGCAATGACCCCTGTTATTGTTTTAGCTCAGACGGCGCAATAAATAAAAGGCGATACTTAAAATATTATAAGAATTCAGCGTTTACAGCGAGTCACTGTACTCGTTTGCGATTATATGTAAGTAAATATAAACTGTCAGACTTGCGAAGTTATGCCAGATTTATTGTTTGCTATCGAAGAAAAGTGGAAGAGAAAGAGAAGCGCAAAGAAAATTGCGCACGCAATCGATTTTCGAAAACCGATTTCAATGATTAATGAAGCTGCACAAGATTTCAAACACAAATCTCGCCAACTGCAAGCATGAAAGGCAGTGCTGATTAGAAAAATTGCACGCAAGCAAGCAGATTTAGCGTTGATAGTGGTTGATGGATGTACATACATACATACATACATATAATCATATATTTCTATGTAAGTATGTATGGGTGCATAATATCTTTGTTGTAATTTAAAAGCGCCTGATGCACCAAAGCGCAGCAGGATATTTAGTGTCAAGCGCCAATGGCTTTTAAGTGTATATATACTCGTACATATATATATGTGCTTATATGTGCTTATACAGTGACTGCCACTCAAATTCGAGCAGCTAACTTTCTGCAGAGCTTGATTTTTCTGTTAATTTCTTATAATAACACAGCACATATTGGAACCAACAGTATGAAAATTGAGGTCCTTCACGAAAACTCTAGATGAAATCGACAAAGTTTCAAAAAAATTTAAAAAACTTTGGTGAATTTTTGTATTTGGCAGAATTACTTAAGAACAAAAATATTTTTTCGCGGAAACTTTTCACATTAATTTCTTTTAATTCTTGTTTTTCTTTTTAGTAATATTGAAGATCAAAAAAGTAGGATAGGGGACAAAAATTACGGCGAATGGCAAAACATTTTTGTAAACTGACATTTTTTTTAACGAAATTAAATATTCTTAATTAACACAAAAAGTGTAATGGAAATACAAAAAAGTTAAAAAAAAGTTAAAAGTTTTGACTGAAAAAAAGAAATTGCACTGGATATTTGATTTTTATACAAAAATTTTGAAAAGTTTAATGAAATTTCTTAGTTGCAAGAATTGCTTAAGAACGCAAATATCTTTCCGGTGACATTTTTTTAAACAAATTTCTTTTCTTTTTAATTTTTAGTGGTTTTATAAGATTTAAATACAAATTGCTTTAAGTAAACCAAAAATTTAAAGAGTTACTTAAGCGAAAAATGATTTGTTGAGTAATTTTTTTTTAATGAAATTAAATACAGTAGAGCGCCGATTATCCGAAACAATTGGTGCAGAGGGTGTTCGGATAATCGATTTTTCGGATAAACGGACATTTGCGAAATTCCAGTTCTTTGTTGAGGGTAAAACATGTCATTGCATTAGGAATACATATTATGTATATACTGCTTTTTAATGACACACTAGAGTACTGAGGTAACATTGGGTGGCAAAAAAATCACCTTAAATTTTAACCTGTGGAATGAATACAGCGTCATACCACTCGATAAATACTTGAGTGTCCATCCTGTATTTAATGAGAGATTTCCCAAACAAAACTGTCGGCGTCGGATGCGCGTTCGATGCGCGTTCGTTTCGCGACACGATAACGCCACCGACGCTGTTATATTTAGGAACTGCGATACTAACTGAAATTCATAAAGCGCGTGACAGAAAGCAAGTATGTACATATGTACAACGCTGTCAATACCTATGAATCATGTTCTAAATAAAACATGCTATCGATGAAGACACGGAAAATGCCAAAATCATGACGTTCCCTTGCGTCGCTCTCTGAGTCATTTCTATTAAACGTTTCTATTTCATTTGTACATACTTTTTTTTATTCTTTATATCTGAAAAAGGCGTCATGTTTCCTTTCGGTTAACGGACGTTTCGGATGACCGGCTTTCGGATAATCGATGCTCTACTGTACTTTTAAATTAAGAAAAGTTAGAAATGAAAAAAAAAAATTAAACGAATTTTATTAAATTAAATTAAAAAAAGTTAATCGAAATGAAAAAACATTAAAAAAAACAAAAAAATTTGGTTGAAGAAAAGAAATTGTACTGGTTTATGCAGGTATGTGCATAAAAAAATTTCGAACAGTTTAATGAAACTTTTTCGTTTATAGAATTGCTTAAAATATTTTTATTTATTTTTCGAGGAAATTCTTTAAAACAATTTACTTTAGAACATTTACTTTAGAAACAAATTAAAACTCTTCCGGATGAGGAGTCAGCGTGGTCAGTCAGTGGTTTTGAATTGATGGACAAAATTTATGGCGATGATTGTGCCAGAGTTCATGAGTGGTTTATACGTTTCAGAGATGTGGGGGCATAAATGCCAATGAACATACGGGTCGCCCAAAATCAGTAACCACCGAAAACTCCATCGAAATTTTTCGCAAATTTATCAAAAATGAACGGAAATCATCGTTGCCTTTCATAGAATTGGAGTTGAATATCTCCAAAACATCGATCTATCAAATTTTAACTGATCATTTTGGCTTGCGAAAGGTCTGTGCGCGTTTCATTTCGCACAAGTTAACTGAGGACCAAAAATAGCGCAGAATTCAACAATCGAAAGACCTCACTAAAGAGACGAGAAAGGATGAGAACTTTCTTTACAACATTGTAACTGGTAATGAAACGTGGTGTTTCCAAAATGAGCCTGAAGTTAAGCGTCGAAGTGCCGAATGGAAGGCCCCAGACGAGCCACCACACAAAAAATCTCGTTTGGAGAAGTCAAAAATCAGATGCTCATTTGTAGTAGATGCTCAAAAGTAGATGCGCATTTGTTTTTACGATTCCATGGAAATTGTCCACAAGGTGTTCATGCCGATGAGTCAAACCGTCAATCAAATTATCTATCCTGGAGTTTTGAAGCGTTTGTTGCATCGCATTCGTCGAATTCGCCTTGAATACCGCGAAGGAGGAGACTCGCGCCTATTGCATGCTAATGCAACATCTTATCGATCCACTTTTGTGACTGATTTTTTGACTAGAAATCGCACTTTAACCATCAATCACTCAACGTATTCGCCTGATTTGGCTCCTTCCTATTCGAAAAATGGCATTTGGTCATGAAAGAAAAACGTTTTGCGTCCATAGAGGTCATCTAAAAGGCTTGTACCGGCATCCTAAAGGATTTTCCGGTCAATGATTTGAAAAGCTTATAGATCGCACAAGTAATGTATCGAGACTATTTTGAATAAATAAGCTTGAAGCTTTCAGAACAAAGCTCCTGTCGTTTCTATTTTAGGTCAGTGTTGTTTATTTTGGACTTCATCTTGTATATTTGATATGCATCATAAAATTTCGAGAAAAGTAATTTAATTTTTTGGTTGATAGAATTGCGTAAGAACACAAATCTTTTTCCAAATTAAATTAATTTTTTTTTAATAATTTTTAAACGAAAAAAAAAAGTTTTGTAAAATAAAGTTATTAAAACTCTGTCGAACGAGTATGCAGCGATTTTATGAGACTTAAATTCACTTTTTTTTTACGTGAACTAAAAATCGAAAGAACTACTTAAGCGAAAAGATTTTTGTTAAGCGATTTTTTATAGATATTTTTAGGAATACTTTTCTTAGGAAAATAAAATGCGCTCGTTTTGATTTTATAGCATGTCATTACAATGGGAAATTTGAAATATAATAAAATGGCGTAGTTTAAAAAAAAGGTATGTTGGGTGGAAATTAGACTGTAGTATGCAAAGTTAGGGCTGAAAAGAAACGAAAGTAGCACCTGCCAGAATGACAAGCCTACAGAATAGTAATCAATTTAACTTTTTCCTTTCAGATGTCCTGAAGAGCCAAAATCCTGTTGACAAGCCACCTATCTTTTTTTAAGACGCTTACTTTGGTGCCACCCAACTACAAAACAATATGTCAATATATTTTTGTGTACTATTTGATGTCAATAATAACACATCATAAAATCAACACGATCGCATTTTATTTTCTTAAAAAAAAATTCCTAGAAAATATCTACAAAAAATGAGTATTTGACCAGACTGCGTCCTTAAGCGAAAGGATATTTGTTAGGCGATTTTTTTAATAAAATGAAATATTTTTAAATGCTAATAAAAGAGATTTACTGAAAATGAAGAAAAATATGCCGGTAGGATGATTAATTTTGCGTCACTTTGTAAAGGGCATTTCGAAAGCGACGCCTAAATGTCGATGGTGAATAATTCTTAAACGGAACCTTTTTTTATTTAATCTTTGAACTTTGACATGTACACGGATGTACAATTTTGCGCGATAGAACAACACGTTAAAATTATTGTAATTCATAATGAAAATTGTTGATCTTTCAGAACAATATATCGCAAAATGTGTGAGTTTTATGATGGAAATAATCATCCGAATGAGTCGACAATTCAAAGATTGGTGAAAACATTTATACAAACGGTTCTATCGAGTATAGAAAAAGGACTAGTGGACCAACAAAAACTGGACGTTCTGTTGAAAATATTGCAGCTGTAGCGCAAAGTGCTGCTGAACAACCTTCAACATTGATATCTCAACGTGTCCAATAATTAGACGTTCATGAAACGATTGTTGGCGGATTTTACCTGTAGACGTCTTATGATGAACATTTAAATGATGCAATTTTACACATATATAGTCTGTGTTAGAAGAAAATAACCGCTTTTTTTCTTGTAACTTCAAGATATATTTCGTTCTACTTTTTGCTGAATAACGGTCTCACTCAAGGACTACGACGCCAGTGCTAACTCAGGTTAGTGTCGTTCGAAACTTTCCCGTAAATGCAACCAAACAAAAATGAGTGAGAAGTACGCGAAGCGTTTTGAGGCGGTATTTTTAAGCATGCATTCGAAAAGGCCGAAATTATTTTACCCTGCGGCTGCAAAAGTAATTAAAAAATCAAAAAAGTTTGTTTTGATGTGTCATTAGCGGTATGAGGTGTGCAAAAATGTTGATGACTTGTCCGAGCACGGCTTAAAGCAAGTGGCGACAGAAAAGCAGGATAAAGTGATCGTCCAACTTTTTTTCTTTGTGACTACGCCAAGCACGCCAAAAAAGCTCGTTGGACTCCTCGCCATTCAATTTGCAAACTCGTAGCTGTGTTTACCGGTCCCTGGATGATCATTACCATTTAACCCCCATCGCAGAAGCTGTGGGGACCTTTCTGAGAAGGAGACTGTAGACCATTTTCTCTGTAAATGTCCGGGTTTGGCAGCTAGAAGACTAAGGCCACTGGGAGCTCCTTTCTTCGACAGCCTGGGGCAGTGCGCCAACCTAAATCCAATTAATCTTCTCCATTACATCAACAGCTCTGACTGGCTGTGGATATCTGCCTGTTGGAGGCCTCAAAATGGTACCAAAACGACGCTTTAGTGCTACTTGAGGAGTGCCAGGTGCACTTCAACCATTTCACCTACCTACGCCAAGCACGATCAGTTCTTGCTAAAAAGGGAATAGATGCGGGTATCAACACCGTCGAACGACGACTGAAGGCGACGAACTTATCCTACCGTCCCACATCGTCAAAGCCACTGTTCTCAGAAAAACACATTGAGAAACAACAAAAAAAGAAAATGGCGTCACAGTATTGGAGTGACCTTCCCAGTCTCCAGTTGCCAACCCCATTGAAAATGTGTTGGGAACTATGAAAACGCCTCTTGCCGGAATATCAGTCCATGATTTAATGCAACTCGTGCGTCAAGCTCACAAAATCTAGTTCTGTTTGTCGACGAGTTATGCAGAACAGCTGGTTTAAAGCATGAAGACGATGTCAGGCTATACTCGACAACGATGAAGACTACACGGTTTATTGAATAATTGCGACTCGTAGTTTTGTACATACTTCCATGTAAAAAAAAAGTTAAATATATATCTTTTATACTGCATAAATAATCGAGGTTCTTTTTTTTTGTTTTTAATAAAAAATAGTGAAAACTAAAAGAGTCTAAATAAAGTACAGGCTTCATTTAAAAAAACATCTAGGCACGTCTTTTGAAAGACTCTTCATATTTGATACACAACAAAAAATTGTCTGGAGTTTTTTAGAATTTTTCGAAGCCTACAGCTTTGCAGGCCATTGAATTTTAATATAAAATGGTGCAAGTTCGATGTCACTTCTTTTAAAAGTTTAATAATTTGAATAATTTCTTAAATGCGCTTGACTCGCTGCTATAAGTCGCACAAATTCTGAACCGCTAATAGCAGCACTTTCTAATCTGAATAAAATTATATTAAAATTGTATAGCCTACAAGGATGCATAACCAGAAAAATTATAAAAAAGTCCAATTTGTATCATTTTTGAAATTTTTATGATTTGTATTTTTTGTTTTTATTTTTTTAATAAGTTTGGAACTTTGTCTTATACAATTTTTTAAAAAATAATAAAAAAATAAAGCAAGAAAAAAATTAACGATTGACAGTCACTGTATATACATATATACAAGTACACGTACTTGTGCCAAAAGTTTGTTTGCGCGCTATGCAATTGAGTGGAATGATGAAATCATCCTTCAAAATAAATTGATGAACGAATTGTCGTCCTGCATTCGAGAGTAGTCAAGTGTACAAATTGCAGTACTTTTGCAACCATAGCAGCCATATCCTCAGCAACGCTGCTGTCCCGCATCATGTCAGAGGACGTGCACGCGTTTTATTATGCATCCTTGCACTGACTGCTGCGAGTGGTAGCCGTAAGCGAAGACGGAGAAAATATTTTGAGAAGCCAGTAATGCGTAAAGTGCTTTGAAATGCGGCTAAAATGAGTTTGAGTTAAAGAACTATGCTTAGTCATCGCGTCCAGAAGAATGTGGAAGACTCACTAACAGTTTTGCTCTACAGTTCTTAACTAAAAAAAAATTTTTAACAGCTGGGGAATCATTTGCCACCTTTACGTGCTATTTTTCTTTTCATCGAGAAATTCAGCAAACAAGTATACTAAAACTTTTCGACGACAATTTGAGTAATTGATTATTTGAGATTTTGTGAAAGCATTGACATTTATTCAAATTGATTGGACTTGTTCATTTAAATGAGCAAATTTGACGGAAATAAATTAGCAGGTTGTAAAAAAGTTAGTAAGGAGCCAAAATTCAAATATTCACCAAGAGGATGAGCGCTTAATTTTCGCATAGGACGAATGTATCGGTGAAGTAAACACAGCTATACGCAATAAACAAAAAACGAAGTGTCAAGAGACGGCTTGGTGCCCAAGAAATGTCTCGTCGTGTGGTGCCTTTAAATCTATATAATTATAAAATAAAACGAAAAATTTAAATTCACATCAAAGCAGATCTTCCTCATACTGCACAATAAATTGTGTTTTTGTTTTTTTTTTTGCTTAGAGTGAGTCAAGGGAAGGTAACAGAGTTCAGAAGAGAAAGCCACTCTTATTGAAAGAGAGAACTCTATAAATCTGTATCTTGGATTGTATGGAAAACTGTATTGTGCTATTATTTAGATGATTATAATTTTTGTTCTGTCGTTTCATTGTTTGAAGTCAAAGCTGCATCACGCTCTGAAAATTGGTGAACTTGACCATCCCGTTAGCTCTGTTTTGATTACTTACAAAGTAAAAATTTTATAAAAAATATTTTCGAATCACCTGAGTAAGGCTGAATGTACATAGAAGCTCGTTGTATGGGGGATAAACGGTTAAACGCAAAAAGATCTAATTTCGTCAGTTGGGGAATGAATTTGGAACATGTGAGAAACTGAGAATGCTCACGGCGTTGTCACAGGTCACTGTATATTGCGTAGTCACCCAAAGAATTGGGATATAGTCCACTGATTCCTGTCATTTCAGCGACCAGTTTCCGGAGTTTCCACCACACCTATTTCTTCAATGTGACGCTATAGTGGCAAAAAGGTTGAGACATATAGGCCAAATGCGTCCGGAAGAAAGGCACATACGCGCAGCCCAACCCATCTCTATCTTAGATTTATTAAGGAAACTGGGCTTGGAAGTATCTCATGATGAGTAGAGAGCACAAAAGACTATGATACCGAAGTGCAAACCTCATTTTGGTTCATTCATTCATTCCAGTATCAAACTTTTGTTAAATTTTGTATGAAACAAACAAAGGTTAGGTTAGGTTGACCTGGCTGGCTGAAAGCCATCCCATAGACCTATTGATCCTTAGTCTTACCAGATGGAGCTAGACCCTTACGTTTCTTTGTAGGCGACATCTTTTAATACGTCTGCGTCTTTTGCGAATCTAAATAAACTCTTAAGCTCTATCCCGAAAGGCATTCTAACTTCCCATATTGTAAAGCTCCTAAGCATTTCAATCTGATTCTAGCTAACGCAGAGCAAGAACAGAGAAGGTGTTCTAGCGTTTCTCTCTCTTCTAGTTCATTGCAAAATCTGCAGCTATCGTTGTTTGTGATTCCTATCTTGTACTCGTGGCCTGTTAGCATACCTACGATAGTTCTGCTTTTTTTTCTAGACAGAGCTAGTACGAATCGGACGTATTTATCTGCACTCTGAGTACACATGATGTTCGCGGCTCTGCAAGTGGCTAGATTATTCCACTTCCTACCCATCCATATTTTCATGTCCGCAGCGAAGTCTTTGTATACCGTATTTAAAGGTTTCAGTATGTCGTTTTCTCGTCCAAATTGTCTGTAAACAGCGCTTTTGGCAATCTCATCTACAATTTCGTTCTCTGCAATGCCCTTATGTCCGGGTACCCAATAGATATGCAACCGTCTGTCTGCGGCTAATCTCTCTATGGCTTCCGTGCTTTTTAGAACACTTTTAGTTGAAATTTCATATGAGTTCATTGCCTTTATCGCTGCTTGGCTGTCAACGTATATATTTATTTTGGAGTTGCTTGATGTCTTTGTGATTGCTATCTCTGCAGCCTTTCCTACCGCATAGACTTCTGCTTGAAAAATGCTACAGTGGTCAGGAAGCTTAAATGGCTGCCTCATGCCTACCTCTGCGCAGTAGATCCCTGTCCCTACTTTGCCTACCATTTTCTAGCCATCGTTAAATATATTAAGAGTATTTGGGTTAGGTTTCATTCCTTTTTTCCACCCCTCTTCTTCTATTGTTGTTCGGAATTTCTTCACCCAATTGTATTTCGGAGTCATATAGTCCGTTTGGACCCTACAACTAATGCCTATTGAGCTATGTCCGAATGTTTTACAGGTAAATTCGCGTGTCGCGCTGAGTCTTACGGTGGATTTAGCTGCTAGGCATTCCGCCGCAATGTCAATCGTTGACAAGTTGAGTATTCTTTCAAGCGCTGCTACAACAAACAAAACCTAGTTTTGATTTCGATATGTACATCTAAGGGCCGTTATTTAACGGCATAAAAAGCAGCTCCAATAGGCATTTGAAAACTTATTGGAAGCTTTACTCCACAATCGATTCAATAGATGGAGAACGTTTTACTAAGTGTACCAAGCGCAAAAATGTATGCCTGCGATTTCGCTCAAGCTTTACCTAATTATTGTTATTCTTAATATGAAAAGGTTTAGCACTATAACCTAAAATATACAGAGCATTTCTCTGAGTTTCCGTAGCCTCAATAAATTTTATAATTTTTCCTATTTTATTCAGTTTTATTTCCTTTTTTTCTTAGTATTGTGCGAAGTTATTCGATTTTTTTTTCTCCGTGGCGCGTACACTTCTGTTAGGTGTTTCTTCCAAGCAGTTGACAGTAATGACAGTTCAATATATAATATTATTTATAAGCCATCAAAAGCATTTGCGTCTCAGTTTTGTTGAATTTTGTTTTTCTGTGATGGAATTCAACCGTAAAAGTGTGATTGCGTTATATTTGGCTGGAAAATCACAACCAGCCATTGTTCGTGAGCTCAGTCACCTCAAAGTGAATAAAATGCTTGTGTATCGCACTATAAAGCATTACAATGATACTGGTAGCAATGCAAAACGCTATGGAGGTGGACCAAAAAAAACCGCAACAACGCCAGAAATGGTTCGGAAAGTGAAGGCTCGACTTGATCGAAATTCACGTCGAAGTGGAAGAAAAATGGCCAAAGAACTGAAAATATCGCAAGACAGCATTCCACACATATTGAAAAATGAGCTCAAGGTCAAGGCTTACAAGTTTCAAAAAGCACACGATCTTTCACCCCAGCAAAAAAAAAAATTCGGTGCGAAAGAGCAAAGGAGTTGTTGCGCTTGCACAAACGTGGCGAATTTCCTAACATTGTGTTTTCTGATAAAAAAAATTCCCAATTGAGCAGTTCATAAACACTCAAAACGATCGTACGAGAATTTGAGCCTACGTATGGCCACTCGAAGCAATTTCCCGTCTCAAGTAATGGTTTGGCCCGCAGTGACCGCTGATGGACGCTCTCCAATCGTTTTTACCGAGCCTGGTGTCAAAGTGAATGCGACTTAATATCAGGAAAATGTTTTAGAAGCTAATTTAGAGCCGTGGACACGCAAACATTTCGGTCGTAGACCATGGACGTTCCAATAGGACTCGGTACCGTCTCATAAAGCTCGTGTGAACCAAGAATGGTTACAAAATCATGATCCACACTTCATTTCGTTCAGAAAATGGCTTTTGAATTCGCCAGACGCAAATCCGATGGACTATTCCATCTGATCCATTTCGGAGAGCAAGGTGAGAACTAAAAAATATGCTAGTATGGATGCGCTGAAAAAAGCGATTATAAGAGAATGGGCCAAAATACCTCAAGATCACATTCGTGCAGCACGCAACTCATTTTTTTGCCCGTTTGAAGGGTGTAGTCAAGGCAAAAGGTGGTCATATCGAGCTAAAGTGAATTTATGTTAAAATTGTAATCATTTTTGAACAATTTTGTCTTTGATATCAATAAAAACTAATTTCACACAAGAAAGTTATGGTTATTTATATCGTTCACCCTGTAGTAATCACATACCAAGCCGTTTGGCTTGGGCGGCCGCATTGAGTATTGAAAATTACCAACCTTATAAGAATTTTTCCGTATTTTCGGATAAAAGCAATTTTTACAAAATATTTTTTATTTTTTTTCAAAAACTGTTATTGCAATTTTTAAATATCATATGTATAGTTTTAATTCTTTCAGCCTTACCCCGATAGTGTATTTCTTAAGCTTTGAACTGATAAATTATATGTAAGACACCTAGAATAGATAGGTACTAGAAGTTTGCTATAATAGAAAACCTCCTCATCAAATCGCTCTATTTACTATGTACTCCTATTTCGTTTTGTAAAAAAACCGAAAAAACAGAATGAAGACAATCAAAAAATACAAAAAAATAAAACAAGAAAAAAGTGTCAAGTGTAAAGTGCCTTCAATTTACTTAATCGCCATCATTTCAATCGCTTTTTTCATTTCAAATAAATATGAATGCTGTGCAGTCCTCTGAGGAGAAATTTTCCTAATAAGCAAACAAGATACCTTTATCGAATGTCAAAAATTCCGCCGCTTAGCAACACTGGCTACATCAAGTCTAAATATACCAGTGGAGTTAATTTAAATGGTCAAAACACTCAACGAGCTCAATCAAAATCAATGACTGTCACGTGGCCGTCATTTGGTCAGAGAGTTTATTAAAATAAAAAGCAACAACAGCATTTCAGTTGAACGGACAAGAAATTCTGTTTTAAGTACCTATTTTCAGAAATTGAGCAAGGTAGCGAAGCAAACAACAGCAGCAGCAGCAGCGCCGTGCTTCGATACTTTTGATATGATGTTGACGTTGACAGCAAGGCGGATGGCAACAATTACCGTAAAAATAAAATATAAATATTTACCAAAGTCACAATCACAAACAGGCAAGCCGTCTGCAAGAGGGCCGAATGAACACTTTGAAGTTTGCTCCACACAATCGTAAACTTTATTTGTATTAAAAAAATATGTATATATATTTGGGGTAGTAAATTTCAAATAAATGCGGGAACTCATTTCATATAAATTTTTATAAATCTCTTTGGCTTAAATGAATACCAATCGTTCTTAAGAAATATTTGAGAGCAAACGGCAACTATTCGGTGCACTTGATGGATAGCTGACAAGAAATGACGGGTGACAATAGCAGCTGGCAGGAGCTGGAACGAAATTATTATTCCAGTTAATTGACAGTGAGTTATCGGCTAAGTGATGGCTAATGGCTGTTAGATAAGAGAAGATGAAAGGAAAATGGATAGCTGCTAATAAGTTAAAGCCCAATAAGTAAAAGGTGGAGAAGGTTAGCTAGCAATGGAAATGTGGCATAATAATTAGCTTCGTAGCTAGGCAATTTATGTGGTAAGTCAGTATTTTTATTTTTTAACTTTTTATGCTCTTCTACTCCAATTATGGAATAAATTAGAAAAATCGGAAATATATGTATATCATTCCTGGTTTGTTGATATTCGCTTCTTAGTTAAGAGCAAATGTACTGGAAGAAGCAGTTTGCCACATCTGTGATTAACTATTTCGGTAATGAGACTTAAAAAAAACAGTCGTTTACGAGTAGCATAAACGCTTCAGAAGAGATCGTGAGTAGTAGCAGGCCAACGACTTCGACAACTGATGAAAACATCAATCAAGTGAAAGAAAAGCTGGTCAATAACCGCAAATTAACCATCAGAAAGTTGGCAGAGGGCTCGAACATGCCTTATGATCGGAAAGTACCGGGAATGTTTAAATAAAACAAAACAAAGTTAAACTTCAGGCAAATTTATTTTATCTCCTTCAAAATATGATCCGTCAGAAGCAACACACATTTGCCAACGTTTAACTCAGTCCTCCATGCACCCCTGGTAGACCGACGACGGGATGACCTTCAGCTCCTTCGTGGCATTCTCTTTGACCTCCTCTATCGACTGAAATCTCCTTCCACGAAGTAGCAACTTCAACTTGGTAAACAAAATGAAGTCGCACGGGGTCATATCAGGTGAATCGGTGCTTGCAGGATAGTATTTACTTGACGTTTGGTCAGATAATCCAGCACAATTTGAGCTCGCGCGTTATCATCATGCAAAATCCAAGAATTGTTTGCCCACATTTCCGGCCAGCCAGGCAGGCACTAATGACCGGTGGCACTAAAGAGTGATAGATGTGTGTCTTACAGTCCTACCAACATCAGAAAAAAATATCGGCCGGTTCCCATGTGCGGGGTTCATTTAAATTAAACATTACCGATACTTTCTGATCATAGGGTAGCATACGGATCCATTTAGGATATTTCAGTTGATGATTTGGGTTGCAAAGGATCTGAAATGCATTCAAAACAGGGCTGACGTTGATATAGCCAAAGAAATGGTTTTCAGGACAGAAACCGGCCCAACATAGTTAAAACGCATTAATACTGGAAGCATGACGTCGATTTATGAGTACGACATGCAGTTCAGACATCAAGCGAGGAAGTGGAGAGCTTCAAATGAACCCAGACCAAAAAACTGCGTCCTTTTTGGTTCAAAAAGAAAGCGATGCTCGCGGCTTTTCTGGATTATGACGGTACTATATATCTCTAATTTTTTGCCACTCTCTATCACTTTCGAATTCTCTGAATTATGGATAACTTTTAGTTGTGAGAAAGGTGAAACGGACTCAGTCTTGGAGATACGTTTTGAGATTAAAAGGCGGTGCGATACTAAATTTAGTTTGTACCTATAAAGGCAAGGCACACAGGAAAGGAATCACTATTTAGGTGGGCTAGTTTGGTCAGTTAGTTTGATATGGTAATGTTAACAATTGTGCGGGTTAGGTTAAGGCCTTTATGCACAGCGACCGGATTTGATCTAATGTGCGCCTCTAAGTGCTTAATTGTTTGGATAGGAGGCGCTTGAGGGATATTTTGAAGATGACAAAATCTCATCTCTCAAATTTCGTGGGCATCCTCACGGTGTGTGCATGCAATGAGACTCGTAATTACTTCGACTCCTTTTTGCGTCCGCTGTATGGAGGATGAGGTGAAATCATCTCAGCACCTGTTCCTTATCTGCCCAGCTCTATCAGGACTAAGATTCTAGTATCTTGGTTCTCACTTCTTTTCTGCGCCTGCTGATATAGCAGGTCTTGATAACAAAAATCTAATTAACTTCGTCAGCAGCATAAAGAGGCTATCACAACCGCAAGCTAGTCACCGTTCATAGTCCACAAACACTTAACCCTCCCCACCCTTTTCCTTTTCGTTCTATCGTCCTTTTTCCTTCACCTCTTTTTCCCCTCTCGCAATGGTATCACAAAGGATGAACCATATAGTACTTCTTTCGTCAAAGTGGGCACACTCTCTGGGCAACCATTACTACCTAAGTGCTTAATTTTAATTGTTTAGTATTGCGAGGAATTAAAGCAGCTTCTTTGGTACGACGATTTCAAGTACCAAGATTCTGTGCTTCCTGTGCCCTCATGTTTCGAAATTGGTGATTAAATGCTCCATGGACTTCTCTTCATAACAGCAGAATTTACATAAGCTAGTGCTAGATAGTCCTATTGCATTGAAATGTTTATTACAGATACTCCACAGAGTAATCTAAGGCCCTTTTTATTCAGGGTTAGAGCAGGTTTTGCTCTGTTGGTATGGAAGTTCAGGAACTCATTAGAGTGTTTAAGGCCGTTTCAATATTTCTTGGTTTTTATTTGGATACATTTTTTGGTTTCCTGTTTTAGGTTACTTTTATTAAAACCGAAAAATAGGGTTGGTCCAATAAATGGCTTTTCGCCCACTTTTCGGTATAAAAGTCTGCCAGGGAGACCTGATAAAGAGTCGCCAGTTTGCTGAGTGCAATGTTACACTCTATAAGGCCTTTGAATTAAACGTAAGACTATTTAAGGCTTTGAGGATTGATTGACTGTCCGAAAGTATTTCGTAAAGTTTAGTCGTCTATTCTTAGATGAGTAAAGATACTTTTTAATCCACTGAAAAAACTGAATAGAGAAAGAAATTTACTGCATTTTGGATTATATGGAATACTAACAAATACCAGGCATTCTCTGCACTGCTCTTAAGGCAAAGTATTTACGAGAGAATAGTGAGTCACACAATTAGAAATCAGCAGCTGTGGAAAGCAGAGAGCATTTCGTTGTTGTTGTAATTGTAGCAAAATACAGTTTTTGGGATATGCTGCTGTAGTGGCAGTCCTTGACCGGATATAAATACGGGGCATTGGGATAGCATTGAAACGACTGTGGCGGGTATCCATATCAAGTCCGACACCACTTTTTGGTGGAAATTATTAACTAAATTCTGTTTGCAGTTATAACTTAAAACTTAAGCGACTAAGTTATTATTCTTTTTTTTTTTTTGAAGTCAATAAATAGAATAGAGTATACCAGAGAAGGATTTCTCAAGTTTTGAAGGTAATTCGTTGTTAATATTTAATGATATTTTTTTGCTGTATTGCAAAGTTTTGCTTTGAGTAGTGAGCAGCTTTTACCGCGACGATGACGATACATTTTCTATTCGTGATTTCCCTGCCTTCTCGCTTATTCCGCTTAGTAGCGTTTGGCACACTGATGTACTGACTATACAAATGTCAATTTTGTTGGCCTTTTTTTGTTCGAAATTTTAATAGTAGCAAGAAGTAATTGAAACATTTTATTAATGCAGAGTGATAATAAACTTTTCAAAGTTTCGTAGAAAAAAACAGTACTCCAATCTGTTGAGTCATTTCTAGTTTGTTATACATATTTTGAAAATTAATTTTATGAGTTTTTAACACGCTTTGACCTTACTTTTATAAGTTTATACAATTCATGTCGAGGAAAACCTTGTCGGAGAGATTAGCTTTGAAACGCAAAAGATTTTGCGCAAATCGAAGGATGCTGAGCATAGTTATTAGCTTACATATATCGGGAAATTTATTTAGTTTTATGCGGATGTATACAAGCTCTAATATATATATTTTTTTGGCTAAAGCTCTAAAAATATATATTTCTGGCTACTTAAAATACCTGCTAATTGGAAAATACCTATGACAATTACCAGAACTTTATGTTACACCAACAACCCCAAACAAACGTTGATAAATATGAAACGAAGGAATGCCTACAGGCTCACGACAGTGATAATTGGCTTCTGGTACATAGGTGAGCAAGCAGCTAAACTGGGTATCTCTTACAATTTTAACAGTCATAGTTGTTATCAACCGGAGGAAACTATACTCCACTTCTACTACCTCCGTCAATGTCCTGCCCTATGAAAGACGAGGAAGTTAACCCTTGGCAAACCGCTTTTTCAGAACCTCAAAGAGCTGTATTTTCATCACCAAACTTCCAACTGTATGAAGCAGGAATTCTTGTTCACTCCCTAAACATCATGCATTTAGACTTAGACAAATTAACTTTAAGGCCCCATTCAAAGCTATAATTTTGTATTTAATAAATTTAAGGGGGTATTCTAGTCTAGAAATTTGAAAAAATCGAATTTTTTTTTTTTTTCAAAATTTGATAGTTTAACTATTCAAAAATATCTCCCTAAAAGGATTTTTCAAAATTCGAATTATTTTCGAAGCTACAACTATTTTAGTGACGTGGCAGCTAAACTGGTTTGAAGGGACGGCCGTAACTTTAAACGCGTGTTTCTCGAAACTACTTCGATCGATACGGTCGGCACGATATCTCAAGTTCTAATCAACCGATTTGCTTGAAATTTGTTATGAATATTCCTTAAATATATCTCTATCGTATCAAGCTCGAAAAACTGGAAATTTCAATTTTTTAATATGTGTAAACAATTCGAGAAAGCTTAAAAATAAGAGAAAAATCGACCTCAATTTTTTGAGTAGCCGCCATTTTATGGAAAATTTTTTTTTTTCCGTTTTTTCTGGTTCATACGATAATGACATTCATATTAATTAAGAATTTGTATTTTTTTTTTTTTCAGATGACCACAAGGGTAGAAATCGTGACGACGGGGACACTGCCTTTCCCCCCCTTCCACTTCAAGGACGCATAACTCCATGAAAATTCATTTTCTTTTTTCAAATTTATTTTGTGTGCTCCTAATATATGAATAAATAAATGATAAAAAAATGTATCGTAAAAATATCAATAGCTTTTTTTTTATTCATCGTCAAAAAATGCTCGAAATTCGGGCCTCTAGACTAGAATACCCCCTTAATGGAAAATTTTCGTTTAAATTTTTGTCAGAAAAAGCATAGAAGCAGTATTAAAAAACCTCTTGACTTTCACATAATGGGTTATACTTAAATTATTGTGCTTGTAAGTGTATTCAATTGCGTAATCAGACATAAGCAAAAGAAAGGTTTAACGAGACCAAAATGGAACATAGAACTTACAGAACTTGCACACCCTTAAAGGCCAAAATATTCCAAAACTTGTTTCTTCACCAGTATGATCCGGTGTGAATATTAAACTCTCTATTTCAAATGCCGCTACTGACAGCATAGGTAAGCTGTCCAAAACCGAAAAGGATAGTTCGACGCCGTATTCACCAGGCCCTACTATCTATGAAAATTTAAGCTCGGCAAAAATAGCTAAGAACACCCACTAGAGCAAGCAAAGAGGCTTATACAACCGAGAGAATCGCCACTACTAAATTATGCCGCGCTAAGAAAACGGAGTCGCAAAAGAGGGAATTTGAACAACTACTGAATGATTACCCCAACAATGGCTGTACAAAATTCTACAATTGGGTCAGCAAGAAACAAGAGGCTTCCTGCATTGCCTTAAAACCCGCAAAGATAAGAACGCAATTACACTATCGCAAGAAGTAGCGTTCACGCTGGTAAGAATTCTTTGCGGACCTTTATAATCCCGTTACAACAAGTGCAATTAACAGTACAGCATTGGAATGAAAGCCACAAGGACACAGACGACCCGGTCGTCCACGAAATACTTGGAGGCGTTCTAACCTTGAACTGGACACAGTTAACCAAACGTGGGATGCCGTAAAGAGAACAGCGGTTAACAGAATAAGATTTAAATGTGTTGTTGAAGCCTTATGTTCCTAAGTGGAATAATAAAGAAAACAACAATTGCATCATCTCTCATAAGTTGTACACCTGACAATAATGCGGCAGATCCGGAACCAAATTTGATGGAACTTTATGAAGCTATTACGCATATGAATAACAATAAGGCTGCTGGAGAAGATGATATAACCACAGAGCTGCTGAAATCACTCGACGGGAGCGGACTTCAAGTTGTACTACACTTCTTCCTAAGAATATGGCATCAAGGTGGCGTCCCGAAAGCATGGCGTGTAGTTTTGGTAAATCTTATTCTCAGAAAGGGAGACAAGTTGAACTGTGAAATCTTCTCTCGAATCCTCGCTTCCCGGCTAACTGCGGTAGCAGGAAAAATCTTGGGTGAATACTAAGGTGGCTTTCGCCCAGGTCGATCAACAGTAGATAAAATCTTAATGCTTAAGCAAAATCTGGAAAAATGCTATGAATGCCACTTTGACGTGCACGTCCTGTTCGTCGATTTCAAGCAAGCTTTTGACAGTGTTCTGAAAAGCAAAATCTCAGAAGCGATCTGCAACTTGGGTATAAGCGTTAAACTTATTCAGCTGGTCATGGCAACACTGACTAACACTACTGGAAAAGTATTTGTGCCACCAGCAGTGTCAAATTCTTTTGTGTCACATATAATAACGCGACGCGCTTTCCACATCTGTATTTAATCTCCTTAAAAAACGAAGTGAAGTTTGGAAACCTTCATAGTCGCCCAGGAATAACAATCGCGGATATGGACGATATTGCAATAGTGGCAAGGAACAAAAGGTATCCCATTGAAACCTTATGTAGTATTGAATGTCGTGCAAAAGAAGTAGGCCTTAGAATAAAGGAAGGCAAACTAAATATCTGCCGAGGGCGACCGCTATTAGAAAATACGTTTTCTTAGTTGTGGTATTTCACCGATATTCGAACCTACGTTCTCTCTCCGAATTCCGAATGGTGGTCACGCACCAACCCATTCGGCTACGGCGGCCACCTGATATATAATATATATGAAAAAATATGAACCATCTCAGACAGTTTGTTAGTGTTGATGTGCCTAATTGCGAGTACCTGCAAGAACACGCAAGTAGTTCCGAATACTTCAATTTATTACTCTCTGAAAACCAATCAACGTAGAGAGTGACGGAGGATATGCGTGGCCTTAAAACATCTGCAAACTCGCTGTCAGGATGCTTTACAGTTCAACGAACGAACTTGGCCACTGCAGTGAATTGAACTGAACTAAATATTATTCTGTTTTGTTTATTTTTATTTTTTTTTTTTTTAAATTTTTGATTGCTTACCGCGAAATAACTTCTAGTTTTGTTGTTGTGGCAATTTTAATGATTATGCTGCGGTCGCAGCTGAAGCTTTTTGCAGTAATTAATCACAGTTTGAATGTCACTTAATTTTATGGTTGACATCATAAAATTTACTAAAATGGCGATTGTTTCTTTCTTTGCCACAGCCACACCGGTTTTGCTCTGATTTCGAAAAGCTAACATGGCAAGTGCACTGCCATAGGGGGTACAACCATCCACACCAAAGGATTGAGTCAGTTAATTTAAGCAGCAAAATCAACCAAAAGTAGTTCATGAACGGCGGGGCGTCGCTAAGTGGTGGGTTGACAGAAACAGTATTGAAAAGTGCAGCACAGCGTACAGCAATCAACGCAAAATTGCCAACCAGTGGGGATGTGTGGGATGTATATATTAGTTGACTTGCCAGTTTGCATTGACTTGGCAGTTTGCGTTGACTTTCGTAGGATGAAATTTTCAATATCAACGCAGGCCACTCATAAAATGAACTTCCAGCGATTTAACCGATTTGTTGGTTGGCAATTGCGGTTGGAGGGTTGGTTGATTTACTGCTGTTTTGCGGTCAACGGAGAATTAAACATTTCTGCTGATCGATACGAATATTGGAACGATGGATGCTAGCCGCCTCAATCTAAATTGCGACCATGAATCAATTAAGTGGTGGCGCGTTGCGGGAACTACTTGATGAAATGAGTTTGTATATTAGTGTTTTTATGTATGTAAGTATGTACGTATATATGTATATTGCATTTGATTTTGTTCAAAAAGCTGAAGCAGTAATTAGTTTACAAGTTTGCGTATAGAAATGTACGCACTTATGGGAAAGTTGCCACCTCAGGAGGTGTGGGGCAACGCCGATGCAAGTGTAACAAGAGAATCAGGTGGATAAGTCAATTCGTTTTTAAAAAGAGTAAAGTAGAAAAGTTAGTTATAATTTAAGAAGCTCTACCAAATTTAAAATGAAGTGAAAGTTGATGGCTTTCAACACTCTAACACTCCTAAAAACTTGCACTTAATGCCCTTCGGGACATAGAGTATGTGGCTAATAGATGCCTTTTTTTGCCAAAACACTTTAGATCAGACCTCTGACTGCAATCTCTCAAGAGACATAGCAGCATTTTCAGGTAGTTAACATCGTATTGCTTCACTCTCGGTTCTAAGGTAGAATCGGGATTCGGAGCAGAGCTTTTCTCTAAGTCAGCCAGTTTATCTATTTCCTTAACATTGCCGAATCCTGCTAGTGTTTCTCAAACAAAATTCTTTCTATTCCTACAGGCATGAAAAATGCTTAGGGAACGCGGATGCGAGGGAGACATTAACATTTTCTCCGATAATCAGGCCGCGATCAAGGCTCTGACAACGCTATGGTGCAGTACCAAACTAGTAAACTCCTGTAAGGAGGAGATCAAATCTCTTGGGTGCGTAGGTAATGTGTCTCTGATCTGGGTTCCAGGATAAAGGAACATAGAGGGAAATGAAATATCTGATGAGCTTGCCTGAAAGGGAGCGGAATTGGTCTAAGACACCTCCTACCCAGACACCGCCATCCTCTTGACAGTTATTAAAGGCGAATTGCAAGACTCATTTCTCAAGAAAGCGCAGAAAATATGGAGTTCCATTTCTGCATGTACTATTTCGAGAACCCTTTGGCTCCAGTACAATGGAAGGAGGACTCAGCAAGCCCTGGGGACTCCATCCCATTCAATTTCCAAGCTCGCAGCCGGTCATTGAACGATTGGCACTAACCCTGACAGGCTAGGCTTACCATTTATTCTCCATTGCAAAAATTGTGGGGACCTTTCAGAGAAGGAGACTGTGGAGCACTTTCTCTGTTAATGTCCGATCTTCGCAGCTAGACGATTAAGGTCACCTTTCTTCGATACCTTGGGACAGTGCACCAACCTAAATCCCATTAATCTTCTCCATTACATCAACAGCTCTGGCTGCCTGTAGCTATCTGCATATTGGAGGTCTCATAATGGTATCCAAATGAATTTGAATGAATGAATGAAGTGGTACTTGCGGAATGCTGGTCTAGTACTTCAAGCATTTCATCTACATACCAACCTCACTCCAGCAACAGAATTTGAGATGAGAAATGAAGAAAAGTTTCAGTATTGCAAAAACTGAATAAACTTCTGCAAAAACCGTGATTTATTATACTGTTTTACGATAGGTTTAGGTACGACGTTTATATGGCAGAAGAAAAAAAGAGATTTCTAACTTTATGTAGAATATGCCGCTAAAGCGAATGACGTACGAAGTTTTCTAATAACACTAGTAAGAAAGTTATCCATATGGCCTAAGGTCACAATTTCCTACTTTTTTCCACAAAATTTTCAAAATATACTCGTTAGCACTAAATAGTAGCTATTTTTATAAAATAAGATTTCCTGAAGTAATAGAAAATTTAAAGTAATTTTTTTAACCCTTCTACTATGTTTGGGTCAATTTGACCCAATTTTCAGTAAAACTCATCGAAATTCGCCTGTTAGTCTAGTCGTATTGTATTAATTCTTCTGCTATTTGTTAACTGCAGTAAAAGGAATAGATAAAAATTAAAATTAATATAAAATCTGTTTTTATGTTGCTGGAGGATGCCAAATGTAATTTCATTACACTTATTACGTTGTTGGGTCAATTTGACCCACCTAGTATTTTGAAACATTTTGCCGTTTACTACTACATCACTCGATCAAAAACGCAGGCAAAGAAAGCTAGTTATCGGAGATCGAGTATATTTTGCACAGCTCTATGTTTATATGTATATTCTCGATAAATTTATAGCCTTTTCGAAAAAGGGGAACTCCCGTTTTATGCACCTGTGCAAAGTAAGTGAGTAAGTGTCGATTGTTTGCTTAGTTAGTAATTTATTATCGCGCAGTAAGGAGCTTATCAAAGTTTTTATAAAGAAAGTGATTGCTAAATATATATAATATTTCTACAATGTCCGAAAGGAAGAGAGTAAGTCAAGTTATTTAATTTACTATGTTTATGTTGCTGTTACACATTTTTATAATTTTATTTTTGAAAAGAAACTAAGTATTGAAGAAATACACCAAATTATTAATTCTGAAGCTGAGGATATTTTCGACGAAAGTAATAGCGATGAAGACTTTGTACCTATCGCAGAAAATGAAACGAATGATTCAAATACTTCATCCAGTGAAAGTGAAGTAGATGCCGTTTTTGAAGGTAGCAATGCGACAGAAGAAGTCAATTTTCCAAATATTTTATCGAAAGATAAGAGCATAATATGGCATGATCAGCCACTTCCAATTTCAACAGGCAAAATTCCTCGAAATCAAATTTTATGTCAAAGTCCTGGCCCATCAAAGCGTGCTATTTCTATGGTCACAGATATAAAATCCTCTTTTGATATTTTCCTGTCCTCAAGTATAAAAAACATAGTGGTAGAAATGAGCACCATCAAAGGATTGCAGTTTTTTGGAGACAATTGGAAAATTATAGACCTTATAGAATTGGAAGCATACATAGGATTGCAAATCTTAGCAGGAGTATACAAATCGCACAATGAAAGTCTAATTCATTTGTGGGATGAAAATAATGGCAGACAAATTTTTCGGGCCACAATGAGCTTGGAAAGATTTATGAACATATCATGATGCCTTCATTTTGACTCCGCTGCAGACAGGGATGAGAGAAGACAGCGTGATAAATTAGCACCAATAAGAAACATTTGGGATCAATGGAATCGGCAGCTCAAGTCATATATCACTTGCATGAAAATGTAACAATAGATGAGCAGTTAGTACCTTTTCGTGGTCGTTGCATCTTCAGGCAATACATTCCATCGAAGCCCGCAAAATACGGCTTAAAAATATGGGCTCTATGTGATGCAAAAAGCAAGTATGCCTGGAACATGGAAGTTTATTTAGGACGGGCAAGAAATACGCAACCGGAAAGGAACCAAGGTAATGCATTTATAAATTGGCTTTTTGTATGTCTCAAACCTATGTACAGTATAAATAAACCGTCTCTATACAAATATTTTTAGGTGAACGTGTTGTTCTATCCCTATCAGAACCCCTTCCCAGAGGTCACACTATTATTTGCGATAACTTTTTTACGACGTACAATCTTGCCATTCAGCTACTTCGCAGGAATATTACTTTAGTCGGTGCAGTGAGGAAAAATAAGCTTTTTTTGCCACGAGAAATTGTCGACATGAAGAAAAAGAGCGTCTTACAAAGCCAATTTTTATTTACGGATAATGTAACTATTGTATCGTACGTCCCAAAAAACTATAAATTTGTTATAGCATTGAGCTCCCTTCACAATTCTCCACTTGTTGATGAGGGTGACAGAAAAAAACCTGAAATAATACTTCACTATAATGAAACAAAAGCTGGTGTGGATGCGCTTGATCAGCTGGTTACTAACTATACATGTAAACGTCCGACCAAACGTTGGCCAGTTGTCCTCTTTTCGAATATATTAGATATTTCGGCATACAACGCATATGTAATATGGACAGTGATAAATACCTTATGGAACTTCCACAAGCTTTATAAGCGAAGACTTTTTCTTGAAGAGCTGGGAAAGCAAATGATCGAACCAAATATTGTCCGCAGAGAGAGACTGCCGCGAGGAATCGCTGCTAAGAATATAGTAAAAAATATTCAAGAAAACTCCAAATTTGCAGAAGAAGCGTCTACTTCTAATATTTCTGCCAGAAATGAATCCACCAAAAAACGACAGCGATGTTTCTTCTGTCATCATACAAAAAATTCGAACAAATATTCAGCTGTTTGCAGTACGAGCCAAAAATTTGTTTGCAAGGAACATAGCAGCTTAGTTTGTAAAAATTGCCGTTAAAACATACATATCTCAACTATTTTCTACAAATAACATACACTTAACTTGATTCAAATAAAAAAATATGAATTCTTTCAATGAAATAGTGTTATTAGTGGAGTTTTTATAAGGGGGTCAAATTGACCCAAAACACTATATGTGTAATTTTTTCCTAACATAGCAGAAGGGTTAAATACAAACAACTCTAAAATCAAGTTAGTTATATTTGAAGTAGTAAATAAGGTTTAAGTGAAGTTATGTTGTTTTATTTATTTGCCGATTTTTCAGTCTCAATTAGAAGTCATCTTCAAAAACTCCTAGCGGCAACTGCCGTTTAGTTTCATAGGCTGAGTTTTAGTGCACAGCTGAATTTTATTTTCAAAAATCTTCCTTATGCACTACAGGGTGACCCCATTTGCTGTTCTGCAAGCTATATTTATATTTAGTTGGCGCTTACACATTTTATTAGGGATTCGCAGAGCTTCTGCTCCAATTTGGGGCATGCGTCTTGATGTGGTTCCACAAATGGAGGTACCTATACTTTTAAGGCGACTCAGAGCGGCAGAGCATCTTTCATGGTAGCTATAATACCACACCTATTAATTGAATTTCAGCACTTGGCGCTGAAGCTACATACCATAGTTCAGCCTGCATATTTAGTGAATTGTAAAATATGATATAAAAACTATATTATATATTTATTTATTATTATTGGTAACTAAGTAGATGCGAGTATAGTAACTCCTTGTGATGAAAATCAATTTTTTTTTTGTTATTCAGGAAAAATTTCATAGCCGCGTTAAATTCCAGATTTCAAATAGTAATGTTGCGTACACCGTTTCTCATTTTCGCATTAACTTATTTTTTTTTTTTTTTTTTTTTATATAGCCGAAGGCCATAGTAGCCAGTGCTTTAGCTCTTTAAGTGGAATAGTCATTTATAATTGTTACTCTTGTAATAAATAAAAAAATAAATTTTTTAATGGACTTGAAAATTTCCGATTCCCAAATTTTAAAAAAATAGTTGTAAATATAGGGGTTTTCAGTAAGAGCGCTTCAACTTTTGAACTTTTTTGAATAAAACACAAACGGTTTGACCTTTTTAACTAATTTTTCTTTTATTATCGAGTTTGAACAAATACATTTAAGTATGAAATTCGATTTCTTTTGCATGACCACCGCGTGCACGTTTTACGAAGTCCAATCGTTGAACCCAATTTTCGAACACTCTTTTGCATAAATCGGCCGAAATTCCAGCAATTTCGCTTTCAATATTGGCTCTGAGCTCACAAATCGTCGCCGACTTGTTACTGTAGACCAATGACTTCACATAACCCCAAAACAGGACGGCTTGTTAAATGGACCGTAAAATGGCCGTAATGCCCTTAAAGTAGCAGCAACAGAACGATTATTTTCATAAAAAATTTGCACGATTTGCAATCGTTGCTCAAGTGTGTAGCGTTCCATGATGAAATGTATACTAATGAAGTTTACAAATGACAAGCGAAAAATAAAAAATATTGCGTCGTTCGCCCTCCCTATCGGAAAAAAGTTGAAGCGCACCTATTGAACAACCCCATATCTACTTATACTCTTCTTCTTCTTCCTAATTGGCGTGATAACCCTATGCGCTTTTGGCCGAGTATATCAAAGCGCGCCAGTCGTTTCTTTCTCTGCTAACCGGCGCCAATTGAACACACTAAGTGAAGTCAAGTCCTTCTCCACCTGATCTTTCCAACACAGAGGGGCCTTCCTCATCCTCTGCTACCACCAGCTGGTACCGCATCGAATACTTTCAGAGCGGGGCGTTTGTATCCATTCGGACAACATGAATGGACGTAGCCGCTGAATGTTTATTCGCTGCGCTACGTCTATGTCGTCGTAAAGCTCATACGGCTCATTGTTTCATCGCCTGCAATATTCGCCGTTGAAAACGTGCAAAGGCCCAAAAATCTTACGCATAATCTCTCTCTCAAACACTCCTAGTGACGCCTTATTGGATGTTGTCATCGCCCAAGCTTCTGCGTTATGCGATAGTAAGGGCATGATGAGAGCCTTGTAGAGTGTTAGTTGCGCTCGTCGAGAGAAGACTTTACTACTCAGTAGCCTACTTAGTCCACAGTAGCACTTGTTGGCAAGTGAGATTCTATGTTGGATTTCAAGGCTGACATTGTTATCGGTGTTAATGCTGGTTCCTAAGTATATGAAATCCTTTACAACCTGGAAATTATAACTGTCTACAGTGACGTGGATGCCGATATGCGAGTGCGCCGACTGTTTGTTTGATGACAGGAGGTACTTCGTTTTGTCTTCGTTCAGCACCAGACACATTCGCTTTGCCTCTTTATCCAAGTTCTCATCCCAGGCTTTGTAATTCTTTTCATTTGGGGGTATTTTTAAGTGGCGGGTCCCAAACCCAGCGCACAACCAGCTGTCCTGGAATAATTCGCCTTCACACATTGACTTGCTCCCGAACGGGTGTTCGGAAGCTACCTAGAGGGCATGTGGGCTAATCCCGGACGTTGAGAGCTGCTTGAACCATATGCAGAAGAATCGTCCTGGCCATTCCCAAGTGAATGGCGATCAGTAACTTTCCCCAATTGCGTGAACTTCTACACATGAAACCATCCTCCTTATACTCACTCTGTGATATTAATATGGATACCAAACGATTCTACTAATACATGTATTTTTTATTTATTTATTCCGAGGTTGAATCCTAAAACAGCAACGATAAACCTTATAATTAGTAGTGCTAGTCAGAATAGTGTTCAATTTGCATGGTCAAATTTACAAATATATTTTAAGTTTCATAGAAAAAAAAATCAAGTTAACATTACTTATTATTAAAATTAAAATTATCTCTTTTAGTACTGAAGTTCGCATCCAAATGTGTTCATGCTACTTATAGATACTAAGTTTTGGGAAAGAGAATTCCAAAGTCAAGTCACATGCACCAATATCTGTCCTTCCGTCGTTTGAGTTTTGTGTCTGCGAGAAGTTTTGAGTTTCTCACAGACATCGTGGCAATTATTCTAAGGACGAGGTACCCAGGTACTTTCAAGTAGTAGATTTTGTTCAAAAGTAAGAGGGATCTAAATTGAAAAAGCTTCTCCAAGGACATGGAGTAGATTGTGTCAGAAAGATAAGAAACATGCCTTGATGGCGAACACATAACGAGTAATATTATTAAACAAGACAGTTTAGCTTATAAGGCGTTTTTCAATAGGTGCGCTTCAACTTTTTTCCGATAGGGAGGGCGAACAACGCAATATTTTTTATTTTTCGCTTGTCATTTGTAAACTTCATTAGTATACATTTCATCATGGAACGCTACACACTTGAGCAACGATTGCAAATCGTGCAAATTTTTTATGAAAAAAATCGTTCTGTTGCTGCTACTTTAAGAGCATTACGGCCATTTTACGGTCCATTTAACAAGCCGTCCCGTTTTGGGGTTATGTGAAGCCATTGGTCTACAGTAACAAACCGGCGACGATTTGTGAGCTCAGAGCCAATATCGAATTTCATACTCAAATGTACATGTTCAAACTCGATAATAAAAAAAAAATTTGTTAAAAAAGTCAAACCGTTTGTGTTTTATTCAAAAAAAAGTTAAAGCGCTCTTACTGAAAAACGCATACCTATAACTTACAAAGACTTCTCAACCATTCAATAACGATGACATACCATATGTTTAAGCATTTAAGGTTTGAATGCGTACAGGAGTGCAATTTTGCGTAGTCCAGAGCGCGCATACCGTACATTTCACCAACGACCGTAGACACATAATTAATAGTAATGCCGTCAAGTAAAATGTTTCGAAAAGTTGAAATGTAAAGGAGCTTTCTTAAGATAACACTTTTCAGGGTTGAGCATTAGTACATTGTCGAATGCCCATTTGTTTATGCCACATGCAATTTAGTTGATTTTAAGAACACAGTCATCCATTTTATTGAGTTTGCAAGATCGATAAGTCTGGATATTATCTGCATATTCAACATTTATCTGGAGGCCTTGCCACCAATTTGCAATTGAGAAAATTGAACGTGCACAGGCGTTCCTTAAAAATGATCTTAGGTCGTTAACATTCGCAAATCCTATCCCTTCCTATAATTCCCTTTTGATTTTAATTAACTTAAAGTCTCTAGCGAGTAGAAGGTCTATACTCTCACTGTCTTTTAATTTTATGCAGTGTAGTTAAAGCTGAGATTGATTGTTCATCCCTGTTACGGAGCATTCACTTTGATATCCCTACTAGATCTCTACGCCACACTTACTCATTTCATCTTAAATTCCTTAACAAGCGCATGGCTCCTATTGCGCGCACACTAAGAGAATTCCATGAGTTCTATTCCGCTTGACTTTTCGGTGCAAAAGAATTAATTTTATAAATTTCTAAACTATTTTCTTAAATTAATTCACTTAACTAGCTGTAGTACTTTAAGCTCGTAATATCTCTAAGTGGGCTGCAAAAACTAAAATTACTATTAGGCTTGAAATAAACGAAATAAATGAAAGAGGATAAATTGAACTATTTAAAAAAATTGTTTGCCTGAAGAAATATAGACAAGAATGTCTTTCCCGATGAATTAATTTGGAAATAATATATATTAAGGGTGTATATGTAGTATGGTTCGTTCCTCTTGCTGTTTTCTAAATGCAAAAAAATTGTTCAACTTTCTCTATATGAAATAAAGTATACGCAGTGGATACCTTTGTTCACGTTTCCCCCTTTCGATTGCTTCAACTGGTTCACATAATGTGAAATATGTTACAAGATATATATAATAACTATGAAATATATTTAATTTTAATAGCGCTTGAAACCAAGCAAACAAAAAACCCTACATAAGAATCGAACGTGTGGCAGCAAATAATTCACCCAAAACATAACACAATACTACGCCATCAAATGGTGTCCACTTTGTTCAAAGAGGTGACAACAAAATGCACGAACTCACGCGTTCATGTATGGTTTTTACACTTACTAACCGTGCAACCAACATTAGAAATGCGATAACGCAATAAGGGAGTGAAACCCCTCATAACGCCAAAACAATGCCATAAAGAGGGAAAGCTACCGGTAAAACAATAAACCGACGGCGTAGGTGCAATAACAATTATGAACGCGGTAGGTGCATACAACAAGTGCCAGCAAACGCACACAAATACACGTGCATAAACCCACATGTAGTACATATATGAGGCCACAATGCTGCTTGCATGGGTGGGGCAAACTGCATATACTAACTGGCGAAGCAGCAAGAGCGGCTTGCCAAAAAGCGGCAACAATAATAATGACTCCATAATGCGCTGAATGTGGCAACCTAATACATACCTATATAGGTATATGTTAATGTGGTTAGGCTGGTAAAATCTAGCTTTTTTCTTTGAATAAGGACATGGTACAATGTAGAGTGGAACCTGAGCAAAGTTTTTCTTCGCCAAAGACGTCTATTACACAGGTCGACACGATTTTTGGGTTTGGCTGCTGAATGTTAATCATCGGCTTCTTTTTCGTTATTACTAGAGCGAAAAGTACTTTTTTTATCAAAATGTGTTAAGTTTTCTATGTATGCAGTTTTATACCCCACCAAATTTCAGTCCAACAAAGCGCCAGTTTCATAGTGCTAGGAATTTCCTTTCATGTAAAAATTTTCGATCAAGTACTTTGTATGGAAGAGAAAGCGCGGTAGCCTAGCGAAAAAATGGCAAAAATCCACGATATTTTGTATTCACTTGAAATTGACACTTTGTTAGACTAAAACTTAATGGGTTATAAAATTGCATACAAAAAAGAATTCTAGAAATTATATATGAAAAGTGGCAGCTTAGGACAAAATTTTAAAAATAACTGGACAATTTTGGGGAAAGATTAAAACTTTGCGTTATTTGGTTTTTCTTGTCGTATGAATTCAATTTTTATAAAAAAGGAGTGTTGAGTTTATAATTGTGCAACAGGGTATATGTGAGAAGAAATCGTAGCGGTACGAGTTAATACTAATTGGTCCAAGTATATACGAATATCCTAATCTGATAGGAAAAACTTATAAGATAAGCTGAATTTCCCACTGATATTTGAACTGCTACCAAATGCTATGCTATTCAGACCACGATACTATTTTTTAATTTATTTACAATTTTTGAAGTGAAACTCCGCTTTGTGCGGTGCTTCGTAGTCGTTAGTAAAACAACAGTACCGATAGTTAGACCATCACCTATCAGGGCAGTCCATAAGTTCGTGCGTATTTTACCCATAATTTCAATTTTGTACGGTTTTTGCATACAAACAATTATTCGTGGAATATAACGGAACTATTTATATTTTCTTTGATATATTGTGCACTCAACAAGTGATTTTAATAGCGGATAGAAGCACGTGTTGTTAAAAAATTAAATGGAATCTTCGAACGCGTATAAGAGGCATATTTTGTATTTTTTTGTAAAAGTGGTAAAAATGCTACAAGTGCTGCTGCAGAAATAAACACTGTTCACTGTGAGGATACCGTGAGTGTAAGGACTGCGCAAAAGTGGTTTTCAAAATTCCGAAGTTATAACTGCGACGTGAAGGATGCCCCGTGCGCTGGTCGTCCTGAAGTCTTTAACTCCGACGCCTTACTCGAACTCGTGGAAGCTGAGCCAAATTTGACAGTCGATATGATAGCTCAGAGGTTAAATTCATCGCATGGAACAGTTCACAGGCACCTGGTTCAGTTGGGAAAGGTTTCAAAGCTGGGACGCATAGGCTTTCCGTCGCCAAACTTCAGCAGAGAGTGAAAGTGTGTTCGCAGCTGCTGCAACTGCTTGAAAATGAAAGTTTTTTGAACCGTATCGTTACTGGTAATGAAAAATGGGTCCTTTACAATAATCCTGTTCGCAAACGCCAATGGTTAGATAAAGATGAAACACCAGATTCTCCTGTCTATTTGGTGGGATATGGCCGGTATTGTTTATTATGAACTTCTGGAACCAAACCAGACGATACCTGCTGATTATTATTCCCATCAACTATCAAGCCTGAATGAGGCACCTAAAACAAATCGACCATCTTTAGTGAATAGACGCAAAGTTTTGTTTCACCACGACAACGCAAGACCTCATACCGCAAGCCAAACATTAGGCAAGCTGAACGAGCTCGGATGGGAGCTAATGCCTGTTGCACCTAATTGCACCTTCTGATTATCGCCTTTTCCATGGACTTCAATCCCATATGAGTAACAAGAACTACTCCTCAAAAGAAGCTATAAAAAGGGATATCGAAGCGTATTTTGGCTCCAAGGACAAGGAATTAAAAAGGAATTAAAAATTTGCCTAAACTTTGGGACGTTGTAAATAATGAAGGAAAATATATTATTGATTAATAAATACTTCAAACATCTTTTTTATTAATTTTAAAACCTTTAAAAAACGCACGAACTTATGGACTGACCTGATACAATACCTTTAAATCACAATAAAACTAAATATAAAAACCAAACTTACACATTTTCGTGTAGTTTGTGCATGTGCCAGTACCATACACAAATCTCAGGGCGGTACATATTCTGAAATAGTCTGTGAATACGAAAAGAAGCAGTCACAATCGCTAGTGTATGTCGCACTGTCACGTGTTACTTCCATTGATGGATTGTTTATAATTACACGCAATTATTACTTAAGATTCTACCATGGCCGAAGGCCACCAACAACAATGACATCATTGCAAGCAGAATTGTTTGAAACTCTTGATCAATAAATGATTCAATTTATACAACAAAGAGAAGGATTGTCGATATACTCTTTTAATTGTCAAAGTCTACGTGCTCATGCTACTGACGTATTGAAATCAGTTATAGAAAAATGCCATGTGGTAGTTTTTCATGAGACTTGGCTGCGTGAAGACGAGGAAATCAGTTTACCGAATTTAACTGCATCATCCAGTGTAAAAGAAGTAATGTTCGTACCGGAGGAGTCGCTATCTAGCACAACAACAATAATACCGTGAATGTCCTCTTACGATTTACCGCTGTACAGTCAAGATCAATGCAGCTATAGCAGAAGATGTCGGTGATATTTGTACTTCTGTGTGCCGTGCGATAAATGGACAAAACATAGTAATTGTGGGTGTCTACATAACTCCAAATTCACATATCAACAACATTATCACATTTTTACATGGTTTGTTATTAACCCTTAACTGGTATCGTGGGGGCCGCCAATTAAACCCCAAGGGGTTTAATTTTTTGAATTTCTTAAAAACTACGCATAGTACGCGGCTGCCATTTTGAGTAATCTCATTACGTCGCGACACGCGGCAGGTGTCGGACGTTCGGCGCTGAAGCTTTTACCAGAGCGGAGCTACGTACGTTGCGGGGGCCGTGCGGACCTCACTATACCAGTTCCGTATGTTTTTAGTAAATATTTTATTCAACTTATTTGTTTGTTTTACAGTTATTTTGCTAAGATGGCGAGACCTTTGAGTAATAGGACTATAGAAGAAATACTGAACGAGGATTCTGACTCCGAATCAGTACTCGGTGGCCATCTAGAAGAACAAATCAGTGACAATGATGAAATTAGCGATTGTGAGGGGCCACCAACACAAGACTCAGATAGCAGTGAGGATCTGGGTCCAGAAATTGAAGCATGTTCTTCAAAGAGTGAAGATGAACCTGTTGCAGGACCGAGTCAGAGCAGTTACTATGGAAAAAATAAATACAAATGGTCTAAAAATCCACCAGCAGCTTCACGAACTCGTCAACATAACATCGTTAGACAAAGACCTAGATTGATTGGTCCAGCAGCGTCAAAAAATGAGATGACTACCAAAGAATCATTTGAACTACTTATAGATGGTAATATTATACAAATTATAACTAACTATACAAACAAAAAGATTACAGAGAGCTCAGAAAAGTATTCCACAGAGGCGTTTTGGACAAATCATGTTTCTATAACGGAGATGAAAGCTTTTATAGGTCTTATGTTACTAGACGGAGTATTCAAATCTGGACATGAAGATGTAGAATCTTTGTGGGCCACAGACGGAACTGGTCGCGAAATTTTTAGAACAACCATGGCATTGAAACGATTTTTGTTCATTTTGGCAAATCTACGGTTTGATGATATTGCATCAAGGGAGGAACGAAAGACTGTAAATCGGGCGGCATTGATTTCTGAAATGTTTGACAGATTTACAGAAAATTGTCAGAAGAATTACAGTTGTTCGGAATATATAACCATTGACGAAATGTTATGTCCATTTCGAGACCGATGTTTGTTCCGGGTTTACATGAAATCAAAGCCAGCTGAAGATGGCATCAAAATATTATGCCTATGTGATGCTAAGACTCACTATTTATATAATGCTTTCATATATACTGAGAAACAGCATGATCGTACCAGGTGTCAACAATCCATACCTACACAATCCGTACTACAGTTAGCTACTCCAATTTTTGGATCAAACAGAAATATAACAGCAGATAATTGGTTTTCTTCAGTGGAGCTGGTAGATACATTGCTGGAAAAGAATTTGACTTATGTTGGGACATTGAGAAAAATTAAACGTGAAATCCCGAGTCAAGAACATATATATCCTATTTCAGTTACAACAAACCGATTGTATCCACTGCTGCTATTGCACCATCCATACAAAATTTACAGGTTATTGAAGCACCGACTAATGTACAAATTTCAGAAATAAATGAATAATAATATTATGCACTATTATTGTATGTAATTTTATAAAAAAATAATTTCAATCATCATTAAAATATTTCAATTTAATCCAGAAATTAAGCAGTTTCACTTCAAATATGCGCACCTAGTGCGGCTGGCCTTTTTTTACAATACTATATAAAAAGTTTCCCAAGTTCTTCACATTACCGTATATACCTATGAAATGAGACTTTCAGCTATTAGTCCATAGATGTCGCTAGGAGTATTTTTAAACCTTCCCAAATGTCTTGTGTTTTTCGTCTGTCATCTGTCAACAATATTCAGTTCATTGTTTGTTACGTTTCATTCATCAATGCATATTTGTCGCTCTTAAAAATGTCGAATTTCGTGCCTTCAAACTACGATTTGCGGACATCGTTGATTTTCTGTTATCAATTGAAAAAAAAAAAACGCTTCTCAAGCTCATCAAATGCTTAGAGAAGTTTATGGTGGTTTTAAAAATTCCGAAGAGATGATTTTAGCGTGGAGAACGAGGATCGTGGCCGGCCACCGAAAAACTTCGAGGACGCCGAATTGCAAGCATTGTTGGATGAAGATGATGGTCAAACGCAAGAAATGATGGCAGAGCAGTTGGGAGTGACCCAAAAGACCATTTCCAAACGTTTGAAAGATATGGGAATAATTTTAAAGGTCGGAAGATGGGTGCCGCATGAACTGACAATGTGACAATGCACCGCCACATCGAACAAGACTGACGCGGGAATTGGTGGAGACGTACGATTGGGAACCGCTGGTGCATGCAGCTTACTCACCGGACTTGGCGCCTTCCGATTATCATTTGCTTGCATCGATGGGCCACGCACTTCAATTCTCACTAAGAAGCCGAAAAATGGCTCGATGATTGCTTTGCGGCCAAAGACGGCCAATTTTTTTGGCGCGGCATCCACAAATTGCCTGAGAGATGGGAAAAATGTGTCGCTAGCGATGGCTATTATTTTGGAGATTAAATTCGTAACCATTTTTTGTTAATAAACGTTTGAAATTGAAAAACTTCTCATTTCATAGGTATATACCTGCAGCGGCTGATAAGTTCGCTGCCTAAGTTGCTTAGTGAATGAAAAGTAAGGTTTTAAAGTTCTTTTATTTTTCAATGCAGTGGGTCTGACTTGTACTAACAAATAGCGTAAACAGTAAAGAAACGAGTGCCTTAGAACTTAATATCACCAGCCGCCCTCGTATACATGTACATTACTCTAGCTTGCATGCGTGCCTACAAGTGGTAAATATGAACGCACTGCCATTGTCTTGCCTGCTGCACAACTGTTGCAAGTATTGCCTATGTGGCAACTGCAGCCGTTGCAAGAACAATTAATTAATTGTTCAACGAAGTGAGCGATGCAACAAAGGTCGGTCAGCCATGCGCGTGTACACACATATGCACATACAAGACATAGCCATGCGTGCACGCAAACACAGACTGCTGCTGTGTCGCGAAATGCACTAGCGGCTGTTTATTGCCAACCATTTCCTGAGAAACGCTGACTGAGTGAGAAACTGAAGCAGCAAGAGAAATTATTGGTAATATATCGTTCTCCGGTGATTTTTCGGTTCTACTTAAATTATCCAATTAATTGGATGCCTGCGTCATGGTATTTCGTGGCACTTTTTCTTCTGACCAAAAGGCAAACACGTTTTGCATGCCAGTGCGTAGAGGAGCTATGTGTGTGTGTGTGTGCAGTCCCGTGAAAAATATAGCACCTGAAAACTTTGGCACGTTTTGACTAGTTTTTATTTTTATTTTTTTATTCCAATAATTTTTTTATATAAATATAGTCCAATCTGTGGTAAAAACTATATTAATGCAAGTTTCAAACTTCGTGACAGATTTATTCAAATTCGACAAATTTTCATCGAAATTTCAAAAATTTCAATCAGAACTAAATAAGCAAAATTTGTGTACGCAGTTGGATAGTTCATTTACTTTTAGTATTCGGTTAGGTTTGACGGAATGCCCAAAGAGTGGGCACACATGGACGAAGAACTTAAATTCATGCTTTGTGAGGATTCTATAATAAAATTTAATTAATCATTTTAGTAAAAAAAAATATAAAAAATCAACGGGATTTTCTAGCAACTTTAACACACTTTAAGATTCAACAATTTAATATACGACTATGCGAACGCCAGGGAGGGCAAGGAGGGAATTTTTGGGTCCCCCAACCGGAAAATTCAGCCTGCACAACGCAACATCCGGTAACGGAGAGAGGCTAATCGACTTCGCCGGGGCCCGAAACACGGTAATCTGATTCCAGATTCCAGCACAAAAAGATACACCAAGCTACTTGGCGGTCTCCTGATCGAAAAACGCGAAACCAAATCGATCATGTTGTGATAGATGGAAGACACGCTTCTAGTGTATTAGATGTACACTCGACCCGAGCACCCAACATCGACTCGGATCATTACCTCCTTGCAGCCAAACTCCGCACACACCTCTGTGCAGCAAAAAACGTGCATCTACCTACGCAAAGAATGTTCGACATCGAAAAGCTGCAATCACAACAGACAGCCAGAAGATTCGCCACTCGACTCTCACTCCTGCTCTCGGAGAGCACTGCCCAACAAACCGGCATGCACGAGCAATGGAGCAATATTTCTACGTACCGCCGCCGAAGAAGAAACCGGATTCCGGCGAGTCCGAAAAAACAATTGGTACGACGAGGAATGTCATGCTGCCGCAGAAAGAAAGGATGCCGCCTATAGAGCCACGCTGCGATCGGGCGCAACGCGAGTCATGTGGGATCGCTACAGAGAGCTAAAAAAGGAAGAGAGACGTATTATCCGAAAGAAGAAACGAGAGGCCGAAATACGTGAGTGCGAGGAGCATGAGATGCTGACCAATAGGAACAACGCCCGAAAATTCAATCAGAAAGTTCGGCGGCTTACAGAAGGTTTTAAGACCGGGGCGTTTTCCTGTAAGGACAAAGACGGCGATCTGGTGACTGACATCCAGAGCATACTTAAATTATGCAGAGAACACTTCTCGAACCTGATAAATAGTTATAGTTGCGCATGTCACAGAGAATGTGAAGATCCCGATACCCCAATCGTTGACGACGGAATTGTCGTTCCTCTACCCGATCGTGATGAGGTGAGAAAGCGATAACGTGGCTAAAGAACAACAAAGCCCCGGGCGTCGACGGACTGCCGGCTGAGCTATTCAAACAAGGAGGAGGCGAGGAGCTGGTAAGGTGAATGCATCAGCATCATAAGAAGGGCGATCCTTCAATTTGTGCCAATTACCGCGGAATTAGTATTCTAAATATTGCCCATAAGATTCTGTCCAACTGATTGGCCATTATCGGTGTGGCTTTAGACCCGGAAAGTCTACCATCGACCAAATAATTACAATACGCCAAATCTTGAAAAAGACCCATGAAAAGAGAATCGACACACACTATCTTTTCGTTGACTTCCAAGCTGCATTCGACAGCTCGAAAAGAAGTCGCTTATATGTCGCTATGGCTGAATTTGCTATCCACGCGAAACAAATACCACTGTGCCAAATGGCGTTGCTCAATACCAGCAGCGCCGTCAGTATTGGGAAGGACCTCTCCGAGCCGTTTGATACCAAACGAGGTTTCAAACAGGATGACTCACTGTCGTGTGACTTCTTCAACCTGATGATGGAGAGGCTCGTGCGAGCCGCAGAACTTTATTGTTCAGCACAATATTTTATAAGAGCGTACAATTGTTGGCGTATGCCGATGATGTTGACATCATTGGCCTTAACAACAGCGCTGTTAGTTCTGCCTTCCCCAAACTGGATGAAGAGGCAAAGCGAATGGGTCTGGTGGTGAACGAGGACAAAACGAAGTACCTCCTGTCTTCAAACAAACAGTCGGCGTACCGGCACCCACGTCACTGTAGACAGTTATAATTTTGAAGTTGTGAAAGAGTTTGTTCATTTAGGAACTAGCATTAACACCGATAACAATGTCAGCCTTGAAATCCAACGTAGAATCTCTCTTGCCAACAAGTGCAACTTTGGACTCTCTTTATGTCCGTCCTAACGTATGGCGCATAAGCTTGGACGATGACAACATCCGATAAAGCGACGCTTGGAGTGTTCGAGAGAAAGATTCTGCGTAAGATTTTTGGACCTTTGCACGTTGGCAACGGCGGATATCGCACTCGATGTAACAATGAGTTGTATGAGCCAGCGGCTTCGTTGGCTGGGTCAAATCGTCTGAGCGCATACAAACGCTCCGGCTCCAAAATTATTCGATGCAGTACCAGCAGGTGGTAGCAGAGAAAGAGGAAGACCTCCTCTGCTTTAGAAAGATCGGGTGAAGAAGAACTTGGCTTCACTTTTCCTTGGCTCGCTTTTTTAAACTCGGCTAGTATATCATAAGCGCTTATTGCATCAATCAAGCCGAAAATGAAGAGTGTTAGAGTGAGCGCAACTTTGTATTGCGCAGACTTGGACTTAAAAAATACTTGAGTTCTTGCTTAGACCTTTCGAGTATTTTTTAGTCGGATCACAGCCACCTGTCTCTGCACTTTCTTCGGACAGGCATCCGTCTGTGTACCCTATTATCTTGTTTTAGTTTATCTTATAGGTTTTAGTTAACCCTTCCATGTATTTTTATCGCCCAGTTCAGTCTTGAAGCGTTTGACAAAACTAAACATCGGTAGCATCAGGCCCCTTGGCATTGAGATCGCAAGGGTTAGTTTAGCAAAAATATCAAACTTTCTGTGATTTTGATGAATACCTGAGCCAATGATGGCTTTAGTTGTTCTTAGGTTCTTGGCCTTAGATATGAATGTGAAGAGGTGTAAGAGGTCTAGAAGAAACTCCATTGATTAGTTCCATGGAACTAATGATTTATCAAGATGTTCACTGTAATAGCTCAAGTTGGCAGCGTTTAAGTTGAAGCCGATACTTGTGCTAATGTAGTAGACGTATTCTCTTAAACAGCCTTTCCAAAATAAATCTAAGAGGCATTATACTTTAACTGAACTACAAATCTTTTTTTTTTAGGTTTGGGTTATCAATTCATATAACAAAACATATAAAATATATATATTCTATTAGATAATTCATATTCCATTAATTTTGGTTGGACTTTAGTATTTATTTTATGACTGACTTGTGAGTTATAACCTAGCCTTTTATTGGTTTTATAGGAAGAAACTTACCGTAAAATATTTTCGGTGCTTAGCTAAATTTTTGGTTGTGTTTCCTTATTCGAAGAATCTGTAATAAGAAAGAAGTTTTATTGTGTTAGAGTGGGCGAATATATCTTCAAGTTAGTGGAGGTACGTATAACTTTAAAATATACTTACAGAAAAAAATTTAATCAAATTTCATGGAAAATTGGGGGATTGACATAAATACTGATACTTATAGTACGGATAAATGCAAAATTTGGTTTCAATTTGAGTTTCTATTATTTCCGAACAAGAAATTTCAAAATACACACTTATTTACCAATTTATTAAGCTCTTTATAAAGTTTTGAAGTCAGAATCTGTAAGAGCTGCAAAATATGCTTCCACAGCTATTATGACATCGTCATTTCATTAAAAACGCTTTCCACACATGCTTTTTTTAAGTCTGGAAACAGATGGAAGTGTCTATTTATTTCCAGAATTTATTGTTTTACTAGGTTGCGAGTAACCTCGAAGCGAAATTCCTTTTTCAGCCCAAAAAAGTGATGCTAATACCTTCTTGGTCGATTTCGGGACACGAACTTGGAGCCAAAGAACCAGGCTCACACCACTTTTTAGCCTCCTGTTTTGATTTAGGATCCTGGTGATATACGCAAGGCTCACCCCTAGTGATGATTTGATGCACAAAATCTACTTTACCCTTTCGAAGACGCTCTAAATGTTTTTGAAAAGGATGCATTCGAAAGCACACAGTTTTCTAGAACCCAAAACTTCAGTCAAAATATTGCTTATATACCTAATGAGGTACCCTCGAGCTTCTACTGATCTATTTCAGTCAGTTGACAATTTTGCAATACGATATCCTACATTTTTTCTACGTTTTGTGGTGCTGTTGCTGTTTTTCGACGTCCTTGATGTGAATTGTTTTCAAAGCTTGTATGACTTCGTTTAAATTTAGCAACCCATACTTTTACTATACTACATAATTGATGTCGAAAAGGCCTTATACCCTTTTAACCTAGTATATAATGGCAGGATATAATTTTAATTTTCTCTTGCCCTCAGTTTGTCTGTTTGGAGTTGCTTATCTCCAATCGGACGTCTCCCCAGGTGGCAAATCGGGGAATACTCGGCAGATGAGCAGAGTGAGTGGACGAAAAGAAGCAAAATACTTGTTTGGAGGTGCTGATAGAATTCTGTTATCAAGGCAGGGTGGGCAGACTAGCAAACGACTTGACTCATTTTTTACTTTAGAACGAATCGTAGTTGACGATATCTAAAACAAGCCAATTTGCTTTAATTTTTTTTTTCAACTGTATGCGACATTTTGGGAAAACATATTCCAAACAATTTTCTAACTCATTTGATTGAAAATAATAAACATTTAGAATTGTTGCATGTACAACCTTTCTTTATATGGAGAATATATACATACGTAACGTTCAATAAAAATGGATTTAAAATAAATTAATGATTATATCATAAAATCTAAGTCCTGTAAGAAAAAACACATATTTTTACAACAAGATGCTCACCTAGTTCACTAAAGGAGAAGTATTCGAAATGAAATGAAGCTCCTTGAATGAAATGAGTTGGCGCTGTTGAGTAATGTGGATGTACTAAAGCCAAAGAATCTTTTAGCATCTTAGATGAATTGTTGCAAAAAATAATTTACGGAACAAAAACACCTTTCATCTGGAATAGGTCATCAGGCTGTGATGTCGAAAATGAGTTATGGTAAATATAAAAATGGAAGTAAAAGCTAAACAAAAATATTTTTTAATAATTTTTGAAGTCGAATATATCGAAAACAGTGAAGTTTTTGTAGTCATGTCACATAATTAAATTAGTCACAAATTATCTAAGTTATAATGCCTATAAGTAGCTTGGCAGACTTTCAAGATAATCGTACATAGTGCGTTTAATGAAAAAGGCACAGGGACTCTTTGACATTTTTTGACTATTTATGTGCTTCGTACTTAAATTTTTTAAATTTTTAATAATAATCTAGCTTATCCTACAATAAATATCATATAAATGCAACTTTCGCATTTAAACGAAATTCAAAAAAAATCAACAAGGTTTAATAAAGGCATCAAACTTTTCAGTGAAAAATTTTACAAAAATTCTAGAGTGTGCAGTTTTATAGTCCATTAAATTTTGGTATAAAGAGACCAGCTTGAAAGTCGGTGCATTTTTATGAAACATAATAGCTCACGCAAAATTCTGTAAAAAGCATGAAAATTGCTAAGGAGCAAAGTTCTATTTATTTATTTCATTGTTTTTTACATTTAAATGAACAGTCGAAATGATGAAATGAAACTGTTGATCTCTGAACTACAAAAAATGAAAAAATAATAATTTAAATGAAGGAAAACATAAATTTTGCAAAATATCGTCCTAGTTCGAACAAGCAGAAACCCTTACAGTTAATCCAGTATCTACCACAAGGACTCCAATTCGAAATAACTGGATTTCACTGCCGCAAAAGGACACCAAATAGATCCATACTTACATACGCACATACAAGTAAATACCCATGCACGACTATTTGCCATATGACATAATCGAGTTACAAGTACACGCACGTATGTATGTATGTATGCAAGCATGCACGGAAATGCTTCAATGCCCGATATTCCCATCACAACAGAACAAATCTTAATTAATAGATGAATTGAGTGCGGATATTGTTTGCTTGTTTGTGTGTATGTCTCACAAGGAATTATGAGCGTAGCAGCAAAGTGTAAGGCTGCTGGTTTTTCAGCATTTGTGCGTGCGTGTCTGTGTGCGTGCTTAAGTAAATTATGCTGTCGTGTAGCATATTTACCACTTGACGCATGCAACTCTCAACTTGCAACAGTCATAATACATCATTTAACGGCTTTTAAAGTGATTGGGAAATGCGTTAAATTTATGACCGATTTAATCACACTTTGACGGCAGGCAGTAGGCAATCAAGGCGGGTAAGTGTCAGGCGGTGACTGCCAAGACAGCAAGTGGGTTACGTTCATGCATAATTTTGTTTATGAGTAAATATGAGGCGTGCAAGTGTGTGTGTGTGTGCGTGTGGAAAAAGGCATAAAAGCAAGGCCGTTGTGAATTTAAAAGGTAATAAAAAGTGGTGTTAAGAGTTCACGAATAACTATGTACGACGAAGTGAGGGCACCTACGACATACAACAAAAGTATACGGGCCTACCCACATGGAACACATAAGCGAGGTGCACGCATATCGGTGTTTTTGACGTGATAACGTCTTATAATTCGATTTAGCCGGCTGCACGCACGAAAAAATGTGTCGTTACCTTGCGCATTTGTCGTTACCTTGCTCATTTGTCGTTACCTTGCTCATTGCATTGAATGAACTGCAAGCGAAAGCGCGGAACGAACGACAAAGCAAACAAAGCAAACGAACGGCAACATTCGACATCTTGCTCTCTCCTACTTAAGTGAGCGTATATATGCATGTATATGCGCATATGTACATATATAAACTCACGTATTTGTATTTGCATATGCCTTCTTATTGATTATTATTAATTTGATTTACTTGAAGAATTTAAAAAAAAACCAAGTTTGTTAATAATACCTGTTGTTCTAATGTTATTATTATTAATTTTTTTATTATATATGAAGGAAAAAATGTATGGTAATATTTACCACATACCTTATAAGATATGTTGTATACTAATAATATTTATATATTATATGTATATAAACATGCATATACATATACAATTTCGCGCAATTTTCAAAGAGAACAAATCTATATGTAAAGATGCATACAAGTCATATGGACATATCAAATATACGAATCTATTCCGTACGCAAGCAAATGTAAGCTAATGTGCTTGAACTGCAAGCGAGAGCGCGAACGAACGACAAAGAGCACAATCGGTCCCCGCGTTCGGCACCGTTCGACATCTGGCTCTGTCCTACTTGAGTGCGCATATATATGTATGTATATGTATGTATATGCGCATTTGTATATAAATTCACATACTTGTATTTGCATATGCCTTCTTCCTGTGTGCATGGTAATGAACCATTTCTCTGTTGAGAATAGGTCGATGATAGAAAAAGTAGGAAATGAAAGGGAGTGTTTCGAGTGTAATGTGTCTTGAAAAAGGCAAATGGATGATGGTGCCTCTAAGTGTTGTTGACTTATTAACGTCTGATGCACAATCGAAATTGAAGATATCTTTCATGAATTTGATAAGTGTTTCGTCATTTTGTACGTTTGTGTAAATTTAACTTGACCTATTCCATTGCGATTTCATTTACCTCCTCCTCTATATCCATACAAAATATCTATCAAACAAATAAAATTAAAATTTTGTTTTGAAAATTGCAACCATTCCATCAATATTTTCTAATGACGTTGTCACGTTAAACTATCGTCAGTAAACCGACTTTACAGACAACCTCTTTTTGACGTGATAACATCTTATAATTCGATTTAACAGGCTGCACGCACGAAAAAATGTGTCGTTACCTCGCTCATTAGTGTTACCTTGCTCATTAGTGTTACCTTGCTCATATGTAGTTACCTTGCTCATTGCCGTTACCTTGCTCATTTGTCGTTACCTTGCTCATTGCATTGAATGAACTGCAAGCGAAAGCACGGAACGAACGACAAAGCAAACAAAGCAAACGAACGGCAACGTTCGACATCTTCATCTCTCCTACTTAAGTGAGCGTATATATGTATGTATATGCGCATATGTCCATATATAAATTCACGTATTTGTACTTGCATATGCCTTCTTATTGATTATTATTAATTTGATTCACTTGAAGAATTTAAAATAAAACCAAGCTTGTTAATAATACCTCTTGTTTTAATGTTATTATTATTAATTTTTTTATTATTGTATATATGGAGGAAAAAATGTATGGTAATATATACCACATACCTTATAAGATATGTTGTCTATACTAATATTATAAAGAGGAAAACTTTGTTTGTTTGTAATGAAGAGGCTCAAAAACTACTGGACCGATTTTAAAAATTCTTTCACCATTCGAAAGCTACATCCTCCACGAGTAACATGGATTATATTTTATTTTGGAAATAGGTCTCGAGATATAGGTCAAAACGTGGACCCGGGTAACCTTCGGATGTGTATGTACAATATGGGTATCAAATGGAAGCTGTTGGTGAATGCTTTAGTTCAGAGTATTTCCATCCGCTCCGTGACTAGGGTCTCGAGATAGAGACCAAAACGTGGACCCTAGAATGTGTTTGTACAATATGGATATCAAATGAAAGCTGTTGATAAGTGCTTTAATACGGGGTAATTTTCATACCTATTGATGACTAGGGTCTGGAAATATATGCCAAAACGTGGACCCGCCGTGTCTTTGCACCGAATTAAACCAAACTTACACACATTGTTAAGTAGGTATTGAAGATGATTTCCGTATAGTTTGAATACCTATTGGTAGATAGGGTCTCAAGATATAGGTCAAAACGTGGACCCGGGTAACCTTCGGACGTGTATGTACAATATGGGTATCAAATGAAAGCTGTTGGTGAATTCTTTAGTACAGAGTATTTTTCATGCCGCTCCGTGACTGGGGTCTCCTGATATAGGTCAAAACGTGGACCCGGGTAACCTTTGGTTGTGTATGTACAATATGGGTATCAAATGAAAGCTGTTGATAAGTGCTTTAATACGGGGTAATTTGTTATGTTATGTTATGTTATGTTATGTTATGTTATGTTATGTTATGTTATGTTATGTTATGTTATGTTATGTTATGTTATGTTATGTTATGTTATGTTATGTTATGTTATGTTATGTTATGTTATGTTATGTTATGTTATGTTATGTTATGTTATGTTATGTTATGTTATGTTATGTTGTGTTATGTTATGTTATGTTATGTTATGTTATGTTATGTTATGTTATGTTATGTTATGTTATGTTATGTTATGTTATGTTATGTTATGTTATGTTAAGTTAACCATTCAATCAGTATTTTCTTATGACGTTATCACGTTAAACTATCGTCAGTAAACCGACTTTACAGACAACCTCTTTTTTTTTATAAAGTTGTTTCAAGCAATTTTTTGCAGCAATTTGCGCTCACTTAATTAAGTCACTTTATCTTTTTACAATTTTTGTTAATGTTTCATAAAAAACTAGTGCATTATACCCTATGATCAGAAAGTACCGGGAATGTTTAAATAAAACAAAACAGAGTTAAATTTCAGGCAAATTATTATATCTCCTTCAAAATATAACCCGTCTGAAGCAACACACATTTTCCAACGTTTAACCCAGTCCTCCATGTACCCCTGGTAGGCCGACGAAGTGATGGTATTCAGCTCCTTCGTCGCATTCTCTTTGATCTCCTCTATCGACTGAAATCTTCTTCCACGAAGCGGTAACTTCAACTTGAGAAACAAAAAGAAGTCGCACGGCGCCATACCAGGTGAATACGGTGCTTGCACGATGGCAGTTACTCGGTGTTTGGCCAAATAATCCAGCACAATTTGGGCTCGGTGCGCTGGCGCGTTACCGTCATGCAAAATCCAAGAATTGTTTGCCCACATTTCCGACCGTTTGCATCATATAGCATCTCTCAAACGCTTCAAAATGGAAAGAAGGTAGGTACTCATGGTGCACTACGCCTTGGCAATCAAAGAAAACAGTCAACATCACTTTCTTGGTACTTTTTGATGATAGAGTACAACAAACACATCATAAATCAATTTTTCACACTTTGTATAAAAATCAAAAAATTTTCATCAAATTTTCAACTATTTAATGAGAATCTCTAGTAAACTTCTGGGTATTGCAATTTAATAGCCCATTCAATTCTAGTAGTAAATTCCTATTCTAAATTCTAATAATAAAGTGCAAGTTTGAAGTCGCTCTAGGTTAGGTTAGGATAAATGGCTGCCCAAACGAGGACCCACTTGAACAGAGAATCAAACTCATCCCTTATGATGCCATGCAGAGCAAAAACAGAGGGGGAAAAACAAATCAAAAACCCAAGAGCGGAGAGCGGAGAAGAAGGAAGAAGGGGCTTTGGACTGGAAGATGATTACCAAACGGTGACTAATTACCTTGACGATCACCGAAGCCGAATGGGTTGGTGCGAAACTACTATTCGGATAACGTACCGCCGAGGGTACTCATAAAAAAATATCAGCCATTCGAGTCGGCTTAAAACTGTACGTCCTTCGTTGTAGAGTCCAGATATCTGAATCTTAGCCCGACGAGAGCAGAGCAGCTGCGAAGAAGGTGCTGGGATGATTCCCCGCACTGACAATTCCCGGTAAGCACATCCACCAAATTTGAAAGCTGCGGCTTTGTGGCCAGAAAGGCCAACAGCGCTCACAGAATTGACGCAAGGCCCACCTTTATTGGAGCAGACAATAGCTTCCTAAAGTCACTCCAATCACCTTATTTTGCCGCGAAACCGCTTTGAGGGTCTCCTCTCTGGCCTGCTCATCAGCCCAGCAGATTGGCGCTATTCCACTGTGAACGGGGACCCAAATGAGCCTATTATTGACGTATTCGGTTGCAGTCGAGAGAGCGGTCGGGAAATCCCCGACTAATTTTTAAGGCACAAACAACGAGTCCAAGCTCTAATTGCCACCTGTCTGTCGGAGTATATATTTACGTCCCTTACAATAATTACAGAGCTTAGCAACCAATCCACTGCTTCTATAATTGAGGCTAGCTCCGCTTGGAAAACATTATAGTACTTCGGTCGCCTAAATTTAAGTTTGATGGGTCGTTCTAAATCGCATTTTTGAAAATCTTTTGCCGTTGTTGTTGAGTGTTTTCTTGCACCTCAAATTCTGTTTTATAAGGACGAAAACTTTCACCACCGCATGCAAAAAAAATTAAGCGAGTTTTGAACGACTTTAAGCTAAAACCTTCCTGTGTTTTTGGTTGGATTGGCACTGAGTAATTTATTAGTATTTATTAAACTACTCGACTACGTTCAACCTTAGTATCCAGTCAAAACAGTAGCCAGAGCAAACAGTCAAAAGACCATCCTACCATGGAATCAAACTATTTTGAACCGAAAATTGTACAAAAAACTATTGAAGAGATACACTCACTTTTATTAAAATTCCATACGAGTCTCCTGGGCTCTACTGGAAGTATCGTACAAATTATTATAATTTATCAACACATACTTTCTTGCGCGATTCTACGAAAAGCCATGGAAATGACGGAAAAGTCGATGGGAAGTGAGTGCAAAAGAACATTCAGGGCAGCACTGGGGAAAGTTTGACTTACTCCTGTGATGCCAATGCATGCAGTCCTTTGCACACTCTCCGGTTTAGTGATATTATAGCCCTTCCGAAGCGCTTCCCACCAAACCAGGCATCCATACGTTAAAATTGGCAAACCACTGCGTTTTACATCCACATCACGACCTGTGGCTTGAGTCCCCATTTACCGAACGTACATTTGCAGAAGTACAAAGCTATACTGGCCTTCTTTATCCGACTTTCAATTCAAATTCTGAAAAATATCAAGATTTACGTGGGCTAGACTGGTTTGAAATTACCTCGAAAAATCAATTTTTTTATACATAATCTTTTTTTTAGTATTTGTATTAAAATATCCTCTAAAAATGTTCAAAAATTGCTTCAGCGGAAGCAAATAATGAAATTTCCGATGATACTTTTGACTTTATTTGGCAGATGAGTCTCAGACAACCTTTAATAACTCCGCCAAATGGCGAACAGTTTGGCTTTGAATGTATCATTGGACAGTTTTTTTTTCACTCTTTGAATTCCTTATTTGAATTATGCCATTAACTTACCCAATTAAACTATTAACTATGGTCAGGCAAGTGGAGTAACGAAAGTCGCGGCAGATGGACTGTAAGGCTGATAAAAGACTTGGCTAAATGGTGCAGCAGGAACTTCGGGGAAGTGAATGTTTATATAACCCAAATGCTTTTGGACACGCGCATTTCGAGAAATACCTCTTCAAATAGGGAAATGCGAACACTCCACATGCACATAAGGCGACGCAGCCGAAGATGACGCTGAACACACTTTTTGCCAATGCATGCGCTGGAAACAAGAAAGTCGAACGCCTGAGAATGCAGTCGGCCATATAAGCATTGAAAATTTAATCAGGAAGATGCTAAGCAGCAAGGAAGCGTAAAAAATAATCAGTGGTTTGGCGGAAAAAAACTCTCCGGATGAAAAGCAGGGCCTAAACGCAGGCACACAAGCATACACTTTGTAATGAGAAAGATGGAACGCCACTTTGTACAGAACTCTGAAGAAAGCGGTTCCAGGGTGGACGAGGCTTCCAAATAAGGCGGAGATTTTTAGTCTCCGGACATACCATTGCTGCAACGGCGAATTTCACGATGCATTAGGCATTTTAAACCTCTCATCAGCAAAAATAAAACAAAATATATTAACTAAACAAATTTTTATCCGCACATATCATTATTTTGATTCTTCTATTGATCTGATTTCGAAATGCAATTTATCTCGCTTAAGAGAGTAACTTAACATTTGTGCGACAGATATAAAATCAATAAATATAAAGCTTTATACTAATTGTTTTACAAAAAAAAGCTATAATGAAAAAGGACGTGGAGTAGTAAAGTAGTAAAACACACATCTGCTCCTAAGTGCTTGAACTCATAACCTAGTGGCGGCATGCCAAACTCACTCGATTACAGCAGCCGCCAGTTGTGGCAAAAAAATATATTTGACACTAACAAATAATTAAAAATCATTTTTCAGTACTAAGCATGCACATACTCGTATATTTTATTTTATTACAATAAAACATTTCACAGTTTCAATTTCGACCACAATTTTTTGCTCCAGTTTTTTTGATCAAATATAAATAATTTCCTTTTATTTGTATTATTGTCTACTCACACCTACGTAGCACACCATTTCAGTTACTCACCCATCTACGAGTTTATTATTATGTACTTTTATCACATGCTGACTTTTATTATTGCAAAAAATGACGAGAAATTAATAAAAGTGCAGAGAGCACAGGTAGGCAGACAAAGCATGACATATAAGCACCACTTAAAAGCACCTAAAAATATGGGTGCTCATTTATTAATAGATCAACACATAAATTTAGAGAATAAAACGAGGTTTTCACAGTGTGTTAAATTTATAGAAATGAGAACATAAAATAGTATATATGTATACAGGGCTGCCGGGACATAATTAAGGACATAATTAGAATATTCTAATAATAATGTATTCAAATGGAGTCATCAGGTAGTCTATCATAACGAAAGATTGATGCCAAACACCATATTTTTAATACGGCACATAATATAAATAAACGAAAAAAGATATAAAAAAAATTAACAGAAAGAAGGAAAATTTGTACTCAGAATACGGTCGACTACCCGTGAATGAATTATAATAAATAAAAAAACTTGAACTTTCAGTTTGATGTTTAAGGCATTTTTTTAATTTTTCCCTTCGTATAAAACCGAGTGGCAGATGGAGAGCGGAACTCATTCCATCAATAGGTAAATAGGCCAAAACCAACTTCGGGGAAGTGAATTACTTCTTAACTCAGTTCCTCTACCTCGTATCACAGATACTTCCAGAGATACCTATATCGCATGGGCAAGGTAAGCGATCACAAAGCGCTGAACGATGACGCTGAACACACGACTTTTAGTTGTAGCAAATCGCTCAAAAAAAAGAGATGCTCTAAGGAAGCAGATTGGCGACATTGCGCCAAGCAACTTAATCAGCAAAATGCTCGAAAGTGAGGACAGCTGGGGCGCGGTAAACAGAAACATCAAGGAGGCACTACGGAAAAGAAGATAGTCCTCCACACAGTGCGGCAATGCGAAGCCGCACAGATAGACACAGAAGAAGACGAGCCTATAGAATAAAAGCTGGTTACAAATACGGTGGACCCAGATGTGAGTGAACCGAGTTGGTAGTTTATGAATGTCGTTCTGGGCCCTTCCGAAGTAATGCACAATGTAGTCCCGGGGAGCGAGTCTCCCCAGAAGAAGAATATGACGCAGTGGACGACGGTTGCTGTAAGTCTAAAGGCACTATCTCAGCCACCAAAGCAAAAGAAAAAATTCTTAAAACTGTATACTGATTTTTGCAAATAATTTGCAGACTAATTTCCACCCAAAATCTTTTTTTTTTAATGTTGCGAGGTAGCAAACACTTAGTAAAATTCGAAAATTCAAAATTTAATTAAGCGGTTAGGGGTAGTCAAAGGCCCGAAAAAATGATGACTTTCAATAACTTGTTTTGTTTTATCTTTTGTTTTACCTTTTTTTTATCTTTTTTTTAACGACTCTTAGACATTGAAGTATTGATCCAGAATACTTTATTTAAGAAAAGTGTTTTAATGGTGTTGCCACATATTTTTTATTTCAAAAATTTTACACGTTTAATTATTTTTATTTTTTTTTATTAAGGGGTTAGGCGAAGTCAGTGGCCCGAATAAATTATGATTCTCAATAATTTTGTTTTGCTAGTCAATTGCTCTTTATTTATTAAAAAAAATATTAATAATTTTAATAGTTATCGCTGTTTGTGTGGAGCCGGTTGCTCCAGAAGTCCGGCGATCATCACGAATCCTTGGAGATTCATCTAAACTCAATCGCACAAGAGATAATCTAGTGCCTGATCGAAGCTTTTTTTGTTTTTCAAAATTAAAAATATGGCGGTCTCAGGAAAAATAATTCATATTTTCGAAAAAAAACGACAATTAATTGTTAAAAAAAAAAATCGAAATTTATGAAAATTAGGCATGAGTTTTCTATGTTTTTCAAAAGCAGTATAAATTTTATTGCAATCCCCCAAGCGGGTTTTAAGTTTTTTTATTACATAGTTTTGAGAAAAACGCATTTAAAGTTTTGCTGTCGAGTTATGTAGAGATATACGAATTATTTAATTACTAGCACTGGGTCATCTATTCCTGGGCCATATTAATATTTTCAGAACTCCGAAGTGGCATTCAAACCTTTCTAGAATCAGCTCCCATGGTAAAAATATATATCAAAATGGACATTCATAACAATAAAACCCAAGAAGTCGGTTGCTTGCAGTTGCACTCGAGCGTCCTTTGTTAATTCTTAAATAATTCGGAAAGTATTTGTCGGATTCACTTCAAATTTTCACACAATGTTTTTAAGATAATGTAACTTAAGAAAATGTAAAAAAATCCAATTTTTTTGAAGATGCTGACTATCCTTAACCCTTCACCTTATGTATTTATGACAACTTTCCCGGTAACCCTGTATACAAACTTACCTATACCTATATTTTTTTTATAAAATATTTTCTTTTTTTCGAAATATCTTTGTTTTTATTTCAGTTCAACTATAGTATATATATGAATTAATAAAAAAATATTTAACAAAACAAAATCTTACTTCTATTACTTCATTTATTTTGTGCTACATTACAATTACATTGAAGTATATGATTTTTACTGTAACTCACTTTATGCAGCTCTGGACGTGACTTACGGCCACAAAAGCTGAAAACAGTAGTTCTCATTTGCGCCAAATTGTAAATGTTGTACTTTGTGAAAGCTAAAAATAATGTTTTTAAAATTCTCGGTAGTTGATACTGTTAGTCTGAGAAACTCAATTATTTTTAGTCTTAGGGAATACTCGAATGTGTATCACCCGCTCAGAAAGGCATATTTTTCACTTGACTTAATTAACTTAATTTATTTAACTTGATTTTTTTTTGTGTGAGCCAGGCGAGTGTTTGTGCGCAAGCACATATGAATGGCATTGTATGTGAGGGAGAAAGAGCACATTAGGAATGCCAGTTCCGATTTTTCGGGGTTGAAAATACCGAAGTTGCGGGATTCCGGAGTACCGCTTTTTTTTAATTATCGAACATGCCGGGCTTAGATGATATGAATGCTGGCATAGATTAATAATTTTTTTAAGTTTAACTATATAAAAAAATCTGAATAAAATCTCATTGAAAGAAGTTAAATATCTCTAATGCAAATTACAAGAAATGATCTATTCGATGTGCAAAAAATATTGTAAGTTTGCAACATGATATTTTCGAAGTTCTGTATTATATTTGGGTGACATTTAGAGTACTCAATTTTTCTATTCTTATGACCACTTTTCGGCCACCATAGCCGAATTGGTTGATGCGTGACTACCATTCGGAGAACGAAGCTTCGAAGCTCTGCGAATCAGCAAAATGAGAAAAGTTGTTTTCTAATAGCGTTCGCCCCTCAGTAGACAATGGCACACCCCCAAGTGTATTATTGCCATGCTGCAAATCGTACCGTAACTGTGAATGGTGAGCGCTATCGTAAAATGATATCCCACTTTTTTTTTGCCCAAAATGCAAGAGCTTGACTCGCATGACGTGTGGTTTCAGCAAGACGGTGCCACAGGCGAGTTCGGTGAACTTTTTATTTCACGTTCGGGACCATTCAATTGGCCACCCAGATCGTGAGATATAGCGCCTTTAGATTATTTTTTGTAGGGCTATGTTAAAGCTCATGTCTATTCAGACAAGTCTGCTTTAATTAACGCATTGGAAGACAACATTAAAGCATTAAAGCTTGTGAGATACCGGCCGAAACATTGGAAAGAAGTATGCCAAAATTGGACTAAGCGGATGGACCATTTGAAGCGCAGTCGCGTTCAACATTTGCATGAAATAATCTTCAAGCATTAAACTATATGGACTGTACTATCGATTTAAATAAAAATGTCATGCATTTTTCTGAATTTTACTCGTGTTTTTTTTGAAAATCTTTCCTATAGCTCTTAAAAAGTCTAAATTTAGTTTGTAGCAATAAAAAGAAGTTGCAGCACACTTTTTTTGCAAAGTAATCTCGACTTATGTTTTCGAATTCAAACCAAACAGAATCATGTGTGAGATTTGTAATAATAACTCTACTCGAACCCAAATTTGTTCGTTCTGCTTATCATTGCGATCAAAGATTAGACAAACCGATCGAAGCGTTCTCAAAAGATAATTTTTTTAGGTTTTCAGAAAATCTTAGGTTGGTGTGCTAAAATGCTTCCAATTTTACGTCTAGGCTTCTGGAACATGATTTTTCTAGACTAATTTCGTTAATGAATGAAGAAATTTTAAATCGTCGCTTGCTACCGAAACTTTTATTTTTTCCAAATAGCCTTCTGGCAAACAATGCATGCAATACCATATCAAGGATATGCTAACCAAGATTTGCATCTGTCATTTGTCGCAACTTGAATCTTCTAGAAGATCTGCGAATTTCGACCGTGGGGCGAAAATACTTGTTGCTCGCCCACCTTGGATGATGAAAACAAATCCGCAGGCGATAAAAACACTGCAACTGCCAAAGGCAAGCACTCCAAAAGAAAAACTTAATACAATTTTTACAGCAGCAATGCATGGACTTTTATATTCACTGATGGCACCAAAACGCTCCACAACAGCTCTTTCGCAGTAACAAGAGAAAATGGAGACATCATACGCCTAGGTACAGTGGCTCACAGAAGTATTTTGCATAATAGCGCGTATGTACAAATTTAAGATTTTGTATGTACTAAGTATCTGAAAATAAAAATGTTAATAATTACACGCATTATTGAGCACTGTCTTAGCAATTGGGCTACACATCATGCACAAAAATTGTACCGTTAGGTGCATATAACAAAAAACGTGCGTAGCAATGAAAATGTGTGCTCACAAAAGTATTTTGCTTATTGTTTATAGATACCGTTACTGGACGCAGTTCAGTTACTTTTTCTGTTTTCGCTGAAGTTGTGGCTACAAGTGCGTATTATAATCAATTTTATTTGTAATTGAGTTAATTTCGTTTGTAATTGTGGTACTGTGCATATCGGAAATGCCAAAGGGTAAAGAACTAACTACAGCTGAAAAAAAAATTATTTTACATCTCCATAATGAAGGAAAATCTACGAAATATATTTGCAATATGTTTAGTCGATGCCGCCAAACGATAGAAAATGTAATAAAACGGTGTAAAGAACGCGGTAATTTAGAAAATTTAACCCGTTTTGGTCGACCAAAGTTGCTAACTGAGAGAGAAGAACGCCAAATATTGAAAGAAAATCGCAAAAACCCACATTTATCAGCCCCAAAAATCAATGACAAAATAAAAGCAACCTTTCAGATTGAAGTATCCGATGAGACAGTGCGCAGAGCCCTCAGAAGCAACAATATTCACGGTCGTGCAGCAAGGAAAAAACCACTGATTTCACAAGTCAATAAAGCAAAGCGGCTTTTATTCGCCAACACCTATAAAACCAAAAGTTTTGAGTTTTGGAAAACCGTCATATTTAGTGATGAAAGCAAATACAACATTTTTGGTCCGGACGGACGTCGTATGGTATGGCGGAAGCCAAATGAAGAGCTGCGATTAAAAAATGTTAAATCCACTGTTAAGCACGGTGGAGGTTCCGTCATGGTGTGGGGTTGTATGTCGGCCCAAGGAGTCGGAAAGCTGGTGTTTATAGATGGAACGATGGATAAACATCTTTATTTGTCTATTCTCAAAGACAACTTACATTCCAGTGCAGAAAAAATGGGAATGTCGTCTAACCACTTTTTGTTTCAACACGACAACGACCCCAAGCATACAGCCCATGATGTCAAAATGTGGATACTTTTTAATACAAAACATTTGCCAACACCTCCCCAAAGTCCCGATATCAACCCCATAGAAAATCTGTGGGCCTATCTCGAAGAAAGAGTGCGAGAACACAAAATTTCGTCAAAAAGTGACCTTAAAGATGTTTTACTCCAAGAATGGGAAAAAATACCTCTTGACTTTTGTCGCAAGTTAATAGAATCTATGCCAAGGCACTTGGAAGCAGTTTCCAAAAATAATGGTTATCATACGAAATATTGAATTAATAGAAATTAGTATATTTGTACACCACCTAGTCAAAAGCAAAATACTTTTGTGAGCAATGAATTCTATTTTATTTTACTTTTTTTACGTTTACATTGGAACATATTTTTCTTTTAAAGTTTTAATACATTGTTTATGTAGATATAAGGTTTATGTTTAAGAATTTATGAAATAATTAACAAATGAATTTAAAAAATATACAGGAATTGAAGCGTGAACTTATTTGTCTTCTCATGCAAAATACTTTTGTGAGTCACTGTATGTATATGACACCCCTTACGAGCCGTGTTTACTGCCGAACTACCAGCCATACTTGAAGCAGTGATGTATGCTAAGCACAGTAAGGGCAGGTTTATCATCCCCACTCAATGATCAAAATGAAATAAATATAAGCCGCAATACACTATTAACCTCTCCCAGAATTATCAAACTGATGTGCTCTCTTGGACACGTAGGAATCAAAGGCAACGAGAATGCAGACGCTACCGCCAAAAGCGCTGCGATGACTCCATCTGTAATGTTCAATTACACGACAAAACAAGATATTTTCACTGCAATTTCAAGGAAGAGATACGGACAGCTAACTGACGATTGGGAAACTTGCAAACATCACTTTTCTGATATCAATCCATCCACAACAAAACTCAGTCTTCCCGCTGACGTTCCTATTCCAAAGATAAAGCCTTTCATACGTTTACGCCTAGGATACACCATTTTAACACATGGGCATATATCTCTACGTGCGCCTCCCATGCCCATTTTGCGATGAGTATACACGTATTGTTAAAATGTCACACTCCGATACGAAATCTTTGGCGCAATTGACCTCTCAATCTTTTGAGACAGACAACCACTGGAAGCATTAATAAGCCGTGCAAGTTTCTGAAAGAAACTGATCTGTTAAGACGAATATAATATCAATCACTAATCCACTCTTAACCTGCTTTTAGTTTAGAGACAACCGAAGGCCTTTGTTGCAAGCGCTGCTAAGCAGTTATTTGTTAAATAATTTATTACTGTACAAATGTTTAAAAATGAATAGAAAAATAATTAAATATATTCAAGAGTGAAGCATGAAATTTCGGATTGTTTTGTTACAGAATTGAAGAAAGCTATATCCGGGATTACAAAAAATATCCCGAAATTCCGCGTTCAGCAATCACAGCTAGTATTGCTTTTCCTAATGCACACATCAAAATATTTCGCCACACTCTACTGCACGGCATCCCGGCATTACATTGAAAATATCCCGAAATCCCGTGAAGAACAATCACCACTAATATTAGCAACCTTATTACATGCAAAAATATTTAGCTATGCTCTACTTAATGCAATTCCCTTATTTCATTACAAAAATCCCGAAATCAGAGCATCAACATTCACCACTAATATCGGTATCCGCAAGCACACACGAAAATATTTCGCCACACTTTACTGAACGCTTGATTTGGTATTCCTTTGTATTCGTGTGTGTGGTGCGGTGGGCCTTTCCTGCCGAAAGTTACCGCTTAAATGATTGTCTCATTCGGCATTGTGGCTTGTTTGTACGATTAGGCAACAATATGATTGTATTTTATTGTTGTACGAAATGATTGTTGTGCATTATTGTAACTGTAACTGTACATATACTTGTAGATACATACACATACATATGTTTCTCATGTATTTCATAGCAGGTTTATATTATTTGGAGTTGTCTTGTTTGCCGGTGCGTCGCCTTGCTGGCTCTCTCGAGCATAGCCGCCCAATTTTTAACATTTATCTAACTGGCTGCCTCTGATTGTCTGTATATTTCATGTTGTTGGTGCCGACAGAGTTTACTGTTTCAATTGACTACATATAACCCCGCTACGAACCATAACCAGTAATTTTTTTATGTTTTCCGTTTCAGGATCATCAATATTGATGCGAGTGCCATTTGATGCTCGCCATAGCGTCACTAAAGTAATGATAATTTATTTCTGGTAATTCATTGTGTTTATTTTGTTAGTTTATTTTTTGTGTTTTGCTTATTTTGTATAGTGAATTTAATTGATTGGAGTGCGTTGAGGTGGTGGCATTGCGATTTTGGGAAAAATTGGGATATTTTAAGCGTACAATTGTGCCAAGAAATATTTCTTTGCAAAAGAAAAAATTACTTTTATTGAATGAATTGTTTAAGAAAATTGAAATAATAATGAAATTGAAAGGAAGAGGAATATTAATGTCAACTTTTGTGAAATAAGTTGTTTTGACTTGAATATTTTTATCGACATAAACCAGGCGACACAAATACAGCTGGATAATGACATCTAAATTCTCGCTACTATTTTATAAGAAATGCTAATACTGGCATAGCCACAGCGGAGAAGGGCGAGTTGGATATTAAACACTTTTACACGGCCTTTTATTTTTGAAAATTGGTATTCATTCTTGCTAAACTAGTAAAAAGTTCTCTTTTGCCCATAAGTTCAGGTTAGGTAATTTTAACGTAACTAACCAAGGCTTATCACACCCTAGTCTCTAAGGTTGTCAACACTTTTATGGAAGTATATGCTTTAGATCCTTCATGCGATGTACTGTTTTGCGAACTTTAGAAGAATAGAATTCTCTGGTAGAAACCTGAAACCAAGCCAGCTGCGTAATTCCTGAACTGGAAAATTCTAGTCTATGAAGTATTCGTTACAAATTCATTAGCTTCGTTAGAAATCACGCGTATCTAACCCCTTGACCTAGTCTAAGTTCTTCCAACTGAGGCGGTTTTAGATAGTGAATAGTTTCCCAAAATAAAGCGTAGATATATTTAAAAGCAATTGAGGCATAAAACAGTCGGCATAAAAACGTCGGTAAAAATATTGCGCAAAAAAATTTCAAATATTCACTGGGCATATCAATCGCTTTCATTTCCTCTCTTTTTGCCACTTTTCTCACTGTAAGCAGCTCCTTCGATACCTTGTTTATGGCCTTGGAGGGACTACTTAATAACACTAATTAACGCGAGAAACATCTAAGAAGCAGATTATTTTACTCGTATCTAAAATCGATCGCTGGGTATGCATATTTAGATAACGCTAAATAATAGTTTTTGATTAAGGGGTCCCGGTGGTCTAAAGATCGAAATTTTAGGGTATTTTCAGGATTTTTTTTTTTTACAATGAAAAAATTAAAAAAAATATTTAAATTTTTTAGCCTTTTTATTTAACTTCTTTTACACAAAAATAAGAAATTAATTTTAATAATTTAAAAAATGGCGCTGAAGTTGATACTTCCGAAAAATTGGCTCTGAACGGTGTTGCCCATTTCGGCCGTTCTATTTATCTGAAACACAAAAACCAAAAAAACTATTTATTTACAAAGTTAATAACACTAGCTAGCAGCCAAAACAATCCTAAGAACTAAACCATACAATTTCCGTGGAAAATTGATCACAGAGTTCGAAAATCTAGGCAATTTTTTTCTCTATTATGCGCATCCTGTAAAACAAATCCTAGTTTTATGTTAAGGAAAAAAGGAGATCATTAAAGATTCTGATATCTGCAAAATTTGTCAACCGATCAAAACATTTCTACCAAAATGTATGCCAAATATTTATATCAAATTGGAGGTAAGAAAATTTTTGATCTGTAGTCGGTGCTTTTTTCTCATTAAAATTTAATATATTAAAGATATTTAGATAATTAAAAAATTTTTTTTTTTGCTAAACTATAAAAATTTTCGAATTATATTATAAAAAAGATACACATAAGACAACGATATCTTATTTTTTTTTATCAAAATTCAACGTTTTAAAAATATACCTACAAAATTGAATCTATTCAAAAATATGATTTTTTCTATTGTAATATATGAAAATTTTCGATTTATCTTTTAGGATATGTATTTACATATACGAAAACGATTTCCAATTTTTTTTTTTTTAATTCAATAATTTAAAGATATAATAAAATTTAAATACATAAAATCTTTAATAAATTTCATTACTTTTTTTTAAGTATGAAAAATTTCGATTTATCTTGTAGCAAATATGTTTATGTATGGAAAACGATTTCCTATTTTTTTAATGAATATTGAACGTTTTAAAGATTTAACAAAATTCAAAGATATACAAAATTTAAAAAAAAATTGTTTTCCAAATTATGAAATTTTTTGGTTTATCATGTAGGAGATATATGGACGTATGAGAAAATGATTCAATTTTTTTTATTAAAATTTCACATTTTAAAGATATAATAAAATTTAAATATATACAAGGTTTTATAAATGCATTTTTTTTTATTTTTAAGATATACCAAAATTTAAAGATAAAATCAATTTTATAATTTTTCTTTTTTTGCTTGTAAAAATATCAAAACTTTCGATTTATTAATATATTATATAATACTTACACGAAAACGATTATTTTAATATTTCTCAGCATTTTGCCGCATATGGGCCCATTTGTGGTATTGCAGTGTTGATTGAGTTGTATTTCCATATTAAGTATTATAAAGTAATTCAAACCATTTTAATCCATGAAATATATATTTAGCTATAATAAAACAAAAAAAAAATGTCTAGAATTTTTATTTTTTTTATGCATTTCGAAATAACCTCACTTATGTGCAAGTGGGTGCAAAGGCAGACTTGAAGTGCGAGTAATTCATTTTCAAAAACCGATAAAAGTAAGAGCTTTCTGTAAAAAACAAAATTCATGGAGTTGATATTCTCATCTTTCTCGACGGATAATCATTTGTCCGCTTTCAACTGTTGTCTATACTTCACAACTATTTTCTTTTTTTCGATTCCATATTTGGTCGCGTATGCACTAAGAAATGTTTCGCTTAATAAATAAAACTTCTGGTTTTTATTAGCAAAAAACTGAATCAGGTACGATTTGACATCATCATCATTATTGAAATTTTTACCATTCAAGGAGTTTTGTAAAGATCGAAACCAAAAGTAATCAGATGGTGCAAAGTCAGTACTATATGGTGGATGTGGCAAAATATCCCAACCAAGCTCCAATAATTTTTGCCGAGTGGCCAAAGATGTGTGTGGCCAGGCATTGTCATGATGGAATCAATGATGGTCAATTCGGGCCGCATTTCTTCGACTGCATTGTTTAATTTCGTTAGTTGTTCAATGTAGACATCAGAATTGATCGTTCGGTTGGAAGGTAAGGGTTCAAAGTCAAAGTAGACAATTCCTTTGTAATCCCACCGAACTGAAACAAAACCTTCTTTTGATGATATCAGTTTTTGATGTTGTTTGAGTTGGTTCACCTGGCCTGCTCCATGATCTTTTGTATTGGTATAGATGTAAACAACCCATTTTTCATCCCATTGAGTTTTTGCACATTTCCAAGTTCTTTTATGTGATTTCCAACTCATGTATGTGATACATGAAGCTTCTCTGCAGTCTCACGTGTTATACTGTGACGATCCGAATCGATTATTGCTTTGATTACAGCGTCATCAACTTCAACTGGACGACCAGAGCGTTTTTCATCTTTGAGTGAAAAATCACCAGAACGAAATTTGGAAAACCAATTTTGGCACTGTCGTTCTTTTAAGACTTCTCACCATAAACAGAGCATAACTTTTTATGAGCTTGCGATGTGGTTTTCCCTTTGCGGAAATAAAAAAGCAAAATATGACGAAAATGTTCCTTTTGATTTTCCATTTTTCAACGAACGCCAAAGGAAAACTACGCAACCGATGAAAAAACTTTTTTTACTGATTGACAACTGAATTGCCAACTATCAAATAAAATGTGTTTTACATTTGTACTACATATGCAAACCTGAAAATTCTATTGAAGCCATCTATGACTGAAATCCGCAATTATTTAGTTGCCTGCCCAATTTTTAATCTCATCTCATAAGATCTTCATTAACAATAGTTTAACAAATTCTAAGAGTAATAAATTTGAATTATTAAACTCTATTTTAATAACACTATAACAAAAAATATTTGAAAAACGAATTCATAAATATCCTTGAAAACGCCAAGAAGGGTTAAAGATTTATATGAAAAAAAAAAACAGAAGAGTGAATTCTTTGTAAACCGTGTAATTAGATTACCAGTATTGCTGTGAGAAACGAAAAAGCAGCGCATAATTCAGTTTTAGCGATTAGCCTTTAAATTAGCATTACTTTCATTTGCAATTTAAAAAAATTTAATCAACAATGCTTCGGACTCTTTCCACCGCAAAGGTCATATTTTAAGAAAAAGTGGGATGTCCAGATTTTCATAAAAAAATTTCCCTGCATGCTTATGTACGCACTGATTACACCAGAAATTAGCCTTATCACTAAATTGAATTTAAAAGATAAAAATACGATTCGATTTCCATTTAATTCTCATCCATAGCATACCGAGACAATTTTCAAAATTGTCTCTTTTCCTTGAACTATTTATTGCAAATATATTGAATGCTCCAATGCATCCATCCCCTCATTATCTTCTCTCATCACTATCTTCTCCATTTTTGTTTTGCAAAGTATTTTCAAAATTATTCACATAATTCCAAGGATTAAATCCGAAAAATATTTCCTAATTATAAAATTAGTAAATTCTAAACATTATCAATTACGTGCGCTCTTTGCTATTTTCCTTTGCCCACAACACAATTCATATGAAAAACGGCAATTCGTAATATATTTCCACTTAATACTTAAGCGACACCAAGCCGCAAAAACCTCAAAAATTTCCTATTAGCCAATAGCTAACACGAGTGCGGATTAAAAAAAATATTTCAATTTCTATAACTTTTTCGGCTTGGCAGCAACACCAACATTTTCCGTTCGATATGACCAAACATTTCCTGGTTGACCAATTATTTGCTCTGCTACCTCGACGCTATTGGGTAGGTTAATTTAAAGTTGGATTGGCATAATGCCAGCTATTTTGCCACAGCGACAGCGCCAGCACCAACGCCAAGCATCAGCGTCAGCACCAGCGCCCAAAACCCAATTGCTAATAAAATCGCTATGGCAACTCGTAAATAGCGTTTTGTGTCGAAATATCTAAATCCGAAAAATTACCAAATCGGCCAAGCGGTCAGTGATACTAATGAGCATGGCAAACCACAACGAGCGCGACCGAGGCATAAATAAAATTGTTAGTGTTATATAAAATTTTATCACATAATTATATGATGGTAACAACAAGAATGATAATGGGAAAATGAGGTCAATCGAAACTATTCGTTGGCGCAAATTTTAGCCTAATAATGTAAAGTAAAATATATACATACATACATACACCCATGCAGGCATACATATATCCATGGTTTCGCTGTATGATTTTTTTGCTGTGAATTATATATTAATATATATTACCAGTGCGAAGCAATAATATTTGGAATTGAATTCCATACAAAAAATTAATTTATACTTTGTTGACAATTTCCTTTTTCACTGGAATGTTACAGGACTTTCGGTTCTGCTAAATTCCAGAGAATAATAACTAATACAATGCATATAGAGGGTGGTTAAATTTCACGGGCCGATGTTGAATGTCAACCACACCTACACGTCAAGTTTCTTTCTGCATTTCATACAAAATATTTCAATTTCAAATTAACTCAATTTGAACAATGGAAAGACACATAATCGCCCAAAGTGTTACAGTTATTCAAGCTTATTATGAAAACGGGCGTTCAAATCAAAATGCATATGGCGCACTTCGTGAAGAAAATCAACTTCAGTGATGAGGCGCATTTTCACCTCATTGGATTCGTCAATAAGCAGAATTGCAGCTTTTGGGCGAATGATAATCCAAGAGTGATTGCCGACAAACTAATGCACCCACAAACAGTGACTGTTTGGTGCGGTATAAGGCCGGTCAAGCAGTTACTGTGAATAGTGTTCTCAGTATTGAGTGGTAAATTAATTCATAAACTAAATTCGCCCTTAAGGCAGTGATTCATGGCAATAGACGTAAGATTAAACACATTTCGCTAATACCAAACATCAAAGCAATATCAAAAACATCGATTATAACTTGCCAGTAGCTCTGAAGTTGTAAAGTATCAAAAACATGGATTGTAGCTCGCCAGTAGCTCAGGAAGCACAGTTAGGAAGTATCATATTTGTGCCTGTAACTCGCAGTTTACTAACTGATTGTCATCCACCTGTTATTGTAAACGATAAATGATTTTACCGCTGAAAAATTCTGCTTGAAAGAAGCTTGTGAAAATCGACTGATTTAAAACAATTTTCAAGAGAAGCGAGCGATTGTATTGTATGAGAGCGGCATAATGGGATGGAATCAAAACCTCAAAGTTAACGAATAAAGTACTGCATAGTTGATCTAAATCGTGTCATTATATATATTGTAAATAAAACCTTAAATGGCTGGCACACTAGCCCATTTCTTTTATCTTTATGTTATCAACATACTTAGTCCTGCCATAAGTTCTGTTACAAGTTAGGTTCATTATAGATTAATTTCATATCATTTGTTTCATACTTTTTATTGAAGTTAATTTTATTTAATCATATAAATATTAAAAACAAAAAATTTGAATTTTATTCGAAATTATCGTCATTTGCACAAGCCTTCAAACGATTAGGCCATTCAGCTATTACAGCACATACGGTTTCCATAAATATTGACGTCGCTGCTCGAACCAAAGATTGTTTGAGACTCTCCGAGGTCCAATGGATTCAGATTCCAGACGGACAACCTTCAGCGTCTATTAACCCAGGAATATTGTTTTTAAGCCTCTCTTGGTGTGTGCCTTATGGACTGGAGCAGAATCTTGCTGGAAGATCCAACGCTCTCCATTGAAGAGAGTACTGCTCAACTGCTTCACCACACCTTCTAACACATCCTCCTCGCATACTTTTACCCCAGTCTTAACCACTTTTTTACAGAAAAAAAGAGATGTAACGGCTTTACCAGACACTCCCCCCCCCCCCAAACCATTACGGTGGCTGGATGGTGGCCACGCTAAACATTTGGAACAACATTTTTTGCATCTCTAAAAGTTTTAGCATAGATTTTGTCGTTTTGCTTATTAAACATTTTTTCAAACAAATTTGCTCATCTGTGAAAAGTATATTTTCATGACCCGAAGAAGCTGCTTGCATCTGTCGAGGCTTATTTTCTTTAAGCGCGTTGTCAAAAGCTGGCCAGTTCAGCGGCGGAAGGCTTTCATATGGAGATCATCTCTAATTTGTCTTGACATGGATCTGGTCGGTAAATTTATTTCTCTGGACATGAATTTCTGCTTTCTAAGGGAGTTTCTGCGAATTCTTTCTTGAACGACTGTCTGTCACTTCAGACGTTTGGGAAAAACTATTGATCGTGTGGTAAACAAATATTCTCGAAATATTGAGCTTTTTCAGCAATTCGTAAATCTCACTTGCACTTTTAATATATTTTTGTAATGCAGTCCCTACAATGCAATTTACCTTAGCTCTCCACCCGATTGTTAAAAAGTGAAATTTGCCACGAAGCTGAGTATAATTTATGAGTAAACATTGCATACGAACAAGAGCAAAAATAAGGGAACTCTTTTCTGCGAATTTGTTCTCTCTGAATTGTAAAATTTGGCACAGAATTTATGGCAAGTTATTGGGTAATCTTTATCATTTTTGTGTAGAAACATTCAAGACATTTATTTTTTAGGTGCAATCCCTTTCAAATGATGGCCGCAACTGCGCCGTAATTCGGTCATCCGTAAACACCGATTTTGAATGACTCGCCTGAGCCATCGGTAGATATCTCATCAATAACTTTGAAAATGTTCGCCTCCAATGACACAATCCAAATGGTTTACCCACAAAGCATTTAGACTTTAAATACTTCTTCTAACAAAAGTGCAAAGTTTCGATATCACACGACCTTGGTGGTCAATCCGAGTAGCACCGTCTTATTGGAACCAAATGTTGTAAATGTTGTGGAGATCACGGGCTTGAATTTTCGACTTCAAAACGTCGTTCATCGTAGTGCGATAGCGTTCACCATTCACTGATCTAATGGCGCCAGCCTCGTCTTTACAGAAATATGATTCCTCCAAACAAATACGATGCCGCAACAAACGGTTGTTTTCGATGGATGTAATGGCAGTTCTTAAATGGCTTTGAATTGTTCTTCTATCTAAATACGACAATTTTGTTTATTGATGTCATTAAGTAAAAAATGGGCCTTATCGCTGAACAAAATTTGGGTCCCAAAATGCGGATCTTCGGCGAGTTTTTATGAGCCCAGTGACTGAAATTATGACGCTTTAGAATATCGGTCGGCTTCAAATCGTACACTAGCTGTATTCCTTTTGCTTTTGAACAAAGATCTTTGCGTAAAATTGCCCAAGTAGTGCCATAAAATAGGCCAGGTTGTTGAGATGGGCACCGAATCGATTTTTCTGTTTTTCGGCAAAACTCTCATTTACTGCCGATATATTCTCTTCTCTTCGGGCTGTGCGTGGTCTAATCGGTCGAGTAACAGCCAATTATGTAAAATTATTCTCAACTTTCCCCATGGTTTGCTGAATAGTGCGTTCGGTAGGACGGTTATGTACAGGATAAGTTAGCCTGAGCGCGTGATGAACGCTTTTAACAGAGCGTTGATTTTCGTAATGCAATTGTAGGATGTGTAAATGATGAAATGTCAATGCATACTGAAAAAAATATGTATGTAGTTTGACAGTAGTCACGCGTGATCTGTAAAACTCGATTGGAACTGATCACCCTGTACATATATAAGTGTAATTAGCGCTTACACCCTTTGTTGGGCATTTGGCCAAGCTCTTGCTCACATTTGTGGTGTGCGTCTTGATGCTGACGCACTAAAAATACTTATATATATATATTATATATTATATATTATACATAATTGGCGCGTACACTCTTTTTGGGTGTTTGGCCGAGCTCCTCCTCTTATTTGTGGTGTGCGTTTTCAACAAAATGGAGGGGCCTACAGTTTCAAGCCGACTCCGAACGGCCAATATTTTTATGATGAGTTTTTTATGACAGAACTCGGAGGTTTTCCATTGGCTACCGAAGGGCGACCGCTATTAGAAAAATGTTTTTCTTAGTTTTGGTGTTTCACCGAGATTCGAACCTACGTTCTCTCAGTGAATTCCGAATGGTAATCACTCACCAACCCATTCGGCTACTCCGGCCGTCCTAGAAATACTTACTCTTCATAATTTTCTTGAAATTCCTCCATTTTTTTGAAACTTACGGATAATTAAAAAGTCTTATTTATGTGCGCAATTTTTATACTCCAATTCTTGTTGACTTTTCAATTAACATTCGACATTTTTGTATTTGCGGTAAAAAAAAGTCCAGCTTGAAATGGAATGCCGCCCTTTCGAAATCAATTTTCAACCCAAACCCCTCATAGTAAACGCTTTGAACGGAAAGAAATAAAAAGTGTTTGCGACATAACACAGTATGCCACCCAAAGCTCCGGAGAGAATAAATCCGCTAAGCGTGTAAATTCCATTGAACGACACAAACTATTGACGACCTCGGCAGAGAAATAACCCACGTCGCTACTGCGAGCATCAGAGGGATTAGATGCCCCACGTAGTGACAGTGTTAATTCTCGAACAACAAAAACAACAATTTCAAAGTAGCAACGCATATACGGGCGACTTAGACGAATAAAAACGAAGTAGGGCGACATATGCAATACACAATACGAAAGGGAACAGGGAATGTGAAAACAGCAGTGGCACAGCGCAAGCACAATCAGACCAACCAGCCAAGTAACCCAACAATCGAGCAAACAACAAAACAGAAAACAAAAAACTCAACAAACATAAAACAAAACAGTAAACCAGCAATGCTATTGTAAATTCTAAAACGTGAAAATGTCGCCAAATTTGCGCATTCAAAAATAAAACAAAAGCTTTGGGGGCTTCAACGCGCACACTGCGGCAACCGAGCCCACCCACTGCTCACTACCTTCCGTCATTCCTGCCCTTCCATCAAACTGAACAACAGCGTATAGGCGGAAGAACTGCTAACCAGTTAATAGAAATACGCCGGTGCTTTCCCCATGAGTTCGAGCAGCTGAAGTTGACACCAGTGCAGCAGCTCACTGAACGGTATTTATGATGTGCATCGTATGGCGGCGCTCACCAAGCCGCAACGAAGCGTGCACCGAATAAACTACGGAGGAGGAGGATTACAATGATAAAGGCGAAAGAGCGAAAGTGCGGAAGCGTAGGACAGCAGCAGTGGCACGAGTAGGGTTTGTGTTAATGCCAATAGCAAAAGCAACAAGGCAAAGTGGCAAAAGCTGAATTTTGCAGGGCAGAGTAAGTACAGAATTGCAACAAAAAGCAGCAACTGTCTGGTAGATTGGAATTTATGGCGCGCGTCAATGAAACACCCGTCGAAAAACCGGGCATAAACCGACCAAAATTGATAGCTGTGAATGAGAGCCGACCAAATCGGGCAAACACAACGACATGTGGTACAGTTCAGCTTCAATATATAAAGCTCACTAATAAACTAATGGATACTTTCTATTTTGAAAATGTAAATCAGAACTCGTTTGCATTACTAAAGTCAACCCTGACCTTGACTTAAAACATGTTTATATATAATTGGCGCTTACTCTGTTGTTTTGAATGTGCGGCTTGATATTTTCCACAATTGGAGGAACCTCCTCATTTTTATGGTTTTTGTGACCTCTGAACAGTAGCAGATTTTTTGAGATGAGCTTTTTCGCGCCAATAATACACTCGGAGGTTTGCCATTATCTACCAAGGACCGACCGACAAGAGAAAAAACCTTTTCTATCAGTTAATGTTTCGTGTTCGCAGTTGCGAATCTGTGTCCCCCGAATGTATTCACACACCAATCCAATCGGCTAAGACAGCCGTCAACAAAGCGAAACAGTTTTACAAAAATATCAGACAACACAAACAAAAGTTTATAATTATGAAAGAGTATGTCTTACAGACCAACTTTGCCGAAGACACTACTAGTCCAGAGGGTCTGAGTTTTTGCTATAGAGGGTTAAGGATTTAAAATTTTGAGTGAAAGTGCGAACAGCTACTTATAAAACGGGGAAATATACTTACTTTCCGTTCACAGGTTTCTGAAATAAAATCTAAGGAGGAATCTTTCGGTAGTACATTTAAACCTCTATCTCATACTTTGAAGAGCATTTTCGATCCTTCTTCAAAACAACTATAGTACAAGTTAATTAAAAAAGGCAGTTAGAGAGTTAAGTTGTACCAAAGAAATTTTAAGCAGCCAATTTTGTTGGAGGTCACCGTAGACGAAAAACTCGTACGGGTTAAGGTGAGTGCAAGAGAGAGCCTTATAATGGTTGCCCATTTGGTATAGATGCATATAACTATAAGCATAAGAGGATCGAAACTAAAGATCGACTGTATCACATTGACTGGTTGAAAAATTTAAAGTAATTTTTCCGATTCAAGAATGGTTATTGTGGTAAGAAAACGCATTCGAACGTAAGCTGCTATGTATTGAGTGTTTCGCGATGGTATTAATTGGACAATAAGCTAATCTGACTTGACGCAGTTGAATTTCTTTATTTCAGCTTTTTTCTAAAGAAATATGTCCGCAAAGTGCATCCTGAATTGAAGTACGTAACTCCGTATATCATTGCTGAAATTGAGCCGTCAATGTGCCAAAATCTCACCGGGAATGTTGTCGAAAGCCTTCCAATTTTACTTGAGAGACTCGTCTCCTTCACAAAAGATGTCTGAAAGTCATCAATCATCTCACATTACCAAGTGATAAAAAAAAAGCAAGCTGACCGGTGAGGTATATATATCTGGTTGGGCGACTCACATCCACCTGAAAATTCAATCTAATATACTAATAGGTTGTGAAGAGAAATCCAAAGAGATTATTAAGTTTTATTAACGAAGGTAACTCGGTTTCTTCTGTTGATTGCTGAAGTACGCATAAAGCCACGCGAAGCAAATCATGAAATAAATTAACCATTTTGATTCTTGTGCCAATATTTTAACGCTGATTCCAGCACTTTTAGTGCAATGAACTCGATTTGCACCTTTAAGAAAACGATACTATCCTCTCTCAAGAAATTATTACCGATGGTGTACTTCACACTTTTTATTCAGCTAACGAATTTATTCTATAGCTAATTAGTTGTAGATCTCGATTCTTAAAAAATCCTGCATTTCTTGCACGTGTGCCAAAACAAAAATGAACCATATATCATACGGACTAAGTCCCTTGGGTCGGTTGAGTGGGAGGAAGGCATTCTATAAATGACGACGAAAACATTCAAAGTCCAAATAGAAATCAAGCGCCGTTTTGATGGTGGCTACTCTAAAACTAATATCCGTATTTGTTGAACTTAAGTATCTCATGGAGGCTATATGAATATTTCAGAGAAATTTTCTCAAACGCTCGTTAAGAGGTTTTCCGTTTCCTCAACAAAGCTGGACATCTATGCGCAATATGCTCATCGGCTTACTCTTGGTTTGCATATCTGCAGTTCTTATAGTAACCACTGCTTTCGCAAATCTAAATGCAATGGCATGTATTATTGGGAGTTGGTAGCGCTGTCTCTGAATCAAAGTCCGTGGTGACCACTTAACTATTATAAAAGCATTGGAAAACTCTTGGATCTACTCATCAAAATCCTCAAATTGCTCACGAATATAAGCAGAAATTAAATTCCGCCGTTAAGAGGACTATCAGATGTGAAGATATGTGAGTGCCAACAAATATGTGAGTACTGGCTGATGAAAGTGGCGAGTAACTGATCCATTTTACCTAATGAGACATAAGACATAAGTTTTTGTATTAAGTCGGAATAGAATTCATGCACAAGATATGCAGGAACTCTTGGTAGTATTATCTGGTAGGAGAATTCCTTATAAAGCTGAGAAGGTATGTGATATGGATGTCTTTGACAACCCAATAAGGGACCTGTTACGAGGAAGATGACAGTTGAGAATACTTTCTCCGGACAGGAGGCTTACGCCAAACTTTGCAGACGCACTTTTTTGGTCATATTTATAGCTGATCGATCAGGTACATTTTTTGTGCCTCGGCAAAACTTAGCGTAAGCTGTTTCTGACTTGGTTGCCGCAGATGGTAATGTAAATTTTTCTAAAGGTATACTAATCCTTTGGAATGGGATCTACTTAATCTCTACCTGGGGCCGTCAGGGTACTTACTTATAGGTCGGGCTCTGGCTTACTTATCGACGATCTGTTTTCCATATCTCTTTCGGAGCAAATCAGAACCTGTATTAAGTTTACAGTAATCTTATATTTTGTTACTTTTAACAAGTAGTAGAAAACTTTTATAAATGTTCCCATTTACGATTAATATCTCCACATAAACGGTGCTAACTGTCATGAAGAGCCCGAGTCATGCTAGCTTTCATCTGTAGTTGGTGTGAATTGATCAAAGATTTAGATCAGAGATAAACTGTGAAAAGTTCTTTGTGTGCTTCAGGTGTAAAAGAGTTCGGATTATAGAAGTTTTACTGTATGCTTGTGTATAAGCACCCGCGCAGTCATACATCAGATATATCAATCAGTTTAGCACATCCCCCAGTGGTAGTATTTTCTAGGTACTTGAAATATGTAATGGCATGTGAAGATTTTGAAAAATTATTCCAGGGCTAAGCGCTCGATTTCGACAGGACAAAGGGGCTGCATATTAAATTGGCGGCTATCTTTCGACTGTGCTTAGGATGCGGGGATATCTTTTGAAATTTGTAATCAAGTTTGAATTTCTTTATTATTGCTGAAATACGCAGCCGAGAAATCTGTATAATATTTTTAGGAATGAGACGATATGCCAGCTTTTGGTTTTTTTTTCCTTACGAGATATCTATGACAGCCAGTGAACGCATGCAGGCATACGCTCAGAAAATTCTTCTTCTTCTTGTTTCGTACTATGAACGCTTAAGCGAGTTTAAAAAAAGCGCGCCAGTCGTTTCTCACTCATGCTAACCGGCGCCGGTAGGACACACCAAGTGAAGCCAAGTCTTACTCCACCTGATCTTTCTAACGCAGAGGAGGAATTCCTCTACCTTTACTGCCTCCAGGTAGTACCACATCGAACACCCCCAGAAAATTAGTATATAAAAAGACAACTTAGGTATTTACAAAGGGGTTTCCAATAACAGGTGTTATTTGGAATAGGATTGCGCCATCGGGAGATGATTAACGATTTTTTATGGCCGGTAATGGATGATATGAATCTGAACAACGTTTATTTTCAACTTAACTTTCAAAGGCAAAAAATTTTTTCTAATATCGGCCGACCTTCGTAGGGCAATGCAAACCCCCGATTGTACCATATATCTGCCATCAAACAGCTCTTTTTAAAAACACATCTCCTACTCAGAGGCGGCATAAAACTGTAGGTTCTGCCATGTGTCACAGCTGCAAAGAGCACATTCCAAATTGGAGGAAAAGCCTTGCCGAAAACCGAAAACTGAAATTGGAAAGGATCATCGCAAAACCCTGAGTTTTTTGCCTAAAAATTAAGCCGGAATGCCAGCATCCTGAGATGGATGCCCAATAGTGTGCGCAAAGGTGTACTTTTTTACCCCCGTTGATTGATCACAGAAAATAGTTCTAAAATTCCACTCTCATTCAAATTTAAATAGGATAATTTCTATAGTGAACTATAATGGTGATATTTTTAATACGGTTGGCTAATCAACCGTCAAAGTGCCTTTTAGGAGTCCACCAGAGTAGTAGAAATCAAATTTCCTTTTGAAAACATCATAAGTGGAGACAATGCTGATTGAGGTGGATCCGCTGGTACTTGCCTTAATTGTGTAATATAGTCAATTATATTAATTATATTTCAGGGAAATAAATAAAATATATAAATATTATTAAGAATCCAAGTAAGCTATCGGCAAAAAAAACAAAGTAATTTTATTATACCCGAGTTCAAACTGGATTTTTGGACCTGTTAAGGGCATCATAATCGGCTAGAAAAGCGCGAAAGTTTATTACACTTTAATGCGGCATCAAATGGATGGGTTCTTCTGTCTGCTTTTTTGACTGAAAATACTATTTAACTATATTTCTTCGCATTCTTTTCCCGATTTCGTTTCGCTCAAGACTTTAGCTTTCAGGAAACGCTTTTATACGATTTTTTTCCTTCAAACTTTTTATTTTGACAAATTTATTTTTAATTTCCATTTTCTTTAATTTATTTGTAAGAAAAATTTCCAAAAATTAAAAATTGTTTTTTATTTTTATTTGACAAAAAAATAAAAATAATATTGTTAAGTTTTTTTTCTAGAATTTTTTATGAAGAAGAGTTAATTTTTCATTTCTGGTTTTTTTTTTTTTGTTTTTAATTTACATGTGAAATAAATGTTAAAAATAAATATTTATATTATTATAGAATTCTGTTTTATTTTTAGTTTTTATTGTTTCTTTTTTACAAAAAATTAAAAATATTTTTTTTTGTTTTTATTTGACAAAAAAATTTAAATAATTTTTTAAGTTTTTTTTTTTTTTAATTTTCTATTACAAAGAATTTATTTTTAATTTAATTTTTTTTTTTAATTTACTTGTAAAACAAATGTACAATAGGATATAAAAAATACATTTTTATATTATAATAGAATTTAGTTTTGTTTTTAGTTTTTATTAAACATTTTTTTTTTAAGTTTTACTGTATTTTTTTGTGTATTTTTATTTCACAAACATTTTTCTATTAAAATATTAAAAAGGTATATATAGCTTTGTGGCGCCACCTTGCTGTTATTTAAATAAAAAATACATAAATTTTTTGTATAACAAAATCCCGAAGCATAAATTTGAATTGACAAAAAAAATTACATTCATTATTTCCTATTAACTATGGATGGCTTCTTTTAAAACTTAACCAGCTCGAAGTGTACTTATTTACGTAGAATTGTATGTTGTATTCGAATCTTCCAGAAATAATGTCAAATAAAATCTGTTCCAAATAAATTCAACTGCCCTTGATGAGTACTGCATTCCTGCCGAAAATCGATTGAATATAACTCAGTCGTGAAATTTTTACTGGTTTATTTAAGAACATTGAGTGCAAAATTGTTCTATGTATAAAGAAGTGCAGCCCCCATTGATCGCCGCGAATGTATCAGCTCTGTGTTTAGTTATGGGCTTGAATTTGTAGCGTCACACAAACACCGTAGCTAAACTCAAACTTTCCACAAGCTTGAATGTAATAGTTTAACAGTGTTTTTCTATTTGCACCCCTGACGTATTCTACGTATTTACAAAAATAAATATTCTTGCCTAAGGGAGAAATATTTTAATCTTATTTTTATCATTCCGGGATCCCCAACTTTTTTATCTCCTAAAAATTCCGAGCGCTTTGCCAACAGTCCCGGAATGTTAAGGATTTTTAATTTCTTGTGAAGCCCTGAAAATGGAGGCAGAAAAATAATTTGTATAGAAAAACAAGCAATACTGACTTTAACATTTACAGGGTGTGCCATCTTTTATGTCGGTAAGTAAACGCTAACTTTGTCATTTACCAACCGATCGACTTTAAAATATGTATTCGCTACGTCAATTCAGTACAATTTCAACCATGGATCGCTTTACACTGAAACAAAGGGCTGAAATAGTGACGCTTACATCGAAAATAGGTACTCGTTCAATTCATTCTAACTCAAAGCGCATATCGCAAAAAGTATAGCGGCAAACAGGCATTGTCTGACAATACTATTCGTCGTCGTTGGTGTCGAATTTTTTTGAGCACGGGACAGTAGGAGATCGTAAACATAACGTTCATCAACGACCAAGACGTTCTAATGAAGTTGTTGAAGAAGTGAGCGAGAGCGTTGCCCAGGAGCCAACAGTGTCGTATCGTCGTCGCGCTCAGCATTTTGGCGTCAGTGAAACTACAATGCGGCATATTTTAAAGGATGATTTAAATTTTTTTCCGTATAAAGTGCAATTAACACAAAGAATATTGCCAACAGACCATTCACGTTGCGTGGAATACAGCTAAACAGTCACTCGAATGGTTGGCACTGAACCCACTTTTTGGAAGCAAATTTTAATGACTCACGAGGCACATTTTAACCTCTCTGGCAGCGTAATAAACGAATTGCCGCATTTGGGGAACTGAGAATCCACACTAAATCCATGAAACGCCATTGCATGACCGGAAAGCAACTGTTCGGGGCGGCAGGGAAACTGTCGATGGAAATCGATATCGATGGATGTTGGCTTATTATGTCTGCCTGCAAATGTGTGAGAAAGGTTTAGACGGTTACTGGTTTCAACAAGACGGTGCGCCATGCCACACTGCGAATGCAACAATTGCATTTGTGCAACGAAAATTCCCGGAACATCTAGTGTAAAAAAGTGGCGACATCGACTGGCCCCCCAGATCACCTGACTTAACCACCCGGACTTATTTTTGTGGGATTATCTGAAAAGTCAGATTTACGACCACAAGTAGCAGACTATTGGCCAGCTTAAGGAAAGATTCGTACCAGAAATGCTTGACAAGGTGATGACAAACGTAGAAAAAGGTCGCAGTTTGTAATTGCTAATAAAGGTGGCCACTTGATTGATATTGTATTCAAAAAATAGTTTTAATAAATTGTAAATAACCAAACCAAATAAAAATACCTCACTTATACAAATCAGTTGGTTTTTTTTTTTCAAAGTTTTTCAAAGTTATTCAATGTTTTCATACCGACATAAAAGATGGCGCACCCAGTACATTAGCAAACGTGGATATGTTTAAACATTTTTGTTTTTGTTTTCTTTTTTATATAGAAAGCAATACATACATATGACTCCCGCTGTTGCAAAAAGTTGGACATACTGATCTGATTTTTTATTGTAACATAAATAATTCCGCTTGTTCCGCCTAATTTGTGCGAGACACAAAAAAATATATGCATTTCTTTCAACTATAAAATTTAGTTGCTTCCTTTTTCAGTTTTTTTACATCCAGCTTTTTCCAACATCCTGACTGTTACTAATGAAATAATTTCCACTCTAAATAAAAAAGTGTATTTATAGCCCATTTATTTATTATTACTTTGCTTTTGAACAAATTTGGTGTAATTTTTTTCGAGTTAAGTTGTGGAAAAATAATAAACATCTCAATGTGGTAACGAGAATTTCAGAGAAAACATAGATTCGAATCTCGTTGAAACACCAAAATAAAGAAAAGGTTTTTTCTAATAGCTGTCGCCCCTCGGCAAGTAATGGCAAACCTCTGAGTGTATTTCTGCCTTGAAAAAGCTACTCATAAAAAACATCTGCCGTTCGGAGTCGGATTGGAACTGTATGTCCCTTCATTTCTGGAGCAACATCAAAACGCACGCTACAAATATCAGGAGCAGCTCGGCCAAACACCCAAAAAGAGTGTATGTGCCAATTAATATATATATATATATATATAACTATATCCCGATACATATACGAGATTAAGGAAACCCCTTAGTCATAAAATCAAAAAAATCTACATCACTATTCTATTACTGCTCTGTATAGTTTACCTTAAGCGTGGAATGTTGTTAACATAAAGCAACAGTATGATTTTACCACTTTGGCCACAAATAAATGTGCAATACTTAGATTTGTTTCACTTACGAATAGTTTTCGTATTTTCTTTAAACTTTTTTATTTTACCAGCAAAATCGACTTTGGAGACTTTACAAGTTTTGCGAAACATTCAGCGCTTTTAAAATTTTACAACTCATTGCAGTTAATAGTTGGCAAACGGCAATCAAGCATACACTGAGTGCAAAACTTTTCCGCAAAATTTGGCCACAAGCAAACATATTAGATGTAGGGCTCCAGTCATACATGCATATAAACCTACACACATTCATATATATATATAATATATATAAATGTATATATATACACATACACTCGGCGACATGCGTTTTGATCCACTATGAGCTGCTCTTATGGAACCAAACACTCAATTTGAAGTTCTATTATAAAAGCCTGACACATCACTTCCGGCAACACTTCCCTACTCCGCCGCACAATTATCACTTTGTAGTACAAAATTGATCACGGAAGAGGTGTGTGACAATGAGCAGGTCGAGTTTTCTGCCAATAGTGCCGAGGATAGAATACTTAAATATTGGTTTCTACGATATTTTGCAAATTCATTTCACTGCAAATCAAAATCCAACTTTTCTCAGAACGAAAAATTTCCGGATATAACATAATCACACTCTTAAAAAAATATGTTTATACATATGTGTCATATATCGTAATTAAGACTCAGGTCCAATTTCATTTAGGTAACTTCATAATTTTCCAGTTAGTTTAGAGAAAATAGGAAAAATCCCAAAAAGCAGCTACATATCAAATGGCTTAAAAAATAAATTTATAAGCCCATACCCAAAAAGGCTAAATAAATATTTTTGTACGTTATTTTTAAGTTTTTAATTTTTTTTTAAGTTGATCTTTAGGTTATTTAAGCCATATATCGTATTTAAGGCTTAGGCCCACTATTTTTATGTAGTCTCATAAATTACCACTTCGTTTAGGGAAAATAGGAAAAATTGCGGGAGACAGGTACATATAAAATGGCTCATGATACACAGTTGTATACCTATACCCAAAAATCAAAGGATTAAATTGATATTTTTTTAAATTGTTTTAAGTTGAGATGGCTTTTAGAGTCTCTAAAAAAGGTAGTTCATTCTTTTTTTTAATAAAGCTTAGGACGTAATTGTTTGGACATTTGTGAACGGAAATTAAAACGCGAGATTCACAATTGCCGATGTGTCCACATTTTATATCAAATTTACTGAAAAGATTACTTTTCCTCTGAGAAGTCAATGTTAATTTTAATTATTTATTTCAAGAAGTGAACGAAGCACGATTTCAAATTGACCACTAAAACAAAAGAATAATGAAATTATATATAAATAAATAAATTATACAATATCTATAGTAACTGAACTAAACGATAGAGTTTCCTAGTACAGAAAATTCTTTCTTCAAAAGTAAGAAATCTAAGAAGAATTGGAGATCTCATTAAAATCACGACGCCCACGCACAATTCGAGCATTTATAATCTTATCCATAAATCAATAACCTCACCCTTTTGCAAATATAAGATAAAAATCTGGGGCGCAGCGAAAAACCAAAAAAAAGAATATCCAAAAAATTCAAAGGACTCAATTTAAAATACTTCCGAAGAATAACAAGGGCATGTTGGTAAATACCAAACGACGTGACAGCGACTTTAGTATCGACACAATTAGAAGAAATACAGCATCAAGCACATACAGGGTTGCCCATATTCGACGGACCCATCTGGCAACCCTGTATCTTTTGACAGTGACGTCAGTTCGCTTAAAGACATACCGCGTTAGAAGCATCAGTCCAAGCAAATTTTTACCAAGGAACAGTACACGCCACGCGAGCGCTCCCAAATTGTTGAAATTTACATTCAACAAAAGAAGTCAATTGTGAAAACTCAACGTGCGTATAAAAAATTAAATAATGTGAAAAGTGCGCCTTCTAAGAACACCATTAAACGTTTGTACGAAAGGTTTTCGACTGGTGATGCTCTTTCTAATCCAAAGAGGCCAAATCAAAAGCGACCAAGGCGATCGGATGAGAATATTGTTCTTGTACGGGCCAGTGTTGAGTCGTCGCCAAGGACATCCCAAAATCTTCGAAAATGAAGATGGTCAAGCTGTTACCGTCAATCAGGAGGATATCGCGATATGATAACCACTTTTGTGATGCCAATTATTCGTCGAAAGCGTATAAGGCAGTTCTGGTTTGAACAAGACGGCGCTCCAGCTCACACAGCTCGCACCACAATCGATTTTTTGAAGAAACTGTTTCCTCGTCGTTTGATGTCGAAAAATGACGATTTTGACTGGCCATCGCGTTCGCCCGATTTAACACCACCTGACTTCTTCTGGTGGGGATATTTAAAATGAAAGGTTTATATTAATAAGCCAAAGACCATAGAAGCGTTCAAGAACAACATCCGTGAGGAAATAGTCGCTATTCCAGCCAAAATGTTAGCTGAAACTACGGAAAATGCTGCAAAACGGGCACAATACGCCATAAAGGCTCAAGGCGGACATTTGAGAGATATCATACTCAAAAAGTAATGTCAACAAATCTGCTTGAACCAAATAAAATGATTATTATCGTCAACATCAAAAAAAATTGTGTTTTTTTTTATTTAAAAGAAACACATGGGTCCGTCGAATATGGGCAACCCCGGAGATGGTAGGCAAACGGAGATTAAAACGATTAACCCCAACATAACTCACAATATAAAAAAAATTAATTATAACACTTAGAATTTAACACACTTCTATCTATTATTAGTTAAAGAAAAATGAATTCTAGTACCAATTTAAAAACAATAACTGGAAATAAATAAAAAAATACGACCATTACGAGCAGAATTTGTATTGAACTTATTTAAGTCGAAAGGAAAAATCTTGAAAAGACTTCTTGGAGGTGTAAGAAAATTAATACCTTGAAGCAGAAATGGGCCAGGAATGTCACCCTGAAGAATACTGAAAGCAAAGTAGAGAACAAGAATCGATCTTCTACTTTCTAAAGATTTCAAGATGGTCAATAGCAAAGGCGATGTGTAAGATGAGATGAGATCAGAAAATCTGACTAATCTTAGTACTAATTTCAGAGACACATTTGCAGATGTTCCTTGCATAAAAATGTATGGTATGGCCACAACATAAACGCTGCATATTCCAACCTATAGCAAACGAATACAGTAAACAAAAGCTTCAGGGTATAGGGATGCGTCAAATTTGAGCAATGACGTCTATGAAAGCGAAGACAAAATATGATTTTTGAAGATGATATTAATGTCAATAGTAAATGAAAAACGACTGTCAAAAATTAAACCTAAATCTTTAGATTCTTTAACAGATTGACTTAAAATATTATATATGCTACAATAGTAAGTATGAAAGAAAATAAGGATTTTGAAAGGAGTGGCATTTTTTGATATTTAACGAAAGTTGTTATTTTCGACACCACATATCAAATTTGTCTATATCTGCTTGAAAACTACATATGATAGTTATGTTATTTATGTTACTCAAAGTGTTGATGGCATCTAGATATATAATATTAAATAAAAAGTAGAAAAAATGATGAGAAAAAATGTCAAATTATTTTGACCATAAAAAATTTTAGCATTAAAAAGAAACAAATTTTTTGAGACATCCTTAATTTTGGTAGATAGAGGATTTTGTGGCGGCCGCCGTAGTCGAATGGGTTTGTGCGTGACTACACTTCGACATTGAGAGAACGGAGTTTCAAATCTGCGTGAAATCTCTCCAAAATGGAGAAAAATATGTTCTAATAGACGGCGCCACATCGCAGGCAATGGGAAACCTCCGAGTGAATTTCTGCCACGGAAAAGATCCTCATAAAAAAATATCTGCCGTTTGGAGTCGGCGTAAAACTATACCAGCCTCCATTTGTGAAAAAAGATCAAAACGCATACCACAAATAGTAGGACGAGCTCGTTCAAACACCCAAAAAGGATATAAGCGTTAATTATATATATTTATGTATATAGAGGATTTTGTGGAGTGGTTGCAGAGAAAGTTTCAAAAAAGTGCAAAACTTAATTTTTTTTTTCTAAATTTGTAAATCTGTTGCCGAAACGCACAAAATTAGAAGAAAATCGACGGAACACATAAATAAATGTACGAATGGCGCTAGTGATTTCAATTGAGTTAAGAAGCGTTTAAAACCAGTGACGATGAAAAAAAAGTCATCTACAACGCGGATGAGCTCTAGAAAAGTATGGAAAGTGCGCGATTTGTTTACTATAATATTCAGACCTACGTGCTCTTAATTCAAGCTGGTGGACGACAAAAAGTCCATCGCTTGGTAAAGAACAAACAGTGAATTTCTTACAAAGAGGACAACTATTTCGCTGCTCTTAGTGCTGAATTTACTTGATTTGGAACTCTGCAACTACTTCCTGTTTTCACAACTGCATTTTGCGATGAAAGAAAAGTGCCTTGAATCAAGCTAAGCTGTTTAAGCCATTCAATTGAGCAACATCGTAAGCAAAAATTTCAAAAACGGACTTCAAAAGCTACTTTTGCAAAATTAAGTGGAATGTGTATTGAAACAAAAAGCAATACATTCATTAGATCAAATTTAAATATCTATACAAAAATATCTATAAACAAAGGCATTCTTTCAAAAAAAACATTCCTATCAAAACTATGCATAGTCCATCTAGTACAGGAAAAGCTTGAATTGCATAGAAAAAACAATCGATTTTAATCGCTTTCATTTGTCGCCGAGTGTATTTTCCTGAAAAGTAGATACATCCACATATATTTGAGTACATATGTATGTATGTCGGTATGTATATTTTTAGGAAGCTGCATACATTTGGTTTTGCTTCTTTCACTTACAAGGTCACACAAGTTGTAAACGCAATTTGCCATCATCGTACGCTTCGACAAGTCATACTCACACTTTTCCATGACTTGTAAAGCAATTTAAGTACACATGCACTCACTTTCTCGTCACAAATGCTTGCACAAATTATTGCGCTCAACTAAACTTGCCAATAAAGTTGGCGTACAAAGTTTATTCACTTGTATATAGTTTTATATAGTTTTAATTTTTTCTTTATCTACTTTTTATTTGAATGCCATCTTCTTCTGGGTTGTGCTTATATCCGATACACTTATAAAAATATTTGCTACACTTCTTTGTACTATAAACGACTTATGATTTTATTATATGATAACTAATATTAGCATAGCGGTAAAAAATATAGTAATATTAGTGTGCTTTTTTTATTTATTTGTTTGTTTGTACTTGTGTATTTTTGGCTGAATGTATTTATAGTAAATTTAAGGTAAATAAATATATTTATAATCTTTTCCCAGGTCAACGGATTCTCCAGATATAAGGAATTTTTATGATCTACCTTTTTCTTTAATCAAAAGCTGTTATTTGGAAGAAGCACGTCGAAGACTTTTAGTGTTCGAGAGACCTTCTACAAGATATGGGGTCTAAGACCGGCGATAGTGCACTGGCTGTAATATACATCACCCATTAGACCCATTATTACATACGCCTCAGTAGTATGTTGAAAAGCCACAATGGTTCATTCCAGAGTAAAATCCCTAAACAGGCTACAGAGAAGTGTGTGCTTGGGTATCACAGGTGCCATGAGTACGACATCTGGTGATGCCCTTAATGCCACTCTGAACTTGCAACCTCTAGATCTTCAAATTCGAAAGGAAGCAATGAAGGCGGCGTACAGGCTCAAGTTAAACGGAGTATGGGGAAATGAAGTAAGCACTGGCCACTGTCAGATATGCCTTCACACTCGAGCTTGACTTGTTTACAGTAGCACAGAAAACAAACTATGTGACATATCACGCTGAAATTTGCCATGTAATCTTATGACAGTCCTACCAAAAAACAAAAAATTTATTTTTGCCATATGTCATCCGCGGACCGTTTTATTGATAACGTCTCGTTCATATTTGAGCAGAAGGTATGTACCACCAGTTGCCGGAGCGGTGCACAATGTTCTCGATGCCGGTGGACACTCGGGTGTCTGTCGTTAGCCTCGGTAGGAAGTATGACGTTTTGATTCCAGATAGAGATCAATGGTTAAGTCCGGAGAACCTACTAACGGGATATCAGCACACTTTCTACACCGACGGATCCAAAACCAGAAAGCGGAATCCGGATGGAAGCGGATCTGGATGGTATTTAGACGAATATACTAAGTACTCCTATCCCACAAGACAGATGGCCACGGTATTCTTTTCGGAAGTCTATGCCAACTTGAATGGGGCGTACTGGCTAATTGACGGGGCAACAGTATTGGAATTTGTAGTGACAGTCAAGCTGCACTGAGAGCCTTTGCTAACCCACGCTGGTCTTCGAAGTTAGTCGGTGAATGTAAGTCAAAACTGAACAGTACTGCAAAATACAACAAAGTTAGTCTTATGCGGGTGCCTGGACATTGTGGGATTGAAGGGAACGAGTTAGCTGATAAATTGGCAAATGAAGGCGCTGCAAGTATGCCACTAGGCCCTGAACTCTTTCTAGTCGCAAATTCCGCATCGATTCAACTATGTATTGAGGACTTCGTGAGGTCTACGCACAGAGGTCGCTGGTAGGAGTTGAACTCGTGCAGAGTAGCCAAGAACCAATTTTCTCTGTAGCTGTCCTGCATTTTCCAGAATCAGACTTAGGATACTGGGTCGCGATACACTGAGTATGGACAAAGTTCATACTCTTTCTCTTTCGGATCTCTTAAAATTCATCAATGAATCCAAGAGATTTGTGGAGGTGTGACCTCAAACTAATTTATCCGTTTTTATCATCCACCTTTTATCTTTCCTATCTCTATTCTTTCTACTGAAATCTATCCTGGTGTAGTACAATGGTCTACTGACTGAGTGCTTGGACTTGTCCAGCCCCCCATAAATATAATATAATCTAATCTAAGCTGTTATTTGACGATATCTCGATAAACTAATGTCAAACAAAAATTATTTGGTTTTTCTACAATAATTCAGCGACTGACTTTACATAGCAATTCAATTGTCCGGTGCTTCGGTAAAAAAATTATAAATACTTTGAAGAATCGCTGCGAAAAACGGTTTAAATGGCAAACTCATAACTTCCCAGCAAAGCAAAAAAGTATTTTAAAGGCAAATTGGTTGTTTTTTGCTAAGTTTTGCCTATCAGAAATAATCATAGTTTAGACTCGGCGTCCGTCCTGTCGTATGGCGCAAAAGAAGGCATAATGACATCATCTCCCTTAGGCGGCCATCGAAGTATTTGGAAGAAGCGAATAATGTACTAAAACGCCGCTGTCTAGATCTCATCATATGAATATCTATTTTTTTTTTTTTCAACACTGTCTTTAATGGGTTCTTCCCGAAGCGGCGCCATTGTATAAGTGCAAGATTTCGTGTTTATTTAGAATAAAATTATTGTAGGACTACGCTGCTGCAATTCTATGATTTTTTCGTATTCTTAGTATATTTGAACCACCTATAGAAATCTGAAAGTTTCTCTTTCTCCTACTGTTCCGATTCAGCAAAAAGTAAAGTAAATGAGGGTAAAATGCCATAAAACGAGCGTATGCTTTTGGTTATTTTTTTCGTGGAATTTATAAAAAAAATTCTTTATTGGGATTTACTTGGCTCAAAGTAAAACTCGTCAGAAGTGCCTGGGATCGATATACGTTTCATCGCTGAAGGATATTGCTAACAAAAGTTTAAACTGTTTATTAAAACTCGCCAAGACATGTGACGAACTATATTTAAAACGACTCTCACGACACAGGTAACGCTACGGACCCTTGTGGTCTATGCGAGATCTATTCGAATCAGCCTGATATACCTGATCTAATCTATTGAGTTATGTTAAATTTTTGGCAATTCAAGTATCTTGTATAATCAAAAACTTAAGTAAATAGAAATAAATCAAATAAAAAATAACAGAATGTGTTCTTCAAACGTTTTTCCACATTATTTGTTCAGGAGCATTTCTTGCAGGTATACTCTTATTTGTTTGTTATATATTTTTACATTTCCACTGTTTCTCAACATTTTATTCTTATAATCTTTCCAACTCTCAACATTCGGTTTTTTCTTGTACCTCTATTGTATTTATCAATAACCTTCAAATCGTTTCAAAAAATCTTGAGTAGGTGGTAGTATTTTAAATTTTGGCATAATAAAGTGAAGGTTTGAAGTGGTTCGAAATATGCGTTGATTTTTGATAATTTTTTTCGCTGCTGTTCCATTCTTTAAATTTTTAATTTTTTTTTTTAAGCCTGCACTTAGAACATACATTCAACTTCTTGGAGATTGAAGTCACAGGTCTCCGCGATGGATCGCTGTTCTCAAACTCACGTCACTTAGCCCATTGCCCGAATTCAGAAGGATATATTTAGATAGAATACTCATTGAAAATGGGAGCCCTTAGACATGACATTGCAGGAAGTCCCTGCAGGTAATTGGAAGATGCATATGTCCATATGGTATAAGGTGTTATATATGTATTTTTGCATGAAATTAAAGGTTTTATTTTGCATAGTTGGAATTATCCGATTTAGCTCAAATTTACAGCGAATTTTACGATAACTTGTTGAGATTTTAATGATAATTCGATTAAATAAACATCTTCATTTTATTGGCAAATAACTGGAACAGTCGATTTTCATATGCTTCTCCTGATGTTAATTTTTCACCAGCAAAAACATTCGCTGTAACAGGAACAGATAGTCATCACTTAGTGGCAGGTCCAGATTACACAGGGCAACAAAAAAATGAAAAAAAACATTTAGGTTTACCAAGGTATAGCTTTTTTTAGATTTTACACCTTATTCATATTTGGAATTTTATTCACAGTGGCCGTCATAGTCAAATGGTGCGTCACTTTCATTCGACAAGGTACAGATTCCAGACCACGCGCACGAAGTGCCAATTGACAGAACTTTTTTTTCTAAGACAATGGCAAGTGTATGCAGTGTAGAACTATAATATTTATAAGTCCTTCAATTTGTGGGAAAACATCAAGACACACACACCAAACAAGAGGTCAAAGAGATCGACAAAAATCGCAAAATTTTAAATATTTGTGAATATTATTTTGCAATATTATGTATCTATATCTTGACCTTTTCATAAAAATACAACACTGTGCTATAAATTGGATAAACAGGAACTTCCGAGAGTTCGTGCCGGGTCACTATCCATATGTGTGGTCTGCCGTTGTTGTGATGTAACTCAATTCCTCTGTAATTAACCAAACCTCACTTCTTCTGGACACTACACTTTTTTAATGGCTTATATGGGCGTTTCAATTAAAAAAGCTTTAGTATTCAAGGAAGCATGAAAAAATCGTGAATACCTAAAATATGATTTGTTTTATTCCATGTTAGTTAGTGCTTGTATATATTCTTATTACAATTTTTAATTAATTAATTCTAATAAAATAAAATATCATTTCAAAATCTACCTATCCTTGTAGGAGAACTTTATACTTCTGGTATATAAAAATGTTTAATAATACTTCAAAAGTGCATTTTAGAGATATTTAAGTCAAGCGTTTCTAATTTGTGGTATTTTTTTTATTAATGTTTGGTTTTTTATAAGGTGGAGGACCCTTTTTTAAAGTGCCTTTATATGGCAGATGATTTTTATGGAACACTTTTTCAAAGCATACCAAGAGATTTTAGATAAAATGATTTTACTTTCGCAATCATAGTGTAGTTTTATAAAGGGTGGTTAAGTTTCAAGAGCCGGTGTTGATTTTGAATAAAATACAATTTTTTTAGGAAATTTTTATCATTTCTCTTTATTATGATAATATTGGTATGGATCAGTTACGTATAGAACAAAATATTGGCCAAATGGCTTCCGCTGCCTCGGCGGCACACCTCCATCCGATGGTCCAAATTTTCGATGACGCAGAGGCATAATTAAGGTTTTATGCCGTTAATGTGCTGAATTATCTCATCCTTTAGCTCTTGAATTTCTGATGGCTTATCGACGTACAGCTTTTCTTTCAAATAACCCTAAAGAAAGAAGTCTAACGGTGTCGTTGACGTTCAGGTGTGGTTCACATTCAACATCAGCCCTTGAAATTTAACCACCCTTTATTTGACAATTTTTTTGATAATTTCTACAAAAACTTTTTTGCAGAAACCTTTACCATAACGTACAAAGACGACCTAATGCATGATAATAATTGCCGTCAACACCCTTTGTAGGGTGCTTGGCTGAGCTACTTCTCCTATTTGTGATGAGCGCCTTGATGTTTTTCCCCAAATGGAGGGACGTACAGTTTCATGCTTCCTCTTAACATCAGGTGTTTTTATGAGGAGATTTTTCATGGCAGAAATACACTCGGAGGCTTGGCTCTACCTGTCGAGGGGCGACCGCTATCAGAAAAAATATTTCTAATATATATTCTTGTTCATGCACGGAGATTAGAATCTACGAACTTCGGAATGGTAGTCACGCACCAACATATTTGGCTACGGTGGACGTCAAACATGATGGCGCGAAGTTAGTTATCAATTTTTTTTAAATAATTTTCTTATTAAATAGAAAATAATAATTTTGAGTAATGGAAAATTTTGTTTTAATCTTTACGCGCCCCATCACTTACCTCCTTGTATACAGAAGCTGTAATAGTTCACAAGTGTTATTTGCGATTGACGTACGACACTTTTTGCAAAAATTATAAATGGCCTAATATGTACAGGGCCCGCCATCTATCGTTACGGATTTGAACTAGGTATAATTTGAAGAATGGTAACACTTAGCTGTCATCTGATTTGACAGAAAATTAGTTTTATTCTTCCGCTGAACGAAAATGGTTGTGTATATGCTCAAAGAACGCTGAGAAATATTGCGACATTACTTTGAAAATCATGGTAATGTTGCAGAATGTGGACGAAAATTACGTACGGCAAAGGGAAGAAGAAAAGCACCGAATGAAGCGTATGTGCATTACTTGGCGAAAAAAGTAAGAGAAACTGGGTTTCTTATTGACAAACCAACGTGTGACCGACCAAAAACCGTGCGTACACCCGAAAATATTGCTGCTGTGGCCGAGAGTGTTCGTGAATCACCAGGAACATCAGTTCACCCTCGTTCTCAACAATTGGACATTTCGGAGACATCGCATTATCAGCCGAAATTCTGATATCGTTTAGCCGCCTCGGAGCTGCGATTTGACGCCGTTGGATTATTATCTTTGGGGTGCCGTCAAAGACCAGTGTTATGCCAACAAACCAGCAACAATTGATGCACTGAAGACCAACATACGCGATGTCATAGCTGAAATACAGCCGCATACAATCGAAAATGTGTTGAAAAATTGGGCCGATCGTATGGGATGGTGCATGGCTAGCCGAGGCAGCCAAATGAATGAAGTTGTGTTCCATCATTAACCGGAAGGATTGTACTTCAAAATAAAAAAAAAACAGTTTGGAAAAATATTGAGTAGTTTCTTTTTTATAGCATTTTTAATTCCGTAAAGTTATATGGCAGACCCTTTACATACATAAACGCAATATAATTAATTTTAATAAATAGTTATGAGTGGTATGAGTAATGTTTTTTTTGCATTTTGTAGTGCATTCCGTACGTACTTTTTTTCTTGTTGTGTAACTATTTGATTTCGATTTAAAACATTTTCAATTTTACTTGGAAGAACTTTTTACTGACCTGCTGGCAAAGTTGCACTAACACAGATACAGACACACTCACACGCATGCCTGCTCATGCACTTCCGTCCCACCTTATTGAAGTTTACTTTAATCTACTCTACTTTGGTGATTTTCAATTTTGCTGCTATAGCTGTTGTTTTTTTTTCTTTGTACTGGTATAGCCAACAGAGGAGTTGTTGCTGTTATCGTTTTGTAACCAAACCACTGTGGATGTCATCAGTAATTGTATCGATGGTCAATAAACTAGCCAAGCTGAAGGGGAGTGCAGACAAGAATATAAGAACATTTAACTCCCACTACCATTTAACGCACACACCCACACATATACATACATAAATAGCGACGTGTTTTAAGCCAAACACAAATAGTCAGACTGCTTTAATAGACTCTCTTGCCGCCACACCGCCTGCCCCAAAAAGGGAGTTGTTGTGACTGCTGCACTGCTCTTTGGTTTCAATGATTCTATCCTCTTTAATTTACGACTATGCAGCTAAGTGTGGCTAAAATGTGTCGCATTGCCGCCGGCGTAGTATGAAATGCCGCACACAAAGACATGCACACATTAGTCCGTACATGTGTGCGCGTATAATGCGGGTTACAGAGGAGCGTAGAAACTTTTAATTGCCGCAATTGTCCATAAATAATTAAGAGCGTTTGGCGCTTTCATTTAGCGAAGCGAGTAAGTAAAGTAGTGTTTGCCTAACTGGTTTATCGGGCAAGTGATGCTGGGTGGCGGCATGTGGGGTGACGGCATGTCGAATGTGGCTGTTGAGACTTAATATGTATGTGTGTGTTAAATCTCAGATAAACTTGTTTATTTATGTCTTTTAGGCCATGAGAGCAGACAACTTGAATAGCTATTTGCATAGGCACTTATAAATCATACAAATAGCTGACTTTTCAAGCTTAGGCAGGAGAGTAAAGAATATTTAAATAAACAAGTGGCTATAATAAAAATGCGAAAATAAGAAAGGATACATTTTTATACTCAATGTTATTGTAAGCAAATTTGTTGTTTCCTTTTTTACTTTTAAGGTCATTATTCATACAAAAGTATCGCCTTGGCTTTGCTTCAAATCTCTTCAACAATTCGATATGCCACAAATGTTGCCTAATGTTGTAATTTGAGTATATATTCATTCCTAAAAGACACCCATTATGGAAATATGTACAAAAAAAGGGCCAACCAAAGATTGATTGTCATTGTTGTTTTTTTCTTGTTGCCCTTCGGTTGTTGCGTGTTGTATTCAACAGTATCACATATTCATTTTTGACGTTTTTTTGTGCTTTTTCTGTTTTTTTTTTTGCACTTACGCATTGTGTCCGCTACAAGCCGTTGCATTCAAACGTAAAAAAGGTTCCTCCACTCACCCGTCAACACCATTTATTCCAGGCATTTTCATGTAACATCTGTGTCAAGCTGTTGTAGATATTAGATAAACGTTTGCCTTTCAAAAACCGAAAAAAGTGATTTCCGAAAAAACGGCATAGAATGCGTGTGCGTATGATGGGTATGAAAAATTACGGTATAAATCGTCGAAAATCAGCGTCAGCTGCAGGTTTGTATTAATTTTATGAAATGTTGGAAGTATTTGCCATTTGTGTGTTGTTATTAAAATGTTTAAAAAATTTAAGTGGGGGAAAAAGTAGAAAAAAAAAAGCCACACATAAGTGGAGGATAAAGCAGTTATTATCTCAATATATGAAGTTTTGGCATCGCTGCTTAATAGTGCTGGCTCCAAATGGAGTTACACTTTATAATCGTGTACGAAATAAAAGCAGTTGTATGTGAAGTGACAACTGTACAAGGTGGCGCAAAATTAATCACCCTACACTGCGTTAGAAAAACGAACTTTTTTCTGTCCTATGAACCAAATATACAGTACTTTTTCGGAAAGGGGAGAAAAAATAAAAATAAACGTGTATCGGCGATTTTCATGTACACGTCAGATTTTTTTTTATGTATAAAATATAGAGCTCGTAGTCCGCCTGTGTGAAAAACTTTGGATCAATTTTTAACCCTTTTTCCGTGATCCAATCGCACTGAATTTCTGCAGGCAGACTCGTGGAAATGTTTTTATTATGTAAAAATAAAAAAAAAAAATTTTATCAATTCTCAGATTTTCTTGAATTTTTTTTTTCTAGGAAAAAATTTTTTTTTCTAAATTTTCGGCATAACTTGAAGGGACTCCAAATTTTTAAACAACTCATTAACCTTTAATTTATTGTTTCATACAACACACTTTGTGCCGTTTGTGTGTTTGTTACAGTTCCGGAAGTTCCGATCATCTGATAGTTGCGCTACTAGGAGACGTATAGGTCGCAAAAGAGATCAGCATTACACTGAATTTAAGTGGAAGCAGCGAACATGCTACAAAGTAGGCGTAGAAAGTGTAGAAAATGTACCAGTAGTGCAGCCATCGCAAGTTTGCGCAATATTTTTCCGAAACTGAGCGGCGCAAAGATTCATGCAGGTATTTTTTTTACGAAGGCTTTTAGTAACTTTATTTTTTTAATGATGTGTATAATTTAAGGCCGGCGGGCCAATTAAAAGGTCAAAAAAATCGATTGTTTTTTTTTTCCTGAAATCAATAGCTTAGATATTCAAGAACATGAGACACAAATTTTCAGAGTTAAATTCCAAGTATTTGCTGAGCTACAGAGCCGAGCGTAGTGCGGCGTCGAGCAACCGTGCGCTTATTGTTGTAGTTTGAAGCGCGTTTTCTCGGCTTTTCATTTTCACGATTTTACCTAATTTATGTACACGATTGCAAAAAAACTAAACGAGCTATCCATTTCATTCAAAATGCGTTATCTTCAGTATTGTTTTCTCTTCTATGTGAATTTTACGAATTTTACGAGTTTCACCCAATTTTCTTAGTTCACATCGAAGATAATTACATCAAAATTAATAATCTTTTTTTTTTTTTTTCAGATGAAAATTGCAAGTTGTATCTTGTACAGAAGTTGGATAAAGGCGCTCTGGGAATCTATTGATAACTCGGCTTACAATATATTGTTGGAGATTGTATTGGAGATTCAACGCTTCGCGAAAACTACTGAATTTAGGACATCTAATTGGCCCGCCGGCCTTAAGGTGTTTTCAGTGGTCCGCAGATAAAAAAAATAGTTGCAAGTTATGAATTTTCATCAAAATTGAATGCTATCGAAAAACGTGCATGGAAAGGCGCAGTTTCTTGGCAACAAACGAGCTGACAATTATAAAAATATTGTTGCAGAAATGATTTCGGCATATGGCGACATGGGCATATTAATGTCGCTAAAAATCCATTTCCTTCACAATCATTTAGATTGTTTCCCTGGTGATTTAGGAGCTTGTAGCAATGAACCTGGCGTAAGGCTCCATCAGGACATTGCGGCTATTGAAAAGCGCTTTAAATACTGTTGGTCTATTTGTCGCGATACTGACAAAAATGCTTACAAACGCAAAAATAAAAGGCCTAAGTTTCATTAAAAGCATTAAAATTTTTAATGTAACAATTCTTAATTTTAATACAATAAAACTAATAAAAAAATTCGGGGTTTTATATCTCTATTGTAATGCGGAGTGAAATACCTTTCTTTTGATACCCACATCGGCATATCTCATGGAATTTTTTTTTTTTTTAATTTCGAACAGGTGGCAACCCTGTGAAACATTGTCAGGGGTAACACCTAGGTGAAAAGTCTAGAAATGTGATACACTATCTGTGTGCCCCATTTCATTCAAATCCGTTAAGCTAATCCTGAGATCGTGTGGCTATACAGATATGCATACAAGAATTGCTCGTTTAAAGTTATAAAATAAGTACAAAAAAAAAAAAAAATTGTGACGTGTACATGAAAATCGCCGATACACGTGTATTTTTATTTTTAATCCCCTTTCCGAAAAGGTATATTTGGTTCATAGGACAGAATGTGTGTAACGCGATGTGAATATTCATTGAGCAATCAAATGAATGACGATCCTCACTCTACCATATTTTTATTGATTTCGAAAAAGCATTTGACCGCAGTGCAATTTGGGAAGCGATGAGATGCAAAGGCGTGCCATCAATACTAATAAGGTTAGAAAGCCACTCTATGCAGACGCCAGCTGTAAAGTTATTCACGAGCAATTCATCAGCGAACGAATCCTAATTGAAAAAGGCGTACGCCAGGGATGCGTACTTTCCCCCCTACTATTTAACATCGCCCTCAATATGACACTGACGTCGGCTCTCAAAATGAAAATAGGTACTCGCAGGGGCTTAACAGATCGTCTAGATGACTTGAATTCTTAAGGCGATATCTGTTTACTGCCGCATAATCATAGTGACATGCAAGCGAACCTGGACGCAGTCGCTCAATATGCAAGCAAAGCGGATTTGAAAATAAATATAGCAAAAACCAAGGATATGAAAGTTATGATACATAACACTGCAAACTTCAGCATAAACGGATATACGATAGAGCAAGTTAATTCTTTCACTTACCTCGGCAGTGTTATCGTGGCGAACGGAGCATGCAGTGCAAATATTCAAGAGCGAATAAGGAAAGCACAAACGGCGTTCAGTAAACTAAGCCCCATATGGCGCTCGTAACAGATAAGTAGAAATACCAAACTACGTATATTTGAGGTCAGCGTAAAGTCGGCCCTCCTTTACGCTGGCGAAACGTGGAACTTGTTGCAAAAAGATGCGAAAGCACTTCAAAGCTTTGTAAACCGCAGTTTGCGCAAAATCATGCACGTATTCTGGCCAGATACAACTCAAAACACTGCGCTCTGGCAAGCCACCAAGCAAAACTTGATTGGAATTGAAGTCACTAAACGTAAGTGGAACTGGCTTGACCATTCCTTACGCAGATCAAACAACGACATCACCAGAAATGCAATTGAGTGGAATCCGCAGGACAGCCGCCGCAAAGAAAGACCGTCAAACAAATGGAGATGGATGATAGAAATGGAGATGGAGAAGACGAATAAAACATGGAACGAAGTTAAATTACTGACACGGAACTGAAATCGGCACCACCATCAGCCCTATTTTCCCTATAGGAATAAAAGGATTACTGCAGCAGACAAGCAATGGAGCGCATAAAGACTACAAGAAAGATTTCTCTAATTCAAAATAAGTTTTTTTTTATTTAGTAAAAAATGCATTTGAAAACTAAACTAGATGATTAATTTTTACTCTTTTGGCATATTTTTTTATGAAGAACCTTTTGATTGCAAAAATGCACTCGGTGGTTTGCCATTGCCTGCCGAGGGTCGACCACCATTAGAAACAATTTTTTCTGTCTTTTTAGTGCTTCATGCACGGAGTTTCGAACCTATGCGCTTCCGAATGGAAGTCACGCGCCTATCATTGGGACGCCAAAAAAAAAAACTCCTCATAAAAACAATCTGACATTCGGAGTGAGCTTAAAACTGTAGATCCCTTAAGAAGGAATTCAGCCAAACACCCAAAAAAGGGTATAAGTGCCAATTATATAAGGAGTGGTTAAATTTTAAAGGCCGATGTTGAATGTAAACCACCCCAAAATGTCTAGTTGTTTTTTGCATTTTGTTTGACATTTTTTAATTCCAGACTAACTCAATTTAAACCATGGAAAGGTACACAATCAAACAACGCGTTAAAGTTACTCAGGCCTATTATGAAACGGGCGTTCAAATAAATATCGCGCACTTCGTGATTTTTTCGGTCAATTTAATCGTCCAAATGTGCGTACAATCGGAAAAATTGTGCTAGAGTTTCAGCAAACTGGGTCTGTAGGAGATGTGGAAACACCAGTGCATGCTCGTACAACTCGTACTGCAGAAAATATTGCTGCTGCTCGCGATAGTGTGGTTGAAGAGTCGTCACCTCAACTCGTCGTCGGGCCCAACAATTACACCTCTCAGGATCGTCGTTGATGAACATTATGCATAAAGACTTGCATTTACATGCTTATAAGGTGCAATTGACTAAAAGAACTAAAGCCTCTTGACCATTTCAAGCGTCGTCAATGGTCAGAATGGTGGCAGGAAATAGCAACAGTGAATGACCAATTTTCGAAGAAAATCATCTTCAGTGATGAGGCACATTTTCACCTCAGTGGATTCGTCACTAAGCAGAATTGCCGCATTTGGGCGAATGATAATACAAGAGTGATTGCCCAAAAACCAATGCACCCACAAACAGTGACGGTTTGGTGCGGTTTATGGGCCGGCGGCATCATTGGGCCGTATTTTTTCCAAAATGAGGCCGGTCAGGCAGTTACTGTGATCAGTGTTCGCTATCGTGAGATGATAACGAACTTTTTATGGCCCGAATCGGAAGATATGGATGTGGACGATATGTGGTTTCAACAGGACGGTGCCACTTGTCACACAGCTAACGAAACAATGGCTCTTTTGCGCGAAAAATTTGATGGCTGAATAATCTCACGTGGCGGCGATGTCAATTGGCCGCCACGATCATGTGATTTGACACCGTTGGGCTTCTTTCTTTGGGGTTATTTGAAAGAAAAGATGTACGTCGATAAGCCAGCAACAATTCAAGAGCTAAAAGATGAGATAATTCGGCACATTAACGGCATAGAACCTCAATTATGCCTCAGCGTCATTGAAAATTGGGACCATCGGATGGAGGTGGGCCGCTATATTTGGCCGATATTTTGTTCCATACGTAATTGAGCTATACCAATATTATCATAATAATGAGAAATGACAATCACTTCCAAAAAAAATTGTATTTTATTCAAAATCAACACCGGCTCTTGAAACTTAACCGCCCTTTACATATAAATGCATACTATGTAGGTGAAGTAAAGTCAAGAGAACTGAGCAACTTCCGTTAATTGCCTGCAATAATCCATATCACACAATGTGCAGCTCGAGACAAATGATAAAAGCTCAATATTTTGAAGAATTCTCCCAATTCTTATATATGTTTTTCTTTTGAGTGTTCATTATCTATATATATAAAAATGAAATTATGTTCGTTTGTACGCAATTTTTTGGGCCGAAAGGAGGCCAATTTTATTCGTTCTTTTTTCATATTATAGGGATCCACTAGGGGAAGGTTTTTAGCAAAAAAAAATTTTTTTTTTAATATTTTCTTCATATAAAAAAAGAAAAAATCAAAATATTGTACAAAACAAAACTTGCTCGATTCTTAGATTATAGTAAGTTTCGAATCGACATTCATTTTATGTGTACAACTTTTTTTGAATTTTTCGTTATTGTGAAACGATTTGTGTCGTGTTGTAGTTAAAGAGTCGAATACAGAAATTTCAAATGATTCGAATGAAAATAATGTTTCAATTCAATTGAGCAATGCTTTCCTTGGCCAATTCTATATGGAAATGAATGCGTTTGCAAACGATGTTTTCGGCTATGAACAAATGTTGGAATCGAATGAAAAAGGAAAGAAACGCGAAATGATAAAAAAAATTCTTGTAAAATTTAAAATGAATGCTGCTTCATTGGAAAAATTCAAAGGTAATAAGAACATACACAAGCTAAAGCTAAATTTGAATTTTTAGATTTATTTTGTTTATTTCTCATTTTTTCAGAAGTATACCACACAACAACTCATTCCAACTCTGATTTTGAAATACTGTTGGAATTGGTGATCGATAATTTTGTCACTATAATGGTCAATGGAAATTTGCGTGTATATTATTTACCATATCAACTTTTTATGGAACATGTGGACCAAATGAACACAAAAAAATGATTTAGTTTTTTTTTGATTTTTTGCAACATTTTGGTTTTCAGTTAATACAATAAAAACAATTCTGTTTTTTCGTGAACACAAGTGAACACAAAATTCTAAATTTATTACGTTGTTTGTTTAGTATTTTTTTAGAAAAAAAGTAAATTTTTTGGTTTTGAGGAAATTTGTTTATTGTTGCTATTTGTGAAAGCGTAGATATTTGTAAGTATTTGACTATAATCCTAAAAGTTAATGGTCATAGTGGTAACACATAGACAACATTTTTTCAAATGGGCGTTTTTCAAAAATTATAAAAAAAATTGTTTTCAAAAATTTTGAAGAAATAAAGTAAAATAAAAAAATTTCGAAAGCATGAAATTTTTTCAAAACAAAATTTTCCTCAAAAAGATAAAAGAAATTTCTTCGAAGAGGTGTTTTTCTAAAATTACAAAAAAAAAAAAAATTTCAAAAATTTTAAACAAATAAAATAAAATAAAACTTTTTCAAGGGTATGAAATTTTTTCAAAACAAAATTTATTTACTAGGGCAAAACACGTGAAATATACTCGCTTAGAAAGTTTATCGCTTCGATTTTGAGATTTCGTGCAGCTAATCTACTATTTAGTTACCTCTGCTATATACCAAGGTACAGAACGTGGTACTAAATTTTAGATTCCGTCAATTACTTAGTTTTTGATACATGCATAAATTTATTTATTTTGAACTTAATCTCATTTTTTTATCACCTAATTTTTATTATTTCTAAATTTTTATATTATAACTTAAAATACATCGCATTTTTCTATAGTAGAAACTCAACGATTTGGTTAAATTGTGAACTACCAACGTATTTGTGAACAAAGCTCTGAACTGGCATAGGTCCAAATAAAGAAGTGCAGAAAGAGGCGCACTTATAGTAGAAAAAGTTTGCCAAAGTTACAGTTCAAAGTGGAATAAATGAAAAAATGAACAAAATTTTACCTCTTGTACGCACTCCAATTGAATCGTTCTCTTTTTGCTGAAATTTCACAAATAATAACTAAATGCATGCACACATATACATACTATGTACGTATATATATATGTACTGTACCCTGCAGTATTCAGACATCTGTCAAAAGGTCCAGTTATATACTAGACTTTCTTTCAATTATTGAAAGGTGGCAAAGTAGCAATTCATTTGTGAAAAAATAAATGAGGTTAAAAACATTCACTTCTTCCCTTGATGGAAGCAATTCATAAGGAGGCAGCAGTCTTTGATATAGTAAGTAAGAAATTCTTCTTGTGCTGAAAGCCTTTGAGTTCTCTTAATATGAGTTATTGTGTGGATTTTAAATTTGTATTCGAAATATCAAAGAAAAATTAAAAAATTTATTTTTATTTAAAAAGAATATCTGTATTTTATCTGTATTAAAGAAGTCAAAGGCAAAACATTATTGCAGAGTTACGTTTTTAAAGTGAGTACAGTGTTTTTATCAAAAAACCATTTAAAGTTCAATACTTTTTAAGTTTTTTCTAAGTATAAGAAAGGTTGGTAAACAACTCAATTGTCTTCTAAAAATAAATTTGTTATAAATATATTTTTCGCCGACTATTTTTCGCACTAACTATTGGGTTGGATTATATGTTCATAGCCTTTTTATATTCTATTTTATTTTGCAACGATTTGTTTGCTGTTTAGCAAAGGGTAAGTATTCATTCGATAGAACTCTTTCTATTCTACAAAACTATTTTGATTGTATTTTTGAGTTATTTAATTTTTTATTAGTTTCGAGGCTTAGAAATGGAATAACCAGCAGGCAAAAATAAACTTTTTCGACACCTGCTATTGTTTGCTTTTCATCGAGATCAAAAAGCTGCCGAAGTAGCCCGGGACATTTGCAACGTGTATGGAGTGGGTGTCAGAGGCAAGTCTACAGCACGGAAATGGTTTGCAGAGTTCAAAAGCTCAAAAATGGCGGCTTTGACGTCGGTGGGACGTCCCGCAGTCAAAGGCCTTCTGAATTCGATGAAGAACGTCTCAGATCACTTTTCAGAAGAACGGTCGCCAAATCAGTCGTAAATTGACGGAAAAAGTGCACTGCTATCATAAAACGATTCCCGATCACCTCCATTCAATGCGGTTTACCGAAAAATTGACGGAAAAAGGGCACTGCTATCATAAAACGATTCTCAATCACATTTATTCAATGCTATTTACCGAAAAACTGGGATCTTGAGTGGCTGGGTGCCTCATGAGCTCAACGGAAAAACCAAAGAAAATCGCCTTCAAATTGCTTCTCAGCATCACGCCCGCCATCGAGCAACACGCGGTCACAAACAGCACTTTTTGTGCTGAATCGCCACAAAAGATGAGAAATGATGCCTATACATCAATATGAAGCAAAGGAAGGAGTGGGTGGCTCCAGGAGATACGCCAAAGCGGAGAGTCGAGCCGGATCTTCATCCAAAGAAGATAATGATATGTGTTTGGTGGGACTGGGAAGGTTCATTTGGAAATGCTCGAAAAGAATGCCACGGTCAAAATGGAGCTCTATATTGCCCACCTGCACCACGTGAATGAGGTTATTCAACTTAAAAGACGTGATCGACATGGTCAAATCATACTGCTTCACGACAATACGTCCACATGTTGCACAAGTCATCAAAGCCGCACTCCAAGAGCTCGAATGGAAGGTTCCTTAGCATCCACCCTATTCTTCGGACCTTGCACCGACCGATTACCATGTTTTCCGCCCCCTGTCAAATCATATGAAGAGCGTCAGATTCGATAACAAATAGATCCTTAAAAACTGGCTGAAAAACTTCTTTGACAACCGGCCAGGCGATTCTTGGCGGAAAGGCATCAACAAATTGGTCGAGAGGTGGAAAGAGATTGTAAACAATAACGGCAAATAAATAATTGATTAACTTGTTGATATAATTATTTATTTTTGTTTAAATATGTCTTCGATTTAAATACTACGTACTCCCTCCCCAACCTAATACTTTATTTTGTCGCTCAATAAGTTCTCGAACTGCTGTGAAGAAATCGAAAGATTTGAATGAGTTATTGCTGAAATATTACAAAAAGTGTAAAAGCCTGCATAAAAATTTATTTGCAAATAACTCGCCGAAAAATTAAAATTAACGTAAACTGGCCACTTATATAAAAAATCGAAAAGTAAACTTCATTTATCCCATTTGGAAAAACTTGACTCTATAGACAAACATTTTCGATGTCTTTGATGTTCTTTATGAGAATACCGCATGATTTTTATTTTTTCAACTTTTTTGAAACAAGTCGAATATGACCTTTTGTCAAAGAAAAATAAAAGTGTTGTCTAAGGAATAAATAAATCTTGGCGTCCAAATTTACTTAAAGATTTTATTTGTATTTATTTTTATTTAAACATTTTTTTGTTATTTTTGTCATTCAATTTCTATTATTTAATGTTATTTTTAATCGCTTGGCTCCCTTCTAGCAGGGTTAGAATACGTAATAAAATGTAAATAAAAAAAAATTTTTAAACTTATTCTTAAAAAAAATAACATAAAAAGTAAAGAACTTAAAGTTGTCTACTTTCTAAGCCATCGAGCTGCGCCACTTTTCCGCTAATCTTCTGCCCCATCGATTGATGTGCCTGCGGTACAGCGCGAAATAAGTCACAGTTAAACTATCTGAAGTGCCATCGTCTAAGAATTTCGTTCCGGGATGGATGCCTCCCAGTGCGCTTTCTACCTGGTATATATGTACTGTATATGTATGTATGCACATCGAAGTAAACAAATGCTCACCAACATTATCAACTGACACAGAAGTTGTGAATCCCATTTTCTATTTTTTTCTACATATTCTTCTTCCACTTCACAATTCGTTGCCGCTTTTCTATTTTCAACCAACCAACCGACCAACTTCGCTGTCATATTTTCACTTAACAACTGTCGTCGGTTTGAAGGGGATAAAAATAATGTTTTGTGTGTATGTGTTTATATACATATATACTACTTTACGCACTAGTTGTGGCCTTATTAATTTACAAACGACCTGTAGAGAAAAAATTGATAGTTTAAACTGGCGCCGCTCTTCGTGATTTCAGAATTTAACGATATTGAAGCAACTAACTAGTTTGCGTTCATTCCTTCTTCCATGTAAAGAATTACTGAAATTATTAAGGAAATGTCCTAAGAAGTGTCAATTGGTCTTTGCTGTACACCTTTTTCGACAATTTGGAATAAGTATTAAATTTGAAAGAAAAAATCCTGTGCGACACGCTAACATTTTTCAATAGTTCCAGACCTGTGTTAATTTTAGGCAGAAAACATATTTATTACTACAAAGTGGATCAGCACGAAATAACAGTTTAAAGTCTACTAGAAAAGTAGTTGTCATAAATTCCTACTTGAAGCTGGCGCAAAATTAATCACCTTATCAAAAGATATATAATTTTTGCAAATGGTGTCATATAATATTTGACACTTGTGAACTAGACAGCTGCAGTATCTCGCATAATTATAAACAAACAAAAACATTGGTGTGAAGTTGGACTAAATTATTTGAAAAATTACGTTTATTATTAATATTGCCTTTAAGAGTCTGCAATAAAATTTCAGCACGCATATTTTTGTGTCACATTTCAATACATTATTTCTTGCCCGTGTAGGTCATTTTAATTTTATTTAAAAAAATCGTAAAGATCTTGACTTCGTAAAGTTGATGGAGGTTTAAAATGTTCGAGAAAAATGTTTCCCGTAAAATTGCTATAGGGTCTTCTCAGACGAAAGCAGCCTGAAAAGCCAAAAAACACCATGCATTTCTAATGCAAGTAGGCTTATGGTACTCACTATGCTTTCCCATGACTTATATAACTTCCTGAATGAATATCAAGCAAGATAGTAAATTGCAAGGCAATAACTTTCTTTAAAATCAGCAAGATCTGTTGAAGATCAATAGATAATTTTCGACAAAGTAAAATATATCAAATATGTACACCTTTGCTAGAACTAATAGCTAATTGCGACATGTTGCAAGTGTTAACTACCTACGCATTTTTAGTTTAGTTTTTTTATAAATAAGGTTGATACTACAACAAAGATCCTCATCATTATCATTGTTGGCTGGACAACCCTGGTCGGGTCTGCTGCAGCATATGCCTCCAATTGTCTTGGTTTCGTGCCTGTGACCGCCATGCTCGAAATCCCAATAGGCCTGTGTCTTCTTCAAACAAAGATCACATAACTCGAAATTTCAAACTTAAACAAAATATTGAAAATTTTGAGAAATATTCATCAAAATTTGTAGTCCGAATCTTTGAAAACCTTTTGAATATTTTGTTTGATAAACACCGCCATCTGGGGCAATGAAGAGCTACTTCCGTCCTGGATAAAAGGCATTATCGTGAAGCTGCCCAAGAAAGGCGATTTGCGTGACTGCGTCAACTGGAAAGAAATAACTCTGCTCAACGCCACCTTCAAAATCCTAACCACGATCATGCAAAGTAGACTCCAATGTATCGAACGCTCCTTAAGGCACGAACAAGCTGGATTTGGCCCTCACCAAAGCTATATTGACCCAATCAATACTCTTCGCATCACAGTAGAACAATCAGTAGAGTGTCGCTACCCGTTTTACATGCTTTTCGTCACCTTCAAGAAGGCATTTGATACAATCAAACGAGACTCAATATATCTGGCGTTGAGTAGAAATGGAGTTCCCACTAAGATAATCCGCTTGATCAGAGTCGTTTACGAGAACTCCGAACTAGCAGTGCTACATCACGGCAACATCAGCGAGCACCACCAACGTAGACGTAAGGCAAGGTTGTCCCCTTTCGCCCCTTCTCTAAACCATCGTCCAAGACGACGTTATGAGCCAATTCACCCTCCAAGAAGAGGCTTCATATGGAATTTCGCCAGACATCTTGAGGACCTCGACTTCGCCGATGATATCTACCTCCTCTCTCACAACTCACTGACATACAAGCTAAGGTGGGCAGACTAGTCACGCTGGCACACACTGTTGAACTGGAGGTCAATATAGCCAAGACCAACGCTATAAAAGTCAACCACAATAAAACGAGATCTATAATGGCTGACCGGTGTCCGGTGGAATTTGCCGAAAGTTTCTGTTACTTGGGCTGCACTATCACGACAGACGTCGGAGCAGATGAAGATGTCAACTGCAGGCTTAACATAGCAAGTGCGTTCTTCGGGCGAATTGCATACAGTATGGACAAGTTCGCAAATCCCAAGGTGCACTAAACTGCGAATATTGAGCTCATGTGTGAAGTCTGTACAGTTGTACGGAAGGGAAACATGGCTGGTCTCCAACACTATCATACAGAAGCTACAAACTTTCATCCACAAATGCCTCCGCATCATCTGTAGAATATTGTAGCCGAATACCATCAGCAACAACGCGTTATGGAGATTAACGAATGAAGAGCCTCTTATAAGGCAAATCAAATGCAAAAAGTGGTGAAGGATAGCCCATACGCTTAGAAAATCGCCAGATATCATTACGAGAATAGCACTGGACTGGAACCCGCAAGGGAGCAGAGGTTGCGGTCGGCCAAAGATCGCTTGGAGAAGGTTGACGTTGCGCGAACTAGCAGATGCCGACATCACTTGGGACGGCGCATAAACAACAGCCCAGAACCGTGTACGATGGAAAAGGTTTGCCGAAACCCTATGCTGCGAAGTGGAGTGAAAAAGAATTAAAAAAAAATGTATATCTGTGTTCACAATAAAAGCAACACGATATTTTGCAAAGTGTTGACTGCCTATATATTTTTACTTAATTATTATTATTTTTTTTAATATAGTTCATGTTAGAAATAATTAACTCAAAATTTCAAACTTTATCGAAAATATTAAGAAATTCCGAACATTTTCATCAAAACTTTGTAATCCGAATCTTCAGACAAATCTTGGATATTCAGTTCAGTAGTCTATTCAATTTTAGAGAAATGTTGCGTCAGTTTGAAGCAGCACAAAAACGCGTTGATTTTTAGATTTTTTTTTTTTATGGTCTCGTACATTTCGAGCATTCGCCATATGGAAGAAAATGCATTATTTTTCAATACTTCAATTTCAAGTCACTTTGAACCGAGACATAATTTTTACCAAAATTATTGAGTAACATAATTGCATACCCAGAACTTTTTATAAGCACTAAATAAAAAGCGCGAAGTTTTGATGAAAATTTTATGTTTTTGTTTTTTGGAATTTTGTACAATGTTTGAAACTATGAGTTATATAGGGTTTCTATCAAAATAAAATACAGTTTTATAAACAATTAATTATCAAAAAAAAAAAAAAAAAAAAATATATAAATATAAGTTATACCTCTTTTCGAGGCCTCTACAGTTAGCTTAGATAAAATTAGATTTGTGGCGGGCTGGACAAGGTCAAGCACTCAGTCAGGAGACCATTCTACTACACCCGGATAGATTTCAGTAAAAGGAATACAGATAGGAAAGATAAAAACAGGGTGGTAAGACGGATAAATTAGTTTGAGGTCACTATTCCCCAAATATCTTGCATTCATTCATGAATCTTAAGAGATCCGGAAGAGGAAGACTAGGAACTTTGTCCATATTCAGTATATCGCAACCCAATATCCTAAGACTGGCTCTGAAAAACGCCGGACAGCTACAGAGAAAATGCTCTGCAGTGTCGTCATCCTCAAGACAGGGTAGGCATATCGGGCTGTCCTTTACACTAATATACATATATTTTCCCGTGGTTCCTAGGTGGAACAAAGGGCCTCAATAAACAAGTTAAAGTTAAATCTATTAGAAGCTAGGAATTTTATTTGCCGCCAGGAGCGGCCTGCTTGTTGCACTTCTGTTTCTACTAGTCGCCTCCACGTGTTAGATGGTCTGCCAGGTCTGCGGCTGCCTTGGGGGTTCCAATCCAGGGCTGCTCTAGTGATATCACCATATGGCTTTCGAAGTGTGTGACCGATCTATTTCCATTTGCGGCGTCGAATTTCGAGATAGACTGGTATCTGTTTCGTTATAGTCCACAGATCGGAGTTTGATATGACGTTAGGCCAAAAAATGTGCGTGATCTTGCGAAGGCTGCGGTTGATGAATACTTGCATTGCTTGTATGTCACGTGTTGACGCGTTCCACGTTTCGCATGCATACAAGAGGACAGATTTCACATTGGACTCGAAGATTCTCAGTTTCGTGCGCCTCGTTATATGCGTTGCTCTCCAAACTTTATCAAGCATGCCAAACACTACGCGATCTTTCGATATCCGGTTACGTATGTCAGCCGCTGAACCGCCGTTTTTATTTATTACACTGCCTAGGTAGCAGAATTCATCTACAGCTTCGATGTTAGTGCCGCGTATCTGAAAGATATGTGAATCGGTGGTGTTGATGCGCATTATCTTTGTCTTCGCAATGTTTATTTTCAGTCCAGCCCTCGCTGCGAATTCGCTCACCGCCTCTATTTTTGCTTGCATATGTGAGTGTTTGTGTGATAGCAGGCAAATATCGTCAGCGTAGTCTAAGTCCTCAAGGTTGCCGCTCAGGCCCCAGGATATGCCTCTGTTCGCCGCTGAGGCTTGTCGCATCACTAAGTCCAGTACCAGATTAAATAAGAGCGGAGATAGCACGCATCCCTGTCTTACTCCTGTTCGAACTCGAATAGCGTTGCTCAGGATGCCCTCATGTCTCACACGGCAGCTTGCTTCACTGTACAGTTCTTTGACAAGTGAAATGATTTTTTCAGGTACTCCTTTGCAGTAAAGTGCTCCCCAGATTGCCTCGTGGTTAAGAGTATCAAAAGCTTTTTCAAAGTCGATGAAGCAGAGATAAAGTGGCGAACGCCACTCGACCGATTGCTCGACAATCACTCTCAGGGTGTTGATTTGATCGACGCAAGAACAGCGTGGTCGGAATCCCGCTTGTTCATTCCGTAGGCCACTTTGCAGTGCGTCGGAAAGCCTTTTATTAATTATATGCGCTATTACTTTATTGACCATGCTTAATAGTGTTATGCCTCTCCAATTCTTGCAATCGGATAAATTGCCCTTTTTCGGTATGAGCGTGATGACACCCTCCTTAATGTCATTCGGGATCTTCCCGGACATCCAAATGTTTTGCAGTAGAGGGAGTAGCCTTCGAGCGCTCACCTGAGGGTCAGCCTTAAGTAGTTCAGGATTGATGTTGTCTGGTCCTGGCGCTTTATTGGCCTTTAGGGCTTTAATTGAGTTCATAACTTCGATCTCATCAGGCGAGGTGGTGGGGATATCGCGTCTTACCAAGTGACGTGGACATTCACATGGCTGTATTGCTACGGATGGTGTTGGCGCAAGGAGCTTCTCGTAGTATTTTTCCCAAATGCGTACTTGTTTAGTTTTGGACGTCGTCATTTCGCCATGCTCATCCTTAAGCGGCTTACTGGACTTCTGTGACTTGTTGGTTAAATTGCGTATGGCGAGGAAAAGATCACGGGTGCGATGCGTCTCCGCCGCGGACTGCGCGTTGCTGGCTATGTTGTCGTTCCAGATCCTTTTGTCCGTTCTTGCACTTTTCTTAACCTGCTTGTCCATGTCGCTGTATCGCTGCTGCAGGACTGTCTTAGATAGCCTTGTTTTAGCACAGTTTAGTTGGTTTTTGATGTCTCTGCGATCATTAATTAGGTTCCAGGTTCTGTCTGATATCCAGCACTTGCGCTTGATTGCCTTAAAGCCTAAATGGGTCTCTGCTGAGTTCAGGAAAACTTGCTTGGTTCGCTGCCACTCATTTTCGTGTGGTGTAGTTGGGGCAGTGGTCGAGGTTAGTGCTTCGACGAACCTAGTGGAGGCCCTCTCGTCCTTCAATTTTTCCACATTGAAGCGGCGTTGCGACTTTTGTTGGGTTATTGCCGCAACTTTTAGCCGGACTACAGCGATGAGGAGATGGTGGTCGCTTGATATGTCCGCTCCCCTCTTGTTGCGAACATCCGTGAGGGAGCCGCGCCACATACGACTTATGGCAATGTGATCGATTTGGTTTTCGGTAGTATGGTCAGGTGACGTCCACGTTACTTTGTGAATGCGTTTGTGATTGAATAATGTGCCGCCAATAACAAGGTTATTACTTGCGCATAACTCAGTGAATAGTTCACCATTCTCTGAGAGTACACCTAACCCATGTCGACCTATTATCTCTTCGCGGCCCAGATTGCATTGGCCAATTTGTGCGTTTAGGTCACCCATCAGGATGGTGATGTCTCCTTTTTTAACCATACTGATTACACTCGTGAGGCGGCTGTAAAAAGCCTGTTTAGACTCCGTGTCCGCCAGGTTCGTTGGTGCATAGCACTGAATGATTGTCAATTTCCTCACTCTCGTACGCAGTCTCAGTGAGATAATTCTATCGGAGTGCGCTTTCCATTCTATGAGAGCCGCGGAGGCAGATTTGGAAAGAAGGAATCCGACCCCATTTTCTCTCCGCTTGTCGGGTGAGTTGCCAGAGAAGATAAGCTTCTGCCCCGTCGCTGTTGTGATTTCACCAGAGTCGGCCCATCTGATCTCACAAAGACCGAGTACTAAGAGTTGGTAACGCTGGAACTCTTTACAAAGTTGCACTAGTTTGGATGTTTCTAACAGTGTGCGAACATTCCATGTGCCTATTCGTGATCCATATTTCATGCTGAAGGTCGTCATCAGATTTTCGGGATTTATATTTACATTGTTTACTTTGGTTTCGTTAATCCGTTATTTTGAGGTGGGTAGGGGATTAGCCTTCCGCACCCGAGCCTGTTTCCGGGGCTGCCGGTACTGCCTCCAGGCTGGCAGGAGCAAGGGAATTTCTTCCTTGCAATCTATAGGTTATACCGCCTTATTGTTCGGTCGACAGAGCCTCGTTAGCGAGAAACAGGAGGCACCAAGTCCGAATGGACAGTGGGTGAGGTTGTCAATTGGGAAGGATTGGCTATATATTACGCATCACTTCCCCATCAGCCTCACTAATACCCATTGTAAATTTTCCTGCTGGGCACAAATTCATTCTTCTCTGCACACATATAAGCAGCACACAGTAATGCAGTACGAATTATGTAGATAATGCAAACTTTAGCAGATTAAAATGTAGTTATATAGATTTTTCCCACACATATATGTGCATACATATGCATCTGGCATAACAATGTCTTTCAGGCCACTTTCATCTACATGCGAGTCTGCTTGTGAACATTCACATATATTTTATATACATATATATGTATGTGTGTGTATGCCCAGGTGCACTTCCGTCGGATTAGCATATCTGCTATATTAAAAGCTAATATTTTATTTGGAGCTGTACAACGAGGATTCTGAGTTTTTTATCGTGCGTGTATGTACGGCGTTGTTGTAGCTATGCATATGAATTTGCAAGATAAAATATTATCTATGTAAAAGTAAAATGTAAAAGTTTTTGTAATATTTAGTGCTACTGTTTTCACATAATTGGATTTTAATGTTGTTTTTGTTGTTTTGCTTTTAGTGCGACTATATTGAATTGCAGTTAAGAGCTACCAAACGACATCAGATACATACACCGAGCAGCAAAACCCTTCACATAAACGAACATTTTTTAGCTAAATATTAAATAAATGAAAAAAAATATGTTTGGGCACAAACGAACATTTATAGTCTTGCGCTTGTTTTTAGGCATAGTCGCACTTATTTCATTGTTGGTTCATATTTTTGTCTTCGTTTTATATTTGGCTTGTGCGTTGCTATCACTCATTGAAGTCGCTAATTTTTCTCTGAATGCAGTTTTGGTATAAAGATTAAATGAGTTGAAGTGCAAAGGAATATTTAAAACACGAAGGTGGCCGCAATCAGTCAAGTGCCTAGGGAAACGAGGATGAATAAAAAAAATTGGCCGAAAGATTTAGAAGCTCCAAAAAAGCCAAATTTACGACGACTAAAACTATAAGTACGGCGGGCGCCGTAGCCGAACGGGTTGGTGCATGACTACCATTGGGTACTCAGAGTCAACGTAGGTTCGAGTCTCGGTGAAACACGAAAATGAAGAAAACCTTTTTCCTAATAGCGATCGCCCCTCGGCAGGCAATGCCAAAGCTCCGAGTGTATTTCTGCCATAAAAAACTTCTAGTAAAAATCCATCTGCCATTTGGTGGCGGCATAAGATTGAAGGTTGTTCCATTTATGAAAGAACATCAACGCTTTTTGTTTTGGTGTTCAGTCAAGTTCGTCCTACTATTTGTGGTGTTCGCCTTGATGTTCTTTGACAAATGGAAGAACTTTAAATCTTATGCTGCCATCGAACGGCAGATGGCCTTTCATGAGGATTTTTTTCATGGCACTCAGAGATTTGCCATTGTATGCTGAGGAGCGACCGCTACTAAACTCAACTTTTTCTATTATTTGGTTCTTTGGACCCTGGGTTTCGACCTTGAGCACTACCGAATAGGTGTAGCATGCGAACCCTTTCAGCTATGGATGCCGCATTGCAACTACTCGTATTTAAAAGAATTAAAACGTCTGGATTTACTGACAAGTTTTGACAATTTAATTGTTTTTTAACTTCAGCTATTCGGCAGCCGCGTAGCCGAATGGGTTGGTGCGTGATTACCATTCGGAATTCACAGAGAGGTCGTTGGTTCGAATCTCGGTCAAAGCAAAATTAATAAAAACATTTTTCTAATAGCGGTCGCCCCTCGGCAGACAATGGCAAACCTCCGAGTGTATTTCTGCCATGAAAAAGCTCCTCATAAAAAAATATCTGCCTCTGCCGTTCGGAGTCGGGTTGAAACTGTAGGTCCCTATATTTGTGGAACAACATCAAAGACGCACACCACAAATAGGAGGAGGAGCTCGGCCAAACACCTAACAGAAGTGTACGCGCCAATTATTTATTTTTTTTTTTTGTTTTTTTTATTTAATTTAAATATTATTTTATGAAAATTTAGTTCATGCCTCAACAAAAAACTTTGATACACAAATCGATATTTCAAACTTTCTCCAAATTACAAAAAAAAATTTAAAAAATCTAAATCAAAATTTTAAGCTTTTTAATCAGAATCTTTGCAAAAATTTCTACTATGCAATTTGGAAGCGCATTGAATTTTGAAAAGGCTTCAAGTGGCTTAAAAATCGCGTTGAATTTTGGTGATTTTTTGGCAGATTCTGCAAGCTTTTGAGTGACCTTTCCGTGCATTAAAAAGAAAATGATAAATAGCGAATTTATATTTTTATTTTATTATTATTCCTATTTTATTTATTTATATATTTATTAATATTTAATATAAAAGTGATAAAAGATTGCCGAGATTATTTAACAATACGCCTTAAAGGGCAAGTATCAATGTTTTAACGTTTTTTCAAAGAATTTTGTTTTTTTATATCAAATTTGTTTTTTTTTTTATTAATTTAAAGCTTTCTTCACATGACTTGCGGAGTTGCCTGTCTCCCATAGATTGCGTCTCTACGTTACGAATAGAGCAACGCTTAAGTGGAAATAATAAATACCACTCGCGAGCCAAAGCAAGCAACATCTGCTTGGAGGTGCAGGTAGTGTCGTCTATCACACTATAAGCGTCTACTACTTATTCGAATCTAAATTGTTAGTGAATCGTCAAATGCACAGCCTCTGATAAATAACACAGGTCGACACTGAAAATGATTCAAGCATCGGACCCGGCCTATCTTATAGATTTTTCATCGCTGAATACGAATCTGACCTTAAAAAGTTTCCATCACGTCAAGATTTTGAAAAAAATTAGTTCAAAAAGTCAGAAAAACGTGTTTTTGACCATTTTTGACCAAATGTAGTGGATGAACCTGAGGTGATGGAAGCTTCTACCTAGCCTTAAACTGAAGCCTGAACCTTCAGTTATAAGATCCAAATCGAAAATACCCTGAATCAATTGTAAATTTTGATGTAGCACAATTTTTTTAACTGCTCGCGCACGATTTTCATAGGTGCAGCCATGCAGGCTAGTTAGCCTTATCATAGTGGTGCGCTGACTTGTACCTTTTACCTATCATGTTTTTAGTTATTGGGTTTGCTTAGCACGATTCGGAAGTTGTAATTTCAAAATTGAAAGTGTCGGATTCAAATTTTTTTTTTTATATGTGCTTTTTTTATATTAGATATATATGTTATCAGAACTGCACTTTACATATCTTTTGTGATAAAAAGTTCATTTTTAATTGACACTTCAACATAAATTGGTCAATCAATATCTTCGAAGTTTCTTTATCATCAGTTTTTTTCAGGACTACATCTCAATTTCTTAATATTAGAATCTGACCTTTACCTACATCAGATATTTTTCAAATATATAAGTTTTTTGGTTTTTATACTTTAACTGATTCCTCAGGTTTTACTATGCCTAGAGTTTGTAAAACGGATCCAAATTTATTCTGTTACATTTGTGGACAGTTTATGACAAGAAAGCAGAGACGCACATTAACTCCTGCTACTAAAGGGTCATATGAATATTATTTTAGTTTAAAAATAATAAATTTTGATAAAAGTTGGACTCCAAACTTTTGCTGTAATCATTGTACATCAAATTTGTTTTTATGGAGACGAGGACAGCGTCCTTCCATGTCTTTTGGTACTCCAATGATATGGAAAGAACCAATAGATCATTTTACTAATTGTTACTTTTGTAGTATAAATACTTCTGGTTATTCTGGGAAGAATAAATGTAAAATCGAATATCCAAATGTATCTTCAGTGACTTACCCGCAAAATCACAGTGAACTCTTACCTGTACCAAAACTACCAAAACTTGCTCAAGAAGACGATTTAGTGACAGATAAATGTACTTATTTACAATCAGTGGATGGTTGTAAAGAACCAGAAGAAATGTCCGATTCTGAGTGTTTTGATACCATTTCTGATCAACCAATTCTTATAAATCAGTCAAAACTAAATGATTTATTTAGAGATGCTTGCTGATTACTGCTGGGGCTTATTAAAAGATGATGATTGCAATTACTCTAGAAAGTCACAAAGATTAACCTTCCCAAGTCTGCCGAATAAAAATCAAATTTTAGAAAATGAAAGTACTCAAAACTAAATTCTTTATCCTTTGTGTGTTTCTTCTTATTCCTTAAAACCTTGAGAAAACTTACAAAGATTAGAAGCATCCGTGAAACTTGTATTTGAAGAACAAATTGTGGATTCAAAAAATTCAAACAAAGAAGGAAGAAATTCCTTTCTAAGGAATAACAAAAAATTACCACAAATGCGAGAATATTATATTAATAAACAAAAAAAAATCAAAAAGGAAAAAAAAACAAACAAATAAAATTTTTAAAAATAAAAAAGAACAAAAAAAAAAAAAATGGAGTGTAAAATACTGACAGCCTCCTCGTGGCACATTCTGGGGTCGTGAATTTAATAAATTTATTATGCACTAAAATATTGGTTCACCAGCTAATGTCAGATTATAAAACTTTATTACTACTGTCAAAAATTAGTCTAATATAACTATATAAATTCATCTTTCAATAGTTGTTCGTGAAGTAAAAAGTAATTTAATATAGATCACCATATTGGTTTTGCCTTTTTAAATTATGATGTCATATTTGTCTTCAGCGCATCATAAAACCAAACATTGAAAGAAATTTTAACTAACTAAAACATGATAGGTAAAAGGTACAAGTCAGCGCACCACTATGATAAGGCTAACTAGCCTGCATGGCTGCACCTATGAAAATCGTGCGCGAGCAGTTAAAAAAATTGTGCTACATCAAAATTTACAATTGATTCAGGGTATTTTCGATTTGGATCTTATAACTGAAGGTTCAGGCTTCAGTTTAAGGCTAGGTAGAAGCTTCCATCACCTCAGGTTCATCCACTACATTTGGTCAAAAATGGTCAAAAACACGTTTTTCTGACTTTTTGAACTAATTTTTTTCAAAATCTTGACGTGATGGAAACTTTTTAAGGTCAGATTCGTATTCAGCGATGAAAAATCTATAAGATAGGCCGGGTCCGATGCTTGAATCAGAAAAATAATCATTTTTTGTCGACCAGTGTAATCGAAACTTTTGGCTATTGTATGAGGATAGAGATTTGTTTTTGGAACGTAAAAACGTTGAGGGGCAACGATTGTGTCGGCCCCAATATGAAAGCACGTCTGCCGTGAGTTGCACGTAAAATAGGGCGCTATAAGATCTCAATATTTTGTTTAAGCGAACTAAGATGGACCAGATCAGTAGAATTTACTCGCTTAAGAGGGCAGTCTTGGCTTCTCTACTCTAGAAAACCTCAAGTACACCGAATCCAAACGTAGTTTGTTGTATGGAAAGCCTGTGTCTGGCAAGTTTATGTGGGCACGTTTTAAATCTAGAGTTAAAAACATAACCGTTTACATGATACTTCAAGTTGGGGGGTTCGAAATTAAAAAGTCATAGCTATTAGTAATGAGTAAACTTATAGCTTTGTCATAAACTGCGGCGGTTGAAATTCGAAAAAAATTCAAAAGACCTGAAAGTTTATCATATTCTAGAAAAGAGTTAAATAATAATTAATAATTAAAGAGATATATATTCAGAAAATCTGTAGAGACTTTAGGCCGATCGGCCTCTTTTACCAATAAAGCAATTCGGTAAGCAAACAGCTGCCAAAGCAGCTCTCAGACTAAGAGAAATCGGCCTACTCAGAACGTACCAAAGAGGACACTCCTCAATTTTAGAACAATTTCTCTGCATTCCCAGCACAACGGATTTCTGTAGGACCAAGGACATCAATTTTAATAAATCCTTTGTCACAGTATTTCCTTCCAAAGAGAAATGGGATAACGGGATTATTGTTAAGAAAAATGATTTTAACAACAGATGGCTTAAAATTCGACAACAAAGTAGGTGGAGGTGTTTACTCCGATAATCTCGGAGTGTGCCAATCATTTCGCCTACCTGATCATTGCAGTGTATTTCAGGCGGAAGTCACTGCCATAAAAGAGGGACTTAAAGAAATAAAAACGAGAGTATTATCCACAAATGAAGTCTTCATTTACTCGGACAGTCAAGCGGCAATAAAAGCGCTTGAATCACAAGCGCACTCGTCAAAAACAGTTCTAGAATGTTTAAAACTACTAAAGGACGCATCTAAGTGCTACAAAGTGCACCTTATCTGGGTGCCAGGCCACAGAAATATAGCAGGGAACTGCAAGGCGGATGAACTTGCACGAACCGGTACAACGCTCGATCTCAAACCGGATTAGGCGCTGATACCCATGCCTATAGCCACTTGTAAATTACTTATAGACAGGGAAACCATCAAAAAGGTAAATACAAGTTGGCAAAACCTCACAACATGCGCAGCCATGGCCGAACTGGAACAGCGGTCGATCGAAGATCTTGCTAAGATTTAACAGAGAAGCTATAAGAAAAATGATAGGGGTATTAACTGGTCATTGTTTAATAGGCAGCCACGCTAGAAGGTTAGGACTTCCGTACTTCGATTTCTGTAGAAGCTGTCTTAATACAGAAGAAGAGGAAACAGTCAGACACCTTTTATGTGAGTGTGAAAGCTTAGCTATGAGAAGGCTGCGTACTATTGATACGGCATTTTTAACCGATGTAGCAAACATAGCCCATCTAAAACTAACGAAGCTCTGCTCGTTTATTAAAGGTACCGGGTGGTTTGAAAAGGAACACGTAGGGTAAGGATAAGCTCCAGTGGTATCACAATGGACCTGCGAAAGGTCTAAGTGTGTCTTTAAGACAACCACCCTACCTACCTACCCACCTTAGGTCGATCGGACCAATATATCGTGTGGAGAAAATCGCATTCATATTTTACTAGATTATATATACTAGTTAAATACGCCAGATGCACATTTTGAGTGTTTAAACGTATCCGTAGTTTTGCTATTTTTAACCTATACTCGAAATTATTAACAAAAAAACATTTTGCGCAACAATTCTCCAAAGGCTTACTATAACAATTTGGTTTTTCTTTTTTGTTAGTTTTTGGTTTATCTTTCATATAGACGTTTTCCAGTTCCAAACCATTGTGTGGCATGAAACAATAAATTTACTAAAAAGGAAATTAGCAGAAAAAAATATTTCACAATAGTCAATAGGAGTTTGATATTTGTTTTTATACCCGGTACCAACTCAAAGAGTGTCTGAAAAAACCAGAAACACTGGAAGCTTTTGAGTAGAATATTCTCCCGAAAATGCTGCATAAACTTATTAATTTTGAAAAATTTGGTTTAGGTATATTATTTTATTCAAGGTGTCATGAGTCACGATTAGGTTAGGTTCAAGCAGTTGTCCTGTTCGACACACTTAGGCTCATAGCCCATTGTGGAGCCGCGTGGGGAGCTTTCCCTATTTCTATTTAAGGGGTTAGGTGGGTTTCAGAGGTTGAAAAAAAGAAGATTTGACTATTTTTTTAGTATATAAAATCATATATTTTATTTAAACAATTCACTATATCTAAGATACATATATAGACAGTATTTTGTGAAATTTTTATTTAAAAATTTCGAAAACTCAGCCGTTAGTACCTAATCTTCCTTGACGTCTAAAAAAAAATACTCTTGCCGTGGATAGCACAACTCATTATTGGTTCATCTTAAATCAAAAAACCAAACGGGTTTCGTTAGTACATCGATAAATCTCGTTGTTGTATGAAGGAGAAAAAAATCAAAATCTGAATTTTTGACAGGCTTTGAACCGAAAAACACATTTTTTAGTGAATTTTTCGACATACAGTGGCTAAAAGAAAATAGTTGTAACAAAAAAAAATCCTTCGTTCAGTAACTAGATTATTTCAAAGATTTGTACAAAATTTGAACTAAATCGCTTCATAACTTTTCAAGATATCGTTAAAAAATGGAGTTTTGAGATAAACACGTTTACCTGGGAAGCGCTCAACTGACGTGGCCTAATGGGCGGAACTTCTGAAGGGTCTATCTCTTAGAATTTTACTCGGAACGACTTAAAATTTTAGGAGAGTATTTTAAACATACTGTACTATTTAATAAGAAAAAAAATTAAATTTTTTGAAATTTTCAAACCCACCTAACCCCTTAAACCTGTGTGTGCTCTTCAAAATTTTTAGGATATCTCCTATTTCTGCAGAACTGAGATCTTCCAATACATTAAAAAATTGTCTGCCTAGAATAGCAAATCTCCGTCTAGATAGAAAAATGGCACAGAAGGTGCAAGATTGTCTCTTCTACAGAAGTCATGTGCTTGCACACCCATCCTTTGGGCGTGCTTACCTATTGAGCAGTGCCCCGTTATAAGTCATGATACAAATTAATTAAATTATTAGTATTATTTTTAAGTATTATTATTAATTAATAAATTAAAGTAGAAGTCATAATTTAGTTGTTAATTGAAGTATTTAATCAACTTATTTCAAATGCGCTTTAACGCAAATTTTAAATTTCACTCACTTTCATGTTGTTTCACTTATAGCCAGTAACTTTGTAGAATATATTTTTCTTATTTATAAGCCTATTGAATAAGCTCACATTTCTGTACAGTGATTCTTGGCAGTCTCTAACAATAAGTACTTCGAAAAAGAGTATTTTTTTTGTAATAAAAAATCTACTGTGTATTATGCACATTTTAAAATAAAATTTTGTGCAGCCCATCAGCAACCAAATTTGAAAAATTGTGTGTGCCGTTTTAAATTTTGCTCAAGATAAAATACTGTCATTTAATTTTATTGACTTCCAGCCTCAGCCTAAAACTATTTAAAATTTGTGTATCAAATTTAGCTTTGAAGTGAAAATTAAGGGCACATAAATGTGCCAGCATATCTATGAACGGTTACTGGTAGTCCCGGAATTTCGGAATATTTTTGGGACTGATCCCGAAATGTAACTTCCATAAGTTTAATAAAATAATCAGTGAGCTTAATTTTATTACTATTATTAGTATTATTATTTACAGCTTTATTATAATTAAATATATCAAAAACACGGAGAAAAACTAGCTTGGTGTTGTGTATTATATAATATAAGTAAATACTCGTGTGTGGGTTTAGTACATCATTTGATTATTTAACATCATTTACAATAAATAGTATATCATTTAGAGGGTTGCCAATATTCGACGGACCTATCTGGCAACCCTGTATCTTTTGACAGAAACGTCAGATCGCTTAATGACATATCGCGTTGCGAGCGTCAGTCCAAGCAGATTTTTACCATGGAACAGCACACGCCATGCGAGCGCTCCCAAATTGTTGAAAATCACATTCAACAAAAGAAGTCAATTGTGAAAACTCAACGTGCGTATAAAAAATGAAATAAGTGAAAAGTGCGCCTTCTAAGAACACCATCTTTCTAATCCAAAGAGGCCAAATCAAAACCGACCAAGGCGTTGCCAAGGACATCCCAAAATCGCCGTTCTCAGCAGTTGGGCATTGCTCGGACCACTTTACAACGAATTATCCGCATTGATTTGCATTTATTCCCGTATAAGAGATGCAATTGACGCAAAGATTGTTGCCTGCGGAGAAGCCTCGTCGATTGGAAATGGGCCCAAAGAGTCATCGAAGTCCGTCGGGTCCGTCGAATATGGGAAACCCTGTCTAAGTTCTTTATAAGTGCGGTTTCTGTTGACGGTGTGGACGTCAGACAAGGCTGCGGGTGCAGATGGTCTTTCCGCAGTGCTCTTCAAGGCCGGAGGTGATGAGCTAACGAAAAGCTTTCAATTACGCATAGGCAAAGTAAAGTCGGATGAAAGCATGTCCAGCGACTGCCACCTTAGCCTTCTCTGTCCAATCCACAAGAAAGGTAACCCGAAGAATTGCGCCAACTACAGTATGGTAAGCCTCTTCAGTAACGCATATAAAGTCCTATCAAGCGTACTTTGTGAAGGGATGAAACTCCTCGTCAACAAAATGATCTTATGACCTCGCCAACAAACTGATTGGGCCTTATCAGTGTGGTTTCAGGCCTGAATTTTCCCAATACGCCAAATCCTGGAAAAGACTCAAAAGAAGCAGATCGACATCCACCACCTTTTCATCGACTACAAAGCTGCATTCGTCAGTACGATAAAGGATCACCTGTATGTCACCAAGTCTGAATTTGGCTTTCCTGCTAAGCTAACAAACACCACCAGTGAGATTTGGCAAAGATCTTTCCCAGCCATTTGAAACGAAGCGGGGTTTCAAATAAGGCGATCATTTAACATGCGCTTTTTTCAATTTGATGACGGAGAAAATTATTCGCGCCTCCAACATCGACAACTCCGGCACTATTTTCTATAAAAGTGTCATGCTGCTGCCTTACACTGATGATATGGACATTATTCGCATTAGTCAGCGGACAGTTTGTGCAACTTTCTCCAATCTCGAAAAATAATCCCTTCGAGTGTGTCTTGCGGTAAACGAGGGTAAGACAAAGTACCTTCTGTCAACAACCAAAAAGTCTACGCGTATTGGACAGCAGGTTGCGATTGACAACTACAAGTTCGGAATAGTCAAGAACTCTGTCTACCTAGGATCTAGCTTTAATACCAACGTCAGCCTAGGGATCCAGCGAGGAATACCTCTTGCCAACAGGTGCTATTTTGGGCTGGGCAGGCAATCGATGCAAGAAAAAAATCTCTATCATTCGCTTATCCTCCGGGTCATACTGTATGGCGCTGAGTTCTGAACATTGATTAAAACCAATTGGCGGTTATAAGGAGCTTTCGAGAGAAAAATTCTTATTTGGTCCGATTTACATGATGCATATCGAATACGATGGAACCACGAGCTGTAAGAGCTATACGCCGACATCGGCATAGTGAAGCGCATTAAAATTCAGCGGGTGCGCTGGCTAGGTCACGTTGAGCGAATGGACAATAACGCTCCATCAAAGAGGGTGCTCTTCTCGAAAAGCACTGGTAGAACTCACCAAAAAGGACGTCCTCATCTACGTTGAAAAGACCTAGTCGACGACGACCTCACCGCCCTTAGTGTTTCTAACAATTGTCAACGCGCGCAATACAGAAGCGATTGGCGCAACTTTTAGATAGCGGCCAAGACCAACCATCGGTTGTAGTTGCCAGCTAAGTAAGTAAGTACGTACTTAAGGAAGGTTTGACGGACATTTTCTTTACCTATGGGTCCAAGAACGAAATAGGGTCTGGAGCCGGATGGTACTTTAACGATAGTAAAAAGTATCACTATGTAATGGGGGATAATCGAGAGGAGATGGATCGGGAAACAGATTGGAGTTTTCATTGACCGTCAGGCTGCACTGAAGGGCGTGGAGAACGCCAAGCAAATCTCAGATATTGTTCAAGAATGTAAGAAGAAGCTTAATTCTGTCGCAAGATAGAACAAGCTTATACTTATACGGGTTCCAGGACACTCCGGTGTTCAAGGAAACGAAATTGTCGATGAATGGGCCAACCGTGGATCAGCGGTTCCTCCACAAGGGCCAGGGCCAATAATCGGAACCATCATCAGTGATTATGTATGCAATTTACATAAAGAGCGATGGTCCGGTCTAGAACGCTGCAGAGCTGCAAGTGCGAACAGAAAAATGTCAAACTTTCTACTAAAACATGGAGGGAAAGACTTTCGGTTGATGGTCGGTATTATTACAGAACACAACCGATGGGGTCAGCATATGAGCATCATTGAGCGCCCGACGTGCCTGTCTTGCTTGGAGGAGTCGGATAGCACTAAGCGCTTTCTCTGTGAGTGTCCCGTATTTGCTGGAGCACGGCTACGAGTTTTGGGTTCCGATGTCGTGGGAATGAGTAATGTTCGCTCTCTAAAACTGGTAGATATTTACATACAGATTTACCAAATAATTTGGAAAATTCTCACAGGACTAACTACCTTTATCTCTGTCTCTATTCTTTCCACCCTTTTTCGCTGATACTTTTCTCCTTTCCTCCTTGACTATCTACCCTCTTTTCAGAGCTCTAAATACAATGGAATTTTTACCTAAATCACTTGGTGCTCCCTGGCTCGACCTATTCAAATTTCAATTTCAAGTACTTAGGCTAAGGAATATTGCTCATTTGGAAATAAAAACAGAACTACTATTGATAGTAATGTTTTAGATTTCGGTACAATTTATGTTTTTGAAAATTAACTCGTCATTCATAACCACGAGTTCTTTAGTTTTTGGTTCGTAAACATATCGATATCACTGAATTTCCGAATCCCTGAATTTCGGGATCTCAAGCTTGCATCTTTAGTATGTATGCAAGTATAATCGTATACCAGTGGTCTTCTTCTTTGCTTTAGTGCAATTCACTCTCTAAATATTGCATACACATAAATACCTGCTAGCCATTGGTTTGCCACTCACAGTGGTATGCAAGTGTGTAGCTACTACTAAATATTGTACGAGTATAGCTTAATCCGTGCACAATTGCGATATGTAGGTTTCTCTTGTATGCATGTCCAGCTGCAAAAGTCATCACACAAATTACAATATACGGATAACTATTTGCAGCTTGAATATATCCTTCATTTTCCTTTGCCCTCCCTTTTGCAGCCCCTTCCCTGCTTTCGATTATATAATAGTATTAGTGCGCAGAGCTGTAAAGTAGGCTTTGGCACCAGTGGATGTGAAAACATTGTATTAAGTGCATACGTACGAGTATACATAAACACGATTATAAAATATTCCTGCCAAAATTGCTTACAAATATGTGATTGCTAAAGCAGCACCACCTATATCTACTTATGCCCATATAAGCCCACATAATCAAAACATTCTAGCATCCATGTGGGCATGTGCATGGGCATGTTCGTACATCTTGCTCGCTTCAATACTGCTGCTATAACAATTGCTGTACTTTAATGACTACCAGACGAAATTCCTTTGCTTCTGTTTCATTCTGTTAGTTTTGCTCACTTATACAATATTATAGCGCACCATCATTTCATAGGGAAGTGTGTTGGTATCACTTGTGGATTTGTGCTTGTACTTCTACACCTATCTCTGCAGGTGTATTGTGTTTTCAGGCGTATAAACACAAATGCTTATCGAGTGCTTGTACAATGTGGTGGCGCACACACACACGCATTCTATAGTGTGTCAATCTAATTTTATATTGTTTAATATAACGTAAATATTTATAAACATATTTATATATGCCTGAGTGTGTATTGCTAAGTACCTTGAGGGACTGATATATTCAGTAAGATATTTTCAGTAAGAAGCATTTACCACCGTTTTGGATTTCTAGTTAAAATGCACAAATTTATGAGGATGAAGCAAAGGCTAAGCGTACTGCTGATCCAAGGCTAAAACCATGAAAGGTGATACAAGTTGGTTCAAATATGTTTATATTTTTTAATCAAATGCTATTTCGGTATCATTAACTTCTTCATGCACAAAATCTCGATTGCCAACAAAGGAATTATAAGCACAATAAATTGCAATTCTGAACAGTTGTCCCAAAAAACTTGAATAGAAAATTTTTACATATTAATTTTGATTTTAATAGTTTTATTAGGACTTCTAGACTTTTTGGTTGGTAATACTTCTTTCGGATTTTTTTTAGTGACACTGACTGTGATTGCAGTTTACTGTCGTTTTAAATTTGAATTGGTCGAGCCAAGGAGCAACAAGAGATTTGGTGACTCCTTAAACCCTCAGGCTAAAAAGCCCATTGTATTTATTGTCGTTTACTTTCAGTCGGTATCACGCGCCTAGGAATGAAGTCAGTTACCTTAGTTTTCATAAAGTAAACTATCGTAAACTTACTATGTGTACCCAGCCTGCCTCACTACCATTGCAGTTTTTTGCTGTTGCGAAGCGGACATTTTTTTCTGACTATTTGAGTGCCTCAAGCTTCAAATCTAACTAATAGGCAGAGCAATATTAAGAACCTCAGAAAGGCTAATTTTTATATGTCGATTCTTTTCTTATCCAAGAAAAGTTTCATATGCATGGCGAACCATAGAGTTTTTACAGTAATTAAGCATACCCAGTTCGCCATTTTCTTGGCAATTTAATTTTTTCAAATTTAATTTTCATCAAATCAAACTGAAAGTCAGAGGAATATTCAGGGCTTCAGAATAGCTAAATTTTTAAATGTCAATTCTTTTCTTACCAAAAACATTTCAATTCCACATGTTTTATAGTAATTAAGCATACTCAGTTCGCCGTTTTCACAGCAATTTAGTTTCTTAAAGGGCTTTAAAGTTTCAAAGGAGGAACGTGGTTAGAGGTATCCACTGCGTATACTTTATTTCATGGGCGAAGAATTCAACTATTTTTTTTACGTTTTTAAAATAACAACAAGTAGAACAAAGTTGCGGCACATATTACTATATTTTACTATATATATTTTTTATTTATTTTTCGAGTTTAGTATTATATATTTCCGAAATTAAATCATGAAGAATTTCAAGGACATTTAAGTATACATTTTCAAATTTTTTATCCTGGCGAAAAGTAAGTAATTTTTCTTTTAATAGCTGCACATATTCTTTATCGTTTGATATACATATGAATATTAAAAATCATAAAATTATTTTTTTATTCATAAATATAAATGGCGCGTACACCCTTTTTTGGGTGTTTGGTCGAGCTCGTCTTCCTATTTGTGGTGTGCGTTATGATGTGGGGTGCGTCTGGATGTTGTTCCACAAATGGAGAGGCCTAGAGTTTCTGTTTCCGATGGCGGATATTTTTTCTGAGTGGCTTTTTCATGGTAGAAATACACTCGGAGGCTTGCAACTGCCTTTCGAGGGGCGACCGTTATTAGAAAAGACTTTTAGTGTTTCACCGAGATTCGAACCTGCATTCTCTTTGAATTTCGAATGGTAGTCACGCACCAACGCATTCGTCTTCGGCGAAATTAATTCTTTGACATTTTTTAAGAACCTTTGAAGAATTAAATTAATTCAAAAATGAAAAACTGAGTATCTTAAAATTCACGCACGCGAGATAGCAAATTACTTTAACAAGTCAGCCGAAAAATCCAATGATTCCCATATGACAAGTGCCACCATACACTTGTAAGGTCCATAAAGTTGTTCTTTCATCGTCTTCATCCTCTTCGCAGTGCGGAAGATTGCACATCTTTGAATAAGTAAGGGGTGATTATACCGCCCGACCGAACTTCAAGCCCTGCAGCGACTTTCTTAAAGTGTAGAGGCATTTACTGAATCTAACTGAATTGGCCTAGCTACTAGTTTAGCAATTTTTTTTTTCTTTACGAGACGATTTCAGCAGAATTTAGTCTCATTATTGAAGAATTTACATTTACAATTTTTCTTTTTAATTTTCCAAAAATAGTTTTAAATTAAAATTAAAAAATAAAAAATAAATAAAAAATTAATGAGTACAGCAAATCTCAGCAAGATCAGCTTAAATTCAATTGAAAACAAGTATATATATATATATTTGGCGCGTACACCCGTTTTGTGTGTTTGGCCGAGCTCTTCCTCCTATTTGTGGTGTGCGTCTTGATGTTGTTCCACAAATGGAGGTACCTACAAGCCGACTCCGAACGGCAGATATTTTTATGAGGAGCTTTTCATGGCACAAATACACTCGGAGGTTTGCCATTGCCTGCCGAGGGGCGACCGCTATTACAAAAATATTGTTCTGAATTTTGGTGTTTTCACCGAGATTCGAACCGACGTTCTCTCTGTGAATTCCGAATGGTAGTCACGCACCAACCCATCGGCTACGGCAGCCGCTATGAGTACAAAGTTGTTTAATAAGTTTTGCGGTTCAATACAAAAAACATAATTTTGTGGTTTGAAATGCAGTTTATTATTCAGCGTAGTCCCCTTGAACATCAATAGACTTGTTTCAACCAGATTCCAATATATGAATTCCATCCTTTAATTAAGAATCTGGAAGGGCTGCAAAAAAAAAGAACTTCCGCAGCTGTTACGATATCATCATTTAATGAAAAACGTTTTCCACGCAGTAATTTTTTAGGTTTTGAAATAATGCAATTCGCTAGTGGTCAAACCTGGTTGATACTGTAGAAGCTTCAACAATTCGAGCTTTAATTCATGGATTTTAGCCACTGTAAGGCTCTTGTGACACGGTGAATTGGCCTGATGAAAGAGATTTTTTTCTATTGCAAACTCGGTCTGTTTTCTAGATTTTTTTCTTTGACTTGATCTAAAAGGTTGCAATAATATTTCGAATTTATTGTTTTACCAGTTTGCAAGTAATCCACTTACGAAATTCGTTTCGCATCGTAAAGAAAACTGATGCTAAAACCTTCTTGGTCGATTTCTAGACACGAACGCGCTACGGAGCTGAAGAACCAGGTTCACATCACTCTTTCGTCTCTGTTGCCGAGATAGTCGCATTCGAATGTGCCTATGTTCAACTGTTAGCTAATACGGCTCCTATTAAGCACACAGCTTCCTGAAACCCAATACTTCTGTCAAAGTATTGCCTGCACTGCCCAATGAGATGCCTAAGAATTCTACTAAATCTCTTTCAGTCACTCGACTACTTTCCAATACGATATCCAGTACTTTTACTACGATTTTTGGTATTGTTGCTGTTTTTGTGAATCATCTCCAACGTTCAAATTGAACAACCCATCTTTCTACTTCTTCTGTACTATACTAATTGATGGTGAAAGTTCTTATGAACTTCATTATCTTCTCTTCGTTCATAAATTTCCTTTGCTTTTAAACCTTCCAAAAATAAAAAAAAGGAATCACTGCGCGATACTTGATTTTTTCCATTGCATGAAATATTGTGAAATGTCGATATTAAATGGCTTATAAACAAAGTACGAATTAACAGATTGAAATGAAACTTCACATTCGTTCATATGAAGAGTGTACCAACATAGCAAGAAAATAATTTAGGCTGGTAGCAAGCCCTCCCTTATGGAACCGCCAAACTTATTGAACCGCTAAACTTACTGAACAACCTAGTATTTCAGCGTCCAATGTTCCAGACTGCCTTTCTGTATCTGTTCAACTCTGAAGCCATTTTCTGAAACTCCTCATTCTTGAAGTCTGTGTGCCCCATAATTAAAAATCTACAGACCAATCGCTTAGTATAGTCTTCTTAAGGAGGATGGTTTCATATCTAGAAGTCCACGCAAGTGGGGAAAGTTACTGATCGCCATTCACTTGGGAGTGAATGGTTCAAGCAGCACACAACGTCCGGAATTAGCCCACGGATCCTCTGGGTAGCTTCCTAAAACCCGTTCGGGAGTGAACTAATGTGAGAAGGCGAGAGCATTCTAGGATAGCTGGTTGTGCGCTGGGTTTGGAACCTGCCACTTAAAAATCCCCCCAATGAAAATAATTACAAAGCCTCTGATAAGAACTACCTTTACTGATGACGATCCCTGCAAACGAATTTAGTATAGTATCTCATAAATAATACACCAATAATTTTTAATTTTACAACAACAAAACATTTCGAATTTTTTAACGAAAACCGATTTTTTTGCTGCTAAGTGCTACGAAAATCGGAAATAAGAAAAAAAAATCATGCGAATGATGCATCGAGAAACATTTCCTCGTATACGACTTGGACGACTGTCTTGTTTTTTTTTTGTTTTTTTGTTGCATATGACTCTGTTGCGAGGTATGTTGTACACCGTAAAATAACTTTTACACCGCCAAATAACTTTTTTTCGAGGCTTCTCCTGAGATCCACTGTCACTCGCACAAGTTCCAATATTTTTTGCAATAAAAATTTAGCAAAATATATTCCAAGTGTTGCATTGTTACCTGGAAATTGGACTGAAAAAGCTCTAAAGCTATATGTCTCGTTAAAAAAACCAAAATCTTAAAGTAGCAAATATTTTTACCAAATATGGAAGACTGATTACCTTACCCCCTCTTAACCCTGCTAATATGTTAGAAAAAAATACACATGTTATGTTCGGGTCTTATTTTGACCCCACATTTTTTTATTGAGAATATTCAAATTTGTACAGTTCAAAAATATTTTTATTTTTATATTTGTGATCAATGAAATATGTCGTCGTTAGAGTGGTTGTGTGTCGGTGTGACGGACAAACAGGTTTTTTGCAAGTTATGCACTCAGTAAAGGTCTTTTTTCCTTTTTCGACGGGCAAAATTTGCACCTTTTCCGTTCACTAGCGCATTTTCGTTTTGGAGAAGGCGAATTCGTAGATGGTGATGCACTGTCCTCTTCTCGAATTCTTCGCACCAATGATGCAGAGGCTGTAAGCAAAATGCGGTGTCAGAATCCGCTACTATCCACGCTTTCATGCCATATTTCCTAGGTTTACTTGGAATGTAGACTTTGAAAGGGCATCTACCTCGGAACGGAATAAGCTGTTCGTCAATCGTTATGTTAGCACTTGGAAAGTAAAGCAGCTGCAAGTTTTGAGTCCATTGCTCATAAAATGTGCGAATAGGAGCAAGTTTATCTTCTCTTTGTTCTGATCTTCTTCTTTGCCTATCGTCAAATGCTAGTACATGAGAAATATTGCTAAATCGCTCCAAAGACATGATTGTTCTCAAAAACGGACGTCCATGAAACTCGTCCCACAGGGAGTTAATACTTTCACTGTATGACCGGTAGACTCCTAAAAGAATAATATGCCCGTTATACAATTATAATAGGAAAAATATACTGTAAATAAGTACCAATAAATATAAAAAGTCCCAGGTAAGCATCGAACTCAGTAGCATCTATAGCTTGAAAATTTTCGAAAACAGCACTTCCTTGCAAATTGCTGTAGTGAATTATATCCCTTTTCATAGCTTCTGTAAGGCATACATCAAAAGTATCACGAATTTTTGAAATACGATGAATAACATAAGAAGTCACTCCAGGTTTTCCGTGAAGAATATTTTCACTTGCTGCAAGACTTAGACATTGCAAAGAAGGTATTGTTGTCCACTTTATCATCCGATCTTTATCAAAAACTTCTGTGCTATTAGTTACGGTCAATGAAATGAAGGCTTCTGTGCCACTGGAAATGGACTTTTCTGAAGATAAACATTCGTCTTCCTCAAGTACAAAATTAGCATCACAATCATCACTTGCATCGTCTTCAAAGTCACTCAAGAATGCACCAATGTCATACTCAGTCATTTGTCCACGCTGACATTATGGCCAAGTAAATACAACAACGAATTTTACCGTATAAATACTAGTATGAATTTAGAAAAAAAATGTAGATTATATATACTTACAGTATGTCTAGATTCCATGTTTTATCAAAAACTATCGTCTATAAACTTAGATTTACAATAGCAACTGATCACTACAATATTTAGCACAGAACTGAAAGTATTTGGTTTCGTTGTTATTGAATACAAAAATTATAACTGTAAACGCATTCCAGCATTCACAACAGAGAGGTGTTCCAGACGATGACTCTGTAACAGGGGATATTACATTATATATTTACTATTCGTTTTACAAATATGATAGGGGTCATAAAATGACCCGAACATGATATGCGTAAGCACTTGCAATAAACAATTTTCTAAGCCTAAAATGGTGATAAAACTAATTGAATTCAATATATTTCAACAATTGATGCACTGAGTAGTAAGAACTTTCAAATATATTTCACCAGTTAGAAATACGGCGATGTTATAACTATGCAATTTGGGTCATCAAAAGACCCTAACGTAGTAGCAGGGTTAAACATAAAGTCTTAATATGTGAGTATTCCCGCAAAATTTGACAACTGTAGCCTTAGGCAAGTTGGTCGCTGTACACTGTAAAAGTGCGAGCACATCTATAGAGGAACTCTTCAGATTGGACTTTCCACATTCTCTTCGCAGCGAGTAAGAAAATCACCTGAGGTGCCATTTACCTACATTCCTGCAAAGTGCGATACCAAAGCAATGTAAATATATCTAAGTATGGTATGTATTTTTCTTTTATGCGGCACCAGTTGACTTTGCTATGCTTATATCGCATGTGTGTATGTGTAATACACACACATAAGTATGCTTACTCCATTGTAAATAAACCTACAACTTGATCGCTTTAGGCGCATGCACACACACACACGCATACGCGTCTACACTGGTGCTTACACTTCGTTCTTAGCACTTAAGCGATTGTTGTCAAATGCTGATAGTGTTTGTTTGCATAGTCACTCCACTTGTATGCCTGTGTGTATGAACGGACGTGTAGGCATGTATACGAGCACACCTATCTGATAAAAAGGTACCCTATACAAGTATTTAGATATGTGCAAGTGACAAATTGTTGTGTAGTAGTTGTGCAACTAGCTCACTGCTATTAACTTACGGCTACGTTGCCACGTTGAGGTATTTTTGTGAAAATTAGATTTTCTATTGATTGTCAATAAATTTGTTTTGTGCAAGAAAATTACTAACAAGTGGAACAAATACAAGCTCACGTAGCTTAAGTGAGCACTAGCAAGCACAAACTTCGAGTAAGTGAGTAAACAACAAAAGAGTGTTTCAGTGTAGGTATGCGTGTGTGGGTATATGCATGTTTGTGTGCGCATGTAGGTAAATATATGTATTTAAGTGCGTTTGTGCAAAATTTCTTTTCTTATATTTGTGTCAATGCAAATGCCTGAGCCAACGCCAACAGCTCTATATTGCGAATGCGTGTGTGTGTGTATGTGTGTACGTGTGTGTGCTTTGATTGAATTGGCATACGTGCATTGTCATATAAATTGACTTCGGGATTCGAATAAATGAACCAACCACTTGATAGAGATGTCCGTGTCTATCCAGGTCAATGGCAAATATGCCATATATGTAGATAGCTGGGCACTTTCCCACAGTTGACCGGTGGTGTAGTTAAATATTGAGTAAGAATATTCAAGCGGTTTATTGTGAAAATCTCCACTACATAGTAAACAGATACATGTTTTGTCACCTGTTTTGGTTTCACTTAATTACAAAGTGCACGCAAAGCAAATTAAATTTTCCCTCACAAAAAATTGTGCCTTGTTTATATTTGAGTATTTATTCTACTTTTTGTGTTTAGGTTTCATTACTGCATGTACGGACAAGTATTTCATAGAAGTGCATAAAAATTAATTGCTTCTTATTCTTTGGAAGAATTATCATCATCTACATATATCGTTGTAGAAAAAAATCCATCAAAATTTTTTTTCAAAACAAAGAGTTCAACACAATAGATTCTCGTAGAGAAGGTAAACAAAAATGTATATAAAGGGGGGTAAAATTACAAGGGCCGATATTGAATGTGAACCACACCTAAACGTCAAGCTGTTTTCTGCATTCCATTTAGCATTTTTTCAATCTCAGACTAACTCAATTTGAACCATGGAAAGACACACTATCGAGCAAGGCGTTAAAGTTATTTATGCTTATTATGAAAACGGGCGTTCAAATCAAAATGCATTTCGCGCACTTCGTGAAGAAAATCATCTTCAGTGATGAGGCACATTTTCACCTCAGTGGATTCGTCACTAAGCAGAATTGCCGCATTTGGGCGAATGATAATCCAAGAGTGATTGCCGAAAAACCAATGCACCCACAAAGAGTGACGGTTTGGTGCGGTTTATGGGCCGGCGGCATCAATGGTCCGTATTTTTTCCAAAATGAGGCCGGTCAGGCAGTTACTCCGAATAGTGTTCGCTATCGTGAGATGATAACGAACTTTTTATGGCCTGAATGGGAAGATATGGATGTGCACGATATGTGGTTTCAACAGGACGGTGCCACTTGTCACACAGCTAATGAAACAATGGCTCTTTTGCGCGAAAAATTTGATGGCCGAATAATCTCACTTCGCGGCGCTGTCAATTGGCCGCCAAGATCATGTGATTTGACACCGTTGGACTTCTTTCTTTGGAGTTATTTGTGAGAAAAGGTGTACGTCGATAAGCCAGCAACAATTCAAGAGCTAAAGGATGAGATAATTCGGCACATTAATGGCATAGAGCCTTAATTATGCCTCGGCGTCATCGAAAATTTGGACCATCGGATGGAGGTGTGCCGCCGAAGCTGCGGCGGCCATTTGGCCGATATTTTGTTCCATACGTAATTGAGCTTTACCAATATTATCATAATAAAGCAAAATGATAATAATTTCTTAAAAAAATTGTATTTTATTCAAAATCAACACCGGCCCATAAAACTTAACCACTCTTTATAATAGGTGACGCAAAATTAGTCATCCAATTTTGTTCTTGCATTACTATCTATTTCACTAAATCAAAAAATGCTCATTTTGACCTCTTCGCACAAATCTTCCGATAGGGTGATTAATTTTGCGCCACCTTGCATGAAGATGAAAGCTTCATTATTGTTTGGAGCCTTAGCTGGACCAAAGGTATATTTGTATGAAGTTCTGAATGAGGTGAATATTCTATTTGAATGTGCGTTTTCTATAAAATTTTCTAAGAGTAGACGTGGACTTGTGCAGAGTAATTTCAGTAACAAATTAAATAAAAGAGAATTTATTACAAATTGCAATTACTGGTTTTGGGTAGATACCTATTTTCCTATATAATTATTGCAATGTGTGGGTTTTCAGTGTAATTTTCTTATATGAGTTTTATATTACTTATTAGGTTTTGCTTACCAGCTGTTTGTCGGTATCTTAATTGGGTTGTATTGCTTAACTAAAATGCAGCAATTCTTCACAGCGCCTAGCGTAAGTTCAGAGACTTTCGTATCATATCACATTGTTTATTATTAAACTATTTAACAAACATTTTAATTCAAAACTATTTCACACAATTTCTCATTGGCTTTTGAAGTATGCAAATGTGCTTGACAAATCCCGTACCCGGCATAAAAAGTCAAATAGTAAGTTTTGTTCCTTTAATTTTTTTAGTTTAACTCACACCAGAATAGTTGATAAGTTTCGACATTTCTTGAAAACCCATTTAAGTTTCATGCAAAACTCTTGCAAATTCAAAATTTTCTTTCGAGCAGAGTGCAAACTTAGCTTTGTAAGCCGTTGACACTTTGCTGCGTCATTCAGCCGGACAAGATGAATGGTGTAGCAGTCAGTATAACATGCAAGAAGTGTAAATGTTAAACAAAGCAAAGCACTCAAGCCAAATGTACATACACTCTGTGTAATAAGTATGCGAATATTGTTTTGATAGGATGGAAGAATAAGTTTAGGCAGAAATAGTTTAAGACGTTAGAAGGGTTTCGAAGGCTAAAAAGGAAGATTGCATAAAATTGTTTGTCTATGTAATACAAAAAAAAAATATTCTTATTTTACAAGCAGCTGAAATGAGCGGAGGTGTATGCACCTTTGTCTATGTGCAGATATTAACTTAGACAGGAACTTCCGGAATGGGCAAATTGCCATATTGAGTCACAGTCAGGCGGCACTCAAGGCTTTGTCATCCTGCGATATAAAGTCTACTCTGGTTCTTGAGTGCATTGAGAAACTGAATATGTTAAGATCGCGCAGTCGAATTCAGCTAATTCAGATCTCAGGGCACATGAATATAACCGAGAACGAAGCAGCGGACGCTTTGGCAAGAGAGGATGCGGCCTCATTATTGATAGGTTCCGAGCTCTTCCTTGTTATGGGACAACATATCATCAAGAAGAAGTTTGGAATGAAGAGCTAAGTTTAAGAGAGTTTGACTAGCACCAAACTATAAGGATATGCCTGGCAAAGTCCCTACTTAGGGGGTACAACCAAAAGAGCTTCAACTCTCCTCAAGTATAAACCGAGAATGCTCACAGGCCATTCCAGACTGCGCAGTCATCTTCACTTCGTCGGGATGTAGTCTATTCATTCTTATCGTTTCTACGACCACTCCTAGGTGACTCGAATGTACCTTATCCTTGACTGCAGCTAGATCACAGCTGTAAACTTAAATGAATAGCGACACGGTTCTACAATTATTTGCCTCTAAATATTTAACCTTGGCCCTCAAGTTAACAATATTGCACCGGCGTCTATATGAAAATAAATCGTAGGTATAGAAATTATTAGTGTTCAGGTTAAGTAGATGTATGCATACTTTTCGCACATAATGTGATACATGTTGGCACCTACAACGTACACCGAATTTTTGCACATCATCCAGCAAAATCCAACGAATTACAATGACTGCCAGGCAGAAATGTTTTAAAAGTAATTTTTCATTTATCAAAATGAATACAAGTTTTTCCACCAATACTTTGAAGCCAGCACTTGAACACTTTCGGAGGAAACATGCATAAAAGTGGCCCACAGTTGGCGCTATAGACGGCCTGTTATGAGATTTCAATGTATTTGCATGTGAACTTTCGGCTGCTTAGCTGTCGGACAAAGCACAGCATGCAAAGGCAGTAGTGCCTACGAAAGTATTACTGAGCTGCTGAACGGACAACATAGTTTTGCAAGTGCACATACATATGTATCTAAACTTCTACATATGTACACACGTATTGAGTGCACTAGGATATGTAGGTGTGCGGGCAAGCGGAATATGCTTAGAAAAATTCAAAAAGTTTTTGGCAGATACCCGGAATTGCATTAAAAAGTATTCGAAAGCTAAAACTTCGGCACACATTTTTCAGACACCAACACGCACACCCACACACATACATATCTGCGTGCTGCTCAACTACTCATAAAACCACATACACGCACTCATTGAGTTATGCAAATGCACACTCTTTTAGAGGTCTACTGAGCAGGAAAGTAGCACTACGTATAGAGTGCTTGGTTCATTTTTCCTTTATTTTATTTCACCAATGAAGTAAATTTCTATGAAAAAAACGTATAAGATATGCAAATGCTGAAAGAAAAATATTTCTGCAGCAGCAAGTAGAGAAGGCGGATGAGTGTTTTGCATTTTCGCATATTCGAATTAGTAGACAATGGATGCCTCAGTTGCGTTGCATCAATATAACGAGTTAAAAGAGAGAATGCTACGAATTCAGTGCGTTTGCATGTAGAATCAGTGCCTGAGATATTTCATCAGCCTCGGTACCCCCTGCCAGTACTGGAGGTGCTTCCCTTGGTGTTGTGGCCATAATAAACCTGTCAAATGCGAAAGCAAAACTTTCCTTAGGAAGCAGCAAATACTTCAAACTTTATGTAATCGCATATGTGTGACTAACAGAGTGAATAAGTTGGACTTATAGACTTATGTGTATGCTTGCATGTATTCGTGGCGGCGTGTTTAGTTATGTCTGTGTCTATTTGCGCCACTCAGTTTTAGTTATTCGAGCTGTAAGTGTGCGATGCAAAGCCTGTATGAATGTTAGCTACATTTCTAAGCAATAACATTAATAAATAAACACACTTGAGTGCATTTTTAAAATAACGACGAAGAGGGTAATATCAGCAATGGAGCGAGTGATGAAAAATTTTATGTTGAAGCAAAATAGTAGAAATAAAATGTAAAATGAAATAAAATTCAGTGAATATTTGATAAAAAAAACCTAAAAAAATACAAAAAAAGGTAATTCTACTTCTTACTATACCACGCAGTTGTGGCCAAGGGTATTATAATTATATGCACACAAAGGCGGTAAATAAACCAGGTAGTTACATACATATTCATTCATCCCCATGTTCATTCATCTTTACATCTCTGCTACAAACGAAGAAAAATTATTAAATTTTCTACAATTCATGGACCCACAAAACACAAAGCAAAATTTTCGGTGTCTCGGCAAATTTTGGGTAAAATTTAGATGGGATGTGCGAATGATTGAGGTCGAATAAAACTGCACCCACCTCTTATATTTATGTTAAAATCAAACTTCCATTCATCCATTTAATGCCACAAGCTATGGCTCTTATTGTCTATGAGTTTATTTGATTCGAAAAATTACACGCTAAAATTAGAATTAAATATTACCAAAATGTGTGCAGGTATATACACGAGGGTGGTTCAATAAGCACCCGAGTCTGATGAAAGAGTACTGCTTATTCGAGTAAGACTTGGTTCGTGATTTTCGCTAAGATGGAAAAAGATAGTAGAAAGTATAATTCGGTAATTCGCTTTTTGCTTGTGGATGGGAAAAAATTCGAGCAGATAAAAGCAAAATTGGATGTTGTCTATGGGGAACCTTCCCAATCTATGGCCACAGTAAGATATTGGTTCAACGAATTTAAACGTAGGCGAACATCCGTGGTTACCGAGGAAATCATTCAAGAAGTCCACGACATGATTCTCGCTGCCAAACAGCATAAATTTAATTATGAATTGCTGCTGCACCCCTCTATTCATTCGAGCTGGATCCCTGCGGCTAACATGAAGAAATTGCTCGCGGGAAAAAAATTTTGTTCAAACGAGGAAGTAATCACCGGGACAGAGAGGCGTATTTTGAAGAGTCCGACAAATCTTAGGCCGGAGCTTTGGGAGAAGCATTTCTTTCTAAAAGGGAACTATGTTGAAAAATAAAACAAAAATTTAAAAAAAATGGTGTCTTCATTTCTAAGACGGCTACTTCTTGAACACCCATCGCATAGTTCCGTCAGCAGCTTACTTGCATTCAAATGTAATTTTGTTCGTACTCAAAAATAAAATTTTATTAATAACTATTCATTATTCATTATTCATTAGGATTGTTTATTTATCACTCATTAAACATAATTCACCATTAATTACGCATTGTTCGTTATCCACTATTCATTACTAATTATTCATTATTCATTATTCATTATTGATTATTCACTATTCATTATTCGTTAATCATCATTTATCATTCATAATTCATCATTCATCATTCCTGATTCATGATTCATGATTCATCATTCATGAATCGTTTCATTCATTCATTACGCGTCATTATTCATTATTAATAATTCATTATTCATTATTCTTTGTTCATTATTCATTATTCATTATTCATTATTCTTTGTTCATTATTCATTATTCATTATTCATTATTCATTATTCATTATTCATTATTCATTATTCATTATTCATTATTCATTATTCATTATTCATTATTCATTATTCATTATTCATTATTCATTATTCATTATTCATTATTCATTATTCATTATTCATTATTCATCATTCATTATTGATTATTGATTATTCATTATTCATTATTCATTATTTATTATTCATTATTCATTATTTATTATTCATTACTCATTATTCATTATTCATTATTCATTATTCATTATTCATTATTCATTATTCATTATTCATTATTCATTATTCATTATTCATTACTCATTATTCATTATTCATTATTCATTATTCATTATTCATTATTCATTGTTCATTATTCATTATTCATTATTCATTATTCATTATTCATTATTCATTATTCATTATTCATTGTTCATCATTCATCATTCATCATTCATCATTCATCAATCGTCATCCATTACGCGTCATTGACTATTCATCATTCATTATTAGTTTTTCATTTACCATTATTCTGTACTCATTTATCATCATTCATTTCATAGCCATCAAACTTACCATACCCTATCAAACGAAATATCTCACATTTCCTAAACCTCATCAGTGTTTCCTCACATTTCGGAAAGTTGATTAAATAACATTAAAATAATAACTCTATACCTGTTAAACTACTTGCGCACACCCGCGTAATGCTTAGCACGTAGCTGATTAATTTTGGACTAACAAATCGTCTACGTACGCTGTGTGTGCCCCAGGGGGCGTATGAGTTATCTACTCAACAAATTCACTTGCTTTAAGCTCATGCAGCGTACAAGTATATGCACATATGTGTGTATGTATGTAGTGGTAGTGCAACTTAAGTTTATACAAAGTTGAAATCCTTCTTGCTATACTTTGATACTTCAACACTTCTCCTGCTTTTTTTCTTTCAACTATTATTTTGCTTTTTCCTCAGTATTTCGGCCAATCGCGGAGGATTCACTTTGTAATCTGTATGTTGCTCTTTCTTTTAGCACTTATATTTTTTCGTAGCTGCTTGAAGCTTTAAAGCACTCAATTTCTCAGCATCTTAAAAGTTGAGAAAATGGTTTATTCAATTCACGCTGCATAGCTGGAAACTTACTTACTTACTTACTTATATGGATTATTGCACACCATATCATTTACGTATGTATGTATACATGTGGGTGTGCAGTGCAAAGATTCATTTGTAAGGGTAGTGCTAATGGCATGTTTTTGCCACTATCTGATTTTGGGTTTCACTGTCTTGCATAGCTGAAGTAGACTCGTATGAGATTTTTCTCACGGTTATTCAATTTATTTACTTTTTGCTTATACAAAATTCCTTCACAATGTTGTTGGCAAAACGTATTTCAAAAATGAGCTTCGTATACCCAACGCAATTTATATATCATATATTCGTGAGGTTTTTGTGCAAATTAAAGCTTCTTGTTTTAAATTTATGAATTTGATAAACCTTTGATGCACTTTGCCCTTCAACAACAACGTGTTATTGAAATAATCACGGCTATAATGGCGTAATTAAATAAAGGGAACAAATGGGAAATCGTTTGTTTTAGCCGACCAAAGTCTAGACGACCAGCATCAAGTAAATTGAAGGAAAGTAAATATTTAAATTTCTGGCCGACTGTTCATAGAAATACTAAGGCTGCACGAATTTTACACAGTGCTTTGTCTGAGAAAATTGAAGAGGAATTTTCAAATGACAAACAATTGCAGAGTCAGAGGTAAGAAGAATAATTACTATGGTTGTCCCAAGTGTTTAATTATTGTTCAGTTTTACTCTGATTAATATCAGTATCACTGTATAAGTGCTAAGAAATTATATGCTTCAAGTCATGACATCAGTAAATATCAGTTGCTAGCTAATAATTTGGCATCTACAGCAGTATCCTTGCTTTGTCTCTTGTTGTCCATTTCACCTTAAGACTTATGTAAGATATTCCAGCGGTAGAAGTAGTCCGCATTTATTTGCGTTCATAACATCAAAAGGACATGTAAATAAGTCATATGAGACGCGACGCTCTTGAACCATGTATGTAGATGGGGCAATTCAAAAAATATTATCAAGCTGAATCAGAGAAAGGAGAGTAACTTTAATTTATTTCTGCTATCATCATTGACGTACGAGTTTTGGGTGTGACTACCATTCGTCAGAGTCCACTGTGTGCATGAAACATCAAATAAAAGAAAACGTTTTTTCTAAAGCTTCTCATATACACAAATAGTCGTATACTATCTCTATATCTTATAAACTGTCCCAAAATATGTATGTACCTGTACGTATATAATGCTTTTATTACACACTTTTTTCCACTTTTAAGGGGGAACGCCACGTTTATTTTCATAAATTTGTCAATTTTCAGGATTTTTTAATAAAAAATTACACCAACATACTTTAATACATATATAATAAATTGCCTTTTAACCGATCCCCAAATAATCATTTCTACTTACAAAACAAAAATCCCAAAAATCGACTATTTTTTACCTCCCACAGTGACGTTCTCCCTTAAGCTAATCTGACCTGGGTCTTTTTGGCATAAGTTAAATAAATTCATAGAAATGGCTAGTCTATGAGCCAAAATGTGCCAAGAAATCATAAAATCATAATTTTCAAACTGCAGCTTATCAAAAATAATGTAACGGTTTTTAGATGTTGCCACTTGTTTCTATTAAAAAAAATTATTAAAACATAGACCTAAGTATTACTGCAGGGGTGTCAAGACAAACACTTTTTAGAAAAATGTATACAGCAAACAATTTTTTTGATAGCGTTGCCACCTGAATTTTATTGCATAAGCAGCAATTTATCACAAATATTGAATACGAAGTTACAATTGTCAAATACAAATATTTGACAAGTTTGAAAAAAATATTCTAAATTGGTGTTGCCACCTAATTTTTTGGAAATTAAGAATGTGATTGCAAAAATATATTAGTTGCAAAAAATATATATACGTATATCAATGTAAAGGCAAAACAAGCCCTAATTCAACAATATTTTTAAATGGCGTTGCCATCTAATTTTAATTGAATATTTTAATTTTAACATAATTTAATTAGAGGTTCGGGTATGCGATTAAAAAGGCGCTGAAAAGATTGAAGAAGTCTTTAAGTAAAATTTTTCATGTATGGTGTTGCTACTTAACTCTTAAAATGAAAATATAATAGTAAGTAACAATGTGGGTGTATTAACTAAAGCGATTTGCGTAACATGCAATTTATGATTGAGAAAGCTTCAAGAAAAATAATATTTTTTGCTTGGCGTTGCCACATATTTTATAATATAATAATATTGAAACTTCCTTATAAAATGAAGCAAGCGCTTTTACTTTTTGAAGCTGCGTTAGAGTAAAAGCACTACTGATTATAGATAGAGATAGAGGCGTCGAGACGCGCCTAGGTGTTGTTTTAAAATAAAACATGTTAAAATTTAGATTATTTTAGGTTTGACTATTTCTACTCAAAATACGGCTGTTAGAAATTATATGGTATGAGAAAAACATCATTTAAAGGTTCCTAACGCGCACGTCTACAAGTGAAATCCACCAAAAAGTCGTTTAAGGAACTGCTAATCATTGAGAACGTCAAGATTTCGATGTTCAAGGTTGTTCAGGAATATTCTCAACAAAACATCCCGCTTTTGGTTTACCAGTCCTTTGTCTATACTCAACATAACCAGTTGCTTCAAATGGTCGACTCATTCGGATGGTTATTTTCACCAAAAGAATCACGAACTCTGCTTTTCATAATAAATTTCAATAATTTTATTGCGTTGTTCCATCGTGCAAAATTGTACATCTGCCTGATTGGCAAATGTTAAGAATGGCATTTAACAAAGGTACCGTCCGGAATTATTCTTTTTTGTTTGTCGTTACAACTAGCAAGTGTACCACTCAGACATTAATTTAGTCCATTGTACGAGCGAGGGCGGGGCAGACCGACAGGAAGTGGTTCGCCGTCTCATTCTCCTCTTCACAAGCTGGACAGAGAACACTGTCTGAGAGGCCCACCTTTTCTATACGCTTCGCCCATAGAAAGTGGCCCGTCATCAGTTCAACCGCTCGTCTGCACTCCCTTCTGCTTAATGACAGGAGGGTTTGCGACAGTCGATCGGACATGACAGGTAACATCAGTTTAGTCCATCTGCAGCCTCTCTCCGCCTGCCAAGCTCGGTTGTGAATTGTAGTAACCCATTTGCTAATCTTGGCTTTGATGGCTGCAGAAGGGAGTGGCCAAAGAAGTTGGCCTCAGAACCCTAAGGAGTCAGTGGTCTCGTTACCCGCGATACCCATGTGTCCCGGGACCAATGCTAGCATCAGGCTATTATGGCTACCGACATAGTTCAGCCTAGATTTACAGGACTCGACTACGCGTGATGTGGTTGGGGGGCTGTCTAAGGCCATGAACGCAGCTTGGCTGTCGCTGCAGACACATATAGATCTGCCTCTCCATCGGTTTTCCACAACAAAGTTCATCGCTTCTTGAACTGCATACACCTCCGCTTGAAACACAGATGCATGCATTCCAAGAGCAAAGTGCAATTTTGTCCCGCTGGATTCCACGTATACCCCAGAGTCGGAGCCATGCTCGGTCTTGGAGCCATCCGTAAAAATGCGAAAACAGTGTTTGCCGGGCTCATTTTTTGAGTTTGACCAAACTGAGTCCCTGGCAGCCCTGCACTGTATCTCTTTTCAAGTACGACTCTTGATGGTAAGGAGTCAAGGGGCATGGAGAGAGTCATTGGATCGACGTCCATGCCTTTTCTATTTTCTGATGCCGGACATGGGCCGTACCAGTTCCCATTGTGTTTCAGCCTGCAGATACCCTTCAAGGTCTCTCCTTGGATAAAAGCATCAAGTGGTGCAAACCAATCAAAGCATCTAATGTCGGGCCTAAAGTAGTCGGAAAAGCTCCGGTGCAACAGATGGCCACAGTGCATTGTAGTCTCGATAAGGTCCTCCTGGCTCCCACGAGAGAGAGAGTCTACTCATCCAAACCACTCATAGCAAATAGATCCATAGGATCTTGCTAGGAGAAAGACCGCACGTTTTCCCAAAGACACCTTTGCACTGCCAGAAGGCTGCCAGTGCCTTGGATGTTTTTTTTTCAATGTGTGACTTCCAAAGAAGTTTACTATCGAGGATTACTCCAAGATATTTGATTTTTTGGATAGCTGGATTGTGACGCCTTTTAGCTTAGGCAGACCGAGTCCATCAAGTTTCCTCCTTCTGGCAAAGAGGACAATACCATTGTTTTCTGTACTTCTCTACAGATGTTCATAGGCGAAGGGCCCGTTAACAAACAGACAACGTCGTCCGCATATGCTTGTGTTTAGACACCAGCATCATTTAAGGTGGTGAGTAGACGATCCATCACCATGCACCAGAGCAATGGCGACAGCACACCACCTTGGGGGCAGCCTCTATTTGGTCCGGGGACCTTGTAGCCGCTAAAAGATTCGATGGCAAATCGAATGGCGGCTTCATTCACCACAGATCTGGGAACGTGCCAGCCACGCCGAGAAGGTGTAACAGCTCTGACAGCAGCCTCTTTTGTTGAGGGCTGTTGCCGGCCAATGCTTATCTGATTTCCTGGAAAGTGAGACTCAGTCAGCAAACTCAATGTCTCCCTTTGCTTCTCCGTGAAGGAGCCATCAGATGTCCTAAGTGACCCCAGCTTTGCGATTGGATCCCTTTTCAGCATCATAACCAATTTTGCCGTGTCACTCAGAGATTCAAACCGGCACAGAATTCCCTAAAAGAAGCCCTTTTCGACACAAAATAATCTCTGCTGACACTTAGATGTCACTTTTGGAAGACCCTATATTTATTTATAAGCGTTAGATATATTAAGAATTCTGTTTTATGCACAAGCAAATTCGCAGTCAATTACTTGTAAAATCACCAAATTTAATTTGTGCCCACTCCCAAAACTTATGAAAATGTTTCTATCCTGACCAACTATTAAATTAATTTTGGTTGGTGTATTCTAAAATCGATAACACTCTTAAAATTATTAATTAATTTTATTTTGGTAAAATTAAAGTAGTAGAATAATAATCCACTTTTCGTGAAGCTTAGATAAGCTCTTAGCAGTTAGAGGAACTACCCAGAGAAGTAAGAGAAAATTTACATACACACATCTGTTCAAAATAATAGCAGCGCGGCATATTGTAAAGTTTTGACGATTTATCTATTGTATTTTTGGTTTTATTGATTTTTGGATTTATTTTTTTTTATTATTTTATAAAAATATAGTTCATACTACAACAAAAACTATTTCGCGGAAAGTTTATGCAAAACTTAAAAAAATTTAGTAAAATTTTAAATTCAAACTTTTTAATCAGAATCTCTATAAAATTTCGCATACGCAGTTTTATAGCCCATTGAATTTTGATGAAAGAAAGCACAAAATTAGAGCGACTGGAAACCTGCGTGTTGGCTTGCGTAAATTTTTGTTTCCAGGCTCTTGTGTATTTTTGCCATATACAAAATTTCGAGCATGCGTTACGTGGAAAAAACTAGTTAGTACCATCAACAGAAAAAAGTTATCAAAATCAACGTGAATTTAGCGCCACTTTAAACTGGCACTTTGTTGTACCAAAATTTATCAGGTCAGTCCATAAGTTCGTGCGTATTTTACCCATAATTTCACTTTTGTACGATTTTTGCATACAAAAAATTATTCGCGGAATATAACGGAACTATTTATATTTTCTTTGATATATTGTGCATTCAACAAGTGATTTTAATCGCGGATAGAAGCACGTGTTGTTAAAAAATAAAATGAAATCTTCGAACGTGTATACGAGGCATATTTTGTATATTTTTTTTATAAAAGTGGTAAAAATGCAACAACTGCTGCTGCAGAAATAAACACCGTTCACGAAGAGGATACCGTGAGTGTAAGCACTGCGCAAAAGTGGTTTTCAAAATTCCGAAGTCATAACTGCGACGTGGAGGATGCCCCGTGCGCTGGTCGTCCTGAAAATTTTTAACTCCGACGCCTTACTCGAACTCGTGGAAGCTGAGCCAAATTTCACAGTCGATATGATAGCTCACAGGTTAAATTCATCGCATGGAACAGTTCACAGGCACCTGGTTCAGCTGGGAAAATGGGTTCCGCATAGACTTTCCGTCGCCAACCTTCAGCAGAGAGTGAAAGAGTGTTCTCAGCTGCTGGAACGGCTTGAAAATGAAAGTTTTTTGAACCGTATCATTACTGGTGATGAAAAATGGGTCCTTTACAATAATCCTGTTCGCAGACGATAATGGTTAGATACAGAAGAAAGACCAGAACCGGCCTCTAGAGATGGACTTCACCCCAAGAAGATTCTCCTGTCTACTTGGTGGGATATGACCGGTATTGTTTATTATGAACTTCTGGAACCCAACCAGACGATAACTGCTGATTATTATTCCCATTAGCTATTAAACCTGAATGAGGCACTTAAAAAAAATCGACCGTCCATAGTGAATAGACGCAAGGTTTTGTTTCACCACGACAAGGCAAGACTTCATACCGCAAGGCAAACATTAGGCAAACTGAACGAGCTCGGAATGGAGCTAATGCCACATCCACGATACTCTCCGGATTTTGAACCTTGTGATTATCGCCTTTTCCATGGACTTCAATTTCATATGAATAACAAGAACTACTCCTCAAAAAAAGCTATGAAAAGGGATATCGAAGCGTATTTTGGCTCCAAGGACAAACATTTTTTGAGCAGGGAAATAAAAATTTGCCTAAACGTTAGAAACACATTGTAAATAATGACGGAAAATATATTATTAATTCATAAATACTTTGTAAAATTTTTTTTATTAATTTTAAAACCACCTTTAAAAAACGCACGAGTTTATGGACTGACTTGATAGTTAGCTATAAAGCTGTGTATTCAAAATTTTGCTAAAAATTGTTGCTTGAAGTTTTAAAATTTGTGTTATACGGTTTATTTTTCACTATGAACTGTATTTGTTTAAGAAAAAAAAAAATTAATAAAAATTCAAAAATTTGCGCTATATCGCGCTGCTATTATTGTGAACACAAGTGCATGTACTAATACCAATGTATTGCTAATTTTCAACTATTTTAAATTATTAATCAACTAAAATGTTACACAAATTGATTGCTCCAATTACAGTCACACACATACACTTACACACAAATGGTATTAAGGTAAGTGTTTCATTTCGCTTACAAATTCACCCCGGCTACTTACCATACGCACTTTAAATAACATCTCGGTTAATTAATATTTGTGTTGTAAGCCAATTAAAATTCACCTGCCTTCGACGAGCCTTCTTGTTAGTTAGCTTCCCAACTCACTTGTGTATGTCTGTGCAATTGTTGGTGTTTTGTTGCAAACTCACAACTTGTCTATGCAATTATGTAGTCAGATGTAGCCTGCGAGCAAATAGTCCTTTTGAAAATCATACCTTAGTCTGATGCCTTTGATTGGCTGTTTTGAATACTTACTTCGCAGTTTCTTGGCAATTTGCATGCAACAAGTATTTACTAATAGCAACTCCCGGCACCCTTGCTCTGCTCATTCTTCGACTTCATATTTCGATACGTGCTATCTAGTGTGTGTGTGCCTGTATAAGTGTATGTATGTGTGCATATACATATACCTGCATACTTGCACACTACGGACTACGTGAACTAAAGTCGACATTACAGTCAACAGAGCTAGTCGTCAGTCAGCACTTGACAAATTAATGACGTAGCAAAGTGAATGAGCTAACTGAATTGTTCAATATTGATTATTTCATTATCTGAGACTTGTTACACGTATAGTGTAACAGAAATCTATGCACCTACATAAAAACAAAGGTATGTGTTAAATGTGTGTTAAGTTTGAGGAAGTATGCAAGAGTACTTAAATGAATGAATGCTGCAGGAGCTAAAGAATGAGCATTACTTAGAGCGCAAAGAGGAAATGCGCATATTGTCTGCATGTATGTGTGTATGCATGGCTGTGTGTTTTCTTATTGAAAATTAAGTTAGCAAGCGGAAGCTTTCTGATTATCTTCAACAGCGGAAGCAGCAAAAAGCACAAGCGGCGTGCAACAGCAACAACTATTCGAGTCGGAAGAATGAATTGCATTTGAAGCATTGATTGAATGACTAAATGAATTGTGCATTTACTAATTGAAGCGTATTGCTTCAGACTGGTTGATTCTATTTAATTAAGTGAACACCAATTGAATTTGACATTTAAGTTGTAAGTGTAAGTACATTGTGCTAAATTGCGGAACATTGTACGATTAAAGACGCATGAAAAGGAGTTGTCTATATGTCGCGACTTCGGAATTGGGTATCCGCCACAAATCATGCAAAGGGTTGCCCAACATGTGCGAAAGGAATAAGGTAAGTTTCGTGCGCGGCAGGAATACTTATATAAAAAGGGTTTCATAATACAGGTGGACCGCTGTTCGAATGAAATTAAAGCAGTTTTACACAAAGTCCGAGTATTATTATTATCAACCGGTAAGAGTGGCTCAGTTCGCATGGCGTACGAATAATTTTTGCTTTGGCACCGAGCCAAGATAGGCAGGTGTTTTTTTTAAGCAGCGAGATCTAAAACAGTTCCGGCACAAAAAAATGCATTAGTTGGACAAAAAGTTAGAGATACATATAAAATTGCCAATTACTTATTTAAACGTGACAATATCGATACCGCGTTTTGGCGTTGGCATTGACACGGACGCAGTACGTGTTCAGAAATCATGTTTTTCTCTAAGGCAATGAAATAAGTTATCCTCATTTTTTTTTTGCTGGAATGTTGGTACAACTTTCCTCTATACAGGGCTCGATTGAAAAATAATAAGCCTTATTTTTTTTTGAGCAGTTTTATTAAACCTTTCGCTTATACAACTAATATTCTTCAAAATAGGACCCTTGAGCGTCAATACACCGCTGGTGGCGGTCCTTCCACTGCAGGAAACTTTTTTTAAACTCATCCGCCGGAATCGCGTTCAATTCGGGTGCCACAATTTTTTTGATCGCCTCGATGGAGTCGAAACGCCTCGCCTTCAGCTTTCTTTTCAGGCGCGCATCTTGGTCAATGCACAGGTGCAGAGGAAGGCGGTGTGCGCCGGCGCATTGTCGAGTTGAACGGGTTCAACGAAAGAACACGTGGACAAAGTCAAAGAAATGGTGCCGGAAAACCATCATTTAAGTTTGAGGGAGGTGGCTCGCAATCTCAGCGTGTCTCACGAATCAATGCTCAACATTTTACACCCTCAATTGGCCATGAGACGCGTGGCTGCTCGACCCCCAACTGCCTCAATAAACTTTCGTCTTTGTCCTATTTTATTGAGTTTTACTTTTTCCTTTGACTTTGATGGCAAACTTATGCTTGGCAGTTTCATCTCCCTCCGTACAGAACCTGAAAGTTTCATTGGAGTATATTCCTAAGGTAATAATATTGAATTGTCATCCACTATACCCTGTCAGAATTTCTGTGAGGATTCTAAAATTTGTTCTTATTTAATTCCGTGCAAGCTAAAAAAAATCAACCTATCTTTAGTTTTAATACCAATAAGCTCGGTAGATTGTGACAGTATAATCTTTTTCGTGCTTCATCTACTTTCTCAATAATAAATGAGAAGTTGCCCCTTCGTGGACCACAAAAAGGATCTCGGTCTCTAAATGGGAAGATGCCTCTTCCCATATAATTCAACTGTAATTTATGTTCCCAGTACTTCTTATGTGCCCTCGAAGGCCTGGTCTTTATTATCGAATGGTCCATATTTGCATAAAAAAAAAATGAAAAAAGTAGCTTTTGTCAAAAATTAAGCGGCTCAATATTTTGGCAAATTTTGTTTACTCAAAATTAAAACTAAGCCTAAGTTAATATATATAAAAAAATGTAATCAGGATTTACAATATTAAATTATTTTTTGTAACAATATAATTTGTTCTGTAATAAATAAAATATATTTTAAGCTTGAAACTTTGTACAAAATTAAAAAAAGTGTGTGTAGCGTAGTACACATAACAGAAGTGAAACTTTCAAGGCGAACAAGGAAAAAGGGAGAGACCCGAGAGAGATTGAGATAGAGAGAGAGAGAGAGAGAGAAAGAATATATATCTAATAAATTCACAACATTTGCAGAGAATACAAATAGAAAAAAATTACAAATAAATTCCCCTTTATCGCTCAACATATTGACAACTCGTACTTTTACGATTGATAGTTGTATTGTGTGCGGACAAGCCACTGACGATACGATCCGTGTGCGGAGGCCCTAACTGCGTTAATTTCTAAACATTCTTCAAATTAAATCTGCCCTGTAAATACCTAGCAGCGTCGTTGAAATAAAATTTGCTTCGGCATAAGTGTCTTGCTTTTACCATGACCATTTTCGTTCAGCGGAAGAATAAAACTAATTGTCTATCAAATTAGATGATAGCTAAGTGTTACCATTCTTCAAATAATACCCAGTTCAAAGCCGTAACGATAGATGGCGGGCCCTATACTATTCACAATAGAGCAAGCGCATCCAACTTTGACTAAACACCAATTGGCTTTTCTCTACAGACGTGGGACAAATTTGTTTCCTTTTCGTAATATTTGAAGGTAAATTAGTTAAAAAATTCTTAATTTACCAATTATCGAGGAAAAAAAGGAAAAACGGTACGCAACGCCTGTGGATCTGTGCTTGGACGAAATAATTAAAACCAAAAAGATTGCTCGACCATCAGCAGTTAAGGAATTGTAAGTATGCCGAAATATATTTTCCTGTGTTCAAGTCTGAGCAATCTGAAATCTTTTGGTTAACGCTTTTCATTTATTGCAGCAACAATTCCCACGTAAAGGATTAACATTGCGAAAAACCTTACAGAAGCCGATATTTAAACAGAGCGTTGTGACTGATGCCCGTAATAAAGTAATACACAATATAAACTGTCAAATATCAGACAGTCAGAAGCAAATAATCAATCGAAAATGGATGGATTTATGATGGTAAATTACTATAAAATATATAAGATATAGCTATATCTTCTTTTCCTCTATGTTATATCCTTTTTCTCTCTCGCGGAACGAAAATGCCCAAAACATTGCATGACCTTGAAATTTTACTCGCCTTTCTCGTTCGTTCATCGACGCCCAAGAAGTTTCACTTCAAAGAATCGACAAATTGGCTTCAAAAATTAAAAGCACAATTTAATCGGAGTATTAAAAGCACAGTTTTATGGCCCATCTAATAGTAATATAGTAAAACCCATGCTTGAAATAACTAAAAACTCTCCCTTATTTTCAATAATTCCCTTCTTGACAGAATTTATAAGAAATGACCGAGATTTTCTAGCCACTTGAAACTAGCGCTTTATTGCACTAAAATTAAATGGCTATAAAAATGCGTACACAGTTATTTGATTTGTTTGCTTTAATTCTGATTAAAAAGTTTGAAATTTTCACGAAATTTTATCCAATGTTTCTAATTTTTGCAGAAAGTTTGAAATTTGTAAATGGATTTTCAAAACGCGTGCCTATATGATGCTTTAAAGTATAGCATGAAAATTAAAATTCCTCCAGGTTTCACTATTTTTACCAAAATACAAATTTAGCAATTATCTGACCTTTAAGAATCATGAGAACGTCTGCACGTAAAATACGCCAAACAGTTGATTCATGAATGCCTAATTATTGAGAACGTCGCAGCAACACTTTTCGCTAAAGCAGCAATATTGTCAACAGAATTTGTAATTTTTGGTATACGAGTCCTTTTTCTATCCTCGACAGGACCAATTTCTTAACAGTTTTTCAGAAACTTTTAATTGCCAACTCATTCAGGTGAGTCTTTCCATAAAAGACCAATCATAAATTTTGCATTATGTTGTTATTAACGATCGACTATTTTCCCAAAATATTTCAATAATTTTAACGCGTTGCTCTTTCGCGTTAAATTATACATCGGTACCTTGACAAATATCAATGGTGCCATAAAAAAACGAAGTACTGTCTAGGAGTTATTACCTACTGACATCTTAGTGTCAGTTTTGAAAAGCCCCTTATTATACAGCTATGGTTTTTTGTCAGAGCAATTAAAAAAAAAAATAATGAATATTAAAGCACAAAATAGAAGTGATCAAAACTGCTAAAAAGTTGAGGTGCTACAATTTTTTCGCGCATTCGAGTCAAAACTTGTGAATACATAATGACCTTTAAATGTGTTTCACTCAATTTACTCTCTCCATAACTAAGACCAGGCTTATAAAATAAATAATATTCATGTCACAAAACTGACATGGATCCTTGTGTCCTGAGCCTTACCTGGTAGTTTGTGTAATACACAAATACAAATTATCTTAAGTAAATTATCACTTCTTGCCACAGGTTTTCCCCCACAAAGTAAATTAGCTGCGGTATTCGTGACGGTGCAAGCGCAGTAATTGAAAGGGGCGGTGTATATGGGCATATCCAGCCTTGACATAAATTGCAAAAATTACCAAAAGCTTTGGGTTGAAAGAAAACAATGCATATGAACGGACATGACGCATGACGCCTGCTAGAGATTAAGGTCAGCAGTGGTCAACTACACCAACAACGTCAGGAATTGCCGACCCCATTTGATACAACGAAGTGATTTTTAATATAGTAATGAAGTGCAACGCAATTTTTATGTAACAAAAACAGAAAATTATGTATCGCAAATATAGATCAGCATATTTTTCATATTAAACAAGAAAGGCAAGGTTTAAATTTGTAGTGCACGTTCATAAAAAGCTATTTTTATGTACATAAACTTGGCTATCTTAGTCAAGTGGGTTTGTATGTATTGCTATCGTGGTCGATGCTGGCTGTGGACATGAAACATCAAATTAGAAAAAATGTGGTTTCCAATTGCACTCCTGCCAGTGTAAAAGTTCATTCGAAAAATCCCTACGAATTCCCATTTGGAGGCTCCTAAGGATATATGTCTGATCAAAGATCAACATCTTTCCAGTTTTTTTTTTTCAGACAAATACTCTGCCTAAGAGTGTACATAAATACTCTGTGAAGCCTGAATCGGAGAACTCACCCAGTTAGCCAAATTTTTCAATATTATTTCTGCAAAAAATTAACCTTACTCCGCTCTACTGTTCCTGTGCTTGACACTGTTGCAATGTAGATCGATGTAGTCACCCAAGTAAATTCCTTCGATAATTTTTATAATGGTTTCCTTTTTAATATAGGGTGTAGTGAAAATCAATTAAATGTGAATATATGCTCACTAGTCATCCTTTAGCCAAGTTTGGTAAGCTGTTCTGTTATCTTGTACAGGTTCACTCCTAAGGGAAAATTTACCATTTTTGCAAATGTACGTCATTCGTATTTGAAAGTTGTGAAGTAGACAGCCGCTGAATACAAACAGATAAAAAATGGAACACGGGGATGTCAAAATAAAGATTTCCACCGCTCGAAATCATGTTTGCTTTTTGTTGAGAAAAAAATGTATTCTAAATAAAATTGGATTACAAATTTTGCTCCACATTGTACTTTTATCTGATAAGCTGTATTTCTTCTGCTGAAGAGAAATACCTCCAAAGCGGGAGAGCCACTTTAATGTTCCCCTTCATAATCTACAGTTTTCAACTGCAGTATCTCTGAGAACTCACATACTCACTACTGAATATTTCAGCTAAAATTGTGAGTCCACTGATCAAACACATCAAAGGCGCAGGCCGATACAGTGATACGAATGTAACAGTAAAGCTGTGGTTCAAACGATTGCTTTCTGCTAGCATGGACGTCGAAGATTTGCAGTAATAAATTTATCTCTATAGTTTCGTCGTCACACTGAAGCGAAAAAATGCTCAGAACAGTTAAGCAGTTAAATATGTATGTACACTGCGTTAACGAACTATATTACAGGGACTTGCAGAAGCTGTGGCGACCTTTCAGAAAAGCAGACTGGCTGTTCAGCACTTTCGCGGTAAATGTCCTCACCCTGTAGCTAGACGATTGAGGTCACTGGGTACTCTTTTCTTCAAAAGCCTGCTGCAGTCCTCCAACCTAAATTCCATAAACTTCCTCCAATGCATCAACAGCTGTGCTTGGCGATAATATCTGCCCATTTGAGGTCTGAAAATGATATAAAAACGACGCTTCCGTGCTACTTGGCGAAGGCCAGACTAGGACTTCAACCATTTCATCTACCTATCTACCCACCTTACTAACAAAGTTTGGCAATTTCTTTTTTACTCCTTCAATTTTTTTATGAAAATATTGTATTGTATATATTTTACTCATAGTGCATAATGTAAATTCCAGTTTCAAAGTTTGTGCAAATTTAAGAAAACCTGAACAAATTTCCATTAAAATTTCACACATTTAAATCTGAATTTAAACAAAAATTTAGGTATGCAATTTTATAGCTCATTAAATTTTCATGCAACAAAGAGCAAATTTCAAGTGGCTCAAAAGTGGCACTGATTTTTGGCAATTTTTTTTAAGCCGGCGGTCTTGTGCATTTTCTCGATTTAAGGAATGCCTAAAATTGTTTTTATATGAAAGAAAAGGAAGAGACCTAAAATTCTGCTATTCAAGATTATTTTGGCATTCTCAAATAATAGTATACAAATCCTATGCAGTATAAATATATTTGAGTCATAGTTTGGATATTCAAAATACTGCAAATAAATGTAAAAATAAATTCAAAATAACAAAATAATAATAAACTAAATTTTCTGGTTATTAAGGGGGAACGCCACTGTGAAAATTAAAAAAAATCGATTTGTTTTGCATAAATTGTTAGTATAACTACTCAAGAAAATGTGGTAAAAATTTTAAAGCGAAATTCGCTTTATTCCTGATTCTATGTGCACTTAAGTGAGCGCCCGTCGGCTCGGCCCCGTAGCGCTTACGATACGATGCTTTATTTCAAACGCGTTTTTCTCGAAACGACTTTTTTTGATACGGTGGCAACGATTTCTCGAAGACTAATGAACCGTTTCTAATTTTCAAAATTTTTGTTATCGCATAGATCAAAATTTTTAAAATAATTATTTTCTTGTACCTGTTGAAAATCAAAAAAATGGTAAAAAACACACATCGAAATTCAAAACACCACCATTTTGTCAAAAAAAAAAAAACGGCTACGTATAACGATAGCCACTATTGTGTAGATTAATAAAACTTTTGGTCTCTTGATTTCAAATGATTATTCATTGCTGTATCGCTGCCACCAGATGACGTCATTTTTTTTTACCTCGTTACGTTTATTTACATAAATTTGTCAATTTTCAATATTTTTTAATAAAAATTTACACCAACATAGTTTAAAACATATATAATAAATTGCTCTTGGTCCGATCTTCGAATAATCATTCCTACTTACAAAAAAAAATTCCCAAAAATCGACTATTCTTTGACCGCCCACAGTGGCGTTCCCCCTTAAATTTATATATGCAAATTTGTTTTGGGCCATACTTTCGTAGTTTTCAAAGTACTGGTAAGACAAAAAATAATAATATGCGTCACATCTATTCTGCTAGTTCTACCGTACAAGGGTATAACCCAAAATCTTTAGCTTAAATTCAGCACTCAGAGATTCACAGTGCATGCGAGTGACGTTGAACTGAAGTGCTATCGGTTCACATATTTTCGGTACTTCGGTACAGAAATACATATTTAAGAGTGAATAAATTGACTCAAACTTTCGACTATAGTAAGTGCAGTATAATTGTTTTCTCAATTATGAGAACCAAATGTTCCAACAAGCGCTCTTAATGTTGCTATTATAGACTAGGAATTTTAGTAATAATTTTCAATAATTTCCAAATGTTACACGTTCCTAAGCATCAACACGACAAGAATATAAAGTTAGGTCATGATGCTCGATCGTAAAGATGTTTAAGGTAGTACTTTTACTGAAATAAAAAATTTGATGTCCCAATAGAAAACCCCTTTATTTACGGCGTACATTAAATATCCATTATAATTGAAGAAGAAAAAAAAAGCAAATTAGAAATTAATAGCTATACAGAAATCAGAAATTTAATTATTGCACAATCGAGTACATCAAAGTGAGTTTGATTGCGTATTCAACTCAGCCCAGCTCTCAACGCCTGTTTTACTAACTTTCTTTGCATACAGCTTTTTAGCTTGGGTGCTCACTTTCTTAGGTGCCTACCATTTATGACCACAATATACCGTTATTCCTGCTACTGAATTACAACACTTCCGCCTTGATGAGAACATTAGCCTCAAATAAGCCATAAAAACCAACATCAAAGACCTTTTCATGGCCATTATGCGAAAATATTAATTTGATGCCACTTTGAATATTTCGGTTGCGGTCATTGCGGCTAATGACTACCCACATATTGCCAATGGAGGCCTCACAATTAAATCGACATTTTCTCAAAATATCACAAAGTGGAAATTTTTTTTGTTGCCTAGTAGGAGAAGTGGAGTGATGTATTAGAAAATTAATTTCTCTACGAGGTTCACATTTTATAGCACGGCATGCATTAGCGCAAAAATTATATTCGGAAAAGTTTTAATATTAGTGACCTAGCAACCTGCAGTAACAACAATGAATAATTAGTTGGCTATTTTGGTGTTTTTTTTTTTTTTGGTAGTTTGTCGTTAAGCGAAACTTATGAAAAATTTGCATTAGCATTTTGTCGCTATGTTTTACCGCATTTCCTGCGCGTGTAGTTAATTCCAGTATTTGCTCATTTATTTTGTTTACTTGCTTTTTGTTTGTTGCGTATACGCCCTGACAAATTTTCAGTTGTGCACTCTGATGAATTACACTGGGTAACCGACTGGCTGATTAACTCTGCGTATGCGGTGTTCAAATTAAGCGGCTTTGACTTGCTGAGTTCAAGTAAGCTCAGAAGTTTTCGGAAGAATTCCAAAGAGGAATTCTAAAATTTCTATTAATTGAATGGCGCGGATGAGGTGACCACAAACATAATTTCTTATGAGAGGTTAGACCATTGTAACAATAAAAAAATTAGCACATTTCAGTGAGATAATGAAATACAGTTTCTGAATATTAAACGTCACATTCGGAAGTATTTATGTTGGACGATGCACATAAATCACATTAAAGTATTTAATTTACTAAACCATTTAACGTGGAATTCGCGAGAAAAAATTAACCTTTGTATTTATTTATATCTGTTTTTAAATAGTTTTGCATTTAAATAAAACCACAGCAAATATACTTTTTATATGATTAATTTATGAATAGTTTTTCTTGCAATATTATATTTTATGTTTACATACACAACCACATACACACATAATTGCTTTTTTTGCTCATCAATTAGACCGCGGGCGGTACGCTTCGGCCGTTATTTATTCACGCTTAATGAGAAAAAAATTGAGTGTTTTAGCTCAACCTGAACTACTGCCTGTTATACCGCCCCTGGCAAAATACTACTGTGCTGGGTTAACGTGTTATTAAAATAGTTAGCGCATACATATATTTATAAGCATTTACACTGCCAGAGCTAGAAAGTAGTAAGCGGACTACCCCCGACCCTTGGTCGATCATTTTTTAATAAGCTTTGTGGTGTGAAATAAATAAAAAAGATATAGTTAATAAAAATTTATTTAATAATAACGGAACGAGATGGCGTGCAAAAATGTAGCAAACTACACCTAGGTACATACCACAAATGTGTTTTCTTGGTTTCTGTTGTTACAGGGTTCGGCACTCGAGGTGTAACCTTTTAATTGGCCATTAATTCAGTTTGGAAATTTACTTTTATTCAATTCAAAGAAAAAAAATGTGTGAACATAATACGAAATTAAGAATCAATTTACTTTTGCTCGATGTGATCACATTTTACCTTGACTACGGCTTGGAGATGGTCCACAAACGATTCGCAAGCTGTCCGAACGAGACTTGCAGGTATTTTGGCCCACTCGCGAAAAATGGCTTTTTTCGGCGTCTGGAGACTGGTGAATCTTTTAGTTTTAACCTTGCTCTCCAAAACGGCCCAAAGAGTATAATCCATCGGATTTGTGCCTGGTGTATTTGAGAGCCATTATGTGGACGTTATAAAGTTCGAAACGTTGTTTTCTAGCCATTCTTGGTTCACTTAACCCTTCATTAGGCACGTGGTCTACAATGGTAGACCACGTCTTTTCAAAGTCGTGCAACTCCTTAAATTTGTCTCTTAAATTACCTAAGCTTTTTAATAGCTGTTTATAATTAATCTCTTTATCCAATTAGTGCATTCAGTGCGGGTTTGACGTACAGTTGTAAATTTTATCAAGGTCTGAACAGTGCTGGTCTACATATGTAGACCACGTGACTAACGACGTTACTTTTTCTTGCGGCAATATTACTTGATATATTAAATATTTGAATTAAGTTCAGTTAAGTTTTGCTTATATTTTTTTACAAGAGTGTGCTAATTTAATTAGTTTCAGATAATATTATGTCTGATTCAAAAAAAAAAAACGATTGGAAAGCAGCAAAAATCCGCTCTCCGAACTATCAAGTAGTGAAGAAAGTGCTATGAATGCTAAAGAAAAAGCTTACATATTTGGGAACTGTGAGAAAAAATAAACGCGAAGTTCCCAAAGAATTCTTTCCCAGGAAGAATCGTAAAGAAAAGTCAAGTATTTTTGGTTTCCACGAAAATTGTATACTAGTGTCGTAATGCCCAATAAAACCGGTCAGTGATCCTGATATCATCTATGCACCATGATAACGCAATAGATGAGCAAACAAATGATGAAAAAAACCAAGTGATTTTCTTGAAAAATGCGCTTGGGAGCTCATTCGACCACAAATTGAAGTTAGATCAAAGAATCCTCGACTACCCATGGAAATGAGGCAGCGAGCCCACAACCTTCTTGGCATCCTAAGCATTGCACCACAACCCACTCAATCACCAAGTAACTATGTCGGACGTTGTCATATTTGCCCTCGCAATATGAACAAATCATCCCGAAAGTCGTGTACTAAATGCGGCAGATTTCCTTGCAAAAATCATATGAGAGAAAGCTGCATGGAATGTCTCAGTGAGGAAATATAAGCAGTTTTCAGAAACCACAACATATAAGTTTTGTACTGAACTTTTATTTTTTTATTCAAAGACGTGAATTTTACATATTTTTATTTTAAGTTTTACGAATAATAAAAACTCTTTTGTAAATCGTCCATTAGTTATAAGAAAAAACGTTTATGAATTGCAATAAATGTTAAAAAACACATACATTCACGTTTTTATTGAATTTACAGAAGATACACAAATATTTTAGTGAAAATATTAGTTTATATTCCTCACATTAAATCACAGAATATACTTATGAAGTATTATTGAGAAACTCAAATGAATAACACTTTTAGTCATAATATTAAAATGGTCTACGATTGTAGACTACGTGCCTAACCACGTTACAAAAATCCACGTGCCTAACGAAGGGTTAAGCTTTGTGAGATGGTGCTGAGTCCTGTTGAAACGTCAATGGACTGCCACCGAAATGTTTGTCTGCCGACGGCTTCAGGGCAACTTCGAGAATACTTTTTCGATAATATTTCGCATGTACCATGACACCCAGCTCGATGAAAATGATTGGAGAGCGCTGATCTGCGGCTACAGCGGCCCAAATCATTACCTGTGGCGGGTGCTGTCTCCTGGTGGTCATTCGATGACTCAAATTCTTGTATGAACGGTCGTTTAAATAAACTCTATTTGTTTTGAGAGTTTAAGAATTGCTCAATTTGAAAACATTTCTCGTCAAAAAACACAATGTTGGGAAATATACCGCTTTCGGCCAAGCGAAGCAACTCCTTCGCTCTCTCAAGTCTGACTTGTTGCTGCTTTGGTGTGAGATCGTGCACTTTTTGGACCTTGTAAGGCTTGACTTTCAGATCATTTTTCGGTATGCGGCGGATGCTATGGTCAGTTATGTTCAGTTCTTTCGCTATTTGATTGGCACTTCGTCGGTGATCAAGTCGCTTCTTCACTTTTTAAACCATTTCACGTGACAGTCTTTTGATGACCACTTCCATGACGTTTTGCGATGCGGGTAATGGTGCAATAAACTAGAACTTTATTTACTTTACTTTTGCTCGACCTCACGAACAATCGCCGGTTGTGATTTTCCAGCCAAATATGAAGCAATGAACCTATTACGTTGGAAATCCCTTACTGATTTGCTTTTTTCGCGTTTATTCTCTACAAAATGCTTCCGCGCGCTTGTAAACAATATTCTGCACTGTCATTTAGCCAACTAATAGACAGCTGATGCTCGTGCAGTTGGTTATACTTCGACTGCTGGACCCTGTAATATACTCCTACATCCTTAAAACGAAGAGGTGTTTTAAGCATGGAAGAGGTCACCACTGTGCAGTGGAGGATTTGACCCTGATTGCGCGTATTAATTAAAAAAATTAAACTGAAAAATTAGTGAAATATTTTTTATTACGTGAAACTAAAAAAGATTCACATCACTAAAATTCATTAAAAACATTACCGTTTCAACTTTTACGGTTTTGCCACTCTATACCTGCACACTTAAATATTCATAAAAAGTTTGTGTGCGTGCAGCGATTTTGCATTTGTTAAACATAGTTTTTTTATTATTTTAAAAAGGATATGTAAATATTGGTAAGAAGCTTTAAACTTCATATTGCCATATAACTGATTTTAGAAATATGTGTTTTAACTCTTCAATTCATTTTGCCCTAAAAGGCAAAAATAAAAATTACCTCTTTTAAATTTTTGAAAAATCCTAGTTTTTCTTCATAAGCTCAGTGCACTAAAACCACACTATCTAAAATATTTAAAATCAAATATGTATGAGATGTATGAGATTAGTTAATAACAGTTGTTGTAGTTCATATTGCGGTTTTAGTTATTTGCTTTATACAGTCATATTTGACACTTGTGAACTAGACAGCTGCGGCATACAAACAGACATGCAGTCTACCGAATAAAATTCAAAATAAAGGCTTCTGTCACTCAAAATCAACTTCTTTTTGCACTAAATAAAAAAGTTATTCAAAAACAAATATGGATGATTAATTTTGCGCCACCTTTGGTACACTGCAGTTAATCCAGGTGAGTCAATCATGAAATATCAGTTCGATCGGATAACTATTTTCGTTTCTAATAAGAGTGTTAAAAAAATAGTGTCACGCCCTTCTTAAAAAAGTTTGTGTTAATTTAATGATGTAATGATAGAGTCAAATTCTGTGAAATACAGAATGTTTGTGCTACTCCAAAACAAAATCACATAGTCCTGTTTACGAGAAAACGCAAATTGGATGGATTTAGTCTTCCAACACTGAAAGGTGTGACACTTGGTCTTTCCGATGAAACTAAATATCTAGGAGTAATCTTGGACAAGAAGCTGACTTGGGAGACACACGTTTCAATGAAGGTGAGTCGCGCATTAAGGATTTTTCAGCAATACCACAGAGGTTTTGGTAAAACTTAGGGCCTGAAACGTGCTGTGGTCCTATGGATATACACAGCACTTATCACACCAATTATCACTTACGCTTCTGTGGTCTGGTGGTTAAGTCCACAATCCGGGAACTATACAGGCTGCAAAGAAGTGTATGCTTATGCATCACGGGTGCCATGAGTACAACCTCCGGCGATGCTCTAAATGCTCTGCTTGACTTGCCCCTCTTGGGTCTGAAGACACAACAGGGAGCAACAAAAGCAATGTGCAGACTCCATAGATATGGTTTCTGGCACGAAGACGGAACTTCGCGACACGAAGAAATCTTTGCTCTTTCAGCAGTATTCCCAATTTTTGGCACCTAAAGACGACCTGATACCCACAGTTTCATTTGGAAGGAAATTTGATGCCAGATTTCCATTGCGTGAGCAATGGAGCAATCCAGAATATATTCAGGGAGGTTTGATGGCTATTTTCTTAACCGATGGGTCCAAGAATGAAATAGAGTCTGGAGCCGGATGGTACTTAAACGACAGTATCACTATGATATGGGGGGAATGGCAACTGTTTTCCAAACAGAAGTTTTTGCCATCCTAAAAGTAGCCGAATAGATAATCGAGAGGAGATGGAGCGGGAAACAGATTGGAGTCTTCAGTGATAGTCAGGCTGCATTGAAGGCTCTGGAGAACGCGAAGCAAATCTCAAAGACTGCTCAAGAATGTAAGAAGAAGTTTAATTCTATCGCAAGACAGAACGGGCTTGTACCTATATGGGTTACAGGACACTCCGGTGTTCAAGGAAACGAAATAGCCGATGAATTGGCCAATCGTGGATCAGCGGTTCCCCACAAGAGCCGGAAGCAATAATCGGAATCAGTTCCGCAGGAATCGTGAATTGGATCAGCAATTATGTATGTAATTTACATAAAGAGCGATGGTCCGGTCTAGAACGCTGCGGAACTGCAAGCCCGAAAAGAAAACTGTCAGACTTTCTACTAAAACTTGAAAGGAATGACTTTCGGTTGGTGGTCGGTATTATTACAGTCGATATTAATACAGGACCATTACAGTCATAAGATCACCATTGGAACCATTGAGAAGCCAAGGTGCCTGTCTTGCTTGGAGGAGGCGGGTAGGACTGAGTACTTTCTCTGTGAGTGTCCTGCCTTTGCTGGAGCAAGGCTACGAGTATTGGGTTCCGATGTCATGGGAATGAGTAATATTCGTTCTCTAAAACTGGAGGATATTTACAGATTTGCCAGAGACCTGGAAAATTCTCACAGAACTAACTACATTTATGTATTTCTCTATTCCTTCCTATCTCTTTCTCTGTTACTTTTCTCCTTACCTCCTTGACTATGTACCCTCTTTCCAGAGCTTTAAATACAATGGGATGTTTAGCCTGAGTGTTTTAGAAGCCACCAAATTTCCTGGTACTCCTTGGCTCGACCTATTCAAATTTCAATTTCATCTAAATGTATATATGAAAAGAAAATAAGAACCACTTCCGCCAACTGATGACGATGCTATGGATGTAGTAATTCATATAATCATGAGGATAGTTATGATGAAAGTGGTGATAAATTTATAATTAAAGATGATTTGGATTGTAAAAAATTATTCTTAGAAATAAAAATTCTACATTCCAGTAATTTTACAATACAAAAAATGTTACTCAGCACGAACAAATACCAAAAATTCGAAAGAGGATGTTTCCCAGGAAAACTTTGGCGAAGTCAACTCTAGTCCAGAGAATCCAATTTTTTTTTTGAAGGAAGATTAACATTTCAAAATGTTGGGTGCAAGTGCGTCCTTTTCAAATAAAATTTTATATATAAAACAACTTCAAATAAATTTCTGTCTGGAGTAAAATTTAATGAAGACATTTTTCGAGTGGACTTTAACCATTCAACTCCTACTTAAACTTTAATAAAAAGTCTTTAAAAAGGTACTTAGAAAGTTGAAATGTTTCACAAAAATTTTAAGCAGATCATGTGGAGTCACTGAAGTTGGAAGGCTCTAACGGGTGAAGATAAATGGGCAGGAAAGTTTAGTTGAAGCCAATGTTTACACTTTTGGCATTGATGCACTTACACTTATATCCGAGATTTTTTAGCTGCATGAGAGTTATCGGTTGCCGGTGTTCACAGTTGTGTTCAGTAAAAGCAACATATCAGGATTGTAGTAGGGTTGGCAACAAAGCGTTTATCATGTACATTTATATACACGGGCATGAATATTCGGCTACACTGGCTCTCTGCTTAACAATTGTGTTGAGCCAAATGGGTTTGGGTATGACTACCACCATTCTGGAGTGCAGAGGTTCAAATCTCTGTGCATGAAACATAAAATGATGGAAACAGTTTTTTCTAACGACATTTGACCCTTGGCAGGCAATGGTAAACTTCCGAAAGTATTTCAGCCAAGAAGACCCATTAAAAAAACCATCTGGTAACCCTGGAGAGGAAAAATTATGAAAGAGAAAATAATTTTTGGACAGGATTTTTTTTACAAAATTTCACAAAAACAGCTATTTCAAAATATTTTTATTAAAATTGTAACCCAGCAAAAAATAACGACTAATTTAAAATACGATTTTCGCGCATTATTCCCAAGGCAGCACACATAACAGCAGTGCAAGAGCCCTGGGTCTTTAGAGGCCACCTCTGTGGCTTAACCTTCATCTCACCCTTAAATAAACTTACATTGTATACCCTCGTGTGTGGTTTTTCACACATATGGTATGTTTACGTATTTTACAGTAGGAACATAATTTAATTGTAGTCAAAATCAAGATTTATCATCAATAAAATAGTTATTTTTATATTTTGTTATCTGTTACATCAAATAAGTCTATCTTCAATACATTTTACACAAACATTTCGGTTATGAGTACGCTTACATACACCTTTTTGGCAAAAACAGCACACCGTTTGATATACATAGTTCTTAGTTTCGACTTCTCGCTATAACAAATGTGACATCTAGCTTTTCCTTCGATATTCGGAGGAACACTTTTGGATCTTTTTGGAGGAATGTTGAATGATCGTGATGAGCTCTCCCGAGATTCTGAAGGTTCACGGAACAGTGAAGATGTGGAATAGGCTTTTGAGCTACTGTGCTCCCCGACTGATTCATTTAGTGAATTGTTGCTAATAACAGAAAGCAAAGACGCCGCTGATTCGTTTCGTGCCACGCCTTTTCTCATTGTCATGTATGATTTTGCAAGAGATATACCAAGCTCACGCAAGAAAACTCGTCGCATTGTTGGCTTGTTTGTTTGCCAATTTGGTTACACATCTTTGAATATAATCAAAGCGTTTAAAGCTGAGATGTCGATCATATTTGCGAAAACCGCCAATGGCCATCGATTCGTCTTTCTTTTAGAACTGTAACAAGACAACATTTTGTGAACTGTATCCACGCCACCTATAACATAAAATGTTTAATGAAATCAAAATAAAAAGCATCGAAACGAGCCTTTTGTTTTATTATAGAATAAAAAGTATTAGAACAAACCTTTGGTTTTATTATAATGTTGAATGATTATTGGCAACTTTTTTCCATCAGATTCTACATCATTTGAAGCATGCATTGTGCTTTGCAGTACTACGCAATTGTCTTTTCTGCTGATGTATGATACGAGTGTTGTGTTTTCGGTGAATGCAAATGTTGATTGGAACAACGGAACTTTTTTGCATTCTAAAAGTTTTGGTGGGATGCTTCTTTTGTTTTTTCGCATTGTACCGACCATTGTTAGCTGTTGTGACAACAATTTTTGACCAAGTTCATAAGAGGAAAAAAAGTTGTCCATTGTTATGTTATGCCCCTTCAATCCACGAACCAAATCCAAAACTGCACGTTGACCTTGATTTTTTTCAGCTAAACCACCAACTGGCTTACCCAAATACGGTTGGATTTTCCAAACGTAACAAGTTTTAGAGCAAACTAATAGCCAAAATTTAATTCCATATCGTTCAGGCTTAGAAGGCATATATTGCCGAAACTTGCATCTACCACGAAAACCAAGCAATTGTTCGTCAATAGTAACACATTCAGATGGATTGAAATAATCAGCCAATAGTTCAGACCATTTGTCGAATATTTCACGAATTGGAGCAAATTTGTCCGTAGAGCTTTTTTGACGTCTGCTCATAACGTCATCAAATCGTATAATACGATTCATGTATTGAAATGTTTTCTTTTGACATTATCGCTCTAAATATGGGACGCCCATATTCACCATCGAATAAATCCAACATTGTTTCATTCTTTGACCTAAATTATTACAATTATTACTAAAAATTAGATTCATTTTAAACATAGGCATATAAAAAACAACATACCTGTAAACTCCAGCCAAAATGAGTACACCGATATATGCATGTAACAAGTTTGAGTTGATTTCGATATAGTTGTCGTCATATTGCTCCTTTGCATATACGTTTGACCACTTTAGAACAATATTCTCAATTGTCGGTGGGAAAAACAACATAAAAGCATCTTTGATGTCATCGATACGTGCTCTTGCATATCTTGTTGTGCCTGGACGCAGATTGATGGCATTTTCATTCCGTAATCTTCCAGCATGATCGTGAACTGGTTGGGGATTCCATACTATACCGTCTTTTGAGACAAATAATGGACCCACCGTTCTCTCTTCAGATGAGACTCCTATTTCATCGACATCTTCAATTTGTTCCATTGCATTAAATTCAGAATCAGCTTCACTTAATTCTGATTCATCATTTTCTTCTGGCGAGTAATTTTCATCACTATCAGTAAAATCTTCAACATCCGAAGTATTTAAAATAGCTTCAAGCTCTTCGTTAGTAAGATATTTCGGTCTAGCCATGTTGTCCTAATAAACGACAAATAAATTACTTTATAAATGTCAAACGAAATTCTATCTTTAAGAACGAGTACAATTACATGAACCTCTCGCACCCAAAGCAAACAGCACACTGACTTGCTTCTTCATTTCTTTGAAGCAATGAGTCATAGTTTCAACAAGCATTCGCTGTCGATCGTCGTGTAAATTTTTTGAATCGGCGAGGCACAACAGCAGTGCTGCCGCAGCTGCGATGCGGCCGTTTAAATACAGACATGCACGCTTATCAGTGTGTAGACGTGCAACAACATGTTTTTATTTTACAATACGTACATAGTTTCTCAGAAAATCAAAAGACATGGACGTTTTACGACAAAAAATGCTGTTCCTATTGCAAACTACATAGAAATAACATATGTGTGGAAAACCACACACCAGGGTAAGCAATGTCACTTTTTAAATATCTATTTATCAAAAAATTTTTTTTAAATGTATAAAAAAGATTCATTTTGTGTGGTTTTCCACACAAGGGTGAGGTAAAGGTTAAGCGCGTTGAAAAGGGCTACGTTATTATATGACAGGTGTTCGAGTAGACCTAGGATCGGCCTTATAATATCACCCCATCTCACTGTGACGAGTCTTGAGCATTTCTGTTGTCAAGACCTGGTAGCGGCTGAGGTGTCTTATAGGGGTAGACGCGGAGGGTCCAATTTTGTGATTCAAATAAATAAATAATTGGCGCGTACACTTCTGTTAGGTGTTTGGCCGAGCTCCTCCTCCTATTTGTGGTGTGCGTCTTGATGTTGTTCCACAAGTGGTTTGTGATTGCATTTGCTTATTTTCCTTCCGATGCTCTGGAAGCGCCACCACCCGGGAAGGCCACTAGTCTCGTGAGGTTCTGTGAGCGGCGCAATCTGGGACTTGTCATATGTTGCGATGCTAATGCTCAGCATACAATCTGGGGCAGCAGCAAGTGCAATGGACGGGGCTCTCGGCTATTCGAGTTTATCGCGTGCTGTTGCCTAGACATGCACAACAAGAGCAACGATCTAGTCTCCCACTATCAAACTCAAAACTTGGGTGGTCAATCAAGAACTGGAGATGCCTTGCCGAAGATTCGTGCTGAGACCGCAGGTACATTGAAGCTCAGTGTGGCGAAGAGACACAAATGCCATTACCTTCTAGAAACCCCAGAAAAACCGACAGGCAGAAGCTTAAAAGGGCGTTGCGGGACCTTGACGTGACGCCACAAAGACTTCGTAAAGAACAGGTCATTGAGGCGGCTGTTGAGAAACTCAACGCTAATTTATGCGTCTTACTAGCCAATACAAATGCACAACCGCCTTTTAGCCGAGCTGGGCAAACATTATCTGGGACTCATCCACATGCGCATTCAGCGTCAACTTCGCCAGATATATAACCATCTACAGGAGGTTCGATGTAAATGCCAGTTGGTGTATCAATTAGTTGATTTTCATCTTTCGCCTCAACGAGCTCTGATTGTAATCAAACATTTATTGCCACTATAGCCCTCTGAAAGCACCAAATTTATAAATGCTAAAAAAATTCAAATAAATTTTTTGGATATATTTACAAAACAAAGCACAGGAAATCAGAAGAAATGCGACGTTTCCACGACAGCCGGTTCTACGTTACCGAAACGACCCGGATTTATATCCGGCCAAGGACTGTCACTCCAGCAGCATTCCCCGTATGTAAGTATGGGGAATGTTTATGCTGCTACAACAACAACAACAGAAGAAATGCGAAAAAACGCATACCCTAGACGACCAACGGTTACCATATGGTAACGCCTTAAATAAAATGTAAAAAAAATTAAGGGTGCGAGCAGAGTGAGCGCTGATGCCGAGCGGAGCCGAGCTGAGCTTATTGACGCTTATTTTCACGCGAGAAGAAAATTTGTATATAACACAGTGAATGCGAGAATCAGCGCTGAAATTCTGTTTATTCCATGTGTTTTGCTCTTATGTCATTTAATTTTGTTGTTCATTTGTGTTTATAAAATTGCTGTACACGGTAATGGATTCATCCGATGACGAGTATTTTGCTTCTCCTAGTGTGATTAATGCAATTATTAACACAAAAGAGTTTGGAAAACATCCAATTACACTAAAAAGGAAAGAATTTGGTGAATTTCATCATTTATATAATGATTTAAGAAAATATCCAGCTAAATTTCAACAATATACCAGAATGAAAATTGAAACATTTGATTACATTCTGGACAAGATAGGTGTGAAACTAAACAAAAACTGGACAAATTTTATTAAGGTGCCAGTAACTTCTTGCGAAAGATTGATAGTGACTCTGAGGTAATGTTTTTTTGGTCCCACAAAGCAGGCCGGGAAAAAATTTCACTTATTATTTGATCGATATCCATTTTTGTTTATTTTTAAACCATTAAAAAACACAACTGCACTCTAAAAAGTAAACATCAACAATGCAAAAAAGCGCGCAAAACGCTTTGAAACTGTTTTCTCGCACTCATCTGCTTTGCTCTCTGCTGTTGTCGGCGTTCACTGTGTTATACACAAGCTTATTTGTATTGACTTGTATGTAATCAGTTTTATCGCACTGACAATTTCGGCTCGGCTTTCAGCGCTCACTCTGGTCGCACCCTAAGGCAAAAAAATTTTTTTTTCAACAAAAATAAATTTGCGTTTCATGATTTCGCATTTCATTAGCTGTCAACTAAGGAAATTTATATTAAAATCCTTTGAAAAAGTATTGGCATATATTTTATCCGAAAACGAGAACTATTAACTTTTCTTTGTCACCTCAATTTGACTTGCGATAACTTTGGTAATTAAACTCAGAATAACAGATACTTAAGTTTTTTTTGGCAATTCGCAAATATTTCGCATCGAATAAGGTCTTTCTCTTATTATTTTGTTTTGTTGTTTTGAATTTATTCATGTAAATGCAACATCATATTTTGCATTATCACATAACCATAACCGTGAGTTAATTTGGGTTAACTCAATGGTCACTTGGAAGTCAAGCATCCTTTATACAAAGCTCCTGATACTATACCACAATTTCACAACCCATTAACCAATTTCTAACCTTTTTGCAGCAATTTGTCAAACGCTGGCATTGCAGGCATTGACGAATTAACCACCAAGCGACCGAGCATCCAAAGCAATTCCGAAGTAAAACCAAAAGCTACATAGCCACCAAATGTGTTAAGCAGACGCATGGCACGCACCCACAGCTATAGTGCGTGGATTATATTTAAACAAGCGAATATCGTACAACTACAAGCTCTTGCACTTCTAACATCGCTCGAATATGAATACGTACAATCATGAACGAAAAATCGATCCCCGATGAGAGAATGTCTCTATAACGGGATGGCAGCTGGCTATCAACATAATACAGATTTATACAAATTTTATGCGTCGTGGTATGGCTGGTTATATGTGCATATGCGTGTGTGATTGCGCTGTCAAATTCATGTATTGCTGAGAAAACAAAAAAAAAATGTTTTATTTATCCAACATTCCCAGTGATAACATGAATGTATGTGTGTGTGTGTATGTGTAGTGAGCCTGCTTGTTCGGCTTGTTAACGTAAGGACAGCACGTCTGTGGTGGGGTACGAACAAATTATGCAAATGCTTTTTAATTCTAACATTTGCCGCTGTTTCACGCTTCAATGCATAATTGTCTCAGCCAAGTGTGATTGTGTTTGTAGATGTGTGTGTGTGTGTGTTGTGTGAGCGCGTTTTATATTACATACAACACTGACAAACACAAAACCGACATTGGTGTGAAAGAAACACCCGATAGTTGGCGGGTATGTTGAGGTCGTGCTGGCTTTCGCACATGACTCACTACTCACTGGTGCGCTGTGGTCGACAAGCTGACTAGCAGCATGGACGCTTGGCTCTATTGTTGATATATTTTTCAAATTTGATGGTTTGGCTACGCTGGTTGGGTATTCAGGTTTGGCAGAATTTTCTGTTGTAATTATATTTGAAGTGGACGCAATGTTTTGTTACCCGTAGAATTGTTTTCAGCCATCAAATACAGGATGTGGCATAAAGCAATGCTGAGTTTAAAGAAATTATAATTTTGTTACATCAATAATTAATAACGCAGTGCAGCAGCTCAAAAAGGGCAGGGGGGCTCAAAATTAACAGAAAAGTTAATGTAACTTTTTTTATATTAGGTGCGCAAATAAGTTCTCGCTGTTTTTTTTGATGAAAATACAACCTTATTCTGAAAAAATGGTTACAAGTGAATCTTTGCGAGTATTGCCCATCGCTGGTTACTACTTTTCCCATCTTTCTGGAAGATCTCGTATATCGTCGCGGTAAAACTGTTCATCTTTTGAGCCATTTTTTGATGTCTTCATATGAATGGAACTGCTGGTCAGCTAGACCATGTGCCATATATCGGAACAGGGGATAAACGGACGGCGCAATATCTGGAGAATATGCCGGTTAGGGTAGGATTTCCCATTTCAGTGTTTCTAGGTAGGTTTTAACGGGTTTGGCAACATGAGGCCGAGCGTTGTCATGCTGTAGAATCACTTTTTCATGCCTCACTTTCTCATGCCTCATGTGGCCGCTTCTCGCGCAGTGCTCGGCTCAATCGCATAAATTGAAGTCGATACCGATCCCCAAAGATGGTTTCGCTTAGTTTTAATAGTTCATAATAAATAACACCAACTTGGTCCTACCAAATACATAGCATAACCTTCGCAGCGTGAGTATTCGGCCTAGGCGACGACATAGAAGCATGTCCGGGCAGTCACCATCACTTTCTTTTCTTTGGATTGCTGTAATGAACTCATTTTTCATCACCCACGATGCCATGAAGAAAACTCTTCCTTTTTCGCCGCTGGAGCAGTTGTTCGCAGGCGAAAAAACGGCATTCAACATCCCTTGGTTTTAATTCATAAGGAACCCAGGTCCCCTGTTTCTGTTTCATTCCCAAAGCATGCAGTCGCTTGGAAATGGATTGGTGGGTAACTCCAAATACTGAAGCAAGCTCTTCTTGCATTTGACACGGATCCTCATTGAGCAATGCCTCCAACTCAGCGTCTTCGAATGTTTTTTTGCCTTCCTTCGCGCGGACAGTCGTCAACATTAAAATCACCGTCTTTGAAGTGGCAGAACCAATATCGGAACGATGTTTCACTTAAAGCAGCATCTCCATAAGCTTTTGCTAGCTCTTAATGCGCTTCAGCCGCCGTTTTTTTTTTTTCGAATGAAAGAGGAAAATCAACACTTCCCGCAAATGACGATTATTCGGCAGAAAATCAGACATTTTCACAAAACCAAAAGTATATGATACCAAAACAAATTCACTAATGTGTCAAAGCAGTTTGTTTGCCATATGTCTAAGCTTGGTTTATGACGTTTAGGTTATGTTAGAATCGACTAGCACACACTGCTGGCGTCATCTAATGACAAACAGCGGGAACTAAGTTGCGCACCTAATATTTTTTCTCGAATGCGTTGGAGTTTATAAAATTTAAGTAGAATATGCTGCTGAAAAGTTACTTTTCACCGCGCGTTTTCCAAAAGTTTTAGGGCAAAAAATTAGACCTGCAAACAAAACTGCACATCTGTAGGTACAGAAACCCAGCCAGTTTAGACTTAAATCTCAAAAGCTTACTAAAAAAACTGGTATATTTCGTTAACGACTAATATATTTTAATATAATGATTTAGCGAAAAAATGGCACCATTAACACTGTTATGTACTTTACTTTTACCTCTGAAGAGCCAAGAACGGGCAAAGGTCAAAAATACCAAAAATGTAAATATTAGTGGCTACGTTCTGCATATACGAAAATTTGCAGAGGGGGAAATAGAAATATAGTAAACACTTTTGCAAATCCTTTACAATTCATGAGTACATATTGAGTTGGGGAAAAAGAAGTGTCGTATTTGTGATCGAAATTTGACGCTTTATTTAACGTACTTAGAATTATCCGATTCAAGTCAAATATGCCCCGTTTTGTTCGCAAACTTGTTACCATTTAGAAGGCAACTCCATTGTCCCCCCTTTATAAAACCCCCCTCCTTATTTGCAAAGAACTCAGACAACCAGTTTTCGCAAGCCTCTTTTGAGGCCAACTTGGTATCACCAAGGGCGTTTTGCATGGACCGGAAGAGATGATAGTCACTTGGTACCAGGTCCGGACTATATGGTGGGTGCGACAGAACATCCCGTCCGAGTTCTCGTAGCTTCTGGCGGGTCATCAAAGATATATGAGGACGAGCGTTGTCCTGGTGGAACACAACATCATTCCTATTGACCAATTTTGGCCGCTTCTGGTCAATCGTCTGCTTCAAACGGTCAAGCTACTCACAGTAGAAGACCGAATTAAGGGTTAGACCATAGTTGAGCAGCTCATAGTGGATAACTCCCTTCCAATCCCACCAAACACACAGCAAAACCTTCCTGGCGGTAAATCCGGGCTTGGCGATGGTTTATGCCGGCTCACCGCTTCTCGACCACGATCATTTTCACTTGGCGTTGTCGTACGTGATCCACTTTTCATCACCAGTCACCATCCGCTTCAAAAATGGGTCAAGTTCGTTCCGTTTTAGCAGAGAGTCGCATGCGTTGATTCGGTCCAAGAGATTTTTTTGCGCCAACACGTGTGGCACCCAAATATCCAGCTTTTTTTGGGATCCTATCTTCTGCAAATGGTTCCAAACGGTTTTGTGGTCTACACCTATGTAGTTCCTGACTAATCGAGCTGGGCTGCGCGAATCGTTACAGTATCAGGCCCATAAACTTCACAAATTTTTGCCGCCGCCTTCGTTGCATGTTTACCTCTACCCAGATATGTTCTCCAGCGTTCGAAAAAAGTTATGGTGTGGTTTTCTCCATAATTGCCGACATTTTGCGGAGAATATTTTGGTTGTATATTTGAATCTTCCGTCGGCTCTATAAAGTTAACATTTTTCATATGTTAAAAAAGACGGATCGAAATGAAACACAGGGTTAAGAAATAAAAGATAGAAATTTTCTGCAAAAATATGCGCCATGAAATATTATTAGAGTTTCTTCAAGACAATATTTATGGTAAACACAGTTTTTTACGAGATTTTTCTAAAAATTTAGATGAATCTTTACTTTCGTAGCATCAATTCCGGCATATATTTTGATTTTCATTTGCTAATAACTTAGAGAGTTTTTATCAAGATTGAAAATGCTTTGAGCTCAGTTTACAATTTTTCTCAATTTTTTACAGTACCAAAATGGAATAAGTAGTATGTTGTCTTCATTTTTTGTTTGTTTTAAAGATAAAACACATGGGCTGAAAAGTTCCGGGCCTAACATTTTTTGTTCAAAGCTAACTTTGTTCATCTTCGTAATTTCCATCAAGAACAACGCAATCATTCCAGCGCCGCTCTAACATTTCAATACCACTTTTTTAAAATGATTTGCATATATTTTGGCTCAAAATAGGTCTCAATTTCAGCGATAACCTCTTCATTCAAGCGAAATTTCTTACTAGCGAGCGTTTTTTTTCAAGTCTGCGAACAGCCAATAGTCGCTTTGAGCCACTCCAATTTTCGATCATTCAAAGCGATTTTGTGGATTTTTTTGATGTTTTCTGGACGTCCACTGCGTTGTGCATCAATGGTGTCTCTACGACCACGTTTATAGTCAGCAAACCATCGTTTTATTGCTGTTTCTGATGGACTGGATCTCCCATTACACTTTTCAAGCCACTACTTCGTTTGAACGGTATTTTTTCCATCAAGAAGCAGTGTTAAATTAAAACCCGATATTCATTTTGATCTATTTTTTTGAAAATAACGAAATCATAACTCTTAGCAGTTTCGAGGCTTGGTTTGTGTGAGACAATGTTCAAGCGCATTTTACGCTTTTTTCCGAGTAGCTTTCTCCCTTTTCGAGGGCCAGCAGCACATGCAGATACCATCTTTTTACTTCATGCGTCTTATGGCATCTCGTTGTGGTTCTTCAATAGCCCGAAACTCACTTTCACAATCGAGTGTAGATTAAACTAAAATATTATCAAAACTTATTCAAATTAGTAGGCTCAAGGCCCCGTACTGTTTTTATTTATCGCAGATTCACTAAAACTTTAAATCGCATTTTGCTGGTTTACAAGGTATAGATTAAGTAAACTTGGTGCGACCTCGATATCAGTATATGTATGCATCTGGGATTAATAAGGCGACTTGAAAAGTAAATCTACTGGAACCTTTTTGTACTAAGTTAAACTTTTAGGTAGCAGAGAATTTAATGAAAGAAGTTGGTCAGAAATAGCAATGCCTTTCTTTTTTTCAAACTACAAAAGGATAAGGCAATTATTAGCGACTTGGACTTTCCGCTTATATAAGTTAATAAATTATAAATTTATTTTAGTTCATTGAAAAATATTTAAGAACTGAGCTCTTTATTCGTTCAATTCTCTTTTTACACTGAACTCTTAAAATTACGATGCCTCTTATAAATAGTCTTATGCTGGTTTACATGTTTATTTGTTGATCAGCATTTCTTATGCTGGTTTACATGTTTATTTGTTGATCAGCATTTCTTATGCTGGTTTACATGTTTATTTATTGATTAGCATTTCTTATTATTTGGCACAGTAAAGTAAGCATAAATGAGTTATAAGCATTTAGCTGCAATGTAAGCAGTCATGAAATATGCTGACTAAATATTGATATAGGATAACTGATATGAAATAACTAAATATTGAAATATGAATATGCTGACTAATATTGAAATAGGAATAAATGTTGCATTAACTCTTCCCCTCTTAAAAGCGATCGTCCTCGAGCGTTACGTGTTGATAGAGTTAATTTGATGCGTGTTTTTTATGTGCAGGTCTTTCAAAGCTTCTAAGGAAAGTATTTCTATGTGCTCTTTTTCTAATGGAGTTGGCTGTAGTATTGTGGGTATGGCTTCGATCGGTCTTGTTTCCAAATTTTCGAATAATTGACTGTTTATTTTTATTGTTGAATTGTGAAATATGATGACATGAGTACCATTGATTTTTTTGGGGTATTTCGTCAGCTACTAATATAGTTCGCCGTCAAATTGATTTAGCAATATAACTCCTTGTTTTACTTCTTCTAATGTAGGGACGTGATGGCCATTTGTTGTGGAACAAGTCGAATTCAAGCTATAAATAATCCTAGTTATACATAAATCTTTACTTAAATCTATTAAATTAGTTTCTTTACAAATCGTTAGATCATTATATCTTTCGCATTCATTTTTTATTCCGAACAGTGAATCTTTTCCTTTAAGTATTTCTTTATACTCAGTTTTGATTATAATATTGTTTGCTTTTTTTTTCTGGTCGTATTATAATTCTTTTAAAAATTTCATTTAATGTTAGAGGTATTTTTACCATATATAAAATTTCCATATCCTTACTTAATACGTTTATTTTCGATATTTCTAATGCTTCTTCGGCACTTTTGAATGGTATTTTTTCCTTTTTCATTTTTATTAATTGACAATTCTATTTCTTTTTTACTTAATATTACTGAATTCAATATATTTTCTTTCGCCCATTGGATGGCATATTTTATATTTATTAATTCTTCCTTAATTAACCTAATCCTATTCTGCAAATTGATTATAATTTCTGTTATTAATATACATTGTCTTCCTTTCTAATGGTATTTACCATTCTATCAACTATACTGGTTATATTATTTATTCGTATTTCAAATAGTTTATTAATTACTACTTGGTCATTATTATTTTCATTTAAGTTATTTAGATTATTTGTAATTATTTTCAAATCCTCGTGATCTGGAGATCCGGCTATGTATTTCCATGCCGTTCCCAGTATATCAATTGATCTCTTCGTTTTGTAATTTGTGTTAGAAGGTTTTAGTGCATTTAGGATTTCAAAGGTTTGAATGGTTTCGTGTTTGAGGAGAGGATATAGGAAGTGGTTGTTAGGGATTTGGTGATTTATTTCTTCGTATGTTTCTGTCAAAAATTGTTCGTATTTTCCTAAGTCGATGAGGTGAATAAGTCTAAATGTTCCGTCTTGTATTTTCGATTGTCCGTCGTCTATTGTCACAAGTTGAGATTGACTATAGTCTAAAATTTGAACGTCTGATGAAGAAGTAGTGATCGTGATGAGAAGGATAAAAAGTTTGTAATGGTCCATTTTACCTGCAAATTTAATTAAGTTTTTATTAGGGATTTATGAATTGTTCTTCCTGTTACTGTTTTAATCGTTGTCCTGTGGTTTTCTAAAACTTTCTCCTTTTTATACCTTGGAGTTAGTTTAGAACCTAGTCTCTTGTTTATCTTGATATAGATTATTTCTCCTGGTGAGAAATCCTTATTTTCTGGTCTATTTTTATTGTGATATGAGAGGTCTTGCTCTTGTTTTTTCTTAAGTAAGGTAATGTTTTCTCGTCTTTGCTTTTCTAATTGTTGTGGGTCACTGTAAACTCTATTTCCAAAAAATGTGTCTATGGGTTTATCTTTTGTCGTTGAGTGAATTGATGAATTGTATTCCTGTACTGATTTAAATAGAAGTTCTTCGAATGTTATTGTCGTTTGATTGCTTTTGAGGCATCTCATGATCTCGGAGAGTGTGCTATGGAATCTTTCTACTTGTCCGTTACTTGTGCTACTGTAAGGTGGTGTGGTGTAAACGTTAATAGACATTTCATCCCTAAGTAAGGATGATATTGAGGCAGAGTTAAGAGATTTTTCGTTATCAACTACTATAAGTTTCGGTATTCCAAATGCGATCATTAGTTCTCTAATTGGGTCTTTAATATGCTCTATTGCTCTAGAAGGTATTATCTTTCTCTTCTTCTTAATTGGCGCTATAACCGCTTACGCGATTTTGGCCGAGTTTAACAAAGCGCGCCAGTCGTTTCTTTCTCGTGCTAACCGGCGCCAGTTGGACACACCAAGTGAAGCCAAGTCCTTCTCCACCTGATCTTTCCAACGCAGAGGAGGCCGCCCTCTTCCTCTGCTACCACCAGCTGGTACCGCATCGAATACTTTCAAAGCCGGAGCGTTTGTATCCATTCGGACGACATGACCCAGCCAACGTAGCCGCTGGATCTTTATTCGCTGCGCTATGTCTATGTCGTCGTAAAGCTCATACAGCTCATCGTTCCATCGTCTGCGATATTCGCTGTTGCCAACGTGCAAAGGTCCAAAAATCTTACGCAGAATCTTTCTCTCGAACACTCCAAGCGTCGCTTCATCGGATGTTGTCATCGTCCAAGCTTCTGCGCCATACGTTAGGACGGGCATGATGAGAGTCTTGTAGAGTGTTAGTTTTGTTCGTCGAGAGAGGACTTTACTACTCAATTGCCTACTTAGTCCAAAGTAGCACTTGTTGGCAAGAGAGATTCTACGTTGGATTTCAAGGCTGACATTGTTATCGGTGTTAATGCTGGTTCCTAAATAGACGAAGTCTTTTACAACCTCAAAATTATAACTGTCAACAGTGACGTGGGTGCCGATACGCGAGTGCGCCGACTGTTTGTTTGAAGACAGGAGGTACTTCGTTTTGTCCTCGTTCACCACCAGACCCATTCGCTTTGCCTCTTTATCCAGTTTGGAGAAGGCAGAACTAACAGCGCGGTTGTTAAGGCCGATGATGTCAATATCATCGGCATACGCCAGCAATTGTACGCTCTTATAAAAAATTGTGCCTGAGCGGTTAAGTTCTGCGGCTCGCACGATGCTCTCCAACATCAGGTTAAAGAAGTCACACGACAGGGAGTCACCCTGTCTGAAACCTCGTTTGGTATCAAACGGCTCGGAGAGGTCCTTTCCAATTCTGACGGCGCTGCTGGTGTTGAGCAACGTCATCTTACATAGCCGTATTAGTTTTGCGGGGATACCAAATTCAGACATCGCGGCATACAGGTAACTCCTTTCCGTACTGTCGAATGCAGCTTTGAAGTCGACGAAAAGATGGTGTGTGTCGATTCTCCTTTCATGGGTCTTTTCCAAGATTTGGCGTATTGAGAATATTTGGTCGATGGTAGACTTTCCAGGTCTGAAGCCACACTGATAAGGTCCAATCAGTTGGTTGACGGTGGGCTTCAGCCTTTCACACAATACGCTCGCTAGAACCTTATAGGCGATATTTAGAAGACTAATCCCGCGGTAATTGGCACAAATTGCAGGATCGCCCTTCTTACGGATTGGGCAGAGCACACTTAAATTCCAATCGGCAGGCATGCTTTCATCCGACCATATTTTGCATAGGAGCTGATGCATGCACCTTACCAGCTCCTCGCCGCCATGTTTGAATAGCTCAGCCGGCAGTCCGTCGGCGCCCGCGGCTTTGTTGTTCTTTAGCCGCGTTATCGCTATTCTCACCTCGTCATGATCGGGTAGCGGAACGACAATTCCGTCATCAACGATTGGGGTATCGGGATCTTCACTTTCTCGGTGACATGCGCAGCTGTCACTGTTTAATAGGTTCGAGAAGTGTTCCCTCCATAATTTAAGATTGCTCTGTACGTCGGTCACCAGTTCGCCGTCTTTGTTCTTACAGGAAAACGCCCCGGTCTTAAAACCTTCTGTAAGCCGCCGAACTTTCTGGTAGAATTTTCGGGCGTTGTTCCTGTTGGCCAGCATCTCAAGCTCTTCGCACTCACGTATTTCGGCCTCTCGTTTCTTCTGTCGGATAATACGTCTCTCTTCCTTTTTCAGCTCTCTGTAGCGATCCCACATGGCTCGCGTTGCGCCCGATCGCAGCGTGGCTCTATAGGCGGCATCCTTTCTTTCTGCGGCAGCATGACATTCCTCGTCGTACCAATTGTTTTTTCGGGCTCGCCGGAATCCGATTTCTTCTTCGGCGGCGGTACGTAGAGAACGAGAAATGTTGCTCCATTGTTCGTGGATGCCGGTTTGTTGGGCAGTACTCTCTGAGAGCAGGAGTGAGAGTCGAGTGGCGAATCTTCTGGCTGTCTGTTGTGATTGCAGCTTTTCGAGGTCGAACATTCTTTGCGTAGGTAGATGCACGTTTTTTGCTGCACAGAGGCGCGTGCGCAGTTTGGCTGCAACAAGGTAGTGATCCGAGTCAATGTTGGGTCCTCGGATCGTACGTACATCTAATACACTAGAAGCGTGTCTTCCATCTATCACAACATGATCGATCTGGTTTCGTGTTTTTCGATCGGGGGACAGCCAGGTAGCTTGGTGTATCTTTTTATGCTGGAATCTGGTGCTGCAGACTACCATGTTTCGGGCCCCGGCGAAGTCGATCAGCCTCTGTCCGTTACCGGATGTTTCGTTGTGTAGGCTGAATTTTCCGACTGTGGGACCAAAAATTCCCTCCTTGCCCACCCTGGCGTTGAAGTCGCCAAGCACGATTTTTATGTCGTGGCGGGGGCAGCGCTCATAGGAACGTTCCAGGCGCTCATAGAAAGAATCTTTGGTCGCATCGTCCTTCTCTTCCGTCGGGGCGTGGGCGCAAATTAGCGATATGTTAAAAAAACGGGCTTTGATGCGGATTGTTGCGAGACGCTCGTCCACCGGAGTGAACGACAGTACTTGGCGACAAAGTCTCTCTCCCACAACAAATCCGACACCGAATTTGCGCTCCTTTACATGGCAGCTGTAGTAGACGTCGCAAGGTCCTATGGTTTTCTTTCCTTGCCCCGTCCATCGCATCTCTTGGATGGCAGTGATGTCAGCCTTTGCTCTCACGAGGACATCAACCAGCCGGGCAGAGGCACCCTCCCCATTAAGGGACCGGACATTCCAGGTGCATGCCCTCAAATCATAGTCCTTAGTTCGTTTGCAGGGGTCGTCATCAGTATAGGGAGGTCTCATCCGAGGCTTTTTTAAAGTTTTCATTGGGGGCGATTTTTAAGTGGCGGGTCCCAAACCCAACGCACAACCAGCTATCCTGGAATGTTTCGCCTTCTCACTTTAGCTCACTCCCGAACGGGTGTTCGGAAGCTACCCAGAGGATACGTGGGCTAATCCCGGCCGTTGTGAGCTGCTTGAACCATATGTAGAAGAATCGTCCTGGCCACTCCCAAGTGAATGGCGATCAGTAACTTTCCCCACTTGCGTGGACTTCTACACATGGAACCATCTTATTATCTTTACCTGAGCATATTTGGAAAATAGAATTTTCGTAGAATTTGGGGAGGAGGCAGTTGGCTGAGGTGGTGAGGGTACGTTTAGCGTAGGGGGTCGGATGATATTGTTAGGGTTAGACATTATTTTAATTAATTTATTTTTTTTTATTTTATTTTTTTTTTTTTTTTTTTATTTTTGTTTTTGTTTAACACTTATAACGAAACATGATTTTTGTGACACTAAGCGAAACATAAGGTAATTTTGACCGAAATCGTTACTTTTTACGTTTTTTTATTGTTATGTTTTTTTTCAGTTAAAATGAGGTAAATAATAAGGTACTACAATAATTATTAAGCATTTACAATCAAAAAAAGTTTTTATTTTACATAATTGACATGTCAATCATTAAAAAAAACATGAAACTGAAATTAACGAAACCTATAAAGCTTGAATACAAACACACGGTAAATCTGACCGACCGAAATCGAACTTGGGACGTGCACAAGACAATAGCGTCACGCCAACTAAATGAAAAACTGTTCAGTGGCGATGGTAGGGGGAGGGAGGAAGGTAGGAGGAGGGGCAGCTGTCAAGGTCAAGCAGTTTAGCCACTATTCCAGCACGAAATTCACTATCGGTCATTTTGACCGATGTTTCGTTATGAGTGTTAACAGTTCTCTGGAGGGTCCCTTGGGTGGTGAATCGCAGAGAATGTTTGTTATTATAAGCTGGAGGGTCCCCCGTTAGGTGGTGAATCGCAGCTTTAAATTATATTATATTATTGGCTGTACAAGCCAGATTTTATTATAATAAAATTTTTTTTTTTTTATAACTTTCTTTATATTTTTTTGGTTTTTTAAATAATTCAATTAATTTGTATAGTAATATTTAATTCTGTATTTTTCACAAATTTGTTTTTCTCAATAAAAATTTTTTGTAATTCCAAATTAATAGTAATATTCAACTTATATTTTTTTCAATAATTTCTTTATAATTCTTAATATTGCTTAATATTAATATCCTTTTTTTCAATCATTTCTTTATAATTCTTAATATTGCTTAATATTAATATCCTTACACTAGTACTTCCCGGCGGTGGGGTGTGGTTCCTTTTTGCTAGTCTCTGCTACTGGGGCACCTCCAATTCGCACTATTAGAAGCGATCGTTTTTTTCCTACTGGATTCTAACGCTGCACCGGCTCACTGTTCGCGTCCTTGTAATCGTACTCTTTTTTGTACAAAACACTTCACTTCACGAACTTTGAGACCGGTCCCTGCTCGGGCGCCAGTTAATAAATTATAAATTTATTTTAGTTCATTGAAAAATATTTAAGAACTGAGCTCTTTATTCGTTCAATTCTCTTTTTACACTGAACTCTTAAAATTACGATGCCTCTTATAAATAGTCTTAATTTGGTTTACATATTTATTTGTTGATCAGCATTTCTTATGCTGGTTTACATGTTTATTTATTGATTAGCATTTCTTATTATTTGGCACAGTAAAGTAATAAATGAGTTATAAGCATTTAGCTGCAATGTAAGCAGTCATGAAATATGCTGACTAAATATTGAAATAGGATAACTGATATGAAATAACTAAATATTGAAATATGAATATGCTGACTAATATTGAAATAGGAATAAATGTTGCATTAACTTATACTTGGCTTTGTTTATCACATAACGTATATTTATATACAGGGTGGGCCATATAACAAATGACATGTCAAATGTGTTCATAATTCACTTAAAGGTTTGACATTTACGAAATGGGACGCTATACGCTTGAACAAAATTGGGAAATATTGAAAACCTATTTCCAAAGCGGTGAGTCTTCTTCTTCTTTTCTGAATTTCACATCGGTGGCTATGTCCATAAGTAAAATTGTCGGATTTGGGGCTCACAAAATCCACACGTTACTGTAGAGAAGCAAATGCATCCACAACAAGTCACTGTTTGGTGCGGTTTTTGGTCTGGCTGCATCATCGGGCCATTTTTTTTTTTCAAAAATGAGCGAGGAGCCGCGGTGAAAATACCAGTCTAATGGTTAGACGCGATAGAAGTGAAACCTTCCGTAAAACAAACTGAGAGAGAATGAGACGAGAGCAGCATTAGGAGCGGGATAATTATAGGTTCATTATAATATTGCTACAAAGTTCATATTTTATTTTCTTCATTTTATTATTATTCATCCTCAATGTTTTCAATTTCAACAAATGATACGAGTGGCTTATGATAGCTAAAATATGATACAAATGCTTTGGTTTCGATGTTGTCAACATATCTTTGAAATACCGCGTCAATTGTTGTTTTTGATCGTGTTGTCGATTGAGTGCGATTGTTACACATTTTTAAATGGAATTTTGTATTGAGAAAGTCAATTGAAGGAACCGCTGTGTCCAATGCAAAATTTACGTTGAAATCGCCATTTAAAATCATTGGAACTTTATCGTAATCTTTTCTAAGTATCCGCGATACTTCTGGTGAATGAATTCCGTGATGCTATTTATTGATTGATTCAGTGAAATATAAATTGCCACAATTAAAACTGTTTTTCCATTGCTTAATCTGGTTTCGCATGCTCATATTTCTCCCACTTTAGAGAGCTGAACAGACAGTGATTCTAGTTGCTGTGCATTCAGATCTATCTGTGGAGTTACAATACGAACACCGTCATTTTGATTGTGGTATATTGCAACACCGCCTGCAATTGCGGTGAATATTTAAAAATGAAAATATTTACGAATATAAAAATACGGACGCAATACAGCACACGCGGTTGCTATTATGAGCGTCGTAACGCGTATATTACACAGACGTACTAACATACACACAAACATTCGTAGGACGCTTGGTTTAAGCAAGTATTAGGTAGTGTAGTATAGGTATACATAATGCCTTCTCGCTCACCGTGGCTCCGTAATACGCAGGCGCGCACACATACGTACTAGCATACATACAAACATACATACGTAAGACGCTTGAACTAAACACCAAAGCAAGTAATAGGCAGTGTAGTATGCATACTACAATACTCACTATACTGGCGTGGGTCAGCAGTACACAGCCACACACATATACGTATATCAACATATAACGCTTCGTAGCCAGGAGTGTCGCTTTTTCGTTTCATCGAGTCTCAAATCACTCCCAACGATTCTAAAGAAGTTTTCACTTCAAAAAAAGTTTGAAAAAATATTGATTAGTTTTTTTTTATAGCCGATTCAAAAGCAAATTTTATATGGCCCACCCTATATATATAGGGTTCTTAAAACATAGGTGTTATTTTGATATTCAAAGAAAAATGCTATGTTTTTAATGTAAATGATCGGATTTTAATTTCATGATAAAGAGGAAGGTATGCCGTTAATAATGGAAAATAACATCAGGCAAATGACCACCACGACCACGCTTACTGGACAATATCCTTTTCATGATAGTTACCATAACCGAATTGCGAAAGTGGATCCTCGATAGCCTCACGAATTCCATCTTTGAAATTTTGAATCAACCCTGGGCTGTTGGCGTAGACCTTCTCTTTCATGTGGCTCCAGAGAAAAAAGTCACAAGGCGTTAAATCACAAGTTCTCGGTGGCCAATTATGATCACCTTTTCGAGAGATAACACGGTCCGGAAACTTTTCCCGTAAAAGATCAATGGTTTCGATGCTTGTGTGGTACGTAGGGTCGTCTTGTTGAAAATAAACGTTGACGAGATCAATACCATTCAATTTCGGCCATAAAAAATCGTTAATCATTTCTCGATAGCCATTTATATATTTGAATAACAATACCTGTTATTGGAAAACCCTTTATTAGATGAGACTTCATTACACCCTCCATTGCCGGCTATGCGATAGGTAGGTAGGTAGGTTAGATCGCAAGAGTACCACAGGTACACTTCAAGAAGCACTTACGTGCCGTTTTGATGCCATAATGTGGACCACTACCTATGCAAAGAACAATTTTTGGGAAGAGAAAACCTTCTACAGCCATCCAGTGCTGTTGATGTAGTGGAGAAGAGAAAAGGGGTCTGTGCCGGAGCATTTCTTCAAGTCATCCCCAAAGGGTATGCTAAGGAATCTCAAGTGCCTAGCCGCCAGAGCCGGACATTTGTTCAACAGTTTCTCTGCAGGATCCCACAGCTTCTGCAATAGGGGTTGTACGGAGTTCCAAGCTTCTCCGCATGAGTGCCGATCACTCAGTGACCAGTAGGCTTGAGTATATTAGGAAGTAAATTGAAAAAAATACTATAATTTTGCGATTTATTGAATGTTGAAAATTTTTTATCAAACTCATACTTTTCCATAACTGTTAAAAAAAATGTTTGTAATATACAATTTGTTTTTATTTTTGATGTGAGCTCTACGTATCAGATTATACTTATACATACTTAAACATAACTCGAAAAGTTCTGGGAAAGGTAAAGGTGGCATTTTTAAAGAAAAGAAAAAAAAAAATTTTAAAAAAATTTAATCTTTTACAAAAAAAAACATAGAATAATTCAAATTAGAGTTAAAAGCGTGGGATGTTTGATATAGTAAATATTACAATCACTCTATTGGCAACTACCTATGTACAGAAGGTTATGAAAGTGAAGCAAAATGCATCCCACGCTTTTAACTCTAATTTGACTTATTCTATTTGTATCTTAATTTTTGTTATAATTTTGTTCTGAGGTAGTTGACTATGACTGATCGTTCCATTTGCTATTACTTCATTATAGGTCCCTTTGTCATTAAAATTTATTTTCTACTTTTTAGTTCGATTAGCAAACAAGCGTGTTTTTTTGTTTCTTTTTTTAAACTATTTTTTATTATGAATGAAAATTATTGATATCATTGCAGTCAGTGAATTAATGATTCGATATATTCGTGTCATATTTAATTCCTTTCTTATCGACTGTGAGTCTAAAGCTATGCAGTTATCGGCCGTGATAAAGAAGTAATCGGAATGAAGAACTTGTTTCGTTGAGGGAGCCTGAGAAACGGCTACCCCACTCCTGAAACGGAGAGGTAACAACAAAATATACTAACATAATCAATATGTTACATACTTTTTCCCATATAGATCATTGATTGAAGGTCTAGCCTTGTTTCTCGGAATGAAAATTATTGTTTTCATTTAGCCAGTGATTTATAGTCCGATTTAATTGTGTTATATTTAATTTCTTCTTTACCGACTATATGTCCAAAGAAAGGCCAGCATTGGTCTTGACACAGAATAGATACTCTCAGCACAGGAAAAGGAGACCGTGGATTATATTGACACAATCAAAACGAGATGTAAAGTTCCAGTTTGGTTTTTTTTAGTTCATTTTTGTTGTGAATTGTACTTTAATCGATAAAATTTTATAAATGAAATTATGGTAATGATAAATTCCCTCTTTATTTGCCAAAATTTTGTTCCGTAAAATAATTTCAAAATTTATGTTTTGATTATTTTATTGTAATTAACAAAATTACATCTTATATGAAAATTATTTCATCTTATATGAACATTGAACAGAGTAAATTTACGTGTATGAGACTTGTAGTATCTACGCATGTGTAAAGACTATACAAAGTGAGAATGCAACTACCCTGAAAACGTTTCTAGTTGTACTGCAGTGCCGCGTGCCCGAGCAAGTTCGAATTCGAAAGAATAAGTCGTAGACTCCCGAAATCAGTAAGAGTAACTCGGAATGTGCAGGCATGCGCAGACCGCGCGTTAGCTCTGTCTTTCTTACTCTTCTACAGAAGATCTAAAAAAAGAAAATATTAATCCTGGCAATCCTAATAAGGATAATGGAAAACTTTTATAGGTGTGCATAATTCCAAGCCGATCAGATTTTTAGAAGCCAGTGAAAATTAAGCTCAAAGATTCCGTTACATACATACAACCCGAGCTAGTAAAAGTGTGTTAAAAAGAATTGTCACATTTAGGGGCGAATCGGAATGTGGCTGAATATTCTATTCTTTGTATAAAGTAAAATTTTATTCAAAGCAATTTGTTGTCCTCAAGCAACTTTCCTTTGGACTTTTTCATTGCACTTGTTTTTATTTTTTACCCTTTAATTTCGTTACCGTGAAAATCCTGATTATGTATATATGTTGGTAGAATTCTAGAAGAACAAAGTCCTCATACCAGAGAACTCCATGTTCTACATATTTATACCTCAGAAAAAGCGCAGCTAACCTACAATCAAGTTAAGTAAAAGGATTAGAAGAAGAGTGATTAAGGTGCCACAAAACACCGCTTACTCTTCAAATGTAATTGTAAAACACAATTAGTGCGTACGGGTAAGATGAGGCTATGAAATTCGTAATCGTGTATTCAGAAAATTGTTTGCGGTATTAAGACATCAACTACAGCAAAGCCATTTTCCAAGTACGCAGAGCGAGAGATAAGAAATTTGCGATTTTAAATATTGTGGTGCATATAAAAGAGCAAACACATGCATATATCTATTATGTGCATGCATTATATTTACTTATGTACTTTTGACATTCCAAAGCGTTGCGACACAGAAAATTGAATTAACGCATGAAAAATTTCTGACAGCTGCCGACTATAATTTTTTTTTTCTTGCAGCAATTTCAACTTTTCCCTGCTCTGCTGTGTTTTATGTTTAGCTCGTCTTGATTTTCACCACCTTTATTTGTTGCTTTCCCACAATAGATAGAAGAGAAGATTGCAGTGGCTGCAAACTGTGTGAAGGCACAGAATTCGAAAGGATTGTTACGAACGTAGATATTTTTTTCTTTCATACGATGTTATGAAAGTCTGTATATGTGTGTGTATGTAGTAGGCATGCATATATATTTTTTTTTGTATGTATATTAGCATGCACGTCTGCTGGTGCTCCAGATGTTCACTTGTTTACGGGTCTCCGCACAAAAGCCGAAGATGTGCGTGTGCATTCGTGTGTTTGACAGTTGCATTATGGCACGATGTATTACAAAAACAACAATAAAAAGAATGCTAGTATTTGTTTTTTTTTGTGTTGCAGTTGCGCGTCTTTTTAATACATATTTATGTCCCTTTTACACTTTTTTTATTTGAAATCGAGCAGTACACAACATTTACATATATTTACTCTCGAAACTCGAATTTCTGAAAATCATTTTTTCAGTAAATTTTGAAAATAATTTTTTAATAAAAAGTCTTGCTTTAACACGGATGCTAAATCTTCGCTTAATTTTTTCAAAAACTCAGCTATCTTATCCGTCGTTTGTACTATATCACAGCTGCAAAAAAAGTGTACAACAGTTTTGCACAGCTAATTTATTTAAATGTTTTTAGTTACCTATCAGTCTTGATCCATTGTATAATCGTGACTTCTTCAACATTGTTTTCAGTCACTATTTTTTGCAGTTCATCAATGATCGGGACCACACCAGGACATTTTTTACATTCCCCAAAATAACAAACTGACGTTGAATTTTTGCACACAGAGCGCTTTATGTAATCTCGTAATGAGCAACGATATTTTTTTATAGTTAAGAAGTGACTTAGATAACTGTATTTATTTTTCACTGCAACTGGATGAATCAACAGATATTTGTCAGGATGGCTTTTAGTGATTTTACAATTAAAGAAGATCTTTTGAAGTTTATTCCACTCAAAGGCCATACTACTGGGCTAGAGCTGTTTTCTCATTTAAAAAATCTCATCTCTTCTGAGAAAATTCCAATATCAAAAAGGGTAGGCCTGACAACTGACGGTGCTCCAGTTATGGTGGGTTGTGATAAGGGGCTCGTGGCGCTATGTCATAAGGATGAAAGTTTTCCAGAATTTCTTAGTTACCACTGTATTATACATCAGCAAGCATTATGTGGAAATTTTCTAAACTTGAACAACGTTATGAAACTGGTGGTGAAAATTATGAACAAGATTAGAGCTCAAGCGTTACAAAGAAGATTATTTAAAACCTTGGCTGATGAAATTGACTGTCAATACGGAGAGCTACTTACTCACTCTGAAGTGCGATGGTTAAGCAGAGGACGAGTGCTCAAACGTTTTAATGATGTCCTGCCTGCTACACTCCAATTTTTCAAAGAATGCGATGAACCGATTCCTGAACTGGAAAATTCGACTTGGCTCAGAGATTTTGGTTTTCTTGTGGACATTACAGAGAAATTAAATGAGCTTAACTTGCAGCTTCAAGGCAGGGATAAAGAATTAGCGGAAATGATTTCTGATATAAATGCATTTATTACAAAACTTGAATTTTGGGAACAAAACCTAAAAAACCGCGATACTAAGCATTTTCCTATTCTTTCCGAAAAGATATCCAAAAATCTATTAGAGCCCTATGACAGTAAATATCATATGGAAATAGTTTCTAACTTGAAGGAAAACTTCAAAAATCGTTTCAAGCATTTCAGCCAAATTGCTTTAGTGACGCAATTTGTTGTTTCACCCTTCATGGACCTTGATATACAACAGTTTGCAATTTGTGTTATGAACAACTTTGGCGAAGACATTGCTGTGACAGAAATGGAACTGATTGCTTTTCAAAGTGACTTGACTTTAAAATCTTTAGGTTCAAATACAAAATGTATATGGACTTTAGTAAGTAAAGATAAGTATTCAGTTTTATGTCGTGTTGCGTTGAAAGTGAAAGCGTTATTCAGTTCAACTTATTTGTGTGAATCTTCTTTTTCCAATATGAAATTTATTAAAAATAAATACCGCAATCGGCTTACAGATGAGTCAGAATGTCAACCTTCTCATTAAATATGCTCTTTTTATCTGCCCATATTTTATTTATATAATAATGTACTATTACTGTTTTGTTGTTTTTTAAGTCGCTTGTGATTTGCCATTATGACTGCAAAAAATTGTGTTACGATTGATAGGTGTGAACATGGATGTAGTTATGCATAAGTATAAGCACTATCAGTCATAACTTTATTATATAGTAAAATAAATACATGTATTGTATGTCGAATATAACTGTGTATTATTTAATTTATGTTGGATTGTGCAAGTAGCTCGCTGTTTATTCCAAAATCTTGAAAGTAGCTCAACACATTGAAAAGGTTGGCGACCACTGCCATAGGACAATGCAAGGCCAACTGCCAAGCGCGGCGCGTTGCGGCAGACTATACTGCGCTTCAAAACTTTACACAGTTTGCCAAACAATTCGATATCTTCAGAACAGATAGGATGAACAAAGTTTTCTTTACAGATTATTAAAGGTGAGCATTGTGCGCTTAATCTGACTGTAGTACAGGTATCCCTTGTATAACGCGGTTTTATACAACGCGGTTTCGATATAACGCGATTTGGAAAAATTAGGTTTCAGTACAACGCGAAATTTAGGCTTATATAATGCGAAGGGGAAAATACTTAATTATAAAATCTGGTAACACTAATTTGTGTACCACATATTTATAATATGTAATGTATTTTTAATGTAAACCGGGAATTACCCTTTTTTGCCTTAGATAGATAGAATAGATATTAATATAGCACCTTATTAGGAAATTGAAAAGGAGCTTAAAAAAACCACCCACCAAAAACTGATAACAGATTTTGCAATTATAAAACCAGTAGAAGAACCACAAGGTCCCACAACTAGTTTCTTATCCAATAGCGAAAACTATGTTGAAGAAATATCTTCTGATGAAGCTATTGCTCCCCCAAAACGCCCACGTGCAAAGATCTTTGAAGACAGTGAAACAGATTAATTACCATATGAAGTTTGAAGAATAACAATAACGTTTTTAATAAACCTTTAATTTGTTTAATTTGTTTTTAAATTTTTTGTTTTGTGTTTTTAATTGTATTATAAAGTCTGGACTTTAGTATTGAGTTGAAATATATGTGCATCTGTTATTTTGTATGTATTTTATTTAAAAAAAAACCTATTGGAACATAACCCCCAAATTTATATGAAAACTATGTTTTAGATAACGCGGAATTACATAACGCGCAATTCTTCTGGAACGTAACTATCGCGTTATACGAGGGATACCTGTATTGTCTATTTAGAGCGTGAAGAACGCAAAAATAACTGCGATTGTTTATAAAAAATTATTTTTAAAAATTATTGTTTCAACAAGTACCCAGTCTATGAACGTTAAATCGATAGAGTAAACATTTTTCGGTAACTGAAATAAATTTCATCAAATTATAAATTGTAGTTTCTGAGATATTGATTTTACAAGAATATCATGCAAAAAAATTCAATTGTTAATAACATAAACAAAAAGCGAAATAAAAAAAAATTATTCACAGCAATTATTATGTGATAAATTCTTTATCCAAAAATATATTTTATTTTAAAATCGGGAATTTGATGGAAAATTCGGGGCCCACTTGACGTGGTTTGATTCTATTACATTTATTAGATTATTAGATGGCGTTGACTTTTCTTTGATGATTTGATTGGAGGCATCTGAGTGATTTCAGCTATATAGAATTACTCGAAGTTAAAAACTCGATTAACTAAAAATTTTCGATCAGGTTTAGCACAAATGGCGTACTATGTTGGTACGGGAGCTGACATGCCGCCAGGTCTTTCACTTGGCATTTTTCACAATTGCTATGGCATAGATAGGATGCGCAGCCGTACTAAAACCCAATACCTCAACATAAGCAATTTCAAAGGTAGACGGTAATAAAGCTTTAGTTTGTATGGAAGGTGGCGTACCCCCTTTCCCCTTTCCCAATTCCTACCACTTTCAGCTAATAAACGGGCATCAAATTTACTTCACTTCACTTAACTCTTCCATAAATAAACATTAGGACAAATTTTGTTTGGTACAAGATGTGAAACGCTCCATTCTCTAATACCTACACCTCCGACTCATAAGTATTAATAGGCTTTTGTGCATTAGAAAAGAAACTTATCTTTAAAGCGGTAAAGGTTTAAGTTTGAATGAAATTGAATAAGCCAAATAAGTTGAATAAATCAAAAAAGCTCAAATAGGGGATTAGGCGTGTTGCTCTGAAAATAGTTCACCTGGTGGCCACAAAGACGCATTACGGTGATCAGCAAAGATTTTCACCATCCCGCCTTTATCCACTCTTAAGCCACCTTAATCCGTTGGTGGTTACAAATAGCAAATCCAGAGTAGACTTAAGGCTTTTAACCGGCCACTTTAGAGGCCACTGTAGCCTGAAATACCTCTTAAACAAAACTTGTCTCTCTGAAACAGATTGCAGATTGCATTACTATTTTATTAACGTAGGAATATACTGCAATGAATGTTTCAGGTTCTGCAGTGAGGAAGATGAAACCGCCAAACTTGTACTGTCGTCGTGCCCAGAACTGGTGCATAATCGGAACAATCGCTAAGGTAAACATATTTCATCAGAGGAGGAAATAACGCTCAATAAAATAGGACATATATTAAAGTTTATTGAAAAAGTTGGGCTTAGGGAAATACTCTGAATCCATAAAGAAAGATCACAGAATATCTTTTTGATCGCAATTAGTTAATGAACCCAAATGAGGGTTACTCCTTACTCCTTACTCCTTACTCCTTACTCCTTACTCCTTACTCCTTACTCCTTACTCCTTATTCCTTACTCCTTACTCTTTACTCCTTACTCCTTACTCCTTACTCCTTACTCCTTATTCCTTACTCCTTACTCCTTACTCCTTACTCCTTACTCCTTACTCCTTACTCCTTACTCCTTACTCCTTGCTCCGTACTCCTTACTCCTTACTCCTTACTCCTTACTCCTTACTCCTTACTCCTTACTCCTTACTCCTTACTCCTTACTCCTTACTCCTTACTCCTTACTCCTTACTCCTTACTCCTTACTCCTTACTCTTTACTCCTTACTATTATAAATGTACCACTCTGTGGATGGCATTATTTCACAGCTGTACTAGGCAACGATTTTCGATTAACCTTCATCTGATGTTCAATAAAATTATACCAAATTATCCAGAATAAATTACGCCAATTCAGAATTCGAAAAATTCAGTGTACGAAAAATTTTGATTCTATGAAAAGTTAACATTACGAGGGGTGCCTTTTATTTGGCAAGATTTGGCAACTCTGGTATTGCAATCTGGCAACTGACAGCTGTATCGCAAAGTTTGACATTTTTTGGCTTTTACGTACTCAGAACGTTTTGAAATACCAGAGCTATTTGTGTTGTTTACAGTAACTTAAATGATTCATCTCGGCCCAAAAATGGAATTAAATCGTGAACATTTTTGCGTGATTATTTTTTACAACTTTCGACGTGGATTAACTCAGCAACATTGCATGGATGAACTTAATTCATTTTTTGGCGATGAAGCTCCATCAAGAACCAGTGTTTACCGATGGTCTGGTGAATTCAATCGCGGTCGTAGTTCACTCCAAGACGAATTTCGTGAAGGTCGTCCAAAATCAGTTGTTGTTCCGAAAACCATTGATGCTGTGCGCGAACTGATATTGCAAGATCGTCATGTGACCTATCGTGAGATTGAGACAATCTTAGGCATTAGTGGGACCAGCATACATTCAATATTGCATAAACATTTGGCTGCCAAAAAAATTTGTTCGCGTTGGATTCCACACAATTTGTCAATCGCTCAAAAAAAGGCTCGTGTCGATTGGTCGAAGGAAATGCGCAAAAAATACGATCGCGGGGCTTCGAAACACGTCTATGACATCGTGACAGGTGATGAATCATGGATTTACGCGTATGAGCCCGAAAGTAAACAGCAGTCGACTGTATGAGTGTTTCAAGATAAGCCAAATCCAACAAAAGTTGTTCGCGCACGAAGCACTTCCAAGCAAATGGTCGCCTGTTTTTTCGGAAAAACTCGACATGTCGCAACCGTACCACTAGAACAACGTAGAACAGTAAATTCTGAGTGATACACAACCATTTGTTTGCCAGTTGTCTTCCAAGAAATTAGGAAAACCAATCGCCAAAGCCGGACCACTCTTCACCAGAGCAATGCGAGCTCTCACACATCGGCTCAAACAACTGTATTTTTGAGCACCCAAAACATCGAATTAATGGGTCATCCGCCGTATAGTCCTGACTTGGCACCGAATGACTTCTTTTTATTCCCGTACGTAAAAAACAAACTGAGAGTTCAACGTTTTTTGACACCTGAAGAAGCGGTTGCGGCATTCAGAATGCATGTTTTGGAGGTACCTCATTCAGAGTGGCAAAAGTGCTTCGACAATTGATTCAAATGCATGCAAAAGTGTATAGATCTTCATGGAGAATATTTTGAAAAACAACAAAGTGATTTTCGATGATTAAAATTTGTTTTTGTTCTCTAATCCCAACATATAAAAGGCACCCCTCGTACTTTTATCTATTTATGGAAGAAAAATTGTCAATGAGAAATGGGAGAAATTGTCAATGCTCTATCGCAGAATTTCACGTGAATTACTTTTTTTGGACAATTTTAACACCTAACCTCCCTTTTTATGCGTCAATTAATACATTTTTTCAATTATTTTCTGTTTTATAATGTTTTGTTCTGTTTTATAAATAAGGTATTTTTACCGTACAAATAAAACATTTGACGATTATTTGTCAGAAAATATCAGTGGGGGTCACGCAAATCGAAAAAGCCATCAATAGGTGTTTACTGGTAATTGGCCGAAATACCGTAATCGTCAATCAAAAAATCTAAATTTGTTACACCGTATTATTAAACTCCACTTACCATATAAATGCGGCAAAGGACAAAGTGAGCAAACTAATTTTCCAAACTCTGCAAGCTTTACCACATTGATCGTTTCAATTAAATAAACAGGCAGAAATATTTTATAAGCGCCGCTGGAGCTCCTGCCAATATAAGCATCCACTTCAAAAAATAATTGAGTTTTTCGCGCTTCAATCAATACATGTCTATGTATGCGAAAATATAAAGTTATAAATGTGTGTGTGTAAGCTTCAAACCTTTAACCAACTCCAGATACACTCTATACATAAGCACAAGCATAAAACTTGTATGTATGCGTGTACAAACAGTTATTTTATTTTATTTGTGAGTTTTGGCAGCAGCTGTGCTCAATTTCATACCGACAAACTCATCGCCCATTTGCGACCTCAACTACAGCTTGCAACGTGATTTTCAATTAACTCATTACATAAACATTTCAATTTATGAAAATATGTAAGAGCATATAGAAATTCTGCAATTCAATAAAATTTGGTGAAGAGAAAACATAGCAACGCACTAAATAAATACGCATACAGTTGTGGCCAACTAATTAGGGTCGAAAAATATTGTATGATAAGTTATTTCTGCAAACATTTTATGATATTTCATATATATAAATGGCGCTTACACCCTTTTTGGGTGTTTGGCCGAGCTCTTCCCCCTATTTGTGGTGTGCGTTTTGATGTTGTTCCACAAATGGAGGGACCTACAGTTTCAAGCCGATTTCGAACGGCAAATCGTCTTTATGAGGAGCTTTTTCATGGCCGAAATACACTTGGAGGCTTGCCATTGCCAACCGAGGGGCGACCGCTATTAGAAAAACCTGTTTCTTAATTTTGGCGTTTCACGGAGATTCGAACTGTATTCCGAATGATAGTCCCGCACAAACCCATTCGACTACGGCGACCGCCAGTATGATATTTTATCATATGAAAAAGTCCGGCGAATGTAATTTTTGCCTCTTGAAGTTATCTTAACGATATTGGATTCATGGGGTTTATCTTAAAATGCTTTTTTCATATATGCCGGGCAAATGATCCGGGGAGTAAGCAAATTGATCTTGCAGAGATCTACATGTCGCTCTTCGGAGTTCCAGCGTAGTGTTCGATCTGATACTGAAATGGTGGTGAATGCTGCTGAAATAACAGTTCTTGGCCTGATATGTATAAATCCGGATTGTTCTGATAACGTAAAATCGACCGGCGTGGTAACATTTATGAGTAAGTTTATGATATGTGCTATATGTTATAACAGCAACTACATCAGAAAATTGAAATCTGATTTCTTCAGATATTTCGTAGTTAATACGTGCTGGAGTCATGTGCAGGTAAGCCTTCAATCATTGCGCAATTTTTTGACTCATGCGTGCTGTTAAATGTGGAAGGGCAACAGCGATTTTAAATATTTTACCAAATAATTTAGTTCAACTACATATTTTTCAAGGAATTTTCTAACATATTTTCGGTACAATAAACTAAGCTGCCAATAGCTTCCCCTTGCGCCGTTCTATCCAAATTGCGCTAATCGGCAAATACCGGCAGTCGGCTTAGAGTGCAATGCAGGAATTTTCTCATAGTTCTTAAAGTATCAAATTCCAATGTAAGAAGTTCAGTATTCAGAAGTTCATTCAGTATTATTATAGTCTACTTACTTGCTAATACATTTTGGTATATCAAAGTGCGATAGCCAAAACTTTGAGTGAAGCCAACTTCAAGGTGGCGCAAAATTAATCACCCTATCGAAAGATTTAAAATTTTTGCAAATAACGAAGATACATATATAATTTTTGCAAAATTGACCTTGAGTGAAGCCAACTGTGAGGTGGCGCAAAATTAATCACCGCATCGGAAGATTTAAAATTTTTGCAAATGGTAAAAATGTATAATTTTTCCAGTGATATTGATTAAAGCTAACTGTAAAGTGGCGCAAAATAAATCACTCTACCGAAGATTTATAATTTTTGCAAAATTGGTATTGAATGAAGCCAACTGCAAGGTGGCGCAAAATTAATCACCCTATTGCAAGATTTAAAATTTTTGCAAGTGGTGTAGATTTATAATTTTCAGTGAGGTTGAATAAAGCTAACTACAAGGTGGCGCAAAATTAGTCACTCTACCGAAGTTTTATAGTTTTTACAACATTGGTATTGAGTGAAGTAAAATTAATCACCCTTTCGAAAATATATATTTTTTGCATCATTGGTATTGAGGGAAGTCAACCGCAAGGTGGCGCAAAATTAATGCGCCTATCGGAAGATTTATAATTTTTCAAACGCATATGGCATCGTACGTTAGCGATATATCCATGACTCAAAATTTTTGTTTTAGGTAGTACGAAGTTATTAAAAGCTTGTAACGTGTTATTATTTGATAAATTATGCGCCGCTTTGTGGTTTTAGGTGCGAATAATACTAGGCTTCTGGGTTATTTTAAGTATAGCTCCAATAAGGAGGGTATCTTTAACTAAGTTCTGGCACATTACTTACTGCTTTCTTAAATAAAGTTTTTGAAAAATATTCTCAGAAAATGCTTGGAAGTTATTTTTGCGCGAGAAATTAATTTTTTTTTTTTTTGTTTGTTTTCGAGATGGCTCATAGGCCAATTTTATTGAATTTTAAGATTATTTTTCCTTTATTTTAAATACATACACAAATTTGAGGTTTTTAGTAAAATTCGTTTAGTGTTTCCTATGTTTCAAAGCTTCCCTAATTAAACTACTTTGGTTAAAATCATACATTTCCGTAAGTTTTTCTCTGATTTCCTTCAAATTTCGGCCTTGCATATGTTGCGATTATGCTTTAAAAGAAAGTCGAGCGAAATGTTTTGGAAATAAGTGAATAAAATTCATATAAAATTTTTTTTGCTCCAAGTTGCTCTTAATGGATTAAATTTCTGCTAAAGTCATATATTAGTCCATACATTTCTCACCGATTTCCTTTAGAAAGTGTTATGATCTAGAAAATTTTTAATATTCAAATTAAAAGTGCTATTTGTAATAACCACAATTAATAAATGACACAAAAGTTAATCCAGTCACTGCATTTTATATTTTTTTTTACAAATATTTTTTTGAAACAAATTTATTTAAATTTTTTTTCTCTTTTGCTTCACTATTTTGATTATTAAAATCATAGCCCTTATTGCCATCTGAAGGAGGTACTCTTTTATTACTATAAATTTTTTTCTTGAAATGCATTTACTTGTTTTTGTTTTTATCGTATTTTCATAGGTATTAAACGTCTCTTCTTCAGAGCATTGGTAAGAGCATACACTCAGAAACGCTCCCATTAAATCTCAATCTACGGCTTTCTGACCACTGCAGCTTATTTCAGGTTTAGCTATAAATGAATGCATCACAGCATAAAGTATACTGTCAGCGAGGCTGCGTTTAAATCTCCTTCAAAAGTTTCAGAAGTACTTGAACCGGCTGAGAGCGTGGCATAGAGACATGCCAGGGAACTGCGCCGCAGGCGAGCTGGCCACTATAAAGCACCAAGATGCAAAAGGTAAACTACTAGAAACTGGAACGCTATAAGATAAGCGCTGGTCTTTGATGCAAACATCAAATTTTATCGGCTTTCATTGAACTAGAAAACACATGGCTCTGTGAAAATTACGTATTGGATGACATTGAATATCTGACTAAGGATCAATGAACAAAATTTATATTTTTATTTATAAATTTATTCAAAAGAGATTTAATTATAAATAACTAATAAGAATAAGTGCTGGCTACCAAATTCTTTGACTTACAGTACTAGGTAATACGGTCAAAATATTTAAATCTCTGAACCCCCTTAAAAATCTTCATTCCTCATTTGGTTTATTCGTTATTACGCTTGACTCACATAAGTTTCCTTTCCACTGATTTTTAGTGCTAGTCATCCAATAATGATTTGGAGAGCGTGGCACATAATTCAGTCCCTGACCCGCTCTGAGCAAAATATGAAGTTTGAGCCACTATTTTGACAAAAAAATGCTATAATACCTAATGGATTTCAAATTATTGGAAATTCGAAATTTTCAAGAACTCATCAAGAAAACGCAATGGTGCCATCAGGCGTAGAAGAAAAGTGCCACAGCATTACAATGGGCATTATAGCTTAATTCTGATCCTGTATACCCTCAGGGTGGCCGCCGTAGTTGAATGGGTTGGTGCGTGACTACCACTCACAGAACGTAGGTTCGAATTTCAATGAAACACCGAAATGAAGAAAACGTTTTTTCTAATAGCGGTCGCCTTTCGGCAGACAATGGGAAACCTTCAAGTATATTTCTGCCATGAAAAAGCTTCTCATAAAGACCATTTGCCATTGCTACAATTGTAGGTCCCTCCATGTTTGGAACAACATCAAGACGCTCGCCACAAATAGCAGGAGCAGCTCGGTCAAACACCTAAAAAGGAAGTAAGCGCCAATTATTAATATATATATCTATATATATATACCCCATGGAGAGGAGAGCTGTATGTACTGAAACCGACCTTACCTGCGCATATATCATAATAACCGCTTCATCGCTTTTTACTGGTCATTAGATTTCGAGTTTTTGATAACAATTTTCTTGCATTATTTTGGAAAATGTCACAAAATTAATCATACATACAATTTTATTTATTCGTCTCTTATGAACTGAATGTGCTAAATAAATATTGCCCTTTCCGGGCATATTAAATCAAAGAAAAACGAAAATACTTTCTAATGATTTCTTAGGCGTCCACTTGAAGTAGAAATATTTCATTCGAAATAATATGGAAAAAATCTAAAAAAAACTCACAACAAAGCAACACAAGCAGAAATTAATGGACATGTTCTTTGAAATATGTTTTGCGCCTCACATTTCTTCTTCAAAATTATGTTTTATTTCATCATAAATATTGGCATTTCAGCACGTTTCATTCGCTGTCAAAAGCTGATTTCTTACCTTAGTTAAGGTGGGGCAGGCACACCAAATTTGTTAACCGTCTCGTCCTCCTGCAGTTGCTATGTATGCGTATCACATTCAGTTCTTTAGATCATGAGAAATACGAGTGGCTAGCAGTCATAAAAATTCTCCTAGCGCGGTCTGCAGAGATTGAGCCTACCTGGGCTTGCCTTAAATTCTTCTGGTCATTAAAGAACGAAAGATTCAACTACTTGCTTTCACTGATTCCGGTGGTTGAAAGAGACGGTGTGCACTGTAAGTGAATACAGGAAAGTTATGTGGACTGTATTTTTAATATTTCAATTTCATGATAAATATGTACCTACTTGCATATTGAAAAAATCAACATAATTCATATTTTGATAATCATTATTTATTTACATTTTGTTCACTTGGAAAATATACAATTGATGGGATAAATATAATTCAAACAAGCAGAATTTAACTTTTACAAAAATATTGTATGTAACCACATGAAAGGGTTGAAGTTCAACCACATTGTGCAATTGAGCAAATTTATGATGTTGCTTGTGAATATTTAAATTTGACTAAGCGGAAAATGTCTGATACCAAAGGCGACTCAGATCACCTCAGGAACGCCCTATTTTATAAGTATATTAAGAATTATATGTGGAAAAGCTGTGGAACAGTTTTCTGTGGAACCTTCGAAAAACTTTACAGACTTGATAGGAAATTAATATACTAAAATATAAAAGATGTTGATTAAGATAAAAATGAGTAAATAAAATAAAATTTGATTTAAAAATTCACTTAAATTTTTTTTTAACTTTCATCTGTATCTCTACCAATACTTTTCACACCAACAGACCTCGACTGCTGTACCTTAATATTGAAACAAACTCTTTTATGTGTGGCGTAATGTAAGCACCTATTGCATTGCCCAAAAAATTTAGATTAGGTAGAAAATAGCTTGAAACTCAAGAAAAATTCGCCACACGAATTCACCTAAAGTAGCCTTTTGTAGCAAACTGATTGCGATTCTATGCTGAAGAATAGGGATGAAAAATGGGGACGAGAACAACAATAAAAAAAAAATGGTCCAAACGATTGTTGAGCTCAAGACGAATCTTAATTCGTTAGTTAGAATATTCAAAAAATCGATTTTGTTTTTATTTTATTTTCTTAACCTACATATGTTTCAGAACGCACACAGAAAATTTAATATCGTTCCGGTGAATATTTTCGAAGTTACACGCAAATTTGAAAAGGTATTTCATAGAATTTTTACCCTATGTAAAGTGCTATTCAAACTTTAAACGCGTTTTTCTCAAAACCATGTTTTCGAAGTCGATGGACACGAATTTTCAAATACGGCTGAACCGATCGTCTTGATATATTCTCCACGTATTGATCGAAGGAATAAGAGTTCTGATGATTTCTTCTATTTTTTTAGACAATTTTTCGCGAAAAGTTTTGTAGAAAATTCGATTTTTTTCCTATAGCCGCCATTTGATCAAAAATTAAAAATTTTACTATTCCTTCTATTAATAGTTAGCTTTATCTGTCCACAAAAAGAATGTAATTAGTTTTTCGATTTCAAATAATCCAAACCGGAGATATTTTGGAGGACGCTTGGAAGATCATCTGCAGTAGCCGTGCAGTTCAATATTTTGACTAACTCGACGTGCTATAATTAACATTAAAGTAGACATTATTTGAATAATTAAAAATTGTATTTGCTTAATAAAATCGTTCTTTGTAAAAAATTCTCAAAAATCTCAATTCTCTCTAAGCCTTAACACAAGTGCCAAAAACAAAATAATAGTCCATTTAATGGAACTGGATGGAAATCATTCGGTATGAGCTGCACCCGTTGGTCCAAATACGCTCTTCGTACCTTAACAGCTGACTAGCCGATCGCCCAGAAGCTGCCAAGGATTTGATCTTTGATTCGGTTGTCTTTGATACTGATTTGCTGAATTAGTCTCAAGAGAGTTAGGGATTGTAAAAATGAGCTATAATGTGAAAAATGCTCAATGATTTTTTACTTGATATTCCTTTACACACACAAAGTATTCGAACTGCAAAGCGTGGAATAGACGACTGAGAAAGGGCCTGATTTAAGGTGCACATAGTCTCCAAAGAAAAACGCTTACTTTTGTTATATCGATTATAGTATGTTTACACGATGCAACATAGCACAGTCAACTTCATAACTGGCACATAACTTGACCTTTCTGACGATTTTTATTAATTTTTTTATTTCTTTTTTATAAGTTGTCTGAAAATTTATATAAATTGAAAATCCTACCGGAGACCTTCCGAAAAAGCATCACGTCCCGGAATTTGAAATTAATTGATTTGAAAAAGTTATTGCATATACTTAGAAGAATATTTTTCTAGTTTCAGTTTCTTTTATAACTTTTCTGTAAGAAAAGAAAAGAAAACAGCCAAATTTGCATTTTTCCCGACCTCAGGAGTGGCATTACCCTTTAAGTCCGCTCCAGACCCTAATGCCGATAAGGGTTCTTTGGCGATTTGGTAAATTATTATTGTGTTTATATTACACGATATGACTTAGCTTACAACCCAACCTTGCAGATGGTAATAGCATTCACATGGAGGAACGTACCGTTTCAAGTAGTTACAAGCTCGCTGAAATAAAAATTTCTGTCAGATCGAGCGTGAATAGTACAGGGTCGGACCGAAACTTGACTGCTTGCGATAGATTGAAGACACACTTTACTTCTTATGATATAATATAAATTTTCTCTTATTATTTTACTTGACCGAGAATGGTTTGAGAATGAATCGTGATCGACTCCATAGTTATTGTTGTTGTAGCAACTTACTAAACCCTGTCAGTGCAATGTAGATTAACGGTCGTCTTCGTCTAGCTTCTCTAACTGTAGGCCTAGGATATTTACTGTTTCGACAGATTGGATCCAGAGGGAGGGGAGTGTTAGGTGAGTGAGTTTGATGGGGCATGTGAAAAAGTGGTTAGTATCGTGCGGGGTGCCTTCACACGCTGGACATGTATTTAGAATGTCGGGTAGTTCTGGATAAGTAAGAGTTTAACCTGCTACAGTATCCAGAACATAATTGTTCCAAGGATGCGCGGGTCTCTCGAGGTAGCTAGAGGTCTTCATCTGCTGTGGATGGTGGTTGGGCCGATAACGTCATTCGAGGGTTGGGAGTGATGTGATGGGATGTGACTGTCTTCCGATAAGTTTCGTTAAATGTATGCCTAAAGACTGTGCGGTCAAGTAAATAGTTGTCGGTTTGTTTTGTCCTGGACCTCGTCGGAATAGTTGAAGAGATGCCTCCTGACGTACCTGGGAGGTGACTCTGGCTCAAGCAGGTGTCTACATGGATTAAACCTGCGGTAGCACCCTGGTAGAAACTGTTTGCACAGCAGTTTGCTGTGCTTCTTTACAGGTAGTATCTGTGCCTCATTATGTAGGTGTTGTAGGGAGGACATCAGAAGGTATGCCGCGGCTGTTCTGATAGCAGTGTTTTGGCATGTCTGGAGTTTTGTCCACTGCGTATCATTAGTTCCAAGAGACCAGACAGGCACAGCGTAATTGGCCTTTTAATGTCGCTAGCAATATTTCTTTGGCTTTGTCCGAAGTACTGCCGGCTAGCGATTTAAAGATCTTCTTGCGGTTTTGGACTTTAGTAGCAATTGCGGTTGTGAGTGCAGAGAAGGAAAGCAAGCTATCGAAGGCTTCTCTGAAAATGCGCAAAATAAAATGCCAACCATATCTGGCTCTTGGCAGCTGCTGCATTATACGAGCAGACTAGCGATGGAGCACGTAAAGGGCAAAATAAAGATGTCCATCACTCGAAACCATTTCTTTATGTGGTAAAAAGTTATTCCAAAACCAATTTGAGGATTACTGATTCTTTTGCGCCATAATATACGAGCATAAAATATACAAGACAATAACAAATTGGAATAATTATTTTTAGCTGACTAGATTGATGATGAAATATTAGAAGTGGCGTCCCTTGAAGTGTTTGAAAGAAAGATTCTGGGGAAGCATTTGGACATTTGCACGTTAGCAACGACGAGTATCGTAGGTGATGGAACAATGAACTGTACGAGCTTTACGACGAAATGGACATAATACAGCGAATAAGGATCCAGCGACTCCGCTAGCAAGGTCATGTCATCCTAATGGATACAAACGCGCCGGCTCTGAAAGTAATCGATGCGGTTGCAGCTAGTGAGAGAAGAGGAAGAGGAGGCCATCCGGTTTGTTCAGGCGCCGGTTAGCATGAGAAAGAAACGAATGGCGCGCTTTGTTAAACTGGGCCAAAATCTCGTAAACGGCTATCGTGACAAACAAGAAGAAGAGAGGATGGGTGAAATAACCCGTTACAATGGGCGGCCTTCGATTGAGCGAAATGTGAATAACATTTGGTTTCATTTGAACAAAAATTAATGTTGTGGTAAACAAAAATACCAGCGCTTCATGTGATGTTATGTCACTGTAATGTATTATATAATATTAGAGTGGTCGTAAAAAATATCAAATTGACAATTTTTTTCAATCTCACTCCAAGGTTTATTCATCCGAAGTAAAATGCTGAGAAACGTTGGCTGTAACGTCATAGGAGATTTGCCAGAGAGAGAGGCGAAGTATATGAAAACAAAATGTGTAAAATGAGGTTAATTGAATTTAATCGGCGTTTGCATTAGTAGTTGTTCACAAAGCCACAAAATGATGTGGGCAGTTGTTGCGTTTATTTTTTTTTTTTCTATATCTCAGTTTTGTCGACCTCTGTTGTAAACAAATCGCTGCCATATCCCTTGTTATGTCAGGAAGTCAGCTGATTCCTTCAAAATCGAGGAGAGCTGGTTAACGGTATATTCTTGTTTACTCCACCGAGCCTCATTTCCTCTATCGGTAATATCACAGGGAAAAGTATTACATTTCAAGTTTGGTTTCAATTGGAGGTGGTTACTGCGTCATACGAAGGAGTAAACTAGCTAAACGCCCTAAAAAGCCCTAAGAAGGCTAAAGTAACTAAAAATTAAAGTAAGTTTTTTTATTTAATACCTAAAATATTTACTGGTGAATAGTCTAGCGTAAGTGCACTAGCTTGCCATCCCAGAGGTTGTGGGTTCGAATCCAATGTAAAGCACGGTCCTCGCACTTTTCCAAATATACCTACGTTCCCTGTTTCTAAAAAATAAATCCTCTTATTCTATTCCCCCAAAAAACTTATCTCTTCCATCCTTACTCCCGTACAATAGTCTGCGCATTATTTGTATTGTAGCTGCTAAAACATGCAAAAAAACAAAAACAACACAGTTACACATTGTAACAGTGGTGCCAGCAAGAGGAAGCGGGCAATCGCGGTAATAGCGCAGACACAACACATCTAGCGAAGTCCTCACTCATCTGTGCGTTGCTTCCGCAGAAAAATGTAGCACGCAGATGGCGCTTTAAGCAGTAAGAAGGCGTTGCTCAGGTGGGCATTCCCACTACTTAGGACTGCTAGCGGCAGGCTAATAACCTACCCTCTCAGAAATCAAATAGATTATCGAAACCAGCGCAAGGCAAGTCTTGTCGGGGCCCTATGCTCCCGAGAGGAGCGAACAAGGGGAAAAAATATTGCTATAATACAAAAACATGAATACGCCTTGACACTAGATGACAAGCATAGGTTGGGAAAAACCAATAATGATTAGTTGATTAGACAGAAATAATTAAGATGACGACAATCCGTGACGAAGCACACAAAAATTTAATGGCCAGTCCTTACAGCGTGATAGAACTTTTTAACCGCACCCTTGTAGTTTAACTTGAGAACTTAAGGAAAGGACTACACATATGTCACAGAATTAGTGCGCGCTGTGCAAATCGATGCAGAGCAGGTACCATTTTCTTTATGCTTTAGCGGAGGAATATCGGCGTTCGTTGGCGACTTAGTTGCGCCCATTTATTGGCTAGGAACCATCCAGTGCAAGACTATTTCACAATCCAGTGATCGAACTCAGAGGAATTATTGTGAAGCGTTTCCAAAGAGCAATCTTAACTTTTATCCTTATCCGACACGCTTTAGCCGTCTCCAAACGGGACCAAAATTTATATTTAATATCTTCAAATATATTGAATATGGGAATAAGTTTCCGTGCTTTCATAGCGAAAGTTACGAATTACTTGTAAACAATTAAATAAAAGATATTATGTGAAGTCTGTGAGATTGGAAGCTACAATTTTACTCCATCTTTCAAGCAGCGTATGGATTCCTCTGACGAAAAATTCGAGTTCTTTTGACTTGAACCATTTGTTGAGTGAGTTTGCGATGCTCGCGTAAGAAGTGAATCGCTCTCCAATAAGGACTGACTGCATTGATCAAAACAGACGGTAATCCGAAGGTGCAATATCTGGGGAATACGGCGGATGGGGTAAGATTTCCCAATTCAGTCTCTCTAAATATTTTTGTACCGATTTAGCAACGTGCGGTCTGGCGCTGTCATGCAGCAAAATCAGTTTGTCATGTCTACTGTCCCATTCCGACCTTTTTTCTTTGAGAGCTCGATTCAAACGCTTTAGCTGCAGTCGTTAAGGATTGCCAGCGATGGTTTCAGATGCTTTAAGGAGTCATAATAGTGGACACCATTCTAATCCCACCAGATGCCCAATAAAACCTTTGAAGCATGAATATTTTTTTTCGCTGTCGATGGACCAGACCAAGCTGGCAGGCTCCAACGCTACAACGGGTTAACATAACAGATCCATTTCTACGCCAGTAACGATGCGATGCAGCATCTCACACGTCACCAAACGTCTCTTGATATTTTTCTCCTTCAATTGATGTGGCACACAGTTATCTGCTTTCTGGACCATATCCATCGCATGCAAACCTTTACCGATGGTAGATCTGTCAACATCCAACTCAGGTGGCGCTAAGGTAATCCTCCTATCAGAAAATGCTATAAATTTTGCGATTGGCCCCTAATGTCAGTTCTGTTTTGACATTTGTGTAGTAAACACATGCGAAATACGCGTTAGTAAACAATGTTACGCTACACTGTTCCAGAACGCGGAATATTGCTGACTATTTATTTGACCAATAATCGGTCGGTGACTTTGGCACAACGTGAATTTCGTCGCAGATTTCCTCGCCGTCCAACGCCTACTGGTGAAACACTGCGACGTTTAGCCGCTCGCCTCGAAGAGACTGGCACAACACGAGATGCTGCCAGGCGTGGCAGACCCCGGAGTAGCCGTTCTGCAGAGAATATTGCTGCTGCAGCCGAGGATGTCATGGAAGCGCCGTCCGCATCGACCAGACGACGTGCCACGCAAATAGGTATCAGTCGACGGTCTTTACAGCGAATTTTGGTACAAGATTTGAAGATCTTTCTGTACAAAGTCCAGACGGTGCATCACCTGTTAGCTGCTGACCGCCAATCGCGTCTAACATACGCTCAAGCCATCCTTAATCACCACCAAGAGGAAGATGATTTTTCATCAAAAATAATCATGAGTGATGAGGCCCATTTCCATCTTAGCGGGTACGTAAATAAGCAAAATTTACGCTTCTGGGGCACTGAAAATCCGCGTGTAACCCACGAAAAGCCATTACACCCGCGCAAAGTCACTGTATGGTGTGCTGTTTTCGCTGGAGGAGTCATCGGAGCTTTTTTCTTCGAAGACGTCGCGGGCCAAACGGTTACTGTGAATGGTGAGCGCTACAGAGCAATGATCAACGAGTTCTTTTTGCCGCAACTTGATGAATTGAGATTGGAAAAAATGTGGTTCCAACAGGACGGTGCAACGGCACACACTGCACGTGCCACAACCGATATGCTGAAGGATGCATTTTCCGGGCGCCTAATCTCCCGTTTTGGCGATTTGCACTGGTCAGCAAGATTGGCTGATTTGACCGCTCCAGACTTCTTTTTGTGGGGCTTTTTGAAGTCGCGGGTTTATGTCAACAAGCCTCAGACTCTTGAAGCTCTTAAAGACAATATCCGTCAAGAACGTGAGGACCTATCGCCGGAAGTTTTGGCCAAAGTGATGGAAAATGCCATAAAAAGGGCTCAAATGGCAATCAAATGTGGCGGCGGCCATTTAAATGACATCATGTTCTCGACTTGATGTAAAAAAAAATTAAATAACCAAATAAAAAAAATCCCCGAGAAGAATGAAATTTTTTCATTTTTTTTTTAAATTACAGCCAAAAAACATCGCAAGGTTACTTTTGCGCCACCTTGTATCATCAAGGGTTCGGCATGAGTCTTCATCCAATAATTGTTGTAGTTAAGATCCTCGATTTTTTTCGGTTTATGTTTGGGCTAAAACTTAATAAATCTTATGCAAAAATTGACTTCCTAAATTTAAGAACCACCCTAATGCGTTTACATACACACAAATTTGAACTGAACAGCTATGCATATAATTAATTAAAAGGATTTTTTATATAAAATTTAATATATTATATTTCGTTTGGCGTTAATTAATTGTCGCATACGTTGCAAGTTGGTTAAATCGACATGCTTGTGGCACATACCTATACACGCATAGACGCATTTGTGTGCGCACGCATGTGTGCGTTAATAATCCTGGATTTTATTATATTACTCTTTTATTAATTTCATATGGGCGTCTGTTTGCTCACTTTGCGATCATTTCTGCATAAATTATAATTCACATTTATTTTCATAGTTGGGCAGGTCTCCACGTGTCGGCGGTAGTGTCACAGTTGCAGCTGACGTGCGGCGGGAGGTGGCCATGCGCACCATTAAGGTCACAAAAGCGAGTTTGCTTGCTTGATTTAGGCCAGACTTTGCTCAATAAGCCAGCGCTGTTACATTGGTTTCCATGCATGCATGTATGTATGTGTGTACGCACATTGGTAAATACTCGTACGTATCTCCATAATCCCGTCGGCAAGTGTTAATTATGAATTGTGGCATTTTTGATTGAATTAAACTCAAACAGATTTCACCATCCGCACGATATGTTTGCTCTTGAATGTTTATATGTATTTATAATATGCGTTATACATATATTTAATTTATCCTAAAGCCGTCAATACCTCTGCTTTACCGCCGTAAATAGCTTTGTGGCAAAGCAGAGATTATTAGTTACTTAAAATTGTATGAGTGGCAGCGGGTATGTGTGCGCGCGTGCGTGTGCGTGTGCGTGTGTGATTGTCATATTTTAAATGACATTTGAGCAACTTTAATCCTTTATCACAGATATTTAATTCGTTTAGTGTCGAAAACTTTGCTGAGGTTGAACTCTTCAATTTACCTTTGTAAACTTTGCGGTAACTTAAGCACGCAAGGCGGAATAAACAAAAGCATGGAAACCGAAACAAAAGTTGCGTCCTTCTTTATTCATATACACACATACTAATACTCATACGTGCACGCACATACAGAGATAAGTTGCCTAATCTACCTGCTTTAAACTTATTGCTTTGCACGGAAAAGAAAAAAAAAACAAAAAAAAAAGCAAATACAGCCACAAAATTAAATTATTTCCTTGTCACCGCAAACCAGCGCATGACATACGCCCATGGCACGCCTCTGCAAACAGGCACTGCCGCATTATTTACTTTGGCAAGCAGGTGGTGTGGCACACTTGCCAATACTTATGTATTTCTTATTATGTTGTTGCCACACATAAACACATCATCTTCCAATTTACTTGCAACATAACATTTCAACTTAGAGCAGCATACGTAGGTGGCATATATGAGTATTTACGTTAGAGCCCATCAGCGCTACAATTTGCCACGCCACAAGACGCTTAGTGAGATTACGCAGATTAGGCCGACGATGGAAGGCACGAGCGACTGAGATGTGGAAACAAAGAGGGTAGCAGCAAAGCAGCGAATGGCGTAAGTGAGGCGATGCTGTGTGGTGTTTGCAGGTAAGTACTTGTAAAAAAGTAAAATAATAGCTGAATGGATGTGCATGAATGTAAAGGGTACGTAGAAGGGATGCTTTTATTTAGATGCATTGAAAGTTGAATTGAATTAAAACATATAAATATCAAACTAATGATCTCGATACTGGCTTTTTTCGAAAGCAATTTTTTATTTCAAGCTTGAGAACGACTCGCAGTCGCAGACACTTGTATGCTTTCTAACTGTATCCCAGCAAACTCTTTACCTCTTCTCAAGAAAGCAGTCACGGATTAGCCAGCGACAAATATTGCTGATCAAGCGATTCTTCCACGCATTCCAATGCTTCTGAAGCACAGCCAAATGAAACTGTGTATTTGTAAAACAAGCAAGCTTTACTAGATTGAGCTCGATAAGATCGACATCCATGAGTACTTTTCTGCTTAAGCAAATGGGCAAATTAATCATCCATTTATTTTTGAATAAATAAATAAAAAATACAAAAAAAAAAAAAAAAAAAAAAAAAAAAAAAAAAAAAAAAAAAAATTGGCGCGTACACTTCTGTTAGGTGTTTGGCCGAGCTCCTCCTCCTATTTGTGGTGTGCGTCTTGATGTTGTTCCACAAATGGAGGGACCTACAGTTTCAAGCCGACTCCGAACGGCAGATATTTTTATAAGGAGCTTTTTCATGGCAGAAATACACTCGGAGGTTTGCCATTGCCTGCCGAGGGACGACCGCTATTAGAAAAATGTTTTTTATTAATTTTGCTTTCACCGAGATTCGAACCAACGACCTCTCTGTGAATTCCGAATGGTAATCGCGCACCAACCCATTCGGCTACGGCGGCCGCCGTTTTAATTTTATTAATTAAATATTTATTCATAAAATATTCAAGCCGCGATCAAGGCTCTGACGACGCCATGATGCAGATCCAAACTAGTCAACTCTATTAAGGAGAAGATAAAATAACTTATATGTGCTGCTAAGATTTCTCTAATCTCGGTTTCAAGACATAGGAACATAAAGGGAAGTGAAGTTGCTGATGAGCTTGCATGAATGGGGTAGACTGAATTAGTTTCAGGGATTTCCTACCCGGTCACCGACATACCCCTGATAGTTCTTAAAGGGGAATTGCACAACTTATTTCTCAGGAAATCACAGATCAGATGGTGGTCTATTTTTTCATGCGCTATTTCGAAAGCTCTTTGCTCCCAGTACTATAGTCGCAGGACTCAGAAAGTCGTAGGGACTCCACGCCATTAAATTTAGCTGTGTTTACCGGTTATTAGGCCGGTTATTGGTTATTGGATCGGCTCACACGCAGACAGACTAGACTTACCATTTAATCTCCATTGCAGAAATTGTGGGGACCTTTCAGAGAAGGATACTTTTTAGCATATTCTTTGTAAATGTACGGGTTTGGCAGCTAGACGATTCAAATAATCATCACCATATTTCCATTACAGTCCGAAGTGGACCAGTGCCTCCTCTACAATACATCTCCATTTTTGTCGACAGCCCACTTTCGCTCTATGCTGTGAGATTCTCATCTTACATATACCATCTTCTACGTCTTACAATCATTGTCGCCTTGACCAGTCTCTCCTTCTTGCTACTTCAGGATTTGCATCAAACTTATAAACCCCGTTACATTTCATCCATTAAATCACTGAGTTCATGGTTATACCGTGTATGTGATCTTCTAATCTTATAGGGCTCAATAGTTTTCTGAGAATCGCATCAGTAAATTCACGTCATTAACTTTAAGGGTACTTCTTTCACAGCCGGTCTTATTATAGCTTTGTACATCTGGAGCTTTTATTGCCTCGATATCAATGCAGGCTTCATAAGTTCGATAGGTTATGCTCTGTTAGCTGTCTGAATTCGGTCTCGTATTGATAAGGACGGATCATTATTTATGCTAAATACTACGCCTTAGATTTTAAACTCTTGCAGGAGCTCAAAAATATAGCTTCTACTAGTAATTCTAATGTGGCTGTCATGAAAGGATCGTGCAATGTATTTTGACGATTAAGGTCATTGGGTGCTATTTTCTTCGACAGTCTGGAGCAGTGGACCAACCTCAATCCCATCAATCTTCTATCAACAGCTCTGGTGGGCTGTAAATATATGTCTCTTAGTGACAGACTGCTACCATTTCCCCTACCTGAAAAAATGATTTAGAGTGATAGGAATCTTTATTTTGATATCTACGCACTTTACTGCTTATCTGTTTATTTACAGCATCTGTCTAGTTCACAAGTGTCATTGACGTACGATACCATTTGTAAAAATTATAAATCTTCCGACACGATGATTAATTTTGCGCCACTCTGTTCCCACGTGACCGAAGGCTGGCTATTCACATATATAGTGGACGCAGACTCATTATTACCAAAGCAATTAGATATATTGGAAGGTTAATTTCAAACCCCTAGTAGGGGTGCACCAATGCTAGGGGTGCTCGAAATGATCTCGGGATGAAGGCGAGAAGGTATGAAATTATATATGAAACTATTTTTCTTCTTCAACATATCGCTCATTTGCTCCAATAGTAGCAAAATCAAAACAGATAAGTATGCCAAAATGATCACAAGCTCTTCTTTTATGTTGCGTGAATTTAATAAATTTAAATTTATATAAATTTAAATATGAATCGTGTCTGATTAGAGAAAATATGAGAGACATAGTAAATTTAAAACTCTGAAACCGTTTTTCTCAACTTCTTTTGGATTGTAAAACTCTTGTAATAAACGAGCGATATGCTCCACTTAGCATTATACTTTTCTGAGTTCTTTCCAAAAATTTATTAATAAAGCCTGCAAAAATGTTTTGTCTTGCAAAATAGGCTGAAATACCAAATTTCCCCTCCCCACCTTCAGGATTTTTTTCCAAGCCATTCTTTTTAATTTTTGAAAGTAAACAAGGCGCGGCCGCCGTAGCCGAATGGGTTGGTGCGTGAATACCATTCGGAATTCACAGAGAGGTCGTTGGTTCGAATCTCGGTCAAAGCAAAATTAATAAAAACATTTTTCTAATAGCGGTCGCCCCTCGGCAGGCAATGGCAAACCTCCGAGTGTATTTCTGCCATGAAAAAGCTCTTCATAAAAAAATATCTGCCTCTGCCGTTCGGAGTCGGCTTGAAACTGTAGGTCCCTGCATTTGTGGAACAACATCAAGAGGCACACCACAAATAAGAGGAGGAGCTCGGCCAAACACCTAACAGGAGTGTACGCGCCAATTATTTATTTTTTTTTTAAACAAGGATCTGAACTAGTCCAAACCTACACCGTTTTGAAAGTAACTAAGATTTCGAAGCCGTGCTTTTGTAAATCAAGTAACACCGGTGCCTATTCTGAAAAGAAGCACTAAAAGCTTTCAGTTTCTCTTGTCATGTAGCTTAATACAGGGTTTTTCAACAAGAACTTTGTTCTTCAAAACAAAATAGAGAAAAGAATTTTGACGAAAATGATTCAAATTTGTAAGAGTAATAATTATAAATATGAAATGAGAGAAATTTCTATAACTTTTTGGCAAAATGATTTATTTCGATAGCTCCATCAGAGAGCGGGCGGCCGCCGTAGCCGAATGGAGAGAACGTCGGTTCGAATCTCGGTGGAACACCAAAGTTAAGAAAAACATTTTTCTAATAGCGGTCGCCCCTCGGCAGGCAATGGCAAACCTTCGAGTGTATTTTTGCCATGAAAAAGCTCCTCATAAAAATATCTGCCTCTGCCGTTCGGAGTCGGCTTGAAACTGTAGGTCCCTGCATTTGTGGAACAACATCAAGACGCACACCACAAATAAGAGGAGGAGCTCGGTCAAACACCCAAAAAAGGGTGTACGCGGCAATTATATATATATAGGTATATATCAGAGAGTTTGAGTTTTAAGTCTGCAGTCGTTTCGATTAGCTCCATATTGAACCAACCTATATTAACATAGCACCAGAAAAAGCAATCCAGTGATATATATTTTATTTTTTTTGTCGGAACAACTAGCAAATGCAGCACTCAGACATTAATTAAGTTCATTGTACTACACTTGCATTCCCTTTTAATTTTTTTAAACCTACCCGATCTCCGAAGAAATCTGAGTAGATCTTGTGGTGCCAAGGAGCCAAGGTGGTCGCTTTTTAACACATCAGTGCCAAAGACCTCAAACCTGATTCGAGCGAAGGCGGGGCAGACGCATAGGAAGTGGTCCGCCGTTTCATCCTCCTCTTCACAAGCTGGGCTAGAGTACACTGTCTGAGTTGCCTACTTTTTCCATGTGCTTCGCCCACAGGAAGTGTCCCGTCATCAGTCCAACCAGCCTTCTGCACTCCCTTCTGCTTAATGACAGAAGGGTTTGCAACAGTCGATCGGACATGATAGGTTGCATCAGTTTAGTCTATCTGCAGCCTCTCTCAGCTTGCCAGGCTTGCTTGTGGGTGGTAGTTACCCATTTGCTAACCGTGACTTTGATGACCGCAGAAGGGAGTGGCAAAACGGGCTCTGGGCCAAAGAAGTTGGCCACAGAGCCCCATCTGAGCTAAGGAGTCAGTAGTGTCGTTACCCATGATACTCACGTGTCCCGGGACCCATGTTAGCATCAGGCTATTATGTCTACCGACATAGTCCAGATTTACAGGACTCGACTACCCCTGATGTGGTTGGGGGCTATCTAAGGCCATAAGCGCAGCTTGGCTGCCTTTCGATCGGTTTTCCACAACAAAGTGCATCGCTTCTTGACCCCAGAGCCGGAACCATGCTCGGTCCTGGAGCCTACCGTAAAAATGCGAAAACAGTGTTTGCCGCGCTCATTTTCTGAATTTGACCACAACTGAGCCTCTGGCAGCTCTACACTCTATCCCTTTTCAAGTACGACTCTTGATGGCAAGGAGTCAAGGGGCATGGAGAGAATCGTTGGATCGACGTCCATGCCTTCTCTGTTTTCCAATGCCGGGGCAGTACCAGTTCCCATTGTGTTTCAGCCTGCAGATGGCCTTCAAGGACTCTCCTTGGATGAAGGCATCAAGTGGTGGCAAACGAATCAGAGCATCTAATGCCGGGCCTGAAGTATCGGAAAAGCTACGATGCAACAGATGGCTACAGTGCGTTGTAGTCTCGATAAGGTCCTTCTGACTCCAACTAAAGAGAGTCTATTCATCCAGACCACTGATGCATAGGTGATAATGGGTCTTATCATAGCCGTGTAGATCCATAGGACCTTGCTAGGAGAAATACCCCACGTTTTCCCAAAGACACCCTTGCACTGCCAGAATGCTGAAATATTTAATATACCGTCAAGTTAAGGTTTGGAAAATATTTGGAATAAAATGTCATTAAAATAAATCCCTTTAAAAATATAAAAAAATCCCGAATTATCGACTCTAATCGCGAACTTATAAAATGAAAATAAATAATGATGCGTTCACTTTTGTTAGGTATTTGGACGAGCTCCTCCTCCTATTTATGGCAACAGCTCCTTCTCCAAACGGCAAATGGTTTTCTGGAAGGAGCTCTTTAGTGGCAGAGGAAGTTTGCCTTCGACGACCGCTATTAGTAAACAACTTTTTCTACTATTTGATGTTCATGCATGGAGATTGAAATCTACGCACTGCTGAATGGTAGTCACGCACCAACCAATTCGGCCACGACGATTGCCGCCAACTTATTTTTCATTACATGGAAAATTTGTTTGTACCAAATATAGTGTGGAACTTGGTCTCCAATTGGCAATGTCGAACATACATAAATACTGATTCTCTGCATGACAAGAAGAGAAAAGTTTGTATCACAATTTTGATTCAAGTGAAAATTTTTTTTTATTCGAAATTTTTCCTACATTTAACTCCAGAAACAATAAATTTAAACGGAATAATCTAAAAAACGCAATTCATCGTCGCCGACCCTCTACTTTCAATCATCGGTTGTTTTTTTTTTTTTTTGTTTTTTTATTCCTTGATATCTCTTGTCAAATTAACAATAAATAGTTTGTACATGAAATTATTTACATATATTAGTTATATGAAGAAATACCGCTCTTAATCAGAGCATAGGGCGGAAACAAACTCAGACCAGCGTGAGCGATCTTGTGTAATTTTTCTAATTTCGTGGAAGGCACATCTTGATTTCTATTCCGCGTGTGTTGATCGCATCCAAGTTGTTCGTGGTCGTACTCTTCTTCTGGAGCCTTGTGGATTCCATTCTAGGGCCATCTTTGCGATGTCACTGTCTTGTTTGCGTAAGGTGTGCCCAATCCAACGCTATTTCCTTTCTTTGATATCAGCTGTGATGGGCTTGCACATTGAAATATTTAATAGATTTTCGTTGGTGATAACTCTTGGCCAAAATATGCGGTGAATAATGCGCAGACATCAATAATAAGATAAGATGAAGTTTGAAGATACACTAACAATGGCAAACCAAAACAAAAAATAACAAAATAAAAAATTAGCGCATCTAAAGAAAATAATCCAACAAAAAAATTGAACTCTTTCTAAATTTAATACGGGGGTTTGGCTTCAATTTGTTTAATTTAATTTAACTTTTCTTTCCTTAAACAGTTTTCTTGTGTTGAAATTTGTTTGTTTTCTGAATATAAAGGGTGGTTAAGTTTTAGGGGCCGATGTTGAATGTAAACGGCACCTAAACTTCAAGCTTTTTGCATTTCATTTGACATTTTTCAATTTCAGACTAACTCAATTTGAACAATGGAAAGATTTACAATCGAGCAACGCGCTAAAGTTATTCAGGCTTCTTATGAAAACGGGCGTTCAAATCAAAATGCATATCGCGCACTTCGTGAAGAAAATCATCTTCAGTGATGAGGCACATTTTCACCTCAGTAGATTCGTCAATAAGCCGCATTTGGGCGAATGATAAACCAAGAGTGATTGCCGAAAAACCAATGCACCCACAAAGAGTGACTGTTTGTTGCGGTTTATGGGCCGACGGCATCATTGGGCCGTATTTTTTCCAAAATGAGGCCGGTCAGGCAGTTACTGTGAACAGTGTTCGCTATCGTGCGATGATAACGAACTTTTTATGGCCCGAATTGGAAGATGGATGTGGTTTCAACAGGACGGTGCCACTTGTCACACAGCTAACGAAACAATGGTTCTTTTGCGCGAAAAATTTGATGGCCGAATAATCTCACGTCGCGGCGATGTCAATTGGCCGCCAAGATCATGTGATTTGACACCATTGGACTTCTTTCTTTGGGGTTATTTGAAAGGTGTACGTCACAAGCCAGCAACAATTCAAGAGCTAAAGGATGAGATAATTCGGAACATTAACGGCATAGAACCTCAATTATGCCTCAGCGTCATCGAAAATTTGAACCATCGGATGGAGGTGTGCCGCCGAGACCGCGGGGGCCATTTGGCCGATATTTTGTTCCATACGTAATTGAGCTATACCAGTATTATTACAATAAAGAGAAATGACAATAATTTCCTAAAAAAAATGTATTTTATTCAAAATCAACACCGGCCCTTGAAACTTAACCACCCTTTATAAGCAATAACGCAGATTTTCGATGGTCCAAAGAAATTGATTAGCATAGATATGAAAAAGCAGATATTACTTTTCTGGAATCTTCTACTGTGAAGCATTAAAAGTGTTGTATATTACACGTATTTTATATTACCAGTTGATGCTAATATTTTTTTTTTTTTTTGCACTTTAAATTATGAGTTAATGAACTTAACTTCTGAAATTTTTGAGACTCCATCACGGAAAGCATTTTATTTATAAGGAATTTTTTCGATCTTTTTGATGAAGCTTAATCTCAAAATTTTAGAAATATGCAACGAAATTTTGAATATTAAGAAGAAGAGCCTTTTAAAAAAATTTTGTGTGAAAAATTATAAGGGTGATCGAACTGGGTACTATCTTACGTTCAACCTCTCAAACGATATCAAAATCAGACAAATTGCATCAGGAAGGTTTGACTTATATAAGGTTTTAGCAGAATTGAAACAAATGTGAGGTTTGCACTTTGACCTCAGCCTACCGCACTGTCTCTGGCGGTGCAGTCTTTGTGATCAGCCGGGAGATACCTGTCAATACCATGGCCCGGAAACGAATAGATGTGTGGGATTCCAAGAAGAAGCACTAGCATCGCGGAACGGAGATGCCAAATCATGCTGCGGTGGCAAAGTCGATGGAACACTGAGCCGAGTGTCAGATGAACGGCTAAACTTATTCCGTCAATAGGCAAATGGGTCGAAAGGAAGTAAATTAGTTCTTAACTAAGTTCCTCACAGGGCACGGATACTTTCGAAGATACCTATACCGTATGGGCAAGGTAAGCGATTTCAAGTACATATACAGCAAACCGCCGACCGATGACGCTGAACACACGTTTTCAGTTGTGACAAATGGCTCAGGGAAAGAGATGATCTGAGGAAGCAGATTGGCGACATCCCGCCTAGCAACATAATCAGCAAAATGCTGGAACGCGAGAACAGCTGTAACGCAGTAAATAAATACATCGAGAGCGTAGTAAGGCAAATAAAGATAGACCTCGATGCAGTGCAACAAAGCGAAGCTACACAGATAGAAACACAAGAAGACGAGCCTATAGCATAAAAGCTATCTACAAATATGGTAGACCCCGACGTGGGTTAATAGAATCGGTCCTTTATGGATGCCATTCTGGGCGCTCCCGAAGTAATATTGAATGTAGGAGCGGGAACTATCTATCCCCAGAAGGAACTGAGGAATTGTTTTAGTGGCCACACCACTCGATGTAGTAGACGACGGACGCTGTAAGCGAGAAGGCATTTTGAATCCTATCTCACCCACAAAACAAAAACAAAGTCGCATGGACTTTTATGCCCTCTACTCATCACGGTACCTTATCCAAACCCAGTTCCTATATTGAACTTAAAAAAAAGCTGGACTGGGCATATACGCCACTGCAACTGGTCGAGATGTCTCAATCTTCTGGGAGCTATAGTGCCACCTTCAAGGATAAGGTATATTGTAATCCTCGAAGATTGATCGCAGATACGACAATAGTCAATGGGTCACATATAAATCCTGCGCAGATGACTGCAAATTCTGCAATGGCCTTGTGAGTATTCTCAGTTGATCCTTTGGAAAAGGTTATGAGTTTCCCAAACCTCTTATACGATTTATCCACAAAATGCTTAGCGACCGAACTGTCACGGCAGAGTGGGGCGGTATCTCCATCCACCGGCAGGTGAGAAGAGGCACTCCACAAGGTGGGGTTCTCTCACCATTCCTCTGGGTTGTTGTTTTAAATGACCTGTTGGAGTATCTGGTGGAGGGGGTCTGCTGGGTAATTGCCTACGCGGATGACGTGGCACTAATTGTTAGAGGAACATTTTTGGACACTCTGTACAACTTGATGCAGGGATATCTGAATGCAGTTGTTAGATGGGCAACCGATTGCGGCCTGTCGGTGAATCCTCTTAAGACGGAGCTCGTCCTATTTACGAGGAAACATAAAATACCCAGAGTTCAACTCTGATGCTGATGCTTTCTGACAAGGTAAAGTACCTAGGTATTATCCTTGACAGCAAGCTTACATGGAAGCCCAATATTGAGGAAAGAGTGGGGAAGGCAACAATCGCCTTGTATGGGTGCAAGGGCGCAATTGACAAAAGATAGGGCCTTTCGCCTAGAGTTGTTTTCCGGCTATATAATACTATTGTAAAGCCTATCTTGTTATATGGAGTCATTGTCTAGTGGACCTCATTAGAGAAGATGACATTGGTGAAGAAGCTGGGGACGGAGGTTCAGAGGTCGGCACTCATTGGAATCAGTGGGCCGCTTCGAACGACTCCTACTCTGGCGCTTAACGCAATGTTAAATACGGTACCCGTAGATATCGCAGGCAGAATTGCCGCTACACGTACCTAAATCAGACTGAGAGGCTGCAGCTATAAGCTCAACCTCACTTATGGGCACTCAAGCATCCTTAGAAACTTCGAGTTCATCCCTCTGTCAACAGACCAGTGTATACCCTCGTTTAGTCCAACTGGAACATTCTCCACTCTCATCCCGTCAAGGGAAGAGTGTACGGAGGGCTACACTTGGGGGCAGGGCCTGGTGAACTTGTTCACGGATGGATCGAAGTTGAAAGGAAAGGTTGGCGGAGGAGTATTTTGCAAGGCGCTCCCTATCAGACTCAAATTCAGGTTACCGGACCACTGCAGTGTGTTCCAGGTGGAGGGAGCCGCAATCAAGGAGGCAGCTAATTGGCTGCTCAAATGCATACTAACAGTCAAGAAAGTAAATACTTACTCCGACAGCCAAGCAGCAATAAGGGCCCTCGGGTCTATGACAGTGCATTCGGAATTGGTCAAGGAATGCTTGACCTCACTTTCGACTGCGTCCGAATTCTTTGACATCAGCCTCATCTGGGTTCCCGGTCACAGCGACATTGTGGGAAACTGTGAGGCGGATGAGCTGGCCAGACAAGGGACATGTGAGGCGATTTCCCCGCGAAGGGAGAAAATTGGGATCCCTCTGACTACCTGCGGTTTGCTCCTGGAAAGATGGGCATCGCGCCAACTCAGCGAGCGCTGGGCAAATACACAAATGTGTAAGGTCGCGAAATCCTTCTGGCCACGTGTGGACCGGAGATGCTCGGGCGAGCTTCTGAGGCTGACAAAATATCAGCTCTCTAATCTGGTGGGTTCTCTCACAGGACACAATGCGCGAGGAATGCATGCTGTGAGACTTGGAATCACCTCGAGTCCTTATTGCGCTGGATGTATGGAGGACGAGGTGGAATCATCTCACTGACTTCTCCTTAGCAGGCCTGCTCTGGCGGGACTAAGATCCAGGCATCTTGGCTCTTCTTTGCCACGCCCGCTGATATAGCTGGCGCTGACATTAAAAATCTGATGAATTTCATCAGCAGCACAAAGCGGTTGACGCAAACATAGTCATCGTTCGTAATCTGCACGCTCTTAACCATCCCATCACCACCTCTCCCCGCCCTCTCCCTGCATCCCATCGGTCTTTCCCTTTCACCTCAGCTCTCACAATGGTATCACAAAGGACGAATCTCTCTTCGTCCAAGTGCGCAACCATACCAACCTAACCTAACCTAACCCAAACCTCTTCTGATTATACCCCCCAATAAGGACTTCGTCGGTCGTGGATTTCCCCATGTCTTAGCCTTTGCCTTTCTCTCCTAAGCTTCTCCTTAATGGTGAGCTATTCCAGGGCTCTGGTCCTTCTAGTAACGAGGTTACAACCTCACCATTTCTTTTTAAGGTTTCAGCACCTTTTGTTAGGAACTGCTTTGATTTTATTCTGCGAAAAAATGTCGCAATTTTTTTAAATCCACTTCCGTCAGTTTGAGCATGAATTTAACTCATGTGCAAAGTAATAGCGAAATTCAAGACCATTTTGCAAAATACGTACATATATGTATGTACATTTTCATTTTTATATTTTGAAACAAATTTTTTGTGTAAATACATGTGTGCACATCTCCCATTTTCAAACCCACGTACACTGCCTCGTGACAAAGAACATACACTCAAAAAAAAATTCTCTCCCACAGCATTTATTACGAAAATTGTGCAACAATGCTGCAAAAATGTTAAACACAAAAGAGCGAACACAAAGAGGCGGAAGACAACAAAAAAATACAAAAATAAAATAAGGAAAAATAAAACAGGAGAACAGGAAAAAGCGCGGCATAATTTTGACTCGCTAAATGACGCAGTGCGATAGTGAAGGCAACAACCAACAACACTAACATCATTTTGACGATAAAAGCCAAAAACGGAAGCCGGAAAGAAGCGTTGAAAGTGAGACTACATAATCAGTGAGCACCATAATGCTTATGGGAAACATTAAAGTGTGTGAGTGTGTGCGTTTTGGAGCAGCACATTTTTGTATATTTCGGATACTCAACGGCAAATTTTTATATATGCAAATTAGGTAAGTGGTTAATTTGGAGGACTCCAAAATGGCAGAGGCTTTGATGGCAAGCACCAGTGTGCAAATGCTGGTAAATAGCAAGCGAATCACGTGGTTATATGGGTTATAAAGGTATTAAAGCGCATAAAGGGCATAAGTTGAGAACGGTAAAGCCTATAAAGCGGCGATGTAATGTCAAAAGGGAGCAATAGCTTTTTGGCCGTGATATGACTTCATATTCGACGCAGCTAGAAACGCAATTCCAAAATTTCTTTATCTATCGTTGTGGTAATACAGTTGCTGTCATAATAATAACAATAATAATAACAACAATAAGGCTGCGTATGTTTCACGCTGCTAAGCATTTTTTATCTCCAATGCATATGAGATGAAAATTTGTTAAAAAAAAATTAACATTTTCAACATTCGATTTTTGATTTGGTTTGCTATTGTTTTTTTTTGTTTTTTTTTTTTTTTGTGAGTAAACTGGGTTCATTCTCAACATGTGTTGACATTATTGGCAATTGTGGAATTTTAGCTTATTTTTGGACAAATATAAAGGTTAAATGTCTTTAGTTGTGCTTTAAGATTTTTTTGCCACCGAAAGAAAAGGATCAAATGATCTGTATATTATGACCAAAATTTATTTAATCATGTCCTCGTCACCATATTCACTTTGTGGACTTATCCACTTGTGAGTTTTACCTCTTACCAAAACGTAAAAAACTCATGAAGGGAGGAAGATTTGCTAAGACTGTGCAGATAAATACCTCAGCACAAGAAGTGCTCACGACTATAGTGCAACAGGCGCATAAAAAAAGTGCCTCGATAACTTTGCAGGAGCCCAAATAGATATTGACAAATACTAATACGTAATGGGCTGAAAAGTCCTGAAGCTAACAAAAAAAAAAACAGTTTATTTTCGTTAAAAGTTAGATTTATTCATCAACGTAATTTCAATACCATATTCGTAAAGCGATTTATCTTCTGCTTCTTAGCTTTAGCGATAACTCCATCATTCGAGCGAAATTTCTTACCGGCGACGGTATTTTTCCCCATCAAGAAGTAGTGTAAAAATAAACACGAAATCTTTTTTGAACCATTGTTTCGAAAATAAAAAAAATAGCAACAACTCGTAACACAATAACTCACGAACTAATGAATAGAATATCATGAAACACCAAAATGAAGAAACAGTTTTTTTCTAATAGCAGTCGCCCCTCGGCAGGGAATGGCAAACTTCCGAGTGTATCTCTGCCATGAAAAAGCTTCTCATAAAACCCATTTGCCATTCGGAGTAGGTTTAAAACTGTACGTCCCTCCATTTGTGAAATAACATCAAGACGCGCCTCACAAGTAGGAGGAGGCCAAACAACCAAAAAAGGTGTAAGCGCCAATTATATATCTTTTTAAGGGCACTACTAACTGAAGAAGTGGTGAATGCAATAAAACTAGTGCGATCTATGTGTTAGGCCCGCAACTTTTTACTCATGTGTTATATAATTTAAAAGTTTTAAATTAAAAACTTCAAGTATTGCGAGATCGTAATCAATGAATGAAATTCATTCGGAGCTAAAATTTTTTGCAAGCAATTTACTAATGTATTATACAATATTTTTATAAATTGGTAAAAAGAAGTGGTTTTTGGTTCTGAATTTTATCTTTAAATTTTTTTTTCGACAACCAAACCACATCATAAAAAATACTTTGAAAAAACGTCTAAATAGCGATACGAATAAACTTAGTCATGCCATTTGAAAAATTTCGATTTTTTGATGTAGCCTTTCGCTTTCAGTAAAGCCTTCTTCGTAGAATTTACGAAAATCGTATTGCACAATTCAGTGATATAAAAGTATATATGTAGGATCTGCAATACTTTATTTAACTCGTCTGTACGACGTGACTACTAAAATCCAGCTCCTTACTGTTATATCGCGGAACATACTTTCATATCATAGGTTTGAGAAGATCATCAGGATCTCTGGAATATGTAAAGTACATTGTTAAAATACAATAGCTTAATTAGTAGGAGTAAGAGAGATAGCATAGTAGGCGTAGTAATGTTAGAATAATAATGTAAAATAGAATGAAAGATAACTTAACCCTTAGTTGAATGCATACAAGTGAACTTTCAGTGAACACTTTGGTACATAAAATTATTGTATAAATTATTATTATTATTATTATTATAGAGTAACTCCATCTCGGTAGGGTTCGCAACTACCGGAGATAACATGTGTCTCGGATATCGGTATCAAGGGACAATGCTCTATTGTTTTGTGTTAAGAGTGTTGCAAGAGTGTGAAATTTTAATAGATCTGGTTTAGAAAGGACGTTACTATATTACAAGTTTTCAGTATAACAGCTTTTTGTATTTGTGAGTGTGTTTTTTCGTTTATATTTATGGATTTTAGGTTTTGTATGAAAGTGTTGTGTAATATTCCTGTTGCTGAGATAATAAATGGTACTATTTTCACTTCATTTTTCTTTTTCCATATGTTTTTGATTTCTTGCGCAAGCTCTATGTATTTTTCAATTTTTTTTGTATATTTGCTGTGTATATTAACGTCATTAGGGACACTTATTTCTATGAACTGTGTGGTTTTTTCTTTCTTATCTATTATTGTTACATCTGGTCTATTGCATATTATTGTCTTGTCAGTGTATATGGTTCTGTCCCAGTATAGTTTAAAGTCTTCGTTTTCTAGTATGGTTTCAGGTGTATATTCATAATATGGTGCTGTGGCATTGGTTAAGTTGAGAAATGTGGCTATTTCTTTGTGGATGATTTTGGCTACTGTATTGTGTCTTTGTGTGTATTTTGTCCCAGCGAGCATTGGGCATCCCGCTGTTATGTGGTCTATAGTTTCTGTGTATATGTTACATTTACGGCATGTGTCGGATGTGATGGTTGAATCTTTTATTATGTATTTTCTATAGTTTCTTGTGGCTATGATTTGGTCTTGTATTCCAATGATGAATCCTTCTGTTTCTGCTTGTAGATCTCCTTTTCTTAGCCACGTATATGTGTTTTGCTGATCTATGTTGACATTGTAAACTATATGTGGGTGTTTTCCGTGTATTTGTTTTTGTTTCCATGCTGCTATGGTTTCCTCTATTGTATGTTTTGGTAGAATAAGGCTTTGGTTGTTGAGGTTAAGGGGCGTTAGTTCTTTGTCTGCTAGTACTATTGCTTTATGAAGGGATGTGTCTTGGTTGTAGAAGTATGTTCTTAAGTTATTTATTTGGTTGTTGTGCAGCTGATGGATATCAATAAGTCCCCTTCCTCCATTTTTTCTGGGTATTGTTATACGCTCTTTACATGAATGTGGGTGATGTTTATTATGTTTTGTTAATTTCGTTCTTGTGGCTATCTTTAGATTTTCGATATCTGTATCACTCCACTTGATTACTCCAAAAGAATATGTTAACAATGGTTGAATTATTGATGGATTAATCTGTAAAATGACACGGGGAGGACATTTATCCGTTGAAGAGCGTGGTCTGATTATAGGGCTAAGCGAAAGTGGCAAAAGGCATAGGAATATCATGAGCAACTTTCTTAAAATCCAGAAACATATGGGCAACGCAAACGAAGCGGCAGGCCAACTAACATCGACAGCAGATTCGAAAGAGAAATTCGTCGTCTGTTTTCTCAAAAAGAAATACCTTGCAAGGAAATCTAACACCATTTAAGTCTTAAGGTCACCAATAGACGAATACATCAAATTTTGTTTCGAGGACGGAACACCTAAATATTGTTTGCGGGAGCCGGTACCAAGACTATTGGCACGCCACATTAAGGGTCGTTTAGTATTTGCCGGAATATATAAAATTCAGACTAACGAACTACGAAAAAAATTTCAACTTAGATGGTCTAGATGGTTGGCAGAAATATTGGCGGGACTTTAGGCAACCACGGCAAACGCGCCATAAGCGGAACCACGGTGGCGGGTCTTTGGTGATTTGGGCCGCTTTCGGACTTCCACTTTCTGCCTTCTAATTTGTTTTAATCCGCCAAGAACCAACGCAGAATTCTATGTTGAAATATTAGAGGATGTTCTCATTGAGTTCGTTAATTTTTTGTTCCGATCAAATCTTCCCAAGCTTCCTTAAAGGCCAATTTGAGCTCTAATACAGTCTAACACAGGGGTCCTGCCTCTTTCTGTCTATGAATTTTGCGCGACATGCGCTCTCAGAGACTCCCCAGAGGATTCAAATCGGGACTGTATGAAGGCCACTTCATAGGCGATATATAGTGCTCTTCAAACCAATTCAACAATTCGCGTTATCTTTCATTTTATCATTCAAAAATGAGAGCAGAGGAGCGTCCAACAATTCCGTGTACATTTTAGCATTTTGACAAAAAAAAAAAAAATTTGGAATTGAATTGTTCAAAAGTTGGTAATTTTTTTTTATCAATTTATCGCAAAACAAAGATAATTTTTTTTTATTCACTTCCAGCGACCAGCTGGATAGGTTAGCATATTTTATAACTTTTTTTTCAATAATTTTTTTGAAATTTGTCCAAGTTCTATATGGTATAACTATACACTTCCTACCGTCTACTTTCGGGATTCATATAAATAATCCCAAAAGCTTCGTTACTCAATCCCGGTATGCCATGATTGGCATCCATAATGAACATACGCATATGACATATCTCCAATATGCCTTAAAACATGCACAATATCACATCGGTGGTTGTGTTCTTGCATACGAATATCAATAATGAGGGAGGTACATCGGTGATATAGACACATAATTTATATTACCAAAATAATTTACATAACAGTAATACACTTATATGTAATACCATTTAGTACATGCATGCATATATACAAACATATGTTGAATATATTATTTGCGGATGGGTCGCCCGGTTTGTGGTTCCTCATTAATTAAAAGGATTTGTAGCTGAGTATATGATATGTTTGCAAGCGAAGCAGCTCCACAGTCCATGTGTAGATTAATTTGTTTGTTTTAACCCTGCTTTACTACCGTCAGGATATAAGCCACCTACGGAACTCAATTTCTTATCCAATTTCAATTTATTAAACAGAATCAACAGGAAGTGATGCCCTTTTACATATACACTTGTGCTCACATAATTCAGTAAAAAAATTATACAAAATTAAAAAAATGTTCAACACAATAAATAATTCTGGCGTGCTTCTTAATGTGGTTCCACAAGTGGAGAGACCTACAGTTTTAAGGCGACTCCGAACGGGAAATGGTTTTTGTGAGTAGCTTTTTTATGGCAGAAATGCATTCGGAAGTTTGCCTTTGCTTGCCGAGATCTTACCATATTATTGTAATATAAAACAGTGCAAGTTTAAAGTAGCTCAAAAATTACGTTGATTTAGACATTTTTTGTTTAATGCGAAGATGAAAAGTTTCTTCCATTTAAAGCACCTGCTCATCAGAGGGCTTAAAATAAAGTGTTGGTATATAACACCCAGGATTAGCAATGAATTTATCATAATAAATGTTAGTAGTATCGGGTTAAGCATATAAATCAATGTATGTCATTAGCTGCAGCTCTCATTAGTACCAGCCTCAAATGTAATCCCACGAAATCCGCATGTAACTGCAAACCATTCACTATTACGGCAACGTCTACGAAGCTATGCACCTTCATGCAAATCTCTTGGTTTACGCACTTACGTAGAATACAAAAGTGTATAAGTGCCCAGCAGGGAATTCCATTAGTTTCAAGTAGGTCTTTTGCCTTTTTAATACATTTATAACCACGAAAAGTGTGAGCAGGAACTGATCCTGTAACTTTAGGTATTTGAGCGAGATTCGCCTCCTGTTTGTGATGTCCCTTTCTATTAAGAATGAGAAGATATATGTAAGAATTTATGTTCTGTGCCATTTCTTAAAATTTATGTTCCAAAGCGTACAACGGGTGCCAATCTGAACTTCTCGAACAATATTCATGTGCATTAAACTATACTGACCACCAGCAGCATTCTCAGTTGTGATCTATAAGTAAGTTTCACTATTAAATTTTTCCTGTGGGGTATTTGTCATTTGCTCTTAGCACACTCATACACACGCATTTGGTAGCCATATTTGGCCAATACGATTCAACTGCTTTCCTAATTACATTTGCTTCCACCACCGTAGGCCGCTGCCGTGCTGTGGTCTCACTGGCATTAGAGTGCATGACGGCTTAGACAGCGCGATAGGGAACGGTTATTAAATTTCTGCGTAGGATTTTGGCTTTCAACCGCGTTTCCTTGAGAGCCATTTGAATTTCCAGCTAGCGATTGAGATGCCAAGATTGAAATACCATACACCTGCATGTGTACATTTACGTATGTATGTCACTGGTTTACCGAATTCCAGCTAATTGAAATTACTACTGGCGTCCAGTAGTTAGATTTGACCAATTAAAATTAGATTAATCCAGGGAGAGTTAGCGTAATTGATCAATTTTATTTTGGGTTTCGAACACTGGAAAGCATACGATTAAAAAAAATATAAGCAGGATGTTGATCTGAGTAGATAAAAAGGGCGGAAAAGTAAAGACAGATTTCATTAGCGTATTAAGATGTACATATTAATGCTCTGACACACACGAATGGGGCGCAACATTTTGGATAAGCTTCATTATAAGCGTTTGCAATGGTTTGCCTCGACCTCGACACAAGACAGTTTCAGATTAAATGACATATTATCAGTAAATTTGTCAGAGAAAAGCCACGCATCTTTTCTCAATTCCTTTCGGTTTACGTTATTGAAATATAATTTTAATAATTAATAGATCAGGTAGCCATACCAGATTCCAATACCTGCAAGCTGCAATTGTTTAGTATACTCTATTTCTGTCTCTCTGATATGTGTGTCATCGGCAAGTGATACTTTTCGGCAGGCGGTAGTAAGTAGATAAAGGAGTGGGCCAAGCACACTTCCTTGCCACATCAGCTTTTAACTCTTTCAGTTCAGAGAACTCATCTTCGAATCTGACGCAAAATTACCACTCGGACAAGCAGGTTTTCAAGATATTAAAAAATTGTGTTGGTATTTTTTATTTTCCACAGCAGGTCAGCTTGACATACCTAATCGAAAGCTTTAGAGACATCGAAAAATGCGGCGAAACATACTTTTTTTCTTCAAGTGTATTCTCGATGATACGCGTAATTATGTGAATTCTGTCAATTGTTTTTTGCGCGTAATCCAAATTGATGTGCTGGTATTAATTGTTTATTTTCTATGATATTGTTCAGGCGCTTTATTGAAAAATTGTCCATTAGTTTTGATGAAATGGGCAACATTGTTATTGGTCGATATGAAGCTACATCGTTTGGAGGCTTTCCTGGTTTTAGAATCATGATAACATCAGCTATTTACCAATAAATTGGAAAGTATTGTAGATAAAACAAGCATTCATTACGTTTGTTAGTTTTGCAATGATGTTTTGGGGAACTTCTTTGAGGACTTCTGCAATTATTAAATCAAACCCTGGAGACTTCTTCGCCTTTAACTATTTATTTCGTCGCACGTCTCAACTTCTGTTATCGCCATCATTATTGCTGGCTACGTCATCATTGTTAGGTGTTGACGATGAGTCGCTGTTGGGTGTAAAGACTTTTCCTAGATAGTCTGAAAATATTTATGATTTTTCTGAGTGTGTTTTCGCCCATCCATTACACCGCGTTACACACATTCTGTCCTATGAACCAAATATACTTTTTCGGAAAGGGGATATAAAATAAAAATACACGTGTATCGGCGATTTTCATGTACACGTCACAATTTTTTTTTTGTATTTTATAACTTTAAACGAGCAATTCTGGTTTGCATATCGGTATAGCCACACGATCTCAGGATGAGCTTAACGGATTTGAATGAAATTGGGCACACAGATAGTCTATCACATTTCTAGACTTTTCACCTAGGTGTTGCCACCGACAATGTTTCACAGGGTTGCCATCTGTTCGAAATTAAAAAAAATTGCATGAGATATGCCGATGTGGGTAACAAAAAAACGGTATTTCACTCCGCATTACAATAGAGATATAAAACCCCGAATTTTTTTATTAATTTTATTATAATATATTAAAATTAAAAATTGTTACATTAAAAATTTTAGTGCTTTTAAAGAAACTTAGGCCTTTTATTTTTGCGTTTGTAAGCATTTGTGTCAGTATCGCGACAAATATACCAACAGTATTCGCCAAGCATATGCGTAATGTCTTGTCCTTTAAAGCGCTTTTTAATAGCCGCAATGTCCTAATGGAACCTTTCGCCATGTTCATTGCTACAAGCTCCTTAATCACCAGGGAAACAATCTAAATGATTGTGAAGGAAATGGATCTTTAGCGACATCAATATGCCCATGTCGCCATATGCCGAAATCATTTCTACAACAATATTTTTATAATTGTCAGCTCGTTTGTTGCCAAGAAACTGCTCAATAACGGCAACTGTGCCTCTCCATGCACGTTGTTCGATAGCGTTCAATTTAGATGAAAATTCATAACTTGCAACTATTTTTTTTATCTGCGGACCACTGAAAACACCTTAAATTATACACATCATTAAAAAAATAAAGTTACTAAAAGCCTTCGTAAAAAAAATACCTGCATGAATCTTTGCGCCACTCAGTTTCGGAAAAATATTGCGCAAACTTGCAATCGCCTCGCCCTCACGATCCAGTTTTTTAACAAAATTTGTTACGACACCGAGCTTAGTGTGTAGTGATGGCAAAATGATTTGAGATGGCTGCTCTAATGGTAGATTTTCTATACTTTCTACGCCTACTTTGTAGCATGTTCGCGGCTTCCACTTAAATTCAGTGTAATGCTGATCTCTTTTGCGACCTTCCCATGTACACAAAAAGCACTAGTGGGTTGGAAATCCACGCTTAACACCCAAGAGTAATCCGACCACTTTTAGATCGCAGCATATTTTCCAATTATGCTCTTGGTAGTTTATCAGCTGTAATATTAATTCCATTCCTTCGTATGTTTCTTTGAGGTTGGTGGCATATGCGATCGGGACAGCTGGATGTTTGTTACCGATGTGAAGCAGCACTACTTTAAGGCTGTTGACCGATGCATCGATGAAAAGTCGCCACTCCTCTGAAATATGAGGGTAACCAATTTTTTCAAACATCGAATCAGTATCACAACAATAAGCCAGGTTTTTTTCCCGATCTTCGTGCAATTTAAAAAATTCGTCATATGGAATACTGCTACGTCGATCACGAGCGGATGTTATTTTAAAATCAGCCGCCACTAATTCCACTGCTTAAAGCGTGATGCAAAGAGTTCGGCTGTTCTCTTTGACAAATTTCCTTCTCGTACAAGGTCATTGAAGTCGGCTTGCGTTACTAAATGCGGCACTGCAGTCCCAAGTTCACTAGGTGTTACTGGTACAAATTCCGATCCTTCTGGTTTCCGGCATCTCGCATTCGATGCAAGAAATGTTGATAGCATTGTTGGTGCTACTGTTGGTTCTCCATCCCTTAATTCGGGAACATCCTCAAAAAGCTCCATTGAAGCCGCTATACGTTATTTTGGTAAGTACAGAACCGCTGGAATAACCGATTCTACATTAGCGTAGCGAATTTTGTTGCGGCGAAAGTATTGGAACCCTTTAGTTTGGGAATTGTCAAAGTATACGTCTCCTAGTACCGCAACTGTCAGATGATCGGAACTTCCGGAACTGTAACAAACACACAAACGGCACATAGTGTGCTGCATGAAACAATAAATTAAAGGTTAATAAGTTGTTTAAAAATTTGGAATCCCTTCAAGTTATGCCGAAAATTAAAAAAAAAATTTTTTTCTGTAGAAAAATAAATTCAAAAAAATCTGAGAATTGATACAATTTTTTTTTTGTAATTTTACATAATAAAAACATTTTTACGAGTCTGCCTGCAGAAATTCAGCGCGATTGGATCACGGAAAAAGAGTTAAAAATTGATCTAAAGTTTTTCACACAGGCGGACTACGAGCTCTATATTTTATACATAAAAACAAAATTCTGACGTGTACATGAAAATCGCCGATACACGTTTATTTTTAGTTTTTCTCCCCCTTCCGAAAAAGTATATTTGGTTCATAGGACAGAAAAAAAGTTCGTTTTTGTAACACAGTGTTATTGTCTATTTTGATTGTCGGATTATGGTTAGCTGCCTGTTTAAGCTTTTTGTTGCATTTCCATAGTGAGTAGTTTGTGTCTCTTTTATTACTTGATTGCTGTACGTAGTTTGTAAACGATTGATTTTTATATTCATTAATTTTATGGCTGAGATTTTTTGCTGCTTTCTTCAAAGCTGCTTTATCAACGGGTGATCTTGTTTGGTGCCATCTACGGCGCATTTTTCGCTTTTTTAGCACCATTTCTTTTATATCTGTTGTGTGTTTGGGGCCAGCGGAAATTTTCATTAAAGAAGGTTTGCTCGACCAAGCCGAGTGTTGTCATTCTTTCGCCAGATTCAAACATTTGCCATTCTTCTTCGTTGTTAAATCCATTAGAAACGTATTGTCTTCGGAATCTTCTAACAGTTTTCGGAAATAATCCCGGTCGATGAACTGATTAGTTGGTTTTCAAATGGAGATAAAGGGTTTTCGAATAACAGGTGTTATTTTGAATAGCCCGCTACTTCGGTAGATGTCACTTTTGAAGCTGCCATTTTCTGATATTTGACAAGTGGAAACTACGCCATTAATAAAAACGTTTAAACAACGTACTGAAATGATTAAAATTCACTATAAGAATGGTGAAAGTTGCCAGAGACGGTTCGTAAAATTCGAACATTTTTGTGTCATCATGAAGCACCTTGTTGGACCACAATACAGAAATTGGTGAGAAAACTTTAGCTGTTGAGACAAGTTAGTCATGTGAAGAATAAAACCCGCGCACGTCGCTCACGAACAGCCGAACATATTGCTGTTGTAGCCGAAAGTGTTGAAGAAAATCCATTCCCATTCTCCATTCCTCGTCGTTCTTTGGAATTAGGCATTCCACAAACGTCATTACACCGTATTTTGCATAAGGATTTGGGTCTTAAGGCTTATAAAGTCCAGTTAACACAAGAGTTCAAGGCGGCTAATCACCAACAAAGTCATGTCTTTGCTGATTGGGTCGTTGAAATGCATAAAAATGAACCGGAATTCCATCGAAAAATCACCTTGAGTGATGAAGCCGATTTCCACCTCGGTGGCTTCGTCAACAAGCAAAATTGTCGGATCTGGGGCTCAGAAAATCCAAGAGTTATTGTTGAAAAGCCTCTCTATCCTCAACGTTTGACTGTTTGGTGCGCTTTATGGTCCGGCGGAGTCATTGGACCTAACTTTTTCGATAATGAAGCTGGAGAAACAGTTAGGATGAATGGATTGCGCTATCGAGAGATGATTAACGATTTTTTATGGCCGGAATTGGATGGGATTGATCTAGACAACAACAAGATGGTGCTATGTGCTACACAAGCAACGAAACCATTCCTTGAATATCAAAATAACACGTCTTATTGGATAACCCTTAACATTTTGTGGTGAAACATTTTTATATACAGAGCTTCTCGTATTAATACCAGTACCATAGTGACATATGGCAAAGTTTTGACTATTTATTTATTTTTTCAAATTTATTTTGGTTTTTTGTAAAAACATACAATAACAAATACCAAATAACTCCTACGTTCAAAATGAAAAAAAAACTCAAAAAATGTTTATGGAAGTTTCAAACTTGTCAGATTTTTTAGAAAAATTACGAGTATGGAATTTTGCAGCTCAATCAATTTTGGTATAAAAAAGTCCTATTTTAAAGTGGTTCAGAATATGCGCTAATTTTACCTGTGTTTCTTTTGAGTTTTTTTTCTGTTTTTTTTTGTCGGTGTGTGCTTCCATTTATAAGTAATGCATGCTCGACGCGTTTTTGTATGTGGAAAATTTATAAACTGCCAGCACAAAAATAGTTACCAAAAATCAATGCGATCTTTGAGCCACTTGATACTTGCATTCTGTTAAATCTTTGAATGGGCTTTTAAACCGCATACTGGGAATTTATCTAAAAATTCTGACTGAAAAGTTAGAAGTTTTTATGAATATATGTTGAATTTTTTTTAATTTTGAACAAAGTGTAAAGCTTTGGGATATGGATCTTTTTGTAGTACAAATATAAAACTATAACATTTATATTTAAAAAAAATAAAAGAAATTAAATTTAAATAAATAGTAAAAATAGTGCAATATGTCTCTGTGCCATTAATACGAGAGCCTCTGTACATAAAAATGCTTAACCCAAAAAATTAATTTTATTTTATTTTATTTTTTTGTACTTTTTAAATTTAACATTATTTGTGAGACTATCAGAAGTGATCACCTTCTAGTAGAGTAAATATATGTACATATGTAACAGTTTATGTCGACTGGCGTAAAATTTTGTATTTGGTAATTGTTTTACTTTCCTATTTGTGTGTTACCCTGATATTATTCATATAGGGTTGCTACCCAATTTTTATTACAGGAAGTATAGAACAATATTACAACAATAATACAGAAATATATGTACATGTACAGATATACGATATACTTATTCAAATGAGGAATTACAAAAGTTAGCCATATGAATTTTTCCTACAAGTACCCTCGCTGCTCAAAAACAGATCAGACTACACTGTCCCCGACCTTAACTTTAAGAAAGACTTTACGGTGCGTTTTTCATCGAGAGCCGAATGGAGCAAAGGGAAGGTAATGGGAAGATACGATATCAAAATCTATACCGATGGTTCTAAGATGAACGGTTGTGTGGGAACTGACTTCCATTCGGAGCCGCTCAACCTATCCCAGTCAATTCGTCTTCCTGACTATGCCCAGCGTGTTCCAGGCAGAACGTTTAGCGATCAGAGAAGCATGCAAATCACTAAAGCTCTGCAAGGAAGTTGGTGCAAGAGTAGCTATCTTCTCAGACAGTCAAGCAGCTATCAAGGCCTTAGACTCAACTCCATTTCAACCAAACTAGTCTTACGGTGTAGAGAGGTACTAGAATTACTTAGTCATTGGCTTGAAATTACTCTGATATGGGTTCCCGGTCATAGGAACATGCGGGGTAATGAGATAGCGTATGAGCTAGCAAGAAAAGGTTCGACACTAGACATAGCACAGGCGGTGGCAGTCTCCACCCCACTGAACACAGTAAAAGCATCCATTGCTTCACACTATCATGCTTTAGGCGAAAGAAGATGGAAGCTACTAACTACATGTATTACAACAAAAAACACATAGCCGTCATACAAAATCCAAGGGACGAATGATCTGTTAGGATGCTCTCAGCCAAACATCTCAAGCATCACTGAAACCCTTACAGGCCATTGGAAAGTAGGGGATCATGCAGCTAGACTCAACCTACCCTTCAATCCTATCTGCAGAAGCTGTCAAGCGGAAGGAGCGAAGGAAAGTCTTTTCCACTATTTATGTGAATGTCCGGGACTAGCCAGGGCACGACTCCGCTCCTTCGGTAAGCCTTTCTTGCAGCCAATGAATGAGATCTCAGGCATCGAGATAAAGGATTTGCTGCTATACTGGGACCTCACTAAATGGATCTGACTTAGAAAAAAAAAAAAAACATCATTATACGAGGACTGTGGTAGTAAAACAGTGGTGGTCACTAATTAGGATTATTTCAGGGGAAATACTCAACCACTTCAACAACAACAACAACGACAACATAATTTTCACTATACTTACAGAAGGCGCCTTAGATTCGCTACTTCTCTGCTCGCTATATTTGGGCATTGCCTGCTTGACTCAAATTTTGCATGTAAAACAAGAACAAAGTTATCGCGCAAGATTCGCCGCTAGCGAGTATGATTGTAACTTATAAAACTGGTATAACTCACTATTTTCAACGCTGGCAAATCTCTCTCCTAATATTAGCCAAATTTCATTGGAATCTATTCATACAGAGCAAATTTTGTTGCTTCCACTTTGCGAGTGCTCTTTTAGTGTCGCCTATCGTGTTCATAGACCTTACAACTCTTGGTTTTAGATCTACAGTCAATAGCAACATTGAGAAGAACGAAGACACAAAGGGTGTTCACAGAGCATGAGCATCACAAATAATGAGTTGGAGCATCGAATGTTTCCCTGTGTAAACACGGTGTGACTAATACTCATAAGTGATTCCAAGCAAATGTAATTTTTGGCAGCTATTGAACAGCGTTACCAACATATTTTTAAATATAACAGTCGCTTCATCTGTTCGCCACTTGCTAACACTTGGCGAATCGAAGGCGTCTATAAGTTTTCATCGCATTCATAAGAGCCTGGTTTTGCAAATAATTTTCTTACCGGAAGAATAGCATACTTGAGTATAAAATATCTTCAAATTTTAGAAATGGTCATTATATGGAAAGAGGTTAGGGATATTTGATATTGAAATAGTAGTTCACCCATTTTTATTTTATTTTTTTAGAGTACTATTTCTACTACTTCTTTTATGAATATAATAGGACTATGAATAAGTTCGTGCGGTTTTACAACAGATGGCGTAACTTGATTATTATTCCATCGATCCACATTTCCAAACATTCATTGGAGAGCTACTGTCGTAAGGCACAAACGTCAGTATAAGTTTTTTATTTGAAGCGTAAACAACAATATTTTTACCACACTTGAAAATGTCGAATTTCGTGCCAAATAATGTGTTTTTGCGGGGAATTCTTCTTCATTATTTTAAAAAAATAATTGGCGCGTACACTTCTGTTAGGTGTTTGGCCGAGCTCCTCCTCCTATTTGTGGTGTGCGTCTTGATGTTGTTCCACAAATGGAGGGACCTACAGTTTCAAGCCGACTCCGAACGGCAGATATTTTTATGAGGAGCTTTTTCATGGCAGAAATACACTCGGAGGTTTGCCATTGCCTGCCGAGGGGCGACCGCTATTAGAAAAATGTTTTTATTAATTTTGCCTTCACCGAGATTCGAACTAACGACCTCTCGGTGAATTCCGAATGGTAATCACGCACCAACCCATTCGGCTACGGCGAAGAAAAAAGCAGCCGAAAGTCATCGTATCTTGGTGGAAGTTTATGGTGAGCATGCTCTATCTGAGCGAACGTGCCAGAAGTGGTTTGCACGCTTTAAAAGTGGTGATTTTGGCTTGGAAGACGAAGAACGCGAGGGTGCGCCGCCAAAGTTCATGGATACCGAATTGGAGGAATTGCTCGATCAAGATCCGGCTCAAACGCAAGAAGAGGTTGCAAAAACTTTGGGAGTTGATCAATCAACCATTTCCAAACGTTTAAAAGCCATGGGAATGATCCGAAAGGTAGGCCATTGGGTGCCGTATGAATTGAAGCCAAGAGACGTTGAACGCCGTTTTATGGCATGCGAACAACTGCTTCAACGGCACAAAAGAAAGGGTTTTTTGCATCGAATTGTGACTGGCGATGAAAAGTGGGTCCATTACGACAATCCAAAACGTCGGGCAACGTATGGATACCCTGGCCATGCTTCAACATCGACGTCGGCGCAGAATATTCATGGCCTGAAGGTTATGCTGTGTATCTGGTGGGACCAGCTGGGTGTTGTGTATTATGAGCTACTGAAACCGAATGAAACGATTACGGGGGATGTCTACCGACGACAATTGATGCGTTTGAGCCGAGCACTGCGAGAAAAACGGCCGCAATACGCCGATAGACACGACAAAGTTATTTTGCAACATGACAATGCTCGGCCACATGTTGCACAAGTGGTCAAAACATACTTAGAAACGCTCAAATGGGATGTCCTACCCCACCCGCCGTATAGTCCAGACCTTGCGCCATCCGATTACTATCTCTTCCGATCGATGCAACATGGCCTGGCTGACCAGCACTTCCGTAATTACGATGAAGTCAAAAAATGGATCGATTCGTGGATTGCGGCAAAACCGACCGAATTTTTCACAAAGGGAATCCGTGAATTGCCAGAAAGATGGGAAAAAGTAGTAGTAAGCGATGGACAATATTTTGAATATTAAATTTGTAACCATTTTACGTCAATAAAGTTTCAAATTTCGAAAAAAAACCGCACGAACTTATTCATAGTCCTATTAGAAGTAGACTACCCTTTTTATTAACAGGTGGCGCTAAAGTAATCCTCCTATCAGAAAATGCTATTGTATACATTTTGCGATTGGCCCCTAATGTCACTGAAAATCCGCGTGTAACCCACGAAGAGCCATTACACCCGCTCAAAGTGAATGTATGGTGTGATGTTTTCGCTAGAGGAGTCATCGGACCTTTTTTCTTCGAAGACGTCGCGGGCCAAACGGTTACTGTGAATGGTGAGCGCTACAGAGCAATGATCAACGAGTTCTTTTTGCCGCAACTTGATGAATTGGGATTGGAAAACATGTGATTCCAACAGGACGGTGCAACGGCACACACTGCACGTGCCACAACCGATATGCTGAAGGATGCATTTCCCGGGCGCCTAATCTCCCGTTTTAGCGATTTGCACTGGCCAGCAAGATCGCCTGATTTTACCGCTCCATACTTCTTTTTGTGGGGCTTTTTGAAGTCGCGGGTTTATGTCAAGAAGTCTCGGATTCTTGCAGCTCTTAAAGACAATATCCGTCAAGAATATGAGGACCTATCGCCGGAAATTTTGGCCAAAGTGATGGAAAATGCTATAAAAAGGGCTCAAATGGCAATCAACTGTAGCGGTGGCCATTTACATGACATCATATTCTCGACTTCATGTAAAAAAAATAAAAAAACCAAGTAAAAATAATCCACAAGAAGAATCAAAGTTTTTCATTTTTGTTTTAAATTACAGCCAAAAAACATCGCAAGGTTACTTTTGCACCACCTTGTACTTCATTATGTTTGAAAACTTATATGAATACTTTCGGGCAAATCATAAGCTAGTTTTATGAATTCCTTGGTTTCGAAACAGCTGACTGTATACAGCCCGCGCGAATCAATAGGCGGAAGCAGCGACTGACGTGTTTCGTTGATCTTTGTCAACAACTCTTAGGCGAATACCGCCACACTTAAGAAGAAAAAACAGAAGTTTTGAAAAATTCATGTTCACCGTTATAATTTTAATAAATTTCCATAAATTATTTATTTATTTACAAACGTGGTATAATAATATAATTATTTTAACACGAGAATAGGAGCACTGGCTGCCAGGACCTTCGGCTCTAAATTATTTTCATAAATTATTTTCAAACAAAATATTATTTTATACACCACTTCATCCGCTCCCAGTTTATCTCTCACGCTACGCAGTAATCTTTATATTGCATGTGAAAGTAGGTAACTTTCGAAAATTTATTTCACATTATGCTGAATATGTGGCCGTTGTAACGGATAATATTATTGCACATTAGCTGAATTATATTTGCAGAAACATTTTAACCCAAAAGAATTACAATGTACTCATTTCTCAATTAGATTGCGCCAAAGATTGTCGCTTTAGGTGAAAATTGTCTGTCTGAGCCATTAAACGAAAGATCATTTGATAAAACAACAGACGGCAGTTGTTGCCAGCTTTATGACTTGCTCTTTTTTGGAAGCTGTGGCTTATGGGTGGGCAGCAAGTGGCAAGTCGAATACTAATAGGTCTATTTATAAGTTCGTGCGGTTTTACAACAGATGGCGTAACTTGATTATTATTCCATCGATCCACATTTCCAAACATTCATTGGAGAGCTACTGTCGTAAGGCACAAACGTCAGTATAAGTTTTTTATTTGAAGCGTAAACAACAATATTTTTACCACACTTGAAAATGTCGAATTTCGTGCCAAATAATGTGTTTTTGCGGGGAATTCTTCTTCATTATTTTAATATGAAGAAAAAAGCAGCCGAAAGTCATCGTATCTTGGTGGAAGTTTATGGTGAGCATGCTCTATCTGAGCGAACGTGCCAGAAGTGGTTTGCACGCTTTAAAAGTGGTGATTTTGGCTTGGAAGACGAAGAACGCGAGGGTGCGCCGCCAAAGTTCATGGATACCGAATTGAAGGAATTGCTCGATCAAGATCCGGCTCAAACGCAAGAAGAGGTTGCAAAAACTTTGGGAGTTGATCAATCAACCATTTCCAAACGTTTAAAAGCCATGGGAATGATCCGAAAGGTAGGCCATTGGGTGCCGTATGAATTGAAGCCAAGAGACGTTGAACGCCGTTTTATGGCATGCGAACAACTGCTTCAACGGCACGAAAGAAAGGGTTTTTTGCATCGAATTGTGACTGGCGATGAAAAGTGGGTCCATTACGACAATCCAAAACGTCGGGCAACGTATGGATACCCTGGCCATGCTTCAACATCGACGTCGGCGCAGAATATTCATGGCCTGAAGGTTATGCTGTGTATCTGGTGGGACCAGCTGGGTGTTGTGTATTATGAGCTACTGAAACCGAATGAAACGATTACGGGGGATGTCTACCGACGACAATTGATGCGTTTGAGCCGAGCACTGCGAGAAAAACGGCCGCAATACGCCGATAGACACGACAAAGTTATTTTGCAACATGACAATGCTCGGCCACATGTTGCACAAGTGGTCAAAACATACTTAGAAACGCTCAAATGGGATGTCCTACCCCACCCGCCGTATAGTCCAGACCTTGCGCCATCCGATTACTATCTCTTCCGATCGATGCAACATGGCCTGGCTGACCAGCACTTCCGTAATTACGATGAAGTCAAAAAATGGATCGATTCGTGGATTGCGGCAAAACCGACCGAATTTTTCACAAAGGGAATCCGTGAATTGCCAGAAAGATGGGAAAAAGTAGTAGTAAGCGATGGACAATATTTTGAATATTAAATTTGTAACCATTTTACGTCAATAAAGTTTCAAATTTCGAAAAAAACCGCACGAACTTATTCATAGTCCTATTAAAAATTGGCAATGTCCACTTTATTGCGCTAAGCAGAACAAACAAAAGAAATAAATAAAACAAATCACAAAAAACATTATGGCCAACGCCAACACCAGCCAAGCCAACTTCAGAAGTGACTACAGACACATAAATAAACTTAAGTGCATTTGGCACTCATTTAAAACACGCACACAACAATGAGATAAATACACAACTGGCAAATAGCTTTGAGGGTGTAAGAGCAGCTTAAAATATCAGCAATGAAAAAGGGAAGGAATGCAATAAATGAGGTCAACAAGAAAAGGTTGTCCAAAAGCATGCACAGACAATTTGAAAATTTTGATAGTATAGTCAGGGTGGGGAGAAGGGAGGGGTTTAGGTGTTCTCAATGGAAATTAACCAATACAACCACAGTAGCATATGTGCATGCATACACATATGCTAAGCACAATAATTTCGTTTTTCTTTTTTTTAATAATGTTCCACTACACCACTCGGCAAAGGCACCTTATCACCGCCAACGTTACACCAACCGCAGTTGAACAGCTTTTCGTCCTACAACTGACGCTCCTGCTGGTGTTGTTGCTGGCTACACAGAAGAGCTTTGATGCTGCGGGAGTCAACTTGGCAGCAAAGTATGTTTTATGTCTGTTTGGCGTAAGTGTAAAATAAGAGGCCGTAACAATAAATTTAACAGATTCCGCACTAGAAATGAAAAACCAACAAAAAGATTGGTCATAAAATACAAACGGAAATAAAACCAACATTCGTAAAAGAAGGCCATAGAAGAGGGCAAAGAGAAATGAGCGTAGAATGTGTAGAGTATAGCACTCGTTGACTCACGCATACATGCATACTAACAAACTATACAGTAGACAGATCTGCTAGTACTGACTTGCCATGCAACCAGGTTGCGTTGCAGTTGAAGTAGTTCGCTTTCTATTAACTAGCAATTCATCCCCTTTCTGTGTTCACCTCGTAACTTCATTTTTTTCGAAATTGAGATTTTTAGTGAAAAACACTCCTTAGCACTCCTGTTACGTAAAACAAAACGTACAATATTCATAATGATTATAGAATTTTTTCAGAGCGTTTCGATTTTTCTCGTATCTACATGTGCGAATTCAAAAGCCTCGTATCTACTATACGTATCGTATCAAATAAATTATAACTTTTCATAGAAGTTAAGTAACTCTAAACATGTTTATCGATTTACTGAAAATTATGATTTTGTAGATGCGTGGTTAACACAGAAAGGGGACGAATTGGTGTTCCGAACGTGGTGATCTCCCACGAAATGGCATTAATCAGCTTACGAATCAGTGTTATACGATTTAAAGAACTAGAAAAGCACACACCACATTCTTACACCAGTTATTGAACTAGTTCTTAATGGGCAAAAACGCAGATCATTGAATACATCAGCATTAGTTTTCCTCAGTATGAGCATCCCTAGCATTTAATGCTTTTTTATGTAAGGCAACAGATAAATATTAAATCTGTACTCATCTCAATGTGGCCATTTTGCAACTGGTACAATTCTAGTCACTCTTGAACTGGTATAATTCGCTCCCTCAAGTACCACTTGATGAACTACCTGGTGAGTAATTTTTCAGTTAGCCTTGTAGAGTTAGCTTCTTACTACCGGGTAGTCAAACACTGGAGGTATATGAACAAAGTAAGAGAAAAACTCTTAAGTAAGAGTACGGCAAACGAATACAAAAAAAAAAATCTCTGACCAATAATGGAAATGTGGGAAACAGGATATTGACAGAGGAAATTGCTCTGTGGCATGCATGTAGAGGAGAAGCGGTAATGGGCTAGCAGCAAACGCGGTTATGGCACATAAAAAAGTATGCATTAGACAGCCACGAACATAAAAATTGGGCAGGTTGGTGGTATTTATTTCAAGTCTGGTGTGGTTTCAAATGGATACTCAAAACAAACATTGGGTAGTGAAGGGGTTCAATTAATATTTTTGAAATAAGTTAATTTGAAATTTTTAATTAACAAAATTTAATAGCTTACATGAGATACCTAGAACAATTTTAGAATTATAAGTGTCTTCCTTTGCATTTGTATTTAATAAAAGTCACTAAAATTTGAAATTGGAGGATGGTTCCATGTGTAGAAGTCCACGCAAGTGGGTAAAGTTACTGATCGCCATTCACTTGGGAATGGCCAGGACGATTCTTCTGCATATGGTTCAATCAGCTCACAACGGCCGGGATTAGCCCACGTATCCTCTGGGTAGCTTCCGAACACCCGTTCGGGAGTGAGCTAACGTGAGAAGGCGAAACATTCCAGGATAGCTGGTTGTGCGTTGGGTTTGGGACCCGCCACTTAAAAATCCCCCCCAATGAAAAGTTTGAAAAAGCCTCGGATGAGACCTCCCTATACTGATGACGACCCCTGCAAACGAAATAAGGAATATGATTTGAGGGCATGCACCTGGAATGTCCGGTCCCTTAATGGGGAAGGTGCCTCTGCCCGGCTGGTTGATGTCCTCGTGAGAGTAAAGGCTGACATCACTGCCATCCAAGAGATGCGATGGACGGGGCAAGGTAAGGAAACCATAGGACCTTGCGACGTCTACTACAGCTGCCATGTAAAGGAGCGCAAATTCGGTGTCGGATTTGTTGTGGGAGAGAGACTTCGTCGCCAAGTACTGTCGTTCACTCCGGTGGACGAGCGTCTCGCAACAATCCGCATCAAAGCCCGTTCTTTTAACATATCGCTAATTTGCGCCCACGCCCCGACGGAAGAGAAGGACGATGCGACCAAAGATTCTTTCTATGAGCGCCTGGAACGCTTCTATGAGCGCTGCCCCCGCCACGACATAAAAATCGTGCTTGGCGACTTCAACGCCAGGGTGGGCAAGGAGGGAATTTTTGGTCCCACAGTCGGAAAATTCAGCCTGCACAACGAAACATCCGGTAACGGACAGAGGCTGATCGACTTCGCCGGGGCCCGAAACATGGTAGTCTGCAGCACCAGATTCCAGCATAAGAAGATTCACCAAGCCACCTGGCTGTCTCCTGATCGAAAAACACGAAACCAGATCGATCTTGTTGTGATAGATGGAAGACACGCTTCCCGAGTGTATTTCTGCCATGAAAAAGCTCCTCATAAAAAATATCTGCCGTTCGGAGTCGGCTTGAAACTGTAGGTCCCTCCATTTGTGGAACAACATCAAGACGCACCACACAAATAGGAGGAGGAGCTCGGCCAAACCCCCAAAAGGGGTGTACGCGCCAATTATACATATATATATATAGGTGTAAGATCAGGGTTATTTTGCGAAGAACTTTCTTTCAGTAAATCCTTTAAACTACCGGATCCCTGTAGTGTTTTTCAAGCGGAAATAAACGCTATTCATGAAGCCTTAAAATGGTTAAAGATAAACAGAATATCATCAACGGATATCTGCATTCTATCAGACAGCCAAGCTGCCCTACGAGGCCTGGATGCATTCCAAACAACATCAAGGAGTGTCTTACTTTGTCGCCAATCTCTAAATGAGATGGCCAAGCAATATCGTATAATCTTGTGCTGGGTCCCAGGCCATAGGGATATACCAGGGAACTGTAGGGCAGACCAACTTGCAAGAGAAGGTACCTGTATGCCAGACATAAGTAATTTTATGGAGATACCTCTCGCAACTTGTAAGCTTCTCATTAAGGACGCACTAATCAATTCTGCAAATCAGAGATGGATTAGCGCTAACACCTGCGAAATTGCTAGGCAAACATGGTCAAGGCTAAATTTACGTCTGTCCAAGAGTATTGTAAAACTGAGTAGACTTCAAAACAGGACCTTAGTAGCGGCCCTCACAGGACATTGTCTCATAGGAAATCATGCAAGGAGATTAGGCGTATACACGCATGATTTCTGTCGTAGCTGCAGAAATGAGGAGGAATTGGAAACAACTCAACACTGTTTTTGCACATGTCCGGCTGTAGCCAGAGCAGGAACCGATTTTTTAAATCCTACTTCTTAACGAATGTAGATAATCTATACACTTTGGGTATCAACAACCTTTTACGCTTTGTCAAAAGCTCAGGATGGCTCAATATGGAAAGGGAAATGTAGCCCAGCCCCCGCGGCTCACAACGGACCCATTCCGTGGTCTAAGTGGCATCGTTGTCTCTATGTGCGATGCGGCTGCCAAACCTACCTACCTATATATATATAGTCGCCAATGCTGACCTCCTTCCGCTCACTGACAGCTGGCCAATCATACTTCACATTAAAATCCGAAAATGGAACTGGATTGGAAAAATAAGAAGAAAATTTTGGCAGAATGGGTTTGTAGAGGGACCCATAGGAGCCCGGTTAAAATTATCAAAAGTGAAAGGAAAAAGGCTTTGCTCACGAAGAAAATTTGTGTACCAAAAGAAAGAAATAAAGAAAAAAGCGAAATGTACAAGTCTGTCGTAAGCTATTTCTCAAAGAACAGTAAGCGTATCAGGTCTGTGAAAAAGAGTACCGAGGTACGCAAACTGTAACGAATGTGAACCTCGACGTGTCACCACAACCAGCGCTCTTGAGAGAGGATTGCTGTCTAGAACGCATGGATTTGCAAAGTGAACTTAAAACAATTAAAACTTTGGAGAAGAAAGTCACGGAAGAGGGCGGTGGCCTCTAAAATTTTTTAAATTACAATTAAAAATTTCCATTCCCAAAAAACAACAAAAGTTAGTTAAAATTAATTAGAGCAATTAATAATTTTATTTAGTTACGGGCCTGTTGTAGCTTATTAACCCTATTAGAGATAGGCTCTATTTTGTTTGCTATTTTCTCTAAATTATCGGAATCAAATCATTCCCACCTATAAAAGATAATCAATGAGAATTAAGTATTTTCCAGTTCCCGTGTTCCAATTTATATGACCGTAGCTGTACCCTTTCGATTGCCAAAAATGGCAGGTGGGTGGTTGGGTGGCGCTGATAGATGTACCGGAAACTGTGATTTAGTAAGTCGGCGAAATCGTTAGAAAAAGTAAATAGAAATTAGTAGTGTTCGTATGTGAGAGTTACATGCATACATATATAGATACGTGGCACCTACCACAACTAAGATTGGAGATTAAAACAAGTTTAGTGTGATAAGTAGCAAAATTATATTATTTCACCAAATAATAAGATTATCATTGAAAACTTGCCAGATATTGGGATAGAAAGCGAGTAGAGAAAGCAAATTTGAAATGAAATCAATATTTTGTAGTGGGTAAAAGTATAACTTTGTGATGATTACTGCTATAAATATACATAAGAAACGTTAGCATTGAGGTGAAGTGAATAAAAATAATTACTGGTTACAAGTAACAGGTGGTTTTAAAGACTTATTAGGTAACTGAATAGCAAGAACCGCTCTGAATGAACAAAAATTATACTTTAAACATCTTTTTTCGACCTTTGAAGAACACCGAAAATGTAATATTGGTAACAGAATCAACTTTTTTCTGTTGGAAAGTCTGGATTTCAAATACATATTGATTGATTTATTGTTGACTGCTGCAGGTCAACTCTATACCGATATGTAGACAGTGCCGCTTGCTCGGCATAAATGTCAATAATTTCTGGCAAATAACAAAAACAAACGCCTCTATGTCAGTTGGTTGGTTATACGCCACGCTCTCCTTGATTGAATGTACCTCATTTCGATTGTGCAAAAGCTGAGAATGAGGAAGAGGAAGGGTCTGTTAGGCATCTTCTTTATTACTGTCCTGTTTGGCTTGGGTTCGATACTTTGGCTCATCGTTCTTGAATGATACTGATGACCTGTGTTATATACAGTGGTGGTCACGATTTTAGCACACTATAATGCAGTAACATTCACTTTGCGTTTATTGCTTATATTCAAATAATCTAGCGGCAATATTTATCCCTGGCGGGTCTTTGTAGAAAGGAGAAAGAGAGGCCTTATAATCAGAACCTTGATTTTTTCTCCTTACTTATTAAAACTGGTTTAAATACAAGCACTCTATAATAATGGAGGACACGAATTTAGCACACATATGGATATTTCTCATTTATTTTCAAAGAACAACACATTAGTGAAAGAAAAACTTAATATTTAGTTGGATATCCCCCACTCTTGAGAACAGCATCGCATCGGCGTGATAGACTTTCCACTAGGGCAGCACATCTCGTCTGGGGTATTCCATACCAAGCAGTTTTAATCTCCGACCACAAATCGTTCAAATTCCTCGGTGTCACGGCTCGAATATGCTTCTCGTCATCATTCCATAAATTCTCAATCGGATTGAGATCCGGTGATTGAGCTGGCCACTTCAAAACACTAATTTTGTGATCCTCCAAGCAACTTTTCACCAATCGTGAAGTGTGCTTAGGATCATTGTCATGCATGAAACGCCATATTAAGGGCATATTTTCCTCCGCATAAGGAATCATGACATCAGTTAGTATGTTTTTGTAAACATATTGATCCATACGCGAATCTATTTTGTGTATGGGTCCAACACCTCGCCAGGAAAATGATGCCCGAACCATGACGCTTCCACCACCATGCTTCACCGTTTTTAATGTGTAGCGAGGATCATGTTCCTTATTTTGCGGTCTCCAAACATATTGTTTCCCGTCAGATCCGAGACGACAGAACTTCGATTCATCGCTCCATAAAATATTTTTCCAGAAATTTATTGGTCTATGGATATGTTCCCTCGCAAAGTTCAGCCTGGCCTCCAAATTTTTTTTTGACACGAAAGGTTTGTGTTGAGCTATGCACCCACGCAACCCGTTTTCATTTAAACGCCTTCTAATGGTTTTGGAAGAAACATTTATTCCATATTCCGATAAAACTTGCGATTTTATGGCATTAGAACTCTTAAAAGGGTCTGTTCGCGAGGCTTTGCATATTAGTAAATCCTCCCTAGCTGTTGTCTTTCGGCGTCGTGGGCGTTGTTTTACCTTCTTAAATGTCTTATGGCGCTTAATATGAGCAAGAGTATTATAAATCATTTTGCGTGAACACCTTAGAAGTCGGGATATCTCAGACACAGAGCTCCCAGAAGAATTCATACGTTGAATTACTTTCCGCTGCGCTTCGGAGCGCCAAGAACCTTTCGCCATGTCTAACATATTTTTTTTTCACATTAATTATAATCAACATAATAGCTAAAATATAAAAACTTACCATAAAGTTCAAATACTTAGAAAAAATTTAGTGGGAGGAATTATTTATTGATATGTGCTAACTTCGTGTCCAGCGCAAACAAGCAGCTCTTGCACTCAACTGAATTTTAAGAAAAAAATTGCAAAACAAATGCTACGGATTATAACGGTTCTTGTTATTTTAATTGTAAACAACACCCAGAGAAAAATATTCGTAGTGAATTGTCGAAAAGCAAAGAGGAAAGTGGGACAGTGTCAAGGTTGTGTATAGTGTGCTAAAATCGTGACCACCACTGTAAATGTCAGCCAGAGCAATGAGTTTGCGCTTAAAATAAAATGGTTTAACGAGGAGTAGCAGGTAAACTGCTACTGTAGTATCACAAAGTAGCAGCAGTGGCCTAAGTGAGTTCATTTAAAGGCCGACTGCCACTTCTTTCTACCTAACAAAACACGACGCATAAAAATTTAGAACTTTTTATGGACTTTTGAAACATCAGTTTAAATACTCTTTACGTAAAGGTTCTAGGCACTTTGGGTTAAAAAAATTTAAAAAATGTTCTTCAGAAAATTTATTAAAAAACTATTTTGTCTAAAAAATTTATAAAAAAATAGTTTGTTTATTTTAAAAACTTTAAACTTATTAAAAAAAATTAATTATATTTACCATTTTCTGTTGACGCCTTTAATTGTACTGTAGATAGATATGTATGCGTGGATATACAAGTATGTATATGTGTATGCGTACGGTATTTATGACTACGGATGCATAAGCTGGTATTCGGTTAACTATGAATGGAGGCATGCATGATTGAGCCTAAGGTCGTTTCAAAACTATGTACAGCTTTGAATATTTTACGAATGCTTTGACAAAGTTGAGTGGAATTTTGAAGGGCGACATATGAATTTCAAACATGAATATGTATACAGACCTATATATGTAGGTACATACTCAAACATGTATACCCCGCAGGGAAAATCTGAAATAGTAAAACACTATTACGAGTTTGAGCAATTGAGGAACAATGCGTATAGAATGCGACCCCTTTGGCATATTATGACAACAGCAACAATAATGCCTGTGGCTGCTGATGCAATTAGTTACTGATTCAAATCTTGTTCGAATATAATTTAAAAAAAAACATATATATAAAAATTAATAAAAAATTAAGAGCTAAAAAAAAATTTTTTTGGGCACCCAATAATCGAACTTGGTATTCCTGAATGGGAATATTAATTCTCCACCCTAACGATGAGCGAAGTGCAATTGAAAAAACAGATGAAGGGCGTATTAAAACACATCACAAATTTAATATAATATTTAGTCCCGATTTAACCAAATAGTGATGCGGTGATGGAGAGTTTTTACTTTCTAGTACATCGCCATTAAAAATTCACCAGTTGCTTATATGAAAAACTTAAGCGGTTTCCGAATCAGCCGGACATTAAAATTCATTCTAAAGTGGATCAGTTCGGTACTAGTGGATTTTCCTCCAGTGCCTATTATGCAAATTCGCAAGTACATTAGTGTTGGGGTAAGTATTGGCAATCGTAGGAGTGCGAATAACAAGCGAACCTTTTTGTGGAAATAACCATTGTTTGACTTGTCATTTTGGATATTAGAAATTCCGTACGCTTACGCTTGGTATTGACAAAATACATTCCGTAGAATTACAGATATGTTAAGCCAACAATTTGTTGGCCTATAGAGTTTTTGGTTTTTTATGTCGATGCGATGGCTGACATACCCTATGTGCGACGAAAATTCGTGTATACGAACGGTTGCATTATAAATGAATATATTTTTACTGAAGTGAGCAGCGCAAAACCTCGAATGTTTGAGTATTCCTGTTTTTGGGCTAGTTTGTCATGTTGTGAGTGATTTTTAAACAATTTATTGTTTGTCCCCCTTACTTAAAAACTCATTGTTTTGTACTAAATGTTCTTCATTACCTTTATTTCACCAATTGAATTTTTTTAATTCATAAAAATTGTCGACAGAAGCTCTAATTCGAATAAAAATGTAAGAAAGAAAAAAAAAATTGGTATTTTTATATCAGCTGCTGGAACTTTACACTAAAGGCTTACAGGTATTGAAGTCTCAATATCTGAATTTTGAAAGTTCTCAAAAACTTGGATGAAGTGTTTAGCTTATGATAAGCTGAAACTTTAAATAAATTATATCATTTATTGTTTTCAAAAATATCAAAACACATTTTTTTCTAGACTTTAAAACCATCTTAACCGCTTAATGCACAATTCGTCATTAGCTTTTTGGTGTACTGTGTCTGTAGTATTGAGCCAAAATAATGTGAACTGAAAAGCTGGTTTTGTTCTATTTTTCCTTTTTTAGCAGAATAACTCGGCATCATATTGATATTGCTGTTTTTGACGTTTTTAAATAATAGCATATGACTGTGAAAGAAACACATTTTGCAGCCAAAGGAGCAAACAGAAAGCCAATATCGACCTCCCGAAAAGCGCCTCGGTCAGCACATACCACATTTCACAAGATTTTTGACCATGCAATTTGCTGCATGGAATCTGAAGCAGACTTTCTTATATGAAATAAATAGGTTTTAAACAAAAATAGTTGCTATAGATATTGTGCCTGTTTATAAAAAGTCCTGCTGTCACTTTTTATTGATAGCAATAGACTATACTCAAAATCTTTTTGTTTTTTAGAAAGTAAGTAATAACACAATAAATAATCAATCAGACAATCAAATATAGCATCGACCTCAAGAATATTGCCTCTAATTCGATATTTTCTAAACTGGATAAAGAAGCAAATTGAAAGAGGCTGCATGTGCATGAAGGTAAGAAGAAGTATTTCCTTCCATCAAATAAGCAGTCGGCGAACTTGCTGCTCGGCACCAGACACGTCACTATTGAAAGTTATAACTTAAAAGTAGTAAAAAACTTGGTTCAATTGGGAACCACCATTAAGACGGCCTATAATTTCAGTCTCGAAATCCAGCGGATAATCAGTCTGGTTAACAAATGATAATTTGATCTAAGTGGGCAATTGAGTAGTAATGCCCTCACCCGACGAACAAAAAGGCTCTATAATTGGCATATTTTAGCTGTCGTATTTTAGGTTGCAGATGTGTGCACGAAGACGATATTCGAATAGGCAAACCAGGGAGCATTCAAGAAAAAGATTTATAGACCTGTATTTGTTGCTGTATTGAATATTTAATATTAAGGAATGACCTGTATTTGGTTCACTCAATAAAGGGTGTAAGAGCCAATTATAAAGTATTTATACTTATAAATAAGTGCATACATATATTTAAGCTTTGCCAAGAGAGAGAGACATTTTGCTGAGAAAACAGAAGTTTGAGTCATATCGTGCAAATGGATATATAGATAATTGAGCCCTAAAAGTATTCAATAAAGTAACTTCCTTTGAGTAGAAAAGATTCAGTGGAGAAGATCTTAGCTTTACCAGGTATTTTTAATTGGTTGTGCTAGTTAGTATGAGAAAGAAACGTCTGGCGAGCTTTGTTGAATGATCCCTTAATTGATTAGTGGACTACTGCACTAATAAAAAAGAAGAAGAATAAATAGAACAAGAAGCACTTATACAGTTTTCCAACATCACAAGATTTCAGCAACTTTTAAAACTAATGGGACAATCTCGTACAAACCGAATAGCTCTCTGACCGAGAAAATTTTGATTTGGCAGAGATTTTTTTTGGTTGTACGTCGAGAACAAAAATTATTATTAAATATTGGAGAAGATTTAAATTTATAGAATTTTGTGATACGACATTCCCAGATGATTAAGAGAGTTTTTTTTTCTAATAGTAATAATTTCAGCATTATTTAAAAATTTTATTTTATTTTGAAAAAGGGATTTAAATATTTTATTTGCTTATGAAAAATAAGTGTTTATTCATAATTTTAATTTAAAATATTTTTTTTTAACTTCTAAACAGTAAATTTAAATATTTTATTTGTTTTAGCTTGCTAATAATATTATTTCAATTTTTTTTATGATTTTCTTCAAAAATCTTTTTGAAACCCAAAAATAAATTTAAATATTTTATATCTTTATAAAAATATGATCTTGTTAAAAGTTTCTATTAAAAATGTTTTTTTTTTAGTTTTAAAAAATAATTTTGGATATTTTATTTGCGTTTGAGAAATATTTACGAAACCCAACTTTTTTAGTTTTAATTTCGAAAAATAAATTTAAATATTTTTGTTTTCTTATGGGAAATACATAGGAGTTCATTAAAAAGTGTTGTGGTAATATAATTACAATGCATAATATTTTTTAAAAGCGAAAAATCAGTTTAAATATTTTTTATCTTAATACAAAAATATGAGTTAGTTAATAATTTCTATTGAACACATTTTTTTGCTTTTTAATTTTGAAAATTAAATTTAAATATTTTATTTGCTTATTTAATTTAGAAATTCTTAATTTGAGTTAAACTGCTTTTTTAGTTTCTAAAAGTCAATTTAATGATATTTTGGATTTGCTTAAGAGTTTCTTAATAATTTCCGCTAGAAATATTTTTTCCATTAGAGCTGAGGTTAATACGTTTTTTTATTGAGTCTCCAAGCTAAAAATCAGCAGATATCACGAAGAAATAAATTTAATCATTTTGCTTTTTTGTAAAAACAGAAATTTGTTAAAAAGTTTTATTAAAATATAGTCATGAAGTTTTTTGTTTTTTTATGAGTCTTTAATAGGATTTGGGTTGATTTTCTGCAAAATGACTGCTGTTCTCATTATCTCTTGTATAATCGAAGTTATCATTTTTTTTTAATTGAAGTTTCTGCCCGTAAAAAATATCACAAAAAAATCAATTTAAGCATTGCCTTTGTTAAAGGAATAGAATTTAGTGTTAATTTTTATTAAAAATACTTTTGACTCATTTCCTTGTATTCAAAATGAAAATTAGAAGAAATTATTATCTCTTGTAGGATCAAAGTTATGATTTTTTTTAAATGAAGCTTCTAGCCAAAAATCACGAAATATCACGAAAAATACAGTTAAATACTTCTTTTGTTTAAAATGTGTTTTTACGCCAAAAGTCATGAAATTCTCGGATATATGTAATTTTTTGTTTTTTTGTTTGTAAAAAGAATTTCTAAGCAACTGTAAAAAATTTTGCAAAGAAATGGAAAAAATTATTGCAAAAACGAAACAAAAACGTAAAAAACTTTTATGAAAAAAATTGAAAACCAAAATTGAAAAAATTTTGGAAATAAATGTTAAAAATAAATGTAAAAAAAGTAAAAAAAAATCAAAAATTATGTGAAAAATTAAAACAAAAAAAAAAAAAAAAAAACATAGTTTTGAAAAACTTACAACAAATTAAAAAAATTGTTAAATCGGTTGTAAATAAATGTGGAAAAAGTGAAAACATATAACAAAAATAGTGTAAAAAATGTTCAAAAAAAAATAAAAAAAAGCATTTTTTTGAAAAAACGAGATTTCAAAAAAACGTGAAAACAATGTTTTGAAAAAAAAATTAAGAACCAAAATTGAAAAAATTTGTAAATAAATGTTAAAAAATAAGTGTGAAAAAAGTTAAAAAATTTAAAAAAATTATGTACAAAATTTTGTAAAAAAATATAAACAAAAAACATTTTTTTGAAAAACTTAAAAACAAATTTAAAAATTGTTAAAAAATGTTAATAATAAATGTGAAAAAAATGAAAAAGCTTAGCAAAAATTCTGTAAAAAGTTTTGTAAAAAAAATAACAAAACGACATATTTTTGAAAAACTTAAAGCAAATTAAAAATATTGTTGAAAAATTTTGTAAATAAATGTGAAAAAAGTTAAAAAATTCAGTAAAAGTTATGTAAAAAATGTTGTAAAAACAAATAACAAAAAAACATTTTTTTGAAAAAAACGAGTTTAAAAAAAAGTAAAACAAATTTTTGAAAAAAAGTTAAGAACCAAAATTGAAAAAATTTGTAAATAAATGTTAAAAAATAAGTGTGAAAAAAAGTAAAAAAATTTAAAAAATTATGTACAAAATTTTGTAAAAAAAATAACAAAAAACATTTTTTTGAAAACTTAAAATCAATTTAAAAAAGTGTTAAAAAATGTTGTTAATAAATGTGAAAAAAGTGAAAAAATTAGCAAAAATTATATAAAAAATTTTGTAAACAAAATAACTAAAAAACATTTCTTTGAAAAACTTAAAAACAAATTTAAAAAATTGTTAATCAAATTTTGTAAGAAAAAGTGAAAAAATTTAGCAAAAATTATGTAAAAAATGTTGTAAAAAAAATACAATAACAAAAACATTTTTTTGAAAAAAACGAGTTTTAAACAAACGTAAAAAAAATTTTGAAAAAAATTTAAGAACCAAAATTGAAAAAAATTTTAAAAACTTGTAAATAAATGTTAAAAAAAATAAGTGTGAACAAAAGTCACAAAATTTAACAAAAATTATGTACAAAATTTTGTAAAACAATATAACAAAAAAACATTTTTTTGTAAAACTTAAAAACAATTTAAAATATTCTTAAAACATTTTGTTAATAAATGTGAAAAAAGTTAAAAAATTTAGTAAAAGTTACATAAAAAATTTTGTAAAAAAAATAACAAAAAAACTTTTGAAAAACTGAAAAACAAATTAAAAAAATTTTCAAAAATGTTGTAAATAAATGTGGGAAAAATGAAAAAATTTAGCAAAATTTATGTAAAAAATGTTGTAAAAAAAATAACAAAACAACATTTTTTTGAAAAAAACGAATTTAAAAAAAACGTTAAACAAAATTTTTGAAAAAAAGTTAAGAACCAAAATTGAAAAAATTTGTAAATAAATGTTAAAAAATAAGTGTGAAGAAAAGTCAAAAAATTTAAAAAATTATGTGCAAAATTTTGTAAAAAAAAAATAATTAACAAAAAACATTTTTTTGAAAACTTAAAAACAATTTAAAAAATTGTTAAAAAATGATGTTAATAAATGTGAAAAAAGTTAAAAAATTTAGTAAAAGTTATATAAAAAATTTTTTAAAAGAATAACAAAAAACCTTTTGTTTGAAAATATATTATTAAGAACAAATTAAAAAAATGTTGTAAATAAATGTGGAAAAAGTGAAAAAGTTTAGCAAAAATTATGAAAAAAATGTTATAAAAAAAAATAACAAAAAAACATTTTTTTGAAAAAGCGAATTTAAAAAAAAACGTGAATAAAAATTTTGAAAAAAAGTTAAGAACTAAAATTGAAAAAATTTCTAAATAAATGTTAAAAAATAATAGTGAAAAAAAGTAAAAAAATTTAAAAAAATTATGTATAAAATTTTGTTAAAAAAAATAACAAAAACCATTTTTTTGAAAAACTTAAAAACAAATTAAAAAATTGTTAAAAAATGTTGTTAATAAATGTGAGAAAAGTTAAAAAATTTAGTAAAAGATATATAAAAAATTTTGTAAAAAAAATAACAAAAAACTTAAAAACAAAATAAAAAAATTGTTAAAAAATTTTGTAAATTAAAAAATTTAGCAAAAAAATAACAAAAATTTTCATTGACTTTAAAAACAAATCTTAAATATATGTTTTCAAAAACAATCGAAAATTAAAACAAATTTGTAGAAAAATGCTTTACAAAAATTTAGAAAAAGTTTAAAATAACTTAAAATAATTAAAAAATTTTTAAAATTTTGAAGTTTTTGGAAAAATATTTCGCAAGATAGTAAAAATTTAGCTCAAAGCAAAATTTCCAAAAAGGGTATATACAATTTTTATCTCAATGTTACATGAATTGCAAACAAAATCATGCCCCATACTCCTTGGGCAACATTGGCTTTGTGCGACTTTTGATTTCCCATAGTGTAACCTGGCCAAAATTTTAGATTGAAAATATTTCATTACTAAAGCACAATGCCGAGCTCACTAGGCTAACTGCAATTTTTCTGTTTTTTGTTTTTTGTTTTTGGGTATAAAAACCAATCTTGACTATGCATTTCACCTCCGCCTTGCAGTTGTAAGAGATCAAACAAACGCATGCACACCCACATACTTACATCCTCGTACACACATTGTTTGAGCAGCGATGAATGGCTGCAATTTCAAATTACTTACTCTCTGTCAAATATTTGCATGAATTTGTATGAAATATGATGATGGAAGAATATTTGCGATTGCACAGTGCATTCATATGAATCACTTTCTATTATTAGCTGTGGGAATTGCATTACAAACAATTGGCTGCGGTGCAGTGATGCTGAAAAAGGTGAATAGAAGCGGGAATGTGGAACCCCAATAACTACAGATATATACCTATATATGTGTGGATATAAAAATGCACACCCACACTTACACATGCATAATGCAATCTGCTCAAACACGAAAATAATGAGTTTTTGATTGTAGTGAACATGAATGATTTCATGTTGGGCGACTTGTGCCATGAAGGTGAGAAATGTCGGGTGAAATGTGTTTTGGGAAAAATCGGAATAATTTTGATGAAAATGGAAATTCCTAAATGAAATTCCATGTAGAAACCATGAATAGAAATGTGAAATTCATTTGTATTTTATCAATAGAGAAGGTACCTGACAGTGTGCATAATAAATTTAAAAAATGCCAATAAAACATTTTAAAATTCCATGACAAATTATTTACTTATTCATTGAAGTATTTCTCTATTAATTTGAGGGAATAATATTTTTGAACTGTGTTTTGATATTATATACTTGAATAAAGGACAGTCAATTGAATTTTAATTAGTGCTTATATTTTAAATTGCATTATTTTACCATGAATGTAATTTAATAGAAAATAAATAAATAATTTTGTTCCCGAAATATACGCTAATTAATCCTTTTAAGGGCACTAAACAGTTTTTAATATTTGTTTTTGCTTTCAAAGTACTTACTTTTATCCACTTTCATATGACAAAGTCGTATAATTAATTATGCCACTTAAAGGGCGGTAAAATTTCTATGCTATTAAAAAAAAAAATTATTGCTAATAAAATTTTCCTCGGTATAAAGCACATACAGGGTTGCCCATATTCGACGGACTCATCTGGCAACCCTGTATCTTTTGCCAAAAACGTCAGATTGCTTAATGACATACCGCGTTGGAAGCGTCAGGCCAAGCAGATTTTTACCATGGAACTGTAGATGCCACGCGAGCGCTCCCAAATTGTTGAAATTTACATTCAACAAAAAGAAATCAATTGTGAAAACTCAACGTGCGTATAAAAAATTAAATAAGTGAAAAGTGCGCCTTCTAAGAACACCATTAAACGTTTGTATGAAAGGTTTTTGACTGATGATGCTCTTTCTAATCCAAAGAAACCAAATCAAAACCGACCAAGGCGATCGGATGAGAATATTGCTATTGTACGGGCCAGTGTTCAGACGTCGCCAAGGACATCCCAAAATCGCCATTCTCAGTAGTTGGGCATTGCTCGGACCACTTTACAACGAATTATCCGCATTGATTTGCATTTATTCCCGTATAAGATTCAATTGACGTAAAGATTGTTGCCTGCGGACAAGCCTCGTCGATTGGAATGGGCCCAAAGAGTCATCGAAATGGCTGAAGATGACGATCAATTTTGGAACAAAATCATCATGTCCGATGAGGCTCATTTCTTATTGAATGGGACGGTAAACAAGCAAAATTGCCGTATTTACGCCACTGAAAATCCTCACGAAATTCAAGAGGTACCTCTTTACGACGCAAAAGTCACTGTTTGGTGCGGCGTTAGAGCGAAAACGATCATTGGGCTGTTTTTCTTCGAAAATGAAGATGGTCAAGCTATTACCGTCAATCAGGAGCGTTATCGCGATATGATAACCACTTTTGTGATGCCAACTATTCGTCGAAAGCGTATGAGGCAGTTCTGGTTTCAGCAAGACGGCTCACCACCACACACAGCTCGCACCACAATCGATTTTTTGAAGAAATTGTTTCCTCGTCGTTTGATGTCGAAAAATGGCGATTTTGACTGGCCACCGCGTTCGCCCGATTTAACGTCACCTGACTTCTTCTGGTGGAGATATTTAAAATCAAAGGTTTATATTAATAAGCCAAAGACCATAGAAGAGCTCAAGAACAACATCCGTGAGGAAATAGCTGCTATTCCAGCCGAAATGTTAGCTAAAACTATGGAAAATGCTGCAAAACAGGCACAATACACCGTACAGGCTCAAGACGGCCATTTGAGAGATATTCAAAAAGTGATGTCAACAAATCTACTTGAACCAAATAAAATGATTATTATCGACAACATCTAAAATATTGTGTTTTTCTTTGATTTAAAAAATATAAAAATATTGGCAACCCAGTATTCAGGGGTCTTTTATATGGAAGAAAATCCTCACCATCGTACGCCAAAAAAAAAAAGAAAATACATTCCAAAATCAACGCTGATTTTGAGCGATTGTAAACTTAGACTTTGTCACATTGAAATAGAATTGAGCTGCATAACCAGGAGTTTTCTAGAGATTCTTATTAAGAAGTTGAAAATTTTGATAGCAATTTTTTTTTAATTCATAACATTTTTCTGTATTTTGCACAACGTTTCAACATATTTGTCATACAATTAACTCTATTGTTATAAATAATTAATGAAAAAAAGTTAGCATGCAACAAAAACGACAATAGCGAGACCTATAATGCAATACTTGAAGATGATATCTACATTTTCACTGAGCTGGGCGGCGATAGAATCCTTCACAAGGCAGTATATAACCTCTAAAGTAGCCATGAAATGCCGTGTATCTCTTAACGAGATGGCTGAGTGATTTTACCTAAAGATAATATGGATTTCTGGATTCCATAGCTTCCATGAGTTCATGCAGGACCGATGAACTATTGAGACTTGCCACAAGTTGACCGATGAGTGCACATACAATGGCATAGGCATACCCTTACAGACTTGTAGGCTACTTATTTTTGAGAAGATTGAAAGAAATCGAAATGAAAAGCGGAGTGACGAACCTACCTGCAGAATAGACCGACAATTGTGGGCGACTTCCAATGCTAAACGCGCAGAATCACTGCTGTGACAAAATACAGCACAGTCTTTGCTCTCAGAGGATGGACGTGCAGGCACATGACTTCTGCAGAAGGTGTCTAAGTGAGAACGAAGAAGTGACGGCCTCACAGTTTCTGTGCTATTGTCCTGCTCCATCTGGACGTAGTCCTAATAGTGCATGTGAATGATTGATTTCGGCCAAAAAATGGTTTCGATTGTTTGTCAATGGATTGGATAAGCCAGTACTCACTTTTTAAGAAATCTAACGAAAAAAATAATTTTATCACTTCAATCTGAAATCAAATCAAAAAACTCAAAAGTTATAATAATAAACATGCTTCTGAGCCACCCTGTATACGTTTATAAGCGTAAACGTATAATTTTAATCAAAAAATTAATTCATATTTGTATTGATTCCTGTATCTTAGTTATTAAATCATGAATTAGTTATTTGTTCGATATTTGTATATAATTAGTTGTGTGGCACTGAGCAAACACGAATGCCTAGCTTTTTCAGATAATATTTTACGCATTGTTTTATTTTAATGAAAATAGATTACACATTTTCGAAATAATTAAAATTTTTGCTCATATAAATCTAACTGCCAGAGTCAACTAAATTAAAATTTGTGTTTGTGTAATAAATAATTTACTTGAAAGCTGCTTGTGGCATTAAATTACTTCGATTTTTCAGCAGTTCTATAGGAAGCGGATTTCTGTAACATATTTGAGCGACTCAAAGTGAATTGATTTAAGAATTTTTAATGTTTTTGATGTTCTAATCATTATTTTAAAAATTGGTTTATTTCAGTAAAATGAGAATTAAACTGAAAAAATATATAAGAAATTTGGATTGTTTTAAATTTTTGGTATTGGTATTTTGGTTTAAAAATTTAAAAAAGATGTATAAAAAAAAAAATTATTTTTAACCCTAGACGGGCATTCTTCGGCATTTTAATGACGCTCGATTGCATTTAACTGCTTATCATAATTTCCGTTCATTGTTTTTCTTTAATTTTTCGTACAGCTTTAGTCGTTGCTGAGCTTTAGTTGTGAGCGTAGTTGCTTGTAAGTACCGTTTTAAAAAATTTACGTCGTCGAAACGACGAAGAATGTCTTTTGTGTGACTTTTGCAACAAAATAATATATCGCTTTTAGGATTTTTTTTGTCTTAAAAACTTTTATATAATTCAATTCGACATGACAAAACAAGCGTTTTTAAACAAGAGAATTGAAAAGTTTCTTGCTGAAGGCGATGACTTAATAGATTCGGATGAAGATGATTATGCCATTGGCGAGCTTGAGACAGACTTGGGAGAGCTAAGGGACGAAGAAAATTCTTCTGAAGAGGTTTCTGCAGACGAAGATGATGTCCCGTTGAATGTGTTGCTTGAAGGGTCTGATATAATTACTTTCTCAAAAACCATATTACGTGGAAAAAACCGTCATAAGTGGTCGACGCAAAAAGCTACGTCTCATAGATATGGTCAAAATATTGTACATCAAGTACGTGGTCCTACTCGCTTGTGCAAAAATATTTTGGATCCACTACAAGTTTTCATACTTTTTACAACTGACGCCATAATTGAAGAAACTGTTGAGTGGACCAACGTCAAAATCAGCACACGATCGCGTATTAATTCCACTGAAGCGGCGCAAAGAAAAGAAACAAACAATGAGGAAATTGAAGCTTTGAACGGTATGTTAGTTTTAACAGCTACCATGACGGATAAGCACCTCTCGATTGCAGAGTTATTTGATCAGTCCTACTCTGGATCAAAACACCTATCCACAATGACTCACAACCGATTCAAATTTCTAATGTCCTGCTTGCAGTTTGATAATAAGGCAGTACGCATAGGTCTGATGGCAGACAAATTTGCTCCGATAACAAAGGTATGGGAGAATTACACACCAGAGCCCTATATAACCATTGACGAGCAGTTAGTTCCATTCAGAGGTAGATGTGGTTTTCAAATGTACATACCAAACAAGCCTGCAAAATATGGGCTCAAAACAGTAATGATGTGTGACAGTGGAACAAAATACATGGTAGACGCTAAACCCTATTTCGGAAAAGGATCAAGCGATTCTAATTTTTTTCTTGCAGGAAACTTTGTTATCTCTAGAACACACACCCGGGATACGTTTGTACCCGGGACCTTATTTTGCGGTTTTTTTAATGCTAACTCAACCGATTTCTATGATTTTTTTTTTGAAATGTATATAATATTTTAATATATAAAGAGCTAACAAAAATCATCTACGGCACAAATCGAAATGTAACCATGGATATTTGGTTCACTTCACTCTCCTTAGCTAAAACTCTTTTAAAAGAACAATATAAATTAACATTGCGATCTAACAAAAGAGAGATACCTCCAGAGATGAAAGTCAGCAAAAGACGAAAATGTGGCACTTCAATTGTGCGCCTATGACAACGAACTGACGCTCTTGTCATATAAACTAAAACCGAATAAAATAATTTACTTGTTGTCCTCATGCAATGAAAATGGAACTCTGAATATCATTACAAAGAAACCACATATGATCGAGTTCTGCAATTCAACAAAAGGTAGTGTAGACACCTTCGACCAAATGTGCAGCGTAATGAACTGGGCTCGAAAAACCAACCGCTGGCCAATGGCAGTATTTTTTGGTATACTCAATATGGCTTATGTAAATAGTTATGTTATATACACCCATAAATTTATGAAAGGTTTACACTCTGCTCACATTCAAAAACTCTTATATAAAAGACTTAATGTGATAACTTTAGAAACTTAAAAAAACATTCTTGAGTATGAAATATACTTAAAAAAGTTTTGGTTTTTGGAAATTAATTACATTTTCATAATTTTAATTTATTACTTGAATAAAATTTACTTTTTAAAATAATTAAAAAAAGACAAATTTAGTTTTTTGCTGAAAATTGTTGAGAAAACATTTTTTTGTTTTTATTAATATATTTTTAATACCCCACCTTTTTATTTTTTTCCAATTTTTTTATTAATAGCTAAAATAATATTCAGTAATCGTCGCAAGATTCATGATGAAATCAAATGCCCATAATTTTTCGAATTACTATACATCAAATACGTAATAGTAAATTATTGCGAGCTTCTATTCCTATTTAGGGTGTACGTCTTGTTATTGTCTTACAAATGGAAGGGCCTACCGCTCTATGTCTCTGCGGGTGAAAGACGTCAACAGTGAAAGACGTGTTCTGACAAAAGTGACGATAAGTTTGGGAAAAAGTCCCACGGTAGTGAGAAAAGTGTGCAAGTGTGCTCCCAGGAGCTAAGGCAGTGACCAGTGAGTGGATCTGACCAGAGTACCTGACCAACCAGTGGTAAATACAGCCATTTTTTATCAAACTCCAAAATAGTGAAAAAGGCAAAAAAAAAAAATATTAAAAATAAAAAAACAAAGAAAAAAAACTGAGAAATTATGTATTAACCCTTCTGTTACATTCCGGTCATTTTATGACCTTTTTTTGTTGAATTTCATCATATCTTCTAATATTAACAACATTTCACAATTTCCTTTCATGACTTTGTGTATTGACATAAAACCAATAGAAAAAGCATAAAAAAAATGATTTTGATTTAATAAACAGATGGTAACATCAAAACTTACGTGCACGCACCTTCGGGTCATTCGGTGACCCTCAGCTGTTTTACATATAAAGTGTATATTTCGCGCCTCTTTTGTGGTTAGGTTTTTGCTGCAAACGCTTGTATTTGTTAAATTCTTATAAAAATGGAAAGATTCCAAGCTTCTCTAAGTATTTTTTTATAATATTTAATTATTATTGGTGTGTTCATTTATGAAAATTTGGTTTCGAGGCCAAATCGTCTGACTCAAAGCCAAATAGAGCATGTTACTGACAATGAGGATTTTGATGAGTATAGTGAAGATGGGGATGAAGATTATATAGTGGAACAATTTGAATCAGAAGGATCTTCTGACGAATATTTATATTCTGATAACGATGAAGATATAGTACCTGCATTGGAAAATGAAAGCAGTGTTCCATGTATTATTACAAGGATAGAGCTATTGAGTGGTCAATGGAACCAGTTGGGCACAATAGTGGCAGGGCCAGAATAGAAAATATAATCCACGGAAGACAGGGAGTTACTGCATATGCAGTACATCGTATTTCTACTATCAAGGAATCATTCGATCAATGCTTTACGTACCAACTAAAGCAAATTATAATACAATTCAGCAATATAGAGGGCGAAAAAAAAAAATTGGAGCTGGATATAAAAAAATGGATGAGATAGAACTCGATGCATATTTGGGTATTTTAATTTTAGCAGGTAGTTAAATCAATATAATTTTCCGTATTTATGGCTAAAATTAAGACATAAATGTATTTTTTACAGGAGTATATCGTTCACTCGGAGAAAGTATTCGAAGCCTCTGGGATGAAGTGCACGGCTGACCATTATTCCGTGCAACAATGTCACTTGGCAGGTTTCTTGAAATTAATCGTGTTTAGAGGTTCAATAACAGAGACAATCGAAGGGCTCAAGGAATGAACGACAAACTTGCTCCGATTCGCGATTTGTATGAGAAGTGGGTGGCTAATTTACCGCTACTTTTTGTTCCATACGAAAATATTACAGTAGACGAGCGTTTAATTCCTTTTAGGGGCAGATGCCCCTTTTTAGTGTACAAGCCAAGTAAACCAAGCAAATATGTAATGAAAGCATGGGTAGCTGCGGATGTGCCTAAAAAATTTTGCCTTAATTTCCAAATGTATTTAGGGAAGGAGTCAGCTTCCGCTCCACCGGAACGGAACCAAGGCCAGCGCGTTGTGTTGGATCTCGTTAGTGGGTATGAAGGGCGGAATATTACAACCGACAACTTTTTTACTACTCGGGATTTGGCACTGGAGTTATTGAAGAAAAGAATTACTTTGGTAGGCACCGTAAGGAGTAATAAACGATTTTTACCGATTTGTGGTACTAACGTGGAGTTAAGGAGTCTACCAGTGCTAAACAGTCGACATTTCTTTAATGGATCAGTTACCCTTGTGCAATACATACCCAAAAAATATAAGATGGTGACTGTTTTAAGTACCTTGCACCATGATAAAAGCGTTATGGAAAACCATCCAAAAAAGTTGCCAGATATCATCAATTTCTACAAATCTACAAAATCTGGAGTGGATACTATTGATCAACTTGTAAAAACATATACATGCAAGAGGCAAACTAATCGTTGGCCTGTAGCAATTTTTGCAAACATCGTAGATATCTCAGCGTTGAATGCCTTTGTATTATGGACAGAAATTAATCCTTCGTGGAATGCTGCAAAAACATATAAACGTAGACTTTTCCTCGAAAATTTTGGCTTATCTAATGTTTTTAAATATGTATATATAACAGCTTAATAATCAATAAAACTAATGAATTTTAAAAACTTCTATTAAAATTATAAACTTTTATACTGATATCTAAGCAAAACACAGGTAAGGTCATTTCGTGACCCGAATATCACATGTGTAAGTTTTTTTGAATGTAACAGAAGGGTTAAGCAAACGGTGAAAAGTGAGGGAGAAAACAGTTGCTTAATATAAGCACATCTGCTCAGACAACTGCAAATTATTTAGCGAACGGTGCAAGGTGTTGGTGGGAGAGAGAGAATAGATAGTTACGGTGAGAGGTGAATGACATCTGACTCCCACAGGTATAAGCAAACCACCCAATAACATGCCGAATGAGTCTCCGGGCATATGCGGAGAATCGAAGGAAAAGAGCGATATGATCAATCCGTTTCTGAGACGAGCGAGAATCGCTCGCTCACCTGTGAGAAAACAAATACTCACTTCTGAGCAAGAGCGCGCCGAAAAGCACCAATGCGAGCATGAAACTCCGGACATAGAAAGAAGCGACACGCAACAACAGAAGGAAGAGGAAAGGGAGCAAGCGACAAAGCGAGAATCAGACGGGGAGCCGCTACGTGTGATGGGAGAAAAAATAAAAGAGCTCATTAGTATGATGGAAGTGCAGACGCATATCAACATTCAAATGAAAACTTGGTGAGTGCAATAGAGAGGCAGCATCAGAAAGACATGTACAGCGTATCTAAGCCACCCACTGTGCGCGCCAATCAAAGCACACAAGCCGACAAAATGGAGAACGATCGCAAAAAGCAGGCCCGCACGACTGCCAACCATCAGCCTACCATCGGCGTCCGCACAAAAACTGCTAAGCCTATCCTACCCGTATTGGCTGGGCTTACGGCCGTATCAGAGAAAAGGCAGCTATAACAAGGTACTACAAATGCCACGATTTTGCCATCTGACAAGGAACTGCAAGAGCGAAGTTCGGCTTTAGGAGGAAGCGATCTACCACAGATGCGATAGAGGCCGTAAAAGTAATTGCGAAAAAGGCAATTGAAGGCAAGCGATGGTGCAAGAGAATATTTCCTGGTAGTAACAGTAGATGCCAAAAATGCGTTCAACAATGACAGATGGATAGACATACTACACGCCCTCCGCGTCATGCAAGTGTCTACCTATATACAGCATATCATATCCAGCTATCTGTCTGATAGAGTGTTACGTTACGACACCGACGCCGGAATCGTTGACTATAAGGTCACAGCTGGCGTGCCACAAGGATCCGTACTTGGGCCTCTCCTGTGGAAAATTATGTACGACGGCATTTTGCGGCTAAAAGTACACAAAAGAGCATCATTCGTTGGCTTCGCGGACGATATATTAATCGTTGTAACCGCGAAAACTCTCACGGAAATTGTAAATATCGCGCAACAAGCTATAGGCGCGGCTCAGAGGTGGCTAGGCGCTAACGGTCTAAAGCTTGCTACGCATAAAACAGAAGCCGTACTTATCAGCAGTCGAAAGAGAGTTGAAAAGGTCAAGATTAGAGTTGGGGACAGCATTATCGAGTCAAAACCATACCGAAAATACCTAGGCGTCTTGGTAGACCATCGAATTAGCTTTCGAGACCACTTATAGTATGCTAGCAACAAAGCTGCGACCGCGACAGCAGCCCTGGCTAGAATAATGGCGAACATTGGAGGACCAAGACAGCAGGCAAGACAGGTCCTGGCTGGAGTAGTGAGGTCTATCCTCTTATATGGTACGACAGTTTAGCGCGATGCATTCCAACACGCTTTATACGTACGAAGCAGTAACTCCACGTACCGCTTGTGTGCTCTTAGAGTCTGCTCTGCCTTCAGGACAGTCTCAGAAGATGCAGCGCTCATCATAGCTGGTCTATGCCCACTCGACCTGATAGCGCAGGAGATGTACGAAATGAGACTTATGAGGAACAACCAAGCCCACTGCGACCAGCTGACAGTGAGAAAATCAATAAACCACGCCTACATGGACCAGTGGCAGACGCGATTGGACAGTGCAAATAAAGGCAGGTGGACCCACCGTGTCATCCCCAACGTTGAAGCTTGGCTCCAGAGAAAACACGGAGAAGTAGACTTCTACCTCTGCCAAATCCTAAGTGGTCATGGCTGCTTAAAAGCGTACCTTCACCGCTTTGGAAACGAAGAAAGCCCATACTGCGAGCAGTGCACACCAGCAGTTGAGGAGGACGCAGAACATGTGCTTCTCACGTGTCCCCGCTTCAGAAGAGTAAGGGCTAAGACAGCCTTGGCAGCACCATCAGGCCCGAGAACTTAGTGCCAATGATGTTGAAGAGCCACGACAATTGGAGCGAAGCCCAGCACATGGCTGCTGAAATAATGCAGCAGCTCCGACATAGCGAGTAGGCAAGGAGGATGCGCTAACGCCAAATAAGAACGTGAAGCAGCAAACCTATCCAGAGATGAAAACGCAGGTAAGCTGATGAAACCACTATTAGAAACTAACTTTTGGTAACGAACAGGGACATGGGGGAGGGGACATGGGTATAAATCCGACAGAGGTAATTCTCTTCAGATATGCCTTAACAGTGGTGGTAATAGGCAGATTCAGCTTGTGCCATTTTGCATCAGAGCAGTAACTGACGTTGAGCGCAACGCTCAAACCGCCTCTCGCCGAAATAATTGACGGTAGTACCAGGGGGATCTGTACTTTGACGGTGGGAGGTTTAGTTTGGGTTAAAGTCCCACACTGACGGGGTAAGGCTTTCGATGCATCCTTCTCATAAAAAAAAACCGCTCTATGTCTTCTCCGAACGGCAAATATTTTTATGAGAAGCTTTTTCATGGTAGAAATACACCATTGCCTGCCGAGGGACGAACCCTGTTAGAAAAAAACTTTTTCTTCATTTTGGTGTTTCCCCGAGACTCGAACCTACGCCCTCTTTGTGAATTCCGAATGGTAGTCACGCACCAACCCATTCGGCTACAGTGGCCGCGACGGTCGAAACTATTACTTATTAAAGTTTTTTTCTTGCTACCACTTTTCGATAAATTCTGATGAGCCCTTTGAATCCCAATTTACTCTTATTCGAAAACTACATTATTTCTATTGTAAAATATTACAGAACAGCTTCAACTCACAAACCGCTACGAACGCCATGAAAAGGGAACTAAAGTGGATGGAATGAAAGTAGAACTGGAAGCTGCATAAATGAATAAAAACATAATTCTGCAAAAACAACACAGTTCGAAAGCATTTCTGAAATATTGCTGAGTCTATTTCTCACCTTGCTTTCAAGCCTTCTTCCTCTGTCGCCGCGCGATTCATTGACGTACACAGTCCTACACGTAGTGAAAAGGGATGCATTGAAAATTGCGTTGTAATTGCGAAACTGCCACAAAAGAATACAAACGACCAGCAAAATTATACTTACATGCAATGAATTGCAAAGAGTGAGGGGTAAAAAAACTACGATGCGATATTTTGCAAGGAAGTGATCCCAACGCCTGAAACGCCTTTGCAACTGACCACCACCCACTACCGTTACACATATATGCATATACTTTCAACTTACTTACGTTGCAAGAAGAGCAAAAAATTCGACTCGGCACGAAACGTGGGAATTTCATTATTTTCGCAATATAACTCTTTGTAAAAACTATTCAGTTTACGCAACGAAAATTTAAAGTATATAAAAAACGCAGATGCTCGTATTTGGCGCTACGTGCATTCATTCGATGAATGTGTACTATATGTAGATGTGTGTGCATGAGTATATTTATGTGTGTATGTATGCACATAGAGTTCATTGAGCAGCGAGGAAAAGGGAATTTCAGCAACATTCTCGCGTTGTATTCCTTGCGCATCTTTCATTTTCAATATGAAAGCATTGGAGCGCTCTTGACAATCGACTCCGTCATGTACTCATTCGCTCATTTTCAATTTTACGCATTTTTCCCCTCCTTTTCGCTTTCGGTCATTTTCCGCTGTTTTGATTACGACACAAGCGTCCAATGTTAAAGAATCGCCTGCGTTTAGTGATATAGCCATTTCCCAGCAAGCATTTTTACGGTGAAAACAGAATTATGATGGTCAGGAGTGATTCTTATTATAAAGTAAAAGCTTTGGGAAACTAGTACAGAATAGAATTCAGAAGGGAGTTTTTATTGTAAAGTAAAAGGTTAAGAAAATTAAATTCAAGGCAGCTGAAAAATTGCCAGAAAATAATGCTGAAATAAACTTATTTTTTTAGTTCTTGCTCGAATTGTCGCTTTATGAGAGAACGTCAAAAAGTTTCTTTTACGGAAAGGTTGTATAGATGAGAGAAGTTTTTGAAGTGAGAACTTCTTTAGAATCGTTGGGAGTGATTTGAGACTCGATGAAACGAAAAAGCGACACTACGAAGCGTTATATGTTGATATACGTATATGTGTGTGGCTGCGTACTGCTGAGCCACGCTAGTATAGTGAGTATTGTAGTATGTATACTACACTGCCTATTACTTGCTTACGTATGTATGTTTGTATGTCTGCTAGTACGTAATTATGTGTGCGTGCCTGCGTATTACGGAGCCACGGTGAGCGAGAAGGCATTATGTATACCTATACTACACTACCTAATACTTGCTTAGACCAAGCGTCCTACGAATGTTTGTGTGTATGTTAGTACGTCTGTGTATTATACGCGTTACGACGCTCATAATAGCAACCGCGTGTGCTGTATTGCGTCCGTATTTTTATATTCGTAAATATTTTCATTTTTAAATATTTATCGCAATTGCAGGCGGTGTTGCAATATACCACAATCAAAATGACGGTGCTCGTATTGTAACTCCACAGATAGATCTGAATGCACAGCAACTAGAATCACTGTCTGTTCAGCTCTCTAAAGTGGGAGAAATATGAGCATGCGAAACCAGATTGAGCAATGGAAAAACAGTTTAATTGTGGCAATTTATATTTCACCGAATCAATCAATAAATAGCATCACGGAATTCATTCACCAGAAGTATCGCGGATACTTAGAAAAGATTACGATAAAGCTCCAATGATTTTAAGTGGCGATTTTAACGTAAATTTTGCATTGCACACAGCGGTTCCTTTAATTGACTTTCTCAATACAACATTCAATTTAAAAATGTGTAACAATCGCACTGAATCGACAACACGATCAAAAACAACAATTGACGCGGTATTTCAAAGATATGTTGACAACATCGAAACCAAAGCATTTGTATCATATTTTAGCAATCATAAGCCACTCGTATCATTTGTTGAAATTGCAAACATTGAGGATGAATAATAATAAAATGAAGAAAATAAAATATGAACTTTATAGCAATATTATAATGAACCTATAATTATCCCGCTCCTAATGCTGCTTTCGTCTCATTCTTTCTCAGTTTGTTTTACGGAAGGTTTCACTTCTATCGCGTCTAACCGTTAGACTGGTATTTTTTTCTACTTAGCGGTACTTGCCAACTCAAAACAAATACACATTTTAAGCCTAAGTAAAACCTGTTAATAACACTTGAGCTAGGTAAAGCCAGATAAATAAATCAATCGGCAGGAAAACATCACTGTAAAGCAAATAAGCAATGACAAACACCAGACATCGTTATAAGGCAGATGTAAATTGTCAACAGGTACTCTTGTGGGGTAAAAAGAAATCATTAAGTGCCAGATGAAGGCTGTAATGTGGATGTGAGTGCCCAAAAACTCTCATTTGTGAGCCGATAGAAGAGAGTTCGCATTGCCTTGGTGAGCGATGATTCATCTTCGGCGGTTGGTTGCTTGATCTTTCTAAATTCTTCGAAAACTTCTGGCAAACAAGCGGTTGTATATCATTCAGAATTAACTGTTTTAAGGTTTTTTGGTCGAACATGACATGGGGACATGAACAGATGTTCCAAAATAACAGGCGACTGGACCGCGAAAAACTTTTGCTGAATTAAGCTTTTCTTCGAACACCCATTAATTTGCTGTTTTCTTCCGGCTCTTAAGCATAAATCCAAAACTCGTCTCCTGTTAGAATATCATGGACATGCTTTCATTACTGCAGCTGAATTTTTTCAATATTTCTTCGCAAAATCGGGTCAAGTCTTGGCGCCTTTTTTGAGCAATCGTCAGATATGCGGTCTCTTTGTAGGTTTAAGCTCAAAAATTAAGCCACAAAAAACATTTCTTTTTCAAAGGCGGCTTACTTCTCCCAATATAAGTTTACGAACTTTGTTTTTGAATGGTGAATGAAAGGACGAACCCAATAGGGACTGATACCAGGGGACATCCATAATTGGCGCGCATACCTCATTTTGTGGGTATTTGGCTGAGCTCCTCCTCCTATTTGTGGCGTGTGTCTTGATGTTGTTCCACAAATGGAGGGACCTACGGTTTTAAGCCGACTCCGAACGGCAGATATTTTTATGAGGAGCCTTTTCATGGCAGAAATACACTCGGAGGTTTGCCATTGCCTGCCGAGGAGCGACCGTTATTAAAAACAACTTTTTCTTAATTTTGATCTTTCACCGAGATTCGAATCTGTGGATTCCGAATGGTAGTCAAGCACCAACCCATTCGGCTACGGCGGCCAACAATATGGGACTGATATGTAATGGTATTTTTACTCACTTTTCATCAGTAATTTAACGTTTTCTCGTTTCCATTCTTAAACATTTTTCTGAGATTTAGCATAAAATAACGCAAGTTTATTATTAAAGGAGGTTAATGCTTGGATTTTCCCGAAATATAAAATATCGTCCATTTACAGAATTTTTGTTAGTTCTCTCGTAAAATTGATGAATGCGCAGTCTGTATGCAGCCTGAAATATGGGAAAAGGTCTTAGGTAACGATGGGCAATACTTTGAAAAAAAAACATTAAATACTTTTAAGCTGTTCGTGGAAAAATTGAGATATTTTCTAAGAATATAATTTAAACCAAAGCCGAAGGCCCTGGTGGCAAGTGCTTTAGCAAACGGACTAACACATCGAAATAAAAAAATGGAAAAAAGAGAAGATGCATAATTAATTTTTCTTTGGCGATCTCGATAGTCTAGCGTTAGTGCACTAACTTGCCATCCCAGAAGTTGTGGGTTCGAATCCCACGTAAAGCACTGCGCGGTCCTCGCATTTTTCCACATTTACCAACTTACAGTGTTTCTAAAAAAAAAACTCATTCAAACCCAAAAACGTATCCTTTCCATCCTTACTTCAGCACAATACTCAGTGCACTATGTGCATTGTTGCTGCTAAAACAAGAAAAAAAAAGAAAAACACACATACACACATTGCATCAGTGGCGCCAGCGAGAGGAAGCGGGCAACCGCTGTAATAGCGCAGATACAACAAATTTAGCCAAGTCCTCAACCATCTATCCGATCCTTCTGGCAGAAAAATGTGAAACACAGATGGCGCTCCAAGCAGTAAGAAGGTGTTGTTCCTAAGCAACGACAGAGGGGCATTCCCACTACTTAGGACTGGTAGCGGCAGACTAATCCCCTACCCTGTCCGAAATCAAATAAATTAACGAAAGCAACGCAAGACTGAGTCTTGTCGAGGCTCTATGCTCCCGAGAGGAGTGAATAAGGAAAACAATTTTTTTTTATAAATTAAATGTAATATAAATAAATTTTAAAATTATTTTTCATTAGGTAAACTGGATGCTAAGGCCTTCGTTGCGAAAAAAAAATATTATTTTCTCTGAACAAAGCTTTATAGCAATAATAGAGCTTTTTTTCCATGCAATATATGATATATGGTATACTATATTCTAAATTCTTAGGATCTGTCTGTCTTTACAGCTCCGCTTTTAACTGACTATTTTACCTCAACTTTTTGATCCCTATAACGCGAGGTTTTGTGCAAACGGCTGTTCTCGAGCCAAGTAGACAGGTAGGAGAAATGGTTGAAGGGACGGTCTGGCACTAAAGCGCCGTTTTGATACCATTATAAGACCTTCAGCAGGCAGATATCTACAACCAGCCAGAGCTGTTGATATAATGGAGAAAATTGATGGAATTCAGTTTGGCGCACTGCCCCAGGCTGTCGAAGAAAGGAGCGCCCAGTAATCTTATCGTCCAGCTGCCAAACCCGGACATTTACAGAGAAAGTGCTAAACAGCCTCCTTCTCTGAAAGGTCCCCACAGTTTTTGCAATGGGGTTAAATGGTAACTCTAGCTTTTCTGCGAGTGTGCCGATTGGCCAGTGATCGGTAAGGACAGCTACGAGTTTGGAAATTGAATGGCGAGGTATCCAAAGGTCTTTCAGAGCCCTCCGTATATTGTACTGGGGCCAAAAGTATTTCGAGTCAATTAAAATTATAATTTTTATCTTTCGTTTAAATATACAATGCAATTAATCTAAGAGTTAACTAAAATGCACGTCGAGTATATCTAAGTACATACGAATTTATGCAAGTGCTTTGCTTTGAATCACTCAAAAGTGCTAAAGTGCAACTGGGGTATGGCGAGAAAATTGAAATTAGATTTTGTGTTGTTATAATACTTATGTTGTAGTTGTAAAGCGAAGGAGTAAAATACAGCCAACTTTCACTGTACTTATACATACATAAATTTCAGTTCATGCCGCAGCATGAAAAGTTGTTTTGATCGAAGAAAAATATTTATACAGTTGCCGGCTGAATGTAAGGCAAGTTTCAATGAATTATTGAGCAACTGAAAACTTCACTCAAAGTCGACATTCAAGCGATTTTACATTGACCCATATTCGCAGCAGCCACTGCTGATATTGCAATTACTTTTCCGAAGCCGGCACATATTCTGCTGCCAGCAAAATTGCATTGAATATTGCAGATCGAACTAGCTTTGAGGCAAACTATAGCGACGAAATTCGAGTAAGAGTTCAGCTGCAGTTGTTTTTGCCAATTTACCTCTCCATAATCTGGCGCTACAAAATGCGTTCTTGGCAACGATATTGAGATGGAAATTGCGAAAAAGATTAGAGCGAATGGTTTTAAGTCCATAATTTGTCCGGAAGTATGCGCACATATACCTAAGTCCAGCAACAAAATCCTCTTATTCAGCTGTCCACGGCGCGCACGAGTATGTGGAACGTAAGCAACTACACATGAGAAAATATTTCTTAGGAAATATGGAAAAGTGAGTAATATTTTCAAATAATGTACATATACCCTTCTATGAACTTACTATGTATGTCTGGATACGAGTGCGAGTGTGCAGCAGCTGCACTTATTGGAAAAGCAAAAACAAGCAAATAAAAAAGTACTTACTTACGCATTCGGTCAGTCATTAAGTCGCAAGGAAAAAATCTCTGCACGTAATTCAAGTATCGAGAAATTGCAACAGGAAAAACAAAAACAAAAACATAGAGCAAATCGCAAGAAGGCAGAGCCGGGTAAAAGAGAAAGCAGCAGCCGCAATGTCTCACTGTAGTAATGAGAAATTTTGTTCGCAAGTATTAATAACTTGGTTGAGGAAAACTTGATTGCTGCCACAGATGCACCAACAACAATAGCAATAAAAGTAACAGTCACCAAACAACCAACAACCTATTGCAATGCTGCGCTTTATAGCGTAGAAAAAAAAAATCAATCTTTCTTGAACGAATTGCTTTGCACTTACACTCCTTTCAAACTTGCTACGTTTCCACTTTAATTGCGGAGTGGTGGTGTGTTCTTTATTTTTGCGTTACGTTTTTCTTTACGCTTTCAAATATATAGGGATTGCTTTGTTTGTATAAAAGTACGTATATATGAAACACTGGTAAAAATAATAGTAACGAAAGGTTTTAGCGTAATTTTTATAGTTCAACCAGCTGGTAAGTTAAATCACTTCAACCACAATAAAAAAGCAAAAATTGAAAAAATATAAAAATAAATAAAAATTATACAAAAAAAAATTATACAAAAATTATAAAAACAAATTCTAACAATGCCTTATGGTAAGTAAAGCCTAAATATGATATCTTTTTTTATGAATTTTTTTATTAAATTTTTTAATTAAATTCACAAATAAATGAATTTATCCAGATTCGATGGTTTATATCCAAGCTTATGAACTTAACGCAGATATTCTGAAATCTTTTAGTCTGCATGCTCAGAAATTTTTGTGCGATGACACTCTTTATATAATCATACAACCTTAAAATAGTATTTCAACGCTTTATCAGGCCAAACTGCCTACATAAGCTCGTTAACTTAGTTCAGTTCAAGTACATCTAAGGGTATACAAATTTTTTCCTATAATCGTAAAGCACAGTCTCTAAATAAAAATCGCGCTTTCACCGCTATGTAAATAATAATACGTCAATTCGTTTTACTTCAATCGTTAGTTGAATTTCAGATTGTGGATGTTACGGTTAAATCAATTATTTCTCGCTATTTAGTAATTTCGTTATTAAAAAAAATTTTATTTAAATTAATTTGCTGGTTTTATATTTTATTATGTGGCTGTTGAGTATTGTTGTTGATGTAGAAAAATTGCTTTTGAATACAGTTCGTCCACAGACTGTCTCGCCGATATTTAAAAGACATTTGCATTTTTGACTTCGCCTTAAAAATTACGAGATATTTTTATACAGGGTTACCGGAAAAGACGTCCTAGGCACTGAACAACATTACTACTAATCTCTATTTTTTTCTAATTAATTTGGCTATACCGTCTAACAAGCAAAATAAAGAAAAATACACATTAACACATTGCATCAGTGACGCCAGCAAGAGGAAGCGGGCAACCTCGGTAATAGCGCTAACACACCAAATTTAGCGAAGTCCTCAACCATCTGTGTAATCCTTCTGTCAGAAAAATGTGAAAAAAAGATGGCGCTCAAAGCAGTAAGATGGTGTTGCATCTAAGCAACGACAGGTGGTCATTCCGACCTACCCTGTCAGAAATCAAATAGATTACGAAACCAACGCAAGACTGAGTCTTGTCGAGGCCCTATGCTTCCGAGAGGAGTAAACAAGGAAAAACAAAATACCGTTTTTACATGGACGCACATTGTGCTTGTTATGTTAGTAGGCTTAAGCGTGTCCGTTACTCTTTGCGTTCTTTACATCTCACAGATCCAGTTCCATCCAATAAAAGTCAGCGGTAGCTAATTCATGTAAAAACATTAGATATTAGAAGAACTATTTTCTCCCTCACTCTCGTTTTCAATTTGATAAGTGGGTTGATTGATTCCACATTGCTACTCGAGAAAACTAATTTGAATACTCCTCAGCGAAGTTTACGAAATCTTGATATTGTCTGGTTAGAGATAGTTAGACCAAAATTAGTTTCAACGCTACAATTTCTAGAACTTTCCGAGAATTTAATTCGTCTGGATTTTTCTTACACAAAGGATCACTTCAAAGTGTTAATTAATAAATATATAACAATAAAAAATATCACAAAAATTTGAGTCAAGCTCTTTTAGTAACAAATGGCTTCTTTTTTTGGCATAATTTGAACAATCTTTTCATGAAATTTTCCATAACCGAATTCCAAAGTGGATGCCCTATGTCCTCGATAGCCTCACGAATTCCATCTTCAAGGTATTGAATCGACCCTGAGCTGTTGTCGCAGACCTTCTCTTTCACGTGGCCTCAAAGAAAAAAGTCGCAAGGTGTTAAATCACCTCTTCGAGAGATAACACGATCCGGAAACTTTTCCTGTAAAATATCAATGGTTTGGTTGCTTGTGTGGAACGTAGCGCCGTCTTGTTGAAAATAAATGTTGTCCAGATCAACACCATCCAATTTCGGACATATCCTCCATAATCGGTAATCATCTCTCAATAGCGCAATCCTACTCAAAATAATAAATGTTATTGGAAAACCCTTTACATGGATAGTCTCCAGAGCACTATACGCCTATGCAAGAGATAGAAAAAGGAGACTTCATGTCTGTTGTCGAGAATACGTCTTTCTTGAAAAAATCTTGTGGACAGATGAGTCTAAGTTTAGCCAAAGCGATATTATCAACTATTATAGTGTTTACTATTGGGCTCTGAAAGACGAACTTAAGGGGTTCCGGTGGTCTAGAGCTCGAAAATTTACGCTATTTTCAGAATTTTTTTTTAGAATAAAAAAATTAAAATCTATATTTCAATATTTGAGGCCTTTTAATTAACTTCTTTTGTATGTAAAACAAATGATTTTTTTTTTTAATTTTAATAAATTTAAAAATGGCGCTGAAGTTGACCCTCCCGAAAAATTGGGCCTGAACGGTGTTGTCCATTTTAGTTTTTCTATTTATCTGAAACACAAAACCCAAAAAAATTATTAATCAGTATCACTGTAGTTATGTCCCGTATGTGAAAAAAATATTTACAAAATGGCGCGGTTTTAAATTTCACACTCTAAAAATGAGGTTTTTTTCAGTTTTTTAATCAAATAATTGAAATAATAAAATGATTCGAGTACGGGCGATAGCCACTGATGTTGTGAACACCATATTAACATTTCAGACGATTCGGTTGAATAGTTTTTTTTTTTTGTTGACAACACTAGGCCGAAAAATGTCGTTTCAAGAAAAATGAGTTAAAGTTTGAGGTACAGGAGCGCGCGGACCGCTCTCTCCCTAGCTAAGGAATTTCTGCATGCAAATTTTACAGTATATTCTTAAGATACTCTCAAAATTTTGAAATTTCTAGACCACCGGGTCACCTTAAACAAACGAACGAAAAGGATTACGAAAGGGTCACCGTGGAAATTTAATATCGATGCTTTAAAATAAACGATATTCGACCCGACTGACGTAATGGGATAGCATTTAAGAACAAGTGTTTTAAAAAAATTTAAATTGATAAAGTTTTTTTTCTATTATTTAGTCACTCTTTTGTACAATTTTTACTTTCTTTTAGCATCCCCTAGTTGAGCAGGCATTACAATTACGAGTTACTTCTTTAATTTAAGTTGTATGCCCTTTTTGGGTAGGTAAAATGCATTTGAGTTTTTAATATAATTTGTAGACAAGTTTCCACATAAAAAAAATTAAGCATGTGAAAAATTTTTAGTAATGGAGGAAACACTCAGTGCAACATCCTAAATTGAAAATTTTGTCGAGCAGCATTTTTTAACTATCAGCGCCTTGTTCAAAATTTATTGATGATTTTTATTGATTGATATGTACTTTTACTAAAAACAGAAAAAAATGGACAGTTCAGGATTCATTTAAAAAAGTGGACGTACAAACAAACAAATATTAAAAAATAAAATCTTAAAATCGGTTGGCCAATTCGTCGGGAATTTTGTTTCCTTGAACACCGGAGTGTCCCGGAACCCATATAAGTACAAGCTTGTTTTGTCTTGCGACAGAATTAAGCTTCTTCTTACATTCTTGAACAATCTTTGAGGTTTGCTTCGCGTTCTCCAGGGCCTTCAGTGCAGCCTGACTGTCACTGAAAACTCCAATCTGTTTACCGCTCCATCTCCTCTCGATTATCCATTCGGCTACTTTCAAGACGGCAAAAATTTCCGTTTGGAAAACAGTTGCTATTTCCCCCATAACATAGTGATGCTTATTACTATCGTTTAAGTACCATCCGGCTCCAGACCTTATTTCATTCTTGGACCCATCGGTAAAGAAAATATCCATCAAACCTCCCTGCATGCATTCTGGATTGCTCCATTGCTCACGCAATGGAAATCCGACATCAAATTTCCTTACACAGGAGACAGTGGGTATCAGGTCGTCTTTATGTGCCAAAAACAGTGAATACTGCTCAAATAGCAAGTTAAAGTTCCGTCTTCGTGCCAGAAACCATATTTATAGAGTCTACACATTGCTTTTATTGCTTCCTGTTGTATCTTAAGATCCAGGGGGAGTAAATCAAGCATAGCATTCAGGGCATCACCAGAGGTTGTACTCATAGCATCCGGATTGTGGACTTAATCATGCTCCGTCGCCACCAGACTACAGAAGCGTAAGTGATGATTGGTCTGATAAGTGCTGTGTATATCCATAGCACCACAGCAGATTTCAGACCCCAGGTTTTACCAAAGACTCTACGGCATTGCTTAAAAATCCTCAATACGCGATTCAGCTTCAGTGAAACGTGTGTCTCGCAAGTCAGCTTCCTATCCAAGATTACTGCTAGATATTTAACTTCATATCGACCCTTACATTCTGAAATGATTCGGATTGGAAAATGGCGTCAGTGCTTTGACTTAATATTTAACACTGACTTAATACATATATTTAGGTAAGTGGTTTCTATTATTTTTTCCAACAGTGTATTATTTTCACCCACTCGCCTTTTAAACTTGCCGCTAGTTTAAATAATCAACTTTTAATTGAACTTGCGGCTAAGTGTTGACGACTGCTACTGCAATTGTGGCTGCAACATTACTTATCCAAGGCGCGCGCAAAAGCAATAACTGATATTGAGATATTGAGTGGGTACTTGTAAGTCGAGGCGTGAACACTTTGTTAACACTTTTGAATAATGATAGTCTTAAATCTTTTACGAAAACTTTGAACTCAGCAAATGGAATTTACGCTATTGAACATTTTTAATTCAGATGAAAGCTGAAGCAAACAGGAATGTTGAGGGAAAATGAGGCGAACAAAGTTTTGAAATCTTTAATTGTTTTTACGGAAATGGGGAATACTTAATATCACTGAGCTCAGGAGTTCTTTGTTTTCTTTTTCGTAGTGAAGGTTTTGTTGACTTGTCTGACCTAATTGGGGCTTTTTAAATTCAGTGGTGTAACCCGTTGTGTTAGATTGGTTACAGTGTTAAGGTTATCAGTATCGGATAATTTTTAAACAAAGTTATCTTGAAATGAGATAAACGTTTAAGTCTTAATACGTGCATACATACTATGTGGAGATAAAATGAATTTTTTGCACACATTTTAATATTTGTAATTTCTGTGCTTAATATTTTGTTTAACAAATTTGCTTGAATTTCAACTTTTTTGTCAGTTTAAAAGCTAGTCTGCTCAAAACATTGTGTCAGTTATTCCTGAAAAGTATTAAAATCTTATCACTAAATCACTCAACGAATACCATCCAACAGCCACTGAATTCAAAAACAACTACAGGGAACGCGTTTTAACAGCCGAAAGCAAGAGATGGAAAAATCGAGTAGGGCTCTAATGGCTATACCGAAAATAGCATTGCAGAAAAATTTCGAGAACAGGATCAAACGCCGACATAAATGCGTTACAGTTGATGGGGAGCTCTTTGAAGGCAATAATATCCCTTTTGAAGAATAAATTTATACTTTAAATTTTCTGAATACATTCCAGGAACTTTTTCATCAAAGTAGTAATTCGGAAAACGATGGCGATGCGATCATTAAACTTGCAGGGATTACTGAGCAGGGTCTAAACTATTTATCAAAACCATATAAGAAACAAGTCTGAGGGTTTGCTTTACAAATTACAAAGCAAAAAAAAAAAAGGTACAAAAGAAAAAATGGTTGCCGCAAATAGAAAGCTCATTTTATGCTCAAAACTAAAAAAAATATAAAAATGTGATATTAAAAAACAAAAAATTTTAAATATACATATGTTATACGAGAAAACTAAAGAAGAAATATAAATATGTAATACAATTTTTTTTTTTCTAAAATATTAAAAAATTGCTTAAAAGTGTTAATTTTTCCCAAATTAAAATATTAAAAAAAATTATATAAGTAAATATGTATGTAATATATTCTATACTAAACATAAAATAAATTTATAAAATTTTTTTTTTCCAAAAACACAAACTTTTTTAAAGTACATTTTATCATAAAAAGAAATTAATAAATATTATATATAATTTTTTTCCAAAAAAAAAGAAAGTTTGAAGAGTACATTTTACCTTAAAAATTAAGAAGAAAAAATAATTAGAAAATTCATTTCATTCTAAAGGTTAAAAACAAAATTTATAAATATATAAATTTTTTTCCAAAAAAAGAGGTTGTCTGTAAAGTCAGTTTACTGAAGATAGTTGAACGTGAGAGCGTCATAAGAAAATACTGATGAAATGGTTGCATTTTTCAAAAGAAAATTTTATTTTTATTTGTTTGCTAGATATTTGGTATGGACATAGAGAAGGAGGTAAATGGAATCACAATGGAATTGATCAAGTTACATTTATTTGTACGCATAAATGCAATTATGTAATTTTTTTTATTTTCAATGTGCATAGCGGTTCTGCAAAATGAATCGTCGTTCGAAACAGTTTAGAACAATTTTTCATAAAATTCTTCGTTCAGAATCATTTTAAATTTACAAAATACTTGTATAAAATTTATTGGTTCAATTTTTAGTCGACTTTTTATTTTATTATTTTATATTAATACATTTTGTATTGACATTATTTCTTTCAGCAAATGAACTGAACAAAAGTTGTTCTTCAATTAGTTACTTAATTATTTTTGCAAATTTAATTGTAATTGGTTGTAAAAAGAGTTGTGTACATCAAATTCAGTTATGCTCTCTGTTTCGTTTCGTCGTTTAATACAACTTTGCTCACTTCCTAACCTGTTGCCGATTCGCGTTCAACTACTGAATATTGAAAAATTCGAAATGTGCCAGTCAATGAATGGAATGATGCATTGTTGCTCTCTTAATCTCTTTGCTACTCATTTATTGCATATAAAAGTGATAGTTCGCATGTTTGTTGTTAATTTGTTTACACATTTTTAAGTGAGTAAAAGCGATACTCATTTAGTTCTTGGAACAAAGTTCGTTATACACATACGTACATATGTGCATATAGGTATGTGTATGTGTGTATGTATGTAGTTTCCCATAGGCTTTGAATTAGTCTTGTATGATATTATTGTACAGCAGCTGTTCGGACGCATCGCTTACTCAAGGAGGAGAGAGCCAGATGTCGAACGTTGCCGAACGCGGAGTCTGATTGTGCGCCTCTTTGTCGTTCGTTTCGCGCTCTCGCTTGCAGTTCAAGCCTCCGAGCAAGATAACGCCGCATTTTTTGGTGCGTGTAGCCGGCTTCATCGAAGTATAAGACGTTGCCACGTCAAAAAATGTGTTAAGTACATTTTATCTTAAAATTAAAAAAAAATGTATATGTATGTTAAGTATTCTGCATTAAATTTAAAGAAAAATTAATAGAAATGTTGAAATAATTTTTTAATTAGATTTCATCGCAAACATTAAAAAAGAAATGTAAAATATATTTTACCCAAAAAACCAAATTGTATAAAGTAAGAAAGAAAGAATTTAAATTTAAAAGAAAATTATAAATATAAAATATATTCTATACTAAAAAGTTAAAAAACAAAAAAAAATGTTTTTAGGTACATTTTATAATAGAAATTAAAATAGAATTTATACAAATTTTTTTTCCAAATATTTTGAAATGTACATTTTATCATAAAAATTAGAAAAAAGAAAATACGAAACGTACATGTTGCCCTTAAAGTTAGAAACAAAATTAAAATGTTTGAAAAAAAAGATTCTTTAAGTACTTTTCATACTAATAAATAAAAAAAAGAAAATACAAGTATGTTATGTTTTTCCAAAAAAAAAAAATATTAAAACGTACATCTTATCCTAAAAATTAAAAAAATATGTATATAAAACGTAAGTTTTATCCTAACCAGTTAAATACAGAAAAATTACAAAAATATTTTTTTTTCTTAAGAAAATTTATATACATATTTTATACTAAAAATGGAAAACAAAAATAAAAATTTAATTTTAAAAAGAATCGAAGATAACTCCATGCACCCGAAAGCTTTAAAATCTTAAACAGGGAAAATATTGTACATTTTATAATGAATAGATCTGCGCGCATGTAAAACATCTTTCAGGCCCGAAGCTTCGTAGACATCCACAATAACTATGATAGTAGCCTATGATCTAACGAGCCCTGTAAGGTAATACTTTTGGCAGTTCCTCGTGAAGAGGGGTAGATAGTGGGAAGGTGTTTGTGCGTACGTGTAGCTGTGAGACTACTGCTCATGTCTACTGCCAAGCCGGTATTGCAGGACTCATTTCCTCTTCTTTGGCATCATCCTGAAGTAGACGGGCATGACTGCATCCATTCGTTTCGTTCTACTGAACATGCATATATTTGTAGATGAATCATATTTTGATTTCAGTAGCTATTACAACAATCGGTACATGGAAGCAGTTGCAATACCGAACAACATTTTAGACATTCACGAGCTCATGGCCCAAAAGCCTACTAGTTCTACTAAACTACCGCCAAAATGCAATAAAAATATAAGTTTTAAAATAAACGATACAATAAAAAGAAGCTAATAAAAAGCCTATAAATTTAACTTTTTTTGACCCAATTTCTTAAGCACACGTACACATTCTATATATGTGTTTGAACTAACAGTGTCTGACACATATGTGACCTTCAAGCAGAGCACACTCACCCAAAAACGCGCACACTCAAGCTGAAGCATGGACGCACATTAATGTGAACACGTCTATGTGCTCATCAAAAACACCCAGCTGGAAACTGTATTCTTCATTCACTGGTGAATTAAAAATATTGAATGCGAATTTGTGGTACGCGGATGGTAATGACCAGAAAGCAACTCAGCGGACTTCTTTTTTAAAGATTGGCATACGATGTATATGGATATAAATTTTCTTGAACACTGTCCAGATATTAGACGTAATGAGGATGATGATGGGTACCTATATAGTTTGGGGCATTTGCGGAGAACAAAATTATTCGTAATCCGATTGTATTTGTTAACAATTTTTTTTTATTTGAGTGCGTCTCTGAAGCCATGTAAAAGTCAAGCGCTGTTTTTTGCAATGCACAAGATAACACGTACAGTGGTCGTTCCGCAATATGAATGCCTACAAAAATCCAATAATATGAAAGCTTGTTCATATGAATGTCCAAAAATATGAAGATACATAGAAGAGTCTGTAGCACACCAGGAGGAAAAAACTACTATGGATGGGATTTTGTTTTAATGAAATGGAGTTATGGATGACCGTAAATGTGTTTCCGAACACTAAGGCACTAGTGAGCATTACACTTAAGCCCAAACGATAGGATTGGAAAAAGTGCCGTGTGGATGCATTACTTTCCAGCAAACTTTCCAAAATTCTTTATGAACCTTAGCAGTTTGTCAAGAGAAACATAATGAAGCTCGTCCATTCTCAATATATTTCACCCAAAAATGAGCCATGTGAAAAAGATTTCCATTTCTCACTATCATTTTCTTTTAATTTAGCAAAAAAGTTATTCAAAAATAAAATTTGACGATTAATTTTGCGTCATATTTAAAAAAATTCTATTTCACCTACATATAAGCGAAGTTTGTTCTGATCATTATTCAGTTGATATCTTTAGCAAATCTTATGCGGCAAATTAAATGTAACATTACGCCTCAAAACAAATTTTTTTTGGGAGTGTTTGGATATTTTAGTAATTGGTAATCGGATTTCTGATGTTTATGGACTCAATTCAGTATCGAATGCAACTCCAAAGTCATGACGACAATTGGAGATTATGTACCGGAAATATGGATTGTACAGATGTCGAAGGTGTTATGTGGCAATCCGATTTTCAAAATTTTCGATAATATCATGAAAATCGTCAAGTAGGATGGAAAATTATCCAGGAAACTTCATATATGAAATCATTTGCAAAAAGCTGGTCTCAAAAAGAAACTCGATGCCTTGAGTAATACAGGAATTGATTCAAACGAACTTTTTGGACCAAATTAACGCCTGTCAGATATGATAACAACAGCCAAAAAATATGGTGGTCATATTGCGATGATTGTGAATTCCTTGAGATAAATTAACGGCCAGGATAGTTTTGCTGTATGTTTGATGAAATGGGAAGACAATCGTGCGCTATGAGTTGCTTTTGTCAGGTCAAATACTCAATACTGACTTGTACTTTGAAGAACTGAATGTATAGAAGAAGGCAGTCAACCAGAATTGACAGGAAATGACAAATAGGAAGAGGCAACGTTAGATGGCTCTTACATATTTTAGTATATATATATATTTGATTCCCTAGAAACTTCGAGAGAGAGGCGTTTATAACATTTTGAAGAAAAAGTAAAATTTTCTCGATGGCTGAAAACTTATCTTAAGAGAAGCTTATTAAAATACTCGAATACTCTTTTATATCTACTTTAGTTTAAAAATTACGAAATTGCTGGTATTTTTCAAGATAGTATTTTCGGGAAACTCCTCTTTACAATTTTTATTAGTGATATAAGTTCATGTTCTGACAATTCGAAATTTCTGCTTTACGCTGATAATCTTAAAACTTACTCCGCCATATCGAATGCAGCAAATTCAGTTTTACTGTAATGTGACGTAGACAGAGTTTGAGAAAAATCGTTTATATGATATTTCAATACTGAAAATGCGTTCAAAGAGTTTATTCAAGAAAAGCAAATCAACCACATTTTGGGGTCTACATTGAAAACTGTAGAGCAAATTAAATATATTGACAAAGGCTACTTAATTCTGTAATTATACACATTTCTCAGATCCTTATAGGTACTCTCAAAAAGTTGTATATATCGTTTGGTATGGCCACTTACATAAAAATAGTTTAAGTCTTGAATTTAGCATCGCTCCATAGTAGAAAGACACTTTTATGGTATTCATTTGTATTAACCCTCTCTTGGGCACCCCGGTCTGGCCAGACCTTTTTCGACTTTGGACGTGAATTTGTCATATTTCTATTATAGCTAACGAGTTGAGCTTCAGGCAGCTTCCCAAAATTTAATTTTCTCTCGATTTATGGATATAACCTTTTAAAAAGGATACTCGAACGGACGGAAAAAAGTGGATTTGAAAGGTTACACCTTCGGTGGGGCGCGCGGGTCTGGCCAGGGCTATATATTTACATGCGTTTGTATGGGAATGTGTGGCAAATGTGACAGACTTATATAAATTTGTAGGTATCACAGGTATATACTTTTAATTTCATACCTTTTTCATTGATTTTGGCTAACTACAGAAGCAAAAATAGTCATATTTTGGTTGTGAAAAAAGTAATTTTTTTGTTCTTTATATTGACTAATTTTGAGTAAGGGTGAAGCAAAAAAGGTGATCCAATGAAATTTATGGTTAAATATGTAATTCTATTTTTTTATAGATCAGGTGGAGGGCAAGCAAAACCTTTATAAGAGATTTTTGAGTGCTGTTAACATACTAGATTTTTGCATACCATGCAATAACAAGAATGATAGAAAGAAGATTGCGCCCATCAGAGCGTACGTGACGTCACGTTTGCTGAGCTGTGCACTATTGCCAACCATTTGCTCTTCGCAATAAATTTAGTGCTTTTTTATACCCAAAATGCAAAAATTTTTAAGTTTCGTGTTTGTTTCTTTTTTTTAGTTTAAAGCTACCGAAACTTTAAGTTAAAAAACAAACTATATTATTAAACAAAAAAAAAAGGTTAAACAAGGTCACTCTGAGAAGATTTTAGTGCTAATGAAAATTTTTTTACTCTTATAAAATTTGATAATTTGAAAGTGCAAATTTAATTTTTGGCTCCATTTAAGGTAATGCAAAAATATTAAATGCCCCTCTCTTAAGATTGAAAACCTTTTTACGCATTTTAAAAAGCCTTTGAATTTATTGAATGCGAATTAAAACCATAGAGGTGTAATCGTTTCTTCCGGTCATCAATCCTTAGTGAGACATAGGACATTAAGAGTTATATTCATTGTAAAAATAAACAAGAAAATACTAAAGAAACCATACTGACATTTTTACAAAAAGAGTACCTTATCTAGTTACATAACCTCAAATATAGCAAAAAAGTCGTTCCCTTAACAAAAGAGTCTCGCTTAACAAAAACAAAACTCATAAATTAAATTGTTCATAAGCATAACACATTTATTTAAAAAAAACGCACGTTTTAAAGACAATTTGTCACGCATACAAAGTTCTTTAAGTGATTCAATAAAAATTTGTTGGGTTATTTACTTTGAATGGGCATTTTAATGCGTTTTTATATCCAAAGCTAGGCAACACTGCCGTAGCGAGAGAGAGATTTGACTGCCGAAAGCAGAAGCACACCAACAACAACTGCAATCGCGGGCAATGCCACCAGATGTTAAAAAAAAGTAGAGCTAAATAAAACTGAGTGAATTATTTAAATAATTATTAAAAAAGTATATTTTACAAAATTATAAACATGACATTTTAATTAGAACAGCTAGAAAAATGTCATGAAGAAAGAACTAAAACTCCGAGACTAAATAACAAAAAAAAAATGCTAAATCAAGTTACGAAAATGGTAATCTGGCCATACTGGAGCTAAAATCACGTAACTCAGTGTCAAATTCGCTGAGCGCAAAATAACGGCACCACGATAGGCGCCATCTCATTATTCTTTCCATCATGATGCAACAAAAACAAATTTTTCGACGAAATTTTTCGCCTCTTTGTAGACAATGACGACAATCGTTCTTCGCTGTGAGTGTATTGGCTCCGGTTGGTTGGTTAACTAATATACTATATTCCCAGAGACAGTATGATAATTTGTTTGCCAAATAAGTAGTGAATTGAGAAATAACGGCTGGATTATTCATACGATTTTCGATGTTTTCGACAAAGTCGTCAAAAATCTTCATTTCGCATCACTTTTTCTGAGCCCATGATGAATTTTCCACAACTACGATTGTAACTTTTAACTAACTTACTGAGTACGTGAATTTCATTTCCACCAAAAACTTCTCCGCTTGAGTTTATTTTTTCCTAGTCCTTTTCGTCCATTTACGAACATTTCCAGCTGGGTGATATTATGTATTTATATATGTATATGTGTATGTATTGGTTTTTGGCATATGAAGACGCATAAGTATTGTGATAGCAGCGCGGTGTTGGCGCCATCGGTAATGTTGACACGCGTAAATATTATCGGTTAAACACTCAAAACCTCATAAATGTCCTTTCATGGTGCAAGCACGTTGCGGTCATGAAGCAGGCAGGAGGCTGCCACTTACTATTCTAGTGTACCAGCATAAGCAGCAAAGCAAGCGCCAACGCTAGTGTAACGGGTGGCACTTAAGTGCAAGCGCATAGATGCACGTAAGCATGCACACAAACACCGACACATACACAGCCACCTACATACAAACAAATACATTTCATGCATAATTCTAATACACTTATAAGCATACGTACTTGTTGACATATGCAGTTATGCGCTTATGCACTAATACATACGCACATATTAAATTCACCGATAGCCGGAGCAGGCAAGGCATAAATTCATGCCGGTTTGCTTACGTTGGTTGCCATTTGAGTACATTTTTATTCGTCTCCTCTGTAGCTGCATTTACAGCCCCTCAACCCAGGCGTACCCCACTACTAACCCTACGCATACGTAGCTGCATACGTGCCCAAGTGCAATGCAAGTATTTCAGCGAGCTGGGCTGAGTTGCGCCGGTCATGAAAACACTTCGGGGATGTTTGGTAGAAACGCTCCACTGCGGGCGGGGAGGAGTTTGTGGAACACGTTTAGAAAGTATCAGAGCCAACAGCTGCTGCAGACAGATCGTAACGCTCTGCTAACCGCCTGAAGTTCAGAGTATGAACGAATGAACGAACGAACGAAATATGACAGGAATTTGTTGTGTAGTAAGTCAAGCGCAAGTGTGGCACGTCGCCGGGCGCAACGGCTACAACGGCACACGTAGCTTGCAGGCATGCATACGTGTGTATGTATGGGTGTATAGATGAGCATACTTACAGGTTTACTTACACACTTCCACTTAGAAGTGAGCAGACAAAGCGCAGCAGTGTTGGCAACAATTCAAAGCGCGTAATTAGATTTTAGCCGCGTTGCGGTTAGATTGCCAAATGTCGCTGGCAACTGCAACAAAAGCAATAGAAAAAGCAGGAACAGCGGCTATATTTAGCAGGCAATGGCATCCAAAAGTCAGTAACATCTGGCAATAGCAGACCTGGCTGGCAACATCTGGCCGTCGACAGTCGAAAACCAAAAGGTGAAAAGCGAAAAGTGGCAGCAGCAGGTTAACCACAAACGCGTATGGAAAATCCGACAAGCGCTTAGCCGCAGTCACACGCACCAACACATACATGTATGCTCAAGCATACATGTGGAAGACGAAACAACACTTACACATACCAACACATTGGGCAATTCAATTCAATTAAACGACTGAAGCTTAATGCGATTTATAAGCGCCACTTGACGGCATTGCTGTTGCCAGCAACATTTAAATTCAAACAAATGAGCGCGCAATATGAAATTACATACACACTTATGAACAAGTACACCAAGCTGTGGCGCATCCAACGAAAGCACGTTGGCTTACAACAATCAAAGTATCTGTAGTAGCCGCAACAGCAGAAACTGCGCGCAGCTGTGGGTCTAGAAAGCAACGATGGTAGTGCCGCGTTTCATTGCAACAAATGTGAGCGAAAAGTTCACGATACGTTAGTGTAGGCATAAGTATTCATGTATGCGTGTATATAAATAATATAAGGTGAAGTCCAAAAACACAAGACTGAGATAAAATAGAAATGACAGAAGCTTTGTTCTCATAATTTCGAGTATATTTATTCATAAAAGTTCCCTCGATACACTGTTTTGCGCCATGTAAATGCTTTTCAAAAGTGTGTTTCAGGTCATTGACCGGAATGTCCTTCAGGATGTCGGTACAAGACTTTTGGATGGCCTCTATGGACGCAAAACGTTTTCCTTTCATGGCCAAATGCAATTTTTCGAATAGGTAGAAATAACAGGCAGCCATATCAGGCGAATACGCTGAGTGATTGATGGTTAAAATGCGATTTCTAGTCAAAAAATCTGTCACAAGAGTGGATCGATGAGATGGTGCATTATCATGAAAGAAGTGCTAGCTTCCTCCTTTGCGGTATTCAGGGTGAATTCGACGACTGCGATGCAACAAACGCTTCAAAACGCCAAGGCAGGAAATTGCATTTACACTTTGGTCTATTGGCACGAACTGCTTGTGAACAATTCCCTTGGAATTGTTAAAACAAATGAGCATCGACTTGATTTTCGACTTTTCCAAACGCGATTTTTTGGGTGGTGGCTCGTCTGGAGCCTTCCATTCGGCACTTTGACGCTTAGTTTTAGGTTCATGTTGGAAACACCAACAATGAATGAAACGGCACAGACCTCTCGTAAGCCCAGTTAAAATGCGATACATGGATGGTTTCGAGATATTCAACTTCGATTCCATGAATTTCAACGATGATTTCGATTCATTTTTGATAAATTTACGAATAATTTCGATAGAGTTTTCGGTGATTACTGATTTTGGGCGGTCCGTATGCTGATTGTCATTTATGTCCTCACATCCATCTCTGAAACGTGTAAGCCACTCATGAACTCTGGCACGAGATAGAGAATCATCGCCATAAACTTTTTTCATCAATTCAAATGTTTCGGTTTTTAAAACAAAATTTTATGTTAGCTCTTTGTTCGAAACTCATTTTTGTACCGATGACACAAACATACTGACACTTTGGATGCAATAACTTCACTTCCACTGAACCGTATGTCACCAAGCTTTCACTGGAAGTTAGCTAGGAATTCCACTTCCAACACACTAACTCATTAAAGAGATGGCGCTATCAGAAACATTTTTATGGCGTCAGTCTTATTTATTTTAGTCTTCAACTTTTAAACGCGCACATCCTTTGTTAGGTGGTTGGGTGAGCTCCTCCTACAATTTGTGGTGTGCTTTTTGATGTAGCTCCACACACGGACCTACTCTTTTACACCAACTCCGAAGGGCAGATGGTTCTTTATGTGAAGGTTTTTCATGGTAGAAATACACTCGGAGGTTTTTCGTTGGCTGTAGTGGGGTGACCGCTTTTTTTCTTTAATTTGGTGTTTCGTGCCCACAGTGGGTTTCGAGCCCGGGACCAACACATTCAGCTACGGCGACCGGCGTATGTGCGTATACTTATTCATATAATAGAGATGCCAATATAAGCCAAAAATGTAGATCCCGGAATTTCGGGACACATACCTTTCTTAAATTTAGTAAAAATTCAATATCCTTAAGGTCGTTATGAGTTTACGTATTCGAGATTCCGGGATTAATCTGGAGATTAGACCCGATACTTCCCTTTTTTTAAACCCATATTTTTATTTTGTGTGCTCAAGGCTGAATTAACAATAAAACAGCAAATTAAAATATTGCTTTTATTTATATCCATCCGATAGCCTCTGTAGCTAGTTGCCTTGCTTTTGTAAAGTGATTATCCACACCGCACGAAAAAATTAAAAAACCAAGATGATTATGATGATATCTACTAAAGTAAAGTATCCAAAATAATTCAAAAGTTTACAATGTAAAAACAAATTCTAGTTCAAATTATGGAAAACGAGTACCTAAACCTAAGATAACCAACCGCACGTCACGAACAGGCCAGATTGGCATATGCAGAAAAGTACCAATTTTAGGAAGATGAAAAGTTAAGAATAACTCTTTTCGATGAAAAAAAATTCAATCTGGACGTATCAGATGATTCCCAAATGTATTGCCATAATAAACGAAAAAAGGGAGGAGAGAATAGCTCGTAATTTTGGAGAGGGTTCTGTCATAATTTATATATTATATAAATATAATTTGCGCGTACGCCCTCTTTGGGTGTTTGGTCGACCTCCTTCTCCTATTTGCGGTGTGCGTCTTGATGTTATTCCACAAATGGAGGGACCTACAGTTTCAAGTAGACTCCGAACATCAGAAATACACTCGGAGGCTTGCCATTGCTTGCCGAGGAGCGACCGCTATTAGAGAAAACTCTTTCTTCATTTGGTCTTTCGCCGAGGCTCGAACCTACTTCCTCTCGGAATTCCGAATGATAGTCACGCACCAACCCATTCGAATACGGCGGCCGCTGTCATGATTTAGGTAGCCATCACAGTCAAAGGCAAAACGCCTATATTTTTCATATACAGAAAATGAATAGTGTCAAGTATATAGAACTTCTAGGCGAAGTACTTATCACATTTTTCTTGATAATTTCGAATAAGAGGAATTATTAGGCATGACATCGCATCGTTTCATGCTTCCGAAGCAACAAAAGACTTTTTGGCAGCGAAAAAATACGAATTTTAGAATGGCCCAGCTGCAGCCCTAACCTCAACCCAATCGAAAATGTGTGGGCAAAACTTTCTCATTCGCCAAAGTCGAGAGTCAAGTCGGATCCTTATCCATAGAAGATCATGATATGTTTTTGGTGGGACTAGGAAATGCTCGAAAAGAATACCTCTGTCAACAAGGAGCTCTAGATTGCCCAGACCAGGCGATTTTTGGCGAAACGGCATCAACAAATTGATCCAGAGGTGGGAAGAGGATGTAAACAGCAATGGTGATTATATAATTGATCAACTTATTGATATAAATATTGTTGTTTGTTTAAGTAAAAGTCTTTGGTAAAAACGCTACTAATTTATTCCCCGACCCAATACATAGGAGGGGTTTTAGATGTGTAAAACCTATTGATATTTGTCATACTCTCGAAAACTAACAAAGAAAAACTAATATTCTATCAGCGTTTATAAATTATAGAATATTTTTACCAAAATCAGTGTTCAGTAAAAAAAATCACTGATCAAAAATGTCATTGATAATTCCATGGCTCTATAAGCTAGGCCACCGCATTTCGACCACTCTAATCAACAAAGTGACGGCACGATTTGCCATAGAGTACGTGAAACGATCACCTCGAAAAATAAATTCTGTAGCTTATTGAAAAGCAGTGAACACGTAATACGTGCAGTAAAGCCTACCATTCTTGAAGAATAGTACAAAGGTACACCAACCGGACGGTCTTCGTGAGTCGAATTCGAAGCAGCTCATGCTCGGAATTTCACTAAAGCAACCATTTAAAGAACAAATCTTCTACCAACAGAATGTGGCAAAGGGGACTCAATTATAATATCTGAAATATACCTATAATTTTTTGACGGAGAGGTATTAGAGTTTACCTCTGCTAAATATGAACTATTTTACGAAATAATAAGGTTCTTATATTTGAGACAAAAAATATTTTGTGTAATTTCACGTAACTTATTCTTTTACTAAATTTTAAGCCGTTAAACTATTTATTTATTTATTATATTCCTTTTTTCTGTAAAATGAAAAGTGTTAAGCCATTAAACTACTGATTTATTTATCATTTTTTATTTCTTCCCTAAAATGACAAAACAGACCTACATTGAAGGGGGGTTAATTTGTTCCAGAAATATTATGCCACATAAAATATTGTAGTTGGTAAACATGATTTATACCTTAGATTTAAACAAGTCGTGATTTTATGTGCCGCTTACCCGAAGAAGGAATAAATTTCGACCCCTCCAAGAAAACTTAGACGTGAGCTTTAACTTTAGTGGAGCCTGTTATTTGAAAAAAGGCAAGCATTTCTCAATTCACTGATTTTATGGTGTTTTGATTGAAAAAGAAGCTGCATATCTGAAAAAAGCACCCATTATAAATTCTCAAATACTTAGCCGCTTTTTCGGCAAAACGCTTTGAATGTACCCGGATATTGTTGCACAACAAAAGCTCACACATAGTCGGCTTGTACAAACGTGGCTGAGTCTTCACGCTTTTCCTTGAGCGTAACAAGGAACGCAAAAAGGTAGGTGCGGCAAGACTTGCTTGACTTGTGCAGCGAGAAAATCATAATGAAAAGTTGCTCCCCAAGGTGGAAAGTTGTGAAGGGCAAGTTTTGCCATATGCAGTGACAAAAACAGGTATATTTTTGATCAAAATTTGAAATAACGCCAACGGAAACCAGCAATCGTTGTGTATTAAGCTACAAATTCTTCAAATGAATAAGTCATCAATATCATTAGCGCTTCACCTTTTCGACTTTCCGCAACTAGGGCGAGGTTATTAACCGATGTTGCTCTTTTCATTTATGAAATAAAGTAAGTTGGACAAAGAATATTACGAGCACTTAGTTTCATTGAAATATGTAAATTTTTGCTCGAGTTACCGTGCTTTCGGATGGGCGAAAATTGCAAAAGGGACTGTACTCCTCAATTTGCGCATTTGGCATATATAATATTATCTATCGCAAGTGCGCGAATTTAGAAAAAAACTTGTTTTCATTTTTCTTGAGTATTTATTCTTCAATATATATTTTTTCACCTTGAGTCTGCTTTACGAATCCTCAAAGCACTTCTGATAAATCGCTTTTGGTATGGTCGATTTCCTCAGTCGTGATAAAGCATCAATTGATTATATCACATGATGAGATCAAATAAGCAGATCATACGATAATATCACACGATGAGATCATATTATTATATCACATGATTATTTGAGATGATTATATCAAATGATTGCTACAGCTGGTTGTGGGTATCATATGATTTTATCTGACTTGGGACTATTTGAGGATATCAAAGAATGCGATCTAACGTGAATTGCAAGACAATTTTAAAGGCTAAATTTTTATTATTTGAGCCAACCAAAAAAATTGCAGTTGTAGGTCACACGTTCTCAGAGTGTCTTTCAAATTTCCACTATCAGTCAAGTAGTTAGAAATTCAGGCATCTGGATACATAAAATAAATACAGCTAAGTTAATTCAAATGTTTTTTTTTTTTTTGTTTCCACACCGGAATTAATGACAACTATTAAACTGGTCGCGGCCGTACTCGAACGGGTTAGTGCGTGACTTCCATTCGGAATTCGGAGAGAACGTAAATTGGAATCTCGGTGCATGAACACCAAATAATAGAAAAAGTATCTTCTAATAACGCTCGCCCCGCGGCAGGCAATGGGGGGCTTCTGAATGTATTTCTGCCATGAATAAGCTCGTCATAAAAAGAGGTTGTCTGTAAACTCGGTTTACTGACGATAGTTTAACGTCATAAGAAAATACTGATGTAATGGTTACAATTTTCAAAACGAAATTTTAATTTTATTTGTTTGATAGATATTTTGTATGGATATAGAGGAGGAGGTAAATGGAATCACAATGGAATAGGTCAAGTTACATTTACACAAACGGGAAAAATGACGAAACATTTATCAAATTCATGAAAGATATCTTCAATTTCGATTGTGCATCAGACGTTAATAAGTCAACAACACTGAGATGATGTTGCCTTTTTCAAGAAACTTTACACTCGAAACACTCCCTTTCATTTCCTACTTTTTCTATCATCGTCCTATTCTCAACAGAGAAATGGTTCATTACCATGCACACAGCAAGAAGGCATATGCAAATACAAGTATGTGAATTTATATACAAATGCGCATATACATACATATATATATACGCTCACTTAAGTAGGAGAGAGCAAGATGTCGAACGTCGCCGTTCGTTTGCTTTGTTTGCTTTGTCGTTCGTTCTGCGCTTTCGCTTGCAGTTCATTCAAGGTAACGACCATGAGCAAGGTAACGACGAATAAGCAAGGTAACGACACATTTTTTCGTGCGTGCAGCCGCCTAAATCGAATTATAAGACGTTATCACGTCAAAATATTTGCTTCGGAATCGGCCCCGTTTTTGGTCTCTGCATTTGTGGAACAACATCAAGACGCAGACCACAGATAGGAGGAGGAGGAGCTGGGTCAAGCACCCAAAGCGGGTGTAAGAGCCACTTATATATTATATAATATATATTGTGCTGCTATATATTAAGCTGGTACTAACTAAGCCATAGCATTCCAAAGCTTCGCGGTTACATGCCAGACTGTTCGGCAATAATAAGTAACCCGCGCGCCAAACTGTGTCAACCGGAACCAAAATTCAAAAACTAGATGTCCTTACGCCGCGCTATCTGAAGGCTCAAATGCCATATACGTATATGTAGTACTAACCTGAAGAAAGGCTGTGAGCCTAGCGCCATACATATAAAGTCGTAAAAAATGAAGTATTAAATTGTGTTTTTAAATAACTTTTTTATTAAATAAAAAACATATTATTATTAAATAAAAACATTATTTTAAATGATGGAAATCTTTATGTTGATGCTTACGCACTCCAAAGCTTGTGTGTTTGTCTACAGCAGCTATCCACGTCGCAAGTCTCAAAAATATCACATTGACCTACGATACCATTTGCAAAAATTATAAATCTTTCGATAAGGTGATTAATTTTGCGCCACCTGTATTTGAGGATATCGAACCTTAAGAACAAAAGTTTTACAAATGTTTGCCTAGTAAAAATGTATTATCCTTACCAATTTGTTTTGAGTTTTGCTTCAGACACGTGCCACCAGTATAGTTTTTTTATTACCGATAACAATTTGTAAATTTTTACCGCTTTGGGCGTATGTTTGCTACGGAAATTTTTCAATAATTTTTTCATGTATAATGAGTGAACTGTTACGCCAAGCTAACAACAAAAACGCATACTTGTAATTTTATATAATATACAGTAAATATTCAAAATATTTCAGTCATCATCCAGAACACTGTACAACAAGCTGCCACAAAGTTTAACATAGAATTTCGTATTTTGCAAATTATAGAAATTTTTTTCATGAAACTTGGAGCAAATATTATATTATTCATGCACATAGAACGCTATGCGCGAGACGTGCATGTGCGAGGGGTTCTATGCGGCAGATAAAAGCGCGTAATTAATGAAATATTTTCGCCTTAAAACTTTTGATTGTCTTTTGAAAGTTTTTGGAATTTTTGTCGCATAACAGCGTCAAGTGAGGCAAACAGTGGCAGGTGAAGTGGTGGATGTGTATGTATGTAATTATATTTAAGTTATTACATAGACAGCAAATGCATGTGAACATGGTTAGCGGTTTGTATAGGATGTGTAATATTTAAATATTTAACGGAATGAAATACCTACTTATATGCGCCAGTAGATATATTTCTTGTTATAGTAAATATTTGAATACAGCAGCAGTGAGTGACGCATAGAAGTTGATATCATATTTAGTAGAGGAGCGGAGACGTGTGGATGTGCGAAAAGTATACAGATGCAGGGCCAACAAAATGTACGTAACAATGCATTCCATTATTTCTTTTTTTAAAAACGGAGGAAAACATGATGTTCGTAATTATAGGACAATTTCCAAACTAGCAAGCATCTCTAAACAGTTTGCATGTATTGTAAAAGAAAAAAATTATTTTGTGGTTAAGTTTTTGTTATACCGTAGAACAAGCAGTCAAACCGGGCATCCCTCACAACACACACTGTCGCAGTAGTAATGGTAATGGTAATGGTTGTACGTGTTAGGCTAAGACCTTTAGGCACTGCGACCAGATTGCTCTATTGTGCGCCCCTAATTACTTAATTGTAATTTTTTAGTATACCTAGGAAATGAACCAGCTCCTTAGGAGGGAGGAATTATAGGAAACCTACAGTAGGTACGAGCCCAGGATTCTGTGCCTTCTGTGGCCTAATGCCTCACTGTTGGTGATTAAATGCTCCATAGACTCCTCTTCAACATAGCAGAGTCTGCATAATCTTGTACTAGATAATCCTATTGCGTTAAAGTGTTTATTACAGGCAAAGTGACCTGTAAGTGCCCCACAGAGCAATCTGAGGCCCTTTTTGTCTAGGGTTAGAGCAGATTTTGCTCCGTTGGCATTGAAGTTCAAACACTTTTTGGAGTGATTAAGACCGCTTGTGCCGTTCCCTGATTTCAGTTTGGATCCATTTTTGGTTCACTGTTTTATATTATTTTTGTTAAAGCCGAAAAAAGGGGTTGGCTCAATAAATAGCTTTTCTGCCCCTTTTTTGGCATAAAAGTCTGTCTTCTCATTTCCTTCGTGTCCTTCATGTCCTGGTACCCAAATCAGTGAGACCTAATTCTGAGTGGCCAGTTTGTTGAGTGCATTGTTACACTCTATTAGGACTTTTGAAGCTATTCAAGGCTTTGAAAACCGATTGGCTGTCCGAAAGTATTTTAATTTTTACTTTCTCGAGCCCTCTTTCGGATATGATTTCCACTGCTTACATTATGGCGAAGAGCTTAGCATGGAGAATTATGGTATCTGTACTTAGTGTTGGGAATTTGTGTGCTCAAGGCCCAACTATTCCTGCTCCTACTCCTTGCAGCGTTTTGGAACCATTTGTGCACCGCAGTTGTAAACCACCGGAGAAAATAAAAATGATCTTCCATTTCCTCTGTGAACTCGATCAACTGTCTGGCTAAAATGTCAACAACCTAATAGGATTCTTAAACTGCACAAACTGAATATAGTCTTGCGGTAAACAACTGTTAAACGAGGATGTGGCAACAAAATGGTGCTGAAGCGCTAGTTGGATTCTGAATAAACAACCACTTGAACCAACCAACCAAATCTTTAATTCATCTAAACTAACATAGTTTTGTAATTGGCCGTTCTACAGCTACTAAGGACTAAAAGTGGACTGCATTTATACTGACATCTCTAAGGCGTTTGCCGAAGTACCGCATGAGGTTCTACTAAAAAAGTTAGCTTCCTTGGGCTTTCACTTCACCTGTCTGCAATGGTTTAAGTCATACTTGTAGGACAGACGGTGCGTGGTGCGTGGTAAAAATCGATGGAGTTTTATCGAACCACTTTGTTGTTACTTGAGGGGTTCTCCGAGGCAACTTCTTTTTGTCATTTTTATTAGTGACATAAGCAACTGTTTTTCTTTATCGAATTTTTTGCTCTTCGTGGATGATTTATTGTCATCTGTTAAGGGATCAGGGGATGCTCAGAACTTTCAACTCGATTAGAATAATATTCATAAATGGTGCTTGAGGTCGCATCTATCTTTGAATATTAAACAACATTTTTGTTCAAAAATTTCGAGGCATCAGTACGTTTTTAAGACATCCTACATGACTTTTAAGAATGTACTGCGAAGTGTAACACAGTTTAAGGATCCTGCAGTTTTATTCGACACGAAATTTTCTTTCAGTGGTCTCATTAATTTTATGCTTTCAAAATCGTAATCGCTTCTAGGCTTCATTCGCCGTCATACTTCTGAGTATTCTGTCAGTATTCTATCAGTATACCTATAAACTGATGTTTACGGCTGTTGTTCGTAATCACTTGGAGTAAATTGTTATCATTTGGTGGCCATACTACCAACTTTCAATTAATAGAACAGAGGGCGCTCAAAAAATATTTCTTAAGGGGGGAAGCTGGTCTAGAATTTTGAAAAAATCGAAAATTTTTTTTTGTCTTAAAAGGTGCTTTAGGGTCTTAGAAATAATATACCAAATGAGGGATGCCAGCAAAAATGTCTAAATGCCCAAATTTTTCATTCGACGGCAGTGCCTCGCAGGTATGCCCCAAACGCTACTTACAACTTTAAACGCGTTTTTCTCGAAATCACTTTTTTTAAACTGGCCGAAGACATAACTCGAACAAATCTTTACCGATTCTTACGAAATTTTGACAATACATTCGAAATACCTTTCTCCGGAGACGTACGTAGGATTTTTTATTTATATTACATAGTTTTTTTTTTAATCAACAATTTTATGTCGTTCTTTATAGTGAAAATTGTAACTTTTTGTTCAAACGTGCACCATTTCGCGAAAAAACAAAATATCGAAAAAATCCTACGTACGTCTCTTTCTGTTGTTATATAGAAACTAAAAAAATTTTATTTTTTGATCCAGGACAAAAATTAAGGAGTTTACGTCTTCGGCAATGGACCCACTAGAAAAAAAGGCGCCTTAGGAGAACTGCTGGACAGCGGCCATTTTGAAATTAATTCAGACGAAAAATTTTGTATTTGTACCATGAAAGCTATATTATTAAACCTATTTCACAGATTTTCGATTGATTCCTTTGTTGAGTCAAAATAAATTCATAAAATATGCCCATTTTTTGCGCTCTAGACCAGCTTCCCCCCTTAAGCAGGCATTATGTTCCCTACGATTTGAGACCCTTTTTCCATCCAATAATTCTCGGACAAAGCTAATTAATTTATAAGTGGTATATCTAGAAAAGAGAAGGAGCATTTTTTCGCTTTCGTTTATTTGCAAAGTTGTTAATGGCATCGCCAACCGTCCAGATCTACTTCAGCACGTAACCTTCAATGTTCTACAAAAGAAGTCTTCGCAATTTTTGCCCTTTTTATGGTGAAAAGTTTAAGATTAAATTTGCGAGTAATGCGCTTATTGCTCGCGCAATTCGAGACTATAATTCTTGATCCAATTCCAGCCTTGTGTTTACATTAATTGCCAAATTTTAGTTAAGACATTTGGCTTATTTCTCTTCACATTTTTGTATAGTCTGTAAGACAATTTGTACTGTAGATTATTGAAATAAATAGAAACAAGTAATTATAAAAGTTCGGAGTTCCTAGAAAAAGAATTGGTTTTCACTACATATTTACATGTAAAGTATGCTTACAGTGGTTGATTCTTAAAAGTTGTAGAATTGTGTAACTAACCAGTAGCACTTGCAATAACGGCACTTTTTAGAAGAAGAAACTCGTTGAGTAGGAAGGATCTATGCCTCTGATGTGGACAGCTCGATATTTCACGTTTTTCTTTAAGTATGATTTGATTGTGCTTTTGGTTTACAAAATTTGTGAGATATGAACTTTCTTAACTTAGGTTCACTCTAATATGAAAATTTTCATAGCCACAAAGGCAAAGAGCCAAAGAGCAAAGAGTCAGAACCTTTTTTGCTTGAGGACGTTTGCCTGTGTGAATGAATTTCCGCCATTTATACATTTAATCGCAGGAAAGCCATTGTAATAAGACACTGAGTAAAAGGGCGATATGACTTTAAAAATTAATGGTTACAAAACTATGGCTCATCACTACGAGAGCTTTAGAAACCAATTCATATCGGGCAAGAATTCGATATTGCCTTAATTTCGATAGTGAGGAACCAGCAATACGCAAAATATTTGAAATAAAAATAAGAGATTATAAATTCTCTACTACGACTATTAATTTGTATTCTTACGATTTCTCATCTGCACCCGGCTCAAATTATAAGCGCACCACTATCTTTCTATGAAAATATAATGCATATGAGGACTACAACAAAAACCAGACACAAACTTTTTACTTTACTTTTACTTTTTAATCAAAAACTCCAGCATTTTTCTGGATACGTAGTTTTATCGCTCATTTAATTTTAGTTTAACAAAGTGCAACTCTCAAGTGACTGCTGGCAGACTTTTTTCCACATAAACCAAATGTTAGCATGAGCCGAAACCATGGGGGTATGAATCAGTAGTGTTTAGGCAAGTAATACCCCCAGTAATATATATTATATTATTGTTATATATATGTATACACTTATAAACCTTAAAGCGATTCCGATTTTTTCTATAAATATTGATAGCGATTAAAACTTCATGCGTGCATACCCACGAATAACCAAAATCGCTTTATAGACATTTCCATATATTCAAAGTTGAGTACGTGACTAATTTTCAAGCAATCAAATGCTCGTAACATTTAACCCTTTAATGCACAGGTGGGCTATAAAAACTATATTCATTTTATTACCAGAATTTTTTTTTTTTTCAGAATATAGCTGAAGTAAGCGATATTTTCGCATATTTACTTATTCAGAGGTGTAACCGGAATACATTTTTGACCTAAGTAGGTCTACGAGGCAATTATCATTCTCAGAGTGTACTTAGATTACTGCGGTAAGTATAGCCAAATAAAATCTTGCTGATACTGTTTTTAGTAGGAATGAAGTAAACTCGGTTGCTCACAGATTACTTCATCGGATATAAGCGACTGACTACAATCGCATCTTCACGGTGTACAGCGTTAATGGTTAATTCATCGGACACTACACAGTTATTTCATGGGTTACTTCATCAGTGAGCTGAATTTGCTTCAGCATGGAAAAAGTTTTATAGGTAATTTTTATTATGAGGCGATTTAACACTGAGAACTGAGGAATTTAGTGTGCCTCCTTCACTAATGCAGAGTATTTTCCTGTGCACAACCTCGGCAATATATTTTAGCATTTGTCCCAATTTATTGTGTTTTATTCCCTCCTCTTGTAAAATATGTATTTTTACCCAGCTTATTAATAGGTTACTTCATAGGATTTTCATTATAGGCAGACAGGATTTTCGAGTTCTTTTTCCTATAGAACACATACATTTTATATGAAGATGTAGCGAAGGTTAGATTAAGATTCATTTTCTAAGGGTGGATAGAGTTAATATGATTTTGAAAATCGCACGAACTTTTTTTACTTATTAGTATTTTATTATAAATCCTGTATTTTGCAAATGGAAATTATTGTAGAGGAGCTCTTTTCAATAACAAAGTGGTAGATAATATATAGGACCGCTTAGAAATAGGGAAAAATAATTGTCCAGCTCGTTACGATTCATTAGGCTACTTGGGCACAGATACCAGTCACGAATAAAGTGATGCAAATATCTAAAATCTACCAAAATAATAAGTATTTTGCGTTAAAAATAAAATTTCTACTTTGCCATTCCTCAGCAAAAACTTTCTTTTACTCTTAAAGTAAGTCCATTAAGAAATTTTCTCTGCAGCGATTTAGTTCTCATTGGAATGCCAAGAAAGTGGTTCTATTTCATTTTATTTTTGTCGAAAATAAACTAAATTCAAATTAAAATCTGCAACTAAAATGCATAACTAAAAACTAACTATTATAATAATGGCTATAGTGACGCAGTTTTATATAAATATATTTTCCCGTGGTTACTAGAGGGAATATAGGAACTGAAAAAAAAATTTTTATGTGGTTTATTTAACGCTATAAATTTAATTTGGCTCCAGAAACGGTCTGCTTTTTCCACATCAACTTGTCGCCCCACGTGTTGGCTGGTCACGCGCATCTCTAACTTCCTTGAGGGTTCCAGTTTTGGTTCGGTTAGGGTTGAGTGGCTGTCATTTGACACACTTAACGCTGAATAGCCTTACGGTGATACCACAGGAGCTCATCCTTAACACTTCTGAATCTTCTCTGAACCCACGTGTGGAGTTAGTGAATTTGGTTAATTTTGGCGACCTTATTTGAGAGATCTCTTCAATGATTTCAAGAAAGGCGAATACAAGCGTTGAAAGTCTTTTTTTGTACAGACAAATGGATGTACGGAGGAGGTGCTCCACGGTTTCACGGTTCAGTATCTTGACAGCTTCGATAAAAGTCTTTATGTTTTACCCGGAGTCTATTTGCATGCCTTCCAATTAGACAATGCCTTGTTAGTTCGCCTATCGTGTTTCTCATATCCTCCTGTCTCCGAAGATTCAATAGCAATTTTGTGCGGTCGGGACTCCACTCTGGCCAAGTTTCCCTGCTAATTTGGCAAAAAGGTGAATACCTCCAACAAGCATCAGGAGCATTGATGCAGTGATTAACTGTTAATAATTTGCACGTTCCTAAGGGAACCGGTATTAGTAAATTAATAGGGTGAATATTTCGTGTTGTACTTTCCCTTGCAAGCTCATTTGCTTTGCAATTACTTTCTATGTTTCTATGGCCTCGCACCCAGATCAGGTATATTTTAAAATATTGCGATACCTTACATATTTGGGCATTCAATTACCGTTTTCGATGAGTGTTCTAGTGACCACAACGATTTCAGAGCTGCCTGACTATCCGAGTAGACATATACTTCCCTTGTAGTTAGGGGTATCTTCTTTAACCCATCTTCGGCCGCTACAAGACTTCGACATAATTTTTCCATTTCCTTTTTAGTCAGTGCTTATAGGACCATAATCAAGAAAAATTTAAAAAAAACCAATTCTGACCATCGGTGTTTTAGATATGGACTGGTCGAAAAATCGACCGCTGGCCAAAAACCGTCAAATATATTTAAAAAAAATACAACATTTATGAAAAAATTTAGCACACGAAGTCAATTTGTTTCATTTTATTTCAAATACAAATATTTTTTTGTTGTTTTATTGATAGAAAAGTCAGCTTACAAATTTTTATGATAATCATCAAAACATTTAATATGTAAATGAATATTGCATTTTTTGCAAGTAAAAATAGTATGTTTATTGCAAAATTTACACCGCCGAAATTTGTTTTCAATGCTTCTCACGACGGCGTGTACCCTTTCATTGATCCGAGGAAGGTTCGATGGACCTTCATCTCCATGTTCGTTTTCATACTCGTCTTGGTCCTTGTCGTAATTCAATAATTCTGTTGTGATTTTGGAACGAAAATCAATTTGTGACAGGGGTTTTATCTTTTCAATTTTTGCCATCATACAATGAAGTTTCCATGCATTGACCATTGCGTTACCAAGAGCATTTGTCCATATTGGCCACCAACATTTTTTTCCTCTCATACATATTCTATAATTTGCCACCGCATTATCATGGAGATCCACACCACCCATTATACTCTTGAATAACTTTTGGCTGCGAAGTAGTGATAGTTTGTATTTTCTTCCGACAATATCTTTTAGTGCTAATAATTGGATTGATTGTGGAGTTATTAGTTATAACATTGACTACAGCATTATCATTCCACCGAACAGTCAATATTTCTTGCTGATGATCAAGTAGTTGGTCAAATATTCCTCGTATTTCTTTTTTTAAATTTCTCAAAGGAGAATTACCCATTCTATTTTCGCGTATAGTACCAGTTGCAAAAAATCGACGTTCGTTCAGAAGGCACATTAGATGGTATGAAGAGAAAAAATTATCAAAGAAAATTATGTGGCACTCAGGGTCAGATACGTTGGTAAGCAAGTCTAAGACTGTTTGTGCGCCTAGACCAATAGTTTTATTGTGAGGGGTTGCTGCTCCCCCGTACAATGAACTAGAAAATAGATACCCACTTTCAGAGCATAAGCACCATGTTTTAAACCCAAACCGGATTGGCTTTCCCTTGATAAACATTTTGCAGGAGTGGCGTCCAAAGTATGGAATCATCTGTTCGTCTATAGAGAGATTATGACTAAAGACTCCAAACTGCATAAACTTTTTGTTGAGAGCGTCAGTAAGGACGAACCTTCGCAAAACGGTCTGCTGCGTTTAAATTCGTGTTGTCAGCGAGATGGAAAAACTGCTTAATTTTGGAGGTAAGGTGTGATTTTCCCTGCAGGGGTAGTACCTTTCCTATACCCAGGCCCGACGAGAGGGGGGCGGATCGGGTACTTTTTCCCCCGGGCCCGGAGTTTTCAAAGGGGCCCGGACTCGAGATTACACGTATTTATATGAATTAGACATCATTTGAAAGGGCCCGCATTTGCAAGTTTCCCCCGGTGCCCGGATTTACCCCCGGGCCCGGATAAGCTCTCTACGGCCCTGCCTATACCACAAAGATACTTACTTCCATCTCTTTTAAGAAGAAACAAATATTGCTAGATTTTGTTCTATCCTACATGACAGTTCCTGGCCAGCGGTCGATTTCTCGACCACTAAAGTTTACGTCCATGAAACAGTAAAAATTATTGCAATATTGATGTGTTACTTTTTTGATTCTCTTAATTTCATCTTTTCTCTTCACAATAAATTAGTAACAATTATTTGTTTTTTCGTTTTTCATTACTTTTTCATCTGCACAAGAAACACGTAAAAATAGTGATAATTTCATTCTTTTATAAAAATCTGCCCTGAACCTTTTTTTCTTAAACAATTATGCTCTAGAAATTAACTAAATTCCAAGTTTAAAACTTGTGAAAACTGGTCAATAAATTTACATTTAGTTTCTGAGATATTGGAGTCCGAAGTTGGTGGTCGAAAAATCGACCAGCTGCCGAAAATGGGTTAAGAGCAATACATTTTAAAATGACACAAATATTTTACATAAAGTTGTGCTCCCCGAAAGAAAAGTTAACATATCTAAATTTTCCAACTTAAAATTATATTAGTGCATTAATGGGTTAAGCCGCAGCTCGCTCGAAAATTTAGTGAACGTTGTAGAAACAAAAATATTGAGAATATAAAAGTTAGAACAAATTGTTTGGAAACTTCTCCGACATTAAATTAAGTGAAGCGCACAACACGCGCAACTTAATTAAATAATATGAAAATTCTTTAAAATACGCATAACTGTCGCGGCCGGAGATAGACCACTTATGCATGTGTGTGTGCATATTTATTTTAACGAGTATTGATCAAAAAGCCCGGCAGACAAACAGGCGGGCGAGTAAGCCACATTAGTATGGCCTGCCATACTCATCTTACTGAAAACATTGACAACAAATTTTTATTTTTCATATTTTATTAGCGGATTTACGCGCAATACTCGACAAAGCAATAACAGCAGGCACATACGGGGATTAGTGATCGGGAAGGACATTGTGGTAGGACAACAGATTTGCTATGTAAGATTTGAGACATTCGATAAGTACTGTGGCATACTGAGCTGCGTTGACTGACGGGTTATTTGCAGAGTCACTGCTTGTGGAGAGCTTTTGTTTCAATAGAAAGAAAAAAGCCAGACGAATTGCCGCAGGCTAATTCTGTTGTAAAAATAAAATGAAATCAAATGAAATAGAAGAGACAGAAGAAATGCATGTCATGGCAGTCGCAAAGTACAAGTAATAAATCCAAAGCTACTACAAATGGTACGCACAAGCAGATATGCTAAGGGGTGTTGTTTTAGAAGCAAAGAAGATTGGAAAGAAATCAAATACAGAAAAAGGTTTTTAGTGTCCATGAAATTGGCTTTATTTGAAAAATAATTTTATGCCATTTATACTTGCATATGATTTCAAACATTTGACCGCCGCAATTGACGAGTGAATTGGAATAAGCTGAATGTCCCATATCCACACTTTCTTCTCTACAGTCAGACTGTATTTCGGCAAAAAATGGTCGAGTGGTGACTTTCAAGTATTACTTATTCCTGGCATACCGGCGGAGGCTTATCGACATATCTCTAGAGAAAATAATTTACAGAAGTCAAATCGCGCGAATGAGGTTACCGGAATTTTTTTTTGTAATATACTTAATGCTGTTTGGAGTATTCACCTACAGAACGTTCGGTCACAGCTTAATAGGAAAGTGGAGCTCAGGTTGCACAGACTACATGACTCCGAACTTCAATTGGGAGAGAAGGTTTCGTACCTCAAAGGCATGAAGTCTGGCCATAGGACTTTTCACATCTACACAGACAACCCTAAAACTCCAGATGGAGTGGGAGCGGTAATTTACTGCTCAAAACTAGGTATAAGGCAGCCTATTAAGCTGTTAGACCGCAGCAGTATTTTCCAAGAGGAAGTTTTTGCTGTGGGCGAAGCCGCGGGGCTAGCCTATACGATAACAAGAAAGAACTCAATAATTAATATATACGTGGACAGTCAAGCAGCAACAAAAGCAATAAGCTCATATTGCATTAAGTCCAAAAATGTTCGACGGAGCAGGCAGGCCATAGAAAGGCTAGCCGCAAACAGAAGGCTGCATATCTACTGGGTACCTGGTCACAAAGGCATTATGGGAAACGAAATAGTAGATGAGATAGCAAAAAGTGCTGTTAGACTACCTTTTTAACAAGAGAACGACATGCTAAAAACACTAAATACAATATAAACGATTGCAACGAAATGGACGGCTACACGAAAAAGCGAGTGGAAGCTAGGTGGACTAATCTGATCACATGCAAAACAGCAAAAGTTATGTGCAGAACTAACGACAAAAAACTGACACAATTCGTACTTACGCTCTCGCGAAAGGACTGCAGAACTACAAAACCATAGGTATGCTAACAGGTCACAATCTATTGGCGGCACATGCGTACAAGATAGGGATTGCTAACACGGACAAATGCAGGATATGCAGAGAGAATGTTGAGGAAACTTTAGAACACCTTCTTTGCGTTTGTCCGGCATTATCAAAAACGCGTTTAAAATGCCCGGGAACCCCATTGCTTAAGGGTATGGAGGACGTTCCAAAAGGGGATCTCCCAGCTCTGCTTACATTCTCCAAAAGCGCTGAAAACCCACATGATGTCTGCTTTCAGTATTCATAGAGGTCGGTATCCATATGGTATCGCTAGGGACCAAAAGGTCTATGTGTGGCTTATTGCCCACCAGGCTATTCTAACCTAACTTAATGCTGTTTGAACAATGACTTGAGAACTATTTTTCGAAACAAAATTAAAAACTGTACTCGCGTGAGTATTCGCTATTCATGATCAATTCGCTAGTTTAATTAGTTCCAAATCATGATCAAATCGTGATGAATTTTCAAGCCAAACTAACCTGGAAATAACCGCGAACTGCACTATTCACTAGTAGTAACTCAACACGAATAAAGGAATGAAAGAGGACGTCTCCCAAACATATTTTGCTGAAGACAAAGGTATTTCAGAGGGTCGGTTTTTTTCCACGGGGACTTACATGCAGTACTGAAGGTCCAAGAGCTGTTTTCTGCCACTCATAGTTAGGTGTAAACATTAGCTTGAACTAAACTTTCTTACGTTGTTATCTTAACCCGTGTGAGGTTTTCATCTTTAGCAACCCTCAGTTAAATTATCTGCTTAAAGTTGTATGAGGAGTTTTTGGCCTCAAATAGCCACACTCGGGTTTTTAACAGAGTAAATTTTCGAAATTCAGATAACCCCTTACCTCGCCTTTATTGACTTTGAGAAGGCATTTGATCTCCTTCAACAACATCATAAAATCAAATCTCAATATATTGATTTCCAATATAAAGTGGTGCGCTGGTGACCCAATCAAAACAGTCGCGAAAGGATGTACCCTATCGCCGCTCCTGTTTCTAATCATGATTGATGGCATGTTGGTGTTCTTTGGAACCTAGCAGCATGGAAAGTTTGATAATGACTTTGGATGACCTATGCAGACGGCATGGCTGAGTTAGCGCAACAAAGGGGGCAAATGCAAGGCAAGCGAAATGATGTAACACATGCTGAACGTGTTGGGTTGCCGATTAATGTTGGTAAAAGTAAATCTATGTCCATTAATGATAATCGACCTGCGCTTTCATGCTGTGCGGTCAACCGGTCGAAAATGTAAATCAATTTACCTACTTAGGATATTGAAAGTCAGGTCGTCTTTCGTTACACAAGCATATGGTAACTCTAAGCAGTTGGCATCCAGAAGAAAGTTGAATATTTGTAATTCAAATGTTAGGCCTGTACTATTTTATGGCTCCAAAATGTAGTCTATAGTGGTCTCAATCACAAATAGAATTCAGACTTTTATAAAACGCGAGCCATTCTGCATATCTGGTGGTCTAATAACTGGATGTGGAATGTCGACCTCCTTACTCGAAGTGGTCAAAGACGAATTGAAATTAATAATCTCGAACGAAAATGAAAATGGATTAATAACACAGTCCGTAAACTTGCTACTAACATCAGCCAAAAGTCGTTGGACTGGAATCCGCAAAGCCCTCAACCAAAAGGATCAAGTGAATGACTGAAAGTATTGACCACCGCTGGCTACAACTTTTTCCCATCTTTCTGGTTGATTTCGTATACCGTCGCGGTACAACTATTCATCTTTTGAGGCTATCCACGGATCAAGTCATTTTTTGATGTCTTCATATGAATGGAAGTGCTGGTCAGCTGGACCATGTGCCATCGATCAGAACAGGTGATAATCGGACGGCGCAATATCTGAAGAATATAGCGGGTGGAGTAGGATTTCCCATTTCGGTGTTTTCAGATAGGTTTTAACTGGTTTGGCATCGTGAGACCGAGCGTTGTCATGCTGTAGAATCACTTTTTCAAGCCTCTCCGCGTATTGCGCAGTGCTCGGCTCAATCGCATCAATTGAAGAGCATACCGATTCTCAGTGATAGTTTTGCTTGGTTTCAGTTCATAATAAATAACACCAACTTGGTCCCACCAAACATATAGCAAAACCTTCGCAGCGTGAATATTCGGCCGAGGCAACGACGTAGAAGCATGTCGGGCAGTCCCCATGACTTTCTTTTCTTTGGATTGCTGTAATGAATCCATTTTTCATCACACGGTACGATGCGCTGAAGAAAACCCCTTCCTTTTTTGCCGCTGGAGCAGTTGTTTACAGGCGAAAAAACGACGTTCAACATCCCTTGGTTTTAACTCATAAGAAACCCAGGTCCCCTGTTTCTGAATCACTCCCAAAGCATGCAATCGCTTGAAAATGGATTGGAGGGTAACTCCTAATACTGAAGCAAGCTCTTCTTGCGCTTGACACGGATCCTCATTGAGCAATGCCTCCAATTCAGCGTATTTGAAGGTTGTTGGCCTTCCTGCAAGCGGACGGTCGTCAATATAAAAATCACCGTCTTTGAAGCGACGGAACTAATATCGGGACGATGTTTCACTCAAAACAGCATCTCCATAAACTTTTTGTAGCTCTCGATGCATTTCAGCCGCCGTTTTTTTTTCGAATGATAAAGGAAAATCAGCACTCCCCGCAAATGACGATTATTCGGCACAAAATCAGACATTTTCGCAAGACCAAAAGTATATGATACCAAAACAAACTCACTAATGTGTCGAAGCAGTTTGTTTACCATATGTCTAAGCTTGGTTTGTGACGTTTAGGTTATGTTAGAATCGACTTGAACACACTGCTGGCGTCACCTATTGATAAACAGCGAGAACTTAGTTGCGCACGTAATAATAACAATAATTGGCTTTTTCAACTACCTTTCATTATAGCTGGTTTGAGAACGAGTGAAAAATGTTCACTTAGGGAGGAGTTCGAGGGTTCAAATCTAATATAAGAATTGTATTCGAAGAATTTATAAATCCATTATATTTGCTGTAAAATATCCGCACTTTCACCGAAAACTTTGGAACTTTAATCCTCCACGAACAAAAAAAAAATCAGACTCTCTGGACTAGTACTGTCTTCAGCAAAATTGGTCTGGAAGACAATTTCTTTCATAATTAGCGTTTGTTCATGTTGAGCAACATTTTCGTTAAATGGTTGGGCTTTGCTTTTGAATCGACTTTCACAGAACAAATTGAAAGTTCACCGCCATTAAAAAAAAACACCCTTTAAAAGAAGGTGTTTCACAGAACTCAAAGCAGATATTACCAGTAGCTGTTTTGGCATGGTGTGTGACCGCACGACAAGTGGCTATAGTATTGGACAGACAAAAACTAAAAACAAAAAAATAAAAAACAAAACAGAAAATTCACAGAATAAACTCGGTATGATTCTATCGAATCATCACATAAATTGGCAATTCCATACCAGTTCACTTACATGCATGTGATGTGCACACGCAATCACAGACGCACATCCCTCGTTCAAGAAACCGGTTCAGCCATTCTACAGTTGTGGTACAGGGTAGTTAGCCTAGTATTTGCGATTTGAACTATCAACTTTTTTGTGACTTTAACAAAAAATAAAAGATACTATCAGTAATATGTGAGAAATTTTGTTTATTTTAGTTTTTGTAGGGCCATATTGCACTGCAACCACTGATTTGGTTGATTTTGTTAGACCGCGAGCTTATAATTGGAGGCTGCTAATGAATTTGAGCACTTCCTCAGACTTTTTTTCCTTATCGCCAGTGAATTTAGGGTTACATCACTAAGGTGTATGAGTTTTTATCTAGCAAGAGCCGCACAGTTGTAGAGAATGTGCCCAAGCGTTCCATCGTTCGGTTCTCAAAAACGGCATGTACTTGTTTCTACTAGTTTGAGTCTCCTGAAATGTTAATGAAGCCTACAATATCCGGTGTAATACCTAGTGAGTGTTCGTAGGCTCACCCTATCAAGGTTAAGGAGCCCACTTGGGATTTAGTGTATGATTAAATATTGATTAAATTTATTGAATTTTATTTCAAAAATGTTCATAAATACATGGTCGCACGAAATTAACCTTCCGTAGGGCATCCGGGTCTGGCTAGACTGGCTTTTTCGACTATGGACGTGAATTTAACATATTTCTATTATAGCTAACGATTTAAGCTAGCAAGTAGTTTCCTAAAATTTGATTTTCTATCGATTTATGGGTATAATCTTTTAAAACGGATCTTCGAACCGGACGAAGAAAAGTCAGACCCGGGTGCCCGAGCGAAGCTTTTAAAAAAGATGTCCAACGGATTATTCTTTAATTTTTTTATTAATTTTATTTTTGAGTAAATTTTTGACTAAGCAAAAAAATGGAGTAATGGGAATCTTTATTTTGACCTTTACGCGCTCCTTGGATTACACAGTCCTGCGAGGGTGAGTTTCTAAAATGGCTGTTCTTGTTTCTTGTAGTTTTTTATGCGCTGAAAACGAATCTGACCTTCAAAATGCTCCATCACGTCAGGATTTTTGGTAAATGAAGCCTAAAAGGTCAAAAAATGGCCATTTTAGCAATTTTTGATAATTTTTTTTGGGATAGAAATTTTTTTTTTTTCAATTTTCGACGAAAGGGTTGCATAGTACAACTCTTTAGCTTTAAAACCCATTTTTTAAAATTATTGTGCGATTTTAAAAAAAAAAGTTATGACATTTTGAAATTAACAGTTTCAGTTCAGAATCGTTGGGTCTAACGTCTATTGGCGTAACTGAAACTGTTAATTTCAAAATGTCATAACTTTTTTTAAAAAAATCGTACAATAATTTTAAAAAATGGGTTTTAAAGCTAAAGAGTTGTACTATGCGACCTTTTCGTCGAAAATTGAAAAAAAGAATTTTCTATCCCAAAAAAGATTATCAAAAATGGCTAAAATGGCCATTTTTTGACCTTTTAGGCTTCATTTACCAAAAATCCTGACGTGATGGAGCATTTTGAAGGTCAGATTCGTTTTCAGCGCATAAAAAACTACAAGAAACAAGTACAGCCATTCTAGAAACTGAAAAAAGTAAAATTTCGCAGGCCTGTGTTATCTGTTTGTATGCCGCAGCTGGCTAGTTCACAAGTATCATTTATGATTGACGCTCGACACCATTTGCAAAAATTATAAATCTTCGAATGGAGAGTTTAATTTGACATCATTTTTTATTAAAAATATTCCAAGATCTTTGAAAATCAAATAATCAGTCAATATTTTTGTAGAATTCTTCCTTTCAAATTGAAATGAAAAAATTATTGAGGTCGATTAATGCCGTCCTGTTTACCTCCATACAATTCCTTGTATTTCGTTCTCTATACTTAACTGGGTAAGATATTATTGAAGGTATTTTTGCCTTTAAACCTTCAATAAAATGGAACAATGACTTTATATTCTCAATAATTTCCCTTTTGTAATAATTAAACTGGTTTACAGCAAAAATGCGCATCTATGTCACTCACCAAATTCTTCGCTGTTTTCGAAATCGAACAAAATTTTTTTATGGTAAAGTTTTCGAGACATTTACAATTTATCGTAATTCAGCAAAAAAAAAAAATAAGTTTGGCTTAATCACAACGTTCACGATCCTCCTACCCTGAATAGAAGAGTGAGAATGGGACGATGTAAGACAGGGCAAGTATGGCTCAAAGCTCGAGGGCAAGGTGGGTGGAGGTGTAAACTCCGAGCATCTGTAGAGTATTTCAGGCTGAACCGATGGCAATAACGAAAGCCGCGATATTGGTACGGTGTGATGCGATATCTGGAAATGACATCTACATTTTCACTGACAGCCAGGCGGCTATAAAATCCCTCACAAAATAGTCGACAACCTAAAGGCTATCCAGGAAATACCTCACATCTCCTCACGAGATGACTGAGTCATTTCGCTTAAGGATAATATGGGTTCCTGGCCATCGCGAAATTGAGGGTAGCTGCAGAGCCGATGACCTAGCGAAACTCGGCACCAAGTTGACCGATGAGTACATAGACAATGACAAAGGCATACCCTTACAAACATGTAAGCTACTCATCCTTGAAGAAATCGTAAGGAAAGCAAACAAAAGATGGCGTAATGGAGCCACCTGCAAAATCGCCCGCCAACTATGGCCAACTCTTAGTGTTAAACGCACAGAATCTTTGCTAAGCCAAAATAAACACAGTCTTAATACACTGATTGTAGTAATAAGGGGACATTGTCTAATAGGTTGGCACGCCCAAAGGATGGGTGTGCAAGGACATGACTTCTGTAGAAGTGGTCTTGATGAAGAAGAGGAAGAGACAATCTTGCACCTTCTGTGCCATTGTCCTGCTCTATCCAGATGGAGATTTGCTATTTTAGGCAGACAATTTTTTAACGAATTGGAAGATCTCAGTTATGCAGAAATAGAAGGTATTCACACACTGGTTTTGGAGAACTAAGGAGAGCTCCCCACGCGGCATCACAATGGGCTATGAGCCTGAGTGTGTCCCACAGGACAACTGCTTCAACCTAACCTGAGCTAATCTTTGCTTAATCACGCATATCTTACGAACTAGGCGGACAGTCTTCATGCGAGTATAGCAAATAAAACCAGTTTATAAAATATTTTCCATTGAGCTAATAGTTTCAGAGAAATTGAATATTGCTGTAACATTTTTTGTTTGCTTTTTGGTATGAAAAAAATAATTAAATTGTAATTTTAACAGAGAAACCAAACAATAACGAATTAAATTTTTATTTTTCCTTATTCACTCCACTCGGGAGCATAGGGCCTCGACAAGGCTCAGTCTTGCGTGGGTTTCGATAAACTATTTTGATTTCTGGCGGAGTAGGTGATTAGCCTGCCACCCCCAACGCATTAAATAGCGACGGTAAATTTTATAGGTTTGGTCTTTCTATGTAGCCATCGCTTGGTGCTTTTTTACATGCATACATTGAGATCTCACTACTATACACCGAATTACGGCATTAGTGACTTTAATATAGAGGGAAAAAATTACAAAAAAATCTCATACTTAATTCTCATACTTCTTAAAGTTTGAATCTTTAAAATTTGTTCACTGAAAGGAAATCAAATGAATAATGAATTTGTTTTTGGGGATATTTGATCAGCAAAAACAAAGAATAAAATAAAACTTAGAAATTAATTTTATTTTCTTCTAGGAAAAATAACGCTTTTTCAATTGAAAATAAAGCTAAAAAAAATTTTTTTTTTTTTTTTTGAAAAATGTAAAGTCTATTGGATGCACGATTATTTTACATTGGAGAAGTAATCATTATCTAAGAGGAAAAAGGAATATTCGAAAAGTTCGTTGTATTGTTGTTCAAACAAATTTTACACGATATGTTATTATAGGGTGTTTCAAAATACGCGCCTAAATGTTGTGTAAAAAACAAACATGGAAAGATTAAGCTTCTTTAAAGTTTTACTATTTTTATTTATTTACAAAATATGACTAGATGATTAACAATTTTTTATGGCCTGAATTGGATGTTATTGACCTGGACAACGTTTGTTTTCAACAAGACGGCGCTACGTGCCACACAAGCAACGAAATCATAGATCTTTGATGAAAATAACACCTCTTATTGGAAAACCCTTTATAAGTTGAATAATTTTTTAAAACGACTACTCTGTTCAGTAAATAAATAAAAATAATTAAATTCCAACCGCTAGTTGCATCACCCTGTATTATTTGCACAAGTTATATATTGCATTTAGTATTCATATATTGAAACACTGCTGTTGCTCAGCATGAAACTCGCTCGAACTCAATTAAGTTAAAAATTGTTTCAATGTGAGTTTTTATGCATTCCAATTTTACATTCACAAACTCATACGTATATTTACTTGTAGATAGGTATATATTCACACAAGTTGCACACAAATCTAGACATTCATGCAAATTAAAGAATTGAACAGAAAATATTTCGTTTTTATTTATTTTTCATTTACATTTGGTTTGTAATTGAATTGGCAACGTACTTTTACTAAACTTAAATCAATCTGAATATTTTCGATTGTTTTGTGGCGCCACAGTTTATGGTATACATTTTATTTTTAATTGTAAATATTTTTTTTTATTAATTTTTGATTCTTAGAATACAAATAGTTTTGGTAGAGTAACAATTGAAAGTACCAATAAAAATTTGTGGCATAAACTCAGCAGGCCGGCAAGTGAATTGAACGAATAATTATTTGAAATGAAACGATAATTTACTCCTGTAAATTGTTTTAAGAAAAAACAGTCAAATTAAAGACAAAAGAAAAGCAATTTAAGTGATTTGCATTGAACACGAAATACTACTGCGATAAAAAAATTGTGCAGAAATTTAAAATTTAAAACATGCGGACTCAATCATTCGGAGATTTTTTTTTATTGTTGTGCTATAGTACGGCGACAGTAGAAAAGTGTGTTTGTGCGTGATTATCACTCACTATTGTAGACATAAAACATGCAATTATAGAAACAAGTTTGTTTTTTTTAGTTAGGAGCAACAAAAGTATTTATTAGTTTTTTATAATTTTGGTTTTCTATGTGTCAAACTCTTTATCCTCTGCAAATGCATTGACTGGTTAGAGATTGCAAATTTCAAATTTCAGGTATTGTTTATACAAGGTGGCGCAAAATTAATCATCCAATTTTGGTTCTGAATAGCATTTTTACTAAATAATAAAAATTGGTTTTGAGTGATGGAGATCCTTATTTTGACCTTTATGCGCTCCATCGCTTGTCTGTTTGAATACTGCAGCTGCATAAATCTTCCGATATGGTGACTAATTTTGGGCCAGCTTGATGAGGGGAAGTAGGAAAACAATCAGACTTATGTACGTACAAGCATATTAGATATCATCAATACTCATTTTTCGCCTATACTAAGAGAAAATCCACAGAAACCAACTTACACCCACTCGTCGGGTTGATGAAAAAAAGTTTATCAGACAAAGAGTTTTCTTTGGTTGCTTTCGTAAACGTAGAAGGCGCCTTCAACAATATAAATGCAAACGTTATAGTAGATGCTTTAGAATATTTTGGAGTTAAACCACACATTGTTGCCCTGATAGAAGCTAGAAAAAAGGTAACGCCTAAATTAGTCACCACTACCCTAAGTAGAAGTCCTCTCCCCTTTTTTTTTGAATTTTAACGATAAACTCTCTGTTTCTGACCCTGGAGAGAGAGGGTTGAAACGTCAATGCTTACGCATCCCTGGTGCTTTAAGGGCTACCCCAAACAAAGCGCTAGAGGTACTAATCAACTAGATTGCACTAAAGAATGCACTTCTAGACTTAATAGTAGAAACAGAGGTGGTTTAGCGATGCCTCTATTTTGCAAACTCTCAATAGTCACAAACAAGAAATAGACTCCTCTATTCCTAGACTCATCATCGACAGACTCTTTAAGGAGAGCCTACCGTCAAGAAGAGTGTGGCAGAAGGCATGGTCATGGAGAAGGGAGAATTAAATTTCTATATAGATGGTGTCAAACTAGTCTATAAGGATGCCTATGGAAAATTTTTGAAGGAAATAGGACCTAACCTAATCGTGCGACCACCAGACTACCGCAGTGTCTATCAGGCAGAAATTCTAGTTATACTAAAATCAAAGTTTCATGTTGAAATTGAAATTTGAAAAGGGCGAGCGAAGGAGCACCAGGATATTTGGTGGCTCCTAAAACACTCAAGCTCAAAAGCCCATTCTATTTAAAGCTCTGGAAAGAGGGTAGATAATCAAGGAGAAAAGTATCAGAGAAAGAGATAGGAAAGAATATAGACAGAGATACATGTAGTTAGCCTGTGAGAGTTTTCCAGATTCTTGGGTAAATCTGTAAATATCTTCCAATTTTAGAGAACGAATATTACTCATTCTCACGACATCGGAACCCAAAACTCGTAGCCGTGCTCCAGCAAAGGCAGGACACTCACAGAGAAAGTACTCAGTGCTATCCGCCTCCTCCAAGCAAGACAGGCACATTGGGTCCTCAATGATTCCAATGGTGGTCATATGCTGACCCCATGGGTTGTGTCCTGTAATAATACCGACTTTCAACCGAAAGTCTTTCCTTCTAAGTTTTAGCAGATAGTTTGACAGTTTTTTGTTCGGACTTGTCACAAAACACTTTGCAGTTCTGCAGCGTTCTAGACCGTACCATCGCTCTTTATGTAGATTGCCTACATAATCGCTGATCCAATTCGTGATTCCTGCGGAATTGATTCCGATTATTGGCTCTGGCCATTGTGTTGAAACCGCTGATCTACGGTTGGCCAATTCATCGGCAATTTCGTTTCCTTGAGCACCGGAGTGTCCTGGAACCCGTATAAGTACAAGCCTGTTTTGTCTTGCGACAGAATTAAGCCTCTTCTTATATTCTTGAACAATCTTTCAGGTTTGCTTCGCATTATCCAGGGCCTTCAGTGCAGCCTGACTGTCACTGAAGACTCCAATCTGTTTCCCGCCTCATCTCCTCACGATTATCCATTCGGCTACTTTCAGGATGGCAAAAACTTTCGCTTGGAAATCAGTTGCCATTTCCCCCATAGCATACTGATACTTATTACTGTCGTTTAAGTACCACCCGGCTCCAGACCCTATTTCATTCTTGGTGTATTCTGTTTAGTGTAAAATATTATACCACAGTTCATCAATGGGAATACTGTTCAAAACCGTTTTTTCTTCACATTTATTAATTACTATTGTTAATTGTCATGATTTCAGACACTCTTCAATTATGAACGATAACTGACATTTCTCAAAAATCCGCCTTTCCAAGCATACAGATGTCAATTGTATTTACTTCTTTTTTTTTAATTTCAACCAGAGTTTGATAATTCCAGAAGTTCGTCGATTGTGAGCCGACTATTATCTTTCAAAGCATTAGTTTACTCTGGTTTATTCAAATAAGTTCTATTTGTAGAGTGAGTATAAATACTTAAATTTGTTTTTGAAAAATTTTCCCTTTGAAACTTTATGGCCCTTCAAAAATTAAGATGATGAAGAAGTTAAGAAATGAGTAGGCAGTATTACTATATAAAGGAAAATGTGAAATTTTTTCTTAATAATTTTTATCGTCGCATGGCGTTAGTACCACAAATAAACTCTTATTAACAACGCACGCAATGCAAAAAGCGTAGCAGCGAAATTGGGAAAGCATATTTTTTTAGTTTTATTGAAAAACGTGTGATTAATAATAAATTTTTGTTAATATAAAAAATTTAAAAGCATTTATTGTTATTTTGTTTTTAATTTTTTTAGAAAATATATATATTTTAAATTTATATAAATTTATAGTTTTAAAAGCAAACACTACTGGTTCACCCAGACAATTTTTTCTTGGTGCTAAACTACAATTAAACTCATGCCAATTTTTTTTACTGTGCTAAACTGAGAACTTGGAATTTAAATGTAAATTCGGTTCTTTTGGTTATGTAAAAAAAAAATTGTGCTTAAAAGCTAAAAGGCAATAAACAATTCATCATTAATAAATAAATCCAATTTAGTTTCTAAGTAGCATTGATCCATTTCATATGAATATTGAATTAAAAATGCAATAGTTTTAATTGTTTTCTTTTTCCCAATATTAAATTTAGTGTTCGCTCCAAATTGATTTTATAAATTAAAATAAGTTTTTGTGAAATTTTATTAAGTTAAGCGATCTTTTTATTCCTCTGTGTAATGCCGAGTTTTTCTGATATTTGTACAGAACAGAAGCAAATACAGCCACATAATCAAAAAATGCACTGTTCGTGTAAATTTTCATATGTTTTCAATTGTTTTTGCTACATTCATATTGAATATTTAATGTGCATATATGCATTAGTAAATATGTATGTATGTATGTATGAGTGTATGCCCGTGGATGAGGTATGACAGGTAAGTTACGCATACGCCTAGTGGTGCTTATAAAGCTTTTTTTCATAGCATACAAATTCAAACTCTCAGAAGAAGTCCGTTTAAACCACTCATGCTTCTTTCTTGGCTTTTTCCTATTATAGTTGGCTGATGTTTTGTGAATTTGTTTAGGGAAAACCCCCGGGCGATCGAGCGAACTAGATATACCAAACATCAATAGGTGCTTTATCTGTTCTTCAAGCCATTTTTTTCACAACAAGCGAGATAATTTCAAACTCAAAAATTTGGAAAATATTTGTTAAAACCAAAGGCGACAAATGGAACCCAACATGACTGTACACACTCTCACATTTCAATTACCGGCATTTCGACCTAAATTTCACAAGTAGATGGTTAAAAAAGGGCGAATTTATATAGTGACCTGCAAGGTCGCTTAGTCTAAACATACTATATTTTTTTGGATTATTTATTAAAATTTTAGAATTTAATAGAATCTTAGAAGAAGCCATATTTTAAGGTCAGTAGGCACATACCGCAAATAAACTATTTATAATAAATATTCAAAAATTGCATTAAATTTGTTTCGTCTATTTATACCTATGAAATGAGACTTTCAGCTATTAGTCCATAGATGTTGCTAGGAGTATTTTTAAACCTTCCCAAATGTCTTGTTATTTTCGTCTGTCATCTGTCAACAATATTCAGTTCACTGTTTTATACGTTTCATACAACAATGCATTTTTGTCGCTCTTAAAAATGTCGAATTTCGTGCCTTCAAACTACGATTTGCGGACATCGTGAAACCACTTGTGAAATGCTGCTCTCCCGGTTCAAAAGGAAGTCTTTTTTGCATCGAATCGTTACGGGTGATGAAAAATGAGTGTATTTCTCCAAACCCAAGCGTAAACGATCGTATGGTCCGCCCGGCCACAAGCCAAAAACAACAATGCTGTGTGTTTTCTGGGATCAGCGTGGTATGATTTGGTACAAGCTATCAAAACCAGGTGAAACAGTGGACGGTGCACGCTACGCTAAGTAAAAGCTTTAAAATAAGAATTCACAGTTTTGTCCAATTCCTCTTACGCTAAAGAACACAAAAAAACCTATCTCAACAATTTAGGGACTATATTAAACTCAACTAAGGCTCTAGTAGTAGCAGCGTTTCAACCATAAAGAGATTTTGAGAGACCAACATAGAAAAATTCCGCACTACGAAGAGCTTTGGTCAGAATGTTGAAGGAAGTCCTCTCAAGAGGCACCGGACAGAGAAATGGTCAAATCAAAAATGAAGGACAAAGATAGGATTATTCTCCTGTTCCGGAATGATTTTAAGTAAATGAAAAAAAGTGTGTGTAGCGTAGCACACATAACAGAAGTGAAACTTTCAAGGCAAGCAAAGAAAGAGGGAGAAAGGGAGGGAGAGAGAGAGGGAAAGGATATATATCTAAATAAATACACAACATTTGCAGAGAATACAAATATACCAAATTTACAAAAAAACGGAGAAGTTTCGACCGGCAAAGGTAAACGCCGGACACAAACCGTGGCAACAACGCGCACTACTCCGAGCGTTTATCACCCGCACAAACGCGGCGATTCCAGGACCGCAGCAACGGCACAAATTACCGCAAGGCAATAAAAATAAATCCGACGCCGGAATGGATAGCACTTTATAGTAGGCACAAGCACTAGCCAGGAAACGTAAATAAGCGCCAAAAAGTAGGCACCAAAAAAAACGACAAAAAAATTGGGACCAAAAAACGCCCCAAAAAGTAGGCACCAAGGAAATATAACGCCAAAAGGTAGGCACCAAAAATATATTTCCTTCAAGTTTCCACCAACAAACAAGCCCCTAAAAATAGGCAGTGTTATTTCTCACTAGAAATTAGCAACCACAAGGAAAAACTCAGGAAAAATAGCCCAAAGTGTATCTAAGATATATATAAAGTATAGCTCTCTCCCTCCTTTTCCCTTACCTTATATCTGTTTTCTCTCTCGCGTAACGAAAATGCCCAAAACGTCGCATGGCCTTGAAATTTTACTCTCCGTTCTCGCTCGTCCATCGACGCCTAAGAAGTTTCACTTTAATAAGCATCGCGCTTCATAGTTCGCGCAATGCGAAATGTAAGAATACTTCCTAGATTCGTTGAATTCTAGCAGCATATATAATACGGAGACCAAAAAAAGAATGCATATTCAAGTTTTCAGCATTCAAGCGCGGACAAAAAAAGCTTCAAGCGTATAAATGTCGAATAAATTGGAGCTATAATCCAACAATAGCAGCCATGGCGTAAGATTTGGTAATAATAAAATTTATATGACCAACAAAAGTTATGTGGTATGTGTCTCGTTGTTGTTCTACAAATAAAGGGGCCTACAGTTTTAAGCCTACTCCGAACAGCAAATCGTTTCTGTGAGGAGCTTTTTCATGGTAAAAATACTGTCGGAGGTTTGCCAATTATATTATTCTATTCTATCATTCGACGTTCATGCACGGAGATTCGAACATACGCACTCCCGAATGATAGTCACGCACCAAACAGTTTGACTACGGCGGCCGCCACAACGAAACATTGTCTGGAAATGAAAAACATTAGTCTGTAAAAATCAAGCAAATAACCGTGAACAGCTACGCCTAATCAGAAATGCCAGCAACGCCAAAAAATCTCAGACACTAAGGGGGTTTTAAATGAGATTTGAAAAAGCCTTCAGACCAAAGTGTCCTACTTTCTTGAAAATGGAAGCATACCATTTTAAACATCTTATATAGCTTTATATTTTTTATTTCTATTATAGTTTTCGTACTTAATTGTCATAATGCCAAATGTCCATCTCTGGTATGCAATACTTTATATAGCTGGTTGATAATTGATTGTATTTTTTTGTTTATTTATTTATGTTTTTTTTTTTTGCTGACACCTATTTTCTATTTACTTTTTTTGTCACAAATTCAATCATTATTTCGATAATGCACTAATTCTACTAAATTCTGACAATGAAAATAGTACAAAATACTATTCGTTACAAATCTTTTTTTATTATTCCGGGTCTTACAGCTCAAGAGGGCACCAATGACTTGACAAAGGATTGAAAACAATAAAATAGCGCAAATAACTTTTTGGTCATCACTTTGCATGAGAATGATTAAAAAACATTTTTTTATACGTAGATATAACAAATAAACTGAACTGAGCCTTACGCTTTGGCGGCTGATGTTCCTTTTTTATTGCAAAATAATAATAATAGTTTTATTTTTCATTAACTGAATAAATCAAACCTAACTCAGTATATTTTGCATACGCCCATAATAAAATTTCAAAGTAAGGCCTGAAAAGCTGGCTGAGTTTGAGTGAATCCCCAACACCCCTATCCCTCCATATCTTTTTAAATATTATCTTTCAGCCTTAAGTTAATGGGCAATACTGCCGGAATGCTTGCAAAAATATCCGGCCATCCACAATTCCATTGCATTCCATTCCAGATCCAATTATTGCGCGCTAGAGTGATGCTACTCCTTTGGTGAAATATGTAAATAGTTTCGAAATGAATGTAGGTATACGAGTACCTTTAAAATTACCAAAAATACGAAATAAGTATTTCATTGCTTTGTCACTTTCAAAAGTGACAAGGACACGGGCTACTGAGCTAGAACAAGAGTGTGGCTTTCCCACAATTCACTTTAAGTGATGTATCAAATTAACTTTCCTTAACTAACCTTCGGCATTACTGAATTAAGAATTCTTCACTTCGCACCCAAATAAATATAATGGAAGAAAATATTAATGACATTTATTAGACATAAAAGGCCGTTTAATGCCAGCAGCAAATTTCTACCACCGAAGTTAATTAGCTGAATGAAATTACTTTAGCGCAAATACTACAAGCGGTCTATAGGTAGCACCCCCTCTCGCTCTCTCGCTCTCTCTCTCTCTCTCTCTATCTCTCTCTCTCTCTCGTTTTGCCTCTCTAACTATTGGATATATTTGCTTAGAAGTTTGTGCTGAGGTGTGATTTTATTTATAGGACAACTCACTAAAGAACAGCATAAATTCTACCTAATTAAACGCACACTTTTAAAAAGCCTGCAGCGTGAAAGCGAGGAAGATGTGCTGGTGTTTCAGTTACGTATTGCAAGTAGCACTACATTATATTTACATAAATTCATGTAAAAATATTGCTGCTCCTTATATTCTTATTTACCTGAACAAAGGAACTTAATGAAATGCTGCAACTCTTTGTGTTAACAAAAGGATAAAATCAGCAATGTTACACAACTTTAATAAACACCAAAGGTCATTATGGATTTAGTACTTTAGTATTGCAAGCCAAAAAAAAAAATATAGCCACATTTACCCCGTAATTGAATGGACTTGCATAGGACTAGTGGAGAACTCACACTTTAGGTAGGCGTACTCGTTCTCACCGTAATCACACGCATTGGTCTCAACTCTGACAATATGCTGCAGATTTTTGGAATACACACTGAGTTGGTACCATTTTATATACAGAGGTGTATTAGGTTTGAAAAACTATAATCTATAGGAGGAAATAATCTTTAAGTGGAAAAGGAAACCAATAAAATGTTGCTTAATGAAGGAGTTGGAAGTTTACCTTTTATTTAGGCTGAGTGAACCTTTATTTACTTGGAAGTACTAGTGACTCAATGCAACAATAGCTATTAAATTTCAGTGAAATCTGTTAATTCATAAGTACGAGTATTACTGCTATCGATAAATAAAGACAAGTCAATCGGGGGAAAAAAATAAAATATTCAGTTGTGCATCTTCGAAAGGTAAATAATTTTTATTTTACTACATTATTATTACTATTATTTTCAATAATTAATGTGCTGCATTTTAGTTAGGAGGAAACAATGGTGAACTCACCAAAACAGGGTAGTAACAAATGTGTTGTTCGGGCGCTTTCAGTTTCCTTGTGATCACAGCGGCTGCGTCAGAAGCTCTATTTCATAGCACGTCCATTCTTCTGGCTTACACGTCCGTCACCAGTGATAATTTCAAATATGTATATGACAATTAAGAGGAAGCTCCAAGTGAATGAAAGGGTATCGGTTTTAGCCCTCATTTCTCGTGTTATTCTACCAGTGACTTCTGTAGACCATTTCTTGTTTGCCTGTTTGCGAAACTATATTATAAATGAGGGTTAACTATAAAGAAGCTGGTGCGTAAAACACTCAATGATTCAGCTCACACTGCATTGCTACTTCGAAGAATTTCGCTTAAAGTTCAACAGATAAGGTTTTGTAATCAACGTACCTTAGCAGTGTGTGACTTCGAGTTATTCCCTAAAAATGAAATGTCGCTTTACAAAAATGGACCACAAACATTTTTTCGAGGAATGGAAAAGCCATCGAGAAGTAGTTACTTGACGGACATAAATCAATTTTCAACACTATACAAAGATTTTTGAAGTTATGCGCTATTTCACTTTAGCTTGTGGTCCGATTCCTAAGATCAGAAATTCCATTTTTTAGCTACTGCTCACATTCTTATATATGAACACGACAGTGACAGTCTTCTTGTGCTGCTACTTTGGTGACGAAATTTATTTATTTACTTATTGCTTTACTCAATCTATGAAGCAATATTTCTTGCAACCTAGTTAATGTATTATTAAGACTGCAGTATGAACCAAAAAGGCAGTTTCATCCTTTCATCAAGACTTCAACTTGCTCTGCACTACTAAAAACGTAATAAACTCACAACTCTACAGCTGCCACTCACATGTTATTGACATGTTTGTTATTTGACAGCTGGCAGTTCAGCTGTCAATCAGTAAAAAAAGGTTTTTGATCGGCGGCGTAGTTTTCGTTTGGCGTTCGTTGAAAAATGGAAAATCAAAAGGAACATTTTCGTCATACTTTGCTTTTTTATTTCCGCAAAGGCAAAACCGCATCGCAAGCTCATAAAAAGTTATGTTCTGTTTATGGTGACGAGGCCTTAAAAGAACGGCAGTGTCAAAATTGGTTTGCCAAATTCCGTTCTGGTGATTTTTCACTCATATATGAAAAACGCTCTGGTTGTCCAGTTGAAGTTGATGGCGCCCTACTCACAGCGATAATCGATTCGGATCGTCCCAGTACAACACGTGAGATTGGAGAGAAGCTTCATGTACCACATACTATACATGGATTGAAAGTCACTTAAAACAACTTAGTCATGTTCAAAAACTTGGATTCCTCACGAACTGAATGAACCGCTTTTAACGCAACGCATTAACAGCTGCGATTTGCTAAAGAAACATAATGAAAATGATCCATTTTCAAAACGACTGATAAATGGCGATGAAAAATGGATTGTTTATAACAATATCAAGCGGAAGAGATCGTGTAGCAGGCCAACTCGAACAGCATCAAAAGCTGATATTCATCAAATGAAAGATTTGTTATCAGTTTGTTGGTATTACAAATGAATTGCCTACTTTGAACTCTTACCACCCAACCGAACGATCAATTCTGATGTCTACATTGAACAACTAACGAAATAAACAATGCAGTCGAATAAATGCGGCCCGAATTGACAAATCGAAAAAGTATTGAATTCCATCATGACAATGCAAGGCCACACACATCTTTGGCCACTCGGCAAAAATTATTGGAGCTTGATTGGGATGTTTTGTCATATTCACCATATAGTCCTGACCTTGCACCATCTAACTACTTTTTGTTTCGATCTTCACAAAACTCCTTGACTGACAAAAATTGATAATGTTGATGATGCCAAATCGTTCCTGATTCATTTTTTTGCTAATAAAGACCAGAAGTTTTATAAACGTGGGATTATGATGCTGCCTGAAAGATGGCAAAAGTCTTTGATCAAAATGGGCAATGTATTACAGAATAAAGTTATTTAGTTTCATTAAAAAATTGTTTTTGATTTTCTTAAAAAAATCCGCAATTACTTACTTCCCAACTCAATATATATGAAGGAGCAAGCGAAACGGTTTACTATCAGAGATGCGAAATATTTAGAATCAAAAACGCCGCCTTGTTTGAAGAGAAATCTCTTTCGCCTTCGCTTAGTAATAATTTAAGAGGAAAAAAAGATATTTTTGCCTTCCGTGCTAATTTTTGATAATTATGTGCAGCCAAAGAATAACCACCAAAATCGATTTCGGCTTGTGCTCAAAAGCGGATTTTTAAGATTTGCTTAAAATTGGGGAATTTTAACTAAGTGAATTTTGTATGCTCAATGTTAGCAATTATATAATATTTTAATTTTCAGTTCAATTCATAATAAGAAAACAGTAAACACAAGAAAAGTTAATAATACAAACAGGTCAGCTGTTTCTCCTAAAGGGGCCATTAAATAGGGTCCATTAAATTACTTTAAAATAAAATACGTCAAAATGTAGTTCATTTCAAGTTTCACTATTTTTATTTAATTACAAAATATGACGCTTATCAATTATATGTGCAAAATTACATAATTAAAATGTCCTTCACTAACACGTCTACTGGTTCTCATACGAGAATTTAAAATTTCAAGGACTCCCTCACACATTATCGCATTGAGTTTAGTAATGTCGATCCAAATGTTGTATTTCAGCTCCGGAGTCGTTGTTGGCTAATCCACATAGACTTTGCTTTTCAAAAAAAAAAAAAAAACCCCAAATAAGTAGTCTAGTGGAGTTAGATTGGATGATGCAGGTGGCCAGTTTTGACACCATTACCTGACACCATTATCGACCGGGAAACTTCGATCGCAATAATGCAATGTTTTCCGCAATGTGTGACTTGGTACTCTCTATTATTGGAAATAGAAATCGTCTATGCCCATTCCTACAAGCTCGGACAACAAAAAATCTTGAATGAGTTGTCTATAGCGATGCCCATTAACAAAAAAAGTTTATTTAGTCTGCCAGTCCTTTTTTATCCTGCATAGAACAAGTTTCTTAAACCTTTGAATTGGCCACTCATTCGGCCGATTATTTCCACCAAAATAATCACGAATTTTGAAATATTCTTCCTCTTAAAGATCTACCATTTCCATAATGAGTTTCAATAATTTTAATGGGTTGTTCTTTCTTGTTGTTTAAATTGTGTATCTCTCTACTTGACAAATGTGGAAGATTACATAAAAAAGTAGCCGTCTAGGAATTATTCACTACAGATATCTAGACGTCACGTTTGCAAGACCATTTATTGTATTGTATATGTATTTTTCTTCCTAAATCCTATCTCAACTTTAGCTGTGGAAAGACTTTTTCTTGAAATCCTATCTTGATAGCTTAAGTTGATGTCGAACATTCGTTATACGGAAGGATGTGGATACATAACACCGCCAAGAAAAGAATTACCAAAAATCAGCACAAATTTTGGCAGAATTTAAATTTGAATAGTTATATAAAAATTAAAAAGGCTATAATACTGCGTATCTACTTAGTCTTCCTATAAATTCTGTGACAAATTTTACAATGCATATGACGAGAATAAATTCGCAGGAAAAAGTGAAAGCTCCGTCGCTCAACTGGTCATTTTTAGAAAACGCGCTTGAAGAAAATTTGACTCGCCAGATGCAAGCAGCTAGCAGCTTCTTCGATGGCACACTGTCAACGGACGTGAAAATATTCTTTTCTCAGACGAGACAGTTTTCACTGTTGAACAAGTTTTTAATAAGCAAAACAACAAAATCTATGGTAAGAATTCTAAAGACGCAAAAAATGTCGTTGCCAGGGTCCAGCGTGGCCATCATCCAGCCTCCGTACAGGTTTGGTGGGAAGTGTCTTGTAAACGCGTTAGTATCTTTATTTCTACATAAAAGGAGTTAAGACCGGGACAAAAGTGGACCAGAAGGAGAAAAAGTGTCTTAAAAGGAAGGGGTGAAGCAATTGAGCAGTACTCTATGCAATGCAGAGCGGTGAATCGTCCAGCAAGATTCCGCTCCACCCCATAAGGAAAAAAACCACCCAGCAGTGGCTAAAAAACAATATTCCTGGGTTCATAAGGAGAAGGTTGGCCGTCTGGAAGTCCAGATCTGAATCCATTGAACTACAGTTTGTGGTCAGAATTTGGGCACATGGCCGGTCGAAGACCTCACAGAAATTTGGAGAATCTCAAACAATCTTTGGTTCGAGCAGCGACGTCAATACCCATGGAAATCGTTTCTAATGAAAATTAAATTATTTTTCTTAATACAGGGTGGGCCATATAGCGTTTGTTTTTTGAACCACCTATTTTTTTGAGAATGGTAACACAAATTACATGTCAAATGTGTTCATAATTTACTTAAAGGTTTGACATTTACGAAATGGGACGCTATACGCTTGAACAAAATTGGGAAATATTGAAAACCTATTTCCAAAGTGGGGAGTCTTCTTCTTCTTCCGCAGTTACAGTAAATGGCGAGCGTTACCGTGACATGCTCAAGAAGTTTTTGTTTCCAAAAATTTAAGAGGATGACGTGGACGACATTTGCTTTCAACAGGACGGTGCAACTTGTCACACTGCCAAAGTTACACTCGAACTTTTGGTTACCGTTTTTGAATTCCGATATCAATTGGCCGCCTCGGAGCAGTGATTTAAGCCCGTTGGACTATTTTTTGTGGGGAGCCGTTAAGGACAAATGCTATGCGAACCATCCAGAGGCGATTGATGCTTTAAAACACGAAATCGAAGTTGCCAAATTGGAGCTCAAACAATCGAAAATGTGCTTAAAAATTGGGTTGATCGAATGGCTTACTGTAAAGCCAGTCGTGGCAGGCATTTGAACGATATTATTTTTCATTCATAAATGACAATGTTCAATCTTCAAAATAAAAAAAAAAGTTTGAAAAAATATTAATTTGGTTTTTTTTTTTTCATAGCCGATTCAAAAAGCAAATTTTACAGGCCCACCCTATATTTACATGATTCAATAAAACTAACTTCATTAAAAAAGGTATTGTAATTTCATATCTATAACGGATTTAACTTGTAGCAGAAGTTATAGCAGGACTAAACAGAATTTTTCTGAAAATTCTGCCTAAAAAATTTGAAATTTGGAAGTACATTTTTTGATTTTTTTAAATTTTTAGAAACGTGAAAAAAGTGTGAAATTACGAATTGCATGGTTTTTGTTGAGGTATATAAACAAACTTTGCCATGCTTTTATTTTAGGCGGCCCTGTATAAGCATAGGGCGAGAAAAATAGGAAGGCATATGACCATAAAGTTTAAAGACCGAAGAACAAATTTGATAATTTCAATTCTACTAGTTGCTGATTACATCAAAAATTTATGTGGTTCCAGGTTCATATTTTAAATTTTTTTTCGAATGTCGTAAGCAATAAATAAAATTAATATTTTAGCTACACACAACACTTTCGCTTTCATGCTAGTCAAAGTAAGAGTTTGTAATATTTTTTGTATCGTTCGCAATCTGTGGGAGAGTTACTGTATATGCACACTTTCAGTTTGCCCGATTTGCTGCTAATGTAGATTTTCATACATTTCTTTTGCTTTTATGTTATTAAGCAAATTCTGTTTTTCGCTTTTTTTTTTTGTTGTAGTTTCTCTTTGTTGATTCACCTTATCTGCTTGCCTGCTCTTGATGATGGTGGTTGCGTAATGTTATTATTTTTTGTTGTTATTTTTATTTTTTATTTTTTTCTTTGTTGTCTATGGCTATGTCTATGCCTTCATATTTGCTGATGCATGAAGTTGTAATCGAGTGTAACTGGCGCCGGAAAGCAGCTGCAGGACTTATTTCATTTTTTTTTTTGTTTTTGTTTCTTTGTTTGTTTGTTTTTATTTGAATTTTAACTTTGTTTATATTTCTTTTGCTAGCTCATTTCATCTTTGGATGCTTCCAACTTCCGGCTCACACACATATGTACATGTGGACTCACATACAATAGTAAATGACAAACATACACACACAGATATAAATTCACAATCACAATCATGTACGTATGTATTTTGTAGAATAAAGGCGTCATGAGTGACATTATTATGTTGATTTAGGCTGTCATTTGGTTTGCGCAATATAATTTTTGTACCCAACCGCAATGGGGTTTATTTTATATGGGCTAATTTTAACCTCTTTAGGATTGTTGAGATTTAACGCTTGCCTTTTCAATAGGTTTTTCTTAATAGTATTTTTTAATAGAACTTTTTAATGGGGATGGGTCGTTAATGTCTGCCTGTGGGGACCGTGTTGGTATGGCGGCGTCTGTCGAATCATTTTTTTCATTTTTTATTATTCATTCACTGACACCTAAATAACCATGGCGAGAGACATGATTGAGCAGCTCGTGCGAACAATAAAACATTTTGTTATGAACGACTTAAGGGCAGAGGTGCTGGAAATGGGCCATCAAGAAATGTGCATTTTTACATTGCTCCACAGTTACTTGTAGTATTTTCTGAAGACGCATATCAATAAGCGCCCTAATGGATCGCTTTTCTTAAAGTCAACATAACCTAAGCCGTTACCCAAATTCAGCCGGTTCTCCAAAGCAGAGTCATGGAAAGTTGGACTTTTCTGAGCTGTGGTACTCTACGAAGCTACGGCAGACTTTATGCTTATTCTCAATAAGTCTACTAGGAAGATCTGAGCGTTTTCCTCTTGAGGGCTTTAGATGGGTGCACTGGGTGATATTACGCTTCCCACAACAGCCGTTTCTATCATACATTAGCTGATTGACCCGTATTTACTTATATATGTATATGCCCAGAGACTCTTACTAAACATTTCCCAGATATTTAGATGAAATATTCATGGTGTTACAACAACAACACCGCATGAGCAAGAACGCCATTTTTGTATTTGGCTGTACAGTTGGTGGCAAAATAGGAAAAATTCCAGCACAAACCTTAACAAATGTATGCCGTTTATGCGCCGAATACCTCAAAAAAAAACGTTAGCAGTAATTTGATTTTCTAAATTATTAGTTTTATGTTGGTATTGGGAAAAAATAATTGATTTCGAATTTTGTAACTTCCAGCAGCGATTATATTATAAAATACTTAAAAGTCAGTATCATTTCTTAAATAAAAAAACAAATCAAAATAAATAAATTCAGCTTTTCCAATGATTTCACTTTTGTGGCTGATTGCACAATGCAACAAAATTACCAAAAAAAAATTTAATTCATTAGGGTTTCATAGAATTTTTCTGATAGAATACGGAAAATAAAAAGTAACGCATTTTACCAAACATTTTCATCAGTAATTTTATACATTTATTTCAAAGTTCACATAATATAAAATTCTGAAAAACGATATTAAAATCATCCAATACTATTTTAAATATTTATGACTATACGGCGGCCGCCGTAGCCGAATGGGTTGATGCGTGATTACCATTCGGAATTCACAGAGAGATCGTTGGTTCGAATCTCGGTGAAAGCAAAATTAATAAAAACATTTTTCAAATAGCGGGCGCCCCTCGGCAGGCAATGGCAAACCTCCGAGTGTATTTCTGCCATGAAAAAGCTCATCATAAAAATATCTGCCGTTCGGAGTCGGCTTGAAATTGTAGGTCCCTCCATTTGTGGAACAACAGCAACACGCACACCACAAATAGGAGGAGGAGCTCGGCCAAGCACCTAACAGAAGTGTACGCGTTAATTATTTATTTTTTTTATTATTTTAGAGTGTTGGTTAAGATCGATTTTTTGTATTTTCGATATTTTGAAAGTATAGTCTCTAAGAAATATACTTTGAAATTTCCATGCGGAAACTCTCAATATTATAGCTTCTACAGCCCATTAACTAGGTAGAGAGCGGTCCGCGCGCTCCTGCACCTCAAACTTCAAACTCATTTATCCCGAAACGACTTTTTTCGGCCTGGTGTTGTCAAAAAACAAAACTGTTCAACCGAATCGTCTGAAATCTTAATATGTTGCTCACAACATCAACGGCTATCGCTCGTACTATAATCATATTGTTATTGCAATTATTTCGTTTTTTTTTTGTTTTTTGATTAAAAAACTGAAAAAAATCCGATTTTTAGTGAGTCAAATTGAAATTTTTTTTTTTTCATTTAATTTTTTGTGAAATTTTTTTGCTTTTTTATTCTAGTACGGGACATAGCTACAGTCATACTGATTATTAATTTTTTTGGTTTTTGTGTTTCAGATAAATAGAAGAGCCAAAATGGACAACGCCATCCAGGTCCATTTTTTGGGGAGCGTCAACTTCAGCGCCATCTTTAAATTTATTATAATTAAAATAAAAAATTTTCGTTTTCATTTTTGTATGTAAAAGAAGTTATATAAAGAGCTTAAAAAAATTTAAATATCGTTTTTCATTTTTTTATTGTAAAAAAAATCGTGAAAATAAATTTTCGAGCACTATACCACCGAGATCCCTTAAGTCTGAGCTATTCTAGATAAGTTGAGCTATAAAACTTGCTGAAAAACCCACTTAATAATTTATGTTTCATAAGAAAAGCTGCATTGCACTATATTGTTATGGCAGAGCCAAAATATTTTAATTAGTCAAAACTATAAAGCAAATCAAACCTGTGTACCAATTGAAAAATTGTTTTCACTTTCTTATACTTTGTTCGTCGAAAAAGGCGATAAAAGCATGAAATTCATCGAGTCGACCTGGCAAGATGGCATTTACTACATTGCTCAGGAATTGTAGATTAACAAAAAAAACGTGAGAAAATGTTACAAAATTTGGTATACTTTTTTCATTTTAATTTGATAAATGGCTTTAAAACTTCAGAATTCAAGACTCAAAATGATTTTTCAAAGAATAGTTTAAAAAACTTACACTATATCAGCCGTTCTCGTGTTCGATAGAGACTACTGCAATGGATAATAAGTTCTTGATTCTTTTTTTTTGTGAATAAAGTCTTCATTATCATATAGCTTTTGAACAGCACCCTTTTTTCTGACAATTTTTGGGTTTTTATGATTCGGGATATGCATCGGGATTCGACATTTTGGGGATTTTTGTCAGTTATGGAATTTTTAAGAAATTATTCATCAAACGAAAGAAGAAAAACTTGTATTTGCTTTTCACCAGGATGAATATAGATTTTTATGTATTATTTATAAAGGGTGATGAGAATGGAGGTACGTTTTCCAATAAGGCTCTTTTGACAAGTGTGAAAAGTGTTCATTGCGCGCTCAGGCCAATTCAAGGTGTTCAGCGATGAGGCAATTTTTGGATTAATGGCTATGTCAATAAGCAAAATTACCATATTTGGGCTATGATCAACCTGAAGCCATTCAAGAGCACACATTACATCCATTGAAACTAACCGTTTGGTGCGGCCTATGTGTTGGAGGAATCATCGGCCCATATTTCTTCAAAGATGAGGCTGGCGCCAATGTAACAGTGAGTGGCGAACGCTATCGCGCTATGAGAAACAATTTTTTGTTACCGGAAATTGAAGCTCGTGATCTTCGCAACATTTGGTTTCAACAAGATGGCGCCACTTGTCATACAGCCGTGAAACAATAGATTTATAGCGTCGTCGCTTCGGTGAGCAATTTATTTCTCGTCTCGGACTTGTGGATTAGCCACTAAGATCGTGTGATATCATACCTTTCGACTTTTATTAGGGTATGTGAAGTCTGAATGCTTTGTGGATAAACCAGCTTGGATTGAGGCATTGGAAGCCCACATTACTAAAGGTATTCACGAGATACCGACCGAATCCCTCCAGCGATTCATACAAGATTGGTGTTTACGGTCGGCCGAATTAAGGCGTAGTTGCGGCCAATATTTGGAAGGAATTATCGTTAAAAAATAAATATGATGAATGGTTGTACACAAAAATAATAAAGCTTAACCAATTAATTTGAATTTTCATTGTTTTATTTCAATTTAACCCTAGAGAGATAACCTACGTCTGAGAGACGTATGCCTTTTTAATTTTTCGCTCTCCCTCTCTCGAATGTTTTAGTACTACGTTGCTGTTTTTACTGGTTATTTTGTTGTGGTAAGTTCGATACTTTTTGAGTTTTGGCGATCGCATACATCTCGGAGACATATGGTTATCTTTTGTGTGACTTTTACACTCAATTTGAATAAATTTGTTTTGATCGTGATTTCGTTTTTTCATCAGTTAAACTAAGAACAATGGCCCGAAATGGATGCTTAAATGACACTGAAATAAGTACGTATTTGCAAGGTTTATCGGACGATCCGGAATCATCTGATAACAGTGAAACAGAAAATGAATTATTTGAAGATGATGTTCAGAGCGATGTCGAAGATGAGGAAATCGCCTGTGAAGATCGTGATATCAACACAGCTTTATTGGAGGACTAAGTTAGAGGATCTTCCAATTGTGTTTCTTTTTCAGATAGCCGTATTCTTACGTTTTCTGAACCTACTATTAGAAGCAAAAGTAAGTACTGCTGGACAACGTCGAAAGGTAAAAACGTTGGCAGAGTTTCTTTATCCAACATTGTTCGAACGGCAAGAGGTCCTACTAGACAATGCAAATCATTGCTTGAGCCCCTTTCCTGCTTCAATGCATTTTTTACCGACGATATTATTCTGGAAATTGTAAAATGAACAAATGTGGAAATATCCCTGAAACGTAAAGATGGAATGATGACAGCTACTTATAGGGATACAAGTGAACACGAACTCCGCGCTCTGATTGGAATTCTCGTTTTGATAGCTGCGTTAAAAGATAACCATCTGGCAACCGATGAAATATTTGATAATACCTACAGTGGAACGCTATAAATTCAGCTATGAGTCGCGATAGGTTTAAATTTTTTATTCGATGCCTGCGAATCGATGACAAGGCGTTGCGACCTTCTCTTCAACCTAATGACCGGTTTTTGCCTGTCAGAAAAGTGTAGGATATGTTCATTGAACAATGCCAAACCAGTTACACACCGGGATCGCATACCACAATTGACGAACAGTTGCTGGGTTTTCGTGGCCGATGTCCATTTAAGATGTACATTCCCAATAAACCAAATAAATACGGGACCAAAATTGTGATGATTTGCGACAGTGCCACAAAATATATGTTCAATGCCATTCCATACCTAGGCAAATCCACTAATACATACTAACAACGTCGCTTTGGGGGAATATTACGTGAAGGAATTATCCAAACCAATACATGGGACTTTTGGCAATATTACTTGTGACAACTGCTTTACGTCAGTTCCACTGGCAAAGAACTTGTTAAAAGAGCCGTACAAATTGACTTTGGTGGGAACTATAAGGTCCAATAAACGTGAAATTCCGGAATTAATGAAAAATTCACCATAGCGAGAGGTTGGAAGTGACAGATTTTGTTATGATGGACCGCTTTTGTCCTATAAACCTGAAATGGTATTCATGCTCTCATCCTGCAACGAAAAAGGCGGTTTCGAAGAAAGTAGTGGTAAGCCAGATATGATTTTGTATTATAACCAAACAAAAGGAGGAGTCGACACGTTCGACCAAATGTGTTCAATAATGTCGTGCTCAAGGAAAACTAACCGTTGGCCAATGGCAATATTTTACAGACTGCTCAACATAGCTTTTGTAAATTTATACGTTATTTATTGCCACAACCTGCAGTCTCGAAACCAAAAACCGTCTGATCGAAGAAACTTTATGAAAACTTTATCCAGTTCGTTGGCATCGCCATGAATGGAAAGGCGCTTGGAGGCCCCTAGTTTGAGTAACGCTTTGAAGCGAAACATAAAAAATGCATTGCCTCAACAGGTTGAAAGAGACAATAAGGGAGGCAGAGAAGAACCTGAACCAAAGAAAAAAAAATACTGTTCCTATTGCCCCTCAAAAATAAGGCGTATGTCTAAAATGGTGTGTGTAAAATGTACTAAGCCTATATGGGGGGAACATAAAAATGAAGTGTGCAAAACTTGTACCTGATTTGACCAAACTTAATATTTTTTTTATTTATCATAAATGTTATATCTAAATAAGCTTAAAAAGCGAAAGAAATGTGTTCATTTTAGTTTTAGAGAAAACGGCAGTTCCTTTTACAAAATACTTGTTTTTTTTTTTTTTGGTGATTTTATAAGAATACTAAAAATGTGATTTTTTCTTACATAATAAAAAAATGTTTCTCCAAAAATGCATTTAAAAAATAAGGAAATATATAGAACCAACGACAATACAAAAGGGTAAAAAATATTTCCAAAAATATTGTCACCATAAAGAAAAACTATGATACGTCCCACAAACGTATGGTTATCTTCTCCGTAACTTACAATAGGGTTATCTCTCTAGGGTTAAAGTCCGATACCTCTAAATTGATCACGCTTCATATATGATACTTACATTGGGTATACTTTATTTCAGAGCAGGAGAAAAAAATTCATTTTCTTCGCATAGAAATAAAATTGAAGATTTGTGTGCGGGCATGAATATTCTTGATAACAAAAAATTTTGACTTTTGACGCGCGGTATCATAAAGTGAAATATGAGATATTACAATAAAATTGAAAATATTAATTTCAAAACATTGAAATAATTTGGAAAAAAAATGTATCTAAAACTTTTTTATGCAATAAAATTGTATGTACGTATCAGAATTCTCTGTTAAATTAGTCGCATCTTACATTCTGTGGAATAACATCCAAGTACTTATTGAAACGCACACGGAGTTTTTCGACGTAAGTACATGTGCTTCAAATAACCTTAATATTTATAAGAAACATCATTCCGTAAAGGATACTTCCATCACAACAAAAAGGTTTGTCCATTGATGTAAAACATAACCTTAACGGGGCCCAAACAGAAAGATATCGGTGCTTTGAACGTCTGAGAAGCTTCACCGCTTGAGGTAACTCAATCAAGTTAGGATGTATGCTAAAATTTTCGCTTAAAAGGTGGCTTGAGCAATTCTCATTTTCTGTTTAAGACGACAAAACCAAAACAAAACACAAGTTTCTGATAATGGGTTCTGGTAGAGAGGACAAACGAGATGGTCCAATTTCGCCAGTGTATATATATTAGAAAAAAAAAACGTTTTGGCTTATTTCTTATTTCTTCTTCTTTAGTTGCAATTCGCGATTATAACATTTTAAAATTAATAAACATTTTTTTTTTAATTTTTTTTTTATTTTATTTTTAATTTAAATTTTGAACTATATTTGAGACAAATTCGCGGTCTCTAGCTGCTTTCAAGAGGCGACCCACACGTTGTATACCGGGCCACTGCTTTATGTTCCTCAACCACGAAAACAGCTTACGCCCGGTACCTCTTCTGCCTTCAATCTTGCCCTGCAATATGAGTTGCAACAGTTCATAATTCGAGCTCTGTAGAATATGCCCCAAATATGAAGTTTTTCTTCGTTTGATGCACTTGACTTATTTCTGGTCTTTAAATTGGATTTTGAGCTTTGGGATATTAAGAGACTTAAAATAGGATTTTATGACAAATAGTGATGTGAAATATTCCACCCTGCCAAGACATTATATTTTTTAAAGATTTTTGGTCTTTTCAACATACACATAAAAGAAATCAAAAATAGCGATCTATCGAGAGGTTAGAGGCTTAAAATCATCCACAAAAATATTCTTCGCTGCTTTTTACATATAACTGCTAAGCACTTTATACTTCTATCAAATAAGGAATACATAATTTCCACTGTCGATTTACCATAAGAATGTGAAAAATGGTGAATGATTTGAAGCAGCTAAAATAAAAGTCTAACGCACGCTTGAAAATCGCTGGTAACCATATAACTGCCCCTTTTTCTAATTCACATACATTTTTTTCTCTCTATGTTTTTTTCTCTGCCAGAAACCATTGCCTGAACTTTGATATTTTGGAGAGAGCTTGACTTTTTTTGGATATTGTATTAAATACTAAAATACTTCTTCTTCTTCCACTCCTTTTTTCATCGGAAAGACGTTATGAAGAGCTGCAGTTAGCTGTGTGTATTTAAATTTATATATGAATATTCCTCAGCACCACTACAACAATCCAATATTCCCGCAATGCATACTTAATGCTGATGTTGTAACTCTTTCTTGTTAACCAATTTGTTTACAACTCTGCATTGGCTTTTGGAAAAAGTTTCCCCAGCTAAATATTATGCTAATTTAAAAATTGTATTCTTCTTTTAACATCCACTTACTTGTACCCCCTTTCAGTTTTTCCTTAGCAATTCAGCAGTGAGAAACTTTTAAACTTTTATACTATACGATTACAATCGCACAGACTCCTGCTCGACTTTTCTGCTCATTTACAATTCACATTTCACTGCAGCGCAATGCTTAATTTATACCTTAACTTTATGGCCTACTTTGAGGCGGTCTCTATCATTTCGGCAACACGCAACGCTCTGCATCTTTCATCTACATACCTACATACACATACATGTACGTATATATGGTAAAGTAACTATAAATGAAAGAAAAGGCAGATAATTTAGTAGTTTTTTTCTCATTTCTCCATTCGACTTAATTTCTTCAGTGACGAAAATTTTTGCTTTCAGGCACAAAAAAAAATAAATTATAAAAAAATTAAATAAAAGTTGCGAACACGACAATTTGTATGCTTTCTTTCTCCTATCAGCACTAGCAATTACCACTGCGACTTTGAGTGCTGAAGAGGAATGCATGCGTATGTGTGTTTTCGTGCTGTTTGAGAGAATGAGGCTTGAGCATGTTGGTGCTCATTGCTAAGTGTTGGATGCTAAGCGGTGGTGAATGGTAGGCGAGTGAGCCTTGACGCACGTAGACACTTTACATTACAAACAAAGCCACAGCAATAACTTCAACGTCGTTCACAGCATAGCCACCTTCAAAGGCAACAAAAGCAGTCAGAGCAACTCACAGACACCGCAAAGAGGAAGCCGCCTCTCTCGTTTCTCTCGCTCGCACAAGTGCTTGGCAAATTAACTTTCTCATTAACATCAGCAAATTGCCTTTTGTTGCGTGTGAAAATTTACACTGTCGCCAAGGCGTCAGGCGTTACCCTGGCGGCGATCTGGCTATTAGCGTTTGCTTGCTTCGCAAAGTGGCTACATGGGCACATACGTTCTCTTTATGCACTTACAGTGTGCATGAATGCGCTGTGGTATGGTAAGAGCGTCTAAATGTTGCACGTTTATAGCTTTGGTAGTCTGACAGGCTTCTTGGAATGCATGTTTGTATGCTCGCCTATTAGCTATGCTGCCTGCTCCACAGTGCACCAGACAGCAGCCGCAACTACATCTCACTATGCTGGGCGTCACTTTAGAAACAAATGTTTTTTTTTTGTTGTATCAGTAACGTTTGCTGAAGACTTTTTACTCTTACATTTTATTACATGTACATGTGTGCGTAAGTGCCTTCATTCCTTACCTTTATATTTTGTATGCTGCGGTAAGTTGTACTCCTGGCTGAAAACCTTTCGCTGTGCACTTTTTAAACTTTTTTATATATTTTTTTATATTTTTATTTTTATTTTTAGTTACTCAACTTTTTTTATACTCTTTGAGACCTTGGCAAATTTTGTAGATTTTCATTTTTTATTCTTTACTCCAATTTACTTATCACTAACCAGCTATAAGCAAAAAATCTATAGGGATTTTTTTTTATTTTTAGTAATTTATGTACTGTTAATTTTTTTTATTAATTTTTACGATTTTCACGCTTTTATTATTTAATAATTTTCTTTAATATTTTTCCACACTTTTACTCAACTTTAAAAGCACTCAATCTTAATTTGCTCTCAATGAACATATTTTAAATAAATAATTTATACTTCTTTCGCTTTCCAATATGTTTCGCTTTCTGTGTTTTTAGTACCCTTTCCCCACTCGCTTTTATTAGAAATGCGAATATTTTTATTTATGCATTTAATTCTGATTTATTCTCATTCATCTTTTTCTAGCAGACTCATTTCCCTCCGTTGAATTACTTGTTTACCGCTTTTCTAGTACAAAGTTTTTAAGAAAATTTACTTCACTTTTCTTCGTTTCCCTTTTTACAAGCACACACTATGCACACATACATATGCACATTCATATTTTTGCATTCCATTATTACTTTTTTGAAATTCTTCCCACACTTGCATATTTATTTACGTTTTCTTGCTCTTTTGTTGAGCTTCTCACGCGTCTGCTGTTGAATTATTATATCATATCTTCCATTTTTATTGGCTCTTTACCCAAGTTGACAGCTATAATTGCCAGTGCTTAGCGTGACATGGCACTTTTCCACTTACGACAGCGCACACACATACACCGCAGTTGACTATAGACGCACACACACACAAAGGCGCAAAGTAAGATGCGAATGCAGCAGCAGCGTTGGTGGCTTTGTCCGAAACGTTGGCAAATGTTGATAATTCAGCACTTTAAATTTATATGTTATTGATATATTTGCGCTTTTATGAAATGATTTGTTGAAGTGTGCAGAGTTTTTTTGGAAATATTAAATTTTTTTTTAATTTTTTTAAATTTTTTATTCGGTATAATTCCACGAATATCAATTTTTTTAATTTTTTTTAATTTTGTATGCGGTATAACTCCACGAATATTAGTGCTCTTTATTTATTTACCTTTTGCCGCAGTTACTTAAATCTTTTGCATTTACATGTAAAGATTTCTTTTAATTTTTAAATTTTTGTTTTCTGTACTCACTTTTTGCGCCTAGTTTTTAAATATTTCTCTTTTTAGCGTGGGTTGGATTGTAGTGCGCTGAATTATTAATTTCCAATTTTTTGCACAGATTTAAATTTTTTTATTAATTATTTGAATCACTTGCTTCTATTTGCTTTGCGCTCTTTTAGCTTAACTTTTTAGTTAAATTTAAAGGCTTGAACATATTTTTTCATTTGAATTTTCAAGCATTTTTTTTAGTACAAATTATCTTTATATGTATAGACTTAGTATTTAATTTTATAATTATAATTATGTTTATTTGTATAGTATATTTTATATTAATTTCTTTTTTTCGATGTTTTGTGATTTTTTTAAGTTCTCTATATTAATTTTTTTCTTTTTCACTTTTAACCAGTTATTCACTTTTTATTTTCCACAGTATTCACGCATTAGTTATTATTCATACACTTAATTTCCGCTTTGAATTTGTAAGTGTCAATTTTTTTTAAGATTTGTATATTATTTTTTTTTTGTTTTGCAGAGGGAAAGGGTGGGAACTTTTTTCCTACATTTTCCGATTTTCGGAAATTTTCTCAATTGAATTTTTATTAATTCTTAAACTGTAGTAATCATTCCATATTTTGGAGTTATATTTTCGGATTTTCAAAACTTTGCGATTTTTCTCAATTATTTTTCTGAAGCATTCCCCTTTTTATTTTTTGTTTTTAGTGGCACATTTCTTCAGTTATTTTACTTAAATTATTATTATTTTTTCTTTTTACTTTTTTTTATTTTTAAAATTAATTTTCCGCTACCAAATCGGCTTTACGTGCTCAGATTTGCTACTCTTCTATATTTTTTTTAAATTTCAAATTTTTCACGTTTGATTATTCCTTTACTATAAGTTACTTGTTTCTAGGAAGTGCTCATTGATTGGTATAATAAATATTTATTATAGCTCGATTTTTTTTTTATTTATTTTTGCAAACACTTAGCGTTTGCTATTGCTCTGTTATAATTTTTTTTTTTTAATTATTAAGTCTCAAAAAACTCATACTATGGCTGAAGTGGCTCGCTTTTGCTGATTATTAAGCAAATAATTGTAAAATTATTTTATGTCATTATTTTGTATATATTTTTAAGCTTTCAATTATGGTTACTTGTATTTTTAGAAATATGTACTTTGAAATTCTCAAATTTAAAATATTTTTGAAATTTGAATTTTGTTTCCTCTGCTTCGTAAAGCACTCAGCTTCTCATATTTAATTTGTATACTAGCGCATACTTGGTTCCATAACTTTTCAGTATTAAATTTTTATAACTATATTTTTTTTGGAATTTTCAAACTCCCAAATTCTTTTCTTCTTAGAACAGCTTTTTTATGACTTTTTTGAACATTAATATATTTTCATCAAATTTTACGTTTTAGAATTTTTTGGGTACGCAATTCAATACTGTTTTTTTTCTTTTTGGAAACTCGGTTTTTACTCCTTCATCACTTCATGGTACTTTTTGGTTATTACCTTCTATAGCTTATTTCAATTTTTTTCCTGATAACTCAAGTGTTAGCTTCTCCTTTCTTTTTGTTATTTCTTTAACAAATATTTACTATGCCATTCAAAACACAAATTTTTCCGATTTATTTAACTTAACAGCTTCCCAAATTTTTCGAAGTTTTTACTGTTTAGTTAAAAAAAATTTGTTTTTAATTTTTTTCGCTTTTCTCACAATTTTTACTGCTCAGTTAAAAGAAAGTGCGCTTTAATTTTTTTCGCTTTTCACACTTTTTTTAAATCTTTAATTTTTCATTTTTTAATATATCTTTTTATTGCTCAATGCAATAGTTTTTTCACATTGCTGGCGTTTTGAAATCGTTGGCTTCTCTCTTCTTTTTCATTAATCAATTATTATTTTTTTTTTGAATTTTCATTAATGTTTTTGGATTGCAAATTGCTAACGTTTTCAGCTACTTGTTAGGAACGGCTTACACCTTTCACGTTATTTTAAGTATTACAGTTTTCATTTTTTTTTTTATAACTCCCTATCATCCGATTATTGATTTTGTTTTTGTTATTCTCTTCTCTAACTCTGTT